>NC_084478.1:148080865-149561332 GCF_027409185.1 Cynocephalus volans
GTGCCCAATATTTGTCCTGTGAGTTAATTCATTATGAATGAAATACTGTCAGATTTTGTACTGAATTCACTCTTTCTTCTCTTTTGCTGACATTAATCTGGCTAGGGATTACAGGCAAGTTGTCAGGCTAGAGAAAATTCAAGATTATCAATCACCGTATGAATCTGTCACCTTCTCTTTCTTCCCTCCGCAAGAGGATCCCCAGCTCCATGTGTGCTTTTAATGTCTAAACTCATCCCCACTTCCCTTGCCCTTTGTCTCCCCTCCCAACGTCCCTTAAACTAGTTAATCGCCAGCACAACAAATCGTGGTGATAAAAGGTGATCATAAAAAGGGCTCTGTCAAAAACAAGGCAGAACGATAGAAAACACACAACGAGGACCAGAAGACATAACTATAGAGCGAAGGCACCCCTTGTTCAAAGTACGGCTGATATGCCTATTCCTTCACCTCAGCTTCCCCTAGCACAAATGAAAGGACGTGCCCTTACGTATCTCCAGCCACGTATTTCCAACCTATCCCAGTAAAGGTAGATGCCTTCTACCGATATTTATCTTTCAGCGAGAATGCGTCTTTGGGAAACAAGCAGGCTTCGCATTCTACCAAGCATACTCATTAGATCACTGGTCTCTCAAGCATGGCAATCTGAGAAAGTACACGAGGATGGTGCTCATGAATTGTAACAATGCACTGATTTGGTGGTGCCGTTTACCAGGTTTTAAACGGTTGTCTTGGGCTCCCGGAAGGACACTGGAGAGACGGCAGAAAGGCATTGGTTTGGGGAATAGGATGGAGGATGGAGGAGAACCGGGGCTCATGAGAAGGGCTGTGGGCTGAGGAAGGGCTTGTGCCCGCTAAAGACAGCGTAGGAATCTGTTGGGTGAGGAGGAATGAGGTCAATACAGAATAAAGGGAGGAGCGTGGGTGGGTCACCTCTCCTTGCCACTGCCTCTGGACCTGAATCGACAGGCGGCCTTCCTCTTCTTCCTTCCTAAGTGTTGGACCAGCCGCATGGAGGTCCAGAACAGGCCAGGCCCCCGCTCATCCTAGGGCCGTGCTCCAAAGGATGTCTGGGCAAGAAGTGGGGCCTTGGGGGGAGCCTGTTGAGAGGCCTGGCAGGATTGGAACCACTTTCACAGTCACCGAAGAACCCTTAGGGACCCCGGACACTAAATTTTGATTAGGAGCATGGGGACCCTGACTCCCTGAGGGTGACTATGATGAACCCAGCTCTGAGGTCCCACTCTTTCCTTGTCAGTTGCTTACATGGACGTAGAGACCTGAGAAAGCTGTGCACAGCGTCTCTGTGCCACTCACCCAACCAACACTTAGCATGAGGGCCTGATGTCCAGCCCTTATGACTGGAGGAGAGGAGGTCTCCTTCACCTAGTCAGCGAGGGCAGGGGAAAGTCAAGCTTTTCCATTGAACACACACTTCTGCTAGAGATCCAGCAAGCCTAGAAGGGATCTCAGAGTCCAAGCAGCGAAAAATCCACCCCCACACCCCAAATCACTTTAGGTGACCTTGATTCAAGAGAAGCAGAACAGATGCCCCAGGACAAAATGACATCCAAGGGACACAAGGCCACCTCCCTTCACCCGAATCAAAGAAAACCATGATCTCACAAGCATGGGGAAACCCAGTAGTGTGGTTATGAACTCAGGCAGTCAGCCTGCAATGCTGATAAATATTTCTCACTCACAGGATGAGGGTAGAATATCTCGTTATCTTAAGAATTTCATTGCCACCTGGGTCTCCAGATTTCCGTCTCTCCTAGGACATCCGAAGTTTGTCCTCAGAGCGGAAACACCACCGTACTTGCTCTCCTGACTTATGGTACTGTGAGTGAATGAATGGATGAGTGAATGGGTGCACGAGGTGGTAAAGAATGTGTTAGATCATGGAGATGAACAGTTGGCTCATAGATTGGACTCAGAGAGTCTCAGTGTTAGAGCGTAACTAAAGCGTGCCGTCTCGGTGTATGAGGTCCACACAGAGCATAGAGGTGCTGTGTTTTCTACTAATCCTCAGGACCAGGAAGATATCACGTGGAATGTGCCTAGGCCGTGTGCCCCAGGAGCCTTTCTCTCTCGCAGGCTGAGTCCAAAGAGGCTTCTGTAGGGCCTGATGATTACACGACCTGGAAGACGTTCTTCTAAAATTATACCAAATCGAGCGTTAAAGTGAATATTTGTTTAGAATGAGAAGAACATTTCTAACCTGCTCTAACCCATGACAACAGCAGCCATCACAATTCCCGAAATACGGTTTCTTTGGAAGTGCGTTTATATATGTTCTCAGAAATGCCCCGTTCAAACTGGTACGGTCTCAAATATGACGAAGCAGAATTTCAAGGCAACAGACACCATGGATTTATTGTGAATCCAGACAGGTACTTTGCAAATTTTAAAGCAACACGTGGCCATGTGAACACACAGCGTGGTCTCACAGGAGCAGTTGACTTCCTCTAAACTAGAAATGCACTCAGGTTCCTGTTAAGCCATCAATGTTTATTTTCACATCAAGTTTTCAAACTAAACTAGCTTTCCCAACATTTATTCTCAAAACACGCCTCGTATTAACGTAGTATAACTATTCATGGGCTTCAGAAGTTCTCCTTCCATTGAGTGCGTTTAATTAATTCTCTTCCAAAGAGGGTCACGTTTAGCCGAATGGAGGTTGTTTCTAGAATTCATTTTCACATTCCCGGCCCTGGCCCATCTACTGCTCAAGCCTCCTGGAATGACTTGCCAGTGTGCATGTGTGCTGATGGAACCTGTTGGAGCTAGCCGACGAATAAGCGTGAAGATGAAGCTCGGTTGGTTTGAGACAAATGACTACGTTTTGGGGGTACAGGATGCAGAACAAAGTGCTTGCTTTCCTCGAACTTATATGAGAGTAGATGGGCTACCACGTAGTCAGCCTGGCTCATAGGTGTAGAGTAGCTAGACTGTGAATATGATGAGGCTAGCTGCCGTCCACGTGGGGACAGATGGCTCTAGGAAGAGGATCCAGTCACCATCAGTTTAGAAGACAGCCGGGAGACCCTCCGTTTCAGGAAATCATTCGGCCATTGAGGGAGAGCTACTGTGGTAGATGGAATTTCAGGGAGACAGAGAGTCAAAGAAGGTCTTGCACAAGGCTGACAAAGGTTTAG
This sequence comes from Cynocephalus volans, assembly GCF_027409185.1. NCBI lineage: Eukaryota > Metazoa > Chordata > Mammalia > Dermoptera > Cynocephalidae > Cynocephalus > Cynocephalus volans. The sequence continues at coordinate 148,084,024 of NC_084478.1, forward strand.
TGCACGCAGGGATTTCATTCACTCACACGTGGACTAGGCGAAGGTGACCCGTTCACTTTCTGCTTCCCTTTTAGAACCGTTTTTGGAAGGGGTATGGGAATGTGGCGATAAGATAGAAGAAAAAGGGTCTGTCGCTGTAGGGGCACAGGAGGAGACCTAGTTAGCCGTCCTCATGGTTGCTGATCTCTTTCTCCTTTCCTTTATGACGTTTCTGTCAAATAGTTCTTTCTCGCGGTAGTGCACGGGGGGCCCTCGCAGATACTTCTCTTCTGCCCCCTGGTAATCCAGCCCATCAAGTGCTGCGATGGAACAAATGATTGCTTCTGGCAGGAGAACTTCCAGAACAAAATTTACTTTGTCGTCTCTTATGAGAGTCAGCATGGTGTTGTCCATTTGTGTATAGATTTCTTGTAGATGTTTCGTCAAAACATCCAACAGGTCCTCATCTTCCAGGTACGTTTCAACGCAGAGCCTGTGTCTTGGTGAATTCAGAAATGATGTCAGCCACCTGGACTGTTTCCTGCCCTTCAAGATGTCCAGGAGGTGGTGGTCGGCCCCCCTTCTCTTCACGATGAAGTCCACCAGCTTGCGGTTGTCCCGGTCCCGAGCGGCCCTCATCCTGTCGGGGAGAATCCTCTTGCAGGGCCTCTTCCCGCCCAGGGAGGTCTCCTCCTCAGAGTCTTCCAGGTCGGCATAGTTCACCTTTGGAAAGTCAACCTCCAGCGGGCCCTCTTGGATGGCTTTCCTGAGTGGGTAGCTGACGTCGGCGGCATAATAGTCCAGGAAAGAGCCCACGAAGGAACCCCGGCCGATGGCTTGTGTGTAGTGGGAGATGAGGGAGAAACACCAGTTAACACCTTGCTCGTGCACTTTCCTGGCTCTCTGCAGGAGTCTGTCTTTCTCTCTGCAATCCAGGGGCTTCAGTCTTCGAAGAGGAACTCGGATGCCGCTCCTCTCCTGGCGCAGGTCTGCCTCAATCAAGAGCACCCGTGCGGTCTTCTCCGACGCACTGACACTCTTCACCACAGCCGGCCAGAATGGGTGGTCTTGAAATTTAAACCACACCATCGTTCCTCTTTCAACTGGAGGAGGCTCCTGTGTCAGAGCCTTGCTGGCAGGTTGTCCACCTCGTTTACCACCAGCCATTTTAGCCTTGCGGATGGGATTCCTAGACATCGAGTCAGCAGGAGGTCGGCGTTCTTGCAGTCCTTCGGAACAAACTGCCGCTTTTAGCTTCCTAATTCTGTCTGCCAGACAGAGGGAGTCACGCGGCCTCATGGCAGGGGACCCGGAGGGGGCAGGGGACCCGGAAGAAGCGGCCGCCCCTTCCACGCCTGGCTTCGAGGCCCCCTCCCCAGAGTCCTCAGCATTCCTTGAGCGCGCAGAGCACGCGGAGTGAGTAGCCACGGTCTTCGGCCAGGTGTCCTGTGCCTCTGCGTTCAGAGCTATGGGCACAGTGGGGATGACACCCCGTGGCTGGGATGGGGCCACCTGTCCATCATTAGCACATGCACCCTCCTCCAGGACTGTGGGACGCCGGGATGTAACCGTGGAGGCTTGTGCCTTTGCCTTGCCCTCTTTCTCACCCTCGTGTCCCGACAGTGTCGGGAAATCGTGGCTCGCGCTGGACCTCCGTGATGCCTTTATTGGCCTTTCTGCTGGAGCAGGGGCAGAGGTCATGTGCACCCGTGATTTGTCACCGCACAGGGCATCCTCACTCTCGGCACCAACTGGCAGTGATCCTGAGGCTTCTCTCTTCCCAGCACTCCTCCGAACGACCCCTTTGCGTTTACCATACTTTTTACGAGGGGGTCTACTTGCCGGCTGTTGAGCTACCTTCTGGGAAGTTGTACTGGTCTGCTGATCATCTGGTATTCTTCCTCGGCCCCGTTTTGTTCTCTCATCCAGCCTCTCCAGTACCACTTTCAGGACTCTTCTGCACTCCTTCTCCTCTCCCGCTGGGGCACCGACCTTCCACTGGGCCCCTGCCAAGGAGCCCATGGCTTCCATTTCAGACTTCGTTAGGGCTGTTTTGTCTGTGCTTTTCTCCTGGGAGCTTGTCCTGGTCTGCTGGTCATCTGGTTTTCTTCCTCGGCCCAGTTTTGTTCTCTCATCCAGCCTCTCCAGTACCACTTTCAGGACTCTTCTGCACCCCCTTTCCTCTCCCGCTGTGGCATTGAACTTCCACTGCGCCCCTGCCGAAGAGCCCATGCCTTCCATTTCAGACTTCGTCAGGGCCGTTATGTCTGTGCTTTTCACCTGGGAGCTTGTACTGGTCTGCTGGTCATCTGGTTTTCTTCCTCGGCCCAGTTTTGTTCTCTCATCCAGCCTCTCCAGTACCACTTTCAGGACTCTTCTGCACCCCCTTTCCTCTCCCGCTGTGGCATTGAACTTCCACTGCGCCCCTGCCGAAGAGCCCATGCCTTCCATTTCAGACTTCGTCAGGGCCCTTACGTCTGTGCTTTTCACTTTAATCGTTTCTTCTCCTGAGAGGTGATGATGAGGGGCAGAGGTTTCTGGCTGTCATTCCCACTGCTGACTCAGGTCTTCCCTCAAAACCCCTGCTCTAATACGCCTCCTTTGCCTCCGGACTGCAAAGCGTTCCCAGCTTGCATTGGCTGTCCTCCTCCACCTGGTTCTCCGTGAGATGCTTGCACTCGTGTTTTCAGTGGAAAGACCTGGAGGAGACTGGAATGGGAAAAAGGAAAAGAAGAACCGTATGAGGAAAGGATTCCTTTTGTGACACTAGAAGCGCCCTGCTCAAGGAGATTGATGAGATAAAACAAGGTATTAAAAGAGTGGGCCTTAGACAGAGGGGAAGATGAGTGTCAAGCATTTGGGGAAAAATATGGAAGGTGCCAGAAGAGTTCTATAACAGCCCGAAGCCACCGTGTAACCTAATTGTAACGACTGCATGCGGAAGAGCATCCGCATGCGGACGTGGGTGTCATGTCAGGGATCCTGTTTCACTCTCCTGGACCCTCTGCGGCTTCTGAGATCCTTGGGCTTCAACCTAGGAAAATGCTTCATTAGTTTTTTGCCTTCCTAGGGTGCCCATGCCTCCCTGTCCACCCCAAGAAGACCGAGGCCATCTCCTACATACCGATGCTGGGAGCCAGCCCCATGTCATGTTCAAGAGCATGACTCAGAATCCAGAGGTCTGTGAGGTCATCTTGATGATTCCTGGCTGTCACTGTTAATAGGGATTTCTGCAGGAACCGGTCATGGGTTGTGACCTGAACCTCTATACTCTGGTGCAAAACTCTTGTCTCCCAACAACAAAGATGTGATGCTCGTTATGAAGACACGTGTGTATAGAGTGAGGTGCAAAGACGATCGTACCCCGAAATGTCAACATTAGATGGCAGCGAGTGAATGGGGAAGTCTTACCGAAGGTCACGTGGACGGAGGCAGGTCCGGTTCTGTGAGCTGGGTCTCTTGTTTCTCACACTCCAATCGCTTGTCCGCACACCCTTTACCCCGCTGCGTGCTTCTGAAGGGCGCTGTTCTTTGTGATCAGGTGGGAACTAGTGCAGATACTCAGGACCTATGTAGTCTTTTCTCAAGCGAATCTGGAAAATTCAAAAGAGGAAGCAACGTGAGCCAATAAAGTGTGGATCTAATGATCCCGTTCCCTTCACCAACTCAGGGATGCATGCCTTTTTGAAACAGAGCTGATATCTGAATCCCATCCATAATGTAGATGCCATTTTTATTTTCCTCCTCTTGCATTCCAAAATATTTCCATGGTATGCTGCTTGGCGTATGCTAGTCTGTTCCTGCGTCACAACAGGGAGAACCACTGCTTTGGGGATCGCGGATGCCATGGACACATGGATTTAACATCAATCGTGTGTTTGTGACCATCTGTGTGAGTGTAACGAAAATGGGGATTTTGAAGTTATTGTGTCTTTCTGATTCTCAAATCGCATTGAATGAGCTTGTGAGATCATGACATGCATAGAAAGATGTGTAGAGGGGCTGGCACCTTACAGATGCTCACTATGAGGACGATGGTGTACGTGCTTCTAACGCACTACCTATGCATCCCTGTGCACGTGCAAGCACGTACTGTGTTACACTATAGTTGCTAACATGAGAGCATAATTGGATATATTTCCTAGTTAGTGCCCATTTCTGCTACGTCATTTCCAAGAGTCTCGTTACGCCAAAATTTTCCTGATATTTCCAAACTCTCATGGAATTTCTGACATTACAGGAATGTGTTCTGCAGAAGCAGCAATTGTTCTACCCGTCCTACTCTTCCTATCTTTCCACCGCCAATACTCCGTTCATATGTCCTAGTTTTCCCTATATGTCGTCCAAATTAGTGTCATGACTGCTTTCTGCACTTTACCTAGTGCACTATTGACTTCACATTCTATGTTCTGTGATGCGAAACTTCTCTCCTTAATAAATGCGTGTATGTATGTCTTTGTTCACGCACACTGGTTGACGTAACAGGAAAGGTGTCACGATGATGAAATACACGTACCTTCAGCACACAGACGACAATCAGCACACAGTCTTCCCTGAACGAGGGTGCTCACTCAAGGGTGCTGGGCTCTCAAGCCCAGGGTTCACCTGAGGACACACAACTACAGGAGGAAGGAATAAAATGTCACTCGACCGCTTCGGGCTCCCCTCAGCTGGACCTGCTAGCCCCACTCAGAAAACAGGTGTGATAGAGCACCTTCAAGCGTGACCACCCACACCCCAAAACACAAGCACGCACTCTTTCTCCTACACGCTCACGCACGCTCACGGCCCCATACACGCAGATGTTAGAAACCCAAGATGCCTGGCGTGGAAGCCAACAATCCATCTCAATGTCTGTACCCGTCCCCCGTGTGCTTGCTTCCAGTAGGAATGCTACTTTGCGTTCCGTTTAGTTCCTCGGTTTGAAAGCACACACGGAAAAATCTAAAATGATCTTCAAAATTACCAAACAATGAGCATAATAAGCATCAGTAGTCCAATCACCCAGGAACTCTTGTTCCAATCACGTGAGTCCATGTGCTCCAGGATTTTTATGCATACAGATATATATTTATAGATATAGTTCTCTGAATCCCTTTACACCATATGCAACAAATATATCTCTATAAGACAGTTACAACACCTTAAGACTTGTACACCCCACGTGGATATGGTTCATTACTCACATTTGGCAGCTCTTTTCCAGTGTGAAAACTTTTCAGAAAACACTTTCAACAGATAAAGAACGGCAATCCCAGTGATTTGTCTGATTACAAAAGCTGATGCTTCCTTAACAGACACAACCAGAAGGCAAGTGTGTTAAATCAAAACAGTGCATGTTCCTCTCACCAAACGCTATGGGCCATGGCAAGAAGAGCTTCTATCTAGGGTCTGCTTAGAGTCTTCTGGATAATTTACGTTCTGGTTTTGTCCTAACGGGAATACGACACTCTTCCCTCCCTCTGAAGGGACAGGTAGGTAAGTTAGGCAAGCAGACGCGTAAATAGATGGATGGTAGAAAGGTGGATGGTGTACAGTTAGATACATAGATACATAGAGGCAGAGAGACAGAAATCGACACAGAGGTTGATGGAGATACATAAAGACAGATGGATATAGGGATCGAAAAAGATGTATAATATGCAGTAGATAGAAGGGGGTAGGTAGATGTACGGAAGGATAAGGAATGATTAGAAGGAGACAGATAGATGATAGGTAGGAAAAAGATACATGGATACAGAGGTAGACATATATAAATATACTCGTGTCGAAAACTGACGGTTGAGAGATATAATGAATGGCAAAATAGACTGACAGATGAACAGCTAGACAGATATAGCTAACAACGGAGGTAGAGATAGATAATGATAGGGAGATGATAAACAGGTGATAGAGGCATAGAGATAAACAGAAAGATAGATGCATAGAGATACATAAATACACGTAGATGGCGATAATCAAATATTAAACTTCTCTTACCCCCCAGGAACATGTGAGAACAATAAAATCTCTATAGCAGCAGAATAAGTTTGTAAATTGATGCCAAGTTCTAGGAGGACGTGGTGTGAAAATGCGTCCAGTATTTTAGTCCAACATCAAAGCAAACACTGCCTGCAGAGGGAGAATACCCAGTTGACAATAAAAGAGAAATACTTTCTACATGGAGACTCCACAATCTGTAACGTCAAAGTCAAATTCAGATGACCAAGAAGTAGTGTTTCCAAAGAGAGTAGCGTACTCCTTTGGACCATCCCATTTCTTCTGTTGCATCTGTTCCTTAGCAGAGGAGTGAAAGAACAAGATAACAATGAGCATTGACTTCTCCAGTCAACAACCGTGATTTTGGGAAGGATTACCTTGGAAGCCCTGTCACTTGGGAAGTTCTGTTGCCTGCTTTCCCTAGTGAGGGTTTTATTTACATCTTAGGCGAAAACTAAAGAACAGAATCCTCAGCAAGTTGTCTCAAAGTGGTGCCCCTATCTCGACATGAACCCCATACTGTTCCCCAGAGGCAGGAATTCTCTCATCTTCACGTGATGCCCCCTCTACCATGACCAGATGTGTATTGGATCTTCTGTGCACCTACTGGGTTTGTGATGGCAAACCTACCTAAAGAGACGTATTTCCATAGAAGGATGAGCTGGCATATCCGTTTATAGTATAATAAAGGCACAATTTTGAAAACTTTTTTTTAAATAAAGAAAACACCGTTGTGCCTGTTGTGCCTCTTCTTGCACCTTTCCTTTGCCAGATTCACTCCGCAGCAAGTTTCACGCATTTTTCTTAGAAAGTCTTAGGTTTCATAGGATCGCAGTGCATGGGTGGAGTAACTGGGTGTGAATGAATGCCTTTCCATTTTTCTCTTATTTCGTTCGTTAATTTTATGCATAGCTGTCATGACTACGTGGAGAGTGAGGTTGTTTTGTAGTTAAGGGGTAAGTGTACCCATTACACACGGAAGAATCTTGAATAGCACTCAGTTTTGCTTCCCTCCCCCCTCCACAGGAATAAAAGAAATTAGACTCGTCGCATTCCACATGATGAGCCATGATCCTCAATACAAGTAGCCACATTCAAATGACCACCTCCCGGCCGTCTCCTCGGGAAGCGAACCCCCCGGGCAGGTCCTGGAAAGCCAAGCAAGGCCGCTACCTGGTCACCAGCTAAGACGCACCTGGAGACCCTCAGGGGACCGAGTGTCCTTCTTTATGGTCGGCCGGCAGGCAGGAGGCGCAGACCCGGACGGTCTCTTCCCCGCCAGACAGCTGGCACGTGGCCCGCTGCCACAGTCCCAGCGCCCTCGCCTGCCGGGCCCCGGTCGCAGACCCCAGGGGACCGACACCCAAGCCAGGACATTTCCTCAGATGTCCACCGGGACCTCCTCGCGCCCACGCCCTCATGTCCCTGGGCCGAGGGGCCTCGCCAACCCGCCAGTGTGTGCCTTACCTGAGGAACCCTCAGGCGACCGGACGCCTCAGGGGATTCCACAACCGCCCGCTGGCTAGGCGGCTCTGAGGGCCTGTGGGCTAGCGCCTGCGCAGTAACAGCCGGCTCGCTGATTGGTGGTGCGTGCGGGAGGTGGGGCCTGCTGAACCACGCCCCCTGCAGGCTCGCCCCCCCCAGCGGCAGGCTGCAGCAGTACCACCGTGCCCTGGCAGCGGGTGGCTTTCTAGGGCCTCTGTCTTCACCCAGGGCTCACTGCCCCAATGGGTGGCTCATGAAGGGAGAAGGGGAACTCCTCTTCCAGCTGATCTTCCCCAGGGCTTCAGGCAGCTGGCGGGGCTTCTGGGACACTGTGCTCTGCTGCCTGTAGGATTTCAACATCTCTCTGCCATCCCGCACTTGCCCTTTGATCCGCAACCAGGCGGCTTCCTGCAAAAGCTTCTCCCGGGCATCCTGGGCACCCGGTGGGAGCCAGGCGTCCGAGACGCCAGTCTTCTGCCGGGTGGCATCAGATCTCTGCTAGAAGGTGGCTGCACGTGGTGCCTGGCTGAGAAACCTCGGCTGGTTCCCAACTTGAGATCGGACTCTTCCAACTCCTCTTCTAGTCTTGAGCCTTCCCTTCGCAGCCGCCCAGCGCTTCTGCAAGACCTCGCCCAGGGAGCTGTGTGCCTTCTTGCACCTCCCAACCCACCCAGAGCAGCTTAGACTCTGCCGTACCCTGAAGTCCGTTCATTTCTTGGCTACTACCCAGAAGGTTGTCCATTTCAACTTATTTTCCAACTGTTCACATAGCTCCCCTCGATTTTCTGTTTTCATGCTTCGAATGACCGGCTGAAGGCTCTGGAGATCAGTCAATAAACGTGCTCAGCTGTATGAGGCTGGCTTCCCCACACAAAGGGAAACAGAAGCAACGGTGTATATGTGTCTGCGTGTGTGCACGTGTGTGCATGTGTGATACGTAAGATTACATGTCATATATGTTTAAGTGGTGTTATTTAATATATATGTATAAATAATGTATATATGTTTTAGGTGTTTTATTTTGAGGAAGTAACACATGCATTGTGGGGGGGTGGTGGATGAATCCATGAGGATCTTTATACGAACTTCTAACTCCTGTGAAGCCTTGACAAGTTTCAAACAAACATTCCTAATTTCCTTATCCCACATACCCAAACCCTCACAAAACCTCTTAGCTCTTCCCTGGTTATTTGGTCATAAGACGTGCTGGGGAATGGGACTGGCTTCAGAGTTAGACAAACTCGGGCCCTGACAGTAGGTGGTCTGGAGCAGATTTCATCACCTCACAGGTTCTCAGAGTACTTTTCTGAACATAACGATAACCCCATCAAACTTTGAAAATTGTTGGGAGGATTCGATATATGAGGGATCTTCAAAAAGTTCACGCAAGGATTCTTGTTATGTTTTAGTTCTATTTTCCATGAACTCTTTCCTCGTTGACGTATAATTGATTATACAGATATTTGAGGAACTGAGGTTAATATCAATACCTGTGTACAATGTGTGGTGATCAAATCAGGATAAATCATTACAAAATGTCATCATTCTTAGTGTCCATTCATCCATTTCTTGCTTTTTCTCCCCCCCTCCCCCTTTGCCACTCTCCTACCCACAGTGCCACACTCTCCTTATGAAAGTGCAGTGTGTTGTTATGATCTTTCCTTCTTTCCTTCCTTCCTTCTTTCTTTGCATTAATTTATATTTTTAGCTCCTACTTAAGAGTGACAACATGCACTGTTTCTCTGTCTGTGCCTGGCTTGTTTGATTGAGCATAATTTTCTCGAAGCTCATGCATGCTTCCGTGAAATTTTTGAAACACTCTTGCGTACGTTGCTCATTGGTGACAGATATTATTATCCTTGGATTACAGCCCCGACTAGTGCCTGGACTGTGGTAGGTGCCCAATATTTGTCCTGTGAGTTAATTCATTATGAATGAAATACTGTCAGATTTTGTACTGAATTCACTCTTTCTTCTCTTTTGCTGACATTAATCTGGCTAGGGATTACAGGCAAGCTGTCAGGCTAGAGAAAATTCAAGATTATCAATCACCGTATGAATCTGTCACCTTCTCTTTCTTCCCTCCGCAAGAGGATCCCCAGCTCCATGTGTGCTTTTAATGTCTAAACTCATCCCCACTTCCCTTGCCCTTTGTCTCCCCTCCCAACGTCCCTTAAACTAGTTAATCGCCAGCACAACAAATCGTGGTGATAAAAGGTGATCATAAAAAGGGCTCTGTCAAAAACAAGGCAGAACGATAGAAAACACACAACGAGGACCAGAAGACATAACTATAGAGCGAAGGCACCCCTTGTTCAAAGTACGGCTGATATGCCTATTCCTTCACCTCAGCTTCCCCTAGCACAAATGAAAGGACGTGCCCTTACGTATCTCCAGCCACGTATTTCCAACCTATCCCAGTAAAGGTAGATGCCTTCTACCGATATTTATCTTTCAGCGAGAATGCGTCTTTGGGAAACAAGCAGGCTTCGCATTCTACCAAGCATACTCATTAGATCACTGGTCTCTCAAGCATGGCAATCTGAGAAAGTACACGAGGATGGTGCTCATGAATTGTAACAATGCACTGATTTGGTGGTGCCGTTTACCAGGTTTTAAACGGTTGTCTTGGGCTCCCGGAAGGACACTGGAGAGACGGCAGAAAGGCATTGGTTTGGGGAATAGGATGGAGGATGGAGGAGAACCGGGGCTCATGAGAAGGGCTGTGGGCTGAGGAAGGGCTTGTGCCCGCTAAAGACAGCGTAGGAATCTGTTGGGTGAGGAGGAATGAGGTCAATACAGAATAAAGGGAGGAGCGTGGGTGGGTCACCTCTCCTTGCCACTGCCTCTGGACCTGAATCGACAGGCGGCCTTCCTCTTCTTCCTTCCTAAGTGTTGGACCAGCCGCATGGAGGTCCAGAACAGGCCAGGCCCCCGCTCATCCTAGGGCCGTGCTCCAAAGGATGTCTGGGCAAGAAGTGGGGCCTTGGGGGGAGCCTGTTGAGAGGCCTGGCAGGATTGGAACCACTTTCACAGTCACCGAAGAACCCTTAGGGACCCCGGACACTAAATTTTGATTAGGAGCATGGGGACCCTGACTCCCTGAGGGTGACTATGATGAACCCAGCTCTGAGGTCCCACTCTTTCCTTGTCAGTTGCTTACATGGACGTAGAGACCTGAGAAAGCTGTGCACAGCGTCTCTGTGCCACTCACCCAACCAACACTTAGCATGAGGGCCTGATGTCCAGCCCTTATGACTGGAGGAGAGGAGGTCTCCTTCACCTAGTCAGCGAGGGCAGGGGAAAGTCAAGCTTTTCCATTGAACACACACTTCTGCTAGAGATCCAGCAAGCCTAGAAGGGATCTCAGAGTCCAAGCAGCGAAAAATCCACCCCCACACCCCAAATCACTTTCAGTGACCTTGATTCAAGAGAAGCAGAACAGATGCCCCAGGACAAAATGACATCCAAGGGACACAAGGCCACCTCCCTTCACCCGAATCAAAGGAAACCATGATCTCACAAGCATGGGGAAACCCAGTAGTGTGGTTATGAATTCAGGCAGTCAGCCTGCAATGCTGATAAATATTTCTCACTCACAGGATGAGGGTAGAATATCTCGTTATCTTAAGAATTTCATTGCCACCTGGGTCTCCAGATTTCCGTCTCTCCTAGGACATCCGAAGTTTGTCCTCAGAGCGGAAACACCACCGTACTTGCTCTCCTGACTTATGGTACTGTGAGTGAATGAATGGATGAGTGAATGGGTGCACGAGGTGGTAAAGAATGTGTTAGATCATGGAGATGAACAGTTGGCTCATAGATTGGACTCAGAGAGTCTCAGTGTTAGAGCGTAACTAAAGCGTGCCGTCTCGGTGTATGAGGTCCACACAGAGCATAGAGGTGCTGTGTTTTCTACTAATCCTCAGGACCAGGAAGATATCACGTGGAATGTGCCTAGGCCGTGTGCCCCAGGAGCCTTTCTCTCTCGCAGGCCGAGTCCAAAGAGGCTTCTGTAGGGCCTGATGATTACACGACCTGGAAGACGTTCTTCTAAAATTATACCAAATCGAGCGTTAAAGTGAATATTTGTTTAGAATGAGAAGAACATTTCTAACCTGCTCTAACCCATGACAACAGCAGCCATCACAATTCCCGAAATACGGTTTCTTTGGAAGTGCGTTTATATATGTTCTCAGAAATGCCCCGTTCAAACTGGTACGGTCTCAAATATGACGAAGCAGAATTTCAAGGCAACAGACACCATGGATTTATTGTGAATCCAGACAGGTACTTTGCAAATTTTAAAGCAACACGTGGCCATGTGAACACACAGCGTGGTCTCACAGGAGCAGTTGACTTCCTCTAAACTAGAAATGCACTCAGGTTCCTGTTAAGCCATCAATGTTTATTTTCACATCAAGTTTTCAAACTAAACTAGCTTTCCCAACATTTATTCTCAAAACACGCCTCGTATTAACGTAGTATAACTATTCATGGGCTTCAGAAGTTCTCCTTCCATTGAGTGCGTTTAATTAATTCTCTTCCAAAGAGGGTCACGTTTAGCCGAATGGAGGTTGTTTCTAGAATTCATTTTCACATTCCCGGCCCTGGCCCATCTACTGCTCAAGCCTCCTGGAATGACTTGCCAGTGTGCATGTGTGCTGATGGAACCTGTTGGAGCTAGCCGACGAATAAGCGTGAAGATGAAGCTCGGTTGGTTTGAGACAAATGACTACGTTTTGGGGGTACAGGATGCAGAACAAAGTGCTTGCTTTCCTCGAACTTATATGAGAGTAGATGGGCTACCACGTAGTCAGCCTGGCTCATAGGTGTAGAGTAGCTAGACTGTGAATATGATGAGGCTAGCTGCCGTCCACGTGGGGACAGATGGCTCTAGGAAGAGGATCCAGTCACCATCAGTTTAGAAGACAGCCGGGAGACCCTCCATTTCAGGAAATCATTCGGCCATTGAGGGAGAGCTACTGTGGTAGATGGAATTTCAGGGAGACAGAGAGTCAAAGAAGGTCTTGCACAAGGCTGACAAAGGTTTAGTGCACGCAGGGATTTCATTCACTCACACGTGGACTAGGCGAAGGTGACCCGTTCACTTTCTGCTTCCCTTTTAGAACCGTTTTTGGAAGGGGTATGGGAATGTGGCGATAAGATAGAAGAAAAAGGGTCTGTCGCTGTAGGGGCACAGGAGGAGACCTAGTTAGCCGTCCTCATGGTTGCTGATCTCTTTCTCCTTTCCTTTATGACGTTTCTGTCAAATAGTTCTTTCTCGCGGTAGTGCACGGGGGGCCCTCGCAGATACTTCTCTTCTGCCCCCTGGTAATCCAGCCCATCAAGTGCTGCGATGGAACAAATGATTGCTTCTGGCAGGAGAACTTCCAGAACAAAATTTACTTTGTCGTCTCTTATGAGAGTCAGCATGGTGTTGTCCATTTGTGTATAGATTTCTTGTAGATGTTTCGTCAAAACATCCAACAGGTCCTCATCTTCCAGGTAGGTTTCAACGCAGAGCCTGTGCCTTGGTGAATTCAGAAATGATGTCAGCCACCTGGACTGTTTCCTGCCCTTCAAGATGTCCAGGAGGTGGTGGTCGGCCCCCCTTCTCTTCACGATGAAGTCCACCAGCTTGCGGTTGTCCCGGTCCCGAGCGGCCCTCATCCTGTCGGGGAGAATCCTCTTGCAGGGCCTCTTCCCGCCCAGGGAGGTCTCCTCCTCAGAGTCTTCCAGGTCGGCATAGTTCACCTTTGGAAAGTCAACCTCCAGCGGGCCCTCTTGGATGGCTTTCCTGAGTGGGTAGCTGACGTCGGCGGCATAATAGTCCAGGAAAGAGCCCACGAAGGAACCCCGGCCGATGGCTTGTGTGTAGTGGGAGATGAGGGAGAAACACCAGTTAACACCTTGCTCGTGCACTTTCCTGGCTCTCTGCAGGAGTCTGTCTTTCTCTCTGCAATCCAGGGGCTTCAGTCTTCGAAGAGGAACTCGGATGCCGCTCCTCTCCTGGCGCAGGTCTTCCTCAATCAAGAGCACCCGTGCGGTCTTCTCCGACGCACTGACACTCTTCACCACAGCCGGCCAGAATGGGTGGTCTTGAAATTTAAACCACACCATCGTTCCTCTTTCAACTGGAGGAGGCTCCTGTGTCAGAGCCATGCTGGCAGGTTGTCCACCTCGTTTACCACCAGCCATTTTAGCCTTGCGGATGGGATTCCTAGACATCGAGTCAGCAGGAGGTCGGCGTTCTTGCAGTCCTTCGGAACAAACTGCCGCTTTTAGCTTCCTAATTCTGTCTGCCAGACAGAGGGAGTCACGCGGCCTCATGGCAGGGGACCTGGAGGGGGCAGGGGACCCGGAAGAAGCGGCCGCCCCTTCCACGCCTGGCTTCGAGGCCCCCTCCCCAGAGTCCTCAGCATTCCTTGAGCGCGCAGAGCACGCGGAGTGAGTAGCCACGGTCTTCGGCCAGGTGTCCTGTGCCTCTGCGTTCAGAGCTATGGGCACAGTGGGGATGACACCCCGTGGCTGGGATGGGGCCACCTGTCCATCATTAGCACATGCACCCTCCTCCAGGACTGTGGGACGCCGGGATGTAACCGTGGAGGCTTGTGCCTTTGCCTTGCCCTCTTTCTCACCCTCGTGACCCGACAGTGTCGGGAAATCGTGGCTCGCGCTGGACCTCCGTGATGCCTTTATTGGCCTTTCTGCTGGAGCAGGGGCAGAGGTCGTGTGCACCCGTGATTTGTCACCGCACAGGGCATCCTCACTCTCGGCACCAACTGGCAGTGATCCTGAGGCTTCTCTCTTCCCAGCACTCCTCCGAACGACCCCTTTGCGTTTACCATACTTTTTACGAGGGGGTCTACTTGCTGGCTGTTGAGCTACCTTCTGGGAAGTTGTACTGGTCTGCTGATCATCTGGTATTCTTCCTCGGCCCCGTTTTGTTCTCTCATCCAGCCTCTCCAGTACCACTTTCAGGACTCTTCTGCACTCCTTCTCCTCTCCCGCTGGGGCACCGACCTTCCACTGGGCCCCTGCCAAGGAGCCCATGGCTTCCATTTCAGACTTTGTTAGGGCTGTTTTGTCTGTGCTTTTCTCCTGGGAGCTTGTCCTGGTCTGCTGGTCATCTGGTTTTCTTCCTCGGCCCAGTTTTGTTCTCTCATCCAGCCTCTCCAGTACCACTTTCAGGACTCTTCTGCACCCCCTTTCCTCTCCCGCTGTGGCATTGAACTTCCACTGCGCCCCTGCCGACGAGCCCATGCCTTCCATTTCAGACTTCGTCAGGGCCGTTATGTCTGTGCTTTTCACCTGGGAGCTTGTACTGGTGTGCTGGTCATCTGGTTTTCTTCCTCGGCCCAGTTTTGTTCTCTCATCCAGCCTCTCCAGTACCACTTTCAGGACTCTTCTGCACCCCCTTTCCTCTCCCGCTGTGGCATTGAACTTCCACTGCGCCCCTGCCGAAGAGCCCATGCCTTCCATTTCAGACTTCGTCAGGGCCCTTACGTCTGTGCTTTTCACTTTAATCGTTTCTTCTCCTGAGAGGTGATGATGAGGGGCAGAGGTTTCTGGCTGTCATTCCCACTGCTGACTCAGGTCTTCCCTCAAAACCCCTGCTCTAATACGCCTCCTTTGCCTCCGGACTGCAAAGCGTTCCCAGCTTGCATTGGCTGTCCTCCTCCACCTGGTTCTCCGTGAGATGCTTGCACTCGTGTTTTCAGTGGAAAGACCTGGAGGAGACTGGAATGGGAAAAAGGAAAAGAAGAACCGTATGAGGAAAGGATTCCTTTTGTGAAACTAGAAGCGCCCTGCTCAAGGAGATTGATGAGATAAAACAAGGTATTAAAAGAGTGGGCCTTAGACAGAGGGGAAGATGAGTGTCAAGCATTTGGGGAAAAATATGGAAGGTGCCAGAAGAGTTCTATAACAGCCCGAAGCCACCGTGTAACCTAATTGTAACGACTGCATGCGGAAGAGCATCCGCATGCGGACGTGGGTGTCATGTCAGGGATCCTGTTTCACTCTCCTGGACCCTCTGCGGCTTCTGAGATCCTTGGGCTTCAACCTAGGAAAATGCTTCATTAGTTTTTTGCCTTCCTAGGGTGCCCATGCCTCCCTGTCCACCCCAAGAAGACCGAGGCCATCTCCTACATACCGATGCTGGGAGCCAGCCCCATGTCATGTTCAAGAGCATGACTCAGAATCCAGAGGTCTGTGAGGTCATCTTGATGATTCCTGGCTGTCACTGTTAATAGGGATTTCTGCAGGAACCGGTCATGGGTTGTGACCTGAACCTCTATACTCTGGTGCAAAACTCTTGTCTCCCAACACCAAAGATGTGATGCTCGTTATGAAGACACGTGTGTATAGAGTGAGGTGCAAAGACGATCGTACCCCGAAATGTCAACATTAGATGGCAGCGAGTGAATGGGGAAGTCTTACCGAAGGTCACGTGGACGGAGGCAGGTCCGGTTCTGTGAGCTGGGTCTCTTGTTTCTCACACTCCAATCGCTTGTCCGCACACCCTTTACCCCGCTGCGTGCTTCTGAAGGGCGCTGTTCTTTGTGATCAGGTGGGAACTAGTGCAGATACTCAGGACCTATGTAGTCTTTTCTCAAGCGAATCTGGAAAATTCAAAAGAGGAAGCAACGTGAGCCAATAAAGTGTGGATCTAATGATCCCGTTCCCTTCACCAACTCAGGGATGCATGCCTTTTTGAAACAGAGCTGATATCTGAATCCCATCCATAATGTAGATGCCATTTTTATTTTCCTCCTCTTGCATTCCAAAATATTTCCATGGTATGCTGCTTGGCGTATGCTAGTCTGTTCCTGCGTCACAACAGGGAGAACCACTGCTTTGGGGATCGCGGATGCCATGGACACATGGATTTAACATCAATCGTGTGTTTGTGACCATCTGTGTGAGTGTAACGAAAATGGGGATTTTGAAGTTATTGTGTCTTTCTGATTCTCAAATCGCATTGAATGAGCTTGTGAGAACATGACATGCATAGAAAGATGTGTAGAGGGGCTGGCACCTTACAGATGCTCACTATGAGGACGATGGTGTACGTGCTTCCAACGCACTACCTATGCATCCCTGTGCACGTGCAAGCACGTACTGTGTTACACTATAGTTGCTAACATGAGAGCATAATTGGATATATTTCCTAGTTAGTGCCCATTTCTGCTACGTCATTTCCAAGAGTCTCGTTACGCCAAAATTTTCCTGATATTTCCAAACTCTCATGGAATTTCTGACATTACAGGAATGTGTTCTGCAGAAGCAGCAATTGTTCTACCCGTCCTACTCTTCCTATCTTTCCACCGCCAATACTCCGTTCATATGTCCTAGTTTTCCCTATATGTCGTCCAAATTAGTGTCATGACTGCTTTCTGCACTTTACCTAGTGCACTATTGACTTCACATTCTATGTTCTGTGATGCGAAACTTCTCTCCTTAATAAATGCGTGTATGTATGTCTTTGTTCACGCACACTGGTCGACGTAACAGGAAAGGTGTCACGATGATGAAATACACGTACCTTGGAGACGACAATCAGCACACAGTCTTCCCTGAACGAGGGTGCTCACTCAAGGGTGCTGGGCTCTCAAGCCCAGGGTTCACCTGAGGACACACAACTACAGGAGGAAGGAATAAAAGGTGACTCGACCGCTTCGGGCTCCCCTCAGCTGGACCTGCTAGCCCCACTCAGAAAACAGGTGTGATAGAGCACCTTCAAGCGTGACCACCCACACCCCAAAACACAAGCACGACTCTTTCTCCCACACGCTCACGCACGCTCACGGCCCCATACACGCAGATGTTAGAAACCCAAGATGCCTGGCGTGGAAGCCAACAATCCACCTCAATGTCTGTACCCGTCCCCCGTGTGCTTGCTTCCAGTAGGAATGCTACTTTGCGTTCCGTTTAGTTCCTCGTTTTGAAAGCACACACGGAAAAATCTAAAATGATCTTCAAAATTACCAAACAATGAGCATAATAAGCATCAGTAGTCCAATCACCCAGGAACTCTTGTTCCAATCACGTGAGTCCATGTGCTCCAGGATTTTTATGCATACAGATATATATTTATAGATATAGTTCTCTGAATCCCTTTACACCATATGCAACAAATATATCTCTATAAGACAGTTACAACACCTTAAGACTTGTACACCCCACGTGGATATGATTCATTACTCACATTTGGCAGCTCTTTTCCAGTGTGAAAACTTTTCAGAAAACACTTTCAACAGATAAAGAACGGCAATCCCAGTGATTTTTCTGATTACAAAAGCTGATGCTTCCTTAACAGACACAACCAGAAGGCAAGTGTGTTAAATCAAAACAGTGCATGTTCCTCTCACCAAACGCTATGGGCCATGGCAAGAAGAGCTTCTATCTAGGGTCTGCTTAGAGTCTTCTGGATAATTTACGTTCTGGTTTTGTCCTAACGGGAATACGACACTCTTCCCTCCCTCTGAAGGGACAGGTAGGTAAGTTAGGCAAGCAGACGCGTAAATAGATGGATGGTAGAAAGGTGGATGGTGTACAGTTAGATACATAGATACATAGAGGCAGAGAGACAGAAATCGACACAGAGGTTGATGGAGATACATAAAGACAGATGGATATAGGGATCGAAAAAGATGTATAATATGCAGTAGATAGAAGGGGGTAGGTAGATGTACGGAAGGATAAGGAATGATTAGAAGGAGACAGATAGATGATAGGTAGGAAAAAGATACATGGATACAGAGGTAGACATATATAAATATACTCGTGTCGAAAACTGACGGTTGAGAGATATAATGAATGGCAAAATAGACTGACAGATGAACAGCTAGACAGATATAGCTAACAACGGAGGTAGAGATAGATAATGATAGGGAGATGATAAACAGGTGATAGAGGCATAGAGATAAACAGAAAGATAGATGCATAGAGATACATAAATACACGTAGATGGCGATAATCAAATATTAAACTTCTCTTACCCCCCAGGAACATGTGAGAACAATAAAATCTCTATAGCAGCAGAATAAGTTTGTAAATTGATGCCAAGTTCTAGGAGGACGTGGTGTGAAAATGCGTCCAGTATTTTAGTCCAACATCAAAGCAAACACTGCCTGCAGAGGGAGAATACCCAGTTGACAATAAAAGAGAAATACTTTCTACATGGAGACTCCACAATCTGTAACGTCAAAGTCAAATTCAGATGACCAAGAAGTAGTGTTTCCAAAGAGAGTAGCGTACTCCTTTGGACCATCCCATTTCTTCTGTTGCATCTGTTCCTTAGCAGAGGAGTGAAAGAACAAGATAACAATGAGCATTGACTTCTCCAGTCAACAACCGTGATTTTGGGAAGGATTACCTTGGAAGCCCTGTCACTTGGGAAGTTCTGTTGCCTGCTTTCCCTAGTGAGGGTTTTATTTACATCTTAGGCGAAAACTAAAGAACAGAATCCTCAGCAAGTTGTCTCAAAGTGGTGCCCCTATCTCGACATGACCCCCATACTGTTCCCCAGAGGCAGGAATTCTCTCATCTTCACGTGATGCCCCCTCTACCATGACCAGATGTGTATTGGATCTTCTGTGCACCTACTGGGTTTGTGATGGCAAACCTACCTAAAGAGACGTATTTCCATAGAAGGATGAGCTGGCATATCCGTTTATAGTATAATAAAGGCACAATTTTGAAAACTTTTTTTTAAATAAAGAAAACACCGTTGTGCCTGTTGTGCCTCTTCTTGCACCTTTCCTTTGCCAGATTCACTCCGCAGCAAGTTTCACGCATTTTTCTTAGAAAGTCTTAGGTTTCATAGGATCGCAGTGCATGGGTGGAGTAACTGGGTGTGAATGAATGCCTTTCCATTTTTCTCTTATTTCGTTCGTTAATTTTATGCATAGCTGTCATGACTACGTGGAGAGTGAGGTTGTTTTGTAGTTAAGGGGTAAGTGTACCCATTACACACGGAAGAATCTTGAATAGCACTCAGTTTTGCTTCCCTCCCCCCTCCACAGGAATAAAAGAAATTAGACTCGTCGCATTCCACATGATGAGCCATGATCCTCAATACAAGTAGCCACATTCAAATGACCACCTCCCGGCCGTCTCCTCGGGAAGCGAACCCCCCGGCCAGGTCCTGGAAAGCCAAGCAAGGCCGCTACCTGGTCACCAGCTAAGACGCACCTGGAGACCCTCAGGGGACCGAGTGTCCTTCTTTATGGTCGGCCGGCAGGCAGGAGGCGCAGACCCAGACGGTCTCTTCCCCGCCAGACAGCTGGCACTTGGCCCACTGCCACAGTCCCAGCGCCCTCACCTGCCGGGCCCCGGTCGCAGACCCCAGGGGACCGACACCCAAGCCAGGACATTTCCTCAGATGTCCACCGGGACCTCCTCGCGCCCACGCCCTCATGCCCCTGGGCCAAGGGGCCTCGCCAACCCGCCAGTGTGTGCCTTACCTGAGGAAACCTCAGGCGACCGGACGCCTCAGGGGATTCCACAACAGCCCGCTGGCTAGGCGGCTCTGAGGGCCTGTGGGCTAGCGCCTGCGCGGTAACAGCCGGCTCGCTGATTGGTGGTGCGTGCGGGAGGTGGGGCCTGCTGAACCACGCCCCCTGCAGGCTCGCCCCCCCCAGCGGCAGGCTGCAGCAGTACCACCGTGCCCTGGCAGCGGGTGGCTTTCTAGGGCCTCTGTCTTCACCCAGGGCTCACTGCCCCAATGGGTGGCTCATGAAGGGAGAAGGGGAACTCCTCTTCCAGCTGATCTTCCCCAGGGCTTCGGGCAGCTGGCGGGGCTTCTGGGACACTGTGCTCTGCTGCCTGTAGGATTTCAACATCTCTCTGCCATCCCGCACTTGCCCTTTGATCCGCAACCAGGCGGCTTCCTGCAAAAGCTTCTCCCGGGCATCCTGGGCACCCGGTGGGAGCCAGGCGTCCGAGACGCCAGTCTTCTGCCGGGTGGCATCAGATCTCTGCTAGAAGGTGGCTGCACGTGGTGCCTGGCTGAGAAACCTCGGCTGGTTCCCAACTTGAGATCGGACTCTTCCAACTCCTCTTCTAGCCTTGAGCCTTCCCTTCGCAGCCGCCCAGCGCTTCTGCAAGACCTCGCCCAGGGAGCTGTGTGCCTTCTTGCACCTCCCAACCCACCCAGAGCAGCTTAGACTCTGCCGTACCCTGAAGTCCGTTCATTTCTTGGCTACTACCCAGAAGGTTGTCCATTTCAACTTATTTTCCAACTGTTCACATAGCTCCCCTCGATTTTCTGTTTTCATGCTTCGAATGACCGGCTGAAGGCTCTGGAGATCAGTCAATAAACGTGCTCAGCTGTATGAGGCTGGCTTCCCCACACAAAGGGAAACAGAAGCAACGGTGTATATGTGTCTGCGTGTGTGCACGTGTGTGCATGTGTGATACGTAAGATTACATGTCATATATGTTTAAGTGGTGTTATTTAATATATATGTATAAATAATGTATATATGTTTTAGGTGTTTTATTTTGAGGAAGTAACACATGCATTGTTGGGGGGGGGGTGGATGAATCCATGAGGATCTTTATACGAACTTCTAACTCCTGTGAAGCCTTGACAAGTTTCAAACAAACATTCCTAATTTCCTTATCCCACATACCCAAACCCTCACAAAACCTCTTAGCTCTTCCCTGGTTATTTGGTCATAAGACGTGCTGGGGAATGGGACTGGCTTCGGAGTTAGACAAACTCGGGCCCTGACAGTAGGTGGTCTGGAGCAGATTTCATCACCTCACAGGTTCTCAGAGTACTTTTCTGAACATAACGATAACCCCATCAAACTTTGAAAATTGTTGGGAGGATTCGATATATGAGGGATCTTCAAAAAGTTCACGCAAGGATTCTTGTTATGTTTTAGTTCTATTTTCCATGAACTCTTTCCTCGTTGACGTATAATTGATTATACAGATATTTGAGGAACTGAGGTTAATATCAATACCTGTGTACAATGTGTGATGATCAAATCAGGATAAATCATTACAAAATGTCATCATTCTTAGTGTCCATTCATCCATTTCTCGCTTTTTCTCCCCCCTCCCCCTTTGCCACTCTCCTACCCACAGTGCCACACTCTCCTTATGAAAGTGCAGTGTGTTGTTATGATCTTTCCTTCTTTCCTTCCTTCCTTCTTTCTTTGCATTAATTTATATTTTTAGCTCCTACTTAAGAGTGACAACATGCACTGTTTCTCTGTCTGTGCCTGGCTTGTTTGATTGAGCATAATTTTCTCGAAGCTCATGCATGCTTCCGTGAAATTTTTGAAACACTCTTGCGTACGTTGCTCATTGGTGACAGATATTATTATCCTTGGATTACAGCCCCGACTAGTGCCTGGACTGTGGTAGGTGCCCAATATTTGTCCTGTGAGTTAATTCATTATGAATGAAATACTGTCAGATTTTGTACTGAATTCACTCTTTCTTCTCTTTTGCTGACATTAATCTGGCTAGGGATTACAGGCAAGTTGTCAGGCTAGAGAAAATTCAAGATTATCAATCACCGTATGAATCTGTCACCTTCTCTTTCTTCCCTCCGCAAGAGGATCCCCAGCTCCATGTGTGCTTTTAATGTCTAAACTCATCCCCACTTCCCTTGCCCTTTGTCTCCCCTCCCAACGTCCCTTAAACTAGTTAATCGCCAGCACAACAAATCGTGGTGATAAAAGGTGATCATAAAAAGGGCTCTGTCAAAAACAAGGCAGAACGATAGAAAACACACAACGAGGACCAGAAGACATAACTATAGAGCGAAGGCACCCCTTGTTCAAAGTACGGCTGATATGCCTATTCCTTCACCTCAGCTTCCCCTAGCACAAATGAAAGGACGTGCCCTTACGTATCTCCAGCCACGTATTTCCAACCTATCCCAGTAAAGGTAGATGCCTTCTACCGATATTTATCTTTCAGCGAGAATGCGTCTTTGGGAAACAAGCAGGCTTCGCATTCTACCAAGCATACTCATTAGATCACTGGTCTCTCAAGCATGGCAATCTGAGAAAGTACACGAGGATGGTGCTCATGAATTGTAACAATGCACTGATTTGGTGGTGCCGTTTACCAGGTTTTAAACGGTTGTCTTGGGCTCCCGGAAGGACACTGGAGAGACGGCAGAAAGGCATTGGTTTGGGGAATAGGATGGAGGATGGAGGAGAACCGGGGCTCATGAGAAGGGCTGTGGGCTGAGGAAGGGCTTGTGCCCGCTAAAGACAGCGTAGGAATCTGTTGGGTGAGGAGGAATGAGGTCAATACAGAATAAAGGGAGGAGCGTGGGTGGGTCACCTCTCCTTGCCACTGCCTCTGGACCTGAATCGACAGGCGGCCTTCCTCTTCTTCCTTCCTAAGTGTTGGACCAGCCGCATGGAGGTCCAGAACAGGCCAGGCCCCCGCTCATCCTAGGGCCGTGCTCCAAAGGATGTCTGGGCAAGAAGTGGGGCCTTGGGGGGAGCCTGTTGAGAGGCTTGGCAGGATTGGAACCACTTTCACAGTCACCGAAGAACCCTTAGGGACCCCGGACACTAAATTTTGATTAGGAGCATGGGGACCCTGACTCCCTGAGGGTGACTATGATGAACCCAGCTCTGAGGTCCCACTCTTTCCTTGTCAGTTGCTTACATGGACGTAGAGATCCGAGAAAGCTGTGCACAGCGTCTCTGTGCCACTCACCCAACCAACACTTAGCATGAGGGCCTGATGTCCAGCCCTTATGACTGGAGGAGAGGAGGTCTCCTTCACCTAGTCAGCGAGGGCAGGCGAAAGTCAAGCTTTTCCATTGAACACACACTTCTGCTAGAGATCCAGCAAGCCTAGAAGGGATCTCAGAGTCCAAGCAGCGAAAAATCCACCCCCACACCCCAAATCACTTTCAGTGACCTTGATTCAAGAGAAGCAGAACAGATGCCCCAGGACAAAATGACATCCAAGGGACACAAGGCCACCTCCCTTCACCCGAATCAAAGAAAACCATGATCTCACAAGCATGGGGAAACCCAGTAGTGTGGTTATGAATTCAGGCAGTCAGCCTGCAATGCTGATAAATATTTCTCACTCACAGGATGAGGGTAGAATATCTCGTTATCTTAAGAATTTCATTGCCACCTGGGTCTCCAGATTTCCGTCTCTCCTAGGACATCCGAAGTTTGTCCTCAGAGCGGAAACACCACCGTACTTGCTCTCCTGACTTATGGTACTGTGAGTGAATGAATGGATGAGTGAATGGGTGCACGAGGTGGTAAAGAATGTGTTAGATCATGGAGATGAACAGTTGGCTCATAGATTGGACTCAGAGAGTCTCAGTGTTAGAGCGTAACTAAAGCGTGCCGTCTCGGTGTATGAGGTCCACACAGAGCATAGAGGTGCTGTGTTTTCTACTAATCCTCAGGACCAGGAAGATATCACGTGGAATGTGCCTAGGCCGTGTGCCCCAGGAGCCTTTCTCTCTCGCAGGCCGAGTCCAAAGAGGCTTCTGTAGGGCCTGATGATTACACGACCTGGAAGACGTTCTTCTAAAATTATACCAAATCGAGCGTTAAAGTGAATATTTGTTTAGAATGAGAAGAACATTTCTAACCTGCTCTAACCCATGACAACAGCAGCCATCACAATTCCCGAAATACGGTTTCTTTGGAAGTGCGTTTATATATGTTCTCAGAAATGCCCCGTTCAAACTGGTACGGTCTCAAATATGACGAAGCAGAATTTCAAGGCAACAGACACCATGGATTTATTGTGAATCCAGACAGGTACTTTGCAAATTTTAAAGCAACACGTGGCCATGTGAACACACAGCGTGGTCTCACAGGAGCAGTTGACTTCCTCTAAACTAGAAATGCACTCAGGTTCCTGTTAAGCCATCAATGTTTATTTTCACATCAAGTTTTCAAACTAAACTAGCTTTCCCAACATTTATTCTCAAAACACGCCTCGTATTAACGTAGTATAACTATCCATGGGCTTCAGAAGTTCTCCTTCCATTGAGTGCGTTTAATTAATTCTCTCCCAAAGAGGGTCACGTTTAGCCGAATGGAGGTTGTTTCTAGAATTCATTTTCACATTCCCGGCCCTGGCCCATCTACTGCTCAAGCCTCCTGGAATGACTTGCCGGTGTGCATGTGTGCTGATGGAACCTGTTGGAGCTAGCCGACGAATAAGCGTGAAGATGAAGCTCGGTTGGTTTGAGACAAATGACTACGTTTTGGGGGTACAGGATGCAGAACAAAGTGCTTGCTTTCCTCGAACTTATATGAGAGTAGATGGGCTACCACGTAGTCAGCCTGGCTCATAGGTGTAGAGTAGCTAGACTGTGAATATGATGAGGCTAGCTGCCGTCCACGTGGGGACAGATGGCTCTAGGAAGAGGATCCAGTCACCATCAGTTTAGAAGACAGCCGGGAGACCCTCCGTTTCAGGAAATCATTCGGCCATTGAGGGAGAGCTACTGTGGTAGATGGAATTTCAGGGAGACAGAGAGTCAAAGAAGGTCTTGCACAAGGCTGACAAAGGTTTAGTGCACGCAGGGATTTCATTCACTCACATGTGGACTAGGCGAAGGTGACCCGTTCACTTTCTGCTTCCTTTTTAGAACCGTTTTTGGAAGGGGTATGGGAATGTGGCGATAAGATAGAAGAAAAAGGGTCTGTCGCTGTAGGGGCACAGGAGGAGACCTAGTTAGCCGTCCTCATGGTTGCTGATCTCTTTCTCCTTTCCTTTATGACGTTTCTGTCAAATAGTTCTTTCTCGCGGTAGTGCACGGGGGGCCCTCGCAGATACTTCTCTTCTGCCCCCTGGTAATCCAGCCCATCAAGTGCTGCGATGGAACAAATGATTGCTTCTGGCAGGAGAACTTCCAGAACAAAATTTACTTTGTCGTCTCTTATGAGAGTCAGCATGGTGTTGTCCATTTGTGTATAGATTTCTTGTAGATGTTTCGTCAAAACATCCAACAGGTCCTCATCTTCCAGGTAGGTTTCAACGCAGAGCCTGTGCCTTGGTGAATTCAGAAATGATGTCAGCCACCTGGACTGTTTCCTGCCCTTCAAGATGTCCAGGAGGTGGTGGTCGGCCCCCCTTCTCTTCACGATGAAGTCCACCAGCTTGCGGTTGTCCCGGTCCCGAGCGGCCCTCATCCTGTCGGGGAGAATCCTCTTGCAGGGCCTCTTCCCGCCCAGGGAGGTCTCCTCCTCAGAGTCTTCCAGGTCGGCATAGTTCACCTTTGGAAAGTCAACCTCCAGCGGGCCCTCTTGGATGGCTTTCCTGAGTGGGTAGCTGACGTCGGCGGCATAATAGTCCAGGAAAGAGCCCACGAAGGAACCCCGGCCGATGGCTTGTGTGTAGTGGGAGATGAGGGAGAAACACCAGTTAACACCTTGCTCGTGCACTTTCCTGGCTCTCTGCAGGAGTCTGTCTTTCTCTCTGCAATCCAGGGGCTTCAGTCTTCAAAGAGGAACTCGGATGCCGCTCCTCTCCTGGCGCAGGTCTGCCTCAATCAAGAGCACCCGTGCGGTCTTCTCCGACGCACTGACACTCTTCACCACAGCCGGCCAGAATGGGTGGTCTTGAAATTTAAACCACACCATCGTTCCTCTTTCAACTGGAGGAGGCTCCTGTGTCAGAGCCATGCTGGCAGGTTGTCCACCTCGTTTACCACCAGCCATTTTAGCCTTGCGGATGGGATTCCTAGACATCGAGTCAGCAGGAGGTCGGCGTTCTTGCAGTCCTTCAGAACAAACTGCCGCTTTTAGCTTCCTAATTCTGTCTGCCAGACAGAGGGAGTCACGCGGCCTCATGGCAGGGGACCTGGAGGGGGCAGGGGACCCGGAAGAAGCCGCCGCCCCTTCCACGCCTGGCTTCGAGGCCCCCTCCCCAGAGTCCTCAGCATTCCTTGAGCGCGCAGAGCACGCGGAGTGAGTAGCCACGGTCTTCGGCCAGGTGTCCTGTGCCTCTGCGTTCAGAGCTATGGGCACAGTGGGGATGACACCCCGTGGCTGGGATGGGGCCACCTGTCCATCATTAGCACATGCACCCTCCTCCAGGACTGTGGGACGCCGGGATGTAACCGTGGAGGCTTGTGCCTTTGCCTTGCCCTCTTTCTCACCCTCGTGACCCGACAGTGTCGGGAAATCGTGGCACGCGCTGGACCTCCGTGATGCCTTTATTGGCCTTTCTGCTGGAGCAGGGGCAGAGGTCGTGTGCACCCGTGATTTGTCACCGCACAGGGCATCCTCACTCTCGGCACCAACTGGCAGTGATCCTGAGGCTTCTCTCTTCCCAGCACTCCTCCGAACGACCCCTTTGCGTTTACCATACTTTTTACGAGGGGGTCTACTTGCTGGCTGTTGTGCTACCTTCTGGGAAGTTGTACTGGTCTGCTGATCATCTGGTATTCTTCCTCGGCCCCGTTTTGTTCTCTCATCCAGCCTCTCCAGTACCACTTTCAGGACTCTTCTGCACTCCTTCTCCTCTCCCGCTGGGGCACCGACCTTCCACTGGGCCCCTGCCAAGGAGCCCATGGCTTCCATTTCAGACTTCGTTAGGGCTGTTTTGTCTGTGCTTTTCTCCTGGGAGCTTGTCCTGGTCTGCTGGTCATCTGGTTTTCTTCCTCGGCCCAGTTTTGTTCTCTCATCCAGCCTCTCCAGTACCACTTTCAGGACTCTTCTGCACCCCCTTTCCTCTCCCGCTGTGGCATTGAACTTCCACTGCGCCCCTGCCGACGAGCCCATGCCTTCCATTTCAGACTTCGTCAGGGCCGTTATGTCTGTGCTTTTCACCTGGGAGCTTGTACTGGTGTGCTGGTCATCTGGTTTTCTTCCTCGGCCCAGTTTTGTTCTCTCATCCAGCCTCTCCAGTACCACTTTCAGGACTCTTCTGCACCCCCTTTCCTCTCCCGCTGTGGCATTGAACTTCCACTGCGCCCCTGCCGAAGAGCCCATGCCTTCCATTTCAGACTTCGTCAGGGCCCTTACGTCTGTGCTTTTCACTTTAATCGTTTCTTCTCCTGAGAGGTGATGATGAGGGGCAGAGGTTTCTGGCTGTCATTCCCACTGCTGACTCAGGTCTTCCCTCAAAACCCCTGCTCTAATACGCCTCCTTTGCCTCCGGACTGCAAAGCGTTCCCAGCTTGCATTGGCTGTCCTCCTCCACCTGGTTCTCCGTGAGATGCTTGCACTCGTGTTTTCAGTGGAAAGACCTGGAGGAGACTGGAATGGGAAAAAGGAAAAGAAGAACCGTATGAGGAAAGGATTCCTTTTGTGAAACTAGAAGCGCCCTGCTCAAGGAGATTGATGAGATAAAACAAGGTATTAAAAGAGTGGGCCTTAGACAGAGGGGAAGATGAGTGTCAAGCATTTGGGGAAAAATATGGAAGGTGCCAGAAGAGTTCTATAACAGCCCGAAGCCACCGTGTAACCTAATTGTAACGACTGCATGCGGAAGAGCATCCGCATGCGGACGTGGGTGTCATGTCAGGGATCCTGTTTCACTCTCCTGGACCCTCTGCGGCTTCTGAGATCCTTGGGCTTCAACCTAGGAAAATGCTTCATTAGTTTTTTGCCTTCCTAGGGTGCCCATGCCTCCCTGTCCACCCCAAGAAGACCGAGGCCATCTCCTACATACCGATGCTGGGAGCCAGCCCCATGTCATGTTCAAGAGCATGACTCAGAATCCAGAGGTCTGTGAGGTCATCTTGATGATTCCTGGCTGTCACTGTTAATAGGGATTTCTGCAGGAACCGGTCATGGGTTGTGACCTGAACCTCTATACTCTGGTGCAAAACTCTTGTCTCCCAACACCAAAGATGTGATGCTCGTTATGAAGACACGTGTGTATAGAGTGAGGTGCAAAGACGATCGTACCCCGAAATGTCAACATTAGATGGCAGCGAGTGAATGGGGAAGTCTTACCGAAGGTCACGTGGACGGAGGCAGGTCCGGTTCTGTGAGCTGGGTCTCTTGTTTCTCACACTCCAATCGCTTGTCCGCACACCCTTTACCCCGCTGCGTGCTTCTGAAGGGCGCTGTTCTTTGTGATCAGGTGGGAACTAGTGCAGATACTCAGGACCTATGTAGTCTTTTCTCAAGCGAATCTGGAAAATTCAAAAGAGGAAGCAACGTGAGCCAATAAAGTGTGGATCTAATGATCCCGTTCCCTTCACCAACTCAGGGATGCATGCCTTTTTGAAACAGAGCTGATATCTGAATCCCATCCATAATGTAGATGCCATTTTTATTTTCCTCCTCTTGCATTCCAAAATATTTCCATGGTATGCTGCTTGGCGTATGCTAGTCTGTTCCTGCGTCACAACAGGGAGAACCACTGCTTTGGGGATCGCGGATGCCATGGACACATGGATTTAACATCAATCGTGTGTTTGTGACCATCTGTGTGAGTGTAACGAAAATGGGGATTTTGAAGTTATTGTGTCTTTCTGATTCTCAAATCGCATTGAATGAGCTTGTGAGAACATGACATGCATAGAAAGATGTGTAGAGGGGCTGGCACCTTACAGATGCTCACTATGAGGACGATGGTGTACGTGCTTCCAACGCACTACCTATGCATCCCTGTGCACGTGCAAGCACGTACTGTGTTACACTATAGTTGCTAACATGAGAGCATAATTGGATATATTTCCTAGTTAGTGCCCATTTCTGCTACGTCATTTCCAAGAGTCTCGTTACGCCAAAATTTTCCTGATATTTCCAAACTCTCATGGAATTTCTGACATTACAGGAATGTGTTCTGCAGAAGCAGCAATTGTTCTACCCGTCCTACTCTTCCTATCTTTCCACCGCCAATACTCCGTTCATATGTCCTAGTTTTCCCTATATGTCGTCCAAATTAGTGTCATGACTGCTTTCTGCACTTTACCTAGTGCACTATTGACTTCACATTCTATGTTCTGTGATGCGAAACTTCTCTCCTTAATAAATGCGTGTATGTATGTCTTTGTTCACGCACACTGGTCGACGTAACAGGAAAGGTGTCACGATGATGAAATACACGTACCTTGGAGACGACAATCAGCACACAGTCTTCCCTGAACGAGGGTGCTCACTCAAGGGTGCTGGGCTCTCAAGCCCAGGGTTCACCTGAGGACACACAACTACAGGAGGAAGGAATAAAAGGTGACTCGACCGCTTCGGGCTCCCCTCAGCTGGACCTGCTAGCCCCACTCAGAAAACAGGTGTGATAGAGCACCTTCAAGCGTGACCACCCACACCCCAAAACACAAGCACGTACTCTTTCTCCCACACGCTCACGCACGCTCACGGCCCCATACACGCAGATGTTAGAAACCCAAGATGCCTGGCGTGGAAGCCAACAATCCACCTCAATGTCTGTACCCGTCCCCCGTGTGCTTGCTTCCAGTAGGAATGCTACTTTGCGTTCCGTTTAGTTCCTCGTTTTGAAAGCACACACGGAAAAATCTAAAATGATCTTCAAAATTACCAAACAATGAGCATAATAAGCATCAGTAGTCCAATCACCCAGGAACTCTTGTTCCAATCACGTGAGTCCATGTGCTCCAGGATTTTTATGCATACAGATATATATTTATAGATATAGTTCTCTGAATCCCTTTACACCATATGCAACAAATATATCTCTATAAGACAGTTACAACACCTTAAGACTTGTACACCCCACGTGGATATGATTCATTACTCACATTTGGCAGCTCTTTTCCAGTGTGAAAACTTTTCAGAAAACACTTTCAACAGATAAAGAACGGCAATCCCAGTGATTTTTCTGATTACAAAAGCTGATGCTTCCTTAACAGACACAACCAGAAGGCAAGTGTGTTAAATCAAAACAGTGCATGTTCCTCTCACCAAACGCTATGGGCCATGGCAAGAAGAGCTTCTATCTAGGGTCTGCTTAGAGTCTTCTGGATAATTTACGTTCTGGTTTTGTCCTAACGGGAATACGACACTCTTCCCTCCCTCTGAAGGGACAGGTAGGTAAGTTAGGCAAGCAGACGCGTAAATAGATGGATGGTAGAAAGGTGGATGGTGTACAGTTAGATACATAGATACATAGAGGCAGAGAGACAGAAATCGACACAGAGGTTGATGGAGATACATAAAGACAGATGGATATAGGGATCGAAAAAGATGTATAATATGCAGTAGATAGAAGGGGGTAGGTAGATGTACGGAAGGATAAGGAATGATTAGAAGGAGACAGATAGATGATAGGTAGGAAAAAGATACATGGATACAGAGGTAGACATATATAAATATACTCGTGTCGAAAACTGACGGTTGAGAGATATAATGAATGGCAAAATAGACTGACAGATGAACAGCTAGACAGATATAGCTAACAACGGAGGTAGAGATAGATAATGATAGGGAGATGATAAACAGGTGATAGAGGCATAGAGATAAACAGAAAGATAGATGCATAGAGATACATAAATACACGTAGATGGCGATAATCAAATATTAAACTTCTCTTACCCCCCAGGAACATGTGAGAACAATAAAATCTCTATAGCAGCAGAATAAGTTTGTAAATTGATGCCAAGTTCTAGGAGGACGTGGTGTGAAAATGCGTCCAGTATTTTAGTCCAACATCAAAGCAAACACTGCCTGCAGAGGGAGAATACCCAGTTGACAATAAAAGAGAAATACTTTCTACATGGAGACTCCACAATCTGTAACGTCAAAGTCAAATTCAGATGACCAAGAAGTAGTGTTTCCAAAGAGAGTAGCGTACTCCTTTGGACCATCCCATTTCTTCTGTTGCATCTGTTCCTTAGCAGAGGAGTGAAAGAACAAGATAACAATGAGCATTGACTTCTCCAGTCAACAACCGTGATTTTGGGAAGGATTACCTTGGAAGCCCTGTCACTTGGGAAGTTCTGTTGCCTGCTTTCCCTAGTGAGGGTTTTATTTACATCTTAGGCGAAAACTAAAGAACAGAATCCTCAGCAAGTTGTCTCAAAGTGGTGCCCCTATCTCGACATGACCCCCATACTGTTCCCCAGAGGCAGGAATTCTCTCATCTTCACGTGATGCCCCCTCTACCATGACCAGATGTGTATTGGATCTTCTGTGCACCTACTGGGTTTGTGATGGCAAACCTACCTAAAGAGACGTATTTCCATAGAAGGATGAGCTGGCATATCCGTTTATAGTATAATAAAGGCACAATTTTGAAAACTTTTTTTTAAATAAAGAAAACACCGTTGTGCCTGTTGTGCCTCTTCTTGCACCTTTCCTTTGCCAGATTCACTCCGCAGCAAGTTTCACGCATTTTTCTTAGAAAGTCTTAGGTTTCATAGGATCGCAGTGCATGGGTGGAGTAACTGGGTGTGAATGAATGCCTTTCCATTTTTCTCTTATTTCGTTCGTTAATTTTATGCATAGCTGTCATGACTACGTGGAGAGTGAGGTTGTTTTGTAGTTAAGGGGTAAGTGTACCCATTACACACGGAAGAATCTTGAATAGCACTCAGTTTTGCTTCCCTCCCCCCTCCACAGGAATAAAAGAAATTAGACTCGTCGCATTCCACATGATGAGCCATGATCCTCAATACAAGTAGCCACATTCAAATGACCACCTCCCGGCCGTCTCCTCGGGAAGCGAACCCCCCGGCCAGGTCCTGGAAAGCCAAGCAAGGCCGCTACCTGGTCACCAGCTAAGACGCACCTGGAGACCCTCAGGGGACCGAGTGTCCTTCTTTATGGTCGGCCGGCAGGCAGGAGGCGCAGACCCGGACGGTCTCTTCCCCGCCAGACAGCTGGCACTTGGCCCACTGCCACAGTCCCAGCGCCCTCACCTGCCGGGCCCCGGTCGCAGACCCCAGGGGACCGACACCCAAGCCAGGACATTTCCTCAGATGTCCACCGGGACCTCCTCGCGCCCACGCCCTCATGCCCCTGGGCCAAGGGGCCTCGCCAACCCGCCAGTGTGTGCCTTACCTGAGGAAACCTCAGGCGACCGGACGCCTCAGGGGATTCCACAACAGCCCGCTGGCTAGGCGGCTCTGAGGGCCTGTGGGCTAGCGCCTGCGCGGTAACAGCCGGCTCGCTGATTGGTGGTGCGTGCGGGAGGTGGGGCCTGCTGAACCACGCCCCCTGCAGGCTCGCCCCCCCCAGCGGCAGGCTGCAGCAGTACCACCGTGCCCTGGCAGCGGGTGGCTTTCTAGGGCCTCTGTCTTCACCCAGGGCTCACTGCCCCAATGGGTGGCTCATGAAGGGAGAAGGGGAACTCCTCTTCCAGCTGATCTTCCCCAGGGCTTCGGGCAGCTGGCGGGGCTTCTGGGACACTGTGCTCTGCTGCCTGTAGGATTTCAACATCTCTCTGCCATCCCGCACTTGCCCTTTGATCCGCAACCAGGCGGCTTCCTGCAAAAGCTTCTCCCGGGCATCCTGGGCACCCGGTGGGAGCCAGGCGTCCGAGACGCCAGTCTTCTGCCGGGTGGCATCAGATCTCTGCTAGAAGGTGGCTGCACGTGGTGCCTGGCTGAGAAACCTCGGCTGGTTCCCAACTTGAGATCGGACTCTTCCAACTCCTCTTCTAGCCTTGAGCCTTCCCTTCGCAGCCGCCCAGCGCTTCTGCAAGACCTCGCCCAGGGAGCTGTGTGCCTTCTTGCACCTCCCAACCCACCCAGAGCAGCTTAGACTCTGCCGTACCCTGAAGTCCGTTCATTTCTTGGCTACTACCCAGAAGGTTGTCCATTTCAACTTATTTTCCAACTGTTCACATAGCTCCCCTCGATTTTCTGTTTTCATGCTTCGAATGACCGGCTGAAGGCTCTGGAGATCAGTCAATAAACGTGCTCAGCTGTATGAGGCTGGCTTCCCCACACAAAGGGAAACAGAAGCAACGGTGTATATGTGTCTGCGTGTGTGCACGTGTGTGCATGTGTGATACGTAAGATTACATGTCATATATGTTTAAGTGGTGTTATTTAATATATATGTATAAATAATGTATATATGTTTTAGGTGTTTTATTTTGAGGAAGTAACACATGCATTGTTGGGGGGGGGGTGGATGAATCCATGAGGATCTTTATACGAACTTCTAACTCCTGTGAAGCCTTGACAAGTTTCAAACAAACATTCCTAATTTCCTTATCCCACATACCCAAACCCTCACAAAACCTCTTAGCTCTTCCCTGGTTATTTGGTCATAAGACGTGCTGGGGAATGGGACTGGCTTCGGAGTTAGACAAACTCGGGCCCTGACAGTAGGTGGTCTGGAGCAGATTTCATCACCTCACAGGTTCTCAGAGTACTTTTCTGAACATAACGATAACCCCATCAAACTTTGAAAATTGTTGGGAGGATTCGATATATGAGGGATCTTCAAAAAGTTCACGCAAGGATTCTTGTTATGTTTTAGTTCTATTTTCCATGAACTCTTTCCTCGTTGACGTATAATTGATTATACAGATATTTGAGGAACTGAGGTTAATATCAATACCTGTGTACAATGTGTGATGATCAAATCAGGATAAATCATTACAAAATGTCATCATTCTTAGTGTCCATTCATCCATTTCTCGCTTTTTCTCCCCCCTCCCCCTTTGCCACTCTCCTACCCACAGTGCCACACTCTCCTTATGAAAGTGCAGTGTGTTGTTATGATCTTTCCTTCTTTCCTTCCTTCCTTCTTTCTTTGCATTAATTTATATTTTTAGCTCCTACTTAAGAGTGACAACATGCACTGTTTCTCTGTCTGTGCCTGGCTTGTTTGATTGAGCATAATTTTCTCGAAGCTCATGCATGCTTCCGTGAAATTTTTGAAACACTCTTGCGTACGTTGCTCATTGGTGACAGATATTATTATCCTTGGATTACAGCCCCGACTAGTGCCTGGACTGTGGTAGGTGCCCAATATTTGTCCTGTGAGTTAATTCATTATGAATGAAATACTGTCAGATTTTGTACTGAATTCACTCTTTCTTCTCTTTTGCTGACATTAATCTGGCTAGGGATTACAGGCAAGTTGTCAGGCTAGAGAAAATTCAAGATTATCAATCACCGTATGAATCTGTCACCTTCTCTTTCTTCCCTCCGCAAGAGGATCCCCAGCTCCATGTGTGCTTTTAATGTCTAAACTCATCCCCACTTCCCTTGCCCTTTGTCTCCCCTCCCAACGTCCCTTAAACTAGTTAATCGCCAGCACAACAAATCGTGGTGATAAAAGGTGATCATAAAAAGGGCTCTGTCAAAAACAAGGCAGAACGATAGAAAACACACAACGAGGACCAGAAGACATAACTATAGAGCGAAGGCACCCCTTGTTCAAAGTACGGCTGATATGCCTATTCCTTCACCTCAGCTTCCCCTAGCACAAATGAAAGGACGTGCCCTTACGTATCTCCAGCCACGTATTTCCAACCTATCCCAGTAAAGGTAGATGCCTTCTACCGATATTTATCTTTCAGCGAGAATGCGTCTTTGGGAAACAAGCAGGCTTCGCATTCTACCAAGCATACTCATTAGATCACTGGTCTCTCAAGCATGGCAATCTGAGAAAGTACACGAGGATGGTGCTCATGAATTGTAACAATGCACTGATTTGGTGGTGCCGTTTACCAGGTTTTAAACGGTTGTCTTGGGCTCCCGGAAGGACACTGGAGAGACGGCAGAAAGGCATTGGTTTGGGGAATAGGATGGAGGATGGAGGAGAACCGGGGCTCATGAGAAGGGCTGTGGGCTGAGGAAGGGCTTGTGCCCGCTAAAGACAGCGTAGGAATCTGTTGGGTGAGGAGGAATGAGGTCAATACAGAATAAAGGGAGGAGCGTGGGTGGGTCACCTCTCCTTGCCACTGCCTCTGGACCTGAATCGACAGGCGGCCTTCCTCTTCTTCCTTCCTAAGTGTTGGACCAGCCGCATGGAGGTCCAGAACAGGCCAGGCCCCCGCTCATCCTAGGGCCGTGCTCCAAAGGATGTCTGGGCAAGAAGTGGGGCCTTGGGGGGAGCCTGTTGAGAGGCTTGGCAGGATTGGAACCACTTTCACAGTCACCGAAGAACCCTTAGGGACCCCGGACACTAAATTTTGATTAGGAGCATGGGGACCCTGACTCCCTGAGGGTGACTATGATGAACCCAGCTCTGAGGTCCCACTCTTTCCTTGTCAGTTGCTTACATGGACGTAGAGATCCGAGAAAGCTGTGCACAGCGTCTCTGTGCCACTCACCCAACCAACACTTAGCATGAGGGCCTGATGTCCAGCCCTTATGACTGGAGGAGAGGAGGTCTCCTTCACCTTGTCAGCGAGGGCAGGGGAAAGTCAAGCTTTTCCATTGAACACACACTTCTGCTAGAGATCCAGCAAGCCTAGAAGGGATCTCAGAGTCCAAGCAGCGAAAAATCCACCCCCACACCCCAAATCACTTTCAGTGACCTTGATTCAAGAGAAGCAGAACAGATGCCCCAGGACAAAATGACATCCAAGGGACACAAGGCCACCTCCCTTCACCCGAATCAAAGAAAACCATGATCTCACAAGCATGGGGAAACCCAGTAGTGTGGTTATGAATTCAGGCAGTCAGCCTGCAATGCTGATAAATATTTCTCACTCACAGGATGAGGGTAGAATATCTCGTTATCTTAAGAATTTCATTGCCACCTGGGTCTCCAGATTTCCGTCTCTCCTAGGACATCCGAAGTTTGTCCTCAGAGCGGAAACACCACCGTACTTGCTCTCCTGACTTATGGTACTGTGAGTGAATGAATGGATGAGTGAATGGGTGCACGAGGTGGTAAAGAATGTGTTAGATCATGGAGATGAACAGTTGGCTCATAGATTGGACTCAGAGAGTCTCAGTGTTAGAGCGTAACTAAAGCGTGCCGTCTCGGTGTATGAGGTCCACACAGAGCATGGAGGTGCTGTGTTTTCTACTAATCCTCAGGACCAGGAAGATATCACGTGGAATGTGCCTAGGCCGTGTGCCCCAGGAGCCTTTCTCTCTCGCAGGCCGAGTCCAAAGAGGCTTCTGTAGGGCCTGATGATTACACGACCTGGAAGACGTTCTTCTAAAATTATACCAAATCGAGCGTTAAAGTGAATATTTGTTTAGAATGAGAAGAACATTTCTAACCTGCTCTAACCCATGACAACAGCAGCCATCACAATTCCCGAAATACGGTTTCTTTGGAAGTGCGTTTATATATGTTCTCAGAAATGCCCCGTTCAAACTGGTACGGTCTCAAATATGACGAAGCAGAATTTCAAGGCAACAGACACCATGGATTTATTGTGAATCCAGACAGGTACTTTGCAAATTTTAAAGCAACACGTGGCCATGTGAACACATAGCGTGGTCTCACAGGAGCAGTTGACTTCCTCTAAACTAGAAATGCACTCAGGTTCCTGTTAAGCCATCAATGTTTATTTTCACATCAAGTTTTCAAACTAAACTAGCTTTCCCAACATTTATTCTCAAAACACGCCTCGTATTAACGTAGTATAACTATTCATGGGCTTCAGAAGTTCTCCTTCCATTGAGTGCGTTTAATTAATTCTCTTCCAAAGAGGGTCACGTTTAGCCGAATGGAGGTTGTTTCTAGAATTCATTTTCACATTCCCGGCCCTGGCCCATCTACTGCTCAAGCCTCCTGGAATGACTTGCCAGTGTGCATGTGTGCTGATGGAACCTGTTGGAGCTAGCCGACGAATAAGCGTGAAGATGAAGCTCGGTTGGTTTGAGACAAATGACTATGTTTTGGGGGTACAGGATGCAGAACAATGTGCTTGCTTTCCTCGAACTTATATGAGAGTAGATGGGCTACCACGTAGTCAGCCTGGCTCATAGGTGTAGAGTAGCTAGACTGTGAATATGATGAGGCTAGCTGCCGTCCACGTGGGGACAGATGGCTCTAGGAAGAGGATCCAGTCACCATCAGTTTAGAAGACAGCCGGGAGACCCTCCGTTTCAGGAAATCATTCGGCCATTGAGGGAGAGCTACTGTGGTAGATGGAATTTCAGGGAGACAGAGAGTCAAAGAAGGTCTTGCACAAGGCTGACAAAGGTTTAGTGCACGCAGGGATTTCATTCACTCACATGTGGACTAGGCGAAGGTGACCCGTTCACTTTCTGCTTCCCTTTTAGAACCGTTTTTGGAAGGGGTATGGGAATGTGGCGATAAGATAGAAGAAAAAGGGTCTGTCGCTGTAGGGGCACAGGAGGAGACCTAGTTAGCCGTCCTCATGGTTGCTGATCTCTTTCTCCTTTCCTTTATGACGTTTCTGTCAAATAGTTCTTTCTCGCGGTAGTGCACGGGGGGCCCTCGCAGATACTTCTCTTCTGCCCCCTGGTAATCCAGCCCATCAAGTGCTGCGATGGAACAAATGATTGCTTCTGGCAGGAGAACTTCCAGAACAAAATTTACTTTGTCGTCTCTTATGAGAGTCAGCATGGTGTTGTCCATTTGTGTATAGATTTCTTGTAGATGTTTCGTCAAAACATCCAACAGGTCCTCATCTTCCAGGTAGGTTTCAACGCAGAGCCTGTGCCTTGGTGAATTCAGAAATGATGTCAGCCACCTGGACTGTTTCCTGCCCTTCAAGATGTCCAGGAGGTGGTGGTCGGCCCCCCTTCTCTTCACGATGAAGTCCACCAGCTTGCGGTTGTCCCGGTCCCGAGCGGCCCTCATCCTGTCGGGGAGAATCCTCTTGCAGGGCCTCTTCCCGCCCAGGGAGGTCTCCTCCTCAGAGTCTTCCAGGTCGGCATAGTTCACCTTTGGAAAGTCAACCTCCAGCGGGCCCTCTTGGATGGCTTTCCTGAGTGGGTAGCTGACGTCGGCGGCATAATAGTCCAGGAAAGAGCCCACGAAGGAACCCCGGCCGATGGCTTGTGTGTAGTGGGAGATGAGGGAGAAACACCAGTTAACACCTTGCTCGTGCACTTTCCTGGCTCTCTGCAGGAGTCTGTCTTTCTCTCTGCAATCCAGGGGCTTCAGTCTTCAAAGAGGAACTCGGATGCCGCTCCTCTCCTGGCGCAGGTCTGCCTCAATCAAGAGCACCCGTGCGGTCTTCTCCGACGCACTGACACTCTTCACCACAGCCGGCCAGAATGGGTGGTCTTGAAATTTAAACCACACCATCGTTCCTCTTTCAACTGGAGGAGGCTCCTGTGTCAGAGCCATGCTGGCAGGTTGTCCACCTCGTTTACCACCAGCCATTTTAGCCTTGCGGATGGGATTCCTAGACATCGAGTCAGCAGGAGGTCGGCGTTCTTGCAGTCCTTCAGAACAAACTGCCGCTTTTAGCTTCCTAATTCTGTCTGCCAGACAGAGGGAGTCACGCGGCCTCATGGCAGGGGACCTGGAGGGGGCAGGGGACCCGGAAGAAGCCGCCGCCCCTTCCACGCCTGGCTTCGAGGCCCCCTCCCCAGAGTCCTCAGCATTCCTTGAGCGCGCAGAGCACGCGGAGTGAGTAGCCACGGTCTTCGGCCAGGTGTCCTGTGCCTCTGCGTTCAGAGCTATGGGCACAGTGGGGATGACACCCCGTGGCTGGGATGGGGCCACCTGTCCATCATTAGCACATGCACCCTCCTCCAGGACTGTGGGACGCCGGGATGTAACCGTGGAGGCTTGTGCCTTTGCCTTGCCCTCTTTCTCACCCTCGTGACCCGACAGTGTCGGGAAATCGTGGCACGCGCTGGACCTCCGTGATGCCTTTATTGGCCTTTCTGCTGGAGCAGGGGCAGAGGTCGTGTGCACCCGTGATTTGTCACCGCACAGGGCATCCTCACTCTCGGCACCAACTGGCAGTGATCCTGAGGCTTCTCTCTTCCCAGCACTCCTCCGAACGACCCCTTTGCGTTTACCATACTTTTTACGAGGGGGTCTACTTGCTGGCTGTTGTGCTACCTTCTGGGAAGTTGTACTGGTCTGCTGATCATCTGGTATTCTTCCTCGGCCCCGTTTTGTTCTCTCATCCAGCCTCTCCAGTACCACTTTCAGGACTCTTCTGCACTCCTTCTCCTCTCCCGCTGGGGCACCGACCTTCCACTGGGCCCCTGCCAAGGAGCCCATGGCTTCCATTTCAGACTTCGTTAGGGCTGTTTTGTCTGTGCTTTTCTCCTGGGAGCTTGTCCTGGTCTGCTGGTCATCTGGTTTTCTTCCTCGGCCCAGTTTTGTTCTCTCATCCAGCCTCTCCAGTACCACTTTCAGGACTCTTCTGCACCCCCTTTCCTCTCCCGCTGTGGCATTGAACTTCCACTGCGCCCCTGCCGACGAGCCCATGCCTTCCATTTCAGACTTCGTCAGGGCCGTTATGTCTGTGCTTTTCACCTGGGAGCTTGTACTGGTGTGCTGGTCATCTGGTTTTCTTCCTCGGCCCAGTTTTGTTCTCTCATCCAGCCTCTCCAGTACCACTTTCAGGACTCTTCTGCACCCCCTTTCCTCTCCCGCTGTGGCATTGAACTTCCACTGCGCCCCTGCCGAAGAGCCCATGCCTTCCATTTCAGACTTCGTCAGGGCCCTTACGTCTGTGCTTTTCACTTTAATCGTTTCTTCTCCTGAGAGGTGATGATGAGGGGCAGAGGTTTCTGGCTGTCATTCCCACTGCTGACTCAGGTCTTCCCTCAAAACCCCTGCTCTAATACGCCTCCTTTGCCTCCGGACTGCAAAGCGTTCCCAGCTTGCATTGGCTGTCCTCCTCCACCTGGTTCTCCGTGAGATGCTTGCACTCGTGTTTTCAGTGGAAAGACCTGGAGGAGACTGGAATGGGAAAAAGGAAAAGAAGAACCGTATGAGGAAAGGATTCCTTTTGTGAAACTAGAAGCGCCCTGCTCAAGGAGATTGATGAGATAAAACAAGGTATTAAAAGAGTGGGCCTTAGACAGAGGGGAAGATGAGTGTCAAGCATTTGGGGAAAAATATGGAAGGTGCCAGAAGAGTTCTATAACAGCCCGAAGCCACCGTGTAACCTAATTGTAACGACTGCATGCGGAAGAGCATCCGCATGCGGACGTGGGTGTCATGTCAGGGATCCTGTTTCACTCTCCTGGACCCTCTGCGGCTTCTGAGATCC
The DNA here is from genome assembly GCF_027409185.1 of Cynocephalus volans. Taxonomy (NCBI): domain Eukaryota; kingdom Metazoa; phylum Chordata; class Mammalia; order Dermoptera; family Cynocephalidae; genus Cynocephalus; species Cynocephalus volans. The sequence continues at coordinate 148,124,506 of NC_084478.1, forward strand.
TTGGGCTTCAACCTAGGAAAATGCTTCATTAGTTTTTTGCCTTCCTAGGGTGCCCATGCCTCCCTGTCCACCCCAAGAAGACCGAGGCCATCTCCTACATACCGATGCTGGGAGCCAGCCCCATGTCATGTTCAAGAGCATGACTCAGAATCCAGAGGTCTGTGAGGTCATCTTGATGATTCCTGGCTGTCACTGTTAATAGGGATTTCTGCAGGAACCGGTCATGGGTTGTGACCTGAACCTCTATACTCTGGTGCAAAACTCTTGTCTCCCAACACCAAAGATGTGATGCTCGTTATGAAGACACGTGTGTATAGAGTGAGGTGCAAAGACGATCGTACCCCGAAATGTCAACATTAGATGGCAGCGAGTGAATGGGGAAGTCTTACCGAAGGTCACGTGGACGGAGGCAGGTCCGGTTCTGTGAGCTGGGTCTCTTGTTTCTCACACTCCAATCGCTTGTCCGCACACCCTTTACCCCGCTGCGTGCTTCTGAAGGGCGCTGTTCTTTGTGATCAGGTGGGAACTAGTGCAGATACTCAGGACCTATGTAGTCTTTTCTCAAGCGAATCTGGAAAATTCAAAAGAGGAAGCAACGTGAGCCAATAAAGTGTGGATCTAATGATCCCGTTCCCTTCACCAACTCAGGGATGCATGCCTTTTTGAAACAGAGCTGATATCTGAATCCCATCCATAATGTAGATGCCATTTTTATTTTCCTCCTCTTGCATTCCAAAATATTTCCATGGTATGCTGCTTGGCGTATGCTAGTCTGTTCCTGCGTCACAACAGGGAGAACCACTGCTTTGGGGATCGCGGATGCCATGGACACATGGATTTAACATCAATCGTGTGTTTGTGACCATCTGTGTGAGTGTAACGAAAATGGGGATTTTGAAGTTATTGTGTCTTTCTGATTCTCAAATCGCATTGAATGAGCTTGTGAGAACATGACATGCATAGAAAGATGTGTAGAGGGGCTGGCACCTTACAGATGCTCACTATGAGGACGATGGTGTACGTGCTTCCAACGCACTACCTATGCATCCCTGTGCACGTGCAAGCACGTACTGTGTTACACTATAGTTGCTAACATGAGAGCATAATTGGATATATTTCCTAGTTAGTGCCCATTTCTGCTACGTCATTTCCAAGAGTCTCGTTACGCCAAAATTTTCCTGATATTTCCAAACTCTCATGGAATTTCTGACATTACAGGAATGTGTTCTGCAGAAGCAGCAATTGTTCTACCCGTCCTACTCTTCCTATCTTTCCACCGCCAATACTCCGTTCATATGTCCTAGTTTTCCCTATATGTCGTCCAAATTAGTGTCATGACTGCTTTCTGCACTTTACCTAGTGCACTATTGACTTCACATTCTATGTTCTGTGATGCGAAACTTCTCTCCTTAATAAATGCGTGTATGTATGTCTTTGTTCACGCACACTGGTCGACGTAACAGGAAAGGTGTCACGATGATGAAATACACGTACCTTGGAGACGACAATCAGCACACAGTCTTCCCTGAACGAGGGTGCTCACTCAAGGGTGCTGGGCTCTCAAGCCCAGGGTTCACCTGAGGACACACAACTACAGGAGGAAGGAATAAAAGGTGACTCGACCGCTTCGGGCTCCCCTCAGCTGGACCTGCTAGCCCCACTCAGAAAACAGGTGTGATAGAGCACCTTCAAGCGTGACCACCCACACCCCAAAACACAAGCACGTACTCTTTCTCCCACACGCTCACGCACGCTCACGGCCCCATACACGCAGATGTTAGAAACCCAAGATGCCTGGCGTGGAAGCCAACAATCCACCTCAATGTCTGTACCCGTCCCCCGTGTGCTTGCTTCCAGTAGGAATGCTACTTTGCGTTCCGTTTAGTTCCTCGTTTTGAAAGCACACACGGAAAAATCTAAAATGATCTTCAAAATTACCAAACAATGAGCATAATAAGCATCAGTAGTCCAATCACCCAGGAACTCTTGTTCCAATCACGTGAGTCCATGTGCTCCAGGATTTTTATGCATACAGATATATATTTATAGATATAGTTCTCTGAATCCCTTTACACCATATGCAACAAATATATCTCTATAAGACAGTTACAACACCTTAAGACTTGTACACCCCACGTGGATATGATTCATTACTCACATTTGGCAGCTCTTTTCCAGTGTGAAAACTTTTCAGAAAACACTTTCAACAGATAAAGAACGGCAATCCCAGTGATTTTTCTGATTACAAAAGCTGATGCTTCCTTAACAGACACAACCAGAAGGCAAGTGTGTTAAATCAAAACAGTGCATGTTCCTCTCACCAAACGCTATGGGCCATGGCAAGAAGAGCTTCTATCTAGGGTCTGCTTAGAGTCTTCTGGATAATTTACGTTCTGGTTTTGTCCTAACGGGAATACGACACTCTTCCCTCCCTCTGAAGGGACAGGTAGGTAAGTTAGGCAAGCAGACGCGTAAATAGATGGATGGTAGAAAGGTGGATGGTGTACAGTTAGATACATAGATACATAGAGGCAGAGAGACAGAAATCGACACAGAGGTTGATGGAGATACATAAAGACAGATGGATATAGGGATCGAAAAAGATGTATAATATGCAGTAGATAGAAGGGGGTAGGTAGATGTACGGAAGGATAAGGAATGATTAGAAGGAGACAGATAGATGATAGGTAGGAAAAAGATACATGGATACAGAGGTAGACATATATAAATATACTCGTGTCGAAAACTGACGGTTGAGAGATATAATGAATGGCAAAATAGACTGACAGATGAACAGCTAGACAGATATAGCTAACAACGGAGGTAGAGATAGATAATGATAGGGAGATGATAAACAGGTGATAGAGGCATAGAGATAAACAGAAAGATAGATGCATAGAGATACATAAATACACGTAGATGGCGATAATCAAATATTAAACTTCTCTTACCCCCCAGGAACATGTGAGAACAATAAAATCTCTATAGCAGCAGAATAAGTTTGTAAATTGATGCCAAGTTCTAGGAGGACGTGGTGTGAAAATGCGTCCAGTATTTTAGTCCAACATCAAAGCAAACACTGCCTGCAGAGGGAGAATACCCAGTTGACAATAAAAGAGAAATACTTTCTACATGGAGACTCCACAATCTGTAACGTCAAAGTCAAATTCAGATGACCAAGAAGTAGTGTTTCCAAAGAGAGTAGCGTACTCCTTTGGACCATCCCATTTCTTCTGTTGCATCTGTTCCTTAGCAGAGGAGTGAAAGAACAAGATAACAATGAGCATTGACTTCTCCAGTCAACAACCGTGATTTTGGGAAGGATTACCTTGGAAGCCCTGTCACTTGGGAAGTTCTGTTGCCTGCTTTCCCTAGTGAGGGTTTTATTTACATCTTAGGCGAAAACTAAAGAACAGAATCCTCAGCAAGTTGTCTCAAAGTGGTGCCCCTATCTCGACATGAACCCCATACTGTTCCCCAGAGGCAGGAATTCTCTCATCTTCACGTGATGCCCCCTCTACCATGACCAGATGTGTATTGGATCTTCTGTGCACCTACTGGGTTTGTGATGGCAAACCTACCTAAAGAGACGTATTTCCATAGAAGGATGAGCTGGCATATCCGTTTATAGTATAATAAAGGCACAATTTTGAAAACTTTTTTTTAAATAAAGAAAACACCGTTGTGCCTGTTGTGCCTCTTCTTGCACCTTTCCTTTGCCAGATTCACTCCGCAGCAAGTTTCACGCATTTTTCTTAGAAAGTCTTAGGTTTCATAGGATCGCAGTGCATGGGTGGAGTAACTGGGTGTGAATGAATGCCTTTCCATTTTTCTCTTATTTCGTTCGTTAATTTTATGCATAGCTGTCATGACTACGTGGAGAGTGAGGTTGTTTTGTAGTTAAGGGGTAAGTGTACCCATTACACACGGAAGAATCTTGAATAGCACTCAGTTTTGCTTCCCTCCCCCCTCCACAGGAATAAAAGAAATTAGACTCGTCGCATTCCACATGATGAGCCATGATCCTCAATACAAGTAGCCACATTCAAATGACCACCTCCCGGCCGTCTCCTCGGGAAGCGAACCCCCCGGGCAGGTCCTGGAAAGCCAAGCAAGGCCGCTACCTGGTCACCAGCTAAGACGCACCTGGAGACCCTCAGGGGACCGAGTGTCCTTCTTTATGGTCGGCCGGCAGGCAGGAGGCGCAGACCCGGACGGTCTCTTCCCCGCCAGACAGCTGGCACGTGGCCCGCTGCCACAGTCCCAGCGCCCTCGCCTGCCGGGCCCCGGTCGCAGACCCCAGGGGACCGACACCCAAGCCAGGACATTTCCTCAGATGTCCACCGGGACCTCCTCGCGCCCACGCCCTCATGTCCCTGGGCCGAGGGGCCTCGCCAACCCGCCATTGTGTGCCTTACCTGAGGAACCCTCAGGCGACCGGACGCCTCAGGGGATTCCACAACCGCCCGCTGGCTAGGCGGCTCTGAGGGCCTGTGTGCTAGCGCCTGCGCGGTAACAGCCGGCTCGCTGATTGGTGGTGCGTGCGGGAGGTGGGGCCTGCTGAACCACGCCCCCTGCAGGCTCGCCCCCCCCAGCGGCAGGCTGCAGCAGTACCACCGTGCCCTGGCAGCGGGTGGCTTTCTAGGGCCTCTGTCTTCACCCAGGGCTCACTGCCCCAATGGGTGGCTCATTAAGGGAGAAGGGGAACTCCTCTTCCAGTTGATCTTCCCCAGGGCTTCGGGCAGCTGGCGGGGCTTCTGGGACACTGTGCTCTTCTGCCTGTAGGATTTCAACATCTCTCTGCCATCCCGCACTTGCCCTTTGATCCGCAACCAGGCGGCTTCCTGCAAAAGCTTCTCCCGGTAATCCTGGGCACCCGGTGGGAGCCAGGCGTCCGAGACGCCAGTCTTCTGCCGGGTGGCATCAGATCTCTGCTAGAAGGTGGCTGCACGTGGTGCCTGGCTGAGAAACCTCGGCTGGTTCCCAACTTGAGATTGGACTCTTCCAACTCCTCTTCTAGCCTTGAGCCTTCCCTTCGCAGCCGCCCAGCGCTTCTGCAAGACCTCGCCCAGGGAGGTGTGTGCCTTCTTGCACCTCCCAACCCACCCAGAGCAGTTTAGACTCTGCCGTACCCTGAAGTCCGTTCATTTCTTGGCTACTACCCAGAAGGTTGTCCATTTCAACTTATTTTCCAACTGTTCACATAGCTCCCCTCGATTTTCTGTTTTCATGCTTCGAATGACCGGCTGAAGGCTCTGGAGATCAGTCAATAAACGTGCTCAGCTGTATGAGGCTGGCTTCCCCACACAAAGGGAAACAGAAGCAACGGTGTATATGTGTCTGCGTGTGTGCACGTGTGTGCATGTGTGATACGTAAGATTACATGTCATATATGTTTATGTGGTGTTATTTAATATATATGTATAAATAATGTATATATGTTTTAGGTGTTTTATTTTGAGGAAGTAACACATGCATTGTGGGGGGGGGTTGGATGAATCCATGAGGATCTTTATACGAACTTCTAACTCCTGTGAAGCCTTGACAAGTTTCAAACAAACATTCCTAATTTCCTTATCCCACATACCCAAACCCTCACAAAACCTCTTAGCTCTTCCCTGGTTATTTGGTCATAAGACGTGCTGGGGAATGGGACTGGCTTCGGAGTTAGACAAACTCGGGCCCTGACAGTAGGTGGTCTGGAGCAGATTTCATCACCTCACAGGTTCTCAGAGTACTTTTCTGAACATAACGATAACCCCATCAAACTTTGAAAATTGTTGGGAGGATTCGATATATGAGGGATCTTCAAAAAGTTCACGCAAGGATTCTTGTTATGTTTTAGTTCTATTTTCCATGAACTCTTTCCTCGTTGACGTATAATTGATTATACAGATATTTGAGGAACTGAGGTTAATATCAATACCTGTGTACAATGTGTGATGATCAAATCAGGATAGATCATTACAAAATGTCATCATTCTTAGTGTCCATTCATCCATTTCTCGCTTTTTCTCCCCCCCTCCCCCTTTGCCACTCTTCTACCCACAGTGCCACACTCTCCTTATGAAAGTGCAGTGTGTTGTTATGATCTTTCCTTCTTTCCTTCCTTCCTTCTTTCTTTGCATTAATTTATATTTTTAGCTCCTACTTAAGAGTGACAACATGCACTGTTTCTCTGTCTGTGCCTGGCTTGTTTGATTGAGCATAATTTTCTCGAAGCTCATGCATGCTTCCGTGAAATTTTTGAAACACTCTTGCGTACGTTGCTCATTGGTGACAGATATTATTATCCTTGGATTACAGCCCCGACTAGTGCCTGGACTGTGGTAGGTGCCCAATATTTGTCCTGTGAGTTAATTCATTATGAATGAAATACTGTCAGATTTTGTACTGAATTCACTCTTTCTTCTCTTTTGCTGACATTAATCTGGCTAGGGATTACAGGCAAGTTGTCAGGCTAGAGAAAATTCAAGATTATCAATCACCGTATGAATCTGTCACCTTCTCTTTCTTCCCTCCGCAAGAGGATCCCCAGCTCCATGTGTGCTTTTAATGTCTAAACTCATCCCCACTTCCCTTGCCCTTTGTCTCCCCTCCCAACGTCCCTTAAACTAGTTAATCGCCAGCACAACAAATCGTGGTGATAAAAGGTGATCATAAAAAGGGCTCTGTCAAAAACAAGGCAGAACGATAGAAAACACACAACGAGGACCAGAAGACATAACTATAGAGCGAAGGCACCCCTTGTTCAAAGTACGGCTGATATGCCTATTCCTTCACCTCAGCTTCCCCTAGCACAAATGAAAGGACGTGCCCTTACGTATCTCCAGCCACGTATTTCCAACCTATCCCAGTAAAGGTAGATGCCTTCTACCGATATTTATCTTTCAGCGAGAATGCGTCTTTGGGAAACAAGCAGGCTTCGCATTCTACCAAGCATACTCATTAGATCACTGGTCTCTCAAGCATGGCAATCTGAGAAAGTACACGAGGATGGTGCTCATGAATTGTAACAATGCACTGATTTGGTGGTGCCGTTTACCAGGTTTTAAACGGTTGTCTTGGGCTCCCGGAAGGACACTGGAGAGACGGCAGAAAGGCATTGGTTTGGGGAATAGGATGGAGGATGGAGGAGAACCGGGGCTCATGAGAAGGGCTGTGGGCTGAGGAAGGGCTTGTGCCCACTAAAGACAGCGTAGGAATCTGTTGGGTGAGGAGGAATGAGGTCAATACAGAATAAAGGGAGGAGCGTGGGTGGGTCACCTCTCCTTGCCACTGCCTCTGGACCTGAATCGACAGGCGGCCTTCCTCTTCTTCCTTCCTAAGTGTTGGACCAGCCGCATGGAGGTCCAGAACAGGCCAGGCCCCCGCTCATCCTAGGGCCGTGCTCCAAAGGATGTCTGGGCAAGAAGTGGGGCCTTGGGGGGAGCCTGTTGAGAGGCTTGGCAGGATTGGAACCACTTTCACAGTCACCGAAGAACCCTTAGGGACCCCGGACACTAAATTTTGATTAGGAGCATGGGGACCCTGACTCCCTGAGGGTGACTATGATGAACCCAGCTCTGAGGTCCCACTCTTTCCTTGTCAGTTGCTTACATGGACGTAGAGATCCGAGAAAGCTGTGCACAGCGTCTCTGTGCCACTCACCCAACCAACACTTAGCATGAGGGCCTGATGTCCAGCCCTTATGACTGGAGGAGAGGAGGTCTCCTTCACCTAGTCAGCGAGGGCAGGCGAAAGTCAAGCTTTTCCATTGAACACACACTTCTGCTAGAGATCCAGCAAGCCTAGAAGGGATCTCAGAGTCCAAGCAGCGAAAAATCCACCCCCACACCCCAAATCACTTTCAGTGACCTTGATTCAAGAGAAGCAGAACAGATGCCCCAGGACAAAATGACATCCAAGGGACACAAGGCCACCTCCCTTCACCCGAATCAAAGAAAACCATGATGTCACAAGCATGGGGAAACCCAGTAGTGTGGTTATGAATTCAGGCAGTCAGCCTGCAATGCTGATAAATATTTCTCACTCACAGGATGAGGGTAGAATATCTCGTTATCTTAAGAATTTCATTGCCACCTGGGTCTCCAGATTTCCGTCTCTCCTAGGACATCCGAAGTTTGTCCTCAGAGCGGAAACACCACCGTACTTGCTCTCCTGACTTATGGTACTGTGAGTGAATGAATGGATGAGTGAATGGGTGCACGAGGTGGTAAAGAATGTGTTAGATCATGGAGATGAACAGTTGGCTCATAGATTGGACTCAGAGAGTCTCAGTGTTAGAGCGTAACTAAAGCGTGCCGTCTCGGTGTATGAGGTCCACACAGAGCATGGAGGTGCTGTGTTTTCTACTAATCCTCAGGACCAGGAAGATATCACGTGGAATGTGCCTAGGCCGTGTGCCCCAGGAGCCTTTCTCTCTCGCAGGCCGAGTCCAAAGAGGCTTCTGTAGGGCCTGATGATTACACGACCTGGAAGACGTTCTTCTAAAATTATACCAAATCGAGCGTTAAAGTGAATATTTGTTTAGAATGAGAAGAACATTTCTAACCTGCTCTAACCCATGACAACAGCAGCCATCACAATTCCCGAAATACGGTTTCTTTGGAAGTGCGTTTATATATGTTCTCAGAAATGCCCCGTTCAAACTGGTACGGTCTCAAATATGACGAAGCAGAATTTCAAGGCAACAGACACCATGGATTTATTGTGAATCCAGACAGGTACTTTGCAAATTTTAAAGCAACACGTGGCCATGTGAACACACAGCGTGGTCTCACAGGAGCAGTTGACTTCCTCTAAACTAGAAATGCACTCAGGTTCCTGTTAAGCCATCAATGTTTATTTTCACATCAAGTTTTCAAACTAAACTAGCTTTCCCAACATTTATTCTCAAAACACGCCTCGTATTAACGTAGTATAACTATTCATGGGCTTCAGAAGTTCTCCTTCCATTGAGTGCGTTTAATTAATTCTCTTCCAAAGAGGGTCACGTTTAGCCGAATGGAGGTTGTTTCTAGAATTCATTTTCACATTCCCGGCCCTGGCCCATCTACTGCTCAAGCCTCCTGGAATGACTTGCCGGTGTGCATGTGTGCTGATGGAACCTGTTGGAGCTAGCCGACGAATAAGCGTGAAGATGAAGCTCGGTTGGTTTGAGACAAATGACTACGTTTTGGGGGTACAGGATGCAGAACAAAGTGCTTGCTTTCCTCGAACTTATATGAGAGTAGATGGGCTACCACGTAGTCAGCCTGGCTCATAGGTGTAGAGTAGCTAGACTGTGAATATGATGAGGCTAGCTGCCGTCCACGTGGGGACAGATGGCTCTAGGAAGAGGATCCAGTCACCATCAGTTTAGAAGACAGCCGGGAGACCCTCCGTTTCAGGAAATCATTCGGCCATTGAGGGAGAGCTACTGTGGTAGATGGAATTTCAGGGAGACAGAGAGTCAAAGAAGGTCTTGCACAAGGCTGACAAAGGTTTAGTGCACGCAGGGATTTCATTCACTCACATGTGGACTAGGCGAATGTGACCCGTTCACTTTCTGCTTCCCTTTTAGAACCGTTTTTGGAAGGGGTATGGGAATGTGGCGATAAGATAGAAGAAAAAGGGTCTGTCGCTGTAGGGGCACAGGAGGAGACCTAGTTAGCCGTCCTCATGGTTGCTGATCTCTTTCTCCTTTCCTTTATGACGTTTCTGTCAAATAGTTCTTTCTCGCGGTAGTGCACGGGGGGCCCTCGCAGATACTTCTCTTCTGCCCCCTGGTAATCCAGCCCATCAAGTGCTGCGATGGAACAAATGATTGCTTCTGGCAGGAGAACTTCCAGAACAAAATTTACTTTGTCGTCTCTTATGAGAGTCAGCATGGTGTTGTCCATTTGTGTATAGATTTCTTGTAGATGTTTCGTCAAAACATCCAACAGGTCCTCATCTTCCAGGTACGTTTCAACGCAGAGCCTGTGCCTTGGTGAATTCAGAAATGATGTCAGCCACCTGGACTGTTTCCTGCCCTTCAAGATGTCCAGGAGGTGGTGGTCGGCCCCCCTTCTCTTCACGATGAAGTCCACCAGCTTGCGGTTGTCCCGGTCCCGAGCGGCCCTCATCCTGTCGGGGAGAATCCTCTTGCAGGGCCTCTTCCCGCCCAGGGAGGTCTCCTCCTCAGAGTCTTCCAGGTCGGCATAGTTCACCTTTGGAAAGTCAACCTCCAGCGGGCCCTCTTGGATGGCTTTCCTGAGTGGGTAGCTGACGTCGGCGGCATAATAGTCCAGGAAAGAGCCCACGAAGGAACCCCGGCCGATGGCTTGTGTGTAGTGGGAGATGAGGGAGAAACACCAGTTAACACCTTGCTCGTGCACTTTCCTGGCTCTCTGCAGGAGTCTGTCTTTCTCTCTGCAATCCAGGGGCTTCAGTCTTCGAAGAGGAACTCGGATGCCGCTCCTCTCCTGGCGCAGGTCTGCCTCAATCAAGAGCACCCGTGCGGTCTTCTCCGACGCACTGACACTCTTCACCACAGCCGGCCAGAATGGGTGGTCTTGAAATTTAAACCACACCATCGTTCCTCTTTCAACTGGAGGAGGCTCCTGTGTCAGAGCCATGCTGGCAGGTTGTCCACCTCGTTTACCACCAGCCATTTTAGCCTTGCGGATGGGATTCCTAGACATCGAGTCAGCAGGAGGTAGGCGTTCTTGCAGTCCTTCAGAACAAACTGCCGCTTTTAGCTTCCTAATTCTGTCTGCCAGACAGAGGGAGTCACGCGGCCTCATGGCAGGGGACCTGGAGGGGGCAGGGGACCCGGAAGAAGCCGCCGCCCCTTCCACGCCTGGCTTCGAGGCCCCCTCCCCAGAGTCCTCAGCATTCCTTGAGCGCGCAGAGCACGCGGAGTGAGTAGCCACGGTCTTCGGCCAGGTGTCCTGTGCCTCTGCGTTCAGAGCTATGGGCACAGTGGGGATGACACCCCGTGGCTGGGATGGGGCCACCTGTCCATCATTAGCACATGCACCCTCCTCCAGGACTGTGGGACGCCGGGATGTAACCGTGGAGGCTTGTGCCTTTGCCTTGCCCTCTTTCTCACCCTCGTGTCCCGACAGTGTCGGGAAATCGTGGCTCGCGCTGGACCTCCGTGATGCCTTTATTGGCCTTTCTGCTGGAGCAGGGGCAGAGGTCGTGTGCACCCGTGATTTGTCACCGCACAGGGCATCCTCACTCTCGGCACCAACTGGCAGTGATCCTGAGGCTTCTCTCTTCCCAGCACTCCTCCGAACGACCCCTTTGCGTTTACCATACTTTTTACGAGGGGGTCTACTTGCCGGCTGTTGAGCTACCTTCTGGGAAGTTGTACTGGTCTGCTGATCATCTGGTATTCTTCCTCGGCCCCGTTTTGTTCTCTCATCCAGCCTCTCCAGTACCACTTTCAGGACTCTTCTGCACTCCTTCTCCTCTCCCGCTGGGGCACCGACCTTCCACTGGGCCCCTGCCAAGGAGCCCATGGCTTCCATTTCAGACTTCGTTAGGGCTGTTTTGTCTGTGCTTTTCTCCTGGGAGCTTGTCCTGGTCTGCTGGTCATCTGGTTTTCTTCCTCGGCCCAGTTTTGTTCTCTCATCCAGCCTCTCCAGTACCACTTTCAGGACTCTTCTGCACCCCCTTTCCTCTCCCGCTGTGGCATTGAACTTCCACTGCGCCCCTGCCGAAGAGCCCATGCCTTCCATTTCAGACTTCGTCAGGGCCGTTATGTCTGTGCTTTTCACCTGGGAGCTTGTACTGGTCTGCTGGTCATCTGGTTTTCTTCCTCGGCCCAGTTTTGTTCTCTCATCCAGCCTCTCCAGTACCACTTTCAGGACTCTTCTGCACCCCCTTTCCTCTCCCGCTGTGGCATTGAACTTCCACTGCGCCCCTGCCGAAGAGCCCATGCCTTCCATTTCAGACTTCGTCAGGGCCCTTACGTCTGTGCTTTTCACTTTAATCGTTTCTTCTCCTGAGAGGTGATGATGAGGGGCAGAGGTTTCTGGCTGTCATTCCCACTGCTGACTCAGGTCTTCCCTCAAAACCCCTGCTCTAATACGCCTCCTTTGCCTCCGGACTGCAAAGCGTTCCCAGCTTGCATTGGCTGTCCTCCTCCACCTGGTTCTCCGTGAGATGCTTGCACTCGTGTTTTCAGTGGAAAGACCTGGAGGAGACTGGAATGGGAAAAAGGAAAAGAAGAACCGTATGAGGAAAGGATTCCTTTTGTGAAACTAGAAGCGCCCTGCTCAAGGAGATTGATGAGATAAAACAAGGTATTAAAAGAGTGGGCCTTAGACAGAGGGGAAGATGAGTGTCAAGCATTTGGGGAAAAATATGGAAGGTGCCAGAAGAGTTCTATAACAGCCCGAAGCCACCGTGTAACCTAATTGTAACGACTGCATGCGGAAGAGCATCCGCATGCGGACGTGGGTGTCATGTCAGGGATCCTGTTTCACTCTCCTGGACCCTCTGCGGCTTCTGAGATCCTTGGGCTTCAACCTAGGAAAATGCTTCATTAGTTTTTTGCCTTCCTAGGATGCCCATGCCTCCCTGTCCACCCCAAGAAGACCGAGGCCATCTCCTACATACCGATGCTGGGAGCCAGCCCCATGTCATGTTCAAGAGCATGACTCAGAATCCAGAGGTCTGTGAGGTCATCTTGATGATTCCTGGCTGCCACTGTTAATAGGGATTTCTGCAGGAACCGGTCATGGGTTGTGACCTGAACCTCTATACTCTGGTGCAAAACTCTTGTCTCCCAACACCAAAGATGTGATGCTCGTTATGAAGACACGTGTGTATAGAGTGAGGTGCAAAGACGATCGTACCCCGAAATGTCAACATTAGATGGCAGCGAGTGAATGGGGAAGTCTTACCGAAGGTCACGTGGATGGAGGCAGGTCCGGTTCTGTGAGCTGGGTCTCTTGTTTCTCACACTCCAATCGCTTGTCCGCACACCCTTTACCCCGCTGCGTGCTTCTGAAGGGCGCTGTTCTTTGTGATCAGGTGGGAACTAGTGCAGATACTCAGGACCTATGTAGTCTTTTCTCAAGCGAATCTGGAAAATTCAAAAGAGGAAGCAACGTGAGCCAATAAAGTGTGGATCTAATGATCCCGTTCCCTTCACCAACTCAGGGATGCATGCCTTTTTGAAACAGAGCTGATATCTGAATCCCATCCATAATGTAGATGCCATTTTTATTTTCCTCCTCTTGCATTCCAAAATATTTCCATGGTATGCTGCTTGGCGTATGCTAGTCTGTTCCTGCGTCACAACAGGGAGAACCACTGCTTTGGGGATCGCGGATGCCATGGACACATGGATTTAACATCAATCGTGTGTTTGTGACCATCTGTGTGAGTGTAACGAAAATGGGGATTTTGAAGTTATTGTGTCTTTCTGATTCTCAAATCGCATTGAATGAGCTTGTGAGAACATGACATGCATAGAAAGATGTGTAGAGGGGCTGGCACCTTACAGATGCTCACTATGAGGACGATGGTGTACGTGCTTCCAACGCACTACCTATGCATCCCTGTGCACGTGCAAGCACGTACTGTGTTACACTATAGTTGCTAACATGAGAGCATAATTGGATATATTTCCTAGTTAGTGCCCATTTCTGCTACGTCATTTCCAAGAGTCTCGTTACGCCAAAATTTTCCTGATATTTCCAAACTCTCATGGAATTTCTGACATTACAGGAATGTGTTCTGCAGAAGCAGCAATTGTTCTACCCGTCCTACTCTTCCTATCTTTCCACCACCAATACTCCGTTCATATGTCCTAGTTTTCCCTATATGTCGTCCAAATTAGTGTCATGACTGCTTTCTGCACTTTACCTAGTGCACTATTGACTTCACATTCTATGTTCTGTGATGCGAAACTTCTCTCCTTAATAAATGCGTGTATGTATGTCTTTGTTCACGCACACTGGTCGACGTAACAGGAAAGGTGTCACGATGATGAAATACACGTACCTTGGAGACGACAATCAGCACACAGTCTTCCCTGAACGAGGGTGCTCACTCAAGGGTGCTGGGCTCTCAAGCCCAGGGTTCACCTGAGGACACACAACTACAGGAGGAAGGAATAAAAGGTGACTCGACCGCTTCGGGCTCCCCTCAGCTGGACCTGCTAGCCCCACTCAGAAAACAGGTGTGATAGAGCACCTTCAAGCGTGACCACCCACACCCCAAAACACAAGCACGTACTCTTTCTCCCACACGCTCACGCACGCTCACGGCCCCATACACGCAGATGTTAGAAACCCAAGATGCCTGGCGTGGAAGCCAACAATCCACCTCAATGTCTGTACCCGTCCCCCGTGTGCTTGCTTCCAGTAGGAATGCTACTTTGCGTTCCGTTTAGTTCCTCGTTTTGAAAGCACACACGGAAAAATCTAAAATGATCTTCAAAATTACCAAACAATGAGCATAATAAGCATCAGTAGTCCAATCACCCAGGAACTCTTGTTCCAATCACGTGAGTCCATGTGCTCCAGGATTTTTATGCATACAGATATATATTTATAGATATAGTTCTCTGAATCCCTTTACACCATATGCAACAAATATATCTCTATAAGACAGTTACAACACCTTAAGACTTGTACACCCCACGTGGATATGATGCATTACTCACATTTGGCAGCTCTTTTACAGTGTGAAAACTTTTCAGAAAACACTTTCAACAGATAAAGAACGGCAATCCCAGTGATTTTTCTGATTACAAAAGCTGATGCTTCCTTAACAGACACAACCAGAAGGCAAGTGTGTTAAATCAAAACAGTGCATGTTCCTCTCACCAAACGCTATGGGCCATGGCAAGAAGAGCTTCTATCTAGGGTCTGCTTAGAGTCTTCTGGATAATTTACGTTCTGGTTTTGTCCTAACGGGAATACGACACTCTTCCCTCCCTCTGAAGGGACAGGTAGGTAAGTTAGGCAAGCAGACGCGTAAATAGATGGATGGTAGAAAGGTGGATGGTGTACAGTTAGATACATAGATACATAGAGGCAGGGAGACAGAAATCGACACAGAGGTTGATGGAGATACATAAAGACAGATGGATATAGGGATCGAAAAAGATGTATAATATGCAGTAGATAGAAGGGGGTAGGTAGATGTACGGAAGGATAAGGAATGATTAGAAGGAGACAGATAGATGATAGGTAGGAAAAAGATACATGGATACAGAGGTAGACATATATAAATATACTCGTGTCGAAAACTGACGGTTGAGAGATATAATGAATGGCAAAATAGACTGACAGATGAACAGCTAGACAGATATAGCTAACAACGGAGGTAGAGATAGATAATGATAGGGAGATGATAAACAGGTGATAGAGGCATAGAGATAAACAGAAAGATAGATGCATAGAGATACATAAATACACGTAGATGGCGATAATCAAATATTAAACTTCTCTTACCCCCCAGGAACATGTGAGAACAATAAAATCTCTATAGCAGCAGAATAAGTTTGTAAATTGATGCCAAGTTCTAGGAGGACGTGGTGTGAAAATGCGTCCAGTATTTTAGTCCAACATCAAAGCAAACACTGCCTGCAGAGGGAGAATACCCAGTTGACAATAAAAGAGAAATACTTTCTACATGGAGACTCCACAATCTGTAACGTCAAAGTCAAATTCAGATGACCAAGAAGTAGTGTTTCCAAAGAGAGTAGCGTACTCCTTTGGACCATCCCATTTCTTCTGTTGCATCTGTTCCTTAGCAGAGGAGTGAAAGAACAAGATAACAATGAGCATTGACTTCTCCAGTCAACAACCGTGATTTTGGGAAGGATTACCTTGGAAGCCCTGTCACTTGGGAAGTTCTGTTGCCTGCTTTCCCTAGTGAGGGTTTTATTTACATCTTAGGCGAAAACTAAAGAACAGAATCCTGAGCAAGTTGTCTCAAAGTGGTGCCCCTATCTCGACATGACCCCCATACTGTTCCCCAGAGGCAGGAATTCTCTCATCTTCACGTGATGCCCCCTCTACCATGACCAGATGTGTATTGGATCTTCTGTGCACCTACTGGGTTTGTGATGGCAAACCTACCTAAAGAGACGTATTTCCATAGAAGGATGAGCTGGCATATCCGTTTATAGTATAATAAAGGCACAATTTTGAAAACTTTTTTTTAAATAAAGAAAACACCGTTGTGCCTCTTCTTGCACCTTTCCTTTGCCAGATTCACTCCGCAGCAAGTTTCACGCATTTTTCTTAGAAAGTCTTAGGTTTCATAGGATCGCAGTGCATGGGTGGAGTAACTGGGTGTGAATGAATGCCTTTCCATTTTTCTCTTATTTCGTTCGTTAATTTTATGCATAGCTGTCATGACTACGTGGAGAGTGAGTTTGTTTTGTAGTTAAGGGGTAAGTGTACCCATTACACACGGAAGAATCTTGAATAGCACTCAGTTTTGCTTCCCTCCCCCCTCCACAGGAATAAAAGAAATTAGACTCGTCGCATTCCACATGATGAGCCATGATCCTCAATACAAGTAGCCACATTCAAATGACCACCTCCCGGCCGTCTCCTCGGGAAGCGAACCCCCCGGCCAGGTCCTGGAAAGCCAAGCAAGGCCGCTACCTGGTCACCAGCTAAGACGCACCTGGAGACCCTCAGGGGACCGAGTGTCCTTCTTTATGGTCGGCCGGCAGGCAGGAGGCGCAGACCCGGACGGTCTCTTCCCCGCCAGACAGCTGGCACGTGGCCCGCTGCCACAGTCCCAGCGCCCTCACCTGCCGGGCCCCGGTCGCAGACCCCAGGGGACCGACACCCAAGCCAGGACATTTCCTCAGATGTCCACCGGGACCTCCTCGCGCCCACGCCCTCATGCCCCTGGGCCAAGGGGCCTCGCCAACCCGCCAGTGTGCGCCTTACCTGAGGAAACCTCAGGCGACCGGACGCCTCAGGGGATTCCACAACAGCCCGCTGGCTAGGCGGCTCTGAGGGCCTGTGGGCTAGCGCCTGCGCGGTAACAGCCGGCTCGCTGATTGGTGGTGCGTGCGGGAGGTGGGGCCTGCTGAACCACGCCCCCTGCAGGCTCGCCCCCCCCAGCGGCAGGCTGCAGCAGTACCACCGTGCCCTGGCAGCGGGTGGCTTTCTAGGGCCTCTGTCTTCACCCAGGGCTCACTGCCCCAATGGGTGGCTCATGAAGGGAGAAGGGGAACTCCTCTTCCAGCTGATCTTCCCCAGGGCTTCGGGCAGCTGGCGGGGCTTCTGGGACACTGTGCTCTGCTGCCTGTAGGATTTCAACATCTCTCTGCCATCCCGCACTTGCCCTTTGATCCGCAACCAGGCGGCTTCCTGCAAAAGCTTCTCCCAGGCATCCTGGGCACCCGGTGGGAGCCAGGCATCCGAGACGCCAGTCTTCTGCCGGGTGGCATCAGATCTCTGCTAGAAGGTGGCTGCACGTGGTGCCTGGCTGAGAAACCTCGGCTGGTTCCCAACTTGAGATCGGACTCTTCCAACTCCTCTTCTAGCCTTGAGCCTTCCCTTCGCAGCCGCCCAGCGCTTCTGCAAGACCTCGCCCAGGGAGGTGTGTGCCTTCTTGCACCTCCCAACCCACCCAGAGCAGCGTAGACTCTGCCGTACCCTGAAGTCCGTTCATTTCTTGGCTACTACCCAGAAGGTTGTCCATTTCAACTTATTTTCCAACTGTTCACATAGCTCCCCTCGATTTTCTGTTTTCATGCTTCGAATGACCGGCTGAAGGCTCTGGAGATCAGTCAATAAACGTGCTCAGCTGTATGAGGCTGGCTTCCCCACACAAAGGGAAACAGAAGCAACGGTGTATATGTGTCTGCGTGTGTGCACGTGTGTGCATGTGTGATACGTAAGATTACATGTCATATATGTTTAAGTGGTGTTATTTAATATATATGTATAAATAATGTATATATGTTTTAGGTGTTTTATTTTGAGGAATTAACACATGCATTGTGGGGGGGGGTGTGTATGAATCCATGAGGATCTTTATACGAACTTCTGACTCCTGTGAAGCCTTGACAAGTTTCAAACAAACATTCCTAATTTCCTTATCCCACATACCCAAACCCTCACAAAAC
Source organism: Cynocephalus volans (assembly GCF_027409185.1). Lineage (NCBI taxonomy): Eukaryota > Metazoa > Chordata > Mammalia > Dermoptera > Cynocephalidae > Cynocephalus > Cynocephalus volans. The sequence continues at coordinate 148,142,594 of NC_084478.1, forward strand.
CTCTTAGCTCTTCCCTGGTTATTTGGTCATAAGACGTGCTGGGGAATGGGACTGGCTTCGGAGTTAGACAAACTCGGGCCGTGACAGTAGGTGGTCTGGAGCAGATTTCATCACCTCACAGGTTCTCAGAGTACTTTTCTGAACATAACGATAACCCCATCAAACTTTGAAAATTGTTGGGAGGATTCGATATATGAGGGATCTTCAAAAAGTTCACGCAAGGATTCTTGTTATGTTTTAGTTCTATTTTCCATGAACTCTTTCCTCGTTGACGTATAATTGATTATACAGATATTTGAGGAACTGAGGTTAATATCAATACCTGTGTACAATGTGTGATGATCAAATCAGGATAGATCATTACAAAATGTCATCATTCTTAGTGTCCATTCATCCATTTCTCGCTTTTTCTCCCCCCCTCCCCCTTTGCCACTCTCCTACCCACAGTGCCACACTCTCCTTATGAAAGTGCAGTGTGTTGTTATGATCTTTCCTTCTTTCCTTCCTTCCTTCTTTCTTTGCATTAATTTATATTTTTAGCTCCTACTTAAGAGTGACAACATGCACTGTTTCTCTGTCTGTGCCTGGCTTGTTTGATTGAGCATAATTTTCTCGAAGCTCATGCATGCTTCCGTGAAATTTTTGAAACACTCTTGCGTACGTTGCTCATTGGTGACAGATATTATTATCCTTGGATTACAGCCCCGACTAGTGCCTGGACTGTGGTAGGTGCCCAATATTTGTCCTGTGAGTTAATTCATTATGAATGAAATACTGTCAGATTTTGTACTGAATTCACTCTTTCTTCTCTTTTGCTGACATTAATCTGGCTAGGGATTACAGGCAAGTTGTCAGGCTAGAGAAAATTCAAGATTATCAATCACCGTATGAATCTGTCACCTTCTCTTTCTTCCCTCCGCAAGAGGATCCCCAGCTCCATGTGTGCTTTTAATGTCTAAACTCATCCCCACTTCCCTTGCCCTTTGTCTCCCCTCCCAACGTCCCTTAAACTAGTTAATCGCCAGCACAACAAATCGTGGTGATAAAAGGTGATCATAAAAAGGGCTCTGTCAAAAACAAGGCAGAACGATAGAAAACACACAACGAGGACCAGAAGACATAACTATAGAGCGAAGGCACCCCTTGTTCAAAGTACGGCTGATATGCCTATTCCTTCACCTCAGCTTCCCCTAGCACAAATGAAAGGACGTGCCCTTACGTATCTCCAGCCACGTATTTCCAACCTATCCCAGTAAAGGTAGATGCCTTCTACCGATATTTATCTTTCAGCGAGAATGCGTCTTTGGGAAACAAGCAGGCTTCGCATTCTACCAAGCATACTCATTAGATCACTGGTCTCTCAAGCATGGCAATCTGAGAAAGTACACGAGGATGGTGCTCATGAATTGTAACAATGCACTGATTTGGTGGTGCCGTTTACCAGGTTTTAAACGGTTGTCTTGGGCTCCCGGAAGGACACTGGAGAGATGGAAGAAAGGCATTGGTTTGGGGAATAGGATGGAGGATGGAGGATGGAGGATGGAGGAGAACCGGGGCTCATGAGAAGGGCTGTGGGCTGAGGAAGGGCTTGTGCCCGCTAAAGACAGCGTAGGAATCTGTTGGGTGAGGAGGAATGAGGTCAATACAGAATAAAGGGAGGAGCGTGGGTGGGTCACCTCTCCTTGCCACTGCCTCTGGACCTGAATCGACAGGCGGCCTTCCTCTTCTTCCTTCCTAAGTGTTGGACCAGCCGCATGGAGGTCCAGAACAGGCCAGGCCCCCGCTCATCCTAGGGCCGTGCTCCAAAGGATGTCTGGGCAAGAAGTGGGGCCTTGGGGGGAGCCTGTTGAGAGGCTTGGCAGGATTGGAACCACTTTCACAGTCACCGAAGAACCCTTAGGGACCCCGGACACTAAATTTTGATTAGGAGCATGGGGACCCTGACTCCCTGAGGGTGACTATGATGAACCCAGCTCTGAGGTCCCACTCTTTCCTTGTCAGTTGCTTACATGGACGTAGAGATCCGAGAAAGCTGTGCACAGCGTCTCTGTGCCACTCACCCAACCAACACTTAGCATGAGGGCCTGATGTCCAGCCCTTATGACTGGAGGAGAGGAGGTCTCCTTCACCTTGTCAGCGAGGGCAGGGGAAAGTCAAGCTTTTCCATTGAACACACACTTCTGCTAGAGATCCAGCAAGCCTAGAAGGGATCTCAGAGTCCAAGCAGCGAAAAATCCACCCCCACACCCCAAATCACTTTCAGTGACCTTGATTCAAGAGAAGCAGAACAGATGCCCCAGGACAAAATGACATCCAAGGGACACAAGGCCACCTCCCTTCACCCGAATCAAAGAAAACCATGATCTCACAAGCATGGGGAAACCCAGTAGTGTGGTTATGAATTCAGGCAGTCAGCCTGCAATGCTGATAAATATTTCTCACTCACAGGATGAGGGTAGAATATCTCGTTATCTTAAGAATTTCATTGCCACCTGGGTCTCCAGATTTCCGTCTCTCCTAGGACATCCGAAGTTTGTCCTCAGAGCGGAAACACCACCGTACTTGCTCTCCTGACTTATGGTACTGTGAGTGAATGAATGGATGAGTGAATGGGTGCACGAGGTGGTAAAGAATGTGTTAGATCATGGAGATGAACAGTTGGCTCATAGATTGGACTCAGAGAGTCTCAGTGTTAGAGCGTAACTAAAGCGTGCCGTCTCGGTGTATGAGGTCCACACAGAGCATGGAGGTGCTGTGTTTTCTACTAATCCTCAGGACCAGGAAGATATCACGTGGAATGTGCCTAGGCCGTGTGCCCCAGGAGCCTTTCTCTCTCGCAGGCCGAGTCCAAAGAGGCTTCTGTAGGGCCTGATGATTACACGACCTGGAAGACGTTCTTCTAAAATTATACCAAATCGAGCGTTAAAGTGAATATTTGTTTAGAATGAGAAGAACATTTCTAACCTGCTCTAACCCATGACAACAGCAGCCATCACAATTCCCGAAATACGGTTTCTTTGGAAGTGCGTTTATATATGTTCTCAGAAATGCCCCGTTCAAACTGGTACGGTCTCAAATATGACGAAGCAGAATTTCAAGGCAACAGACACCATGGATTTATTGTGAATCCAGACAGGTACTTTGCAAATTTTAAAGCAACACGTGGCCATGTGAACACATAGCGTGGTCTCACAGGAGCAGTTGACTTCCTCTAAACTAGAAATGCACTCAGGTTCCTGTTAAGCCATCAATGTTTATTTTCACATCAAGTTTTCAAACTAAACTAGCTTTCCCAACATTTATTCTCAAAACACGCCTCGTATTAACGTAGTATAACTATTCATGGGCTTCAGAAGTTCTCCTTCCATTGAGTGCGTTTAATTAATTCTCTTCCAAAGAGGGTCACGTTTAGCCGAATGGAGGTTGTTTCTAGAATTCATTTTCACATTCCCGGCCCTGGCCCATCTACTGCTCAAGCCTCCTGGAATGACTTGCCAGTGTGCATGTGTGCTGATGGAACCTGTTGGAGCTAGCCGACGAATAAGCGTGAAGATGAAGCTCGGTTGGTTTGAGACAAATGACTATGTTTTGGGGGTACAGGATGCAGAACAATGTGCTTGCTTTCCTCGAACTTATATGAGAGTAGATGGGCTACCACGTAGTCAGCCTGGCTCATAGGTGTAGAGTAGCTAGACTGTGAATATGATGAGGCTAGCTGCCGTCCACGTGGGGACAGATGGCTCTAGGAAGAGGATCCAGTCACCATCAGTTTAGAAGACAGCCGGGAGACCCTCCGTTTCAGGAAATCATTCGGCCATTGAGGGAGAGCTACTGTGGTAGATGGAATTTCAGGGAGACAGAGAGTCAAAGAAGGTCTTGCACAAGGCTGACAAAGGTTTAGTGCACGCAGGGATTTCATTCACTCACATGTGGACTAGGCGAAGGTGACCCGTTCACTTTCTGCTTCCCTTTTAGAACCGTTTTTGGAAGGGGTATGGGAATGTGGCGATAAGATAGAAGAAAAAGGGTCTGTCGCTGTAGGGGCACAGGAGGAGACCTAGTTAGCCGTCCTCATGGTTGCTGATCTCTTTCTCCTTTCCTTTATGACGTTTCTGTCAAATAGTTCTTTCTCGCGGTAGTGCACGGGGGGCCCTCGCAGATACTTCTCTTCTGCCCCCTGGTAATCCAGCCCATCAAGTGCTGCGATGGAACAAATGATTGCTTCTGGCAGGAGAACTTCCAGAACAAAATTTACTTTGTCGTCTCTTATGAGAGTCAGCATGGTGTTGTCCATTTGTGTATAGATTTCTTGTAGATGTTTCGTCAAAACATCCAACAGGTCCTCATCTTCCAGGTACGTTTCAACGCAGAGCCTGTGCCTTGGTGAATTCAGAAATGATGTCAGCCACCTGGACTGTTTCCTGCCCTTCAAGATGTCCAGGAGGTGGTGGTCGGCCCCCCTTCTCTTCACGATGAAGTCCACCAGCTTGCGGTTGTCCCGGTCCCGAGCGGCCCTCATCCTGTCGGGGAGAATCCTCTTGCAGGGCCTCTTCCCGCCCAGGGAGGTCTCCTCCTCAGAGTCTTCCAGGTCGGCATAGTTCACCTTTGGAAAGTCAACCTCCAGCGGGCCCTCTTGGATGGCTTTCCTGAGTGGGTAGCTGACGTCGGCGGCATAATAGTCCAGGAAAGAGCCCACGAAGGAACCCCGGCCGATGGCTTGTGTGTAGTGGGAGATGAGGGAGAAACACCAGTTAACACCTTGCTCGTGCACTTTCCTGGCTCTCTGCAGGAGTCTGTCTTTCTCTCTGCAATCCAGGGGCTTCAGTCTTCGAAGAGGAACTCGGATGCCGCTCCTCTCCTGGCGCAGGTCTGCCTCAATCAAGAGCACCCGTGCGGTCTTCTCCGACGCGCTGACACTCTTCACCACGGCTGGCCAGAATGGGTGGTCTTGAAATTTAAATCACACCATCGTTCCTCTTTCAACTGGAGGAGGCTCCTGTGTCAGAGCCATGCTGGCAGGTTGTCCACCTCGTTTACCGCCATCCATTTTAGCCTTGCGGATGGGATTCCTAGACATCGAGTCAGCAGGAGGTCGGTGTTCTTGCAGTCCTTTTGAAGAAACTGCCGCTTGTAGCTTCCTAATTCGGTCTGCCAGACAGAGGGATTCACGCGGCCTCATGGCAGGGGACCTGGAGGGGGCAGGGGACCCGGAAGAAGCGGCCGCCCCTTCCACGCCTGGCTTCGAGGCCCCCTCTCCACGGTCCTCAGCATTCCCTGAGAGGGCAGAGCACGCGGAGTGAGTAGCCACGGTCTTCGGCCAGGTGTCCTGTGCCTCTGCGTTCAGAGCTATGGGCACACTGGGGATGAGACCCAGTGGCTGGGATGGGGCCACCTGTCCATCATTAGCACATGCACCCTCCTCCAGGACTGTGGGACGCCGGGACGCAGCCGTGGAGGCTTGTGCCTTTGCCTTGCCCTCTTTCTCTCCCTCGTGTCCCGACAGTGTCGGGAAATCGTGGCACGCGCTGGACCTCCGTGATGCCTTTATTGGCCTTTCTGCTGGAGCAGGGGCAGAGGTCGTGTGCACCCGTGATTTGTCACCGCACAGGGCATCCTCACTCTCTGCACCAACTGGCAGTGATCCTGAGGCTTCTCTCTTCCCGGCACTCCTCCGAACGACCCCTTTGCGTTTGCCATACTTTTTACGAGGGGGTCTACTTGCCGGCTGTTGAGCTACCTTCTGGGAGGGCGTACTGGTCTCCTGGTCATCTGGTATTCTTCCTCGGCCCAGTTTTCTTCTCTCATCCAGCTTCTCCAGTTTCACTTTCAGGACTCTTCTGCACCCCCTTTCCTCTCCCGCTGTGGCATTGAACTTCCACTGCGCCCCTGCCGAAGAGCCCATGCTTTCCATTTCAGACTTCGTCAGGGCCGTTATGTCTGTGCTTTTCACCTGGGAGCTTGTACTGGTCTGCTGGTCATCTGGTTTTCTTCCTCGGCCCAGTATTGTTCTCTCATCCAGCTTCTCCAGTACCACCTTCAGGACTCTTCTGCACCCCCTTTCCTCTCCCGCTGTGGCATTGATCTTCCACTGCGCCCCTGCCGAGGAGACCATGCCTTCCATTTCAGACTTCGTCAGGGCCATTATGTCTGTGTTTTTCACTTGAATCTTTTCATCTCCTGAGAGGTGATGAAGAGGGGCAGAGGTTTCTGGATGTCCTTCCCACTGCTGACTCAGGTCTTCCCTCAAAACCCCTGCTCTAAAACGCCTCCTTTGACTCCGGACTGCAAAGCGTTCCCAGCTTGCATGGGTTGTCCTCCTCCACCTGGTTCTCCCCGAGATGCTTGCACTCGTGTTTTCAGTGGAAAGAACTGGAGGAGACTGGAATTGGGAAAAGGAAAAGAAGAACCGTATCGGGAAAGAATTCCTTTTGTGAAACTAGAAACGCCCTGCTCAAGGTGATTGATGAGATAAAACAAGGTATTAAAATAGCGGGCCTTAGACAGAGGGGAAGATGAATGGTAAGCATTTGGGGAAAAATACGGAAGGTGCTAGAGGAGTTCTGTAACAGTCCAAAGCCACCGTGTTACTTCATTGTAATGACTGCATGTGGAAGAGCATCCACATGGGGACGTGGGTGTCATGTCACGGATCCCATTTCTGCGCCTTCTGGGATCCTCGGGCTTCAACCTAGGAGAATGCTTCATTCGTTCTTTGCCTGCCTAGGGTGCCCATGCTGCCCTGTCCACCCCAAGAAGCCCGAGGCCATCTCCTACATACCGATGCTGGGAGCCAGCCCTATGTCATGTTCAAGAGCATGAACTCAGAATCCAGAGGTCTGTGAGGTCATCCTGATGATTCCTGGCTGTCATGGTTAGTAGGGATTGCTGCAGGCACGAGTCATTGGCTGCGACCTGCACCTCTATAGTGTGGTGCAAAACTCTTGTCTTCCAGCACCAAAGCTGTGATGCTCGTTATGAAGACACGTATGCATAGAGTGAGGTGCAAAGACGATCGCACCCCCAAATGTCAACACGAGATGGTTGCGAGTGAATGGGGAAGTCTTACCGAACGTCACGTGGATGGAGGCAGGTCCGGTTCTGTGAGCTGGATCTCTTGTTTCTCACACTCCAACCGCTTCTCCGCACACCCTTTACCCCGCTGCATGCTTCTGAAGGGCACTGTTCTTCAGAGATCAGGTGGCACCTAGTATAGATACCCAGGACCTATGTACTATGTTCTCATGCTAATCTGGAAAATTCAAAAGAGGAAGCAACGTGAGCCAATTAAGTCGGGATAAAATGATCCCGTTCCCTTCCCCAACTCTAGGATGCATGCCTTTTTGAAACAGAGCTGATATCTGAATCTCATCCATAATGTACATGCCTTCTTTATTTTCCTCCTCTTGCATTCCAAAATATTTCCACGGTATGCTGCATGGCATATGCTAGTCTCTTCACGCGGCAGAACCGGGGGAACCACTGCTTTGGGGATCGCGTATGCCTTAGACACATGGATTTAACATCAGTCATGTGTTTGTGACCATCTGTGTGTGTGTAACGAAAATAGGGTTTTTGACGTCATTGTGTTTTTCTGATTCTCAAATCGCATTGAATGAGCTTGCGAGAACAAGACATGCATAGAAAGATGTTTAGGGGGGATGGCACCTTACTGTGAAGATGATGGTGTACGTGCTTCCAGTACACTACCTATGCATCCCTGTGCACGTGCGAGCACATACTGTATTACACGATAGCTGGTATCATGAGAGCATAATTGGATATATTTCCTAGTGAGTGTCCATTCTCTGACGTCATTTCAGTGAATCTCGCTACGCCATACTTTTGCTGATATTTCCAAACTCTCATGGAATTTCCGACTTTATAGGAATGTGTTCTGCAGAAGCTGCGATTGTTCTATCCGTCCTACTCTTCCTATCTTTCCATCCCAAATACTCCGTTCACATGTCCTAGTTTTCTCTATACGTCGTCCAAATAAGTGTCATGACTGATTTCTGCACGTTACCTGGTGCGGTATTGACTTCACATTCTATGTTTTGTGATGCAAAACTTCTCTCTTTAATGAATGCACATATGTATGTCTTTGTTCACGCACACTGGTCGACGTAACAGGAAATGGGTCATGATGATGAAATACACGTACCTTGGAGACAATCTGCACACAGTCTTCCCCGAACGAGGGTGCGCGCTCGCACAGGTTGGCGCCCTCTTCTTTAGAGTACTCAAGGGTGCTGGGTTCTCAAGCCCAGGGGTCACCTGAGGACACAACTACAGGAGGAAGGAATAACAGGAGACTCGGCCACTTCGTTCTCCCCTCAGCTGGACCTGCCAGCCCCTCTTAGAAAACAGGTGTGATCGAGCACCGTCAAGCGTGACCACCCACACCCCAAAACACAAGCACGCACTCTTTCTCCCACACGCTCACACACACTCACGGCCCCATACAAGCAGATGTTAGAAACCCAGGATGCCTGGCGTGGAAGCCTATGATCCAGCTCACTGTCTGTACACGTCCCCCCTGTACTTGCTTCCAGTATGAATGCTAGTTTGAGTTCCGTTTAGTTCCTCGTTTTGAAAGTATACATGGAAAAATCTAAAATAATCTTCAAAATTACCAAATACTGAGCATAGTAAGCATCAGTAATCCAATCACCCAGGAATTCTTGTTGCAATCACGTGAGTCCATGGGCTCCAGGATTTTTATACATACAGATATATATTTATAGATATAGTTCTCTGAATCCCTTTACACCATATGCAACAAACATATTTCTATAAGACAGTTACAACCCCTTAAGAATTGTAGAGCCCACTAGGATATTATTCATTACTCACATTTGGCTGCTCTTTTCCAGTGTGAAATCTTTTCAGAGAACATTTTCAACAGATACAGAACGGCAATCCCAGTGATTTTTCTGATTACAAAAGCTGATGCTTCCTTAACAGACACAATCAGAAGGGAAGTGTGTTAAATCAAAACAGCACATGTTCCTCTCACCAAACGCTATGGGCCATGGCCCGAAGAGCTTCTATCAAAGGTCTGCATAGAATCTTCCAGATAATTTACATTCCTATTTTGTTCTAATGGCAATACAACTCTCTTCCCTATCTCTGGAGAGACAGGTAGGTAAGGTAGGCAGGCAGACAGGTAAATGGGTGGATGGTAGATAGGCCGATGGTGTACAGTTAATTACATAGATACATAGAGGCAGGGAGACAGAAATCGACACATAGGTCGATGGAGATACATAAAGAGAGATGGATATAGAGATCGAAAAAGATGGATAATATGCAATAGATAGAAGGGGTAGTTAGATGTACGGAATGATGAGGAATGATTAGAAGGAGACAGATAGATGAGAGGTAGGGACGAAGATACATGGATACAGAGGTAGACATATATAAATATACTCGTGTCGAAAATTGACGGTTGAGAGATATAAAGAATGGCAAAATAGACTGACAGGTGATCAGCTAGACAGATATAACTAACAACGGAGGTAGAGATAGATAAAGATAGGGAGATGATAAACAGGTGATAGAGGGATATAGATAAACAGATAGATAGATGCATAGAGATACATGAATATACGTAGACGGCGATAACCAACTATTAATCTTCTCTTACCCACCAGGAGCATGTGAGAAAAATTGAACATCGATAACAGCAGAATAAGTTTGTAAATTGATGCCAAGGTCTAGGAGGGCGTGGTGTGAAAATGCGTCCAGTATTTTAGTCTGACATCAAAGCAAACACTGCCTGCAGAGGGAGAATACCCAGTTGACAATAAAAGAGAAATACTTTCTACATGGAGACTCCACAATCTGTAATGTCAGAGTCAATTTCAGATCACCAGGAAGTAGCATTTGCAAAGAGAGTAGCGTACTCCTTTGGACCATCCCCTTTCTTCTGTTGCATCTGTTCCTTAGCAGAGGAGAGAAAGAACAAGATAACAATGAGCATTGACTTCTCCAGTCGACAACCGTGATTTTGGGAAGGATTACCTTGGAAGCCCTGTCACTTGGGAACTTCTGTTGCCCGCTTTCCCTAGCGAGGGAATTATTTACATCTTAGTCGAAAACTAAAGAACACATCCTCAGCAAGTTGTCTCAAAGTGGTGCCCCTAGGTCGACATGACCCCCACACCGTTCCCCAGAGGCAGGAATTCTCTCATCTTCACCCGATGGCCCCTCTACCATGACTACCTGTGTATTGGAGCTTCTGTGCACCTACTGGGTTTGTGATAGCAAACCTTCCTCAAGACACGTATTTCCATAAACGGATGACCTGGCAGATCCCTTTATTGTAATAAGGGCACAATTTTAAAAAAATAAAAGTATTTTAAATAAAGAAAAAACCTTCATGCCTCTTCTTGCACCTTTCCTTTGCCAGATTCACTCCGCAGCAAGTTTCACGCATTTTTCTTAGAAAGTCTTAGGTTTCATAGGATCGCAGTGCATGGGTGGAGTAACTGGGTGTGAATGAATGCCTTTCCATTTTTCTCTTCTTTTGTTCGTTAATTTTATGCATAGCGGTCATGCCTACGTGGAGAGTGGGGTTGTTATGTACTTAAGGGGTAACTGTACCCATTACAAACTGAAGAATCTTGATTGGCCCTCAGTTTATTTTCCCTCCCCCAGCCCCACAGGAATAAAAGAAATTAGACGCGTCGCCTTCCATATGATGAGCCATGATCCTCAATACACGTAGCCACATTCAAATGACCACCTCCCGGCCGTCTCCACGGGAAGCAAACCCGCCGCCCAGGTCCTGGACCTCCAGGCGAGGCCACTGCCCGGTCGCCGGCCCGGACGCCCCTGGTGACCGTCAGGGGCCCGAGTGTCCATCCTGACGGGTGGCCGGCAGGGCAGGAGGGGCATACGTGGACGGTCCCTTCCCCGCCAGACCGCACACACGTGGCCCACTGCCACCCTCCCAACGCGCTCGCCTGCCGGGCCCGGGTCGCACACCCCAGGGGACCGACGCCCAAGCCAGGATGTCTCCTCAGATGTCTGCTGGGCCCTCCCCGCACCCACGCCCTCATGCTCCTGGGCCGCAGGGCCAAGCCGACCCGCCAGAGGGCGCCTAACCTGAGGAACCCTCAGGCAACCGCACGCCTCAGGGGATTCCGTGACGCCTGTTGGCGACGCGGCTCTGAGGGCCTGTGGGTGAGCGCCCTCGCGGCAACAGACGGCCTCGCTGATTGGCGGTGCGTGCAGAAGGCGGGGCTGTGCGGAACCACGCCCCCTGCAGGCACGCCCCCCAGGGGCGGGCAGCCCAGTGTCGCCCTGCCCTGGCGGCAGGCGGCTTTCCAGGGCCTCTGTCGTCACCCAGGGCTCATTGTCCCAGTGGGTGGCTCATGAAGGGAGCAGGGGAACTCCTCTTCCAGCTGATCTTCCCCAGGGCTTCGGGCAGCTGGCGGGGCTTCTGGGGCACTGTGCTCTGCTGCCTGTAGGATTTCAACATCTCTCTGCCATCCCGCACTTGCCCTTTGATCCGCAACCAAGCGGCTTCCTGCAAAAGCTTCTCCCGGGCATCCTGGGCACCTGGTGGGAGGCGGGCGTCCGAGACGCCAATCTTCTGCCGGGTGGCATCAGATCTCTGCTTTGAGGTGGCTGCACGCATTGCCTGGCTGAGAAACCTCGGCTGGGTCCCAACTTGAGATCGGACTCTTCCAACTCCTGTTCTGGCCTTGAGCCTTCCCTTCGCAGCCACCCAGCGTTCCCGGAAGAGCTCGCCCAGGGTGGTGTGTGCCGTCTTTCACCTCCCAACCCGCCCAGAGCAGCTTAGACTCTGCCGTACCCTGAAGTCCGTTCATTTCTTGGCTACTACCCAGAAAGTTGTCCATTTCAAGTTCTTTTCCAGCTGTTCCCATAGCTCCCCTCGATTTTCTGTTTTCATGCTTCGAATGACCGGCTGAAGGCTCTGGAGATCAGTGAATAAACGTGCTCAGCTGTATTAGGCTGGCTTCCCCATAGAAAGGGAAACAGAAGCAACGGGGTATATGTGTCTGTGTGTGTGCACGTGTGTGCATGTGTGATATGTAATATTTCATGTCGTATATGTTTAAGTGGTGTTATTTAATATTTATGTATAAATAATGCATATATGTTTTAGGTGATTTCTATTAAGGAATCAACTCACACATTGTGGGGGCTAGCAAGCTGAAATATATAGGGAAGGCTGGCCATTCAGGAAAGGGTTGATATCGCAGTGTTGATTTTCCAATAGTGTTTATATAACAAGCCGGCAGGCTAGTAACTGAATTGGGTGTTGAAGTTGCATTCTTGAGTTAGAAATGGTGTCGTCAAGAAATGGTGCAGGGTAAACTGAATATCCACATGTAAAAGAATGAACGTGGATCCTTATCTGACACCATATAGAAACATCAACTCAAAATGGATTAAAAACCTCAACATAAGACCTGAAATCATAAAACTCTTAATGGAAAATAGAGGGGGAAATGTTGTCCATGTTAGCCTTGGCAATAATTTTTTGAATGTCACATCAGAAGTTTAGGAAACAAAAACAAAAATAAACAAGTGGGACTCCATCAACCATAATGGCTTCGGCATAGCCAAAGAAACAATTAACAAAATGAAGAGACAATCTACAGATTGGAAGAAAATATTTGTGAAGCATATATCTGAGAAGGGTCAGTATCCAAAATATACACGGAACTCACAACTCAATAGCAAAAAACCAAGTAGCCCAATTAACAAATGTGTGTTGGATCTGAACAGATCTTTCTCCACAAAAGATATACAAATGGCCAAAAGGTATATTAAAGGTGCTCAACATCAGTAATAATCGGGGAAATGAAAATCAAAATCACAATCGGATCTCACTTCATGTCTGTCGGGATGGCTATTCCCCAAACGTCAAGAGGTAACGGGTGATGGCAAGGATGTGAAGAAAGGGGAAACCTTGTACACTGTTGGTGGGAATGTAAGTTGGTACAATTATGATGGATAACAGTGTGAAGGTTCCTCAGAAAATCAAATCAAAACCAGAACTACCATATGATCCAGCAATCCCTCTGTTGCGCACATACCCAAAGGAAATTCAATCAGTGCCTCACAGAGATATCTCTAGTCCCAATTAGTGTTAACTCATTGTTCCTACAGGAAACCTGCGTTTCTAATTGAGGAGAATATTTTTTTTTCATATTCCTGGCATCAAATATTTATTCTAGCCATCTTTTCTTGCTCCTCATCGTGTGATTCCCTAAGTACTACCACCCATCCACAAGACTAGCTCACTACTGCACCAAGAAATGAGAAATGTGGAGAAGGATGTGACTTTACTCTTCCTGTCTTCAGCCAGTTATTCTAGTTTATGGAGGTAGGTGTAATTAAACCTTACCTTGGTAACTCCACTTACTATATCCATAGTACTAAGTCAACATTCCCTAAAGAAACAGGAACCTAGAGTTGACTAGAATGTGTTTTTCAACTTCCCATATTCAGCAAGGTTTTACCAGTAATTTCTAGTTGACTCTTCATATTTGCCTAGGTACCACTAAATATCTAGAATAGTGGCACCTTATTTCAATAAGAAATGAGAAGTAGTGTTGAAAAGAATGTGTTTTTCCACATAGTGGCTTCATCTATTTATCTCCAGTTAATTATTCACCTGGGCAAAGTAGATGTCTATTGCATGAGCTAATATTTCTAACACAAATTAAGAATTTTGAGTTAAAAAAATGGTTATGCAACTTCCTGGAATAAACCGGTTTTAGGTTTATATCAGCATCGATTCCTTTGTCTGGATGTTTCTAGCTATCTCTAGCATCAACTATATGAATTACGTATTTACCAACAGATGTTGGTAGTTAAGACTTTATCATCCCAACAAAAATAAGTAATAAAAAGATAAGGATGGGTTTCCCCTGCTTTGTGGAGTATGCATAAGGCAAATGTACTTCACAGGGCCTGGTTTTCCAAAGCCTTGCAGTTTCAAATATTAACCTTACCAAGAACTGGAAATTTTCCCCAGGCTATATAGTCTCTGTTGTGAGATCAAGAATTGTAACACAGCAAGGTTGCTGGCTCAAAGACAGACAGGTTACTGATTGATATGTAGAGATACTGTGAAATTGCTATAAGAAGACCGTGTTTGCTAAAATCAAGCTTTTGTTGCAAATTGCATTATGGAATGACACCTTGCTTGTCTTACTGAAAGTTACGAGCTTCTATTGTTAAACTTGTTTAACTATACTTAGCAAAAACCCCACCTATGTACTCTTCCTGTAACTTCCTGGTCTGGAGAATAAATGCATGAAGAGAACCCCAACTCGTGGTTGATTTCCCAAATGGAAGGAATACTTGGTTCTTGAGGGTTCTGGGAGATTAACCACTTTTCGGGGCTTCTCACTGCTCAGAAAAGATGGGCTTTGAGTAATCGTTGGCAGCTCCCTCACCCAGGGGAAAAGGGGTGACAAATCTGTGGGAGGCAAAGCAACACTGCTTGGCATCCCATATTTATTCAATTTATCCCCCAGTTAGCCCTCACAACTTTTTTCCTAGGTAACACTCAGCATCATCTCTTCTTCTAATTTTTTTCTTTTTTATTCCAATGAGAACTAATGATTAAGAGTGGAAAAGAACATGACTTTTAGGTTCAGGCTTCCCTTGTTATTGTAATGTTTGCTGGCTGTTTTTTTTTTTTTTTTTTTTTTAACACGTTTCATAGAAAAACCCAGTAAACTAGAGCTAATTTATTAGTTCAACAGCAACAACAAAATTAATCTGCAAAGAATATTTTTCTACTCCTTGCATTTCACTTCTTATTCATATTGTCTGCATTTACTACTGACTTGGGAAGCATGACTTGCTTTTAGTACTAATTCATTTTCCCAACAATAAATAAGAAGTGTTAAGAAGAACGATTTTTCAATTCCTGTCTTCAACTAGTTTTTCTAGTTACTGTTATTTATTCCTAGTAAACTAATTACCTGGATACAGCCAGTTAGGGAAGTTGACAGGTAGGTAGATAGACAGGTAGATAGAGAGATCTATAGACAGAGCTAACACACTATCAAACAAGAATTAATAATTTATACTTGAGAAAAATCTAATATTTCTTCTTTTTTCCTTTACCTAGTTATTCTAATTGTCTCCAGTTATGCCTTGTTAACTACTTACATATTTACAACATCTCTGTAGAGTATTAACTCGTTGTTTTAATAAGAAATAACAACTGAGACTTGAGAAATGTGTGTTTTCTGCTTCCATTCTCCTATTTATTCTATTTGCTTCTGTTCATCTCTAGTTAGCTAGTTTTGCAAGGAGCAGTACCCATCTGTAATACTCCCTCAGTTCAACAAAATGCGAGAATTTGGAGTTGAATAGAATGTGATATTCAGCTTTCTGTCTTCAACTAGTTTGTTTAGTAGTTATCAGTTGTACTAAGTCAATATTATGAAAACATAAGAATTTAGATCAGACAAGACTGTTTATTATTTTCAAAAGCCTAGGTATAAACCTGTTTTAGAAATTATGTCTAATAAATTAGTTTAAGTACTGCTTGATTGTGTTAATCACTAACACATTATTTCAGGCAGATAGAAGAAGCTAGAGTTGAGAGCACGGTGCTGTTTTCTACTCCCTCCCTTGAAATAGTTAACTACAGATAAATTATTAGTGAGAAACCATTAATTATATAGAGGAACAAAACTATATTTCAACATGAGATAAACAGTTAGAGTTAAAGGTTTTGAGCCCTTTTCCTCCTGTTGTCCTTCTTATCTCTACTTACTGCTAGCAAACTGGTTACATAGGTACTACTTCATATCTGCAGTACTTGTTTTTCTGAGAAAAAAATGTAAAATGTTAGATTTTAGAAGAAACTCATTTTAAATTTACTCACTTAAAATATTAATGCTGGTTACCTCACTTTTTTTTTCAGTATGACTAGCTATCTACATACAACTAGTCTCTATATAACCAATGCCTTACATCAGCAAGATATAAGAATAGAACCAACTATTTCTCTAGGTGTTTCTAGTTATCTCTAGTAAAATTGTGACCTCGCTAGTGATGGTGCAGTCCTCACAATCTAATCACTTCTTAAAGGCCTCACGTCTCAATTACCATTATAGGATTTCCCACCCTCCTAATGGAGATCAAGTCTCCAACACATGAACTTTTAGGGTACATATTCAGCCCACAGCATCATACTTACTTTTATAGCCAACTAATTATTCCTAAAGGAAATAAGGATTTAGAATCGAGAAGGATGATTTTCATCATCCTAGCACCAAATACTTATGGATATTTCTTTTTATTTCTATCCATATATTACCTAGGTACCATTACACATCTACAGGACTTCCTCATTGTTCCATCAAGAAATGAGAAATTTGAGGGGCCTGCCCATTGCTCACTTGGGAGAGTGTGGTGCTGAAAGCACCAGGGCCATGGGTTCGGATCCCTATATAGGGATGGCCAGTTGGCTCACTTGGGAGAGTGTGGAACTCACAACACCAAGTCAGGGGTTAGGATCCCCTTACCAGTCATCTTAAAAAAAAAAAAAAAAAGAAAGAAGAAATTTGAGTTGTAAATTCAAATTTCAAATTTACGAGGTAAGAATTTTGAGGGTAAAAGAGTGGTTGTTGTTAACTATACAATAGTTAACAATGGCTGTTGTTAACTGTACAGTAGTTAACAATGGCTGTTGTTAACTATAATCACCATGCTGTGCATTAGATCTCCAGAACTTATTCATATTGAATAACTGAGACTTTGTACCCTTTGAGTATAGTTAACAATACTGTCCTGTATACTTTAAACTTGCTGAGAGCATAGATCTTTACTGTTCTGTGTATGCTGTTGTAGTTGGATGCAGCACTCTATAAATGTCAATTATATCCAGTTGATTGCTGGTGTTGTTGAGTTCAGCTATGTCCTTCCCAGTTTTCTGCCTGCTGGGTCTGGACACCTCTAATACAGGCGTTTAAAGTCTCCATCTAAGATAGTGGATTCATCTCTGTCTCCCTACAGTTCTATCAGTCTTTGCCATGTAATGTGATACGTGGTCAAGTGCTTACACATTAAGGATTGTTATGTCTACTTGGAGCACTGAACCCCTTTATCCTTACGTAATGCCCTTCTTTATCCCTACGTAATGCCCTTCTTTATCCCTGATAACTTTCCTTGATTGGCAGTCTGCTCTGTCTGAAATTAAAATTGCTGCTCCTGCTTTCTTTTGATGAGTGTTAGCATTGTATATTTTTCTCCATTCATTCACTTTTAATCAATACATTTCTTTATATTTAAACTGGATTTCTTGGAGACAAAATATAATTGCATCTTGTTTTGTGATCATCTCTGACGATGTCTGAATTTAATTGGTGTATTTAGTCCATTCATATATAAGGCGTATTTGGTGTACTTAGTCCGTTCATATTACTGATAGAGGTGGATAAATATCTACCGTATCTGTTAGTTTTCTATTTGTTGGCCCTGTTCTTTGTTCTTAGTTTCGTCTTCCACTATTAACTGCCTTTTGTGGTTTATATGATTCCATTATCTGTCCTCTCTTAGTATATTTCTTGTACTTCCTTTGCTACCTTTTTTAGTGTATGCCCTAGAGTTGGTAATACACACTTACAACTAACGCAAGTCCACTTTCAATGACTCTGTACCACTTCATGGCGTGTGTGAGCACTGTGTATAATTATAGAATACTAAATCTTCCAACCTGTTCCACAGCCATGCACTTCACTTATGTATAAGCAGATATAGGCAAAATACATACGTATAACAGATTTTCCATGCATATGATATGAACAAATCATGCATAATTGCCTACATTTAGCTATTATTCTGGACAAAGTATTATCTGTCAGTTATTGTAAGAATTAGGAAAATAAAAGGTTTTATTTCACCTTCACTTATTCCTTCTTTGATAGTCTTCCTATCTTTATGTACATCTGTGTTTTTGACCTGTATCATATTCCTTCTGTCTAAAGGACTTTTAACACGTCTTTCAAGGCAGGATACTGGCAACAAATTCCCTTAATTTCTATTCTCTGAGAAGGCCTTTATTTAGCCTCCATATCTGGAGGATAATTTTGCAGGGTAAAGAATTCTAGGTTTGGCTTTCTTCTCTGAACAATTTAAACATTTCACCCTACTCTCTTCTTGCTTGTCTGCTTTCTGAGGATAAGTTGGATGTAGTTCTTATCCTTGTTCTTGTACAGGTAAGGTTTTCCCCCGCTTCCGTCTTGCTTCTGGATTTTTTTTTAAACTTTAATTTTCTGTACTTTGACCATGATGTACCTAGGTGTAGCTTTCTGTGCACTTAACATGCTTGGTATTCTCTGACCTTCCTGGATATGTAGTTTGGTGCCTGACTTTAATTTGTGAAAATTCTCAGTCCTTACATTTTCAGTTTCTGTTCCTTTTTTTTTTTCTTTTTTTCTTTTATTTTGGGTGGGGGGCAGTTGTCTGGTTTGGGGATTCGAACCAGTGACCTGGAGACCGGGGACAGGGAGCGACGGCAGGGGGCGGAGAGATGCAAGGACAGGGGAAGCCCAAGAGACTCAGGGACCCGAACTGCCCCAAGCGCGCCCTTCCCACCCGTTCCCCTGTCCTGGCCAGTGTCTGCCGGCTCGGCTCCAGCAGGTCCTGTCCCTCTCTTCGGTCCAGCTTAAACGCCCCAGCAGGTGACGTCGCCGCACGCCGTGCCCGCCCCACTCCCACGGCCACACCGGTCTGCGCCCCTTTGGCTCGTGCAGGCTCCGCCCCTCACCGCCTTGCAGCCTCTGCCCCCCTTGGGGACGTTGGGCTCTCTAGCCCCGCCCCCCGGCGCGCAGCACAGCCCCGCCCACTCCCACCACTGTGACGCACGCGTGACGCCACCATGACGCCAGCGCGGCTGCTCCCCAGGCGCTCGCGCTGCCCCCGCCCTGCTGCTAGGCGGCCGTTGCTAGGCTTGTGTAGACAGGTCCGGGCCGCCCGCAGGCCTTCGCCTCCCGCCTCCCGGTGCCTGCTGCGCCCGCCATGGACGACTCTGCGGTTGTGTCGGACCCGGAGCAGGCCGCCCTGCCGTGCCAATACATCCCGCCCAGGAACGTCTTGGGTATGCGGCGGCCGGCGGCAGGCGGGTCACCTCCCGGGCCCTGCTCCCCGCGTTTCGTCCCGCTCCTTCCCCCGCACTCGTTCCCCGTGTCCCCACTGCGCTCTCCCCCAGGTTTCCGGCCCATACCCCTGACCGCCTTGTGCCCCGTGTCTGGCCAGGCTCCACTGACAATCTCTTGAAAGAGGAAATCTTCAAGTACATGACCCAGAGGCGGAGGAGGCTTTCGCCCTCTAACTCGTCTGCCTCCTCCTATCGGTTCTCCGGTGAGACCCAGCCCCAGAGGCCCGCCTGGCCGCCCATGGGATGGGAACGGGGCATGGGCGATGGGGAGGATGGGTCGGGAGTGTGTGGCAAGGGCGTTGGCCGACTGGGGCACTGGAGAGAAGGGAAGAAAGCCTGGGGGGGGGCACATGGACTGTTCCCCCTCCCCCATTCAGACTTGGATTCAGAACTCGAGGGCTCTTCGGATATGTACAATTTGCCCAAGAAAGAGGATACCTCACTTGACCAGAGCAAGGGTAAGGAAGGGATGGGGTGGGCACCCTGATACCTGCAGCCCACTCCGTCGGGGACTCCGGTCTCAGAGAGAACCTGAGGCCCCAACACCCACCACCTCTCAGCAGCCCGAAATTGGATTCAGATTAGGTCCAATGGGCCAGGCAGGGGACACCGATGCTTCCTCTGCTAACCATGGCCACCTTCCTAAGGCTGTAATGACGAGAACTATGAGGAGAGTTACCTGACCGCCAGGACTTCCAGGGAGGCCGATTCTGTGGGTACATCCAAGGACTTCCACCAGCCGGTGACTTTGCTCTCAAATGCTGACACCTTCAACCACCAGGCGAGCTGGCTGTCAGGCATCCTGTACTTTGATCCGACCTGAGGGGACCATAGCTGGGTTTGGGCAAATACAGTGCAGGAGGGGGGACACTGGGTGCACCCTTCATTCTCCAGGGAGAGCTAGGGTCAGCAGACACCTGTTTGGTCAGGGCCCTACTTTAGGGAGCCGTGAGAACTATTTGACTAGAGTGCATGGGACGGCACATGGCCTGGACCCTGGTCTGAGATCTAGGCTCATGCTCTTTCTGAGAATCCTTAGGGTAGAAAGGAGGGTGCTGGGGCACAGGCAGCCAGGACAGTCACTGAGCGAGTGGCAAGGCCCCACAGTCAAAAGGCCGGCAACCCAGGAGGTTCTGGAAGGGGCAGGTCCCTGGCCTTTAAGTAATAGTCTGAGTGGGCTGGCCAAGGAAGTTCGGACTGAGGGATATGATAGGGCCATGGTGATCCCACCAACCAGTTCTGTCACCCTGACTTCCTTCTGCAGATTCAAGATGACAGTCTTTTATCTTCTTCCGAAGAGGACAGCAAGGATAGGTGGGTAGTGGAGAGGCCCAGGGACGGGGCTGGTTCTGGGCCGAGGCTCTACTGGGCCACTTGCTCCCATCTTTTGCCTCAGGGAACACCCCGTGTACGGCTTGGACAGTGCCTACCAGAGCGTCGCACACTACAGCTACATTTCCAGCATCTCCAAAAGCTCCCAGGACCTGTCCTATTATCCTACATCCTCATCCTCCTCCTCTTTATCCTCATCTTCATGTTCCTGCCCTTCATGTCTCACCCGATACACCATCCAGCCAGGAAAGCAGGCCCTTAGGGTCCCGCTCTGGGGCCAGCTGCTGCTTTTCCTGCTCTTAAATGCCATCCTACTCTTTGTTTACTACTACTGGGAGCTTCAAGAGGGCAACCCCTTCTGGATGGAGCCCTGAGGGTTTTTGGCTTCAGAGCCAGCTCTTCTCAGAAGTCCTGGCTGACTTCTTCAGCAGTGTTTGATGGGGGTGGGGTGGGGGTTTTTCGTGTGTTCTAGCTTTGGGAGGCTGGGCCTAACCCGAGGCAGTGTCTGTTCTCCCTGCCTTGTCCTGCCAGGGAGGCAGCAGACTCAGGCCCTCCAGTGTATGGTGGTCCTGGGCTTGCCTTCCTCTGGAGCCTCCTGGCCCTGGTTGCGTGTGACCCTTAAGGCCTGGGAAGGAAAGAACTCATTCCCGAGGAGAATACGGTTGTTGTCATGCATGCCTCTTGTTCATTGACACCTTGTTGGCCAAAGGCCACCCTGACTTTGTTTTCATGGACACACAATAAAAAGACCATTTATTTGTAATGTATTGGCTCTTCGTGCTGGGGGAGGGGTTGGGCTCCCATGGCATGGGGCCTCTGGTCTTGGATCTCAAGGATCACTATCTGGCTTTGCATTTCTGTTTTGGTCTTGGGTTGGGGATCAAATGCTACCCATAGATATGTTTGTGTTTTGTTTGTAGGTTTTATTCCTTAACTCATTCCCCAAAGCATTTACAATGTGCATAGGTTACATGCAAATACTATGCCATTTATATAAGGGACTTGAGCATCAGTGGATTTGGGTATGGGGGTGGGGTGGGGTGGGGGTGGGAGGTGTCCTGGAACCAATCCCCCCAGATACTGAGGGATGCCTACTTACAAAAATTACTATAATTCAACAAAGTGTGTGGAGAGAACCCAGTTGGAAATGCAGCATACAGGTAGTCTGGTGTTTTAACCAGGAAAAGCCAAAGCCAACCTCAGCATCCAAGGGCACATAGCTGGTGGAGCACTCCTGAGCTCCTGGAATTGCTGCTTATTTAATGACACAGGAGAAAAAGCTTCAAACACTCTGAAGTTCCCCAAAGTGTCCATGAATCCATTGACCATCCACAGGCGTGCACCTGCTCACCCATACACACGCCATGCCCTTCTTGTTTATCCAGTTAGATGCACCATCCAGCCCTATAAACACTCCCTTAACAACCCCTTTAGTTCCTTTGCCTCTCTCTCCCTCCAGTGCCCTTGTGTGTCTACAGCCCCCTGCCTCTCTGAACTCCACAGGACTAGCCTGCTTCCCAGCTGTGCTTGAAGAGCTGAATGTTGTCGGGGGCCATCTCTCCCTAGCGCGGGCCTGCTGAAATTTGGTGGCCAATTCCCTGGTATTATACTCCTCGTCCCTCTCTCCAGAAGTACTCTTTCACCCCTTCTTCTCTCCTCAAACTTCCAACATCCCTGGTGATGACCTTGCCCCATAGTTCACTGAGAAAACACGTGCAACTGGCTGAGAATCACGTCATCCTCCCACCATCAAACCTACTCACTGTCTGTGCCTGTGTCCCTATTCTCTGCTCTGGCCCGCTGGCAATGGATGAACTGCCTCTGCCCCTACAAGGCCAATTCATGCACTTATCCCACCTTCCATCCTTTATCTCACTTTCTTAGAAGGCCCTTTTGTCCTCACATCCCCTTCTAGTGACAAGCTTGGTGCTTGCGCCCCTTTACTATGGGTATGTATATCAAAACATCATTTTGTGCACCTTAACTTTATACAATAAATAAATAAACTCATAAACTCACTGCTAAAGTCATCTACACAGTCTTTCCCTGCTCTCCCTACTCCATCCGCTTCACAGGGACCATTTGAACTCCTGGGAGTGTGGAGGGGATGAAGATGCATTAGGGACAGAAAAGGCACATGGGACACTTGGGACACATGATGACATCCTTAGGCTCACAGAGTCCTGCCCTTCAGAGCAGAAAGGCAGTGGAAATTTTTCTTCATAGTAAAGATAGGGAAACTGACGCCAAAAAGGAAATGGACTTGCCCTATATCCCACAGTGATGGGGCTGCATAGCCAGGACTGAAACATGTTCACTTCCCTATTTCTCAACGATGCCTTCAATTATCACAGTGATTTCTTTTGTATTCTCTATGTTTTTGTCGCAAAAGTAATAACATGAATTCTTATATGCAAAAAGTTCAAGCTGTCAGGATTTATATGGAGTAAAATATAAAAGTGTGCCCTCTTGCAGGCCCACAAAGGACATTTCTCTTCCCAGTGCGACCCACTGTCAGTGATGTCAGTGTCAAGTCACACTGCACCGAACCACCTCTCAAGAGTTTGCTGCACTTTCAGAGACTCTCATTTGCCCTGAGGGTGAACTTGCCTTGGGCTAGTCAGCAGCAAACCTCAGGGAGCATAAGATCCACTTAGGGAATGTATGAAAAACCACCGGATTACATACTTTAAGAGCCAGGGTTTTATGTGATGTGAGTTTTATCTTGGACAAAGGTCACAACAGGCTTTGGGGGGTGTCACCGAGGACCAAGCTATTGAATCAGAGGTGGCAGAGTCCACATTTTACTCCATATACATCTCGACAGCTTGGACTCTTTTACGTGTAATTTCTCATGTTATTACTTGTGGGATAAAAACATGTATCCTGCCCAGAGAGCATTTCTCCTGGCTCCCAGCAACGGAGCCCAACGCGCAGGCACAGAAGCCTTAGTGACACCGCGGTTCCTTGGCCTCTCCACAGCACCAACTCCACACACAGAACTTTTCTCATGAACAGCCTGGGCCGCCCCTCTCAGGCAGAGGGTTCGCTCCACCAGGCCCACCACGTCTTCACTGCTCCTGGAAGGGGTCATTGGGGCACTTTTGTCTTGAGGCACCTAACTAGGTCCCAGCAAGACTCCTCAGTTTAGATGTGCCCCTCCCTCCAGGCCCTATGATCTCTCCCTCCTCCTAAATTGCACCCCATTCCCATGGTGGTCTAAGCTCGGAGCCTGGGACTAATTCCTCACACCTCCTTCTCTTCCTCAGTTCCTACATCTACTCTGTCACCAAGGTCTGTCCATTCACCTTCAACTGATCCTCCCAATCCTCCCACTTCTCTTCATCTCTGTGGTCACACCCCAAGTCCAAGCTGCCACCATCTCTAGCCTAAACAACAGGCTGCATTGGCCACCCACCTGATCCTCCTATGGCCTCTTATTGCCTCTGTCCTTTCTCTCAAAAGCAGCCAAAGAGATCCTTTAAAAAGTAAATCTCAGGCTGCGGCAGCTGGCGCCGAGTAGCTGAGGTGGAAAAGGTGGCCACTGGGCCTTAGGCAGCTGGGAAACTTGTGGACCTTCCTCTTGCCATCTCTTAAGGGAGGACCGCTGCTGGTGGCTGGTCGTGGGGGCTGACCGCCACTTTGCCCTCGGCAGGAGAGGCTGCCTCATTTACAGGCAACAGCTTTGAAGTATGGAGCAGGAAAAGAACTGTTTCTTAGCTGAAAAAGCGAGTCTCTAAACAGGGAACATGGCGCCAGAGCTGCTGTGGATGCAGACAGGATCCCGGAGGCCGGGGCCACGCTGACGGCGGCCAGCTGCCCTATTCATGATTTGAGGTTTCAGGCCGGCATAAAAGAAGATTCCTGGGAGTGCCTGAGCCGCGCCGCGGGACCGAGCGAGCAGCCCGAGGAGGCGGGAACCGAGAACGGGGAAGGTGACAAACCAGAGGCAGAGAGTGAGCACCCAACCTGGCACAGCCCTGTGAGTGACCCCCGACCCGGCCCTGCTCAGGGGGCTGACGCCCACCCGGCTTCTGCCTGCATCACCCGGCCACTCACCGCCCCAGGGCTGCCTCCATTTTCTCAGGTCGTGGCAGCTCCGGCCCGGCTCAGCCGAGCCTGTCCTCCTCGCCCAGCTCGGCTCCTCACTGAGCCTTCCCACTTGCTTGCCCTGGCGTGGGGCTTCCCGGGGCCTGTGGGCTGGCCTCCCCTCCCACTCCCTGTGAGGTTCTCTGGCAGGGCTGGTGGCGTGGGGCATCCCCGGCCAGCGTCGGGAGGGCAAGGAAGTATGGAAGGGGGGACTCTCACTCCACCACACCCTGGACTCCGTCCCCCAGAAGGGAAGTGTGTTAAATCAAAACAGTACATGTTCCTCTCACTAAACACTTTGGGCCATGGCCCGAAGATCTTCCATCAAGGGTCTGCATAGAGTCTTATCATAGAGATGATAAACAGGTGATAGCGGGATATACATAAACAGATAGATAGATGCATAGAGATACACGAATACACTTAGATGGCGATAACCAACTATTTTTTTTTTCAATTTCACATACAGTATTTTATTTTTACATATTTTCAGAATAATAAAACCCTTCAAATTTAGATATTTGGATATTGAATATAAGTCAGCAATTGCAAGTACAAACCCACTTAGAACGTTCATGGCCAAATAGAATTAAAAGATAATATGAATCTTTCCATGAACTTTTTGAAACCCCTCGTATGTACTAGGTAGTTAACACTACTGATATCTACAATTTCTTTTATTATTTATTTATTTATTTATTTATTTTAAAAAATTTTATTATGTCGATATACATTGTGGCTGATTATTGTTGCCCATCACCAAAACCTCCCTCCCTTCTCCCTCCCCCCTCCCCCCCCCAACAATGTCCTTTCTGTTTGCTTGTCGTATCAACTTCAAGTAATTGTGGTTGTTATATCTTCTTCTGCCCACCCCCCGGTTTTTTTTTTTTTTTTTGTGTGTGTGTGTGTGTGTGTGTGTGTGTGTGTGAATTATATATTAATTTTTAGCTCCCACCAATAAGTGAGAACATGTGGTATTTCTCTTTCTGTGCCTGACTTGTTTCACTTAATATAATTCTCTCAAGGTCCATCCATGTTGTTGCAAATAGCAGTATTTCATTCGTTTTTATAGCTGAGTAGTATTCCATTGTGTAGATGTACCACATTTTCCGTATCCACTCATCTGATGATGGACATTTGGGCTGGTTCCAACTCTTGGCTATTGTAAAGAGTGCTGCGATGAACATTGGGGAACAGGTATACCTTCGACTTGATGATTTCCATTCCTCTGGGTATATTCCCAACAGTGGGATAGCTGGGTCGTATGGTACATCTATCTGCAATTGTTTGAGGAACCTCCATACCATTTTCCATAGAGGCTGCACCTTTTTGCAGTCCCACCAACAATGTTTGAGAGTTCCCTTTTCTCCGCAACCTTGCCAGCATTTATCGTTCAGAGTCTTTTGGATTTTAGCCATCCTAACTGGGGTTAGATGGTATCTCAGTGTGGTTGTGATTTGCATTTCCTGGACGCTGAGTGATGTTGAGCATTTTTTCATATGTCTGTTGGGCATTTGTATATCTTCCTTAGAGAAATGCCTGCTTAGCTCTTTTGCCCATTTTTTAATTGGGTTGCTTGTTTTTTTCTTGTAAAGTTGTTTGACTTCCTTATGTATTCTGGATATTAATCCTTTGTCAGATGTATATTTTGCAAATATTTTCTCCCACTCTGTTGGTTGTCTTTTAACTCTGTTAGTTGTTTCTTTTGCTGTACAGAAGCTTTTTAGTTTGATATAATCCCATTTGTTTATTTTTCCTTTGGTTGCCCGTGCTTTTGGGGTCGTATTCATGAAGTCTGTGTCCAGTCCTATTTCCTGAAGTGTTTCTCCTATGTTTTCTTTAAGAAGTTTTATTGTTTCAGGGTGTATATTTAAATCCTTAATCCATTTTGAGTTGATTTTAGTATACGGTGAGAGGTATGGATCTAGTTTCATTCTCCTGCATATGGATATCCAGTTATCCCAGCAGCATTTGCTGAAGAGGCTGTCCCTTCCCCAGTGAATAGGCTTGGTGCCTTTGTCAAAGATCAGATGGCAGTAAGTGTGTGGGTTGATTTCTGGATTCTCTATTGTATTCCATTGATCAGTGTGTCTGTATTTATTCGAGTACCATACTGTTTTGGTTATTATAGCTTTGTAGTATAGCTTAAAGTCTGGTAGTGTTATGTCTCCAGCTTTATTTTTTTTTTTGCTCAGCATTGCTTTGGCTATGCATGGTCTTTTGTTATTCCATATAAATGTCTGGATAGTTTTTTCCTTTTCTGAGAAAAATGTCTTTGGAATTTTGATGGGGATTGCATTGAATTTGTATATCACTTTGGGTAGTGTGGACATTTTGGTGGTGGGTTTGTCATATATGGCTTTAATTATGTTGAGATACTTTCCCTCTATACCTAACTTATAGAGGGTCTTGGTCATGAATGAGTGGTGAACTTTATCAAATGCTTTTTCAGCATCTATAGAGATGATCATATGGTCCTTGTGTTTGACTTTATTAATATGGTGTATCACATTTATTGATTTGCGTATGTTGAACCAACCTTGCATCCCTGGGATGAATCCCACTTGATCGTGGTGAATAATTTTACGTATGTGTTGCTGTATTCTGTTTACTAGTATTTTAGTGAGGATTTTTGCATCTATATTCATCAAGGATAGTGGCCTGTAGTTTTCTTATTTGGTTCTATCTTTACCTCTTTTGGTATCAGGATGATGTTTGCTTCATAGAATGAGTTTGGGAGATTTGCGTCTGTTTCAATCTTTTGGAATAGTTTGTGAAGAATCGATGTCAATTCCTGTTTGAATGTTTGGTAAAATTCTGCTGTGAATCCATCTGATCCTGGGCTTTTCTTTGTTGGGAGCCTTCTGATAACAGCTTCAATCTCCTTTATTGTTATTGGTCTGTTCAAATTTTCTACGTCTTCATGGTTCAGTTTTGGGAGCTTGTGTGTGTCCAGAAATTTATCCATTTCCTCCAGATTTTCAAATTTATTGGCTTATAGTTGTTTGTAGTAGTCTTGAATGATTCCTTGTATTTCAGATGAGTCAGTTGTAATATCGCCTTTTTCATTTCTAATTTTTGTTATTTGAGTCTTCTCTCTTCTTTTTTTGTTAGCCATGCTAATGGTTTGTCAATTTTATTTATCTTTTCAAAAAACCAACTTTTTGATTCATTGATCTTTTGAATTGTTTTTTGGGTTTCAATTTCATTCGGTTCTGCTCTGTTCTTAATGATTTCTTTCCATCTGCTGACTTTACGTTTGGATTGTTCTTTTTTTTCTAGTTCTTTAAGGTGAAGTGTTAGGTTGTTCACTTGCCATCTTTCCATTCTTCTGAGGTGAGCATTTAATGCAATAAATTTCCCCCTTAATACTGCTTTTGCAGTATCCCACAGGTTTTGGTATGATGTATCATTATTTTCATTAGTTTCAATAAATTTTTTGATTTCCTGCTTGATTTCTTCTTGGACCTATATGTCATTAAGTAGAATGCTGTTTAATTTCCATGTGTTTGTATAGTTTCCACAGTTTCATGTGTTATTAATTTCTAGTTTTAATCCATTGTGGTCTGAGAAAATGCATGGGATAATTCCAATTTTTTGGAATTTATTGAGACTTGATTTGTGACCTAATATGTGATCTATCCTGGAGAATGATCCATGTGCTGATGAGAAGATTGAATATTCTGAGGTTGTTGGATGGAATGTTCTGTAGATATCTGCCAATTTCAATTGGTGTAGAGTATTGTTTAGATCTTGTGTTTCTCTACTGACTCTTTCCCTAGATGATCTGTCTAATATTGACAGTGGGGTGTTCAGGTCCCCTGCTATTATGGTATTAGTGTCTATTTCCTTCTTTAGGTCTAATAGAGTTTGTTTTACAAATCTGGCTGCTCCAACATTGGGTGCGTACATATTTATGATTGTTATGTCTTCTTGATGGATCAGCGCTTTTATCATTAAGTAGTGTCCCTCATTGTCTCTTTTTATGGTTTTTAGTTTAAAGTCTATTTTGTCAGATATAAGAATAGCTACTCCAGCTCGTTGTTCTTTTCTATTTGCATGGTAAATCTTTTTCCATCCTTTCACTCTTAGTCTATGTGAATCTTTATGGGTGAGGTGGGTCTCTTGTAGGCAGCATAAAGTTGGGTCCTCCTTTTTGATCCAGTCAGCCAGTCTGTGTCTTTTGATTGGGGAATTTAAGCCTTTTACATTAAGAGTTGTTATTGAAAGGTGTTGATTTATTCCTAGCATTTTATTGGTTGTTTGTTTGTCTTAGGTGTCTCTTGTTCCTTGCTTTCTGATTTACTGTTTGGTTTCTGTGTTTGTTGGTTCCTTAGGTTGTAGATAGCGTTTTTGTTTGCTTGTTTTCTCTTCATGAATGCCATTTTTATTATACTAGAAGGTTTTGATTTTTCTTGGGTTTTTATGGCACTGGTAGTTATTTTTCAGGAACCAAACCCAGTACTCCCTTGAGGATTTCTTGTAAGGGTGGTCGTGTGGTAGTGAACTCCCGCAGTTTTTGTTTGTCTGAGAAATATACTATTTGCCCTTCATTTCGGATGGATAGCCTTGCAGGGTAACGTATTCTTGGCTGGCAATCTTTGTCTTTTAGTATTTTGAATATATCATCCCATTCCTTTCTAGCTTTAGGGTTTGTGATGAAAAGTCTGATGTTAGCCTGATTGGGGCTCCCTTATAGGTGATTTGACGCTTCTCTCTTGCCGCTTTTAAGATTCTCACTTTGTCTCTGAGTTTTGCCAATTTGACTATAACATGTGTTGGAGAAGGCCTTTTTGGGTTGAATACATTTGGAGATCATTGAGCTTCCTCGATCTGAAGATCTGTGATTTTTCCTATACCTGGGAAGTTTTCTGCCACTATTTTGTTGAATATGTTTTCCATGGAATCTCCATTTTCCTCCCCTTCTGGAATACCCAAGACTCGGATATTTGAGCGCCTAAGGTTGTCTGATATCTCTCTCAGATTTTCTTCAATGTCTTTGATTCTTTTTTCTTTCTTTTTGTCTGCTTGTGTTATTTCAAACAGTCCATCTTCAAGTTCAGAGGTTCTCTCTTCAACTTCGACAAGCCTGCTGTTTAAACTCTCCATTGTGTTTTTTATTTCGCTGAATAACTTCTTCAGTTTAGCAAGTTCTGCTACATTTTTTTTAGGACATCGATTTCCTTGTACATTTCCTCTTTCAGGTCCTGTATACTTTTCCTCATTTCATCATGATGTCTTGCTGGGTTTTCTTGTATCTCATTCAGTTTCCTTAGAATTATCACTCGAAATTCCTTGTCAGTCATTTCAAGGGCTTCTTGTTCTATAGGATCTAGAGTTTGAGATTTATTAACTTTTGGTGGTGTACTTTCTTAATTTTTTGTATTTCTGGTATCTTTTTTTTGATGTTTATTCATTGTGGCAGGGGGTTTCACAGTCCACCAGTTTGAGACTATTGACTAACTAAGATGTTGCTGTGGTTGCCAATTTGGTATGGCTTCCTCCGTGACTGCTCAGCTGGCCTTTAGTGCCTTGTGTGTGTGGTTGCCTCGGGTCTAGGGACTCTCTGGGAGCCACCTTTCGGGTCAGCTTGGACTCTCCTGGGCTGGTGGATCACGTACCACAGGGTGTGTGATCTCTGTTGAGCTTTCACTTCCTGTGCAGGACCTCTCCCTGTTCTGTGTACTCTGGCCCGGGCTGTTGGATTTTGCAGTGGCGACCCCACAGGGTGTGTGGTTTCTGTCGAGTCTCCGCCTCCCTTGCCGCATGTCTCCCCGCTCTGTGCCCACTGGGCTGGGCTGCGACGTGTCTTCTGCAACCCTTGTCTATCAGCTGGGCCTTCAAGACCCTGCTCAGCACCACCTCTCCCAGGAAGTCTACCAGGTTTCTGCTAGGCACAGACGACCGGTCACTCTGGGTGCCTTTGTAGCACTGTGTAGATCTTTCTTGGGACTTATCACCTTCCTCCTGGTATCGCGGTTATTTGTGTACTTGTCTTATCTCCCACACCAGAGCGTGAGCTCCTCGGGGGAGGAGCCCGCAGCACACGGTTCACCTTTGTATCCCCCCGGCCCGAAGAAGTCCAGTGCCCGCCTGCAGACAGCTCTCTGTCAGGTTTAAGTGGACTTGGGAACTCTCCTACCCCACTGTGCACAACCAGAAATTGGTTAGGCGTTTTTCCAAACTAGTGGCCTCAGAGATGGTATCTGCCTCCCAGTAACAGGAAGTTTACCAGTGGCCGGATTCCAGGGTGTGGTGGAGTGACAGTCAGCCCCGCCTGTACTTCCTTGCCCTCCCGTCACTGGCCGGGGATGCCCCACGCCACCAGCCCTGCCAGATAACCGCCGAGGGAGTGGGAGGGGAGGCTGGCCCGCAGGCGCCGGGAAGCCCCACGCCAGGAGAAGCAAGTGGGAAGGCTCAGTGAGGAGCCAAGCCGGGCTGGAGCTGCCACTACCTGAGAAAATGGAGGCAACCCCGGGGTGATGATTGGCCCGGTGATGCAGGCAGTAGCCGGGTGGGCATCAGCCCCCTGAGCAGGACCGGGTCGGGGGTCATTCACAGGGCTGTGTCAGGTCGGGCGCTCACTCTCTGCCTCTGGTTTGTCGCCTTCCCTGTTCTCGGTTCCCGCTGCCTCAGCCTGCTTGCTCGGTCCCGCGGCGTGGCTCAGGCGCTCCCAGGTATCTTCTTTTATGCCGGCCTGACACCTTGAATCCTGAATAGGGCAGCTGGCCGCCGTCAGCGTGGCCCTGGCCTCTGGGATCCTGTCTGCATCCACAGCAGCCCTGGCGCCATGTTCCCTGTTTAGAGACCTGCTTTTGCAGCTACGAAACAGTTCTTTTCCTGTTCCATACTTCAAAGCTGTTGCCTGTAAATGAGGCAGCCTCTCCTGCCGAGGGCAAAGTGGCAGTAGCCCCCACGACTAGCCACCAGCAGTGGTCCTCCCTTAAGAGATGGTGAGAGGAAGGTCCACAAGTTTCCCGGCTGCCTGAGGCCCAGTGGCCGCCTTTTCCACCTCAGCTACTCGGCGCCTACCGCCCCAGCCACCGACATCTTGAAACTGCCCCCGATAGCCAACTATTAATCTTCTCTGACCCACCAGGAGCATGTGAGAAAAATTGAACATCGATAACAGCAGAATAAGTTTGTAAATTGATGCCAAGGTCTAGGAGGGCGTGGTTTGAAAATGCGTCCAGTATTTTAGTCTGACATCAAAGCAAACACTGCCTGCAGAGGGAGAATACCCAGTTGACAATAAAAGAGAAATGCTTTCTACATGGAGACTCCACAATCTGTAATGTCAGAGTCAATTTCAGATCACCAGGAAGTAGCATTTGCAAAGAGAGTAGCGTAATCCTTTGGACCATCCCCTTTCTTCTGTTGCATCTGTTCCTTAGCAGAGGAGTGAAAGAACAAGATAACAATGAGCATTGACTTCTCTAGTCGACAACCTTGACTTTGGGAAGGATTACCTTGGAAACCCTGTCACTTTGGAAGTTCTGTTGCCCGCTTTCCCTAGCGAGGGAATTATTTACATCTTAGGTGAAAACTAAAGAACACAATCCTCAGCAAGTTGTCTCAAATTGGTGCCCCTATGTCGACATGACCCCCACACCGTTCCCCAGAGGCAGGAATTCTCTCATCTTCACCCAATGGCCCCTCTACCATGACTACCTGTGTATTGGAGCTTCTGTGCACCTACTGGGTTTGTGATAGCAAACCTTCCTCAAGACACGTATTTCCATAAAAGGATGACCTGGCAGATCCCTTTATTGTAATAAAGGCACAATTTTGAAAAAATAAAAGTATTTTAAATCAAGAAAAAACCTTCGTGCCTCTTCTTGCACCTTTCCTTTGCCAGATTCA
Source organism: Cynocephalus volans (assembly GCF_027409185.1). NCBI lineage: Eukaryota > Metazoa > Chordata > Mammalia > Dermoptera > Cynocephalidae > Cynocephalus > Cynocephalus volans. The sequence goes on from NC_084478.1 coordinate 148,175,043, forward strand.
CTCCGCAGCAAGTTTCACGCATTTTTCTTAGAAAGTCTTAGGTTTCATAGGATCGCAGTGCATGGGTGGAATAACTGGTTGCGAATGAATCCCTTTCCATTTTTATCTTATTTTATTCATTAATTTTATGCATAGCGGTCATGCCTACGTGGAGAGTGGGTTCCTTATGTACTTAAAGGGTAACTGTACCCATTACAAACTGAAGAATGTTGATTGGCCCTCAGTTTACCCCCCACACAGGAATAAAAGAAATTAGACTCGTCGCCTTCCATATGATGAGCCATAATCCTCAATACAAGTAGCCACATTCAAATGACCGCCTCCCGGCCGTCTCCACCTGAAGCGAACCTGCCACCCAGGTCCTGGACAGCCCGGCGAGGCCGCTGCCCGGTCGCCAGCCCTGACACCCCTGGTGACTGTCAGGGGACCGAGTGTCCGTCCTTACGGGTGGCCGGCAGGGAAGGAGGGGCAGACATGGATGGTCCCTTTCCCCACGAGACCGCACGCATGTGGCCCGATGCCACCCTCCCAGCGCCCTCGCCTGCCGGGCCTGGGTCAGAGACCCCAGGTGACCCACGCGCAAGCCAGAACTTCTCCTCAGATGTCTGCTTGACCCTCCGCATGCCCAAACCCTCATGCCTCTGGGCCATGGGGCCACGCCGACCCTCCAGCGGTCGCGTCACCTGAGGAACCTTCGGGCCATCTGACACCTCTGGGGATTTTCCGACGCCCGCTGGAATCTCCGACGCCCGCTGGCCACGCGGCTCTGAGGGCCTGTCAGCCAGCGCCCGTGCAGCAGCAGACGGCCTCGCTGATTGGTGGTGCATCCGGGAGGCGGGGCCTGCGGAACCACGCCCCCTGCAGGCACACCCCCAAATGGCGGGCCTCGCAGTACCGCCCTGCCCTGGCAGCGGGCGGCTTTCCAGGGCCTCTGTCGTCATCCAGGGCTCACTGTCCCAATGGGTGGCTCATGAAGGCATCAGGGGAAATCTTCTTCCAGTTGATCTTCCCCAGGGCTTTGGCCAGCTGGCGGGGCTTCTGGGGCACTGTGCTCTGCTGCCTGTAGGATTTCAACATCTCTCTGCCATCCCGCACTTGCCCTTTGATCCGCAACCAGGCGACTTCCTGCAAAAGCTTCTCCCGGGCATCCTGGGCACCCGGTGGGAGCCGGGCGTCCTTCGAGACGCCAATCTTCTGCCGGGTGGCATCAGATCTCTCCTGGAAGGTGGCTGCACGCATTGCCTGGCTGAGAAACCTCGGCTGGGTCCCAACGTGAGATCGGACTCTTCCAACTCCTGTTCTGGCCTTGAGCCTTCCCTTCGCAGCCACCCAGCGATTCCGGAAGAGTCCACCCAGGGAGGTGTGTGCCATCTTGCTCCTCCCAACCAGCCCAGAGCAGCTTAGACTCTGCCGTACCCTGAAGTCCGTTCATTTCTTGGCTACTACCCAGAAAGTTGTCCATTTCAACTTCTTTTCCAACTGTTCCCATAGCTCCCCTCGATTTTCTGTTTTCATGCTTCGAATGACCGGCTGAAGGCTCTGGAGATCAGTGAATAAACGTGCTCAGCTGTATTAGGCTGGCTTCCCCACAGAAAGGGAAACAGAAGCAACGGTGTATATGTGTCTGCGTGTGTGCACGTGTGTGCATGTGATATGTAATATTACATGTCCTATATGTTTAAGTGGTGTTATTTAATATATATGAAATAAATAACGTATATATGTTTTAGGTGATTTATTTTAAGGAAGTAACACACGCATTGTGGGGGAGGGTATGAATGCATGAGGATCTTTATAGAAACCTCTAACTCCTGTGAAGCCTTGACAAATTTCAAACAAACACTCCTAATTTCCTTATCCCACATTCCCAAACCCTCAAAAAACCTCTTAGCCCTTCCCTGGTTATTTGGCCATAAGACGTACTGGGGGATGAGACCGGCTTCGGAGTTAGAAAAACTCGGGCCCTGACAGTAGGTGGTCTGGAGCAGATGACTTCACCTCACAGGTTCTCAGTCCTTTTCTGCACATGAGGATAACCCCATCAAACTAGCAGAATTGTTGGGAGGATTAGATATATGAAGGGTCTTGAAAAAGTTCATGGAAGGATTCTTGTTATGTTTCAGTTCTATTTTCCATGAACTCTTTCCTTTTTGACCTATAAGTGATTATACACATATTTGAGGTACAGAGTTGAATATCAATACCTGTGTACCATGTGTGATGATCAAATCAGGATAAATCAATAAAAAGTCATCATTCTTCGTGTCCATTCATCAATATCTCGCTTTCCCTCTCCCCCTCCCGCTTTGCCACCCTCCTACCCACAGTGCTATGCTCTTCTTATGAAAGTGCAATGTGTTATTATGATCTTTCCTTCTTTCCTTCCTTCTTTCTTTCTTTCTTTCTTTCCATTTATTTCTTGCTTCCTTTCCCCTGGCAGAAGAGCTGTCCTCACCCTGAACCTGGTGGTTTTGTCGTTCCCTCCCATTTTCTCGGTGGTTTCAGCACACCTGCCTGTGTCCTTACCCCTCATTCCTTAGTGTCCTGGGTGTGTGGGCATCCAAGTACATTGTAGTGGAGGTAAACCTGGCCTGTAGCTGACTAATTAAATGCTGGAGGCAGAGTGCAGACAATTTGACGAGATAAAAACTCCAGGCAATATACTCTAAGATTGACCTTCCCAATGTTGTGAGATTTACCTCCATGAGGTCATCCAGGTACCCACAGCAAATATCATAAAAAGATCCTCTCATGCTTCCCACTGGGGGAGGGATAAAGGAATAGCTTGAAAACCCCCAGAACACTCAGTTATTCTTTACAAGTCCTGGCCTCATAACAACTGGTTAACAAGAGCCTAACCTGCTGGGGTATTATGAAAGCGTAACCAGCCTGGGAAAAGGAAAAATCAGACTAGAGGCAGCTCTAGCCTTTCAGGTGGGAGAAGGAAAATGCACAACTCCAGCCTCCCCAGACATTTGGTTTCACCTACAAGGAAACCTAAGAAACATTTGTGAAGTTCGTTGTCTGGAAGCAAAGGCTCAGTCAAAGACTGAGACCTAATCATAGCTCTATAGGATGCTTCTCCTTCCCACAAATTTACCACCTTACTATTAAAGTCTTATTTACATGAGTCACTTTTACACAGTACAACATGCCTGGCTATCAGGAAAAAGTAAAAGGCATACTAAAGGTAAAAGATAATTTGAAGAGACATGGCAGGGTTGATGGAATTATCAGACTGGGAATTTAAAACAACTATGATTAACATGCTAAGGGCTCTAGTGGAGAAAGTAGATATCATCCAAGAGCAGATGGGCAACGTAAGCTGAGAGCCGGAAATACTGAGTAACAACCAAAAGGAAATGCTAGAGATCAAAAACGCTGTAGCAGAAATGAAGAATGCCTTCAATTGGCTTATGAGGAGACTGCACACAACTGAGAATCTCTGACCTTGAGGATATGTCAACATAAACTTCAAAAAATTGAAAGCCAATAGAAAAAAAAAAAAAAACTGAAAGAAAAAAACCTGAAAACAGAATATGTAAGGGCTATGGGACAACTAGAAAATGTGTAAGTGTGTGTAATGGAATACAAGAAGGACAAGAAAAGTAGAAAACATTAAAAGAAATAATTGAAAATGTGTAGCTCAGATGGTTCAAGCACAGCCTTCTAACAGCAAGGTCAGTGGTTCAAATCCCCAAACTGACCAGCTGCCAATAACAAAACCAAAAACCAAAAAACACAAACTGAAAACGTAAGGGCTGAGAATGATCACAAATTAAAGTCAGGCACCAAACTACATATATAGGAAGGTCAGAGAATACCAAGCATGATAAACGCAGAGAAACCTACACCTATGCAAACTATAGTCAAACTACAGAAAACTAAAGAGAAAAAAATCCAGAAACAAGACAGAAGCGGGAGAAAACCTTACCTGTACAAGAACAAAGAATTACATCCAACTTATCCTCAGAAAGCATACAAGCAAGAAGTGAGTAGGGTGAAATGTTCAAACTGTTGAGAGAAAAAACATGCCAAACCTAGAATTCTTACCCTGCAAGATTATCCTTCGGGTATTTCGCATATTTGACAGGAGATGCTTTATGTAGATAGCTGCACAGAAATATTGACAACAAAAGCGCTGATGGCCTTGGACATAGTAAAATTTGCACAGACAACATCTCATTGATAGCTGTTAGCCAGTCCCTAGTGGAAAACACTAGCGTGTACGTAACATTGGAGTCAAACATCTGTGACACTGTACGACCTCCGTGAAACCTTAGATCCCGTGACAGTTTGAAGAGCACAGCTCTGGTCTGGATACACTCAGGCCGAGCGCCGTAGCCTATTCTTCTTCAGGTCCCCACTGTACAGTGAGATGGATGCAATGTCCCAACAGGGGGCTTTCTGCTTTTTCAGCATCGCAGCACCTGAACTCCACACAGGACTAATGATCCTTGTGGCAATAACGAGCTACAAGACGTCAGCAATGAAGGTGTTTGCAACGCCTTCTCACCTTTACACCCCAGTGTCTGAGTGTGTCTCTGCTAACGTCTCACACATTTGCTGGTAAGACATTCTTTTAATTGATGATTCCTGGTATAAAGTACCTAATCCTCGGACACAGGCAGGAATCTCCTCATTCAGTGGGCGGGTTTTCCTCTGCAGAGTCATCACAGGAGGAATAGTTCGCTATTTGTGCCCCGTGGAAACTGCCCGGCTCTGATATGAGTTAGGGTTGTACTCAGGGAGAACGACCCCCACCTACAGAATGAGCTCACAGGCTACATAATGAAATAATCAGAAAAAGCACAGACTAATGAGCAGGTACTATATCTATTTTCAGCAAGTAATTGAGTACTGAACAAAAAAGTGAGAGTTTATATTCCTAAAAAGAAAAGAATAAACTCATGAGAATTAAATTCACAAACGTCACTGAAGTGCTTATTTTCCTCTGTACCAACTGGCAAAACTTCTCAAATAAGGACCTTCTTAAAAGTCGGAAATGGTGCTAAGGACATATATACCAAGACGAACTTTGGATGAGGGGGAGAATCCTTTACCAAAATGCAAATTTAGGAAAGAAACTGACCCTTGACTCTGGATACCAAATATTCACTTTTGGGGGAGGAGTCACTTCTTCCTGTATTAGATATCGCAGTTAGAAAAACAGAATGTCAATGCACTTGTTTCTAAAGATCTGGAAAACCTCAAAATGAAGTGAAGCATGAGTTAAGTGGCTAGAATTAAAATTTTCAACATTCAGAAACATAGGAGAAAGACACGCCTCTCCTCCGAGTCAGAGTGTTTTTTGTTTGGAATGATTCCCGAAAGCAATTTTAGCAGCTTGGCAGAATGCATTTCACTGACGTATTTCAACCAGATTCTGAAGGAATTTCATCTTTATTAAACGAAATGTTTCCCATTGAAGACTTTCTATGTCATTATGTGTGAAGCAATCATATTAGATTAGACAAGGTATATGAAATTAATTATTCTCATCTTTAGATGAATATGCAATCAACCTGCCATGCACTGGATATTGCACCTGAAGAGAAAAAACTTTGTCGGTCACTTGTCTCTATAGAAAGGTGAGAAATATTTAAACGATAAGTAACTGACTGCATGTATATGTTAATGAAATAGTTTTAATCAATGTTAAAGGTGGATGTCATTTAATCGTGGACCAAAATCAATTAAATGGCACAACTGTTACTTATATTTCTTATTCAGCTGTCTTAATGATGTTGAACTGTTTAACTTATTCCATGGCACAAACACTTTGCTTTTAATAAGTTTTGTATGTCTTTAGAATACATTTTCTTTGAAATCTTATTTCCATTAGAATGGGGTTATGGATCTTAATAAGTTTCAACAAAACTAGGTACAGAAAATAGACTTAGCCTTCTTTAATTTTTTTTTCTTAGGGAAGAAAAACGTAACTTCCATCCTGTGCTTTCTGCCATTTGGGACTAATGCACATCCACCGAGGACAAACCTAAAGTTAAATGAGCTTTCGTGCTAACAGTTAATCGACAGTGGTAGGTAGAAAAAGTTACCATGACTACCCAAGGACTGGAAGCCTGATACATGCAACTCTGGAGTGGCTGCTACTCACACAACCGTTTCGGTTATCTGAGTTTTAACAGAAAGGAGACGTGACACCTAACAGACAACACAAACAAAGAAGATGTCATAATTTAAACTTGAACTTTGAAGCCACAGTGCTTTCACGTAGCTAATCTTATGACAGTATTGTATGACTTAGGTTCCGCTTCCTTCTTTAAAGTTTCATGAGAACAACAGGGACTGAAGAGACTTTCAGACACTAGCCGTGTCTTCCTGCTGCTGTTACATGAAAAGAGACGTGAAGTGTTTGTTTAATATTTAGGTAAGTATTGTACTCACCTCAGCAAATACGGTACTTCAGTGCCTAAGTCAGTCCTTAGTTTTCAACTTCAAACCCACACTACTTACAGTTTTCATCATCGGTTGAACTTGAACATGGCCATTTCTTTTCTAAGCTCACTTTGTTCACCAGCAAGATTTCCATGATTCTCCTCCAGGTCCTCGACATTCTAAACACTAGCACTAACACTGAGAAGGAAACTGTTGAATTATGTATGAATTATTCCAAATATTTGAATGATTCTAAATATATGAATGATTCTAAAAGGATTTAAAGAATTATTACATTTAAACTAGCATTTTTGAACATCCTAATTACATTAGAAGTCTGAAATTTTAAAAAGAATTTGAACAAGATGCTTTTATAAACACCACATCAAAAAGGGGGCGGGGGAGGAGAATGTACAGGATTCCATCAAATCCTAATAAGTATATACCTGCATGAAGAGGAGGTCAATGTCACTGAGGACAGTTTGCTAAGGTGCAAATCTGACAGTAGATACTTCTCAATTCACAAACTGTTAATTCTCCACTGGCTTTTTCATTCTGTTATAAAGCTTGGCCCTGTCTTATGATGATAAGTTGGCATATAAAGCAATTTGTAGCCACTTCAGTAATGCTACAAGCAAATACGCCATTAAATACTCAGAAGATTACTGTGAAGTAACTGAAATACGCATTAATTACAACCAAAATCTTTTTATTTAAGAATCAGTGGCACTAGAAATACAAATGACGTCTGCAAATGATGTAGAGACTTCCAACTTTCATCTATCACTACTCCTTTAAAAATATGATTGTGGAACAAACAACCATAATTAAATTGGTAAGAAAGTATCAATTTCTTGCTGGACAGGTATGTTTCTAAGTAAAATTGCCCATTTCCCATTTCCTGTTTGGAATAACACCCACAGGCACTAATGAATCCTGAAAAAAATATATAATTAGCACTTATGTTTCAATGGGACCAATGATAACAAAACGAAAATGCTTAAAAATTAAAAAAAACATAATCAACATGTTTTTAACAAACGTTGGGAAAGAAGGTGGAGGCAGGTTAGCTAAGTTGGTTAGAGCACGGTCTTGTACCACCAAGATCACGGGTTCGACTTCCTGTAATGGCCAGCCACCGAAATACAGTACTTTCAACTTCCTCATATATGTGCTGTTTTGAAAGAATATTGGGTTCTGAAAAGACAGACCTTTAAGAACTGCTCATATAACTCTTTAAATGCTTTCATTCTCTGGCTCTGAACAATGCTAGATTGATCTAAAGCCTTCTGTTGCTGTCAAAATATACTCTGCAAATGTAAAAGAAAAAAGTTGGAATAACAATTGGAATAAAATTTACAATTTAGTGAAAAATAATTCTATATTAAATTCAAAAACAATAGTTTTGAAATAAACGTTTTAATATGTTGTCTTTTAACAAATCCTATGACCTAGTTTCCATAATTTGTGTTCACCAATAATATTCCAAACTATATAATAAATATATCTGCCATTCATCGTATTAGAAATTTTCTCTCTGAACATCATTCAAAGTGTATGTCTTAGCTCTTGAAGGTTTCAAAAGCCACACACATAATCCTTCCAATAATGCTGATCTTCCTGTTCCACCACCAATGACTTTGACATATCTCCAACATTAGTCACTCACTTACATAGTCACAACCTAGATTTTGTCATTCCCAATAACTGCAGCATCTACATAACATTAATAACAATAAAGTCTTCCATAGGAGCCATGTGTCAGATACCGTTCCAAACCATCTGTAATAACCTTATTATACGGGACCTCATTTAATGGTCAAAACAACTCTGTCACGTAGGTCCTCTTAGTATGTCCCCTTTCATACATAAGGAAGCTGTGGCACAGAGATAAATAATTTGCCCATGGTTTCACACCTAGCACCTGTTTGGACCACAGTTGGATCCCAAACACTGTGGGTCCAGAGTGCAGGCTCTAGACCAGTGTACTATACTGTTTTTCCAGTTGTCCCAACATCCAGGCACTACCTCCCTGTCTCTGTAGGTCACTCACTTCAGTACTACAGCTCAGTAGTACACCAGGACATAACATCCATTGAATGGAGCACTTTTCACTGTCCAATATGCCCACCTCCATGTCCTCACTTTTCTCACTCCCAGCGTAAATTCCATGCACAATCCTTATTCCTCCGTCCTTCCATATGTACCTTGCTCCATTCCCCCCCATCCCCCCCCCGCCGAAGAGCTTGGCTACACTCCAATCCTGGAAAACCCAACTCTCCAGCGGCTCTGCCATAACCATGCCAACTGGTCTCCCTTAAATGCCTGATCCTTATGACACGAACCTAAGTTGGGCCCCTAATGCTGCGTGCCAATTGTATTTCCCCGGTCCATTCACTGGCCTGCTCTCAGCAGACAATCCCATGCATTCTCCTCTGTCCTGAAAGGCAACACCTCCTCCCTATCTTTACTCCTAACCGATGACCTTACCATCTCCCTAAGGAAACAGAAGCAATCCAGAGAGGACATCCCGTCTCCCATCGCCACATCTTCTACCCAGCTTTGTCCATCTGGGCTCATGCACTCCATCTTCTCTCCTGAAAGTTGGTATGAAGTGCTGCTACCTGAGACTTTGATATACTAGAGTAAATAATTATAAAGCTAACACTGATACTCACAGCTAGTTTTTCCTCTTGTTGCTCGACTTTCTGCACTTCTAGATCCCACTCCTGAGAAAAAGTGAGAAACCGCTCAGAATATTTGTGATAAAGCTTCTGCCTTTAAAACATAATAATAAACACTGTGATACTTTGTAATGAGAAAAATGTAAACCACATTCAAAACAAACTGATCTGTTGAGATTCAAACTATCAAAAGACAAGCTGCAAGCCTCTGAAGGAAAATAGGAAAGTACAATAGACGATGTGTTCTCATTCAAAGAATGTTTGTACCTAACCTCCTAACAGAGAAGCTCTCTCACATGCCACAGCTCTTGAAAATAAGAAACATTTATTGTATTATAAAATCCTAGGAAAATGTGTTTTGTTGTTGTGGGTTGAATTTTGTCCCCCAGCACTCACTGGAGCTTGAATTGTGTCCCCCAAATTCTATATATTATAAACTTATCCCCCTCTGTGACTGTTAAGAGGGTAGGAAATCCTATTATAGTAATTGAAAGGAGGAGAATCGAAGAGGTGATGAGTTTGTAGGACTGTGCAGTAGAAAATGGATTAGAGAAGGTGGTCAGGTTGTGGTTCTGAGGGTTTTCAAAGAAGAGGGTATGTCTCTCTTGCTTGCTCTGCTCTCTCTGCTTCCACCACCTTGCAATGTGAGACCCCTGGGTCGCTATCACCACTGCCAGATGGACTTTGGTCTTTCCAGCCTCAGAACCTGTAAGCAATAAATATCACTTTTCTTTTTAAATCAGCCTGTTTCAGGTACTTTGTTATAAGCAATGGAAATGGAGTAATACAGAAAATTGGCACCAAAGAAATGGGCTGTTGCTTATAACAAATACTTGGAAATGTGGAAGTGGCTTTTGAACTGCATGTTGAGGAGAGGCTAGAGGAATTTTGAGGAGATGGTTAGAAAGAGCCCCGCTGCCGGTGGAAGTTTAGAAGACAAGAAAACCAGGGACAGTTTGGAATGCTTTAGAGACCAGTTAAATGGTGGTGAGCAGAATGCTTACGGAAATATGGATGGTAAATACCATTCTAAGGAAATCTCAGATGTAAATGAGAAAAGAATTATTGGAAACTGGGTCAAAGATCAACCTTGCTATGAACTGGTAAGGAACATGGCTGCATTGTGTCCATGCCCTAGGACTTTGTAGAAGTTGGAACTTAAGAGGTGTGAACAAGAGTATTTAGTGGGAGAGATTTCTAAACAGCAAAGCATTAAGGAAGCTGGGTGGCTACTTTCAAAAGCCTATGCTGAGTTACGGTGGCAAGGGCATGACATAAAGCCAGAATTTAAAAGGGAATTAGAGTGTAAAGATTTGGAAAATTTGCACCCTGCCCATGTGGTCAAGAAGCAGAGAACATTTTCAGAACAAAAATTCAGTGGTACTAAGAAGATTAATACAAAAGAATGGGACTATCAAGAGAAGGGGAAAAGGCCCCGAAGGCATTGCAGAAGCCTCTGGGGCCAAAACTTCCTTTTCAGGCCCAAAGGCCTACGGAGACAGAATGGTCTTAGGGAACAGACCTGAAGTGCCCTCCATGGGCTTGCTTCCCGGTGCCACCTCAGGAAGCTGCTTCCTGCACCCCCTCTGCTCCAGCCTTGGCTAAATTGTCCCCAGGCATGGATGGACTTGCAGCTCTGGAAAATACAAGCTGGAAGCTGTCCACATGGCATTAGGTCTGCAGGCTCGCAGAATGCCAGAGCTGCAGAGGCTTGGGAGCCTCCACTCTGACTTCAAAGGACGTATGGAAAAGTCTGGGGACCCAGTAAGAGATCTGTCACATGGGCAGAGTCACTGCAGACAGCCTTCTCTAGAGCAATGCTGGGTAGAAATGTGGGATCAGAGTTGCAGCAGAGAAACCCCAACAGTGCCATGCCCAGTGGAGCTGTGAGAGCAGGACTGCCATTGGGACCCCAGACCTGTGGAACATCCAGTGTGCCAAGCCAGCCTGGGAGAGCTAAAGCATCAACTGAGACCAGGAAATCCATAGGAGTGGAGCTCCCTGAGGACTTGGGGGCCCGACCCCTGCACCAGCGTGCAGAGGAGGTGGAACATGGAGTCGAGATACGTGACTTGCCAGCTTTGAGATTTAATGTCTGCCATGCTGGGTTTCGGCCTTGTTTGGGTCTTGTTACACCTTTCTTTTGGCTTATTTCTCCCTTTTGGAATGATAATACGTATCCTATGTTTGTCCCACCATTGTACCTTGGAAGTAGATAACTTATATTGATTTCACAGATGGGACTTAAACTTTGGGCTTTTGAGTTGAAACAACACTTTGGGGATGAAATGAATGTATTTACATATGAAAAGGACATGAGTTTGGGAGGGCCAAGGGTGGAATGCAGTGGATTGAATTATGTCCTCCCAGAACTCACTGGAGCTTGAATTGTGTCCCCCATGTTCTATGTATTAGAAACTTAGCCCCCACTGTGAGTGTTAAGAGGGTGGGAAATCCTATTATGGTAACTTATAGGTGGAGCCTTGAAGAGGTCATTAGATTGTAGGACTGTGCGGAAGTAAATGGATTAACAATGGTGGTCTGGGTGTGGTTCTGAGGGCTTTAAAAGAAGAGAGTCTGTCTCTCTTGCTCGCTCTGCTCCCTCTGCTTCCACCACCTTGCAGTGTGAGACCCCTGGGTCACTGTTACAACCACTAGATGGACTTTGGACTTCCCAGCCTTAGAAAATGTAAGCAATAAATAACCATTTTCTTTATAAATCACCCAATTCCAAGTATATTGTTATAAGCAACGGAAATGGACTAACACATTTATCCAAAAGAAAACTTTTTAAAAAATTTTGCATTTTCTCTCTCTGAATTAAACGTTAGTTATGGTAGTATAAATAGATTCAATGAGGACATTATACCCATTTATCATCTAAGACTTCCAAACAGGAATACTTCATTTCCCCTAGTATGTCATGGGAAGGATTCTGTACAAAAGAATAGTGAATCCAATTCAGTTCAACTAACAAATTTTTTACAATGTAAGATAAGCCTTTTTCTATATAAGGGAATACAGTTGACTATTGCAGGACTAATGGTTTAAGACATTTAACTTTAATTCAGCAGGCACATTCACGGAATGAATACACATTTCTTTGTGTTAAGTAAACTCAGCTGTAAGTTGAAATGGCAAAAGGTCATGTTTATTGACCTCTAGAAATACATCTCTGTTCAATTATGGTGTGAGGTAATAAAACTGAAGGAATTATTTCCTCAGAGAAAAATCAAGTGAAATATATTTTTCAATTGTGTTACTGGCAAATAGATGATCACAGTATTTTTAAAAGAAGTTTGTTCCAATGAATAGTGGGAAATAATCCAAAGGGTCTGGCTCTCAAAATCCAACACCCTGCTAGTCATTTAGTTCAGTTGGTTAGACTATGCGGTGTTATAACACCAAGGTCACCGGTGCCCAAACAGAAAAGGAAAAAAAATAATGAAATAAAATTTTAAACATTAAAACCCGACAGCCTTACCTTTGCTCTTGCTGAGTTTTCCAACCATGCTCAGTTTTCTGCTGAATGGTTTTGATGGAAGCATTGGTATTCCTTATGATACTTTTTTTCTCTTTGCATGAAAAACCTTCTTAATATCCGCTACATGGAAAATATATAGTCATTAAAATTTATTTTGAAAGTTATTTGGAAATTTTTATATTTGAATATTTATTTGAAAATTAGTTTTTTCCCCACATTTTAAAGTTAATATGGCTAATATTCGTTCAGCAGTTTTGGAAAGATAGTGAGCATTAACAAATAGGCATCATTTCAATAGTCAAGCTTATTTTGCTTCCTTTTTCACAGTAAAAGTATATACTGACTAGTACCTGAATTCAAAATTTTAAACCTGCAGACCACTTTTTATTTAAATTTAGGATGTGAAAAAGAGCTAAGGAACAAATATTTCTATTTTCCAAAACTTATAAAAAGGTTACCCAAAACAGCCCTTAATTTCTCTGAGAAAACTTTTATAAAGCCCAGTTATTAACAGATTTATAAAATGTCCTCCAATCGAAGGACACATTAGGATGGATTACTGTTGGAAGGTATTATATAAAACTCACAAAATGATTCAATTCCCAAAGTGCCCCAAAGGCATAAAGATACTTCATGAGTAAATAATAAAAGTGTTATTGTAATTTAGCTGGTGAAGTTTCCAAATAAATTTGACTAAAAGACAAAGTGCATGCGTGCTTTAAGAAAATAAATTTATGCAAGACCACTTCCTAGGAACTTTCATGCAGGTTTTTATATGTCATTTTCAGCAAAAGGAGTTGTGTTTTGTAAAATTTTTAATATTTTAAAGAAGGCTTTGCTAAGCATGTGAGTCTATGTTATGAATCTACGATCAACAGTTATTTTCCAGGAATCATTAAGGAGCTGCTGTAACATACAAATATTTTATACATCCAGTTTGCCACCAATAATAACCAATTTATAAGACCAGCCATAAATGCAGGACATTGTCACCACCACAGAGCACAAAGCTTTCAAAACATACTTGCTTACATGAATTATTCATGTACAGCAGTCAAAAATTGAATCTGATGCTTTGTTATTAGTTGTCCTCTAACAAAGTTAATGTAACCAATATCTCACCAATCATTTCAAATTTAAAAGTTCTTGGATCTGATCACATTTCTCACATGCTAGCAATGTTTTCTTTCATTCTCTAAGGCAGCATATATAATATAATTATTACAAAAAGGAGTTATTTTAGAGATTCCAATCTGCACCGCACCCACTCCAAAAATAAATAAAAAGAATAGGAATGTCATAGAAAATAACCTAAATGAGAAAATAGAAAATTGATTTTAAAAACTGATCACATACTCTGTGACACCAAGTGGAACTGAGATAAATCCATCCAATATTTTCCCAATGCTCCACAGGCCATTGGATGCACACATGTGCAAAATAAAAGCATCACTCCTACCTCACCAGTGTGAGTACCATGCTGTTCACATCAACAGTTAAAAAGGGTGAAAAAGGAAATCTGTAAAGCCAAGTCATGCCAGATACTCATGTAAGATCTTCTACGTGACAATAAGGAATTACATGACAGTAATACAGTCCACTGAATAACATTTCCCGTTATAAGTTACAGGGTTTAAAATAATCTTCCTTAACTACAAATATCTTGTAAAAGAGACGTTCTAATCTTTCCCACCTATTCTGTCCTTCATTCCTGTCAAGAAATTACATCAGCTTTTAAATTAAGAGTGCCTAACATACCAAGCTTGTTTTGGAAGAAACATGCCGAATGTTTTACATACAATAACTGCTAAATGAGCCAAGGTTGACTCTAGTCCAGGACTTTATCAGCAAGCAAAATTACTTTAAACACATTACCCCTCATCTTGCTCATCTTCTGCAAAAGGCCTTTGGTGCCGACAGTCATCCGTTCCTGCATCGTGTCCTGCATTAAAATAAAGATGAAAAACAGTTTTACCAGATATATGTGATTTTGGTCATTTCTCACGGAGAAATACCCTCACCATGGAATTTCTAAGGCCTTTGGACTACAAAGGCTTTCGGAACAGACCTATACAGTACAGGGAATCATCAAGTGCAGGTCAGAGGAAGTTAGGCCATCGCCCAGAAAGGTTTTCTGGAGACGTTTCTGCAAGTCTTTCTGGCTTCGAGTCACAGTGAACCAGGTCCTACTCATGACACATTTCAGAAGAAGGAATGCCCACGTCCAGAAGGGCTGCTGCAGGAGCGTCTGGAACTCTCCGACTGCTACAGGGTGGGAGCATGACAGGGGAACCCTGAAGGCCAGGAACAGGCTTTAGAACCATGGGCTGTTTAGCGTTTGGAACAAGTGGAATCCGAAGCAGTGAGCCTGGGGAGCGGTGGCGCCCACGTGCTCCACCTGCAAAGAGATCAGAGAGACAGAGCCCTGAGGCAGGCCCCTTCTTCGGGGGCCCCGCGGGCGTCTTTCCCTTGACGCTCATCGTCAAGGGCTGCCATCGCCTGAGCCTCCACCGGGGACGTGGCCTTCCTTCCCCTGCGCTTCCCTCCAGCAGGCGCCAGGGTGCGCTGTCTCCCCGCGCTGCAGACAATTCCTGGACCTCGGGAGTGCAGAGCCACGCTGCAGAGACAGCAAGCCACACGACAGCCAGAGGGCACGTCCCGGGCTGCACAGGCGTGGGGCTGTCCTGCCCTAGAGTCTGTGCTGGCAGCAGGAGGCGACGAGGAGAGGACGCCAGCCCCAGTCCCGCCCGCCGCCCCACCCCTGAGCTCCAGTCCCTCTGCGGGGCTCCTGCCGCTGGGACGCGAAGAAACTCAGCGCTGCTCCCGCTGCCCAAGGGCCCCCGTGCGGCCGGGGATAGGGCCGGCTGTGGGGTCACGACCACCTCCTGGCCGTCTCCACGGGAAGCGAACCCTCTATGCTGGTCCTGCATGGCCAGGCGAGGTCGGTGGCCTCTCACTGGCCCGGACGCCCTCTGAGGTCCTCCAGGGACCAGGTGTCCCTTCCTGACAGGGGGCCAGCAGGGCAGGAGGGGCAGACTCGGAAGGTCCCCTCCCCGCCCGACCGCACGCACTCGGCCCCACTGCCACCCTCCCCCTGTCCTGACCCACCTGGCAGGGATCCCAGACCCCAGGTGACACCAACGCTGGGATGGCTCCTCAGAGGTCCGCTGGGCCCTCCCTGCGCCCACACCCTCGAGCCCCAGGCCGCTGGGCCACTGAAGAATTTCATGCCCGTGTGAAATGCAGGAAGCAGCTGTATTTTTGCTCTTTTCCCCTCAAACACAGCCCAATAAAAAATAAATAGAAACCCTGAGTGTCAGTCAGTAAGCACCCACTGGGCCTATACTTTGCACCTGGCCCTGTGCTGGCACCATAATATATATATAAATATGAAGAGGGACTGTTTACTGTCCCACCACATATCCCATCCAATGAGGGAGAGACACATGTTACTGGAGCAGCAATGGCTGCTGTCTCTGGTGTGACACGTGGCGGGCCTGGCGGTCTCCATCAGACAATAAGCGGCTGTACTCAGACTTACTCTTGCAATGTAAGCAGCTCCCAGCCCCGTTAGAATTCTCTGTCCCCCATACACACATGGGGCAGGATCAGGGGCAGGGGGCGGGGAGGCCCCCATTTGGGCAGCGTGTGGGGGGGTGCACTGCAGCCAGGGCACAGGCGCGAGCCGGCCATGTTCAGCTCCCTTAGCGGGCTTGTCACCTGACTTCCTCTTCCTACCACAGCCTCGTGGCCCGGTCTGCACCACGGCGGCACCAGCGACATAGGCGTGGTGGCTGCCCTGCACGGACGATCCGGCCTGGAGCCATCTCCAGCAGGTATGGAGCTGGGCCCTGGGCACAAAGGCAACCCAGATAACAGGGGATCCCCCAATGACCTTTGCTACCTTCCTAGGGGCCAGTAGCTCTAAGTTTTCCCTGGAAGTTGAATCCCACCAGCACCATGCGGCCTCCCTGCCATTTCCAGGCATCAAGACCAGCCTGGGAAATTCAGGGTCACCTACTCCACCCTTGACCCTGCCCAGGGACATCCTAGTTAAGACAAGTGGCTCTGACCCTTGGTCTTGAGGGAAAGTGGCTGTAGCCCTTCCCCTCCCCCCACCCCCTCCTACTTCCACTGACTGATGTATCCCTGTTCAGGCATGAGGGTGGGGTGGGTGAATAAGGTGGGGGCTGTATGTGAACGAGTGAGGGGCACAGGGGGCTGTAGGTAATAGGGTGGGAGTGGGGAGCACAGGGAAATGAGAGTGGGGTCTTGGGGGTAAAGGTTGGGCTTGGGTGGGGGCAGGACTTTGAGCAGGGATGGAGCTTGGGAAGGGGTGGATTTAGGGGGGGAGGGGTGGATTTTGCCGTGGGGTGGATTTTACGAATTGGTGGAGGTTGTGCTGGGGTTGGAACAGCAACATTACCCCCGGATATTTTCTGCCTAAGCAGCAGCCCCCATTTGGGTAGTTTCTTGTATCCCTGCACCAGGGTCCTTGTGTACACCTCTGGAGACTCAGAATTGACACAACCTGAGTGGGAGACGTGGACCAGAACCAACATACGTCTGTCTTGCTTTGGATAGATCCAGTGGAGCGGGACCCATCACCTCTGGATCTGCCTGACTGGACAGAGCTAGAGAGCAGAGGGAGTGCTGAGTGCTAGTGGAATCGGAATCGCAGCAGCATCTGAACTGCTGGTGGGACCTACTCAGCAGGGTGAGCAGCTCGGAGGTGGGCTGTGTTGGGAGGGGACTGTGTAACCCTGGCAAAGAGCAGGAGTGGAGGGGCTGCCTGCCAGGGCTCACAGACTGCAGGGCAGGGCCACACCTACAGCAAGAGTTGTCTGTTTCCTGCAGTGTGGCAGAGGAGACCCTTTCTGGGTCCCTTTTCTGCTCCTGATACCAGCTTCCACTAATTTGAAAGCACAAGCTCTTGTTTTTCAGCACTCACCCTTGCTACCCACCTCACCCCACATCGCCCCTTCCCTCACTCACCACCTTGTGGCTAAGATGCTGCATTGGTTGGAGGCCGGTGACATCACCTGTTGCTCCTTGAGGGCCTTAACCTTACTGCAGACACCATCCTGCAATGCAAACCCATGGTCCACACTGTTCTCGGCATCTATGGCAGCACTGCAGCTTGTCACACGCGCTCCATACCCGCCCCTCTCATTGCACTGCACAGAGCTCCAGCCATCTCTCTCATCTGTCAGGCATTTTCTGAGAAAGAGGAGAGCTCTGCAGCTCCTTCTGCCAGCCTTTGCCCCGGCCCAAGGAGGGGGCCAGGTATTGTGGGCCGGCAGAGCACCAGGGGGTGGAGAGCATTTTCCTGCCCTCTCCTTCCTCGAGGGCTTTGTGAGTGTCCCCAGGCATCAGGCCCTGCCTCCTGACACTGGCCTTTTCACCACAGGCATGCACAGCACACGGATTTCAAGGAGGAACCCACAGAAAATGGAGTTCAGCTAGGAGGGCTGAGGTGGGGGAGATTTGCCTGGGGAGACCCTCCACACTCTGCTCTCCACAAAATAACTGCAGGAGCCCTGGGAAGCAGGGACTAAATCCCTGCATGGAGGGGGGCAGAGGAGGTGCTCTGGGTGGAGGTGGGGAGTGCGTGTTAACGATGCTCTCACCCCTTTGCATTACAGGCTGTGGAAACCTGGGGCACTTCTGCCTTCCTTCTTGGCATTGGCTCAGAATTATTTGAGTCCTGGTAAAACTCTGAGCTGATTACTGCCCTAGTATTAGATCAGTCCGTAGGCAGTGAGAGCCATGGCAGAGACACTGTTAGAGGATTGGTGCAAGGGCATGGGCCTGGACCCCAGGAAGGCCCTGCTGATCGTGGGCATCCCCGTGGAGTGTAGTGAGGCTGAAATTAAAGAGACCGTGAAGGCAGGCTTCAAGCCCCTGTGTGCGTACAGGGTGCTGGGCAGAACATTCCTAAGGGAAGACAATGCCAAGGCTGTCCTCATCGAGTTGGCTGACTGTCAATTTTGCAACAATCCCTAGTCAGATACCAGGAAATGAGGGCACCTGGGAAGTGGTGGTAAAACCCTGGAACCCAGATGAACAATTTATCAATTGACTAAAGTACTTCCTGAATGATGAGGGCCGGAGAGTGGTAGACGTGGCCAAAACCCTGGCCTATAGCACCTTGTCCACTGAGGACATGGAGCTAGAGGGCTCGAGCCAAGTCTGACCAGCAGTTTTGCAGCCTCTGGAAGATAGCACGTGGTACCAAAAACCGAAAGTGTTTTCAAGAAGTGCTTTCCCAGGCCCAGGCGAAAAGACCTTTGAAGTGTGGCTGGAGCAGGTCACTGACATGATGCAGATGTGGCAAGTGTCTGAGGTGGAGAAGAGGTGGCGTCTGCTGGAGAGTTTACGCGGCTCTGCCCTGTCCATCATGCAGGTGCTCTGGGCCCACAATGACTCTATCTCTGTGGAGCAGTGCCTGGACGCCCTGAAGCAGATCTTTGGGGATAAAGAGGACTTTAGAAGCTCTCAGTTTAGGTTTCTTCAGACCTTTCAGAAGACCGGAGAGAGTCTCTGCTTACTTGCTACGCTTAGAACCCCTGCTGCAGAAAGCCGTGGAGCAGAGCCCCTTAGAGCAGAGGACAGACTTGATTCGCCTGAAACATTTTCTATCTAGGGCCTGCATGTCCACCACCCTCCAGCACAAGCTCAAGCTCCTTGATCAGTGAGACTGTCACCCCACATTTATGGAGTTAATGAAAGTCATTCGAGATGAAGAGGAGAGGGAGGCCACCATGGCTGTGATGAAGGAGAAGCAGAGTCCTGTAGGAAGAGACTGGAAGGCCGCAGGTAGGCAGGCAGTAGCGGGGGCCTTGGGCAGGCAGTCCCCGCAGCTCAGGTCCCCATGCAGTCAGTCTTTTGGCGAGAGCAGCAGCCAGACCCTACAGGAAGGGGCTCTCCCATCACTGAAGCGCAGCCGACTGCTGTGCTGCCACAGCACTGGGGAAGAAGGCCATGGCCAGGCAGCGTGTGCAGTGGCTGAAGACAAACCTCCATCACTGGGGAGGACACAGGTTGTAGCAGGAGACAGCAGCATTGGGAAACGAGACGGGGGCTGGGGCCATGAGCCACCCCGAGCCCTACAATGCATAGGATCAGAAGATCCAGGCACCGCTTCTCCTAGCAGGTAGCAGAGACATTTTATCAAGGGGAAGGGGCAGCCCAGGAAAACAACATTTGACTTGAGTGGGGCAGAGGGGCAGGGCAGCCAGGCCCAGGCTGTGCCCCATCCTCCTCCACAAGCTGGAAGGGACTCCACCAACCAAGACCAAACCCCATGTGACTCACTGACGGCCCTGACGAGGTGCCAGAGATGCAAGTGGGGAGCTGCAGCACCCCGCACATGGGGCGGCCAAGACTCGGGTGGGGACCCCAGCAAAGTAGAGGCTCAAGAAGGTGCAGCTGAGGGCTCTGGCCCAGGCATGAGCCCAGTCATCTGGCCAACCCCTAACGCCCACCCTGTGTGCTCTGAGCTAAAGATGCTCACAAGCCCCCAGGCCGTGTGGGGCCTGGAAGAGCCTGCCCAGGGACTGCCCCAGCCAGAAGGAATCAGTGCTGGTGAGGAAGAGCTGCAAAGCAGAGAAGTAACATCCCAGAGGGGAGGCCACAGGATCCAGCCTGTCTTCAGGATCAACTATACTGCTCTAGGGGAGCCCCAGGAAGGGAGCACAGTTGAGTTGAGGGCAGGGGACACAAAGGACCTGGGAGCCCCATGCCAGCTGAGAGGCAGTTTTCTCCCCCTGTGGCCTGACAGGGCTCAATGGGCAAAAAGATCAAAGACTGGCAGGAGAAGACCCCCAGGCAGGGGTGCTGGGTATCCAGTGGGCCAGTGTCCCCACAGCTGGCTTAGGCCAGATTGTGTGTGCAGGAAAGTTTTTGTTCCAAAGCAGGAGGTGCAGGAGGAGGAGGGGGATCAGGAGGGAGGGAAGGAACAGGAGGAAGACGAGGAGCAGTAGGAGCAGGAGGAGGAGGAGGAGCAGGTGGAGGAGGAAGAGGAGGCGGGAGGAGTGGGGGGTGTTGTCTCGTGCTGTTGTGTTTGTGCAGAGCCACAGGAGAGAGAAGGCAAGGAGAACCTGGGACTGGCATGGTGGACCACAGCTGAGCACCTGCCGATGCCGAGCCCTGCCCCACACCCCGCCACCTTGGGCAGCTGGCCTGGAGGCAGCCCTGAGTGTCTGGCCCAGGCCTGGATGAGGGACCTGAAGATGGCTGCCACCTGCACTGGACTGGGAGACATTAGGGGGAAAGAGGCCATTTCAATGATGGAGCTGCCGGGGTCTCCCAAGAGGGGTCCCCCATTCCCAGTCCTGGGTCAGGCTGTTCCCTGTTCTGTGAAGCCCACCCTTATCTGTGTTGGCCCCGAGGTGACTCCCGTGTCAAGCAAGCGCTCCCATTTCCCAGCCCCCACCGCCATCGTGTCTGTGCAAACCCGTGAGGCTCGTGTCTACCCCGGGGTGCGACCTGGCCTACCGGGTCAGCCACCTCTGGGCCTGGGCACGTGCTGTGAGCTTCCAGGCCAGGAGCCAAGGCTCTGCTCGCTCTTGTCCAGTGTCGCCAGCTCCACCTCCGCTTTCTCAGTGAAGATTTAGGCCACCGGCTGCTTGTTCTTGTGGGAATGTGTGTGACCTTAACTGAGCATTTCCTCCCGGAGTCCCCGAGCTCTGATGTCCACCCTGTTCTTATTCATGCCTCAGTTTCCTTGGCTTGTTGGCTTTTTTCCTGCCATGTTCTCCAGTGTCCTGTGACTGTCCTGTGCAGGCCATCGGGCAGGGCCCTGGCCCAGAGGGTCAGCCCAGGAGCGGGTTTCCTCAAGTGAGTGGACATTGCCAGAGTCCACCGTCCTCGCAAGAGGCAGATTGGGGAGCCCTAAGGAAGGAGCCACAGTGTGGGCGACAGATGTGGCACCTGGTCAGGAACCCCAAGAGGAGGGGGCTCCGGGACCCATGACCTCTCGTGGCTGTTGGGATGTCCTCTCTGTGATGTCGTCCCCTTCTCCTCAGTGGTTCAGCAGATTTTTCTTGTCAGTAAAGTTCTCTGGATGTTGCAGCTGAGTCTCACCTCTGCTGTGGGCAATTGATGGCTGGGCCAGCCTGGGCTGGGATGGAGGTGGGGATGAGGGGACACAGGGGCCACGTTAACATTGGGGGAAGTGAGGGGCAGGGGCCGTGATGGGCCATGGGGGCCCCTGGGATTCACGGAGCCCGGTGACATGACATGGGGCAGTGGCTGGTTGGGTCACCAGGTCACTCGGGCAGCCCCAGGAATAAGTGGGTAGAAGTTGAAGGGAGGGCGAAAAACAGCAGGCAGACCCCAGGCCCCAGGACCCCGGCTCTTCTACAAGTGGGACTATTTTATTTTGAATGGTTCGTGAAAGCAACTTCAGTAACTCAATAAAAGAAGACATTTTACTAAGTTGTTAGAAATATATTCTCAAACAATTTCATAGTTATTAAATAAAATGAAGACTGTGCATATTGTTAAATGTATAAAGTGCACATTACAAAAGGAAATGTATGAGAATTATCGATTCAAGGTTTTAGATGCATGTGCATTGACACTTCCACATACTACTGAATATTATACGTAGAAAGCAAAGCACTCTTGACAATTTACCTTTAAAAATAGATGTAAAATACATAAAGCACAAATAATTCATTATACATATACATTAGTGAAATTCCTAAATCAATGCTAAGAGCAGGTGTCATATACAGTGGACCAAAACGAAGTAAATGACATTTTGGTGTCTCTGTGAAAATGACATATTCACAAACCCATGGCTCAGCACTGGTATTTATTTATCTCGTTCAGTTGTCTCGATAATATTTAGCACTTTAATTTGCTTCCAAAATACAAACAGAAGTTTCTTTTAATCATTTTTACGGCCATAGAATAGGTTTTCTTTTGAAATCAAATTTTCATTGAAATTGGCTCTGTAACCTGGTTCGTAATACACAAGTGTGAGCAGATAAAATCGATTTTATCTTCTCTTATATTTTCCTTAAGAAAGAACAATTTAACCTTCGATGCTTGTGCTTTCTACCTCTTGGGACTGATAGCGATCCACTGAGGCCAAACCTAAAATTAAGTCATCTATCTTTTTTTTTTTTTTTTGTGACCGGTAAGAGGATCGCAACCCTTGGCTTGGCGTCAGTCCCCGCCTGCCCCCACGCAGGTATCTGGGGCCACCCCTGTGCCAGGCCGGGCTTGGGGGGCATTTCTGCCCAAACTGGAAAGGAAGAGAGTGACAGAGGCTAAGGCTGAACTTGATCAGGTCCGTTCAACTCACCTGATCCAGCCCCTGCTCCAGAAAGCCACCAGACCAGGGCCCTGGAGATGCAGGCTCTGATCCCCACCCTGCCTGTCCCAGCCCACTGTGGGGACCAGCAGCAGAGACACGGGGACAGAGGGGTCTAGACCGATAGGGCCAGTGGGGGTGTGTGTCAGAGAAGAGTTGTGCCCCCACCCCCAGCCCCACCCCGGGAGTCCAGCTTCCCAGCAGAGGCCAAGGAGGGGTCTGAAGGGGGCCTGGCACAGTCTTGTGGTTGTGGAGAAGGACCCAGGGCGTGTGGGAAGGGGGACAAGATGAGCTTGTGCAGGAAGGCAGGGGGCCTCCCACAGGGCCAGGGGGGTTTGCACTTGGCTCGGTGGATGCCTTTGACCATCTCCCTAATAACCTGATGGTGGAGGCCTGGGGAGGGCCCCAGGCATGTGGCAGGGCCACTGCCCACAGGAGCACTGCAGACCCACGTGGTCCCCGCCAGGCCGTGGGCCACACCATGGGCCTCCCGCACCCCACCCTCAGCCGGCAGCATCCATGTGGTTTGAAACAAGGAGCTCCTGTCCCCCTAAGCTGCACTCGGTGTTCCGAGGAAGATGATTCCTTGTCCCAGATCCAAGCACATCGCCTGTTGTTGGACACCCTCAACCTTGTCACGTGACAGTCCCCGGGACAGGCCTCCCTCTCCCCAGGCTACTGCTGCACAGTTCCCAGTTGGGGTCCTGCAGCCTGAGGCCATGTGCCTTGTCTCTCCTGGATTTCCTGAGAGACTCTAGGGTCTGAGTGGCAGTCCCCAGTCCAAACTTGATGCACACCGATCCCTTGACTTGCATGTAGGGAGAAGGGTGTCTTCCATTTCTACGTTGACAACACGGGACAGCTGGAATTCACACCACCCTGGCTGGGACGGCAGCGTCGCACCAATCTCATTTAGTCCCACCCTGACCTGGGCTGGAGCCCCCTTTCATGCCACATCACCCCACAGAGGGCCCGAGTGCCCCCTTCTTTGGTGGGGACCAGGGGCGCTGAGACTTTTGGGCACCTGACACTAGCCGGGGGCAGCCCCTGCCACTCACAGGAACAGTCCCCCCACCTCCTACCCCAGGCAGAACCACTTTCTCCTCCTTTGCTTCCTTCCTCACCAGCCCCTTGGGGTTCTGCTTCCTCCAAGTCCCTGGCTCTGCACAAAGAACCCAGGCCCTCCTCTTCTCTCCAGACCCTCTGCCTGTGCTGCCCCCAGCAGGTGGGTGACTCACACATCCTCTCCTAGCAGTGGGGCCAGGAGAGGAGACACGTTCCAAAGGGAAGGGAGAGGACATGGCGTGGGGCAGGGAAACACCCAGATTCCATTTCTACAGAAACCCACCCCATCCTTCCCACACCAGGGGCACGGCCTCGAGCACTTCCCACCCATCACTGAGGCCACCTTCCCCTCTGTCAGTGCTCTTTCCTCCAGAGCAGGCCTCGCATTAGATACTGGGGATTCAGCAGTAAATGCCACAGCGAGGCCTGCTCCAGTGGTCCTTTTGGTATATAGGAGAAACAGACAATAGCTCAAGGAATGAAAAAATCCTATATAATTACAGATTGTGGTAAATATTAAGACAATAAGACAACGAGAGTCAGGCCAGCCCAGAAAGCACCAAGGACATGACAGTTACGACAGGCATGTTCAAGGACCTGGAGTAGGACCAGTGAGAAAAGGCAAGTGGAGCTCGGGAGGTCAGACAAGGCAGAAGGCTTGGAGGCCACGGATGGGGATCTGGAAGCCACAGGAGGGTTGTGAGCTGCTGGGCATTTTAGAGTGACCACCCTGACTGCCAGTGGAGCCTGGCGAGCCATCTAGGCTGAATGCGCTGGTGGCATGGAGCGATGTGCGGCTGCTTGGGCCCCATCGCCCCTTCAAAAGAGACTCTTTTGATGGCCATTTTCTTTTTCCACTTCAAATTGGATGTTTCTGTGTATTTTTCATTAAACAGGTATTGGAACTGCTTGGAAGCCCTGTGTGTGTGGACGGGAGTGGGAGCGCTACACCCTGGAGGGCTTTGTGGGGGAGAACTGAGATTTATGGTGGGACCTCTCATGGCTAATGTCTCTGGATCTTTTCTCTTTGACTTTTTTTCCCCCCACCAAAGAAATCCTTTCATCTTCTACCTGGGAGGTATTTACCTGGTGGCCAATGCTCTGGAGTGGAGTGTGTCACTGCTCGCCTCTCTCGACCTTCACTTAATTCTCTAGTTTTGCTTCTGGTGAGTGCTGCTCCCTTGAGGCATCTGAAAGCGTTTGCTGCAATAGTGCTGCCAAACCAACAGCCCCTGGGTCTCAGTGGTTCACATCAACATTTATTTCTCACTCGTGGCCTTCGGCTCACTTGTGGCTGTGTGTGAGGTGGTGGAGATGGCTTCAGGTCTGCTCCACGTGTCTCCTCATTCTGGGTGCCCCATGGAAGCATCAGTGGTTGCCTGAGTGAGGCCGTGACTCCCAATGTGCCAGGGCAGGGGCAGAAGTGGAAGGTCAAACCACGGAAGCACATCAAAGCCTCTCACGGGACGTGGTGCACCTCACGCCCACTCATATATATTGCGTTGGCAAGTCACAGGCCAAAGCCCAAAGGCAGTGGGGTGTGGAAGTATATTCTGCCTACAGTGAACCGTGACAAGGGCCAGCAGGGGAGGGACACCAAATACTCCTTCCTCCCACATCCGCTGAGGCAGCGGCATCAGAATGGAGACCTGCGAGATGGGAAGGCATCGGCTGCCTGAAGAGGAACATTCTCAACAGAGGGAAGACACACTAGAACTTGGTGTGTCCCAAGAATGGGGAAGAGCGTGGCTGGAACCGAGTGAGTCGGAAGATTGGCACAGGGGAGGTCACATGGGCACTGGGCTCGGTGTGGCAGGGCTTGGAGGCCACGGGAAGGAGTCGGGGTTTATGTCCAAGGGTCATTGGAAGCCACTGCCTGGCGTGTATTCAGAGATGGAAGTGATCAGATAAGACTTACTTTTTATTTTATTTTTATTTTTTTGTCTTTTTCGTGACCGGCACTCAGCCAGTGAGTGCACCGGCCATTCAGACATAGGATCCGAACCCGCGGCGGGAGTGTCGCCGCGCTCCCAGTGCCACACTGTCCTGAGTGCGCCACAGGCTCGGCCCAGACTTGCTTTTTAAAGGATCTCTTCGGCTGCTTTTGAGAGAAAAGACAGAGGCAATAAGAGGCCATAGGAGGGTCAGGTGGGTGCCCAATGCAGCCTGTTGTTTAGGCTAGAGATGGTGGTAGCTTGGACTTGGGGTGTGACTACAGAGATGAAGAGAAGTGGGAGGAATGGGAGGATCAGTTGAAGATGAATGGACAGACCTTGGTGACAGAGTAGATGTAGGAACTGAGGAAGAGAAGGAGGTGTGAGGAATTAGTCCCAGGCTCCGAGCTTAGACCACCATGGGAATGGGGTGCAATTTAGGAGGAGGGAGAGATCATAGGGCCTGGAGGGAGGGGCACATCTAAACTGAGGAGTCTTGCTGGGACCTAGTTAGGTGCCTCAAGACAAAAGTGCCCCAATGACCCCTTCCAGGAGCAGTGAAGGCGTGCCGGGTCTGATGGAGCGAACCGTCTGCCTGAGAGGGGCGGCCCAGGCTGTTCATGACAAAAGTTCTGTGTGTGGAGTTGGTGCTGTGGGGAGGCCAAGGAGCCGCGGTGTCACTAAGGCTTCTGTGCCTGTGCCTTGTGCTCCATTGCTGGAAGCCGGGAGAAATGACTTTGGGGCAGGATACATGTTTGTATCCCACAAGAAATAACATGAGAAATTACATGTAAAAGAGTCCAAGCTGTCGAGATGTATATGGAGTAAAATGTGGACTCTGCCACCTCTGATTCAATAGCTTTGTTCTCGATGGCATCCCCCAAAGCCTGTTGTGAACTTTGTCCAAGATAAAACTCACATCACATAAAACCCTGGCTCTTAACGTATGTAATTTGGTGGTTTTTCGAACATTCCCCAAGTGGATCTTATGTTCCCTGATGTTTGCTGCTGACTAGACCAAGGCAAGTTCATGCCCAGGACCAATGAGATTCTCTGAAAGTGCAGCAAACTCTTGAGAGGTGGTTCGGTGCACTGTGACTTGACACTGTCATTACTGACAGTGGGTAGCACTGGGAAGAGAAATGCCCTGTGTGGGCCTGCAAGAGGGCACGCTTTTATATTTTACTCCATATAAATCCTGACGGCTTGAACATTTTGCATATAAGAATTCATGTTATTACTTTTGGGACAAAAACATAGAAACCACAAAAGAAATCACTGTGATAATTGAAGGCATCGTTGAGAAATAAGGAAGTGAACATATTTTCATCCTGGCTATGCAGACCCATCAGTGTGGGATGTAGGGCAAGTCCATTTCCTTTTTGGGCGTCAGTTTCCCCATCTTTACTATGAAGAAAAATTTCCACTTCCTCCCTACTCTGAAGGCCAGGACTCTGTGAGCCTAAGGATGTCATCATGTGTCCCAAGTGTCCCATGTGCCTTTTCTGTCCCTAATGCATCTTCATCCCCTCCACACTCCCAGGAGTTCAAATGGTCCCTGTGGAGCGGATGGAGTAGGGAGAGCAGGGAAAGGCTGTGTAGATGACTTTAGCAGTGAGTTTATGAGTTTATTTATTTATAGTATAAAGTTAAGGTGCACAACATGATGTTTTGATATACATACGCATAGTAAAGGGGCACAAGCACCAAGGTTGTCACTAGAAGGGGATGTGAGGACAAAAGGGCCTTCTAACTATGTGATATAAAGGATAGAAAATGGGACAAGCACACAAATTGTCCTTGTAGGGGCAGAGGCAGTTCATCCATTGCCACCAGGCCAGAGCAGAGAATAGGGACACAGACACAGACAGTGAGTAGGTTTGATGGTGGGAGGATGACATGATTCTCAGCCAGTTGCACCTCTTTTCTCAGTGAACTATGAGGCAAGGTTATCAGCAGGGATGTTGGAAGTTTGAGTAGAGAAGAACGGGTGAAAGAGTACTTTTGGAGAGAGGGACGAGGAGTATAATACCAGGGAATTGGCCACCAAATTTCAGCCAGCCAGCGCTAGGGAGAGACGGCCCCCAACAACATTCCGCTCTTCAAGCACAGCTGGGAAGCAGGCTGGTCCTGCGGGGTTCAGAGAGGCATGGGGATGTAGACTCGCAAGGGCACTGGAGGGAGAGAGAGGCAAATGAACTAAAGGGGTTGGTAAGGGAGTGTTTATAGGGCTGGATGGTGCATCTAACTGGATAAACAAGAAGGTCATGGTGTGTGTATGGGGGAGAAGGTGCATGTGTGTGTGTGTATGGTCAATGGATTCACAGACCCTTTGGGGAACTTCAGAATCTTTGAAGCTTTTTCCCCTGTGTCATTAAATAAGCAGCAATTCCAGGAGCTCAGGAATGCTCCACCAGCTATGTGCCCTTGGCTGCTGAGGTTGGCTTTGGCTTTTCCTGGTTAAAACACCACAGACTACGTGTATGCTGCATTTCCAACTGGGTTTTCTCCACATACTTTGTTGTACTATAGTTATTTTTATAAGTAGGCATCCCTCAGTATCTTGGGGGATTGGTTCCAGGACACTTTCCAGGCCCACCCCACCCCACCCCCATACCAAAATCCACCGATGCTCTAGTCCCTTACATAAATGGCATAGTATTTGCATGTAACCTACGCACATTGTAAATGCTTTGGGGAATGAGTTAAGGAATAAAACCCACAAACATAACATAAACATATATGGGTAGCATTTGATCCCTAACCCAAGACCAACACAGAAATGCAAAGCCAGATAGATAGTTATCCTTGAGATCCAAGACCAGAGGCCCCATGTCATGGGAGCCCAACCCCTCCCCCAGCACGAAGAGCCGATATATTACAAATAAATGGTCTTTTTATTGTGTGTCCATGAAAACAGTCAGGGAGGCCTTTGGCCAACAAGGTGTCAATGAGCAAGAGGCATGCATGACAACAACCGTATTCTCCTTGGGAGTGAGTTCTTTACCTCCCAGGCCTTAAGGGTCACACGCAACCAGGGACAGGAGGCTCCAGAGGAAGGCAAGCCCAGGACCACCATCCACTGGAGAGCCTGAGTCTGCTGCCTCCCTGGCAGGACAAGGCAGGGAGAACAAACACTGCCTCGGGCTAGGCCCAGCCTCCTGAAGCTAGAACACACGAAAAACCCCCACCCTCACCCCCATCAAACACTGCTGAAGAAGTCAGCCAGGACTTCTGAGAAGAGCTGGCTCTGAAGCCGAAAACCCTCAGGGCTCCATCCACAAGGGGTTGCTCTCTTGAAGCTCCCAGTAGTAGTAAACAAAGGGCAGCAAGGCAACTAACAGCAGGAAAAGCAGAGCTGGCTCCAGAGCGGGACCCTAAGGGCCTGCTTTCCTGGCTGGATGGTGTATCGGGTGAGACATGAAGGGCAGGAACATGAAGATGAGGATAAAGAAGAGAAGGATGAGGATGTAGGATAATAGGACAGGTCCTGGGAGCTCTTGGAGATGCTGGAAATGTGGTGGTAGTGTGCGACGCTCTGGTAGGCACTGACGAAGCCTTACACGGGGTGTTCCCTGAGGCAAAAGAGGGCAGCAAGTGGGCCAGTAGAGCCTGGGCCCAGAACCAGCCCCGTCCCTGGGCCTCTCCACTACTCACCTATCCTTTCTGTCCTCTTCGGAAGAAGATAAAAGACTGTCATCTCGAATCTGCAGAAGCAAGTAAGTATGAGGGAACTGGTTGGTGGGATCACCATGGCCCTATCATATCCCTCAGTCCAAACTTCCTTGGCCAGCCCACTCAGATCTTTGCTTAAAGGCCAGGGACCTGCCCCTTCCAGAAACTTCTGGGTTCCCAGCCTTTTGTTTGTGGGGCCTTGCCACTCGCTCAGTGACTGTCCTGGCTGACTGTGTCCAACACCCTCCTTTCTATCCTAATGATTCTCAGAAAGAGCATGCGCCTAGATCTCAGACCAGGGTCCAGGCCATGTGCCGTCCCATGCACTCTAGTCAAATAGTTCGAATGGCTCCCTAAAGTCGGGCCCTGACCAAACAGGTGTCCACTGACCCTAACTCTCCCTGGAGAACGAAGGGTGCACAGTGTCCCCACTCCTGCACTGCATTTGCCCAAACCCAGCTATGGTACACTCAGGTCGGATCAAAGTATAGGATGCCTGTCAGCCTGCTCACCTGGTGGTGGAAGGTGTCAGCATCTGCGAGCAAAGTCACCGTCTGGTGGAATCCCTTGGATGTACCCACAGAATCGGCCTCCCTGGAAGTCCTGGTGGTCAGGTAACTCTCCTCATAGTACTTGTCATTACAACCTTAGGAAGGGGGGAATGGTTAGCAGAGGAAGCATCAGTGTCCCCTGCCTGGCCCAATGGACCTAATCTGAACCCCATTTCGGGCTGCTGAGAGGTGGTGGGTGTTGGGGCCTCAGGTTCTCTCTGAGACCGGAGTCCCCGACGGAGTGGGCTGCAGGTATCAGGGTGTCCACCCCATCCCTGCCTTACCCTTGCTCTGGTCAAGTAAGGTGTCTTCTTTCTTGGGCAGATTGTACATATCCAACGAACCCTTGGAAAGCTGAATCCAAGTCTGAATGGGGTAGGGGGAACATTCCATGTGCCCCTCAGGCTTTCCTCCCTTCTCCCCAGCGCCCCAATCGGCCAACGCCCTTGCCACACACTCCCGACCCATCCTCCCCGTCGCACATGCCCCGTTCCCATCCCATGGGCGGCCAGGCGGGCCTCTGGGGCAGGGTCTCACTGGAGAACCCATACGAGGAGGCAGACGAGTTAGAGGACAAAAGCTTCCTCCGCCTCTGGGTCATGTACTTGAAGATTTCCTCTTCCAAGAGATTGTCAATGGAACCTGGCCAGACATGGGGGGCAGGGAGGTCAGGGGTATGGTCTGCAAGCCTGGGGGAGAGCGCAGTGGGGACAAGGGGAACGGGTGCGGGGGAAGGAGCGGGACGAAACGCGGGGAGCAGGGCCCGGGAGGGGACGAGACCGCCGCCGGCCGCCGCGTACCCAAGACGTTCCCGTGCGGGATGAAATAGCGCAGAAGGG
Organism: Cynocephalus volans; assembly: GCF_027409185.1. Lineage (NCBI taxonomy): Eukaryota > Metazoa > Chordata > Mammalia > Dermoptera > Cynocephalidae > Cynocephalus > Cynocephalus volans. The sequence goes on from NC_084478.1 coordinate 148,206,001, forward strand.
CGGCCAGCTCGGGGTCCGACACAACCGCACAGTCGTCCATGACGGGCGCAGCCAGCACCGGGAGGCGAGAGGCGAAGGCCTGCGGGCGGCCCGGGCCTGTCTACACAAGCCTATCAACGGCCGCCTAGCAGCAGGGCGGGGGCAGCGCGAGCGCCTGGGGAGCAGCCGCGCTGGCGTCACGCAGGCGTCACGCGTGCGTCACAGTGGTGGGAGTGGGCGGGGCTGTGCTGCGCGCCGGGGGGCGGGGCTAGAGAGCCCAACGTCCCAAAGGGCGGCAGAGGCTGCAGGGCTGTGAGGGCCGGGGCCTGCACGAGCCAAAGTGACGCAGACCGGTGTGGCCCTGAGAGTGGGGCGGGCACGGCGTGTGGCGACGTCACCTGCTGGGCCGTTTAGGCTGGACCGAAGAGAGGGACGGGACCTGCTCGAGCCGAACCAGCAGACACCGCCCAGGACAGGGGAACGGGCGGGATGGGCGCGCTTGGGGCAGTTCGGGTCCCTGAGTCCCTTGGGCTTCGCCCCGTCCTTTCTACTCAGAAGGCAAATGAACATCTTTTACCACCTATTATTAAGAGCAGACCAGTAATCCATGACAATTTTGTCATTTTAACAGAGAGAAAACCAAATTTTAATACTCAAGCTGTTTTTTTTTAAACGAATCTTATAAACAAACCCATCGCATTTTACCCAGCCTTGACCATGAGTAATAAAATTCCTTTTTAATTAACCTTTTGCAACTTGCTGTGTCCATTCATCTCATTTTGGAACAACCACTCATTTTACCTGAGGATAAAATTACTTTCTTTTTCCTGAACAAAACATATGTTGCATACATTGCATACAAATTGTTTCCCTTTGCCATTATTGCGTCTACAGGTTAAGCATCACCCAATTCTAAAATCTGAAATCCAAAATGCTCCAAAATCTGAAACTTTTTGAGCACCAACCTGCTGTTTAAAGGAAATACTGATTGGAGCACTTCAGATTTCAGATTTCCAGATGGCGGATGCTCAACCAGTATGTATTCTGCAAATATTACAAAATCTGAAAAAATCCAAAATCTGCAGCACTTTTGCTCCCAAGCATTTAGGATAAAGGATACTCTACCTGTATTTATTTCACTGACATTTACTGATTATAATTTAAAAATATTAGTCACTATTATTTTACAGAGAAAACAAGAAAGTGGATCATTATAAGCCATCCGTTATGAGCCTGCATTTTGTGGCAGACTAGCAAGGATTGGGAATATATATCTCACAATTGTTTATAGGTATATACTTCCTTACAATAAAATTTCTCAGTGTGTCCAAAAAGAACATATTTATTAATAAACCGTAATATTTTTAGCTTTACCATATAAAAATAATGAGAAAAAGTATATAAACTTACATTTATGCTTTATTGTTTCAGTGTTTTACTTATAAATGATCTAGCTATTTAATATCCTACTTAATTTACCCTAGTCTAAGGTTTTAAGTTAACCCCATAAAATAGGAAATTAGTTTTAACCAGACATCTTATAAAACAAATTATTTTTCCTTCCCTACTTTGTGGGTTGAAAAATATAAGTTTTCTTGAAATAAAGGTTGTCAGAATAATGAGTTGCTGTGATTAAACTGAAAATTATATATTTTTTGTAATCTTAAATGTTTAATAAGTATAACATTAGCTCATTTTACTAGTAAGTCCATTCTAAGTTTAGGAGGAACATATCCAGGTAAAATGAATATGTATACTTGTATTATGCTTAATGCTGATAACTCAGAGACATGACTGCTTTTATTAAACCAACAATATTAAACTATTTTTGTTTGCCAAACATTTACCTAAGGTACGTGAAGTTGAACTTTTTAAACATTTGGGTTAGTTTTTAAATTTCTGGGAGTTTTAGGCATATTTAATTTATACAACTGCCTGTCTATCTCTAAGTCAATTAGAATAGAGAATAAGGGATTTTGTAAATTAATGTGGTAATACCATCTGGACATAGGGAAATATTACACATACGTAACATACATATATACATACAGATACAAACAGACACAGACAGTGATCTTATGGCTTTCATTCTAAATTTTCAGCCATGAGTCAGGCATAAACACAGAAAAACAGACCTCACTGTTTTATATAAAAGCATTGGCTCTCATTGTTATCTCACTTTGTATTTTTATCAGAATTGTGTTTCTGGCAGATGGGACAAGTCAATCTTACCTGCTCAGTAAGAAGGCTAAAGCTTTCCATTAATATTTGTAGAGGAGACTTTTTGGATTTTTCTTTTGCTCTGATGTGTAATCTTAAGGAGTCTGTGGGCTGAATTTTGGGTGAGGGACTAAATTGACATCAAGTGGACATCTGTGTGTCTCCAAAGCCCATCTGAGTGGTTACAATATCCAAAGTGGTTCCAGTGGGCTTTTTCAGACTCAGGTGGCTTCTTTTGGGGTCCCCGAGGCCCTCCATTAAAAACCCTCTGTGGGGGTGGAGTCCTGAAGCTCCAATGACTATAGGCATTTGAGGGGCTGGAGTAGAAGGGAAAGGCCTGTTGGGGATGGATAAAGGGATGGAGGAGGTAGAAGTGTTGAAGGGGGGCAGGGAGCTGAAGGGGAGCTCCAAGGTGGTGAAAAGAAGGAAAGAGGGGTGGGTGAGGGTGATATAGAGGGAGAAATCCTAGATGAGCCAGTTTGGGGAGATTCCGAGTTTCCTCAAGAGGCCGTTAAGTTCCAAGAGATCCTCTGTGAAATGTTGCCATTTTTGGAAATATTAAACTGAGACAATGCTTTAATTTCTAAGCATGTAAACAGTGGGTAACAAAGGAAAGACGGCACCTGGCAGAATGAGAGTTGTGCAAGGAATTAACATACTTAAATGAAAATACCAGGAAATAGTCACCTTGTTTAATTCCCCAAAATCTCTCGGTCTAAGAGCCAAGGGAACACTCTACACAATCCTCGAATTCAGGAGCCTAAGGACCTTGAGCACCCCCCCACACCCAGTTTCTGGGTTCCAAGAGGTGAAAAAAACAACCACCCCTCTTAATCTCCAGGTTTACAGAGGCAAGGGAACCCTCCCATCCAATCACTGTGTTCAGAGAGCCAAGGGAACCCCCTCAGTCTCCTAGGTTGAAGAGCTGAGGTAACCCCCATGCACAATTTCCAGGTATCGATAGAATTACCATGCAGTGGCCAGGTTAGGGGAGCCTAGGAAAAACAGAAGAGATTTCATGGAAAGCACAAGAAAAAGTTTCTTTGCTAGAAAGAATGAAACTCCTTACTACTGTGTTAAAGGGACAAGAGTCTACATCCTGTCTCCCAGATACATTGACATATATAAATCCCAGTTCTCAGTTGACTGGGGAGGCTGTTGGGACTTCACCCTCTGTCTCCCGGTCAACATCATCCAAAATAAAAAGTCTTTCCTTTGAGTTCTGTCTGGCAGGTGTGATTGGCAATCCTATAGTCGGGAGCACTCGGACCCACATAGATTGGGGATTCCCCTAAGTCGACCTCTCACACATTGGCTGATGGTAGAGGGGAATCCCACCAGACTCATTCATTACCAGCATGAACCCTCAGGTGAAGATAGGGGTCCAAGGGACAGTCAGCACATCATCAGAGATGCAGAATCATTAACTGCCAGATAAAAATAAATCCCTTTGGATATATACCCAGCAGTGGGATTGCTGAATTATAAGGTAATTCCCTTTTTAGTTCTATGGGGAACCTCTCACCGTTTTCCATAATGGCTGTACCAATTTACATTCCCACCAACAATGTAGGAGATTGCCAGCATGTGTTATTTTCTGTCTCTTGATGTATGTGTATGAGATGATGTGTGAATATGTGTGATCATGTGTGTTAGTGACTGTGTGTGGGAGTGTGAACGTGAGAGTAATATGAGTATGTGTTTGTGTTTGTGTGTCAGTATGTGTGTCAGTGAACGTTTCGATGAATGTGTGAATATGTGTGTGTGTGAGATAGCACGTGGACGCATCCTGTTAATGGACATGTGTGTTCTCAGTGTGAGTATGAGTATGCATTAGAGTGCGTGAATGTGTGTGTCAGCGTGCAAGCGTACGTTTGTATTTTGGTGTGTAGTATATGTGGATATGTATGCCTCCAGAACCCAGGCTCTTCACCAGTGTGCTATACAGTTTCTCCAATTTCCCCATCATCCAGCCACTACCTCCCTACCTCCCATACCTCACTTCACTTCGACAGCTCAGTCGTCCATCTGGACTTAACAACCATTGATGGGAACACATTTCGCTGTCCAATATCCCCACACCAGTGGCCTCTCTTTCCTCAGTCCCAGCTTAAATTCCATTCTCATATATACCCTGCCCCTTTCTCCCTCTGCCAATGTCCTTGTCTAGCCCCTGATCCTGGAAAATCCAACTCTCCAGCTGCTCTGGCACAACCATGCCCACTGGTCTCCCTTTAAATTCCTGATTGCTCGGGCCGAGCCCGTGGCGCACTCGGGAGAGTGCAGCGCTGGGAGCGCAGCAACGCTCCCGCCACGGGTTCAGATCCTATATAGGAATGGCCGGTGCACTCACTGGCTGAGTGCCGGTCACGAAAAAGACAAAAAAAAAAAAAAAAATTCCTGATCGCTATGACACTACTTTAAGTTGGATCCCTAATGGCACGTGGCAATTGTATGTGGTCTTGTTCATAAAGTCTGTGCCCAAACCTAGTTCCTGAAGTGGTTCACCTATATTTTTCCTCAGTAATTTTACAGTTTCAGGTCTTTTACTTAAGTTTTTAATCCATGTTGAGTTGGTTTTAGTATATGGTAAGAGGTGCATGTCTCGTTTCATTCTTCTGCATATGGATATCCAATTTTCCCAGCGCCACTTACTGAAGAGGCAGTCTTTTCCCTAATGTAGATTTTTGTTGCCTTTGTCCAGTATCAGGTGGCTGTAAGCCTGAGGGGTGATTTTTGGGTTCTCAATTCTATTGCACTGCTCTGAATGTCTATTTTTATACCAGTACCATGAACGGACTACCAGATAAAGAAAATGAGGTACATATACACAATGGAATCCTACCCGGCCATTAAAAAAAAAAAAAAAATCTGTCATTTGCAGCAACATTGATGAGCTTGCAGTAAATTATGTTAAATGGAATAAGCCAGGGACAGAAACACAAATACCACATGTCCTCACTTATAAGTGGAAGGTGAAAAAATGCAAGAAAGAAAGAAAGAAAGAAAGAAAGAAAGAAAGAAAGAAAGAAAGAAAGAAAGAAAGAAAGAAAGAAGGAAAGAAAGAAGGAAGGAAGTTAGGAAGGAAGGAAGGAAGGAAAGAAGGAAGGAAGGAAGGAAGGAGAAAGAAAGAAAGAAAGAAAGAAGAAAGAAGAAAGAAAAGAAAGAAAAAAAGAAAAGAAAAGAAAAAAGAAAAGAAAATCATAATAATACGTTCAACTACAAAAGGAGAGCACAGAACTGTGGTTACTAGAGGTGCAAAAGGGGGAGGAGGGACAGGGAGAAATTGGTTAGTAGACACAAAGAATGATTACATTTAATAATGATGAAAATACTAATTATCCTGAATTGACCACCACATACTGTACACAGAAATTGATATTGAACTCTGTACCCCACAAGAATGTATAATCAATTATGTTTCAACAGTAATAGCAGAAGAACCGACCCCTATTACTCCATGAATTGATTTTTCCATTCACCAGGGCACAGTCCTCACAATCTTATCATCTCTCGAAGGCCCCACCTTTCCAATGTCATACTTGGATTTCACAGCCACCTAACCGTGTTGCAATGGAGACTGAATTTCGAATACATGAACCTTTGGGCTACCCGTTGATCCCATAGCAGCAGCCTTGGGGGTACATTGGAGTCACTTTATTCTGCATAGTCAAGGTGGAGGCCCCCAAGGAAATAGCAGTGATGCCATCCAAACTCCCTGCATGGTGCTGCGTCACCTGAGGGGCTCACCTGGCCATCCTCATCTCCAGATCAATTTTATTACTCAGTCCTTCAAAATGTCACTCAGGACGACGAGTGCATTGCTATAAAGCCACAGTCAGCCTCAGCTCCAAGCAGAGCTGGGCCCGGCCTGTGTGTTGAGGACACAGTGGATGTGAAAGTGTAGCTTTTCCACCATATCTGTGGTGTCATTTAACCTTGAACAGAACGTTCTTGCCTAACGTTGCCCACTGAACTCTCTATGGGGAAGTGGAGCCGTTGAGGGGCTGAGGAGGAGGGGAGGGAGGCCAGAGGCAAAGGAAAAGGACCCTGAGGCAGTGAGGAGCAGGGTCTGGATATGTGAGAGCCAGAGCCTGGGGCCCCTCGAGGCAGACGGCTGCTCCCCCATTCAAGCCAGGCAGCAGGCCTTCCCTGCAGAACCCCAGAGAGGGATCCCTCTGCCCTACAAGATGCGCAAATTGGTCTGACTGAAAGCCTCTTCTCGTTGGCCAGCATGTTTCCGCCCTCCCCTGTGGTGGGAGGAGCCACAAAGTCTCGCCCTCCATCCAGCCTATCAATGGCTTCCTCCCAGCACGCTGTGCCCCTATTGGCTGGAGGATGGTCACAAGGTTCGTGAGAGCTCCTCCTGCAGCAGCCTCCTGTTCTGCTTGGGCGGGAAACTCTGACCAAAGGTTGGACTGTGCAGAGCGCGAGGCACGGTCCCTGAGGAGCTGCGTGATCCAAGTGCAGCCGGGAGGCAGAGACCCTGACAGAAGCAGAACTCGTGCCCACTGTCACTAGGTGCTGAAGCTGTCCTGACCGCAGGGCTGTGCTCAGACTCATTTCCAAGGCTCTTGCCTTCTTCAGGAGGAGAGTGGACTCGGAGGGAGAGACGACACAGCATCTGAGGTTCTCGGAAGGTACCCGACTTATCTCCTGTCCTCCAGGAACCGTCCCATAGGAGTGCGGCAGTCCTGGTACAGGACCTCAGGGGCTCAGAAGGGCTCTGCATGCCCAGGGTGGCGCCACCTTGTGGTGGGGGCGTCCCTGAGCCCCTGAGTCTCTCCAACGGCTGGATTTGCATCGGCTCACGCCCCAAACTCTCCTGTGGAAAGTGGCGATGCTGGAGGCAAAGAGGGCTCCTGGGTGCTGTGCCCCACCCTGACACTTCCCTAGCTGCTTCAGAACTCATCTTGTGGAGATGCCATGTGAATGTGCATCAGATTCCTTTTTATATTTCCAGTAGCAGCGGAATTTTCTGATTTGAGGGTGAATTGACTTTGTATTTCAAGCATGCATGTCTTCGAAGCCTAGTGGACATGTCAGATATCTGTCACTTGTAGGAGGGTGGGGCTGCGTTTTACTCGTTCTCTTTTGTATCCTACAAACCTGTCCCGTAGTCCGACACTGAGTTGACACTCCGGGGAGACGTGGGAAGGCTGCATGTGGTGGGTGGGAGAAGTCTGTTTTATAGTTTTTAGTTGAAATTTTTCTCTTCAACATCCACTGATTAGCCCTCCTTTTACCAACGGGACCACATGGACGAGTCTTTGACATATTTTCAAGTGCCTGAGTGGCAATTGTCACCTTTGACTCTTCCACTTTCTTGTAATTTATGATTTCAGTTAACAAATTTAATATCTTTTCAATTTTTCAGGATTTTATTGCCTTCTCATTCCATGATCTATTTTACTCAACATTGCTCCCAGCCATCCTGTCAGTTTACCCCCGTCTTTTGGGAGGCACCTAAAACATGGCAGCTCCCAGCGTGGTCTCTGCAGGCTGACTGTCTCGATTCACACCCCAAGCTCTGGCTTACCTGCTGCGCTTGTCCAGAAAAAAGAAAGTAAACTCGAGAGATTTGAGTGCACATTTGATTTAGACTTAAATCCACGGATCTGTTTATGTGCTTTGTCTGGTGAGATGTTTACAAACCTCCAGAGGCTGCCCCCGCAGCTGTTGTTGGTAATAATGAAACTGTGTAACAGTAATGGATTCTTAAAGACTCTTCAGATACAAATGCAGCAACAGCTAACATTTGCACTCTACCTGTGGGAGGTATTCACAGTTTTGGGCAATTTACATGTATGTGTCAGTTAGCAGACGTTCCCAATGTCCTGGTTTTTATAGATGAAAACAAGTTCAGAAAGGTTCAGAAACGTGTTTGTGGTTATACAGATGGTAAGGGGAAGAGCTGAGATTCAAAGCCAGGATGTCTGGTTCCAGAATCCTGCACCTTAACCACTACACTGTACTGCAATTTTCATCTGTATCTCAAATCTAGCCCACGTTAGTTCTAGATTTAGGTAATTTGTCTACCACAACTTCTGGTAGGGCTTATTTGTAGTGCGTGTTTGCTTTTGAGATTACTTAATGGAACCTTTTGTTTACTCATTTCTTGGGTGACACCAGGTTAAAAACTGTGCAGGGAGTCGTGACAAGGTTCTGTCATGATTATGGCTTGATTGATGAAATTATCTAATCAGCAGTGATTTTGTAACTGGCAAAGTGCCTCTTAAATTTGGACAAAAAGTTACTGCAGTTGTGGCAGAAGATAAAACATCCCATGGATTGAAAGCAGTCAAAGTAAGAGTTGTATCAGTTTGGGGACTTGTCTTATCCCATGGGGGGCGTTCAACCTTGTTTTTATTATTTATTCAACTTCTATGTGGTGACCAGATTTAGTGGATGGAGAGTGGAATTTGAAGTCTAACTTACCAGATCATGTCGGATGTTCATTCTTATCTTTGTAGTGGCTTCTGTTTATAAAAGTATAAATTGTACATCTGTTCTTCAGCATTTAAAAATATGGTTAAAAATGGTAATTATTAGAGTCTATTCTATCCTGCAACTTCCTTTTATTCACCCCAGTAACGAATTTCTGCATTTGTTGAAGTGAAATTGCTAGGTGAACAGATACGCATGTTAATCATTTTCTAAAAATGGCTTTATTGAGTTATAATTTACCTACTAGATGATTCTTCACTTTTAAGAGCACAGCTCAATGACATTTTAGTAAATTTACAGAGTTGTGTAACCACCACCTCAGTCTAGATATTTCCCATTATAAAGAGTATAATCAAATTATGCTTCAGGTTTATTTTACTAATTGACACTGTCAGTAGCATACTGTGAGACTGCCTGTTTGCCAATTTGGGAAGGATGGAAATATGGTTAGTTTTTGAAATCTTTGGGAGTATGAGAAGAGAAAAACAGTCTCATAATTTTATTTGAATTTTTTTAAGTGTTGGTGAGAGTAGAGCAACTTTTCTTAGAGCTATTTCTTTATTAGGAACTTTACTGCTCTTTTTGTGCTAGAGAAATTAGAGCTTTGTTAAGAAATGTATTGTATGAATATTTGCAAATATTTCTTATAAGACTGCTGTCTTTCAACTTTGTTTTATGGTATTTAATTTTTTTGTTGTTGTTTTTTTGGCGGCTGGCCGGTACAGGGATCCAAACCCTTGACCTTGGTATTATCAGCACCATGCTCTACCGAGTGAGCTAACTGGGTAGCCCTAATCTTTATATATACCATAAATGGATCTATCTTATTCATAAGGCTTTTTGGTTGAATAAGAATCCATACAAAGGCTTATAACACTTAATTTACACAAATATCACTTAGGTTTTCCTCTGAAAGTTGCTTATTTGTTTTTTGTGTCTAAATATTTATTCTGCCTGGAATTGATTTAGATGTTGCAATTGAGAGAAAGATCCAGATGTCGTTTTGCCAATGACTACCCTGTTGACACATACCTTTAATGCAATAATCCACTTTTCCTCTACTGACTAGAAATGCCACTTGATCATGCACTACATTTCCATAAGCAGTTGAAACTGTAGGAACTTCCTATCATGTTCATTTGATTGTGTTATCCTGCAGGTATGATCAAGTGGCTTGAAATACTGAAGCATTATTACATGTTGCTAGCCTGGTTTCTCTGTTCAAACATTTGATCAAGTTTTTGGAATTTTCCTGGCTATTCCTACATGTTGGTTTTTCTGTATCAATTTACAAATAATTGTGCATAGTTCCCCCACTCTTAACAATAACAACAACAACAAAACCCATTGGGATTTTTAAATTGGGATGACTTTGAATTTATAGATTTAATTTAGGGAGAACTGAACGTCTCTCCTCTTACATGCTTCTGAATTGTCCTATCATTTTCTTCGAAAAGATTCTGTATATTTCCAGCCAAGTTTATTTCCCAGATTTTTAATATTTTTTTCCAATCATCAATATACATTATAATTTAAATTATTTATTTAACTTTTAAAACTAAACTTTTAATTTTAGGATAATTTAAAATCCTATATATTACAGTATTGATTTTTATTATCTAATTTGGTAGATGCAAACTTACTGAACTCTTCTTTGTCCTTATTTTAAGTGGTTGAAATGTACTTTACTATTATTTGGATAGCAACTGAATGAATGCTTAATATAAACGTTCTTTAAATTTGAATAGTTGCTTATAAACTTAGAATCATACATTAATAATTCCAACTCTAAAAGGATATAAAATGAGAAATAAAAATCACCCTCCATTCCTTCCTGAGCAGCTTTTAATCCTCACACATGGTACTTGTTTGGTTTTTACCTCTGGAAATAGAAACCTTCTTGTCATGGGCACCTGAATAAGGTGGGTAATATTTTTCTACCTTTTCTTGACTTAGCAATATTAACCAGTATTTGTTGACTTTGTGTCATGAAAGAGACAGCCATTTTTTTGACATGTATAATGGGAAGTAGTATGATTTCAGAATCTTAAAAAAGGATTATAACATTTAGAACATATGAGAGTTCTTCAAAAAGTTCCTGGAAAATAGAATTAGAAAATAAGAGGAAAATTTCCATGAACTTTTTGAAGACCCCTCATGCAGTATTTATGCCTATTCAGCACTCACTGGCCCTTTTAAATAGAATCTCATCAATTTTTCAGACTCCCATCAATTTTAAGGCACAAAAATAATTTAATAATCGAAATTTAAAGTATACATCAATAATGGCTGTCCTCTTGATTTCAGAAATGTTGAAATGTGAAAAAATTTGGGCACTTTGGAATAGAAGAAAGACTGTTTATGGTTCTTACCTGCTCTCCATTTTATCAGAATGTATAATACTGACAGATATTTGAAATATCTTAGTTTTGGTAAAGAAGTGTCCTCTGTGTTACATTTCTAGATTTTTTGAAAATTAAGAATGATGGATTTTTCAAATGTTTTTTTAGCACCTTCAAGATCTTCATCTAGTTTTTTTTCCTTTTAAGGCATTTACTTTTAAATTTTATTTTTTATCATTAGCATGTTTGTTATTACAAATTCTGATTTTTTCTTTATGCTACTGGCAACGTAGAAAATATGAATCATTTTCCTAATTGTGAGCCATTTTTACTTTATGGGAAAATCCCCATTTGGCTATGATGCTTCATCGTTCTTGTAATGTTTTACTGGATTTGTTTCCTTACTTTTTATTTAGATTTTTGCATTTACATAAATGGAATTGATGTATAGTTGTCTCTCTTTATGTTCTTTTTAATCACTTTTTGGAGTCACCATTATACTGGATTAATATAAGTAACTGCGAGCGTTCCTTCATTCTTTATATTTCTGCACAATTTAACATGAGAAGTATACATTCCATGATGATTATAAAGGAATCATCTATCAAGGCACTTTAAGACTGGAACTCATTGAGGGATGGGGTTGTGTGGGTGGGGTACCTTTTCATTTCTTCCAAAGTTAGTACTTTATTGCATCTCTCTCTCTCTCTCTCTTTTTGGTGTTTGTTGTAATAACAAAACCTGTAAATCTGCCTACATTTCCTCCTACTCTCTCCTTCTCCCGTCCTATTAGAATGGAAAAGCTGTCCCTTCTCCTAAGGCCAAGCCTCTGTAACTGTGTTTTGGATCCCATGCCCTTTGCTTTCTCCAAACCCTTTCTTATATTATTGAGTGTCTCTTCTCTTCCAGTCTTTTTAGGCTTTCGCTGTTTTAAGAGCCAGTATCCATCAGTATTTAAACATGGCCAAATCTTAGCTCACACAATTCAATTCCCAGCCCTCAAGATTGATTTTTCTTTTAGCTTCCCCTTCCCCTTTGCTGTCAGGCAACTTGTCGTATGTCATCCCACGTAAGTCTGACTTCCTCATCCACCTACACAGTATGAACCCAAAAATATTCTTGCTCGGGAATGCGGAAGGCACTTTTTAGGGATTGTAAAATTTGAGCTCCAGACTTTGCCTATTTTTATAGATGATTCTTTCAATATCTTTTGCTGGGAAGAGAAGCAAAGAAATGAGGCTGAAGGGGAAATAAGATCAAAGGAGGTTTATTTATTTCTTTATTTGTTTTTAAGATAGGAGAGTCTGAAGGATGTTTGTCTGTTGATTCATCAGAAAGAGAAAAAATTGTTGATATATCAGGAAGAGAAGCAATAAGTGTAGAACCAAAGTCCCCCTGGAGACAAGAGGGAATGGTACCATGTTCAGTGGAGAGGTCGGCCCTGGGTAAGGGCTTGGACCTCCTATTGTTTCAGGAGAGAAGGCAAAGAAAGCCTGGACAGGTACTGAGAGGTTCATATAGGAGCTCCTGTGGAATGGCCTTAGTTTCCTCACAGAAATAAGAGGCAAGACTTGCGTATCTGTGTTTACTATTTTTTCACTAATGTACATAAGGTATTTGTGTAATTAGAAAAAATAAAATTGTGATGGTATAGTTTTGGGGTTTAGAGAGTTTTAGGTTTTGGGAAAGCATATTTACTAGGAACTAGAGTAATATTATCTGGTAGTATTGAGTGTCCAGTGATATTTGTGTCCCTCATTGTAAATGGATCTAGATAGTGGAATTTGGTTTTTTATTTTTACATCAGTCCACTTGTTGGGGAAACGGAGGAGAATGGCTGGGTAGTTGGGCTTTTATGGGCTTGGAGTTTTGTCATCTGAGAACGACAAATTGAATGAAGTTTAAGAACTGATAGTGTTTGAAAGGGAAAAGGATCTGAGGAGAGAGAGTGGGAGTTTGACATGAAACGGGGGAAGGTTCAGTCTGCGGTATGGCTGTGAGCTAGTGTGGAGTCAGGGAACAGAGTGGTCAGAGGGTGCTATGGATCATCCACTTGAATACTGATAGAAGTGGTGGTAGATTGATAGATGGGAGCCTGATGCTTCATTTCTCAACAAAAATGAAAGAGGGGAACTGACCTTGAGATCGGTATTGACAGTTCGAAAGAAACCAGTTGAGAAATGAGACTAGGCCCTAAACTAGGCTATTCACAAAAAGAAACATGAAAATGACTTTGCACCTCCATGGATCAAGTTTCCATTGGAAACTTTTGAACAAGAAATTCCACTCCTAGGAGTTTAGCGTACAGAAATAAATCAGGCAAGTAGGCCGTGTGTTAGGATAGAAGCCAATGTGGTCATGTGCCAGGTAAAGTGGTGTGTTTTCCATGCACAATTTTACTCAAATATCTCTATAGTAATGCCTTAGTCCATTTTCTGTTGCTATAACCTGGTACCCTAACCTGGGTAATTTATAAAGAAAATACATCTATTTCTCACCGTTCTGGGGGGTGGGAAGTCCAAGAGCAGGGCTTTGGCATCTGGCAACAGCCTTTGTGATGTGTTATCCCATGGAAGAAAGGAGGAAATGATAACGTCAGACGGAGAGGGGAAATCTGGCTGAATTCATCCCTCATCATCACCAGGAATCCTGTCCCTTGATATCAGGAACCCTTTCCCTCGATAACTAAGCCCTCACCTCTTAAATCACCTTAAATCATCAATGAAATTAATTGTGAACTTGGAACTGTTGAACAATCTGCTTCAGTCTAAAATAAAGACATGCATATATGAGTAGCTCTAAGTTTAGGAAGACATGCATGCACATTAGATTTAAGGTTAGGGAGACATGCATGCCCAATTACATTTAAGTTTAGAGATTAGATTTAAGGTTAGAAAGTACATATTTACTTCACTCAGTAACTCACTGCTGCCGTAACAAGTTGAACAATGGTAACACTTTAAAATCTAGTAGATTATGTTTTATTACATCAAGCACTGGAGGGGCGAACAAACGTGGCATTTTAATACACCAGTGCCACTCTCAGCAAACTTAGGCACGGTAATCATCTCTTCATGATTTAAGATTTGTGCCAAGAATTACAAATTGCATTTCATTTGTATCTCGTGCTATCACTTTAAGTAGCTGATTATGGGACTTCTTGTGTATACTACTCCCATGTTGTAAGTTAGATGCTTAAAGGAAAAACATTAAAAAGTCCTGTCAGACTCCTAGGATATTGTTGTTTAGTGCTAGTCCCATCATAGCTCTCTTTTCTGATTAAATTATTTGGACATGTTATGTTTCTGGTAACAGCCTAAAATGAAACATGATTTTTCTATGATTTAATCAGACATAATTTTTAAAATGTTGGTCTTATAGGAATCAATAATGTAATTTTCTTCTTCCACAATCCTACTTTTAAAACTGCACAGATAAATGGGGGTTTACCATGCTATTCAAGCATTATCAATATCATATGAATTGATAACTATGTCTATAAAAATTAAAATCACATATTATTGACATTTAGATATTTCATCTATGTCCCTAAATGTTTGCGTGTTTACCAAAATACTGTTATGGAGGAATCTTCTCTTTGGGAAAATGGGGCATAACCTTATTCTTAGCTGGATTCATTGAGGTTTACCTCCTCAAAGAGGCATTTCCTGAACATCTCAGCTTATGTATCATCCAGTTGTTCTCTATTTCATTTTTAGTTCTTCTTTTTAAAAATGTATTGCTTCTCATGATATGAAATTAACTTATTTACATTTATTACTTATCTCTCTGGACTGGAATGAGAGGTACACGAGGGCAGAAACTATGGTTTGTCATATGAAACTCCAGGCAGTAACAAAGTTTGTAAGAGTGAGGGGAAAGGAAGGATCAAGGTAAAGGCAAAAGCAGCTGGAGTGGAAAAGGTGTTCAGTTTCTTTAGTTGTCTAATTGCTATGGTTTGAATGTGTCCCGTAAAGTTCATGTGTTGAAAACTTAATCCCCAAAGCAACAGTATTGAGAGGTGAGATCTTTAAGAGGTAATCAATTCATGAGGGCTCTGCCTTCACAAACGGATCAATGCCATTATCTTGGGAGTGCATTGGTTATTTTGGGAGTGGTGTCCTTAGAAAGGATGAGTTTGATCTCCTGCTCTCTTGCACAGACTCTCACCGTGCAATGCCTTCCACCAAGACATGACTGAGCAAGAATGCCCTCACCAGTGTGACTCCTCAGTCTTGGATTTCTCAGCCTCCAGAACTGTGAGCCAAATCATACCCAGTCTGTAACAGCAACACAAAATGGACTAAGACATTAACGAAATCAGTTCTTTGTGGGCTATTTTTTTCATAAAGTGGGTATGTGTAAACCAAGAGCCACCCACATTGATGCACATTATCCAAGAAACACAAAAGAAAAAATATTTGAAATGAGAAGGAATCCAGTTTATTTGGATAATTCTTCTTTAAGTTCCCAAACAATAATATTTACTCACTAGGTTTTTTGCTTATAATGTTTGCTCAACTTCAATTTGTTCTATTTTTATTTCAAGAATCAAAACACATATTGAGGGAAAAAAAATACTCCACTGTTTCAGGTTCTGTCAAAACACAGATTTTTAAAAATGTAACTGAACTATAAAAACTTTATTAAAAATAAGACTTTTTTCTTTTTTAAAATAAATTAAAACCCATGAAACAAAAATATCACAAAAACAACATCAACAGAATCTGAAAGTTGTTTAAAGAGTGTCCCCACCAAGAATATTTAACTTTCGGTTTACCTAATAGAAATATTTTACATGATATAAATCAAATGGCTGAGGCAAATATAAATAGAATGGCTGATGTTCCTTTTTTGAGTAACAGTTAATATCACTGCTTTCATAATTGTTCAGGTGTTCTAATTCTGACAGACTATTTTCAAATAAAACTATATGGGGAAAAATATCTAATCTTGCTTCTCAAGTGTGTAGTTACATACTGCATCCTGTTGTCCTACAAGGATTATTACTAAGAGATTTTTTACTTTTGTGGCATGTCCAAAAAGAAAAAAATATATATAACCAGAGCATGAAAATACTTGTACTAGTGCTGCATTATTTAAATTACTGCAATCAGTCTAAACTGCTTGAGCATAGATGTTATTCCACATTATTTGATACAAAATCATTAGAAGAACCATTTAAATTGTGAAATACAAATACGAAAGAAACAATCTTGTAGAAAGGACTCTGGCTATTGTGGAAAAAGTCTTTAAAAGTGCTTTAATTCCAGTATAATGATCTAAAACGGCTTCCAATATAAAATTTTTTTAAAAAACCCTCTCCTCAAGGAAACGCTCAATATATGCAAACCGATTGTTCTATTAAAAATATTTAACAAGTAAAAAACATTGAAATCAAAGAATTCACCACACCAGACATAGTAGAATTGTAAATTATATGAATAAAGTGTCAAGAATTATGAAATTACTGGTCAGATAACCAATCCCCCCCCCCCCAAAAAAAATTCCTGCTTTCATCTCAATCAAATGTCACAATGCCATAAACAATATTAAAAAGCATCAGAAACACAAATCTAGTTTTAAAGATTTTACCACTAGTGCTTAACCTTTATCGTATTCAATGTTGTATTAACTCCCCTTACAGATGCATGGAAATACTTTTGGTATTTCAGATGTTCGAAATGGATTTCCTGTCACCTTTTGTGATAAACTGTTGCATTTATATCTTTTATAAATGACTATATGATTTTTATTTACTATCACACTTACATGCATTTAAAAATATTAAATGTTAAAATTAAAATATATTTAAGTAAAATATAGTTGGACAAACTTGTTAAATCTCCTTTACTTCAGTACACAGAAGACTATTTTCAATGCCATGGCTGAAAGGCTTCTTGCTGCCATGGAGCTGGAGAAAAAAAAACACACAAAGATTTAGGTAAGTTAAATGATGTAGATTCGTGGTTAATAGTGGAGAGAACAGTGGAAAGAACCAGAGTTCAAGTTAGAGCCAATGAACTCAGAGTTCAAATTGCACATCTGTCCTTTATTAGCCTTAGGATCTGAAGACAGTTTTTTAAGGCTCTCCGAGGGGTACTTTCCTACTCTGTAAAAGAACCGTATCTCTACATCTCTCTCAGGTATCCTGTGAGAATTAAATGTAATAAAGAATGTAACATGCACACAGGGCTCACGTAAGCACTTTCCTTTAGTTTCATCTTCTGGTGGTGAATACAAGCATCATGAGCAAAACACTGATAAATAGGTCAAAACGATTTTCACGTCTTTTAAAAGATGCAGTGCCTGTGCCAGAGGTGATCTCTATGGATCCTTTGCACTCATGAAGACTAAAAGATGTGTTTATAACATTGCAAGTGCCTCCTGATCTTTTTTTAGAGCGACTTTTAGATAGTATAGTAAGTACAGGGGTACTTCAAAAAATTCATGGAAAGATTAGTATTATCTTTTAATTCTATTTTTCCATGACCTTTTTAAAGTACCCTTGTAAATAACTTTCTTTTTCATTTTCATTGGTCTAATATTATTCAAGGAGGAAACAATGAAGATTTTTGAGTCATAGCTGAACTTGATTCTAGAGCTATCTTTTTGAACATCAAAAACAGCTTAACTATTAAGAACACAAGAAATCCCATACTATAAGAACCTTTATGAAACAATTACAATCAAGATTTCCTATTTCAGAAATTAAAGTGTCTACTTTAATTCACAGGTTTGCCGCATCTACAATGCTTGGAGTTCATTATTACAGCATCAGCGATAATATCAAATTAATCAGAAAGGAAAAAGCAAGGTCATATGTGGGCATTTCAAAAAGTTCATGGAAAAATACAACTAAAAGATAATGTGTCTTTCCATGAACTTTTTGAAGAGCTCTCATTCTTTCTCCCTCTCTTCTTTCTCCCCTACTTTATAGCTTTTCTCAGATTCCAAGATAAAAACATTTCTAGTCCCCTTTAAATTCATTTGGTGGGGCAGGGAGGGAATGGAAAGATACACAGATTATTACAACACCTAACCTAATACTTACATGCCTTATCATGTGAGAAAAGCATGCAAAAAGTACTAGAGAAGTACCAGGGGGATTGTCATATGACAGAATAAGTAGGTGAAAGTGGGGGGAGATGAGGATGGATGTACAGGATGGTGAGGGGCTCCACATTGCAAGCTAAAATATTTGAATTTTATCCAATAGGTTATAGTGAATCAGTGGTAACTCCAATGTAGAGGTGCTGACATGTTCAGATGTCTTAGAAACTGAACAATGGGGAGTTCCGGTCAAGATGGAGGAATAGACGGTCCCCAGCGTCTCTCTCTCCCACAAATCAACCAAGTTATAACTATCAAAATGCAACATCAACCCAAGCTGAGGCTGCTGGAGCACAGGGGAAGAGGAGGAGAGACCCACGGAGTTCATGAAGGTGGGAGGAACCATGATGAGAGAAAGAAAGAACTGCTCTGAGTGTTTCAGGCCACGGCCACTTTAATGCTGTAACTGCTGAGTGCATGGAGCAGGAGCCGGCAGAAGCAGCAGCTGTGCCCTTCAGATGGAGTTACCCGGAGGCAGCAGGCAAGAAGAGGGCCGTGGTGGCTCCCAGGACTGCAAGACCACTAATAGGGCTCCCGTGGACCCACGCAGGTGTGAGGATACAGAACAACTGAATAAATGAAGCCATTCAGAGGCCACTGAGTCATCTCAAGGGACTGGCGCAGGGTCCATCCCACGGGAAGTGTTTGGAGCATAGGCAGTGGGGGAGAAGGGCCCAACTGAAGAACACTGGGACACAGCAAGCGCAGACGATCTGCCCCCCAATCAGTGCAAGACCACTCAGAGAGGACTGGTTGGGAATACGGAATTGCAAGGGGTGCAGTTTGATGAAAAAACTCAGGCCCAGATCAGAGTTTCTACACAACACTGATCCACCAGGTCTCTGGAGAGCCAGAAGTACCTATAAGGTCAACCATTAAACCCTGAGCTGCACAAAAAGCCTTCCCTAGGGAAACAGCAGCAAAGCAGGAATTTGCTCAAC
This sequence comes from Cynocephalus volans, assembly GCF_027409185.1. Taxonomy (NCBI): domain Eukaryota; kingdom Metazoa; phylum Chordata; class Mammalia; order Dermoptera; family Cynocephalidae; genus Cynocephalus; species Cynocephalus volans. The sequence continues at coordinate 148,225,043 of NC_084478.1, forward strand.
CACACAGCTCAAGTACTGGTTCCCACAGGAAGTTCTGCCGTTTTAGAAGTAAGCAAAGGACAAAAAATTAGTTCTAGCCCAGGCACACCACCAGCACCTTGGGGCCTGCCTGGGAACTGGAGGCTTGGAGCCAGGGACCAGAGCACACTCCCACATCCAGGCACACCGCGCCAGTGCCTCAGGGCCTGCCCAGGGACCTGGTGCATGAAGAAGGGGACCAGACACACCCCACAACCAGGCACACCACCAGCACCAAGGAACATGCCAAAAACATCACCTCCATATGGGTGGCCCACCACAGCCACCGAAAAACCATGGCTGCCTCAAAAGTGGCTAGATGCCACAACCACCATGCAGATGGTCTGCCAACCACTAGAGAGCTTTGACACAAGGAGAGTCACCAGCAGAGATAAAGAGAAGAGGATGTCTCTCTCCACAAAGCCCACTTCAGAGAGACAGAAGAAGCATCTGCTCTATGATAATATTGAGGGATCTGATCACACCTCTCAGCATTGGACAGATCATCTAGGCAACAAATTAAGAGAGTAAACATTATTCTTTCAGAAGGAGAATAAAAATCTTGGGTAATTAGAGGGGGGAGGGGGAGGGAGTGGGGGCGGGGAGAGATTGGACAAGGAGCATAAAGAATAATTACGATTTGTAACAATATATATGCTAGTAATATTGATTTGATCAACATATCTCAATGTTGAACCCCCAAAATATGTATAATCTATTTTGATTCAATAAATAAAATGAATTAAAAAAAAAAAAAAAGAAACTGAACTATGTCAGTAGGCTGCTGCCTGTCCAACTCAGACAAATGGCCTCTTAATTTTTTCTACGTATTAATTTCTAAGATTGTCCAGGTTTGGAACAATATTTTAAACAAAATTCTCTTGCATTTCTGTTTAAGATATTAAGAGATGACTAACTTTATTTAATGTACATTTTCTCTCCAATGGTGGAACATTTGGGTGTTAATGTATAACTATGGTTTCAATTAAGTGCAGAATTAACATTTGTTTTTCAATTTTGCTTTAACTCTAGTAAATGTACATTTCAATTTAATGAAAAACCTATATTTTAATCATGATATTTTACAAATAGAATTGTGTTTAAAGGAGAAAAATTTTCAAGTTCTGAGGTAAACTACCAAGTTCTTCTGCCACTACATTTCAATTAACTCCATTCACTTACACCAAGTTATCCTATTAGAATAGTGAAAGAGAAAGGTTGCTTTATATGATTCAAGTTTCATTTTCCACCTTCGTTTTTTACTCTTCCTCCAATTATCTAAATAATGTATGTTTCACAGTAGGAAATCTAGAGAAACACGCTACATACCCCAAATTTTATGACCTGGAGGTAGACAAGTTAAAATGTTGGTGTATTTCATTTCAGTATTTCTATGCATGTCTTTACGTAGGTAAATTTATAGTTTTAAAAACTATCATGCCATTAAAAACTTTTATAAACCCTTTAATAGTTGCATCACTTTTCACTGGATTGCTATAATTTACTTCACTATTCATTAAAGTTGGATTTTACTGAAGGACATATTAGTGATGTCAGAGTTCTTTTAATTTAATTTCTGACTAGATTTCCACCTGACAACACAATTCAACTCTACTTGATATATGAACAATTCTACAAATCTGCACAGAAAAATGACTGTCATATATCACTTATATTACAAGTAATTCACTTACTGTGATTTCCATTTATATAAATGTACAAATTTAAATGTAAAGACTCAGTGAAGCAAGCATTAAAACTTGTGAAACTCACCATACATTTGAGGAACTTCTGGCAACACACCTGGATTAGGAGGGTAAGAGTATGTAGCTTGCAGTAATGATTCAGGAGATTCATAATGTGAAAAAATTGGCTGCTGATAATTATAAGAAATAGGGATCTGAGACTGAAAATACCCATTCACTGGCACAAAGTCATTTGCTTGTGGCTCCCCAGAAGTGTAACCAAAACACTGAGTGTGTGGAAGATTGGAAGGTGTGTTCTGGACAGTACTTGCAACTGTAGTCAGCATCCCAGAAGGTGGCTGCATTTCATGCAATGTCATCCCTTGGCATGTCCGGGTTATGGCATTGCTGCTGCTGTTGCTGTAATGATAAACACACCAAGCATAGTATGGATATGAAGTTCCAAATGAATGCTCAAAAGAATTATATATTGGGGTGCATGCAGACTGTGCCTGGTCATTCCAATATGTGGCAGCATTCTGAGTTAGAAATTTGGAAGTTTCATGATCCTGCTGTTCAGAAAAAGAGTACTGTGCTGTTTGATTCACATTAAGTGTTGTGCTTCCAGATGCTCCAAAAGATATAGTACTGGAATCCAATGCATCCTTCTTATGTTTTTCCTCAGACTCAGTTTTTGCAAGCTGTGCTTTATTTATTTGCAGCACAGGAATTTTATTTTGGATAACTATGGGTTCTGGAGAATTGATGAATGTGGAATTTTTAATAGATGAATTTACTGTTTCGTTATCTTGAAGTTCAAGGACTGTGCCATTCATTTCTAGATTGGTATGGACATCCCTCACAGAACAGAAAATAGGCTTTGAACACACTGATGCACTAAGCTCAAGAGAAATATTGGTTCCTGGTTTTATGTTTGAAAGATAAGATTTCTGTCCAGGATCTGGGGAATTTTTAGGAAATTTATGTAAAGTGCTTCATGGTCTTTGGAAAAGGTGTCATCTACACCTTTCTGGTCACAAATCGCAAAGGAACTACAGTCTTTATCACATTCTGTTTCAGCAGCACTAGAATTCACATTTCTTTTCTTCATGCTATTTAAGTTTCCCTGTTGTCCGGTGAAGTTTTCTGAAGTATCAGACAAAATATCAGTTGTATCTATTTTGTTTTCTGACTTTGATGTGCAAGTGTCTTTCAGGTTCTTTAAAGGTAAAAGTGAGCCAGGTAGTGATCTTTGCATTTCAGTCTTTTTTGGAGATGCATGGTTTCTTTTCAGCTTGTCAGATGAACCTGATCCTATTTCATCTCCACTTTGGGGACGAGATCCTGTATTCCTATGAAGTGTAACACATACATACAACAACTTTAAATATACAGAGTCACAAAATTTTAAAAGAAACACATTTGAAATTATTATTCAGGAGAACAGTTCTCACAATTTATATTTTCTCATTCTATTGGCAGTATACGAGTAACATATTTTACCAGTTTCACTCCCTTGGTTTGAATTTAGATACTTTTTCCTGCTGAAGATGGCATACTCCACATTTCAAATATATTTCCAATATTGTAATAAACTATTTTGTGCTTTGGATATTTCCTGATAGAGGCTTTTAAAAGTAGGAAACTATCATTATTCAGTTGTTCAGTGTAGTTGCTAAGTCATATGTCTCCAACCCGTTCACAATGTTCATTACTTTCAACTAGCTATATAGAACTTGTGAAACCACCAGCTGTGCACACCTCCTCCACACCCATCCAAATGATCTTTTCCCCGTTACAACAAACTAATTTTTTTTTTTTTTGCTGGTCCATCTTTGAGAACGGGCAAAGCAGATCTCCAAAATTTCTTGCCAATTTAATATCCTTGACATTCTTAACTAAATTTAGACAGTCTCGAGCAGGCTGAGAGAAGCATCCATTACGGCAATGTCTAGAGCCAGAGAGTTAATACAGGTCCCCAAGATAATTATATTTTTTGGTGCTCTATAAAAGTCTTTGAATTATATGTGGGAAAGAGTATGTTGAAAAGGGGGAAAAAGTGCTACTTCTTTATAGTTGAGAGAATTTCATCTTTGGCCTGGAATTTGTATATCCACCTCAGGAAACTAGAAGTCTCATAGTTTACTGAATCCAGCCTCCTCCAAAGGTATTTCAATAATCATCTAAAACATCATCCAACTCCATATAATACTTTGAGTTCCCCGAACGTATAATTTGACTTTATCACATTTCCAGGGATGCTTCGGCGATGTCTTGACTTTATATATTGGTAGTTGCCTGGACTATCTGTCCCTTTGTGTATTTCCTTAGAAGATAGTCATTTCCATGATACTAGCACCCTATATTAATCTTTTATTAGAATTCATTTTTTCTGCTATGTGAGTCACAGCTTGATTCTTTGAGAAGCGAATACCACTTATACTTAGTTAACAAAGCTAAGATGATTACAAAACTAGTTTATGTTATCCCTCTAATAGCCTATTTGTTTTTATGTCACTATACAACTATTTAGAGAGTCATACATGCTAGGAAAAAAATTCTAGAAATGCAGTAAATGAAATGTTTTATTTAAAGAAGCAAAACCAAGTAACACAGAAATGAGGTTGCTTATTTCTCCTTTTTTATATTACTCATTATCCTTCACAAAATGGAAAAAAATGAAGCCAGTCACAAATTCAAAATCTCAGAGTTGAATAAAACCAGAGATGTTCATCAAGTCCAGTGGTGTCACTTCATGTCAAAATGAGAAGCACATAACTAAATGCAGTGAGTTTTTCATAAAAATAATTTATTCACTTTAAAGAACTAGCCTTTGAAATTTTATGGTCTTAAAACATCATTTTATAAAATAGTACTATATTTATAATATGTGTGTGTGTGTGTGTCCATGACACACACACACACACACACTATTCATTTTAATGTTCCCAGTTAGTTACGTACGCTGGCAATTCATATCTCTTTACGTAATTTTGAAATTTGGCTGATGTGTCATATACACAAATTTTAAAAAAAGGTAATCTGATCATACGTCCTCATATTTCCTTTTAAGATAAACCGGTTCCTAAGCCCCATCAGTTCTTTAAACAATGTCTGTCAAATACAAACTTTCCCTATTCTGTAAAACAATCCACCCTTTTCCTAAGCCTCGGCTAACTTACTTCTAAATGTACTCAGAATCTTCTTATCCTTTAAATCACTGAAAAAACACATCTTCCATGACGTTACCTTTCATTACTTACGGAATGAAGTTCAAACTCCTTAGGCCTAAGAAAGGCATCGTATAACCTGAAACAAATTTCCTCTCCTTCCTTAGCTTCCTCGTATTCCCTAAGTTACATGTATGATCCTATATAATTATATAAATAATTATTTTATTCTTGTTCCTTAAAATTTGCCCAATATTTTTTAGATTTTCTTCTGATATGGCTGATGCCAACTCCTACCTTAGGTGCTTGAATGTTGCCTTTTCTCTGTTGATTTTTGTGATGTTTTTCATGTCAACCTATGTTTAAAAGATACAAAGAAAATCTACATTGGTGATGACAAACTATAACATATTTATTATTTTAACATCAGATATTTGCAATTGTTTTTTCTGCCATCATCTAAGATTAAACTCATTAATGATCCCTCCAACCCCCCCCAAAACAGTGACTCAGCTGGACTTCCCATATTTTGCACATGTTTGGAACGACTTTCTTTTTTTTAAAGAAATTTGCAACATTCTTCTTATCCTCACATCTTAAAACTGAGTGGAGTCTATTTATGACTGCTCCCTTTTTTGTATACTTTTTAGTAAACCAGTCACTAAGCCCCATCAATTCTTTAAGCAATGTCTGTCAAATATGAATTTTCTTTTTTATTCTGTAAGCCATGGCTGACTTACTACTTCTAACTATACTCCGAATCTCCTTACCCTTTAAACCACCGAGAAAACACATTTCACATGGCATTAGACTTCAAATATACAGAGTGAAGTTCAAACTCCTTAGGCCTATACTTAAGGCTAATGTGAAACCTCCTCTTTCTCCATCCTTAGTGTACTCTTGCCCACTCTATTAAATTGTTCCAATTCTAAACTCATTTCTCGAATGATGTCAATAAGCATTGTGTCCTGTGTCTTTGCTCACATTATTTCCCATAACTTAAATACCCTCTTCATTTTTACTTTCATTTGGTAACATTTTTTTCCTTAATGGAAAGCTTTGGTCTGTGTTCTTCCATACAATAAATAAAACTTCTCTATCAATCCAAGCTTTCTTTTTTTTTTTTTTTTTTGCTTTTCTTCTCAATACCTACACTTTTTTGAGAACCACCCTCACTTTACTCTTGATGGGGAGTACACACCGTTTTCTTGTGTTTTTGAAGTATGTCTATATGCCAGTTGTTTACTAGGTGTTTTCTTATAAATGTAGTGTGATCGACGGTGATTAGATTCATATTCTTTAGAACCAGTTTAACAAATACAATCAGAGCAAGCAGAGGAAAAAATCCTACTTTTCATTTTGCATATAGGGCTCTGTTTCTGTACTTCTGAACTAAGAAATTCTTGAAAGGTTGCGAGAGAAGCCTCTGAGTGTAGAGCAAGGGCAACTGTTAGTATGGGCTCTGGGACTTCACTGCCTGGTTTTAGATCTGGGCTCTCCTATTTTCTAACTCTGTGATCTTGGGAGAGTTATTTCATCTTTCTATGCCTCAGTTCCTCACTTTTAAATAAGATAATAATAGTGCGTAGCGTACATCATAAGGTTTTTGTGAAGAAAAATGAGTTAATATTTATACAATTCTTAGAACAGTGCCAGGAACATAATAAATGCTAAATAAAGTGTATTAAAATGTGCTTAAACAGGAATTCTTCTAACTCCTTGATAATCATCTATTTAAAAATATCTATCCTATTTCCCATCTGGATGATAATAGTCAAATAGACAGGCTTCTCTAGCCAGTTTTTAATTTTAACAACATTGGACATGTTATACAGATGCTACTCAGTAAGCACTTGGTCACTCATTTAACTCACATTCATAGTATTCGTAATACTGGAGTTCCCTTAAGAAGCTATTAAAATTCATGTGCTTCCAAGAAATGTTTTCTAAATACAATAATTTTTATATTTAAAAAATATCCAATACTTTAGTTAGTAAATTCATTTTGCAAGGCCTTATTTAAAGCATTCTCTACTTTTATAAATTTGCGAACTACTTGTTTGCTTAAAGAGTAGATTTGTTCTCAAAAAAATACTTAACAGGTTTCATTTTAAAACAGTCATACCTTTGGCTTTTTACAAGTGGAAATAGTATTTTTCTCTTGTTCCTGATAGTTTTCACATTTGTCTACAGTGATAGGTCGTTTTTTAGAGGAATTTGAAACGTTTTTCATTATGCACTCTGAAACTGAGGGTGCCTTCACAGAAGTAACAAATTTATTGACATTTTCTCCACGTTTTATAACATGAATATTCATCTTTTCTTTTCTCTTCAGTTGTAAAGTCTTCCTTCTGTTCCATTGCATTTGACATAAGATAAAGAAAATGGTTAATTTAGAATTTTTAGCACATGTAATCTTCATAATTTCGATTGTTTTCATGACTTTCACAATATGGGCCATTTTTCCTAAATCTTTGCGAGGGGCAGCCATTACATTTTCGAGCAGTGTAGAAAACTGACAATAGTTGTATTCTAACTCTGTCACAGTGCTTCCATAATTTATGGATGCTGTAAATGGCACAAAGTCAATATATGTGGAAAAGGAATACTTTGACTTCTTTAGAAGTTTTTTTTATTTCTGAAAGTTCCTCAAGTTCTCTTGAGAGCAAATGAAGAGCATATGAGCAATTAACAGCTTCACTATCTTTGTAGATAATAGCCAGATCTTCCTTAAGTTCAGCAATAGCAGTCTCTATCTCTTTCCAAGTGCAATCTGTTGAGTTATCTTTAAGAAATGAAAAAGCAGCCATTTTTTCTTGGCAGTGAATTAGCTCAGGAAGAAGTGACAAATCAAACCAAAGCATACCTCGAAACCTCTGTTTGTCTAGTTTCTTTGCCATTACATTTTTAAGAAAGTGAACTGTTTCTGAAACCATGACAATTTCAATGTATGTTTCAATGGCTGCAGATTTTAACATTATAGCCCCTTGCTTGTGTTTTTTCACCATATCCAAAACATTGTCTTCTGTTATAAAAACATTATCTATGTTATCTTCTTGCAGCACCTGAAAGTATTTTTTAAAAATTTCTAAGTGATCTGTACATCTCAAAGTGAGCTCCTGTAGTTTCTTAATGTCTGCAAGTTCAGCTTGATCTAATATTTCGCTAATAAAACAAATATCTGGGTATGAAAGCAAAGTACCGCTAAACCTACAGTTTTCTATGCTAATCGTTGCTTTGTTTATTAGACTATCTGACTTTCTGGAAGCAATCAGAGCATCTTCCTCAAGCCCAATACTGGAAATTGGTTCATCATTCAGATCTTTAGCCAGAGTATCATATATCTTCTGCAACTGAGAAAAAGCGCATTGAATCATTTTGAGTAGCACTTCATTCTTCTTTTTCCTTGAGAATTCTTTGCTGAAAGATTGTCTTCTCTTTTTCCAAGCAAGATTTTTTGCAGCATCAAAACAGATATGTTCCATACCATAAAGAGATATTTTAATACTCACTGCCTCGTTTCTCTTGATAAAATTAACTTTTGAGGAGATAATTTCTATGATAACCCACAGATGGTCTTGTTTTCCTGGATATGAATGAGCTTTAGGAGATTCCCTATATACACTGATAAGCTTTAAAGTACTTTTTCTTAAGGTTTCTAGGTCTCTTAAACTATTTCCAAAGTTAACGCCACAGGTAAATGGAACAGAAAGAGAAAAGTCAAAGCAATCAGAACAATGTTTCATTACGGCTTCACATTCATTAATCTGTCGTTTGTATTATAAGAATGCATAGTATGAATTATTTTTCCTTTTTGTGTCTTCAAACAATTCAATTAATTGATCACGATAATTCTGCAACTCACAGAATGCATTATATTTTAACCTTCCTTGAAGAGCAGGATAGAAACTGGACTGCTGTTGACATCCACGTGGTCTGCCAAGCAGCTCACTGTACAATGTCTCATCATACCAAAGCAAGCTTCGGAATGTTGGTTCACCTCCTAAGAGGCTTTTTTTGTTTTCAATGAATTGAATAGTCTCCATCATCATTTGAAGTTCTACTAAAGTGTCCACAGCACACGGTTTTAACTTGTATTTGCAATTATTCCACAAGTTTTGTTCTACCAACAGTTCTCTTGAAATTAGGATTTGTTCAAGTGAACATTCTTGTTTCCTTTCAAAAGCTTCAACAAATAAAGGGAGAATATTTTGACAAACTTTAGTTTCTTCCCGTAGAATCTGCAAAGAAGAAGCTTCATCTGCCCTCTGAAAAATTTGAGATAGCTTAGCTATAAGAGTCATAAAATTAGCTGAGCAATGTCCTTCTTTTAATTCATTTATATGTGATATATGTTTCTTTTGAAAAGGAGTGACTTTAGAAGTTTCGGAGTGAGCATGTAAAATAGGCATACAATTAATTCCTAGAATGACTGGTTTGGAAATACAGGCTATTTCTAAATGTAATGTTGAGTTAGACTGAGAGTCATCACCGACTTTAACTTCCCTCTCCTCTCTTTTGTTAAACTGATTAGAAACTGTGTGATTCAAAGAGACTGCCTCAGGGGTAGTATTCTTAATGCTTAAATGAAAATCAGTAAAGTTACTTTTAATTGTTTTCTCATTTAAGTGGGAGGATTCCTCCTCGAAGATCTTATTCTTTTGATTTTTGTACTCAGTCTCAGTAGCTGATCCTCCAGTCATGCTTTTTTTGTAAACTGAATCTTTTGTTTTTTCTGCTTGTTTAACTTTCCACATTTTTCTGTCCTGAATGTCTTTCTTTGCAATGCATTTTTCTAAAGAATCCTTTATATTATCTCCTAAGAGCAGAGAATTATCATTGGGAGATAGTTTCTTCATTCTACTTTTCCCAAATCTTTTACTCTCTTCAGTTACTGATGTCAGACCCAACTCAGAATTCTCATTAACATTTGTTTCATTCCCATCTACGTGGAAGCAATTACTTGAAGAGCATTCTTCTGTCTTTAGTAACTCTTTCCCACTACATCCCTGCGGATGTGATACAGCAGTAGATGTTGCACAACAATGTAAAGCAAAATTTCTCTGTTTATCCCAATAGAATTTCGAAGATTCTCTCTCACTATCTGTCATTGGAGGGGCTGATAACAATTGAGGAATACTGTAATTTTTGCTTGCTATCAAATTTAGGTGTGATGTGCCCATAAGGATGTTTCCTGAAATAATGCTTGGTTTGGAGATCTCAGTAGAAGCTGTCCACTTTTCTATAGGAAATCTTACTTGCAGTTTTCTTTTATAACCAGATGAAATAAGGTTATCTCGTTTATAGACATCAACATTGAAAAAGTGCTTCACATTTGATTCTAAGACTGAAATAGATGTGCCAGGTTTCACCTTTGGGTGAGCTGGACAAGTTGCATCACAGTTTCTGTCTGTGATGTTACTTACATTCTTTTCTTTTACACAACTTAAAGATACTGGATTACTTTGATTTATTAGTTCATGAGCCTCAGAATTGTTTTCTTTTGTAGAATCCTTACCATTATTATATGCCAAATGGCTCTCAAGCTTTTCATATTTACTAATGTTAGATGAATCCTTCATATCAATTTGGTTTTCTTTTACAGTTCGTTTCTCATCTGGGTGGTCTGAGGAAAACAGACAACCAGTTTTTCTGGAAAAGGGCTGAAGTTCTGATGATCTTGGATTTTCCATACTGTTATTATAAGCTGACTGACTTGTACTTTGGGATGCGGAGGATAAGGGCAACTGTGATTCAGGACACTGTTCTTGATCACAAAATTCTCTCACGTGAATAGTGGTGTAACTTCTGGGCACACTGCTGGCTACACTCTTCTTGGAAAGGCACATTGTGATTCTCTCTCCATTTGTTTTATAAGATTTGTGCTTTGCTACAGGGGTTAATGACTTACGAAAATCAAATCTTAAAGCTCTTTTCTCTTCCTGATTGTCATGTTTTCTTTTTGACAAAACGTGCCTACTGGAATATTTTCTTTCATACACAGGACTATAACCTTGAAGTTCATGAGTTTCCCAGAAATTATTGCATATTTTTGCATGTGATCTTGGTAATGTGCCCTTTCTTTTTTCTCCCACTTTAGCTATAAGCTGCAAAGAGGTGTGAAGTATTCTATGAGCCTTTTTTAAGTGAACGACAGCTCTCTCAAGATTTTTGGAAATACGTTTGCTTTTGCATGAAGATGCTTCGTTATTTAGAATATCCAGGACATTCCTAATGTGCTTCTCTGACCGTGAAAATGTTTTATTTTGTCCTTGGGACAATGAAGCAAAACACGCAAATGAGTCTTGCCTGGTTAGCCTCCTCTTCTTCTCACAAATTTGATATTGTCTTAAACCTTTATCTGATATGTTTTGATCTTCAAATGTTGTACATAGCTTTCTTTTGCTAATTCTTGATTCCACATCATTTTTACTTCTAGTATCATTACAGTCAGTTTTTGGTTTCAAAGAGAAACATCTGCTTTCTTCATTTATTGTTGTGACATTAGAAGGTTTAGTAAACAACAATTCACTGTTTTCTTTTTCAGACATATGATTCACACGTGTATTATGACTCAAGTCAAAGGAATGGGAGTATTCAGATTTACTCACTAGTACTGATTCTTGCCTTTTATTACCAAACTTATCTTCATATGGATAGCCTGAATTTTCACCAGAAGGCTGGGAATAAATTTCAAATCCTGGAGCTTTCCCCTCTTTCTTATTTATTTCTGGTTCTAGGGCTTCAGTTACACATTTGCCAGAATTATCTTTCAACTTGAGGGAGTCAGCAGTGGGGCAGAATCGTGGCTGGAATATATTAGTCATTATCACTGGTAGATCTGGGAGTAAAATTGGGTTGAGGAGCTCTGTTTTGTTTTTTTGTGTGGATGAATAAAAATTACTTTCCTTACAGGAATGTTGATCACTATTCTTCCTTCTTTTGGGGTTATCCGAAACTTCCTTCTCTCCACAATTGCTTCCTAATAGATCTTCCCAATCTATACGAGACTTTAGAGCCTCATATGAGGCCCCAGATACCTCATAAAGTACATTCCCATGGCCATGTGCATCTTGTTGAAATAGAAAAGCATCATCACATTGTTCTGATCCTACTTCAATCTCATTTTCCAATTCCAAATTCTGAAGGACTGATTTCTCATTTATTGATAGATGAAAAGAGTCCTGTAATTTATTTTTATCCATATTAATTTCACAATCAGAAGCCCTATGTTTTGCTAACAAATCAAAATCTGGACTCTCAGAAGAACAAGTTTCTTTTAAGTGGTATCTTTGGTGATCTTCATGATTCGTGCTTAATGCAGGTATAGTAGTACCAGTTATCTGTACTGCATCATTTGAAGCTAAACACACCGATGAACCTGCAATATGGGGAAATGTTGTGGAAGCCACATGCTCTACACCTCCTCCAGTATTTTGAGTATCTTTTTGTTTTACACCACTATCTTCACTCTCTAATAATGAAGTTTCTGTTAATACGTATTTTTCTCCCCACATCGAGTTAAACGTAGTAGAAAATTCTTCAGAACTCAGAATTCCTACATTGCTGTAGTTTTTCCTCTTTCTTTCATCTACACTGGTGAAATTTTTATTTGTATGAAAATCCTGCTTCTCGTCTCCGTATATGAATTCTCCGTTGTTTTCGGAAGACAAAGCACCATTTTCCTCTTTAGCCTCCTTGTGGTTTTCTTTATCCTTATCTCCTTGTTCTCTGAAATTAATATTCAGGCATATATCACTGTTCATGTGTGTATTACAGAACAGACTGTCATCTTGACCTTCATCTTCAGTGTGAGGAATTCCTCGGCAGTCTCGGTGATTGTTCTCCGATGGCACTGGCTCATTTTCATTTTTCCTATGGACACACACATGTTCTCTAGTTATGCTGCAGTTCGAATTGTCATGAGATGAAATAACTGTATCAGTGAGCAGTTCTTTGGCCTGGGGAATGTCTTTTGCTTCGTGGAAAGCATCACTCATGATGCTAACATAATTCTGATTTGTTTTTTCCAACTTCAGTTCCACTAGCTTTTGAGCAATAGCAAAACCTGTATGAAAGTTATCTTCACACTGCAAAGAGTGTTGAGCATGCTTTTGTGAAAGGTTCTCCATACTTGGAGTAAGATTATTTTGTAATTCCAATGCTAGATGATCTAGTTCATCCTTATCCTTTGTGGCAGATGTGAAAGATTCTGGTATTCCAAAATCTCGAGTATTTAATGTTTTATCAGAGTTTTTCCCCAAAGAATTAAGATTCTCACCTTTTTTGTATTCTTGGTGCAATGAAATATAATTATCTAGTGGACTGACTTTTGTTTCATTAGTAAAATAATTTTCAGTTTCTTTCCATAAAGTTTGCTTCTTTTTGTATTGGGAATTGTTTTCTGGGTCAGTGAAGTTTCTCATCTTTCCAATATTTTGAATGTACTCATCTATGTGTTCTTTCTTTTGGAGTGGAAAAACTGCAGACATTTGGTGACCAGTTTGATACACAGTTTTTAAATTAGAAGACTGTAATTTCTGAGAGGTGTGACTACTGTATTCTTTTGTACAAGTATTCACTGATCCATAAGAGTTACGTGTCTCACTGCTTTGTTTAATTACAAGTGGGATGTTGCTTCTCTTTTGGCCTCTCTGGGCTTTTTCCTCACTGTGTTTTTGGCTCTCAACTTCTGAAACTACATTTGACAAAGGAATTGGCAAGGAAAAATTGTCTTGGTCCTTACATTGTCCTGTTAACGTCATTTTATTGGAAGATGTACAATCGTAGTCCATAGAGTCTATGCTGTGGGCCTGAGATTGTGAATCATCAAAAGACATTTTGAAGCGAGGGACATCCAAACAATTAGTAAGAATAGCCTGATTATCAGGAACCACTTCAGGTGAAGAGGAAGAAGTAGTTGGCATGGATGACAGGTTTATTTCTGAATTAACATAACCTGAACTTTTCTCAAATGGCAAAATCTCATATAAACCTGTGGTATTATTCTGCTTTTCCATGGCTTTTCCTCTCCTAATCAGTCTTGGGTCTTTGATAAGTTTTGAAGTAATAACTGTGCTTGAGACACTATTGTTGTAAAAGGGAATAGCAGCAGAAAGATCACTTAAAACATTTTTCAGATATGTCAAGTTTAACAAACTGTCATCATTAACACTTTCTTTGGTATTACTGGGCATAAATGAAAGACCCGAATCATGTGCTTGAGAAGTGTCTCTAATTTCTGCTAAATTGTGCTTTGTCTGTCCACTGCATGTTTCAAGTCTAGGAATGTTTCCATTTTGCACATTTCCATAGGAATTAGAAGTATTGGAGTTGGAAGTATTATTCTCTGCACTTAGTGCCTTGTATGAAAAATTTTCCTGAACAAATGGATTTATAGGTTTCCTGAAATGCTCAAAGACGACTGTACCATCTTCTCCTTTCCAATTCTTTTGGCTATTGTACAGTTATTCAGTGAACATATTCTTTCTGTGGAAATAATAAGATAGTAAAAAAAAAGTAACAAAAATTGTTTCTATAGAAAACTCTATTAATACAAGCAAACTGCGTTATGATTGATTTTAATTGAAAGTTTAATAACTTAATGTTAAAATGCTTTCTCAACAGAAAAAGCAAAAAGAGAAGAGAATGAGTAAGAAACCAATACTGTACAAATGATGTGGCATGAAACTCTGTCCTAGTCTAGAAAAGTTTCTAAAAAATAGTATTTGCTATGAGAAAACTGAATTCTGACAAGAAATACAAAAATTAAATAGGAATAAGAACTTTTTCTCACAGACTAAGCCTTTCTTATATTAATTTCCAACATTCAACAACATCTAGGCAAAATTACCTCCATTTACTGTTACCTTGCTTTCCCCCCTTCTATCACAGGAAAACAAAAAAGGAAAGGAAAGGAGAATGAGGTGGAGAAGTAGGGGGGAAAAACCAAAATAATTCCACAAAATCCTTTCCAGGAAGCAAAGCAAATCACTACCCCACCCCCTCAATTGTGAAATACGTATTCCCGATAATGGTTTAAGTACATAAAAACCTGGAAAATGAAAGCATATTTTCCTTCATAACTTATAGAAATGTATTCCTAAAATTTCATAAGGAAACTCAGGTAATAGTAAAGGAACTTATAAAAATGCATATTTAACAAGTAAATAATTTCTCTTAAAATGTTCAGAAAACATTCACAGCTAAGTAACACCATAAAAATTCTTTTATTAAAACAGAAATTAATGATGAAAAATTGTTTATAAGATATATGAAGTCATAATCATATCACCAAGAAGCACCACAATATTATTTTTCAAATGTAAAATCTCTAAATTTTATAATCATTTGTGATTGTATCTTGTTAATTACAGTAAGCTAGAGTGAAAATATGACCACTGATAATGAAAGGTAGTTCTTAAGAGTGAGAGTATAATGGAAAGATAAATGGAAAGGTAGATCCCTACACCTCCTCATACCAAAATGCAATTCATTGAAAAAAATAATCGTCAAAGGACTAGAAGAAAACATGAACGTTTTTATAATCTTGGAGTAGGAAATTACTTTTTAGCCCAACTGAAAACACAAAAGGAAAAGATGATGTTGATTACATATAAATTAAATATTTTAATAGGCCAAAATGCAAAGAACAAAGTCAACAAAGTGGAGAGGCAACCTAGAGAATGGGAGAAAGTATTTGCAATCTACGTATCAGACAAAGGGATAATATCCAGAATATATGAGGAACTCAACCAACTGAACAGCAAAAATGCACAATTTCAAATTGGGCAAAGGACCTGAACAGACATTTCTCAAAAGAGGACAAGCAAATGGCCAATAGACATGAAAACATGCTCGACATCACTAACCATCAGGGAAATGCAAATTAAAACCACAGTGAGAGTTCATCTTACTCTAGTTAGAATGGCTATTATCAAAAAGAAAGAAAATAACAAGTACTGGTAAGGATGTGGAGAAAAGGGAGCTCTCCTACATTGGTGGTGGGAATGTGTTTAACTGGTACAGTCACAGTGGCAAATAGTATGCAGGTTCTTCAGAGAATTGAAAGTCGAACTACTCTTATGACCCAGCAATCCCACTACAGGGTATATGCCCAAAGGAAACTAAATCAATATATCAAAGAGACACCTGCATTCCCATGTTCACTGTGACACTGTACCCAATAGCCAAAAGATGGAATCTACCTAAATGCCCACCAGTGGGTGAATAGATTAAAAAACTGTGGTATATATGCACAATGGAATACTATTTAGCTATATAAAAAAGAAATCCTATCATTTGCAGTAACATGGATGTGACTGGAGACTATAATATTAAGTAAAGATCTCAAATTAAGAACCTAATCCTTCCACCTTAAGACACCAGAAAAAAAAAATGCAAACTAAATCTAAAAGCAAACAGAAAAAAAGAAATAAAAATTTAAAGAGGAAATCAATGAAATATAGAAGAATCAGGAAAAAAATGAAACCAAACGCTGGGTCTTTGAAAAAAAATTAACAAAATCGACAAACTTTTACCCAAAGAAAAAAGGGAAGACTCAAAATAATAGACTAGGAAATGAAAGAGAGCACATTACTAATGACCTTACAGAAATAAAAAAAAAAAAAAGACTATAAAGGAAATCTATAAACACTGTATGACAATAAATTATGAAAGTAAAATGAAATGGCGAAATTCCTACAAAGACAGAGACTACTGAAACCAATGCAAGAAGAAACAGAAGATCTGTATAGACCCAAAATCAGGGGAGAAACTGAATTAGCAGTCAGAAAGCAGGCAGGAAACGAAGTATGCCCGGGGTCCTAGGCAGGAGCTGAGGGCAGCCCTCTCCACTTGTAAGCAGGCAAGGAACACACTGAAAACACCCTTTTCACATGGGTGGCCTGCCACAGCCAGTGCCACAGTCACAACTGCTGCAAAAGTAGCTCGACACCATAGCCAACTGTGCGGGTGGCCCGTCAGACTGCAATGACACAAGAAGAGTCTGCATTGACACAAGAAGAGTCACCAGTAGAGACTGGAAAAAGAAGAGGACGTTTCTCTTCTCAAAGTCCGCTCCAAAGTAACAGAAGTAGAAACTGCTCGACCATGTCCCTGCTTTAATTTCTGATTTTAGCAATTTCATTCTTCTCTATTTTTTTCTTAGTCAGTCTAGATAAAAGTTTGCAAACGTTGTTGATCTTTTTAAACAGTCAACTTTTGGTTTTGTTGATTTTCTCTATCGTTTTTTAATTTCCTATTTCGTATATTTCTGTTATAATCTTTGTTATTTCCAACTTATATTTGCTTTTGATTTAGTTTGCTCTTCTTTTCCTATTTTCTTAAGGTGGAAGTTTCCATTACTGATCTGAGCTTTTTCTTATTTTTAATATAGGTGTTTACAAGTATAAATTTTCCTCTAGCACTGCATGAGCCCTGCATCCTTTAAATTTTGATATGGTATGCTATGATATTTATCTCAAAGTACTCTCTAATTTCTCTGTGATTTTTCTTTTTATCCATTGCTTATTTAGGGAGAGTGTTGTTTAGTTTCCACACAGTCGTGAATTTTCCAAATTTCCTTCTGTTATTTCGGTCAGAAAACGTATTTTCTATGCTCTTAGTCATTTTAAGTGTATTAAGACTTGTCTTTCGGCCAAAAAAAATCTGAACAGCACAAGCCTAATATTGGACATTAATCTAATTGTTTTCAGTTAATCTTTTAAAAATTACATTGAATAGCTCTATTATATTGAAAAAAATTTAGTGTAAAATTCTCAATTATTTTGTTCAGTATTTTTTTGAATATTTCTTTCTTCTTGATGCCGATATAAATAAAATTGTTTTTTTTAAATTTTTTTAAAAAAGGAAATTGAATTATTAATCAAAATACTACCTGAACAGAAAAACCCAAGCCCAGCTGGCTTCACTAGTGAAGTCTACCAAATGTTTAAAGAAGAATTAATACCAATTCTTCACGAACTCCACAAAAAAATAGTAGAGGAGAGAACATTTCCCAACTTGTTCTGAGACCAATATTACCCCGACACTAAAATCAGAAAAAGATATCACAAGAAATGTAGAGATAAGTATCTCTTATGAATATGGACACAAAAATTCTCAACAAAATAGCAGCACGCTGATTCTGGCAACCTTTTAAATGAAGCATATACTATGGTCAAATGAGATTTACCCCAGGAATGTAACATTTGCTTAACATCTGAAAATTAATTAATGTAATAAAATAAAAACCAAAACCCACCAGATGATCATCTCAATAGCTGCAGAAAAAGCTTCTGACAAAATCCAATATCCTTTGATGGTAAAATCACTCAATAAACTAGGAATAGAATCTCCTCAACATGATAAAGGGCTTCTACAAAAGCCCCACAACTGACATCATATTTATTGGTGAAACAGTGGATGCTTTCTCCCTAAGTTTGGGAACAAGACACAGAGATGTCTCTGTTCACCACTTCTCTCACACATTCTACTTGAGGTACCAGCCAGGGCAATTAGGCAGAAAAGAAATAAATAATTAAAATGAAAAGATCGAAAGGAAAAAGTAAAAGTATCTGCATTTGCAGATGACATAATCTTGTATATAGAAGATACCAAGGAATCCACTACAAAACTTTCAGAACGAATAATACATTCAGAGCAAGTTGCAGGATATAAGATCAATATCCCCAAATCAATTGTATTTCTATACACTTGCAATGAACAGTACACAAAAGCACACAAAAAGGAAAATACTTAGGAATAAATATAACAAAAGAAGTGCAAAACGTAGGCTGAGAGCGACACTTCACACCCACTAGGATGGGTTTAACAAAAAAGTTGGATAATAATTAAGTGTTGACAGCCTGGGGAGACATCCTCACCCTCAGACGCTGTGGGTGTGAATGCAAGTGGTACAGCAACTTCGGAAAACAGTCTGGCAGTTGTTCACCGGTTAACACAGAGTTAACATAGGACCCAGCAATTCCACTCCCTGGTATATTATACCAAGAGAAATGGTAACAAATGTCCATTTGAAAACTTGTACACAAACATTCAAAGCAGAATTTTCGTAATTGCCAAAAGGTGAAAACAACCCAAATGTCCATCACCTGATAAATGGATAAACACAGTGTAGTGTATCTATACAATGGAATATCACTCCATAAAAAGAAATGAAGTCCTGATACATGCTTCCACATGAATGAACTTTGAAAACATTAAGTGAAAGACACCAGCCACAAAAGGACAACAATTATCTATGATTCAACCTTTATGAAATGCCCAAAATAGGCAAATAAATAGATCATTGGTTGGTTGCTTAGGGCTTGGGATGGTGGGTGGAGCGTGAGAGGAAAGGGATGCGACAGCTTTCAAAGTCTTTAAAACTCTTCAGAGTTCTGAAACGGACTGTGGTGATGGTTGCACATGTTTTTGTGAATGTACTAAAAATCATTAAGTTGTACACTTTTAAATAAAATTGATATAGCCAACAATAAAAAGAAAACAAAACTTAAAAGAGACATTTTAAAAATTGTGTAAAATACCAAATCTTTAAAAATACATAAAACAAGACATGTAAGAACTTATAGAGAAAATTATAAAACTGAAATACATTAGGGATAACTGAAATGAAGATAAATACAATGTTAACAGAAGACTCAATATAAGAAAGATGTTAATTTCCCACAAATTAATCTCTAGATTCAATCAATCCCAATCAAAATTCTAATATATTTGGTGACAGACATTATTAAGCTGATTCTAAAATTTATATGAATGGCAAAAAATTCTTTGAATAAAGATGGAGGACCAGATATGTAGGTATTAGCATTTTTAATGGTTACAGTAATTAAGGCAAGGTGCAGATAGCAAAAGGATAGGCAAAGAGACAAATGGAATGGAATAGAGAGACCAGTAAGAGATCTTTGCAGCACCTGTGGCCAACTGATATATCACAAAGGTGGTGCTGCAGATCAGTGGAAAAAATGGAATCTCCAATAAATTGTACTGAGACAACTAGGTATGCATATGTAAAATAAAATAAGTTGGGAGCTTATGTTATAAACCGAAGTCATTTCCAAGTAGATAAGACAAAAACGGGACAACAGAACTATAATATTTTTCAAAGATAACATGGGGAAATATCTTCGTGTCCTGGGGAAAGCATTCTTAAACAACACACATGTAATAGCACTTATAAGAAGAATGCCTGTTCATCAAACAATACTGACTAAAAAGTCTGACAGCACTAAGTATTGTTGAGGATACAAAGATCCTCAACTTCATTAAAAATTAGGGAAATGCAGGGCCGAGCCCGTGGCGCACTCGGGAGAGTGCGGCGCTGGGAGCGCGGCGACGCTCCCGCCGTGGGTTCAGATCCTATATAGGACTGGCCGGTGCACTCACTGGCTGTGTGCCGGTCACGAAAAAAGACAAAAAAAAAAAAAAAAAAAAAAATTAGGGAAATGCAAATTAAAACCACATTAAGATAACATATCACACTCATTAAACTGGCAGAAATAAAAATGTTTAAAAAAGTATACTATATGTTGTAAAGGACATAGAGTGATTATGCAACTCAATGCAACCACTTTGGAAAACCATTTGACATCCATCACCTTTGGGTTTAAGTTGCACATTCCTGGTCTACATATAAACTCTTTAGAAAAACTCTTGCACATATGCACCAAGACATTTATGTCAATGTTTAAAATAGCAATATTTGGAATGAAAAGAAAACTAAAAATTGCCCAAATATCCCCAGGAGAATAGTGTATAATCACACAGTGGACTATTCTTCCCTCCCTTCATGTAGCTATCTATCTATGAAAATAAATAAACCACAGTTCTACATATCAACATGAAGAGTCACATGAACATAAGCAAAAGAAGTCACAAAAACACCTGCCGTATGATTCTAGTTATACAGAATGGAAAATAGGTAAAGCACAACGATTTTTCTTAGAAATGCACTGTGTGTTAGAAATAATATTCAGAAATTTCAATATCAGCACAAATGCTAGTGATGTAGAATAATATACATATCTTACCAGCCCTCTTAGGAAATCCTGTTGAAGGAATTCTCAACGATGTCATAAAACGCCCATTACACACTTTTTGACCAATCAATTTTACTGTTACAACTGCATATGGAAGACACTGTCTCGGTTTATCTACTGGTTTTGAAAAGATGTTGTATTCATAGAAGTATACCTGAAAGACAAATAAGAAGAAAAATAATAAGTTTATGCTGATTAATCTTGGCAGTCAGACTTGAGCAAGATCATATTTTTTAAAAGTCTATATAACTACGTGTTATTTATTTATTTATCTACTTCTACATACATCCTCCCCCTGTCATCTACAACCCTAGCTTTTTTGAAGATTTATAAAGTTCCTTTTTTTCCCCACTACGTGTTTTTTAATTCATAGGCTACCAATGTCAGCAGAAGCAGACACAATCTGTTTTAAAAGAAAGAGTATTTTTCCATTAAAAGTTCAAATATTTTGCATATGCTCTGAGCCATTATATTATTATTTTATTTGGCAGCAAAATAATTAGAAAAACAACAATAGCTTAATACATTTTACATGTGGGATCATGTATATACTTCTATATAGAAGATTTATCTTTTTATCAAATATATGATTATATATAATATATTTATGTATAATCTATCCTGTATAGAAAATTAAAGTTCCACAAACTGTCTAAGCAGAATATGATAAAAGATTACTATTTCACTTAACGTAATCTTTTCTATTTTTCTCTTTTTGCAAAGTACAAAGGATCAATATTGTTTCAAAATAGCCTGATTTTTAAACATTAATATTTTTAATTGATAAATAGTAATTGTGTATATTTGTGGGATACAATGTGCTGTTCTCATGTATACATACAATGTGGAAGGATTAAATGAAATTAATTAATATACCCATCACCTCACTTACACATCAATTTTTTCTTCTGGCAGCTGACAGGTATGGGGATCTGAACTCTTGAAAACGGTGTTATAAATACCACACCCTAATCATAGAATGGTTGATTTTCAAGTAATCAAATCTACCATAATGTTGACATACCACTGAACCATAGGCTTGTAGCTGAATGGTATCTTTCAGAGAAGGTATACTTCTTGACATGTGGCAGTCAAAATTAGGAGAAGGATCCAAAGAAACTTTGTTTTTATCCATGGAAGGCTGAATTTTCTTAACTCTTCCAAAGAGAACCTAAAAAAGAAAAGAAAAAAAAAAAGTCCATAAGAATACACCAAAACACTTTTAAGCACTCAAACTTCAAACAGGAGTAAGGCTCACACCGTTTTTTAAAGAAGTAGAAATATGAATGGAAAGATAACCCATGTCCCAGATGAAAGGGCTGACTTAACACGGTAATTATGCCAATTCCCCCTCAAATTAAACTCTAAGACTAATTCCAATAAAATTTGCAGAAAATCTACTTTTAGAAATAAGTTTCAATCTAAAAATTTACCTGAAAGATTAAACAAACAAGAACAGCCCCCCAATTTAAAAAAAAATCGGTCAGAAACAGAATGATGGAACAGGACAGGTGATTCACAATTCCAGATATTAAAACATTTTCAAAAGGATCGTATTACCACAAGAATAGGCAAAGGAAAAAACAAACAAAAAACAGAACACACGCAAAAAGCCCAGAAGCCCACACATATACTAAACATATAGTGTATTATTAAAGGCACCATCTGAAATAAGTGAAGCAAGAAAAGATTGTTCAGTAAACAGTATGGAACAAATAAAAAAAATAAATTTTTTACTTAATCTATAAACCAAAATAAATTTCATGCAAGTTAAATACTTAAGTATTCAAAACACATTGAAATATTAGAGAAGGAAACACAAGCAAATATTTATCTAATCTCAAAGTGAGGAGTCTTTTCTCAGAATATGTGCCAAGAATCATGAAACCAAAACATATAGATTTCACTATATAATATGCTAAAACTTCTGTACATCAAAAGCAAATGAGCATAAAATCACAAAAAACAAAACTATGAATAGAATTGACAAAAGATGCGATACAAGAAAGTGCAATGAATATCATGAAAGGTACACATTTTATATAAAGTCAGCAATTCTATCACTATTATTTTAAATAAGTTAATACATTCTTTCAAAAATCAAAACAATACTAAGTGTAATCTGGTATCCTGGATTAGATCCTGGAACTAAAAGAAATATGAGTAGAAAAACATGCAAAAGCTAAATGAAATCCATAGTTTAGTTAAGAGTTGTACCAATGTTACTTTCTCAGTTTTGACAAACATGCCACAGTTATGAAAATGTTAACATTAGAAAAAGTTGGGTAAATTGTGTACATGAACTCTCGTACTAGAGCATGGTAACTTTTATGTAAATCTAAAATTATTCAAAAATAAAAGTTCACTAAAAAGATAACATGAAGTGATTAAACATTATACAGGGAAAAAGCCTAACTCTCAAGATACTCTTTACTCAATTGATAATACTCACGGAATCAATCACGAAAAAAAAAAAGAAAAAAAAAAACGAGTAACTGGCAAAGGCTATTAATAGGCAATTCACTAAATATAAGTAGTCAACAAGTATCTACAATGAAGTTTAACCTCGGGAAACCATAATAAAGAAGAAAATTGAGCCAATGAGGAGAAACAAATGATCACATATTAGACTGGAGAAGATTATTTAAAAAGTGTAATGTACACAATGAGGGTGTGAGATAACAGTCATTTTCATACACTGTGGATGGAAATGTGAATTAGTACAAACTTTCTCAATACAACTAGGCATTACATATCAAAAGCTGTACTCTTTGTTTCTCTTCAAAACGTATAAATCTTTCGCCTTTTACATATCAAAAGCTGTAAAAATGTACATAGCTTTGACTCCTAATTTAACACCTCTGAATAAACCAATTAATTCTTAGCAAATAATCATGCATGTGTGTAAAAACATACCTACAAGGAGGATCGAAGCAGTATTTAAGAGTGCAAAAACAAAACAAATCCAAAACTAAATAACTTATAATCCACATTACCAAATTTATAGGCAAATTTATGGTACAGATTTATAGTGGAATACTATGCAGCCATTCAAAGGATTCTGCAGAAGAACATTTATTTAATGCTATAAAAACATCTTCACTTTATAATCAGTGAGAAAAGCAAGTTACATAGTATATAAAGCGAGAACAAACTTTAATTTTAACAATTACACATTCATATCTGTATACATGAGTAAAAGACTATCAAAAAACAAACCAAAAAACCTACTGTGGCTATTAATGAGCTTTTCAGAGTATTTTAGTGTTTTTCAAATTTTCTTAGATCAGTATCTATTACTTTTCAATATAAAAATAAATTATGCTTAATGAAATTGAAAAAAAAATATATATATATATTTTAGAAGAGCAACCTGTTTATACTTTGGTCTACCACTGACCACTGAGGCATGTTCCTCTTCGGACAGAAGCAGGCTAGAAGTGAAGAGCTGGGACCCTGGGATGCAGACCTGGGGGGCTCACTTCACACTCTCCCCACCCTACAGCCTGCACGTGGAGGTCTTGAGGCACTCGTACTGACCTGGCTGTGTGCCACCTGTCTGTGGCTGTTAGGCACCCATCCTGTGCCCTGCAATGTTATAATCAAGACCCCCACCCAGATATATATAGACCCAGCTGGTGCTGCAGCTCTGTCTTGTTTCACACTGCAGTTGTCACACACTGCTGTAACAATATTTTCTATTCTGCTTCTTCCTTGCTGTAATTTTCCACCCTGAGAAAGAGTCATAGCCACATAAGATCATAAGATCACTCCTCTTGCCCTGCTGCAAAAACCCAGAAATGTTATGCTATAAAAATAACAACCAGACTGCATTTGGGGCTCAGCCACTGGACAACAAACAGTCTGCGGGGCCAATGCCAGCATATCAATAAACACTGTTTCCTGTTTTAAGCCTCGGTGTTTCCTGCTTCTCCCTGAGAGTTCACAGTAACCCACTGCAACAGTCTCACTCCAGCCCTAAAGCTAAATCTGTTTCCAGACAGAGGCTCCTAGGGTAAAAAACTCAAGTTGAATTCCATGGAGAGTCAGAAGCCATGAATTTGAAAATATCTGAGGTTAAAAAAAAAGAATTATGTCATATGGATCATTGATTTTATGTGGAAGTAAACTCAAACACATCATCCTAAATTGTCCTTACATAAGTAAGAATCCTGTCAAACTACTGTGATTTTAGTTTTCCTGGCAAAGCTACAATTAACTAAAGAGTAAATCTTAAGTAAATGTGTCTTTTGAAACTTGAAATTCTACTATGAGATTTATTTTTTTCAATTTTGAATAGTTTTAGATTTTCGGAAAGGTTGCAAAAGTAGTTCAGAAGTTGATTCTGGGAAGATGGTGGAGTAGAAAGCTCCAGAAATCTGTCTCCCCATGTAGATAATAATTGCACTGGCAGAATTATGTTCCATTCAAAGGAAAAAAATAAACAAACAGAAACTGTCCCTAAAAAGACCTACTGATGGATCTCCTAGATAAACACTTTAAAAGAACTGTCTTGAAGATGCTCAAAGAACTAAAGATATGAAGAAAGTCAAGAAAACAATGTATGAAAAAAAAACGGAAATATTAATAAAGAGACAGAACACCTAAAAAGAAACCAGAAAGAAATCCTGTAGCTGAAAAGTCCAATAACCAAAATGAAAGACACACTAGAGGGATTCAAAGACAGATTTGAGCAGGCGGAAGAATCAGTGAAGACTGGAAAATGGAAATACTGAGTCTTTGAATAGAAAGAAAAATATTGGAAAAAAGTGAACAGAACCTAAGAGACTTGTGAGGCAACATCAAGGGGACCAACGTACGTGTTGTGGGAGTCCAAGAAGAAGAATGGGAGAGAAAAGGCGAGAGAATGTTTAAAGAATTAATGGTTGAAAACTTTCCAAATTTGATGAAAGATACAAACATCGAAGAAGCTTAGTGAACTTCAAGCAGGATGAATGCAAAGAGACTCATAGTCAGACACATTATAATCAAACTGTCAAAAGCCAAGAGAGAAAATTTTGTAAGCATTAAAGAAGCAACTTGTCACATACAAGGGAGCCTCAATAAGATTATGAGCAAATTTCTCATCAGAAACTTTGGAGTCCAGAAGGTAGTGAGATGATATATTCAAAATGCTAAAATTAAAAAAAAAAAATGTCAACCAAGAATCCTATGTCTGGCAAAGCTATCCTTCAAAAGTGAAGGAGAAATTACAACATTACCAGATAAACAAAAGCTTAGGGAGGTTGTTATCACTACACGTGTCCTGTAAGAAAGTTTGTTACCAATATACTACACTCCCACAGAGTGTCCTGCAGTTGCAATGAAAGGACACTAGACAGTAACTCGAAATTCTATGAGGAAATAAAAATTTCAGTAAAGGTAAATATATGGGCAGTAATAAAAATTGTATTATTGTAACAATGCTGTGTAACTCTACTTGTTTCTACAAGATATAGGAGACCGATACATTAAAAAAAAAATATTAGTCTAAAAGCTAATATTGTAATTTTGGTTTGTAACTTAATATTTTGTTTTCTATGTGATTTAAGAGACTGACACATTAAAAAAATCATTAGTATATGGTTCTGGACACAATGTGTAATGAAGTAATTTTGTGACATCAACAACTAAAAGTGGGGGCAGAGCTGTTAAAGGGGTAGAGTTTTTATATGTTGTTGAAGTTAAGACAGTATAAACTCAAATTTGAGTGTTACAGCCTTAGGATGTTAAATGTAATCCCCATGGTAACCACAAAGAAATTAGCTGAAGAATATAAACAAAAGGAAATGAGAAGGGAATTTAAATCCTTCACTACAAAAAAATTAAACACAAAAGAAGATGCATTACTGGAAATGAGAGATAAAATGCTATAAAGTATATTGAAAACAAGTAGCAAAAAGATAGAAGTCCTTCCATAATAGTAATTACTTTAAATGGAAATGGATTAAACTCTCCAATCAAAAGACAGAGATTGGCAGAATGAGTAATAAAACATGGTAAGAGACTCACTTTAGATCCAAAGACACAAAGAGGCTTTAAGTGAAAGGATGTAAAATAGTAACTGAAAGAGAGCAAGGTTGGCTATACTAGTCACAGACAAAACAGACTTTAAATCAAAAATGGTAACAAGAGCGAAGAAGGACATTATGCATTAATAAAAGTTTAACATGCAAGAAGATATAACAACTATAAACCTTTACACACCTCATAACAGATGATCAAGATATATAAAGCAAAATATTGATAGAATTGAAGGGAGAAACAGTTCTACAGTAACAATTAGAGATTTCAATTACCCCATTATCAATAATGGATAGAACAACCAGACAGAAGATCACTATGGAAAGAGAAGACTTGAACAATACAATAAACCAACTAGATCTAACAGACATATATACAACACTCTACCTAACAACAGCATACACATTCTTCTCAAGTGCACATAGGACATTTTCCAGAATAGACCAGTTTGGCCACCAACTGAGTCTCAACAGATTTAAAAAGATAGATAACATATATATTATATTCTCTGACCACAATGCGATGAAGACAGAGATCAATAACAGAAGGAAAACTGGAAAATTCACAAATCTTTGGAAATTAAACAGTACACTCTTAAGCAACCAATTGATAAAAGAAGAACTCACAAGGGAAATTTAAAAAATACTTAGAGATGAATAAAAAAATGTCATAGCTTATGGGGCACAGTAAAAGCAGTGCTATTGGTGAAATTTGTATCCATAAATGCTTACATTAAAAACAATGAAGATCTCAAATCAACAACCTAACTTTACAATTCAAGAAACTAGAAGAATAAACTTTAACCCAAATTTAGCAGAAGGAAGGAAATAGTAAACATCAGATCAGAGATAAACAAAATAGAAAATGGGGGAAAAAATCAACAAAACTGAAAAGTTGGTTCTTCAAAAAGACCAACGAAATTGACAAACCTTTAGCTAATGGACTAAGAAAATGACTGACGATTCAACTTAGAAAATAAATGAAAGTGAGTATTTTACCACTGAGTCTACAGAAATCAAAAGGATTGCAAGAGAGTACTAGGAGCAACTGTATACCAAACAATTGGATAACCTACATGAAATGGAGAAATTCCTAGAAACACAAAACCTACCAAGACTGAACCACGAAGAAATAGTAAATGTGAATAGACCTATAACTAGTAAGGATACTGAGTCACTAATCAAAAATCTCCTGACAAAGAAAAGCCCTTGAACTAGTATCTTCACTGGAGAATTCTACCAAACATTAAAAGAACAATAATTCTTCTCAAACTTTTTCCCCAAAATTTAAGAGTGGGGAGTACTCTCTAACTGATTCTGAGAGGCCAGCATTACAAAAACAATAAAAACAAGCGTTGGTAAAGATGTGGAGAAATTAAAACCTCTGCGCACACTTGGTGGGGATGTAAAATGGTATGGCGCTGTGGAAAAACATATATGGCAGTTCCTTAAAAGTTTTAAAATAGAACTACCCTATGATCCAGCAATTCCTCTTCTGGGTATATTAAAAAGAATTAAATGCAGGGTCTCCCAGAGATATATGGTAGTCTTGGTATACCCATATTCAAAGCAGCATTATTTGCAATGGTCAAAACGTGGAAGCCACCCTAGTATCCATTGACAGATAAAGGGATAAGCAAAATGTGGTATGCACGTTCAATGGAATAATATTCAGCCTCAAGGAGGAAATTCTACAACATGGATGAATACCGAATTATGCTAAGTTAAATAAGCAAGTTACAAAAAGACAAATACTGTATGATTTCACTTATATGAGGTACTTAGAGTAGTCAAAATCATACAGACAGGAAGTAGGATGGTGGCTTCCAGGGCCTGGAGAGAAGGGTGGTTATTGTTTAATGCATATAGAGTTTCAGTTTGCAAGATGAAAAGAGTTCTAGAGATGCATGGTGTTGATGACTGCACAACAATATAAATGTACTCAATCCAATGAACTGTACACTTAAACCCTGGTAAGATAGTAGATTTTGTCATGTGCATTTTATCATAATAAAAATATTTCAAAGAAATACACACTTACTATGAGATATTTGGAAAATATTAATTTGAAAAACTAGAAAGAACAGAAAACACTCCATATTGTCACGATTCAAAGATTATCTCTGATAACCACTGAGAGCATTTCTTTCTAGTTGTTCCTTAATCATTTTGACGATATCACATATATGTTACTATTTTTGCTGGCTGGTACAAGGATCAAATCCCGGACCTTGATATCAGCAGCATGCTCTGACCAAGTGAGTTAACCGGCCAGCTCTTTATATAGTATTTTTTAACTTAATTTTTTGAAAAATTTAACATGATTGCATAAACGTTTTCCCATGTCTTTAAAAACTCTCTGTAAACCTAACTTCAACAGATGCATCATATTCCAGAGAGAGGACATATGATAAATTCACTATGCACTATTGTTGGACATTTACATAAGAGCTATTTTCTTCTATAGTAAATAATGGTTTGATACACGCCTACAAAAAAATAGTTCCGAGGTCTCATATACCCTGTATTCAGCTTTTCCTAAAGTTAACATCCTACATAAACGTGGCACAGTTATATAAATTAAGAAATTAACATTGGTATAATACTTTTAACTAAAATAAACTGTAAGAGTTTCACAACTTTAACTTAAGCCACTGTTATTGTGATACAATGTTTCAGAGGAGGACACTTAAAACACTATGGTATTATTTATGGCATGAACAGAAAAGAGAAAGAAAAGAGGGTCAATCAAGACAGAAAAAGATATTATACACTGGGAAGACAAAGATGATGAAAGCTGCTTTTGCTTACCTGAAGTTCTGCTCTTCCTACCATGAGTCAGAAATAGGGGAAAATTATGAGTGATAATGATGACAAAAATAATAAATATTATTATTGCAATTTATTTTATGTAATGCGATTTTAAAACACTAATTTACATTGAGAGAAAAATATATTTAGGTCAATTTAAAGAAAACAGTACATATATTTAGTAATTGTTGTACGCTACTTACCTTAAAAATGACAATACTTTCTACAGTGGTATTTCGACAGTGATGAGCATAATTCAAGGCAACATCAACATGTCTAAATATATAAATTCCAAGAAGAGGATTTCCTAATATCTTCAATGAAGATGCTTTGGTGCTTATCCCATTCTGATATATCTCTGCCACATCACTGTGAGAAGTGCTAAAAAGCAGAAATGCTCTTCAAGTTCTTGGCCACATCTTCCACTCTCACGCATCTCTGATCTAAAGCAAAACAAATAATGTGTAAATTTAAATAACAATATCGACACAATTTTCAAGAAGATAAATATTTCAGATTACCATAGTTAGAGAGTAAGAAACATGTTGATGATATTCGATATTCAGAGGTGTCACTACCCTATGATGATAAGTTAGGCTGAGGAATGAATTCAAGATTACTTATTCAGGATTTATGAACCACATGTTGCACAGGCCAGTGATACTAAGAGCTAACATTTCTTGAATGCTGCTAAGGTATCCAGTACAAAATCTGAAGCTTTTCATGCATTTTGTCCTTTCCTTCTCATTTCCCCCGAGAAGTTGTTGTTATTATTATTATTGTACTTGTTCAACGCATTTTGAAAATAAAAAAATGAGTTCAGAAAATTAAACTCTGCCAAAGTAGCAAGGTGACAGAGTTGGAATGAATTACACGTGCCAACTCTCGTCTGTCACGTTTCAGAGCTCAAGTTCTTGCTAATTGTGTTATGGAGGGAAGAACATCAATTTTATAAATTATATCTCTATCTCTATATCTACATTGATCCAAATACATACATACACGGTCATTTATCAGGATATTCTCCATTCTTCAGAGATCTAGATAACAGCTGAAACGAACAAGCTATCTTAGTAGTAAGAAAATTATGACTCATCCTCAGAAAAGATTGTAGTCTGAAGTACAGATACTTCTGATTCTACTACTTCCATAACAAGACCCATTTCAACATACAAAACATATACCCCCCTTCCCCAAACTGGCAGATTAGATAGCGTGTTCTACATGGCTTGCTCAGGAGTAGAAGCAGCAGCAGCAAGTGCCACACCAGGTAGTACAACAGAGAGGTTCAGACACTAGGACAGAAATGTGATTCCAAATGATTGTCCGCAATGGGGAACCTACAGAACCTAGCAAAGGAATATCTATACCACAAAAGGAAACTGTTCTTGAAAACCACATGCTTCTAACATTTATTTCTTAGAACACAACTCACAGAATTTGTATAAGGTATACTGTGAACATAAGCATATTAACATTTATTTTTTTGCAAGAATGACATCATTAACAGTAGTCAGGATCACAAAACACATGGCAACAGCTACAGGCCAAACTGACTGATTAGATCACGACCACTTTTCTCCTAGTTCCTGGAAATGTCAATCTTATCTTTTAAATGCACATGTCCGTATTTCCTGCTCTTGCTTTCATCTTGACGTCAGTATATTCTGTGAACCACTAAGAGCTCGATGTTGACTGTTAAGGTTTACTTCTCACAGGAGAATTATAATGCTTTCCCCCATTTTTCTGATTTCTCAATTTGTTTTTATTGGGATTTGGAAAATCATTAACTTTCTGAGCAATGCCTACAAGGAATTCCCATTTAGGGACACTAACAACAATAGCACAAAAGACAGGAAAGAGGGAAGACATCGAAGTATACTGCTGTTGTAAGGTTCTTACACTGCACATAAACATAACATTTTTTGAAAATACATTGTGATAAATTAAGATGTATAACATTAAGTCCTAGACAGCAGGGTTTTTCAACAGTGGCACCACTAACATTTTGTGCCACATTCTTTGTTTTATACCTAGTTACTTTGCTGGCTAAATACTATATCATCCAAAGGGATTCCATGCAATGAAAAAAATATATAACTTAATAAAAGTCTGACTCAGGGCTACAAAAACCACTGTAGATTAAAGTAGAAAATATTCCCTTGAGTTTTGTATTGGTAATAATACTGATAAAAAACTCAGGCCTAAATATGATTTAGATAATAAAAACGACCAATTAAAATTAGCTTTTAGATCTATTTCTGGCTCTAAAAAGTTGTGTAGAAGTTTGGCTTTGCAACATTCATCAGACACCAGGATCTATGTCACAATGTTAAATGAGAGAAGCTCTGAGTCTCAAGATTTCCATTTCAGAGGCTGTAGGTAAAATGAACCTGAATAGCCTTTTGTGTGTATAACAACATGTAATCAGATAATATAAAGATCTAGCATTTGCAAGGTGCTCTATTACCAAAAGACACTAATAAGCATCACATTCCATGCTAAAAAGGATATTCATATTAGCTTGAATATTTTTAAAAACATAAGAGTTAATAATAATTTTTGAGAAATGTTTTCCCATCTTTTGATGTAAAACATAATGAAGAATAGGTGTCAAAATCTGTCCAAACTTGAACCTTACACATTGTTTAAGCTCTGGAACAGAAAGCTCAAAATGAACCCAGGAACCAAATATTAAAATCTGTAGTTGTATTCTTATTTGTGGGTTTGTCATTTTTGTCCTCATTATTATTGTTATTATTATTTTTTTATCTTACAAATAACAGAAACCTATTTCTCACTCTTTTGGTGGCTGGAAGTCCAAAATCAAGGCATCGTTTCTTGAGTGTCTGTTCCTCATAGCACCTTCTCATTGTGTCCTCATATAGCAGAAGGCTATTTTTTAAATTACTATTTTATTAAATATTAAGTAAATAAATGTAAAAGACTTAGATAAGAAAACTTATATTGATAGAAAATTATAGAAGTTAATATAGCACAATTAAGGAGCAAAGGTAGAAACAGATTTGGAATCTTGTATCTCTCTCTGAAGAACTTGAAATTTTAATTAACTCTGCACTACTATGATGTCTCCCTAATGAAACCAACTATGACAGAGTGAAGTTGTAAGTGACTCAGATGAAATGCTTATGTCATAGTTAATTACATCTTCCAGAATAGATTCCTAGATAACCTGCATAGAGTAGGTAATCAATAATTTGTTGCTGAGTAAATGAAACACTGAGAAGCATGGAAGGATTCCATCTCCAAGTTTAACTGGAAACAAAAGTACACACAAGGTATTTAGCTACTGCGGGTGACTAAAGGAAAGAATGAAAGTTTTCAAGTAAGTATGTTTTTTAGAACATAGTTAAAGAAAATGAGGCTAATTCTTTGGAGAGCTTGAAAGGGAACTTAGTAGTTTTCAAACCCAGCAGATTGCTAGTGGTAAGCACTCATTGACTAGCTGGCCCAAAGTGCAATATAAGAAACGAAAAATAGACAACTAAGAGAAACTGGGATTCAACAAACTCACACAAGTCCAGAGATGAGGCAGTGTGTTAGTTTTCGATTGCTGCTGTAAAAAATGACCACAAACTTAGTGGATTAAAAAGTGTATACTTATTATCTTACAGTCATGCAGGTATTAAGTCTAACACGGGTCTCATGGGGCTAAACTCAAGGTGTCATCTGGACTGTGTTCCCCTTTGAGGTCTTAGGGGAGGATCCCTTTCCTCGTTGGCAGAATTTAACTATTACCAGTTGTAAGACTGAGGTCCATTTCCTTGCTGGCTGTTAGCTGAGGGTCCTCTCAGCTTCTAGAATTTACTCACATCCCTTCACTCATAATCCCCTTCTTCCATCTGCAAAGGCAGTTTGAGTTCCTCTCAAATCTCTTTCTTTCATCTCCTCTCTCTGATCCACTCTTCTGCCTCCCTCTTCTATTTATGAAAGTTTATGTGGTTAAACTGGGTCCACCCAGATACCCAGAATAATCACCCATCTCAAGGTCTGTGATCTCAGTCATATCTGCAAGCTCTTTTTACCATGTAAACCAACATTCATAGATTCTGGGGATTAGGACTTGGGTATCTTCGGGGGAGCATTATGCTGCTTACCACAGGCAGATTCCAAACTTACTCAGTCCTTCAACGATAATAGTAACACATTTTTATTCCTGAATCTCCACTATACTGTCTACAGTTTTGTCTTTATCCATGTTTGGTTCCCCTCATACTCGTAAGAGGGCTGCAACTAGGCTTTCTGGCTTTCTTGCTCATAGCCACCAGGAGAGACAGAGACTTCACTTTCCAGGATTCCAAGTAAGACTCATGCTGTCTTCGATGGAACTATATTGACTAGGCTTCTGCATCAGGAACCCAATAAAGCAAGGGGAATGGGGCAAAGAATGGCTTAAACTAATTATGTCAGATGATCTAGAACTGTTAGGAAAAAACTGCAGTCTATTATGGTCTACTCATTTGGCTACCCTTTATATACACCCTTCTTCTAATACATTAAACCTTTTAAAAATGCTCATGCCCACGCAAAGCACTTTCAATCCCAACTCCCAAGAAGGGAACAACCCAAAGTCTCATGTAATTACTACATCAAACTCCAAGTCCATGATGTGAGTAATGTGCCTTCATTTCTAACAGATCTCGATATAGATCCCTATAATCAACATCCATTTAGGGAACATATGGCTAAAACAGTTAATTTATCTACACCCAAAATACACTAGGGTGGAAAAAACAGGATGACCACAATGAAATTCAGAAAAGAGAAGAATGACACAACAAATGGTCACTCTTAACTGGTCCTTAGCACAAAGTATAACTATGCAAAAAGTAGTAGCTGGGATTCCTTACTCTCAAAATTCAAAAGGCGATTAACCATAGCAAGAGATCTTGTTTAGACAATGGCTGAGACTAAGAATTTCTATCTCCTGGCAACAAGCCTCTGAGATCTTCTCATCACACAAGTCCCAGAATCTACAACGGCCTTTAATTACTGGGTTTCAATTTGAAACTATCCGTTTCTTCCTCCCAGATGGCATTTAAAATATGTATTTATTTTTTAATAGTTCAATTGACCAGGTAGAAAATATTGAAAAGGAGGTATTTGGGAAAGATTTAAGGCAACAGATTAGTGCTTTGCCACACATACTTATCTCCTATTAAATCTCGTTCCTTATAAATCCATATTCGCACTACGTAAAAGAGGAATTCTCTACTTCAAGCTAATCTTACAAAGCTGAACTGTGTGAAGCTAGGCCACAAACAGAAAGAACCTCTTTTTTTAAAAACTCAAATCTGCATTTTCTACGGTTTTTAACAAATGATCTTTCTTGGGTCTAACCAGGAAATGGTCAAGGCGCTCTAATATCTTTGTTTTTTCGGACAATTTCCCTCAAATCTACAGGCACATGAAATACTCTGTCTTTGCCCCAAGGTAGAAAGTATCACCAACCTCCAATATGGGAATAGTGGGGGTCCTGATTGCCTTCTTCACCTGAATTAAGTCCTTAATTTTAGAATCTCTTACGTGTTAAGTATCCCTTTACCAGTACCAAATTCAGTTCCAGTTGGAATACCATGACTTCAAGTACAGAAACCCATTCAAACTGGCTTAAAAATAAGTTAACTTCTCATAACAAGAAGTTCAGAAACCAGGCAACATTTATCAGGATTGACTGATTCCGTGACTCAGGGGATCCAGGTTTTTCTCATCTCTTTGCTCTTCCGTCCTTAGCGTTAGAGTCACCCTAACACTAATCTCATTATTATCCCAGGAATGCTGCTACCAGTAGCCGGAAGAACATGCTTCCTTGTTCACATCAGATTGGTCTCTCTTTCCCAGAGACCCCAAGCCAATGTTTCCTCAGTGTGTCCCTGGTCCAAACTGGTTTGGTTCAACACACCCTTGGAAGTAATCATTGATAAAGTGGATGAAATTAACCATGGAGAGTTCAGACTACACATCTGCGGTGGAATATAAATTGAGACATTAAGTACAAATTCAATCACAGCATTGACTGGGTACTGACAGTGTTTAAAATGATAATCTTTCACATAAATTTGAAATGTTTAAAAGTTATCTTAAAACAAAATCCAAAATGGCCAAACTGATACACTTAGGGCAATAGACTTAATGGGTAAGAGAGAAACTACATTTAATTCCTCTTAAGACCAGCTCAAGTTTCTTAACTCTGTGAAACATCTCTCAGGAAGAATAATCAATCCCTCATCTGTACACCTGTATCTTTATTATAACATTATATTATATTTAGCTATGTGTCTTCCCTAATAGAATGTGAACCTTTTACGGCCGAGGAGAAAACTTGATTCATTTTTTCCTGAGAGTATCAAATGTAATATCTGACACAGTAGGCACTCAAATGTTTAATGAATGATCAAATACATAGATGTTTAGATTATTTGTTTTTGCTGATTTTACACTTAAGAAGTAGACAAGAAGTAGATAAGAAGTGGAGACTGGTATCTTTTTGGAGCCACCTGCTTTTCCTGATACTGCAGATTTATAAACTTACTTCCTCTAAGGGGAGTGATGAAAATAAAAACCAGAGGCATCAACGTTATCAATACTTTCTCTCTTCATATCCCCATTTTATTATTCTCTTCTGCTAACCACTCTGTTTATTTTTATTCTTCATTTCTGCCTGTGCCTTAATGTTCCTTAAGGGTACTTCTTAGCATCACTGATTTTTTAAAATGACATAAAAGTTTAACTTAATTTGACATTTAAGCACCCAATTTGTTGCCAGACTCACATTTATGGACACACAAAAAAATAAAAATCACAATATATTGCGGGAACAAGACGCAAACCAATATATTGTGGTACGTCTTATAAAAATGAGTATAAAGTACTATGGGAAACAAATGAGTTTTTGTCTAATTGGGCAAATACCAAAGAAAACAATAAATCCTATACTTGTTGGTCATTTAGAAAGTTCTAATATGTCCTGTATCATTGGGTAGTTGTTCTAACTTTTCTCTAACACTAACAGGGAGAAATAACTGGTTGAAAGGACAAAATTTTAAATGTCTAAAAGAACCAGAAGCAAGAAACAATACCAGGAATTCATTTTTTGGTCAATCTGTTCTTTGTATCTGGAAGCGGCAGGACATATGCAGTCCATTCAATCCTCACTCAAAGCTGTGGTTTTTAGATTGAAAAGAATATACCACAACTTATTCTGTCATTCCCACCAATTCCAAATCTCCAAAGTGACGTCAAGTGGGGCAGCATGTTTGAGTCAAGAGGAATGGGATTCTAAAACAACAGCAAAAAAGAAACCAAAACATTCCAAAATGAATCTACCAAGCCATAGTTAGGTTTTAAGTTAAAGAGGGCAATATGGTAAGGAGGTGAGTTCAGAAAATGAAAATGCTAAAATAACCTATGCTCACACCACATCAATACTTATACATACAAAATGTTTACAATGAGAACTTTGCATATGATCTTATTCTTTCTTATCAAAATAACAATCATGTGTTCTGCCTTCCCAAAAGGCTGAAGGGACACTTTAAAAAACTGAGCCTCAGAACCAGTGGTGTCAGCCCAGACAGATGGTTCTAGTGGATCAGGTGGAAACAGCCCGACTCTATCCCCCACAAATTAAAACTTCAACTAAGTTTCCAATGGGTTGTGTCAAGAGAAAAAAAAATACTTTCTGATTATCTTAACTGCTCTTTTGTATTACACAGGAGGTTCATGGTATCTTCAAAATGGCAGCTTAATAAAAATATGCTTATCCATGCTTCTGGAAAATTTATCAAGATTAGAAAATTAGAAGGAGATGTCTGAAATCTAACTACATTAATGTGTAAAACTTACTAAGTAATCAGACCTCAAACTTACCCTTTCAATATTACCAAAGGCTAAGAGAAGGTAACAAAATAATGATCTGTACTTATTTTCTCAGTAATCCTTAGTAAATCTCAAATGGTAGAAATCAATTAGCATAAGACTCCATATTAAAAACAAACAAAACAAAATCTCGAACTTATCTAAGTCATAATAACTTACCTCTTAGTAATAAAATTTTTTTCCAGGTCCTCATTGTGAACCAGATTTGTATTCCCAAACTGCCATGACAACTGTAGATCACGGCTTACATCAAGCCTGCACTGGTTAAGAGTGTCATGTATGAACCTGTACTCTCTAGTATTGGAGCAACAAAGTGACAAGTAAACTAAAGATAAAGAAAAGAGAATGTAGTTATTTGTATTTAAAACAACATTACTGCTCATCAGTACAATGACAACTGCATATCTGATATAAGACATAAAATAACCAAGTACCTGGAATTTTCATTAACCGAAGGCAACAATTTATATCTAAGGTTCTACAACAAGGGGGAAGATGGTGCCCTCGGGGTGGTGCTGGGGTGGGAATTCTGAGTGGAGTCATTCAGAGCATGAAAAAGGACGAAGAATGGAAGGTGCTTATCATATATCATCTGAGCATGAGCATCCAGTTATCCTGCTGCAAAATGTCAGACATCCCAGCCAAGGGCATCACCATTGTTGAAGATATCAATAAACAGCGAGAACTCATCTCCTGTTTGGAGGCCATTTATTTGCTGAGCCCCACAGAGAAGTCTGTTCAGGCCCTGATCACAGACTTCTGTGGGACCCCGATCTTCACCTACAAAAGTAGCACATGTTGTCTTCACTGACAACTGCCCAGAAACACCGTTTAGTAAGCTGGGCTGCTGTCATTTGCAAAGGCAGTGAAGATGTTGAAGGAGATCCACCTGGCCTTAGTCCCCTATGAGGTCAAGGTGTTCTCCCCGGGATGCCCACATAGCACCTACAACCTCTACTCTCTGGGCATGGGAACATGCACAGCAGCTTGAGATGCTGGTCCAGCAGACTGCTACACTGTGCACCAGGCTGCAGGAGTACCCTGTCATCCACTACTGCAAGGGCCTGAAGCCCATGGCCCAGCTGGCTCATGCTGTCCTGGCCAAGCTGAACGCCTTCAATGGAGACACTCCCAGTCTGGGCAATGGCCCTGAGAAAATCCACTTGCAGGTGCTAATCACGGACTGGGCAGCTGACCCCATGTCACCATTGCTGCATTAACTGACATTCCAGGCCATGGCCTATGATCTGCTGGACATTAAGCAGGACACGTACAGCTATAACCACCAGGCTGAGCATGGTATGGGAGAAGGCAGTGCTGCTGGATGATAATGATGATCTATGAGTGAAGCTATGGCACCTGCACATTGTGGACATGACCAAGAGGGTCACAGACCTTCTGAAGACATTCTGTGAGGGCAAGAGGCTGACCACTGACAATGCCAACATCAAAGACCTGTCCCACATTCTGAAAGAGATGCTGCAGCACCAGAAGGAGCTGAACAAGTATGCTACATACCCGAATTTAGTGCATGAATGCATGAAGTGTTTCGAGGGTTCAGTGGAGAAACTGTGCAGTATGGAGCAAGACCTTGGCCATGGGATCCAACACAGAGGGCAAGAAGGTCAAGGACACCATGAAGATGATTTTGCTGGTGCTGCTTGACATAACAGCGCCAGCCTACGACAAGGTCCGGGTCCTGTTGCTCTATATCCTTCTTCCCACTGGTGTGAGCAAGAAGAACATGGCCAAGCTGATCCAGCATGCCAGTATGCAGGCTCACAGCAGCCTCATCTGGAACCCGGAGCAGCTGGGAGGCACCATTAACAACCCTGGGGATTCGGGAACCTCCAGCCAGCTGGAGTGGATGGAGTGCATGGAGTCCACTTATCAGATGTCCCGTGGATTCGGGTCGT
Source organism: Cynocephalus volans (assembly GCF_027409185.1). NCBI lineage: Eukaryota > Metazoa > Chordata > Mammalia > Dermoptera > Cynocephalidae > Cynocephalus > Cynocephalus volans. Next base: position 148,264,629 of record NC_084478.1, read on the forward strand.
CAAGGACGTGACGGAGGATGCCATGGAAGACTGGCTGGAACGAAAGCTGTGGCCCTTTTGTAGCTGACATTGCCCCCACGCCCATCTCCCAGGCCATTGTCAGTGCCTGCTTTGGCCACTGGCACAAGAACAAGGCAGGTGTAGATGCTTGGGCCGGGCCATGGCTCATCATGTACATTGTTTGCAGCACGGCCATGTCAGAGATTCGGCGTCCTACAAGGTGAAAAAGGACACTGAGGGCAAGTGGGAGGTGCTTATTGGCTCCTTGCACATCTTTCCTATGACCCACTTCCTGGATGACCTCAAGACACTGGACCAGAAGCTCAAGGACATTGCCCTGCCTGGCCCCAACTCCCTCCATTTCTAGAGAAATAAACTTCCATCCTGCCAAAAATAATAACAATAAAAGGTTCGACAACTGTAATATGGACCTCCTACACTTGATAAAAACGAAAAGATGAATCTGGTTTTTCTCCACATACCTATTGGAATTCTTAAAATTTGACATGTATAGACATAATATAGTTCTAGAACGCAGGCAACTCATTTTCAACTTAAGATGTACACAGACTCTATGTGCATCATTACACAAACCTGGTACCTACTGTTAGTGCATGAGTATTTATTGCGTTTCCCAAGCAAAGTTAAGACAACCTACATACTAGAAAACTATCTGGTTATTTCAATTTGCACAAGTACCAGAACATCTTTGTAAGCTGCTGACTGATACAGTTGCACGAATATTCACGTACTGACTTTTGTGTGGACATACACTTTCATTTCCCAAGGATGAATGCCCAAGAGTACCACTGCTGGGTCATATGCATTTGCATGTTCCGTTTTTAACAGTTCAGTCAGAAGCTGCCAAACTGTTTTCCAGAGTAGCTGTGCTATCTCACATTCCCACTGTCAATATACGAGTGATGTGGTTACTCCACATCCTCATGAGCATTTGGCATTGTTATTCTTTTCCTTTACCATTGTTCTAAAAGGTATGTGCTTATATCTCATTGTGGTTTTCATATGCATTTCCCTAATGGCTATAATGCTGAACATCTTTTTATGTGTTTATCTGCCATCCATATATTCTTCCTGGTGAAAATTCTGTGCATGTTTTTTTCCTGTTTTCTAACTTGATTGTCTCTTCTTTTTTACTAATAAAAGTGCTTTATATGTTCTAGATGAATCCTCGGTCAGATATATGACTTGCAAATGTCTTCTCCCATTCTGAACTTATCTTTTCATCTTCCTAACAGGGTCTTTCACAGAGCAACAATTCCTAATTTTGATGAAGCCCAAATTATTGAATTTTCTCTTTCATGGATTGAGCTTGTGGTGTCATGTCTAAGAACTCTTCATGTGGCTTCAGATCCTGAAGATGTTTTCCCATGTTTTCTTCTGAAGGTTTTATAGCTTCACACTTTACATTTATTTATTTTTTGGTGGCTGGCCAATATGGGTGGCCGAACCTATGACCCAGCACCCAATTTAACTGAGTGAGCTAGCTGGCCAGCCCTACATTTTACATTAAAATCCGGGATTCACTCTGAATTATGTTTTGTGTGAGGTTAGGATAAAGTTCATGTTTTTGTCTATGAATGTCTATGTTACCCTAGCAACATCTGATGAAGACTACCTTTCCTCCACTGAATGTACCTTTGTTAAAAATCAATCGAAAGCCTATCAATTGAACATATTGGCAGGGATTGATTTCTGGAAATTTCTATCTTGTTCCAGTAATCTATTTGTCAATAACAAAGTGTCTAATTATTGTAGCTATATATTAAGGCTTAATACTGGGTAGACTAATTCCACACACTTTTTTAAATTTCAGAATTGTTTTAAGCTATACTATTCTCTTTGCCTTCCCGTGTAAATGGCAGAATAAGCTTATCTATTTACAAAACGTCTTGCTGGAATTTTGATAGAAACTGCAATGAACCTACTGATGAATTTATGACGAACTGACATCTTTATTATGTTGAGTCTTCTAATCCACGAACACAGTACATTTATTTAGATTTTCTTTGATTGTTTTCCATCAGCGTTTTGTAGTTTAACACATAAAATCCTGTAGGTGTTCTTAAATTTATACCCTCCTATTTCATTTTTTGAGCTATTATTTTTTTCATTTGGATTCCCACGTGTTCCTTGCTAGTATACAGAAATAAAATTGATTTTCTGTATTTTAATCTTGTATTCCAACGACCTTGCTGAACTTACTAGTTATGGGTTTTACTTTCTTTTTTTGTAGACTCCTTCGCATCTTCTATGCAGACCATCATGCTTACTTCAAATAGGGACAATTATTTTTAAATATTCATGGGATTTCAAAGGAAATAAATACATGAACTGAATAAAAATGAAAGTGCAATGCATCAAAATGTGAGGAATACAGTTAATGCATTGTCAAAAAGGCAATTTATAGCACTAAAAGCTTACATTAGCAAAGTAGAATTGTTTCAGGTCAGTAATCTAACCTTCCACTTTAAGAAACCAGAAAAAGAATAGCAAGCTTTTAGGATCAGTTTGTTGATGTCCACAAAATAACTTACTAGGATTCTGAGTGGGATTTCAATGAATCTATAAATCAACTAGAGAAAAACGGACATCTTGACAATATTGGGTCTTCCTGTTCATGAACATGGAACCTCTCTCCATTTGGATTTTCTTTGATTTCTTTCATCAGAGTTCTATAGATTTCCTCATATAGATATAACACGTATTTTGTTATATTTGAACATCAGTATTTCATTTTTTGGTGCTAATGGAAATGGTATTGTGCTTTTACTTTCAAATTCTACTTGTTCATTGCTGGTATATAGAACAACAACTGACTTCTGTGTATTAACCTTGTATCCTGCAACTGCCATAATCACTTATGAGCTCCAGGAGATTTTTTTGGTCAATTCTTTTGGATTTTCCACGTAGACAATCATGTTATCTATGAACAAGGACAGTTTTATTTCCTCCTTCCCCATCTGTATACTTTTTGCTTCCTTGTCTTACAGCATTAACTAGGACTTGCAGTATGATTTTGAAAAGGAGTGGTGAGAGGGAACATCCTTGCCTTGATCTTAGTGCCATCTTTGAGTTTCTCACTGTTAAGTATGAAGTTAGCTGTGGGCTTTTCGTACATATTTTTTATGAAGTTGAGGAGATTCCACTCTATTCCTAGTGTACTGAGAGTTTTTATCATGAACGGGTGCTGGATTTTGTCAAATGTTTTTTTCTACATCCATTGACATGATAATATAATTTTTCTTCCTTAGTCTGTTGATATGATAGATTACATTAATTGATTTTCAAATGTTGAGGCAGCCCTACATACCTGGGATAAATACCACTTGATTGTTGCTTTGGGTTAAGTGTGCCCCACAAAAGTTAATGTATTGGAAACATAAACCCCCTTTGTGATAGTGTTAAGAGGGTGGGAAATCTGATTATGGTATTTGAAAGTTGAGGCCTTGAAGAAAGGATTAGTTTGAAAGGACTATTCCCTTGCAAATGGGCCAATCCATTCATGGAGCAACGAGCATGGTTCTGATGGCTTTAAAAGGAGAACGAGTGAGGAGATTAGCTCTCTCTTACTCAGCCTGTTCTCACCATGTGATACTCTGCATTGAATTGGACAGTCCCCACCAAAAAAAAAAACAACCTCATCAGATGCGTTCCCTGGACCTTGGACTTTCCAGCCTCCAAACTGTAATAAATACATTTCATTTCGTTATAAATTACCTAGTTCCAGACATTCTGATATAAGCAACACAAATGGTCTAGTATAGTAGCAGTGTGTAAAATTCTTTTTACACATTGTTGGATTTGATTTGCTAATATTTTATTGAAGATGTCTGCATCTATGTTTATGAAAGATACTGATCTGTAGTTTATTTTCTCCTAATGTCTGCCTTTTTTGGTATTAGGGTAACAGTGGCTTAGAATGAATTATGAAGTACTGCCTCTGCTTCTACCTTCTGAAACAGATTGTAGAGAACTGGTATACTTTCTTAGATGTTTGGTAGCATTCACCAAATCAATAAGGGGTCTGGTGGTTTCTATTTTGGAAGGTTATTAATTATTGATTCAATTTCTCTGATACAGGCAAATTGAGATTGTTTATTTCTTCTTGTGGGACTTTTGGTCCATTGTGTCTTTCAAGGAATTTGTGCATTTCATCCAGGTGATCAAATTTGTAGGCATAAGGTTGTCCATAGTATTCCTTAGACTTTGAATGTCCATGGGATCTGTAGTGATGTCCCTTCTTTTCATTTCTAACGTTAGTAATTTGTCTCCTGTTTTATCTTAGTCATCCTGGCTAAAAGCTTGTCAATTTTATTGATCTTTACAAAAAAAGTCAGATTTTGGTTTTGTTGATTTTTTCTATTAATTTCTTGTTTTCAATTTAATTGATTTATGCCCAAATTTATATTATTTCTCTTTTTCTGATTGCTTGGGATTTAATTTGCTCTTCTTTTTCTAATTTCCTAAGATGGAAACTTAAATTATTAATTTTAGATCTTTTCTTATTTCAGTGCTGTAAACTTCCTCCTAGCACTTCTTTGCTGGATCCCACAAATTTTGTGTTTTCATTTTCATTCGGTTCATGGTACTATTAAATTTATCTTGAGATTTCTACTTTGATTTATGTGTTATACAAGAAGTGTGTTCTTTAATCTCCAAATAGTTTAGATTTTCCAGCTATCTCTCTGTTATTGATTTCTAGCTCAATTCCATTGTGACTTGAGAGCAGACATTGTATGAATTCTATTATTTCAAATTTCTTAATGTGTGTTTTATGGACCAGATGTGATCTATCTTGGTGCATGTTTCATGTGATCTTGAGAAAAATGTGTACTATGCTAATTGTTAGATGGCATAGTCTACAGATGTTCGTTATATCCAGTTGATTGATGGCGGTGATGAGTTCAACTATGCCCTAACTGATTTTCTGTCTGCTGGATATGTCCATTTCTAGCAAAGGGTTGTTGCAGTCTCCAACTGTAACAGTGGATTCATCTACTCCTTTTTGTAGTTCTATCAGTTTTTGCCTCACTGAATTTTTATTTGGATTATTGTATTTTTCAGGTCTAAATCTTCTATGTTTTTGTTTATTTTAAGTGTCTTTAATTGCTTGTTCAGACATATTTATGACAGCTACTTTAAAAGCCTTGTCAAATAATTCTAACACCTGTGTCATCTCTATGTTGGCATCTGTTGAATATCATTTCCCATTCAGGTTGAGATTTTCCTCGGTGGTGGTAAGATGAGTAGTTTTTATTCTATCCTATCCATTCAGGATATTGTTATGAGACTGGATTGTATATAATCTTGCATTTTAGCAAGCCTTTACTAATACCATGCTGGCAGGGAAAACTGCTGTCTGGGAAGGAAGGACACTACCACTAGGCAGGGTTGAAGTCCTGGCTCTCCACAGGGCCTCCATTGACACCCTTGGGGGTTGTAACTTGTCACCCCTGAAAAGGGATGGAAGTCCAAACTCTCAACTAAGCCTCCACTGATATTGTGGTAGGGGACAGGTAATTTGTTTTTGATGAGTTTGGTAGAAGCTAAGGCTCTCCACTTCGTGTGCACTGACTTTAACCATAGTGGGAAGGGTCAATTCACAGTAAAGAGCAGAGGTGGAAATCCACTGGCACTGCAGGAAGCTGGGATGGCAAAGAGGGGAACACGTTACTGCTCTGTGGTAGTAAAAGTCTTGGCTCCTTACTTGATCACCACTGGCACCACAGGGAGAAAGAGGAATACTTTGCTCCTGCTGGGTATGGGTCAGAGTCCAGGTTCTTCACTTGGCCTCCTCTGACACCACCCCAGTGGGAAAGGGGAGAGGCACAGGTGCAAGTCTCTGCTCTCCACTTAGCCTTTGCTGACAAAAGTGCAAGGGCAATGGTCCCCTGCCTCATGGTGTTATGCAGGAGTAGGGTGTTTAATGTAAAATACATTTCTATCTTTCTAGGCTGCTCCTTTCTCAGTCCTTCGGCAAGAGAGAACAGGCTTTTGTTGGGGATTTTGTGGGGGATGGGGGTCTGTGTCAGTTGACATTTCTGGGTTGTGGGTATCCAATCTGAGTTATGTAAGAAACAAAAAGTAAACACAGGGAACTTACTGCTATGTCATGGTCCCTGGCCGGTCTGTTATCTTCCTTCCACCAAGGAAAGTCTGCTTATATTTGTTTCATGTGTAATGTCCAGGGTTTTTAGATTTACTTAGTGGAAGAAATAGTAGACATGTACCTATCACATTTTGTGAAGATCCAGAAGAACATGTGAGTTTAAGGAATCAAAGACCAGACTTAACATAATTTTATATATTATAGAGTCAAAACAGAAGATGAACATAAAGTAAAAACCAGAGAAATACAGTACTAGCTATGAAAAAATCCCATCTTCTATAGAAACATTACCTTTTCCAGCTGTCCTCCTGATCTTGGGAATGGTGAATTTCTTCAAATGATTGACTTCTACACCAGTAAAAAATAAAGGTTCACTGGTTGAGCTCATTTTCCACAGTGTCTTGTGTTTGGCAATCTCTTTCATTTCCATTTTGTTGGTGGCCTAAAATCAACGCAGAGTTATTGAGCAAAAGTTCGGTAAATACATTAAAGACGTTGGTAATAAAATTGTTTGAAAGTTCTGAAACGGAATTGAATTAAGACATATACTTGGTCATACTGTCAACAGTTTTCAATCTCAACTTGCCAGGTTATCCAAAAAAGAAAACGAATTCACTTTGGTTTTTATACAATATTAGAAGTATTTACTTTTTAGTTTCTAACAGACGTTTTCCTTGTACGTTATGTAAAGGTTGAATATCCCCTTTCCAAAATGCTTGGGACCACAGTGTTTTAGATTTTGAATTCTTTCAGATTTTGGAATATTTGCATTATACTTACCAGTTCAGCATCCCCAGTCCGAAAATCCAAAATGCTCCAGTGAACATTTCCTTTGTGCAGCATGTTGGTGTTCAAAAAGTTTCAAAATTTGGACCATTTTGGATTTCTGTTTTTCAGATTAGTTCATTACTCAAGCTGTAATTGTAATTGGGTAACAAAAGCCTCTGTGTCCCTGAAAAGCTTAAATACTTTGAGAAATAGCAATTTTTATAAACATTTGGTAAATTTTTTGCAAATACTCTGTTTTTAAAAGTATTTTTCATGTATTTTTCTGTGACTAGAATGATATTCTCTTTAAATCAGAATCTCTGGCATTAGGAGAAATTTATGAAAGCTATAAACCAACTATTGCCTGACTACCCTACAGTTGATGGTCAACTGCAGCTCATTGCCTATTGTTCTATAGAATCATTCTAGAAATGCCTAAGACAACATCATATACTTTTATCCTAGTATTAACAAAGATATTACTCCCCATCCTTGTTCTCCCTTCCTCCATTTTCTCTCTCCCCAACCTGCAACTTACCTCTCCCCATACACATACAAACACTGACTCTTAGCCTCTCCAATAGAACTCAAAGTGGATATCAAAGGAAAGCTATGGAGCTCATGCAGAGAAATCGATATAAGGAGGCATTTTTCATACCATTTCATAATATGGTTCATGGGCCTCCTGATACGTATCAACTGCTTAGTTCAAGCATTAGGTCACAATCCAAATTAAGAGATGCCAAAATTCTACAGAAAGATCATAAAGGATAAGATTCTATAGGAGGTTCAATAAAGGATTCCCTCCCAATCCCCACTCCTCCTCTGCCCTTTATGAAAGGAGCTCTTGCATCTCCCAATCAAACATGGATCAGAGCAGGGAATGGACAGAGACCTCTAGAAAGAAGAAAAGAAAAATCAGTCCTCTCATCCAGCCACATTGACAGACACTAGTGAGGTGCTGCCTTCTAAAAAGAATACCCTGAAGATATACCAGCTCCAGAGATAGCTGTCAAGACTGCCATGTTCCCTGGCAGTTTAGTAAGGGAGAGAAGGGAGAATAATTTATTTAGGATGACTTAAATTACAGAAAAACTCTTCAATTTGTCTTTATCTACATCAACAGCACATAAATGTATAGAACAATCAGTTGAATATATTTACTTAAGAGACAAGTGCTGAGAAATCCTCAATACTGTTTTCCACTACAGTTAAGTTATATAGTCAAGAAAGCTGGATGATTTTAGCTATACGGTTTCTTACAAAATGTTTCTCTAGTAGGATTTACTAATACATGAAAGACTTCTGAAATTCACTGATTTCTTTCCTTAATGCTTAGGACATTACATTGCGACAAAAAGCTAAGTTAAAAATTGATGAAAGATGAATATTCAGGGTACAATGCTGTTCAATATCCTCTATTAAATAAATCACACCCAGTAATTTTTCAATTACTTTTCCAACATTGAATAATATGCCTTTAACTTCAACCCAAACAAATCACACATGCTATAGTGATAACAAATTCATACATTTCTTTATGCTCACATATCACATACCCATAACCATTACATTTATATTATTTACTTTTACATACATATGCAAAATGTGTCATGTTTTATATTATAATTGTCTTATCAGCCATTACATACATGTTTACATATATTGTTTATTTATATCTATGTAGAAATAAAATCAGAAAGTTTGAATCCGAGGGATTCATGGCAAGGCTATTCTATGTGAGCAATAGAGAGTAGACCAAAAAATTCCTAAAAAATTTAGGAACTGTTAATGTACAGTGCAATGCACCCAGGAGGTCCTAAACAGATACTCAAAAGAAACGATGAACTAAACAACTAACGAATCAAAAACAGAAGGATTTTGCAATAATTAAAACATCTATGTATATAGGTTTTAAGAGTGTGTATTATGAAAGTGAAGAATTTCATACCTATATATTTAAAGTTTACAGAAAATAATAAATTCTTGGAAAAATATAACTTAGAATAAATAAAAAGTATGAATAATCCTATTATTACTAAGACGACACTAAATCGGTAGCTACAAATTGATTCTAAAAGAAAATAAAGATAACATATCACAAATATGCTGAGTTCACCTCGGAAATGCAAGAGTGACTGTCCAATAGGAAATATGTACATTTCATTTACTACCTAACTTGATTAAAGGAGAAAAATCAAGTGATTATCTCAATAGATCAGGAAAAAGCATCTATAGTTGAATTCAAAATTCATTCTTGAATTTTAAAAAGGTCTTAGCAAGAACTGGTTTTTTGGAGTTGGCTGGTTAGCTCACTTGGTAGAGCACTGTGCTGATAACACCAAGGTCAATGTTTCAAATCGTTGAACTGGCCAGAAGTCAAAAAAGAAAAACAGAATTGATTTTTGGAAAGATAAACAAAATCAACAAACCTTTAGTTAGGATAATGAAGAAAAAGAGAAGACAGACAAAACCAGAAATCAAAAAGAAACCATTACAACTGATACCACAGAAATACAAAGATCCTAAGAGATGATTACAAACAACTATATGTGAACAAACTGGAAAACCTGAGAGAAATGGATAAAGTCCTGGACACACACAACTTACCAAGGTTGAATCATGACGCATTTGAAAACATAAACAGACCAATTATGAATGAGACAGAAATAGTAATAAAAATACTCCCAACAAAGAAAACCCAGGGACCACACGGCTTTACTGTCAAATTCTGCCAGACATTTAAAGAAGAACTAATACCAATTGCTCTCAAACTCTTTTGAAAAACTGAAGATAAGGGAGTACTTCCAAAGTCATTCTACATGGCCAGAATTACCTTTATGCCCAAACCAGAAAAAGATACAACAAAAAAAGATAGCTACAGACCAATATACCTAATGAACATAGATGCAAAAATACTCAACAAAATTCTAGTGAATGAAAAACACATTAAAAAGATCATTCATCGTGATCAAGTGGGATTCATCCCAAGGATGCAAGGATGGTTCAACAAACACAAATCAATACCACATCAACAAAATGAAGAAAAAAACTGTATGATCATTTCAATACATGTAGAAAAAGCATTGGATAGACTCCAACTCCACTTCAGAACAAAAACACTCCACAAATTACGTATGGAAAGAATGTACCTCAACACAATAAAAGCCATATATGACAAACCCACAGTTAATATCATATTGAATGGCCCCAAATTGAAGACTTTTCCTCTAAGATTTGGAACAAGACAAGGATGCCCACATTCCCCACTGTTATTCAACATAGTACTGGAAGTTCTAGCCAGTGCAATAAGGCAAGAACAAGAAATAAATGGCATCCAGGTAGGAAAGGAGGAAGTCAAATTATAGCTATTCATAGATGATAAAATCATATACATAGAAATCCCAAAGATTCCACCAAAAAATTACTAGTGAATTCAATAAAGTAGCAAGATACAAAATCAACACACAAAAGTCAATAGTGTTTCTATATGCCAATGATGATATATCTAAGGAAAGCAAGAAATTAATCCAATTCACAACAGCTATAAAAAAAAGAAATACCTTGGGGTAAATTTATCCAATGAGGTGAAAGACCTCTACAAAGAAAACTATAAAACTTTGGTGAAAGAATTGAAGATGACACAAATAAATGGAAAGACATTCCCTGTTCGTTTGGAAGAATTAATATAATCAACATGTCCAAATTACCCACTGTCTACACATTCAGTGCAATCCCTATCAAAATACTGATGGCATTCTTTACAATAATAGAAAAAAACTTAAAATCTGCATGGAACTACTAAAGACGTGGTATACTAAGCACAAGCTTAGACAAAGGAACAAAGTAGGAGGCATCACACTACCTAACTGTAAAAAAAGAATGGAATCCTGTCATTTGCAGCAACATGGATGGAACTGGAGATCATCACGGTAAGTGAAGGCAGGCACAGAAAGAAAAATACTGCATAAGATATCACTCATATGAGGAATCTGAAAAACAACAAAAAAAGTGGTTCTCATAGAAGTAGAGAGCACAATAATGGTTACCAGAGGTTAGGGGGTTGGCGGGGAGCAGGGAAGTAGTGGATTAATGGGTATGAAACTGTGCTATCTACCCTAAGTGCATCAATGTACAGCATATGAATGTATTGAAACACACTGTACTCCACAAATATGTACAAATAAATGTAAACATGAAAAAACATCGTACCAAATGGGAATAGACAGAAACACTCATAACTGAACATTTACATCAAATTGGTCAATGTCAGAAGTACTCTCTTAACATTAAGAATAAAATAAGGATACCCTCTATTACATTTTCCTTTTAACAGTGTACTGCACGTGCTCATCAGGTCAGAAGACAAGAAACAAAAGATATAAAGGAGCTAAAATCTAACAGGGAAACTGGGTTCTTTGGGCTTGGGAATATCTAAGAATCAATGAGAGTGAGTCTCAGTTCCTAAAAGGAAGCCTAGACCCTAATACTAGACCGATTAAAAACGGATGTTACTTTGAAAGGCAATATGTCATAATGGGTCAAATTTAGCTTCTGCCATGAATTAACAATGCTAATATGGGTAAAATGACTAACTTCTCTGAGGGTAATAATAATATCTACATGTCATATAGTTGCATAACCTGGTACACAACAACCGCAAACAATTACCTGTTAATGTAATCCTGAAGCCTGTGCTATGGAACCAATTTTATAGAGTGTGTCAAGAAGCACAGTATTGTAAAGATCAATAGGTTACAAGCCAACTGATTTTGGTTCTAATTCTAGCTCTAAAATTAACCAACAATGGAACCTTGGGCAAGTCACTACTTTCCTCCACAGTGCATTTCCTCTGCGTGCATTAGGAAGGGTAATACGTCTTTCAAAGACAAGTTAGTGGAAAAGGAAATAAACCCCTTATTTCAAATAGCCAGTGTAAAGACTTAATCCTCCCAAGGTCTGTTTAAGAGAACATTTATACTGGGTTTCCTAAGACTATTATTAAAAGTTAGAAACTTCAGTACTAACTGAATTGAGACCACTGGTTACAGATTAGGGATTACTTAAAAATCAAAAACAAACAAACAAACAAAAAGCCTGCAAAATCTTTTACCTGATTACTATCTAAGAGTCTTTAATAACAGAATTTGGTGTTTCAAGTGAACAACTTAGAGAGTCCTAGATTTCCCTTAATAAGACTCAAATGCTATCAGTCATGAAAAAGTTTCTTAATATGAGGCAACTCAAGGTAGACATAACAAAGCATTAGTGAGAAAGGTTTTTTACTGTTCTCTTTCAAACTTTCACGTAAGGCATCTTGCTAGTTCACCTTTAACATCTCTAGAACCTTGTTAATATCCCTTTTTAACAAAAAGAAATTATTGCATCAGCTTCAAGGTCTTCTGGCAAATAGCACTGTTCTGTTTCACTTATTTTTACAATTACCTTTTTTTGGTGACAAATACTGATTTTCCATCTCAAAATATACTTTAGTAAAAAAATTCGATTTTAAAATATTAAAGTATTATAATGATGATATGCAGGCATGGCAAAAATCATCCCTGTAATTTCCCTGGGAAAGAATTCCTGATGAATAAATAATATTCTTGGAATTTCAGTCACAAACACATAAATTCTGAGTTCTTCTGCAGAGTTCTAAATGGTTGAGACACAGAATTACTTCTGATAAGCATAAGGTTAAATCAAATCAAGTGGCTGGCTGGTTGGCTCAGATGGTTAGAACATGGTGCTGATAACACACCAAGGTGCAAGGTTTGATCCCTGTACCACCCAGCTGCACAAAATAAAAAAAAAAAAAGATAAATCATATATATGATCAACTACATATATACTTAGTCAGATTAAGTCAAGATGAATTCCTTAGTTAAGACTATACAATGTAGAGATAAAATATACTTTTGTCCGACTTTTCATTTTATACATCTGAAGTTGGCAAACTATAGCCTGTGGGCCATATCCAGCCCACTACTTATTTTTGTAGGGTCTACAAGCTAAGAATGTTTTTTACGTTTTTAAATGATTGAAAAGAGTCAAGTAATTTTCATGTCACATAAATAATTATAAAAAAATTAAATTTCAGTGTCCATAGTAAGTTTTGCTGGAACACAGCCACACCCATTCATTTACCTATTGCGTTTGGCTACTTTTCCTATTAGAAGAGCATAGCTGAGGCTGGCCGGTTCGCTCAGTTGGTCGGAGCGTGGTGTTATAACACCAAGGTCAAGGGTTGAGATCCTTTGACTAGCCAGCTAACCAACCAACAAAACAAAACAAAAAGAAACAGTATAGTTGATTAAGTGTGGCACAGGCCCTATGGCCCACAAAGATTAAAATATTTACTACGCAGCTATTCATAGAAAAAGTTTGCTGACCCTGTTACAGATGAAGCAACTTACGTATCAAACAGGTGGGACTAAATATAAACTAGGTCTCATCATCTCCATTTCAGAGCCTTCTCTTACACTTCATGTCTCAGTCATCTCTAGCATATTGTGAATTTCATCCTTGCCCACTTTGCTTCTCTGACTTCTACCCAACAGCATTTAAACAGGCTTGAACTTGATTTTAAAACTTACCGGGGTCATATTGGTCTTTGTCTAGCTCACCCCCGACCCCCTCCTCAAACTACTTTGATTTCCACCTACATTACTCTACCGAAACAGCAATCTTCAGAATCATCACTGATTTCAGCATCAATCTCTTACTCCCATAAGCACATTTCTGGCCCACAGCTTACTTGGCCTCTCTACTTTTGATTCTCTTCAGCAAACTGTTCTTGAAATAATACACTCTTTGCCAGACTTCTCTGACTTCATAATCCTGATTTTACAGCTGCTACTCAGGTGGTGCTTTCTTAGTCTCTTAGTAACTCATCTTTATCTAGCCTTTATTACTGTTTTAATTAATTTTTACTTATAAGAAAAAAATATTCTCTTAAAAATTTTATTTTTTAATACTTGAAACTTTTGCAAACTTGATAAATAAAAATAGAACCTGTGGTTCCAACTTGCACTTCTTTCATCAACAGTGAGGTTGAGCTATTTTATTTTTTTCTGTGAATCGCCTGTTCCTCTTTTTCTCCACTTTTTTTCCTTCAGGGAGGGAAGATGGTCTTTCAGTTAATGATTTGTAAAGACTCCATCTACAGATGTGTATTGCAATATTTTTGCCTTTTAATTTTATAGCATCTTCCTCCCATAGACTACACAAAAATTAAAGTTTTTCTAACTTCTGAATCTTTATTATACACTGTCACAAGCAGTGTATGAATTCCAGTTGCTTCATATTCTCACCATGTGATGTCAGCTGACTTTACTTTTTGTCAACCTGATAGATGCAAGTGATATCTCACTGTAGTTAGTTTGCATTTCCCCAATTTTTGATGAGACTGACCACGTACTGAGTATATTTACTGGTCATCTGTGTTTTTACATCTATAAAATGCCCATTCAAGTTTTTTTTACCCACTTATCTATCAGGTTGTTTATGTATCTGCAAGAAATCTTTATATGAAATATTACTATCTCTTCACCAATTATACTTGTTGCAAATAATTTCCTCCACGTTTGAACCTGTCTTTTCAATTTTTAAACAGAAATTTTAACTTCAATGTAGTCAAAATTATAATTTTTTTCCTTTCTATTTTCTTTCATTTTTGCTTTTGATCAACTTTTAGAAATACTTTTCCCTGCCAGAAAGATAATTCCACACATTCTCTTTTAATATTTTTATTGTTTTGCCTTTCACCTTTAAGTCTTTACTCTTCCTGAAATTCATTTTTTGTCTAAGGTAAGAAACAAAGGCTCAGTTTTTCCATACAAATATAAAACAGCACTAGCTGTTATTTTAACATTTCCTGTTCCTATTTATGTGTAATGCCATCTCTGACATAAATCTATTTTTCATACAGCATGAAATACATGGGCTCTCTGCTCTGTTTCACTGGTGTCTTTCTGCATCCCCGCACCACCACCCATACTATAATAAACCTCAATATACGTTTGGGTAAAACCAAAAGAAAAGAAAAAAAAAATCTTTGTTCTTCCATAGCATTTTTATGCTTCCATATACATTTTTATATTGCACTCATCTAATAAGGAATCTTGTTCTGGTTTTAATTGAAATTTCACTGAAATTAGTGATCGATTTGGGGAAAAATAACACAGTTATATTAGTCTTCCTATCTGTGAACATGATACATTTCTCTGCTTTTTCAAGTCATATTTTTTTCCATGAGGATTTTACAGATCTTTTAAAGTATTTATTCTAAGGTATTTCATAATTATTACATTAAAATGGAATCTTTTTAAATTGATGTTGATGATAAAAACGGTTAACACATTCACACAACAGTTTTATGTAAGGTACCAGACACATTTCTAAGTGCTTTAGATATATATTGATGCATTTAATGCTCAAAATATCCTTGTGAGATACGCTTATTTTCAATTAGAAAACAGAAGTGCAGGGAAGTTAAATAATACTCCCAAGGACACATAGCTGACAAGTGCTGAATGTGGAATTCAAAACCAGACAGTGTGGCACCACAGTGAGCAACTCAACCACTAGGCAAACTGAATTCCAGTGAAACTGATTTCTATATATTGACTGCCCAGCAACCTTGTTAAGCTCTTACGAAAAAATTCTAATAATTTGTCTTCATAAACAACCATATCTGCCATGAATAATGAAGGGCAGTATAATAATGACTTCACAGTTTGGTTTCTTCCTTTCTAGTTCTTATACCATTTATTTCTTGTGCTTAGTATAATGTCAAGTATAACTGATAATGGCAGATGTCTTAGGCTTGTCCCTGACTTTAAAAGAAATGCTCTAAATCTTTTCTAATTTAATTTACTTTTTTAGTAGACATGCTTTGTCATGTTAAATTTTGCTGGGTTTATAATTCTAGATTGACTGCAATGTTCTCTTAGCAGTCTGAAGGAATTATTCCACTACCTACTGCCATCCACTGCTCTGCTTAAGAAATCACCTTCAATCTAAATATCATTTATTTATGGATAGTATTCTTCTCTAGCAGCTTTAAACATCTTCTCTTTGTCTCTGGTGTTTTCCATTTTTATCATGATGTTGTAAGGACTGGTATAGAACCAATGGTTATATGCAATTCTCATCAACTTTATCTTTAAATATTGTTGTGGCATTGTTCTATTTCCTTAATATAGAACTTCTAATTACCTATGTTCAAAACTCTACCTTCACTCTTCATATTTCTTAACTCCTCATTCATATTGTTCATACCTAAATATCATACTTTTCATCTAATGTCTAGTTCACTGATTCTCTCTCCTGCTGGGTCTAAGCTGCTGCTAGTCCATTGAGTTTTAATTTCACTTATTACTATTTTCATTTTTAAGAGCTATATTTGGCTATTTAAAACCTCTGTCTCTTACTCTTCACATTTGATACCCCCAGTCCTTTAAAATATTTTACGCCTGATAATTTCAACATCTGAAGTCTGGTAAGTCTGATTCTCCTTTCCATTCTTTGTGCTATCTTTTGCTTATAATACTTCACTTCTCTATGTAATTTATTAATTTATTCACTCATTTCCATAAGCGCTTATTCCTTAGAGCTTGGTACAGGCATCAAGACAGACATCTAGACCAACGGAATCGAATAAACTGCCAAAAAATGAACCCTTACGGTGAAATTACATCCCACAAGAGTGTCAAGACCATGCAATGGGAGAAAGGATAGTCTTTGCAATAAATAGTGCCAGGAAAACTGGGTATCCACATGCAAAAGAACGAAGTTGGACCCTTACTTTAACCCATATAAAAATTAACACAAAATAGATGAAAGATCAAAGCATAAGAGCTAAAACTATAAAACTGTTAGAAGAAAACATAAGGGAAAGTCCAATGTGAGGGTATTGCGTGGTGGGGGATTTAAGAGGTGATTAGGTCTCGAGGAAGTGTCTTCATGAATGGGGTTAGTGCCCTTTATAAACAAAGGAGACCTTAGAGATGACCCTCGCCCCTCCCAACACGAGGACACAGTGAAAAGACAGTCATCTAAGAACTAGGAAGCATTACCTCACCAGATACTGAATCTGCCAGCACCTTGATCTTGTACTTCCCAGTCTTCAGAAATTTGAGAAATAAATTTCTGTTCTTTTGAGTTACCCAGTTTATGGTATTTTGCTATGGCAGCCTGAATGCACGAAGACAGAAGATTTTTAGATCTCCTATAGGTCAGTTTGGACTGATCTTTAGTCAGCAAGGTCAAAAGGATTATGATCTGTATGATGAGAAGGAAAAAGGCTTATATGAAAAAATATATAGCATAATAACTCATAATAAATCCGCTTAATAACAAATTGATTGTCAATAATGTCTGGTGAATTGGTGATGGGGGTACTGAAGAGGTAAAGTTAAACAGTATATTATTTTTCATGGACTGGAAACTTGAAACTGAGCCTTGTTGAAGGATCACAAGATGCCGCTAAATTACCATCAGTAAAATCCTTCTATTAATAGTCCTCTTATTTGACTTAAAGAATATTGGTGACCTTTATTTGTCTGTCAATTCAGGCAGGAACATCTGGTTGAGCATCAGATCACTTTTTCTTACTGACTACAGATTCGATTCAACATTTATGAAGCCATTGTAATGTGAAACCCCATTAGGTAAATGTACAAGCTATTCAAGGGCAGCACTTTGTGAACACATACACTTAAACAAAGTTCATTTTCACTGTAGTGACTTATGAAGTTGAATCCTTCATTCTCTCTCAAGTCCTTTAGCTTCAGATTTGGTATGGGTGACTTGGAACTTGGGAAGAGAGAGAAACATCTGGAATGACCAAATGCAGGATAATGATGATCATTTTTTAGAAAATTGCCCACAGTCTTACACATTGAAGCTAGAAGTTATTAAATAGAAAAATGGTTTCTAGGTCATAGTGGATTGAATTATGTCCTCCCAAAACTCACTGAAGCCTGAATTGCATCCCCCAAGTTTCATATATTAGAAACTTAGCCCCCACTGTGACTGTTCAAAAGGTGGGGAATCCTACTATGAGAACTGAAAGGTGTGGCTTCGGGGAGGTGACTGGATTGTAGGATCGTGCAGTAGTGAATGGACTAACAATGGTGGTCAGGGGCATGGTTCTGAGGGCTTTGGAAGAAGAGAGTCTGTCTTTCTCTCTCTCTCTTTTTCTCTTTGCTTCCACCATCTTGCCACGTGAGACTCCTGGGTCACTGGCGCCACCACCAGAAGGACTTTGGAATTGCCAGCCTCAGAAACTGTAAGCAATAAATTTCGTTTTTCTTTATAAATCACCCTGTTTCAAGTGTTTCATTACAAGCAACAGAAACGGACTAATACACAGTTCATCTCCATTATCTCCAGGATAAATTAACAGAAAAATGGAAACAAAATAGCAAGGAAGCCACAATAGCACTTTTATTGTGCTCTAACTTTTATTTAAAATGGATGTTAAGACTTTTCAGACCATTTTTCATTTCTTGTTCCCCACTTATCCTGTTTACTTTGTCACTGCCAAATCTCAGAATCTTTCAGAAAGAGTCATGTCAAGATTACCAAATCCTTTTGGAGAATCTGAGCCATCTGTTGAGAACTATTTCCCTAGAGAGTATTATTGTGATACAGAGACAAAGGCTTATAATAACTACACAGTAATTCCAGGGGTTTCCTGGACTCACTAACAGAAAATAACAAGGGGAATTTTTAAAGTTTTTAAAAAAGTCAACAGAACTCCTAAGAAAATGACCCTTCTATTCATACTTGTTTTACTTAGGTTTAAAAGA
Organism: Cynocephalus volans; assembly: GCF_027409185.1. NCBI lineage: Eukaryota > Metazoa > Chordata > Mammalia > Dermoptera > Cynocephalidae > Cynocephalus > Cynocephalus volans. The sequence continues at coordinate 148,283,343 of NC_084478.1, forward strand.
TGTAGAGACGTAGCACCTGTGTGATTCTGAAATCAGTGCCCATATCAACCACTTCCTCGGAAAGATATGCTCAAAAGAAAGTCTCACATGTTAGAATGTTCTCTCTCTCTAAATTCTTAGAAGTGTATAGTAAAAGTGTACTAATCTGAACTATTGGAGAAGAATAAAATCTTAGGACCTAGGGTGAATGTAATAAATATAATATGGAGTGCTACCAAATAAAGTTTCTTCCAGATTTGTTTTAAAGACTCTACTAAGATCGAAAAAGCAATTTTTTCTTCAAATGCAAAAAAGTCTAGAACTGGTCATTACGACCAGTGAAAACATGGGGGTGGGGGGAATCTAAATTCTCAGGCCCACCTACTGAAAGGAGCTGAGGATAACCTGGGTAGAGTCTTACTCTTGTAACTTAATCCAACTTTTCACTGTCCAAATTCTTCATGAAATTCGATTGAAAAAAAAAATTTTCTTAAGGATTTATGAGATAGTAGAAAAGACTCTATACAGAACGCAAGCAGATAAGGGTTTTCTTGTCCTGATTCTGCCACTCATTAAATGTTTGCTTGTTTGCTCCTAAGTCTTATTCTCATTTGTGCTTCAGACTTAAAATTGAATTGTAAACCTATCCCTCTTCCTACCACTTTTGGACTCATTTTATTTACATTTTGTCTGTGTTTCCACAAACAGGCATATGTAAGAAATTGCATATTGTACGCAAGTTGATGCCTTAACAGTTTTACAGCTTTGTAAGTTAAACAGCATAGATATCTCCCCTAACTTTCAAATTACTTGGAAAATTTGTCTAGAGTATTTCTCTCCATGACTATAGTACTTTTGATTTTTGAATGTCAACAGTAGGTCCAATTTCCATCCTCTGAGAGTGAATTTCATTTTTAGAATCAACCAAATATCATTTAAAACCCATTTAATTAACATGTGGGTGACCAATTGTGGCAATACCACATTTCTTTAAAAATGTCAAATACCTTGCCACAAAATAACTAATTTTCTTGTCCTGCCTATATATTGGTTCAAAAGCCAATTCCAGACCTTGAATACCACAAATGTTCTAAGCAATACAAGGGTACTTTGATAAGTTCGTGGAAAAATGGAATTAAAAGATAATACAAATACTTCCATGAATTTTCTGAAGTACTCTTGCATTTGTATATTGGCCTGACTTTCCAAATTAGTTATAAAAAGGTTCAATAGGTTTTTTCAAGATGGCGGTGGCTGCAGCGGCTGCCGCGGAGTAGCTGAGGTGGAAAGGCGGCCACTGGGCCTCAGGCAGCCGGGAAACTTGTGGACTTTCCTCTCACCATCTCTTAAGGGAGGACTGCAGCTGCTGGCCGGTCATGGGGGATGACCGCCACTTTGCCCTTGGCAGGAGAGGCTGCCTCACTTACAGGCAACAGCTTTGAAGTGTGGAGCAGGAAAAGAACTGTTTCTTAGCTGCAAAAGCGAGTCTCTAAACAGGGAACACGGCGCCAGGGCTGCTGTGGATGCAGAAAGGATCCCGGAGGCTGGGGCTGCGCTGAAGGCGGCCCGCTGCCCTATTCAGGATTCTAGGTTTCAGGCCGGCATTAAAGAAGATTCCTGGGAGCGAACGAGCCACGCCGCGACTGAACAGCCCGAAGCGGCAGCGGCCGAGAATGGGGAAGGCAACAAAGCAGAGACAGAGAGCGAGCACCCGACCTGGCACAGCACTGTGAGTGACCCCTGGTCCAGCTCTGTTCCGGGGGTGGATGCCCACCCGGCTCCCACCTGCACCACCAGGCCACTCACCGCCCTGGTGCTGCCTCCATTTTCCCAGGTGCAGGCAGCTCTGCCCGGCTCCTCCAACACTGAGCCTTCCCACTTGCTTGGCCCGGCGCGGGGCTTTCCGGAGCCTGCAGGCCAGCCTCCCCTCCCACTCCCTCCGCGGTTTCCTGGTGGGGCTGGTGGCGGGGGGCATCTCTGGCCAGTGTCGGGAGGGCAAGGAAGTACGGGCGGGCCAACTGTCACTCCACCACACCCTGGACTCCGGCCCCCGGTAAACTTCCTGTTACTGGGAGGCAGATACCATCTCTGCGGCCACCAGTTTGGAAAAAAGCCTAATGAATTTCTGGTTGGGAATAGTGTGGTAGGAGAGTTCCCAGGTCTGCTTGAACCTGCCGGAGAGCAGGCTGCAGGCGGGCGCTAGACTCGGTTTATACCAGGGGGATACAAAGGTGAACAAGACCCAAGAAAGATCTACATAGTGCTACAAAGGCACCCAGAGAGACCGGTCGTCTGTGCCTAGCAGAAAGCTGGTAGACTTCCTGGGCGAGGCAGTGCCGAGCAGGGTCTTGAAGGCCCAGCTGATAGATGAAGGGTGCAGAAGACACGCCCCAGCCCAGCACAGTGTGCACAGAGTGGGGAGATGTGCACCCAGGGAGGCGGAGACTCGACAGAAACCACACACCCGGTGGGGTCGCCACTGCACGATCTAACAGCCTGGGCCAGAGCACACGGAACGGGGAGAAGTCCTGCACAGGAAGTGAAAGCTCAACAGAGATCACACACCCTGTGGTACGTGATCCACCAGCCCAGCAGAGTCCAAGCTGACCAGAAAGGTGGCTCCCCAGATAATCCCAAGACTCGAGGCAACCACACACACAAGGCACTAGAGGCCAACTGAGCAGTCACGGAAGGAGCCATACGAAATTGGCAACCACAGCAACATCTTAGTTAGTCATTAGTCTCAAACCGGTGGACTGTGACACCCCCTGCCACAATGAATAAACACCAAAAAAAAAGATACCAGAAATACAAAAAATCAAGAAAGTACACCACCAAAAGTTAATAAATCTCAAACTCTAGATCCTATAGAACAAGAAGCCCTTGAAATAACTGACAAGGAATTTCGAGTGATAATTCTAAGGAAACTGAATGAGATACAAGAAAACTCAGCTAGATATCATGATGAAATGAGGAAAAGTATACAGGACCTGAAAGAGGAAATGTACAAGGAAATCAATGTCCTGAAAAAAAATGTAGCAGAACTTGCTGAACTGAAGAAGTTATTCAGCGAAATAAAAAACACAACGGAGAGTTTAACCAGCAGGCTTGTCGAAGTTGAAGAGAGAACCTCTGAACTTGAAGATGGGCTGTTTGAAATAACACAAGCAGACTAAAAGAAAGAAAAAAGAATCAAGGACATTGAAGAAAATCTGAGAGAGATATCAGAGAACCTTAAGCGCTCAAACATCCGAGTCATGGGTATTCCAGAAGGGGAGGAAAATGGAGATTCCATTGAAAACATATTCAACAAAATAGTGGCAGAAAACTTCCCAGGCATAGGAAAAATCACAGATCTTCAGATCGAGGAAGCTCAACGATCTCCAAATGTATTCAACCCAAAAAGACCTTCTCCAAGACATGTCATAGTCAAATTGGCAAAACTCAGAGACAAAGAGAGAATCTTAAAAGCTGCAAGAGAGAAGCATCAAATCACCTATAAGGGAGCCCCAATCAGGTTAACATCAGACTTTTCATCACAAACCCTAAAAGCTAGAAAGGAATGTGTTGATATTTTCAAAATACTAAAAGACAAAGATTGCCAGCCAAGAATACTCTACCCTGCAAGGCTATCCTTCCGAAATGAGGGGCAAATAGTATACTTCTCAGACAAACAAAAACTGCGGGAGTTCACTACCACATGACCACCCTTAAAAGAAATCCTCAAGGGAGTACTGGGTTTGGTTCCTGAAAAATAACTACCACTGCCATAAAAACCCAAGAAAAATCAATACCCACTAGTATAATAAAAATGGCATTCATGAAGAGAAAACAAGCAAATGAAAACACTATCTACAACCTAAAGCACCAACAAACACAGAAACCAAACAGCAAATCAGAAAGCAAGGAACAAAAGACACCTAAGACAACCAAACAACCAATAAAATGCTAGGAATAAATCAACACCTTTCAATAGCAACTCTTAATGTAAAAGGCTTAAATTCCCCAATTAAAACACACAGACTGGCTGACTGGATCAAAAAGCAGCACCCAACTATATGCTGCCTACAAGAGACCCACCTCATCCATAAAGATTCAAACAGACTAAGAGTGAAAGGATGGAAAAAGATTTACCATGCAAACAGAAAAGAAAAACGAGCTGGAGTAGCTATTCTTATATCTGACAAAATAGACTTTAAACTAAAAACCATAAAAAGAGACAAAGAAGGACACTACTTAATGATAAAAGGACTGATCCATCAAGAAGACATAACAATCATAAATATGTTTGCACCCAATGTTGGAGCAGCCAGATTTATAAACCAAACTCTATTAGACCTAAAGAAGGAAATAGACACTAATACCATAATAGCAGGGGACCTGAACACCCCACTGTCAATATTAGACAGATCATCTAGGCAAAGAATCAGTAGAGAAACACAAGATCTAAACAAGACTCTAGACCAATTGGAATTGGCAGATATCTACAGAACATTCCACCCAACAACCTCAAAATATTCATTCTTCTCATCAGCACATGGATCATTCTCCAGGATAGATCACATATTAGGTCACAAATCAAGTCTCAATAAATTCAAAAAAATTGGAATTATCCCATGTATCTTCTCAGACCACAATGGATTAAAACTAGAAATTAATAACAAACGAAACTCAGGAAACTATACAAACACATGGAAATTAAACAGCATTCTACTTAATGACATATGGGTCCAAGAAGAAATCAAGCAGGAAATCAAAAAACTTATTGAAACTAATAAAAACAATGATACATCATACCAAAACCTGTGGGATACTGCAAAAGCAGTATTGAGGGGAAAATTTATTGCATTAAACGCTCACTTCAAAAGAATAGAAAGATGGCAATTGAACAACCTAACACTTCACCTTAAAGAACTAGAAAAACAAGAACTATCCAAACCTAAAGTTAGCAGACGGAAAGAAATCATTAAGATCAGAGCCGAACTGAATGAAATTGAAAACCAAAAAACAATTCAAAAGATCAACGAATCAAAAAGTTGGTTTTTTGAAAAGATAAATAAAATTGACAAACCATTAGCATGGCTAACAAAAAAAAAGAAGAGAGAAGACTCAAATAACAAAAATTAGAAATGAAAAAGGCGATATTACAACTGATTCATCTGAAATACAAGGAATCATTCGAGACTACTATATACAACTATACGCCAACAAATTTGAAAATCTGGAGGAAATGGATAAATTTCTGGACACACACAAGCTCCCAAAACTGAACCGTGAAGACGTAGAAAATTTGAACAGACCAATAACAATAAAGGAGATTGAAGCTGTTATCAGAAGGCTCCCAACAAAGAAAAGCCCAGGACCAGATGGATTCACAGCAGAATTTTACCAAACATTCAAAGAGGAATTGACACCGATTCTTTACAAACTATTACAAAAGATTGAAACGGACACAAATCTCCCAAACTCATTCTGTAAAACAAACATCATCCTGATACCAAAACCAGGTAAAGATATAACCAAAAAAGAAAACTACAGGCCAATATCCTTGATGAATATAGATGCAAAAATCCTCACTGAAGTACTAGCAAACAGAATACAGCAACACATACGTAAAATTATTCATCAAGATCAAGTGGGATTCATCCAAGGGATGCAAGGTTGGTTCAACATATGCAAATCAATAAATGTGATACACCATATTAATAAACTCAAACACAAGGACCATATGATCATATCTATAGATGCTGAAAAAGCATTTGATAAAGTTCAGCACTCATTCATGACAAAGACCCTCTATAAGTTAAATATAGAGGGAAAGTATCTCAACATAATTAAAGCCATATATGCCAAACCCACTGCCAATATCATCCTGAATGGGGAAAAGCTGAAAGCTTTTCCTTTAAGAACAGGAACTAGACAAGGATGCCCACTCTCACCTCTCCTATTCAACATAGTGTTGGAAGTACTAGCCAGAGCAATCACAGAAGAGAAGGAAATAAAGGGCATCCAGATTGGAAAAGATGAAGTCAAAATGTCCCTGTTTGCAAATGACATGATCCTATATATCGAACAGCCTAAAACCTCTACAAAAAAACTGTTGGAATTGATAAATGATTTCAGCACAGTAGCAGGATATAAAATCAACACTCAAAAATCAGCAGCATTTCTTTTCTCCAATAGTGAACATGCAGAACGAGAAATCAAGAAAGCCTGCCCATTTACAATAGCCACCAAAAAAATAAAATACTTAGGAATTGAGTTAACCAAGGAGGTGAAAAATCTCTATAATGAGAACTACAAACCACTGCTGAGAGAAATTAGAGAGGATACAAGAAGATGGAAAGATATCCCATGCTCTTGGATTGGAAGAATCAACATAGTGAAAATGTCCATACTACCCAAAGTGATATACAAATTCAATGCAATCCCCATCAAAATTCCAAAGACATTTTTCTCAGAAATGGAAAAAAACTATTCAGACATTTATATGGAACAATAAAAGACCACGCATAGCCAAAGCAATGCTGAGCAAAAAAAAATAAAGCTGGAGGCATAACACTACCTGACTTTAAGCTATACTACAAAGCTATAATAACCAAAACAGTATGGTACTGGCATAAAAACAGACACACTGACCAATGCAATAGAATAGAGAATCCAGAAATCAACCCACACACTTACTGCCATCTGATCTTTGACAAAGGCACCAAGCCTATTCACTTGGGAAGGGACTGCCTCTTCAGCAAATGGTGCTGGGATAACTGCATATCCATATGCAGGAGAATGAAACTAGATCCATACCTCTCACCGTATACTAAAATCAACTCAAAATGGATTAAGGATTTAAATATAGACCCTGAAACAATAAAACTTCTTAAAGAAAACATAGGAGAAACACTTCAGGAACTAGGACTGGACACAGACTTCATGAATACGACCCCAAAAGCACGGGCAACCAAAGGAAAAATAAACAAATGGGATTATATCAAACTAAAAAGCTTCTGCACAGCAAAGGAAACAATTAACAGAGTTAAAAGACAACCAACAGAGTGGGAGAAAATATTTGCAAAATATACATCTGACAAAGGATTAATATCCAGAATATATAAGGAACTCAAACAACTTTACAAGAAGAAAACAAGCAACCCAATTAAAAAATGGGCAAAAGAGCTAAGCAGGCATTTCTCTTTGGAAGATATACAAATGGCCAACAGACATATGAAAAAATGCTCAACATCACTCAGCATCCGGGAAATGCAAATCAAAACCACACTGAGATACCATCTCACCCCAGTTAGGATGGCTAAAATCCAAAAGACTGTGAACGATAAATGCTGGCGAGATTGCGGAGAAAAAGGAACTTTCATACATTGTTGGTGGGACTGCAAAATGGTGCAGCCTCTATGGAAAATGGTATGGAGGTTCCTCAAACAATTGCAGATAGATCTACCATACGACCCAGCTGTCCCACTGTTGGGAATATACCCAGAGGAATGGAAATCATCAAGTCGAAGGTATACCTGTTCCCCAATGTTCATCGCAGCACTCTTTACAAGAGCCAAGAGTTGGAACCAGCCCAAATGTCCATCATCAGATGAGTGGATACGGAAAATGTGGTACATCTACACAATGGAATATTACTCAGGTATAAAAACAAATGAAATACTGCCATTTGCAACAACATGGATGGACATTGAGAGAATTATATTAAGTGAAACAAGTCAGGCACAGAAAGAGAAATACCACATGTTCTCACTTACTGGTGGGAGCTAAAAATTAATATATAATTTCACACACACACACACACACAAACACACACACACACACAAACACACACACACACACAAACACACGCACACACAAAACCGGGGGGGTGGAAGAAGATATAACAACCACAATTACTTGAAGTTGATACGACAAGCAAACAGAAAGGACATTGTTGGGGGGGAGGCGGGGAGGGAGAAGGGAGGGAGGTTTTGGTGATGGGGAGCAATAATCAGCCACAATGTATATCGACAAAATAAAATTAAAAAAAAATAAAAGGTTCAATACTTAGGCTAAAAGTAATGTAAATTATGTGTAGTTCAATAGTCTCCCCTGGACTATAACTGACCCATTTTTCTACCTCTAGCACAAACTATAGTTCTTTATAAAATAAGTACCTGCTGTGGTCTCAGTTTGTGTCCCCTCAAATTCTTACATTGAAACCTAATTTTCAATGTGACGGTATTAAAATGTTGGGCCTTTAGAAGGTGATTAGATGGTGAAGGTGTAGTCTTCAGGAATGGGACTAGTGCTCTTATAAAAGAGGCCTAAGGGAGCTAGCTAGTCTCTTCAGCTGTGTGAGGACACAACCAGAAGGCACCATCTCTGAGAAGGCAGGCTCTCACCACACACTGAATCTGCTGGTGCCTTGATCTTAGACTTCCCTGCCTAGAGAACCATGAGAAATAAATTTCTGTTGTTTGAGGAGTTGTCCAGTTTCTGGTATTGTATTATAGCAGCCCGAATGGATTAAGACGGTACTAATAGATATTTACTACCAAGGACAGATATTTACATACTTTAAAAGTATTCCAATGTGTGAAAAATATCTACATCTTCATGTATCATATTTATTACAAAATTATGCATAAATCAATTGAAGAGCAGAAGAATTTACCCAAAGAGAGTTGAAAAAGATCAACACAGTATTCTAAGTAATAGCGATAGCAAAGCCATTATTTGAAACACTTCCCACTCTTCAGTGGTATCTGGCATCATACAGTTATGATCAGGATTCAGTCTGCACATGAAAAGTGACAAAGGAATACCTACAAAAAAAGAAAAAGAAACACAGACATGTAGAGAATCATGGTCGGAAGCTTCCCCCAGAGCTCTCTCTTTATTGTCCTCTGCATTCAGTTTTTCCCCCCTGGTTTCTGCCTCCCTTCTATTCCTATTTCATTTTGGGGGAAGGAAGGGTCTGTTTCCTGCATGTCTCAGTTCCTTCTTGCTCACACCCATTCTTTCCTCTTCTTTCATTCGTTTTTTCTCATTAAGTTTTTCTGTTTCTCATCCCTCAGCACATTCTCATCTGTTATTGAGTCCCACTGTCAGCTCACCATTCTTATAAGAAAGGAACCTTGTGACACAGCAGGTGACCTTGCTCTAGCGTTTTTACATAGAGCAAAACAAAACACAAGGAAAACCACACGCAAAAAAACCCACTAAATAACTACTTTTATACCAAAAGTTTGATTAACAATCATAAACAGCTACGATCCATGCTATGCACTCTGTAGGTACTTTATATTCAGTATCTCATTTTATCTTCACAGATTGGTAGTAGTATTCTCATTTTCAGATGAGAAAACAGAGACTCAAAAAGTTTAAGAAACTTGCCTAAGGTTATCTAACTGGTAAGTTACTTTTCAAGTCCAGGCTTGATGTCTAAGTCTGAATTCTAAACCAATACACTATCCCAACTCAGTCCTTAAATTTTTTTCTCGAGGTATTTAAACTTTAACTGATTGATTGTACCATGGAAACAATATATTGAACTGGATAACTTTAAATTTATGCCTTGATTTCAGCATAATACTACTAATTACATAATATGTATCTATATGTAACTAATTCATATATTAAAATGCTACACAGTTTTCAAGAAAACATGTTTTTGTTAGTGAAACATCGTATTAGAGAAAAATCACACGCTGCCAAAGTGCTTTACCCAAGTGCTTTTCCCGTTACTCTTACTCAGTGAACAAATGTGTGGGATTTCTCCCCACCAGCAAGCAGGCGAGCAATTTCTTAGCAGACAGCAGCTGGATTTCCTCTAGTTCAATTCTGACACTATTGACCTGGAGACAGTGTCAGATCCCACAAGTGGTGGGCTTAGTCCCCAAGACTGCCCCACCCCACTTCTGATGCCAACTGCAAGCTACAGGTTGTTTTACCTGTGCTTCTGACCAACTGGCTACAAATTGGGATTCCCGTAACCCACATTTGGGTTCGAATGATTTGCTGAGTGGCTCACAGAACTCAGGGAAACACATTTACCGGTTTATTATACAGGATACCACAAAGGATACAAAGAGAAACACAGGGTGAAGTATGGGGAAAGGGGGGCAGAGTTCCCATGCCTTCCCCGGGCAGGTCACCCTCCAGGAACCTCCAAGTGTCCAGCTATCCGGAAGCTCCCTGAACCCTGTGCTCTTGGGTTTTTATGGAAGCTTCATTACGCAGGCATAATCGAAACATGAACAACTGTGTAGAAATGTAATTGGACAAAGAGGGAACGATCTAACACTAACAGACTGGGTGCAGAAACCCAGCAAGGCCTGTCTGTTCAGATTCTTCTTGGCCTCTCTGTGCAGCATTCTTTCCTCCTGAGTATAGGGAAGGGCCCCTCCTGAAACGGGGGTCTTATACCCTACAATCAACTATGGTAGGTCAGAGAATTTCCTGCCTTGGGGAGAAAAAGGAGGGGAAAGGAGGGAGTAGAAGGTCACAGAGCAGTATGAGCCAGGAACCATGGATGAAAACCAATAGGATTATTTCAAAAACATCCAGCAATATTTGAGACTTACTTCAAATTCCAGATTTGACTTTCTTTTCTCCAAGTTAAGCATTCAAGAAAATCAAAAAGAATTTAAAATAGCCATTGTAGATCAATTTTTAGAAAGAAAATGCCACTACAACACATTCTAAAAACTCAGTGTATAAACAAAAGAACATTTTATCCTTGAATGATTTATTATTTTGCCTATGTTTTACTCTAGTGCTTTAATGAAGTGTCATTGCCCAAGGCACTCAAAGTAGTAAAAGTAGAGTATATAAAGAAACAATTAGGACCAACAATAACCACATATGTAGTATTAGGATAATAAGGATAAGAGACTGGCCAATAAAAATAAAATGCCCATAATATGGGTCCTAGAGATTCTGAGCAATTTGATAGTGATGGTCCATCCCCCACTGGCATTCACATAAAGATATCAATCGGGGACCAAAATTAAGGCTGTTGAAGCAGAAATAATTTTACAAAGTTTACTGAAAGCCACGCTTTATGATCGATCCAGGAAACACAAGGCAACGGAGTTGAAAAGTGTTCCAAAGTCTGCTACAAGCAAAGACATTTTATAGGGAATTTCAAAAGGAAATTTTAGAAGGGAAGTATCAAAGGGAGGGGTAAAGCTCCAAGCACAGTTGCCCTTTCCTCACAGAACACAAGAATCATATTCATTGGTTATAGATTACAACAAAGGAGCCAGAAGCATCTACCTGCACCCTGAAGCAGAAGCTTCATGCTTCAGCTATTCTTAACAATACCTAAATGGCTTATTCAGAGCCAGCAAGTTGTACAGTAATCAATAAATCAGCAGTTCTCACCACATATATTCTTTATCTTAAGAATAAGAGGTTGACACAAGCTCATGAGACCTATCCCAAGGCAGTGAGCTTTTAAAACATTCAGCATTTTGATTATTTCCTCATCACAATAATAGTATGAAATACTTTGCATTAATTATGCAGGTACTATGTACACTGGGTAATTGATGACATTTGTATGTCTACTACTATTATAGAACAGTCAAGGATAGTTTTCAAGTCACTACGTTAATAAGAATCTGAAGCAAACTTGTAAATTAACACAAATGCCATGTATAAGAAACAAAATGTGCTTGAGGATGCAAAAGTTACCAAGTGTCTTTTAATTTGATGATAAGAGTTGTACAAAGAAAGATATCAACATAAAAATACTTGGCACAGGTCTTTTCCAGTCTTTCTGGAATGGCAAACAATACTCTTGAAGTGGGAAAATAAATGTTAGCTATGGGGACACTGAAGTTACAGAGCAAAACCAACCAGAGGTTTTAACAAAAACGGTACTTATTTGGCAAACCTTTCCACAAATTCAGGAGAAATATTCCATTAAAAGAAAAACTAAAACTGTCTTCAATATTTGTTTTCTCTACTAGAAGCTATCTAGTAGAGTAACTGAATTTAATCTGCAGGAGGTTTAATCTGCAGAGGGATGTATGTATTTGTATGGGTACGGTTGAAAGTATTTAATAAAGTTTCTGTTAAATATAAAAATTCTATATTGATTGATATATTTCAAATTTTCCTCCTTAAAATTACTCACTTAGCAAGAATAAAAGCTTTATAGAAGGGTTTGGAAAAAAGCCTGAGCTTCACCCCTTTTTAACCTGTTTCAGGAGATGCTGAAGATGTGTTAGGTTATCAGAATTCAAGTGAGAAGAAGTCAAGTCTACAAAAACTGTATCTAGCTGTGAGAAAAAAAAATCCAAAAGAAATGTCAATTTCCCATTCCTTAGGTAACTTTATGGGAGGAAAGGAAATAGAGAAACAATATCAACTTAAAATACACAAGCAACACATAGTTTGGGTGTAAAATTGTATTAGGAGAACTAAGTAAGCTTGAGATAAAAGGAAGCAGAGAAGCGACGAATGAAGTGATCAGTGTGGCAAGAGCTGGGTAAAAAATCTATTCCACTCAAATTTAATTCTTTAAGTAGGTGAGTTTTGAGTCAGTTTGTAAAGAAGTCTAAAAAAATATTCTTGTGTTGAAAGTGAAGATCTTAGCAGACACTTCTGAAACACAGAAAGGCACAGAGCTAGGGAAAAAATACTACTCAGTAAGTTTGTTATCTAGGCATCTACTACACTTTCTAATCCCTGGCTATGCAAGCAGGGGGACCTAACAAACACATTAATAACCCCCCTGGATTTCCAACCTAGTCAGAGCAGTGGTTCTCAAATCGTGGTCAATAGACCAGCAGCATCAGCATTACCTGGGAACGTGCTGTCAGTGCAAACCTTTTGGCCCCATCCTACACTTACTGAATCTGGGGGCTGGGGCCCCCCAACCTGTTATCTGACACCTTCTCCAATTCAATCTCATGTAAACTAAGTTTGAGATTAACAAATCTAATTTTGAGGAAAGCATCCAATCAGCCACATATGAACTGTACCCCGCCCTCTGCCTGCCCCCCCCGCCTTTTTTTCTTTTTCTTTTTTTTTTTTTAATTATCAGCAATCTCTTCTAAGCCAGTGTCACCATTAGGAAAAAGAAATGTTCTTCACTGGGAACCTCACTTTCAGGCTTAATGCTCCTGCAGTTCAAGAAACCAAAAGAAAAAAGAAAAATCATGGTTTTACTTTTTGGAGGGAGTGGGGGAGAAGTAAGCATTAGGTTCATTTAACCTATATTTTTCAAGCTGCTACCTTGTTCTAGGCACTCTGGAAGAAGGAAAGAGAAGTAGAAAAGAACTGTGAAGGCCACCAACAATTTTATCTTGGGCACCATTCAATATAATACTAATAACACACGTTGCCTATTCCTAATGTACACATACATAGTAATACCCACATGGGTAATAAAGTGATTATATTGAAGAAATAGACTAGAAAAGCAAAAAACCATGGTTCATCCCTGATGATCAAGGGTTAGTGGCTCTCAGCCTTAAGCATATATCAGAATCACCTCAAGGGTTTATTAAAACACAGATTACTATGGACATGAAATAACAGAGAGATAGGAAGAATAAGTTCCAGTGGTGTACAGTACTGCTAGGCATCCATAACTAATGATAATTGATTGTTTGTTCTCAAATAGCTAGAAGAGAGGAGTTCAAGTGTTCGCATCACAAAGAAATGATCAAGTTCTGCAATGGTGTATATGCTAATTGCACTGATTTGATCATCACACATTGCATACATGTACTGAAATATAACTGTACCCCATAAACATCTACAATCAGTATGTCAGGTAAAAAAGAAAGTCTTTTAAAAAATAAACAAAACACAGATTACTGTGTTCCAGTTCCGGAGTTTCCAATTTAGAATGTTTGAGATGAGGCCCAAGAATTTTAATTTCTAATGAATTCCCTGGTGATGTTGATAGTGGAGGGAACACAATCTAGATGATCAGGTACGAAAACATTTTGGCATCCCAGGAAGGAAAGGTTTGAGGATGATCAGTACATTTCTCAAGGCTTTTATATTTACTGCACAGATTTCTGTCTGTTGCCCTCAGGGCAAAGAGATTAGGCAAGAGAGGGATTATGCTTTTAAACTATGTGGTTTAACTATTTTATTGCAACAACCCATGTTTACTTGTCTATGTTGAATCAACCAATCTACGATACAAAGGGTTTTCCAAACTAGAAGCAAAAACTAATACTCAAAGATTTCCATGATTTTGTGGTGACGCAGAAGTTCAAACTCTGTTTTAATGACCTGTAATGTATGAATGGATTTCTCTAGAAATGTGGGGCAGGCCCCCCTCCAAGCCCAAGGAGGATTCTTTACCTATCTAATTACACATAGTCAAATGAGAGTAAGGTTAACAGTAATTTAAATGCTTAAACTACCCAAGGGCATAGGCTATGGGAAAGAGTACTTGCAGTCCAGCTGCTCATAACTAAAGTTAAGGGGTCCCCCAGGGGTTAGGGCTCCCTTTGTTTCTTTCCCCTTGGTGTCTAGGAGCTGTGGTAAAAATAGAGCAAGTTCCACAAAGAGGCCAAGGTCATCCTGGCTACAGAGAGAGGTGAGAAAACAGCTCAATTTGTTGCTGTAGCAATTCTCCAGTCCTAGTCCTTCCTCCAACCTTCTCAAATGAGTTCTGACTGAATTGACTGAAATAGAACGACTCTACCATGAAGTACACTACCAAAGGATACCTTGTGATCTATTCCACAACGAGGAAGATTACCTGGATTACCTACCCTTCTACATATCAGCATTGTTTTGTTTTTGAGCCCAAGTATTAAATGTAACAAATGCCTTCCTCTAAGTTACTGTATGAAGAACATAGTAAAAAACCAAATGAGATTAGCAAAGAATCACCACTTTCCCAGCTTAAAGCCACTCATTTTCCTATGCAGATATAAACAGAGGGATGACTACCTGGCCAAGGTTCTGAAAATTAGATGTACTGCTAGAAGGATGTAAAATATGAAAATTAATTGTGGTACCAGGCTGTGAAAAATGAGGAATGAATCAATCACCCAATATAGCTCCAAACTGAGTGTATTCTCTGCTCAGCAGATGGAAATTATATGCAAAAGGAGGTGGGAATTGTAGAAAAAGCACAGGGATAAGATTAGTAACTAATCTAGTATGGTTACGAGACTTTTAAAAAGACATGAGGGAAATACAAAGGAATAACTGGATAGCTGAAGATAGTGGCACAATTTTCAAGGGAATTAACAAAAAACTCTTGGAATAGAAAGAATAACAACACCAGTTTATTTAATCCTTGTAGGAACTGCTGTCAGTTACTTTCCCCAACCACAAAGTAATCTCTGCAATTGGTCATATCTAAAAGGCCAAACAATACATTTCCATTAACGTAGGGAAGATAACTAAAACAGGTAATAAATTTCAAGTAGAAATTGATAAATTTCTAACTAGGATGACCACCACTGAATCAAGTTTTCCTTTCCCACTGGTTTTCTGGTTAAAACCAGAAGTATTCCTCAGGTTCCCCTTTAATGTCCATGAAGTGTGCATGGAGTCATTCTTGCTATTCAAGATGTTCCTCTCATTTTAAAATATTACTCTATCTTTTTGTTTTAGTTCAAAGAATTCAATAGTAGCTTCATTTTCCATACATCTTGATATGAAAAATATCGCCACTAATAATTATTCACCTTTTATGATCTGTTGAACCGGAAATTTAAAAATGTGCTGCCGTCAGCAAGATAAGGTTAAAAAAGGTAACTAATATTATAATGGAGTTATGCCCAGAAAAATATTAATAGACAATTACAATTCCTAAGTAAATTTACCTAATTATATATCCTCATGAAAGAGGCAGAATGTTCATTTCAAAATTAATCTTTTTGATGTGTTTAAATTTGAGATGGTAACACTTGGCAATTAGCCAGTCTTTCCTTTGGGCAACAAGCTAATACTGTGCATTCTTATCTATGTTCCGATCAAGAATGGATTTTAATATAATTTGTCTACTTCTAACATTACATTCATTTTAAGGTTTTTTTCTGACTTTAAAAACAAACAGGCTTCTCGAAAATTCTTCAGAAGCAATTTAATCATGCAATGTCTACAATACTGAAATAAACCTAATGGGTATTACACCAAGTAGACTTACTGGAGACTTAAAGGACTTGAAAGAAACCTATAGGCAAGACTTGAATATGATTGAATCCCCAGGAGAAAAGTAACTGGAGTACTGGTCATCTCGATCATTTTTCTGGACACTTGTGATGCTATTCTATTATTACACTAAATATTTTAGTCCTACTTTTGGATTGTCACATTAAATATATGGTTACAAAAACAGAATAATTTTCTGACTCAGCAAATTTGTAGCAAGCAAATAACTTTCCTTTAAAAAATTTTAACATGACTAGTTCAGATTGATTGCTTTTAAAAGAAAATTATTTTTGGCTTATTCATGCCATAGATAACAGGGTATAATTTTGGTGGTAGTTCGGTGAAGCCAGACCACCCGGTTCTAAATCCTGCCTGGCCCTTCTAACTGTGCAACTTTGAACCAGTTATCTAATTGCTATCTTGATTAACTGAATTAATATGTGCAACATATAGAACAATAATTGATTTATAGTAAAGTGGTATGTAATGGTAGGCTATTATTTTTAGTGGATGTTTAAACAAAGAGGTGTAATTTTTTAATCCTTGGTTTGTTAATCATCTAGCACCCCTCCATTCTTTTTCAAATAGTTATATTATTCATTGCCCCATTGTGGAGTATACTATAAAACCAATCTATTTCACAGGGCCCAGTTTTTTTGTAGTTTCAGGTTTAGCCTGACTTCCTAAAAGTACGTATAGAGGTGTTGACCTTGCAGAGGATAGGAAACTTTCCTCTGCCTGTTCTCTGTTGCAGGACAGAGAATTGTAACAGAGCAAGGTTGCTGGCTCGAGGACAGACAAGTTACTTGATTGATATGTAAAGATACTGAGAGGCTGCTGTAGAGAGAGAATGTTTGCTAAGATCAAGCTTTCATTGTTGGATCGACTTAACCTCCTGCAAACTGCATTACGGAATGTCACTTTGCTTGTTTCACTGAATGTTACTAGCCTCTATTGTTAAACTTGTTAAACTATAATTGGTCATAACCCCAACCACGTTCTTTTCCTGTAACTTCCTGGTCTGGAGAATAAATGTGGGGCAAGAACCCCAGTTCATCGTTAATTTCCTTAAAGGAAGGAATGCCTCCCCCTTGAGGGTTCTGGGAGATTGACCCCTTCCGGGCTTCTCACTACTCGGAAGAGATGGGCTTTGAGTAATCCTTTTGCAGCTCTGTCAATCGAAGAAAGGCGACAAATCCGTGTGAGGCAAAGCAACAACTCATGAAGCCCGTTTCTCTATTTTAGCCTTAAGAAAGAACAAGCATAAGAGAAGTGCTTGTTTCTATATTTGTGAAATACCTCAGATGGACAAGCACGCAATAAATTTAGAAAAACTAAAATACTAGGTTCAACTGCTGGGAATGAGCCTGAGAGACACATGAAAGACAGCTTATCAATACAGCAGGAGAGTTCTGATTAAATGAATTAACCTATTAGTAGACAATGTTAATTTTCTTCTTTTACATATGAAGAAACTGAGGTACAGAAAGACACTAGGTTTAATTGATTGGAGTGGGCTTGAAAGACACAAAAAATTGGGTGTTTTAGAGCGAAAGAAAGATGGATTTCTGAAACTTTTTTCTAAAATTTTTTCCTTTGCTCTTTACTTTAGTTGCTTCCTATTTCTTGGCCAAACATGACTTCATACAAAACACACCACAGAGGATGTGAAGGATTTATAAAACTTAGCTAAGAATATCATTCTAAACTCAAAGTGCTTACAGACTTCCCCGACCACCACCACCCTATGTAATTATACCAGCAAACAATTTGCTGTGGATTTTATAAAAGCTTTCTCCCTTTTTGACTCTCTCTATTGTATTACTGGCACAAATGACAGTAATGTTTTCATCTGTATACACTGAGGAAATATTTGCCTAAATCTCTCCTTTACAGATAATAACTCATTTTTTTCTCACTGTTCTTGTTAAGATCCTACATTAAAATGCTTATGTAAGTTTTGAATATCTCTCTAAACAAGGCTTCTATTTATAAGCCACAGAGTGGAGAACACTACCTTATGCAAAAAAAAGAACTCACTACAAAGTGCAATAAATGCAAACTAATGGATGAAGCAAAGGACTGGCAGTGAAAACCGTAGCTCTGCCACTAGCTATTTCAGTTTATAAAACTGAAATGTGTTCCTCTAAAAACAACTTCTGTTTTATTACTGCTAACTTTGTTTTTGATAGGAGCGTCTTACACCTTTAGAGAATCTGATGAAGCCATGTATCTTTTCCTCAACAAAAATTAACATAATCCTCAAATTTTTGCATACAATTAGGGGCTTCAAGTAATCACTGCAGTCCATGCATCCCAAGTTAAGAATTTCTAAACTAGAGGATTGCTATGGTTCCTGCAGATCTAATATAAAAAACGCCAATTCCACATTCTTTCTCTCTCTGTCTCTCTCTGTCTATCTGTCTCTCTGTCTCTCTCTCTCTCTCTCTCACACACACACACACACACACACACACTCTTCCTTTACAGTCTTGCTGTTCAACCTATAAATGTACCAGTGCTCACAAGCTTAAACTTATAAAAGTGTAAGAGAAATGAAGATATAACTTCATTGGCAAAAGGAAAGTATTTTTCCACTTTGAGGCGTGTAAGAGTGAGTGAGTGTGTGTATAGTTTTATATTTGCATCTTGACAGGCTAGATATTGAAATCAGTGATTTTTCTCTACTGGATCACTGTCCTCAAAAATCCTCGAGAAGAGTTATAGTACGTCACACCTCTCGGAGAAACCTAAAAAATAAATTTTTTTGTTGTATATCTAGGGTCTAATGAGCACTAACAAAGCTCTTCATAACGAAAATGAGTTTTGTATAAGGATTATCCACATATATTCACAGTCACACTGGTGAAAGCAGTAGCTCCAGCTCTGCCAAAGTCTTAGCTGCTATAATTAAAGACACACCCCCTCAGGAGCAGGTATCATTAGTTTCAAAGGGCAGTAATTACAAAGGCTTTGCATCATATAGATTATACATTACAAGGATACAGAATTGCTACCAGACTACTGGGGAATATTTTAAGACATAAAGTTGCTCATTAAGCAATCATCAAATTTACTCTACATATTAGTTTAAAATTTTCTGAACTTTGCTTTATCATGCAACTTTATCTCACTTTGAAAAATAAAGGTTTTTCGAAAAAGTTAATTTCCAACATCTAACCCTACTACTGACTAACTTTATAAGACAAAATATTACAAAGCAAAAACAAATCACCCTAGAATATCACTTCTAAACACATCAAACCAGTGAATAAAACACTGGTGTTCTGAAAACACCTGTTGGGTTGAACCAGAAAAAGAAAATGTTCCTTTCTGATAAAGGTAAGCAGCAGTATATGAACAGAAAAAAAATAATAAGGCTATTTTTCACCTTTGGTACAATATTTTATAGATTTAGAGGAAAACTAATCCCAACTGTGCAACACATTCAGGGATTAGAGAGTTAACCAGATTCCATCACAACTAGCAGGATAACATACAGGCACCTCAAATTCCCTAAACCACACTGCATGAAGGCAAAGATACTTTTAAACAAATGAAAAAGGAAATAGGAACACAGAGAAAGCAGATCAAAGGAGTATGTTTAACAAATATCACAACTGTCAATTTCCCCAAATTAATCTTTGGGTATTGCAAAAATGATTGTTTTCCCTAACTTAAACATTTTGAAATCCAGGTACAGTATGTCATCCTTTAGGACAACAAAACGTAACTTTGTAATTTAAAAGTCACCAAGTACACTAGTTGGTGTACTGCGACGAAAGTGATCCTCAGGTCTCTTGAAATTAATTCAAATAATTAAATTTTACTGGTTGTGTAAACCATTTTTAATATATTAAACCATAAAACTAAAATATGGCTGAGATACATACGAAAATTGAAATTATCACTAGCTGATAGGGTTAACATTTCCAAAAGGGTAAAGAAAAGATACATGTGATTCTTCCTAGTGGTCAACAGGACCTCTACAAATAATCCCTTATTTCTGCCTAATCCTATGAATTCATTCTCTAATAAGTTTTTCTAAAAAAGAAAACATATGTAGGTATTCAAGACGTTTAGGCTCTCCGCCGAATTTTGCCATCTTTAAGATCAGGTAAAGCTCAGATTTTTAAACACTCGTATCCGTGCGAAAAAGTAAAGGCAGGTTTTTGTTTTGCTCATTAATTAAAGATTTTTAAAAAGTGAGCAATAACAGAGCATTGAAAATATCTGTAAACGCTGCTTTCACTCCTCCAGTACCCTCAACCTCAAATGTGAAAATGTACTCTCCTTTCCACGCAGCAAGGATGTATTTTGAATGACGTCTAAAGCATTTTTCGAATATCAGATAAATTTAACTGCTTTGTAAATGTGAACTCAATGACACTTTTCTTAAAACTGTGCCACTTCTATTCCTCTGCACATACACACATAGTTGTCGAAAGGAAATGTAAAAATTTGAAAAAGCAAATTGTAATTTTGTGTCAGTTTATCCTCTGAAACAGTGCCATATTCATCTGTCACCCCCCAAAGCAAACAATATACTTACCCGATGTTGGGGTCCTTTGCAGTGCACTTGAAACCCAGTTTTTAAAACCTGAGCTGAGCTGTGGTATCTTTCACAGCCTCCACCCTCCCACTTTCTGGAACATCATTACTTAACATTTTCCCTACAGCCTGGCGGCGGGGCCGCAGGAGCTGTGCGGGGTCACACGACGCCACACCTGGCCCCGCGTCTCCAGCAGGTGAGGCCCTGTCCCCAGGGCAGCCGCGGCGGGGCGATCGTGGGAATTAGCTCACCTGAGAAAAGCTCCTATTTTACATCCAGTGTTGGAGTCCCTGGGCCCTCGAAAGCCCACCTTTGGGCCCAAGTTAAGAATCCCTGAGCCTCGGGACAGTGAACATTCTTCCCTGTTCCGTTGTATCTGGAACCTTGTTAGCTTCTCCACCTGTTCGTCTCACCCACCACGTTCCCCACAAACCTTGAGCTGTCTTCTTCTCCACTCAGTACCTCAGACTCGAAATCTAAGCACCTGATAGAACCTCTTCCACCAACTTCCCAAGAAGCTTCAGGAACAACGCAGCGCTCCCCAGGTCACGTGCACTCTCGAGGCCACGTGTGCAAGTGGAGGAGGCGGTACCAGGAGGAAGTTGCTTCTACGCCTGCGCCAGGGGCGGAGCAAGAGGCCCTGCAGGGGGAGACCAAAAGCCCCAGAATTGGGAGCCAGGTAGGGAAGGGCTCCTGAGACCATTCAATATCCCGAGGTGAACTGTGTATTCAGTGCTTACTCCATTTGCACATAGGATTTCAACAAACCTTTGTTGAATGACTAAATGAAAGACACATACTGGCTAATGGCAACATTTCAACCCAGAGGGAGGCCTGGGTGTCTCTTCTCTAAACTGAATGGGGTGTACTTTGCTTAAATAGGTCTCCAGGCATCGTAAGTTTTGCAAAGGGGCCGTTCTGGTACATTTTGAGACTGTAATTTAATTCAAAAGGACTTGGAAGCTTTGGAAGGATTTCATATGATCCTCAGCCAGTGGCTAATTCCCTTAGCTAAGGCTTGAAGTTGGAGCTAGCAATCACAAGTTTCGGGAATGTAAACCTCAAGATTTTTAAAACACTCCTTACATTCAGAAAATATTTCTCCTTCACAGCATGGCCTATTTCAGCCCGTTCATGGGCTGTTTAGATCATAGAATTCAGATCCTCCAGTTCAGTCACTCAGATTTAATTTCACAAGGGCAGGCGTGAGAGTCGCTACATCATTCACTGTTTATGCATAAGGATGTTGGGACAGGGAGCCCAAAAGATGCAATATTACTTTCTTAGTAGTCGCTGATTATGAGGCGAATTTTACGTGTGTTTAACAACTTCAATATAGCATGTCATGAGATACTTTTTTAAAAATTCAGTCCACAGCAGGGTTTTTGTTTGTTTTGTTTTAACCTGGATTGAAAGAAGAGCTTCAGGGACCTGTGAACACCCTAATGCTGTCTGAGAATGAAAATGTTTCTTTCTTTCATCCTAGGTTCCATTTAGTGGGAAGAAGTTCTGTTAACTTTCATCAGATTCTTACATCTATAATTGGGGGCTGGGGGGCGGGGATCAAAAACCCCAGTGAGAACTATGGCTGGATGTTTACGCTCCTACAAACTGTTGGTATTTTAAAAATTATTTTAAGCTCCAGTTTTACTGCGTGTATGGAAAAAAAAATTACTATTTTTCTTAATAATCTTTTTTTGACAATAAACAAAAGTTCAAAATTTATCTATTTTTCTTTTTCTTTATTGACCATTATCCCTCCTTTTAAGCTTGAGAATCAGGGTACTCAGCAATTGTACTCCCAAGAATTTACACCCAAGTGACATATACGAGAATTTCATAGCAACGCTATTAATAATAGGCAAATACTGGAAACAGCAATGAAAACAGCAGTTATATATGACAACATGCATGAATTTCACAAGCCAAATTTAGGGAAAGAAGTCAAACAGAAAAGAATACATATTATGAATTTTCATTTACATACAGTTTAAAAATCCGCAAAAGTAAACTCACATTTGGGGATGCATACTTATATGGTTATAGAGAAAAGCAAAGAAGTGATTTCCATGAAAGTCAGGATAGTGGCTATTGTTAAGAGGAAGTTGTCATCAGTGTGTTGTAGTATTTTAGGCTATTTTTATATTCTTCTTTGTGCTTTTCTGTTACTTTCCAATTTTCTTTTTTTTTTTTTTAATTTTACTTTGTCGATATACATTGTAGCTGATTATTGCTCCCCATCACCAAAACCTCCCTCCCTTCTCCCTCCCCCCCTCCCCCCAACAATGTCCTTTCTGTTTGCTTGTTGTATCAACTTCAAATAATTGTGGTTGTTATATCTTCTTCCCCCACCCCCCGGTTTGTGTGTGTGTGTGTGTATGTGTGTGTGTGAATTTATATATTAATTTTTAGCTCCCTCCAATAAATGAGAACATGTGGTATTTCTCTTTCTGTGCCTGACTTGTTTCACTTAATATAATTCTCTCAAGGTCCATCCATGTTGTTGCAAATGGCAGTATTTCATTCGTTTTTATAGCTGAGTAGTATTCCATTGTGTAGATGTACCACATTTTCCGTATCCACTCATCTGATGATGGGCATTTGGGCTGGTTCCAACTCTTGGCTATTGTAAAGAGTGCTGCGATGAACATTGGGGAACAGGTATACCTTCGACTTGATGATTTCCATTCCTCTGGGTATATTCCTAACAGTGGGATAGCTGGGTCGTATGGTAGATCTATTTGCAATTGTTTAAGGAACCTCCATACCATTTTCCATAGAGGCTGCACCATTTTGCAGTCCCACCAACAATGTATGAGAGTTCCTTTTTCTCCGCAGCCTCGCCAGCATTTATCGTTCATAGTCTTTTGGATTTTCCAATTTTCTAAAATGAACATGTGTTTCTTTGTAACCATCAGGGAAAAACAGATGTTATTTTCAAAAGTACATAAAAAGAACCAAGGTCGAGTGCCACAAGGAAACTGAAAAAAAGAGTTATCTTGCAGTAACGCTATACATACCAAACCTGCCTCTTCAGTTTACTCCTATTTCATTTATCCCCATTTTTTAAAATTTTTGAAATTCTAAAAGAAAAAACAAAACAAGGCATAATAATTTGCTATTTTTAAAACAATTTTTTTATCCCTCATTGTTTTCTTAGGTTTACTATATTCTTTTATTACCTTCTTAACTTGATTGTTAGTTTATGTTCATTTTTTAAATTTCATTTCTGAAAAAAGAAGACATTTGAAGACTGCCTCTGCCTCTGAGGTCATTGGCTTCATCTACGAACCTTTGTAAATAGCTTTTTGATCTCTAAGTGATCTAGGATGTCCCCCCGCCGCCCATTCTTATTTTCCAGCTAATTTACATCATGATCAGAAAGTGCAATCTGTGCAATTTTGCTTTTGGGAATTTCTTGGGGTTTTTTATGTGGCTGAATATGTGTTAATAAAGTTCCCACTGCTGCCTTCTGTTGCATATAACGTCTAGCATACACTCAAAATATCAGTCTTATTGATCATGTTATTTAGCCCATTAAATCTTAATACCTTGCATACTAAATATTTTTGTCTTTTGATGATTCCAGGACTCCGCGAAATGTATTTGTGCCCATTTCTACTTGAATTGTAGGCACTTTTTCTTCATATCTGTAGGGATGTATTATTTCGTAGATAAAGCTTTATAAATATTATATTTTTGTATATATTCGAACTTTTATTCAAATAAAATCTCTTTATCACATTTTATATAGTTTTTCTTCTGTTGAACTCTAATTGCTACCCTCTTCATTCCATCTGCATTTGCATCTGTTTCTTTGTCCAACCTTTCAATTTTAACATTTCTGTGCCATTTGGTTTACATGTGCTGTGGATTGATTGAATTGTGTCCCCCAAAGTCCATATATTAGAATATTAATTCCCACTGTAACTATTGAGGGTAGGAAATCCTATTATGGTAATTGAAAGATGGGGCCTTCCCAGACCCGCTGGGGCCCTGAGGTATGGAGCTGGGGGCAGCCAAAGCCAGCTGCAACCAGGAAAAGGCACACCAAAAACCTCATTTTCAAGCAGGTAGCCCACCATAGCCACCACAATTGCCATGGCTGCTGCAAAAGCAGCTAGTCTCTATAGCAGCAGTCACAGTCACTGTGCAGATGGCATGCCAGACTCTCAACTGCATTGACACTTAGAGAAGAACCAGCAGAGACAAAAAAGAAAAAAAAAAAAAAAAGAAGAGGTCCTTTCTCTCCACAAAGCACACTCCAGAGTAGTAGAAGAAGCATCTGATTTATGATAATAGGGGAGGACTTGATCACACCTGTCTCAGTACTGGACAGATCATCTAGGCAACAAACCAAGAGAGGAACAGTGAATCTATCAGATGGAGAGAACAAATCTATAGTCATTAGCGGGGGAGGGGGAGAGGGAAGGGGAGAGTTTGGATAAGGGTGCGTAAAGAATAAGTATGATTTGTGACAATGAATATGCAAATAAAAAATAATAAAAATAAAAATAAAGGTGGTGCTTTGAAGTGGTGACTAAATTGATGGTTTAACGGTGGTCATAGGCGTAGTTCTGAGGGCTTTCCAAAGCAGAGCACTTGAGAGAGTCTCTCTATTTCTCTCTCTCTCTCTCTCTCTCTCTCTGTTCTGGAAGTTTCTGCCATGTGAGTCCTCTGCATTGCTGTTTAAAGCCACTACCACAGGAAATCCTGACCACATGTTTTCCTTGGACTTTGGACTTCCCAGCTTCCGAAACTGTAAGCAATAAAATTTGTTTTCTTACAAATCATCCATTTCCAGGTATTGTGTTATAAGCAACAGAAACAAACTAATACAGCATATATTTCTGATAAATAGTGTATAATTAGATTTTATTTCTCTTTTACTTTTCTTTTAAAAGGAGTGCAAACTTTTATAGGTATAATTGACGTTAGTCATCATGTTTTATGCTATTTTTCATGTATATTTGCTGTTGCTTTTATTTTATATCTTTGGATACATGGGCTACATTTTGTTTTCCTCTAGTGTTTTGGCAATTATAGATACTTTTGTTAATGAAATAATACTAAAACCTAACACAAATTATCAACACAAATGAAAACAGTATCTATTGATTCCCTGATTCACTGATTAAGGAAATTAGCAGAATTTTCGTCACAGTGGTTGATGCCATCTGATATTTTAGATCCAAACTTTATATTATTTATTATATTTCTCTTTTTCAATAGTTATTACTTCTATTTTTAGTTTTAATTAAAACTGTTATTGACAATTAACTCTATATTTTTACATCTTTCAAATTGTTTGAATATTGGTGTCCGTTTTTTAAAATCGATTTTGCCTGGTAATAGACTGTTTTCCCTGCAGACTAAGAACTTGCCTGCAGTCAGTAAAGTTTTAT
This sequence comes from Cynocephalus volans, assembly GCF_027409185.1. Classification (NCBI taxonomy): domain Eukaryota; kingdom Metazoa; phylum Chordata; class Mammalia; order Dermoptera; family Cynocephalidae; genus Cynocephalus; species Cynocephalus volans. The sequence goes on from NC_084478.1 coordinate 148,309,413, forward strand.
TCTATAACACTATCATTATAGCATACATGCTGTTTGTTCTTGCTTCTTCAGTAAAAGAGATATGCTAATGCATTTTCGTTCTTTGCTCTTCATTTCTCTTCACTTCCTGTTTATCATTTTCCTCTCTGTGTTATTTTTTTCTGTAATCTGTGAGATCTCTTTAAGATTGTTCTACATGCCCTCAATTCAGTTTGTTTGAAATTTCTATTTTGGAAAACATTTTTCAAAATTCAGAAAGTCACAAGAATACCATAAAATTCCATGTACTTTCACCTGGACTTACCAATTATTAACATTTTGACACATTTGCTTAGTCACTATATTGATCTACCTACACATTATTCTCTCTTTTTCTTTTGGTATACATTACATGTGTTATTATTGCTATTGCTGAAACATGTGAGTGTAAGTTACATACAGCATGAGTCTTTATCCCTTCAGCTTCTATCCCTTGAAAGCAAGGACTTTCTCTTATATATCCATAGTACATTACTATAATCTTATTATACAGTCCATATTCGAAGTTCACCAGTTTTTTAATAATGCTTAAACAAGTTTTTTTTTTTTTCTAACACAGGAGCCAATCCATAACCACCCCTTATATTTGGTCATCATATCCCTTTAGTTTTCTTAAACCTACAACACTTTCTCAGCTTTGCTCTATTTATGAGTTTCATTTTTGAACATCTAAAAAATACCTATGGGTAACATTTTACTTAATAGCGAGAAACAAAGCTTTCCCACTAAAGTCAGGAAAAGGGTAAGGATGTGTCCTCCCACTGCTGCTTTTCAACATGGTACTGGCAGTCCTTGCTAACGCAGTAAGAGTTGGTTTGCTACTTAGTTGACAACTGCTTGGGCAGAACTTTATCGTTGTTAACTCATTCTTCTTCCCATCCTATTGGGATGGCAATTTTTCTTAATTCCATAACTTTAATCTTAATGTGGAATTATTATTCTCTTCTAACATTCTGTTCTAAACTTAAATAGGGTACTTTAAAAAAAATTTCCAAAGTTAACTCTAATTCCTTCCCCTACGTATGAGTAGCCTCTAGATGTCACCACTGTGAGTGAATTTTTTATCAAAAGTTTTTAGGGTTATCAATAAACAGCAGGTTTGTAGTAAGGTGATGGTGAATTGTGAGTGCAATCTATAACACAGACTTTAAAAGTCTCATGTTTAGATCTGATGAGGACCTTAGAGATTCTGGCTATTGAGGTCCAGAGATGCTAGGTAACTTGTCCAACGTCACACAGCTATTAATTTATTAAATATTTATAGTTAAGTCATAGTCCTTTCTTTCTATTAAGAAACTCCTCACTGCCAGAAAATGTACTCCATTTGAAATGATATTGGATAGGAATGGAATTTGGAAAGACTCGATGTCTTTCTATACAGGAAGACAGGGGTCAGTTTCTGGACACATTTCATGATTAATTTGTCTAACTGGGTTTTAACCAAAATGTCCTTGCATTAAGACATATTGGTCTATTCTCTCTCTCTCTTTCCCCCCTTCTCTTCCTCCCTCCTTCTACAAAAAGATAAAACTAACTCATAATACCTTGTTATCAGATAGTGTGTCCTTTACACATATTACCTCATTTAACCCTCAAAACACTTTTGAAAAGTGGCATTAATCTTATTTTCCAGCTGGAGAATGTGAGGCACAGATACAATTCACTTCTTTAGCACATACAGATAATACGTGATAGAGTGATAATGGAAACCTAAGGCCTTTGGCTCTAAAATCCGCTTCCTTTCCACTGTACACATGAAGGGAAAGTTTGAAAAGAATAGGTAATTTTCATACCAAACTCCGAAAGTATAGATAGTTTATTTGTCAAAATGTTAAACTCCTGGAAATGTTATAACCTTCATTCAGGTCTTCAACATTTTTTGAGCTAATTACTGTAGTTGCAAGGTGGATCTGGGCACATAAAAAGTGCCCCTCAACAATGCTATTGATTGAAATCCAAAAAATGATATCTTCGGTTGAGTGCTTAATTATTAACTTACTGCCGAGAAAGCCATCTTAAAAGTTTCCAGTGTCTTCTCTGTACGGTAAGTGATATAGAAAGAATCACCTGAGCAGTTACATAATTGAAACGCAACTATGCATCCAATTTCCTAGGGAAAGGGCGCAGCGGCAATTTTTCTGTGATTTGAAAACAGTTGCATTTCCCAATATCCTCTTGGTATAAAAATCTTAACATTAGGGAGAAAATATGCAAATTTACTCCAGAACCAATGAACTTCCTGAGAGCCAAGAGAGGGAGAACTTGACCTACATTACAGTCACATAATTGAAATCTCTCTGATGAACTGAGACGGTCCTAACTGGGATATGCTGGCAGGTTATCTCCCTGAAGGACTCCCAAGTGTGAGCACACTGTGAAGGAAGGGAGGATGTGATGATGATGGTCAGCATTAGTACTTAGCCCAGGCTGAATCTGGAAGCTCTTCCTGAACCATCCACTCCAGTGTGGGTCATCCACAGAGCTGTAACCTCCGGAGCACAAATTTGGAACATAAGACTTGGGGAAAAGACTCTTCTCCCTTGAAGACTCTCTATGGCTTCTGCAGGAAGCTGGATGATCAGTGGACCTGTCACAAACACAGGCAAGGGTGCAGAGGCACGTAATGCAGGAACTACTGTGTTAATGGTAAAATGGAATGATAGGAGTGGCAGTGGCACTAATAGATGCATCAGCTGCAGAAAAGAGCAGTGCACCAGCGGACGATCACTCTTCTTTCTCCACATGGCTGTTGAAAAGCAAAACTGGCCTCTTGGTACTTATGAAGCCCACCTGGAGTTCTTGGACAATTGAGAGCAAGAGAGGCAGACTTCAAATAGGGTTGCAGATTTAGCAATAAACAAACATAAATAAATAAGCAAACAAAAAATTGTTTTTTACTTTAAGTATATCTTTGCGATATTTATCTGGTATTCAAATTTAACTGAGTGCCTTGTTTTTATCTGTCAACCTGACCTGGAAAGTGAAATTGCTGATTTCTTAGCACCATGCTCTAACCAGCTGAGCCAACCAAGCACACGAAATTGCTGATTTCTTTGATCGTTTTGTCAGGCAAAATCTCAAACAGGGGTCATACCAGTTAATAAGCCCAAGTAGACTATAATGGTACTCTTATCTGTAATCTAATAGTATCCGTGCCTACCACTATTATAGCACTTAACTCTCTATTGCAATCACTGATTTTCTTCATGAGTCTCCTCCAATTTTCTGTAAGCCATTTGAGGCAAGCAGTGTGTTTTCCCCATCTCCATATCCCTGAAGCTCAACACAATGCTTGTGAGAGTCATAAATATTTGTCGAAAGCTGAATAAATGCTTGAGTAAATTAATTCCAGTTCCAATGAACTTAGGCAAATTGTTATTCGATCCACTTGAGGGCAGCTGGGCACACAGTACAGTAGAGGGCAATCCAGACAAAGGGCTGAGGAAAGCAGCCTTTTGAACTAGAAAGAAAAAATCTATGCCTCCAGCTTTCTTAAGAGCAGTGCTGGCCACCCCATTACCTGCACCCCATGCTTGTGCCAATGCATGCAGAATCAAGATCAGCCCATCAGTGTGAAAGATTCTATTGTTCTATTGAACAGCTTGATCAAAATCTCAATCCATCCTCTCTTCTCTTTATAAATGCAAAACTCTCTCACCTGAGAACATTTCAACAAACAGATCCATTCAGGTGATCTCTTATCTTGAAAAATAGTGGATTGTTCAATACATTTGTATCCCGATGCAGAACTCTGATTATTCTAGGCATTGCCATAATTGTTTTATATGTTCCATTAACAGAAGCTTTTAAAAAAATATTTCCTTATGACTTTTTGGTTCATATTGAAGGAGCCAGGGGAAAATTTCCTCTTCATCTCTGAAGGTTCATTAATAAAAATCACTGACAAATTTAGATCAATAAGAAGAAAAGGCATAATACATTTTATTATCTATTGTGCCGGGAGAGGGCAAAGCATGGGGGAATCACAAGAGAGAAATGTCCCAATTTTCCACTGGGGTACAGAGCTTATATACCCATCTCCATAGGGGAAGGGGAGATGGGGTGCAGGAGTGAATGATTCTTAGGGGGATGTAATGGGCCTGGAGAACATACAACGGCCTGGGACAAAGTCTATATAGCCCACAGAGTGGACAGTGGTTCGTAAATAATTTTCTTCAAAATATTGAATGGAACCAAAATAGAAGACAATGATCTGTGACAAAAGTTAGTCCATGTCTTCTTGTCTGTGATATACGTTAATGAAAACAAGGAAAAGGACCACAGGTAATTGTCTTCTTTGGTGGATCCAGACTTCAGGCAGATAAGGGAACAATTTCATTCTGTGCTTTGGAAAGTGACAGAGAATTGAGAGACAGAAGGTGTGGAGGGAGGGAAGGTCAGAGATAACTTGAGGTTGCTTCTTTATTCCAGCAGGTCAAAGCCTCATATTTTGGGGTAACAGCTTTCTGCACCCCAACCATATCATATACTAAGCTGCCTATCAGAGAAAACAAAATGGAAGTAATCATGTTCTGAGGGATTCTGGCAAGATGCCTGACCAGAGAGGTGCCTGGCTCACATCACACCTATAAAACAGGATCAAAACAACTAATAGACAGCTACAATTAGATGAAAGTGTTTGTGGGAGAGCATAGGGTGCAGCAAGAGACTGGTGAGAAACTCTGTGGAGCACCAAAGTCCAGCATGACAGCACAGAGAGGGGAAAAAGGCACACTGCCTCTTCCATCACGTTTCCCTCACCAGGATTGGTAGAGCAGGGACTTCCCTTTGCAGGGAAATGGTAAGCAGAAGGCCCCTGCCATCCTCCGTCCCCACCAAGTAAACCTGTAATTCCTGTTAGAGGAGAATACCACAGCCCTCATAATCCCAGAACCAAGTGTGGGGAGCTACCTAGAATACACATGCTTTATTGCTATAGGATAAGCACACACAGCATGCACTTCCCAACCTCCACTCTCATGACCCAAGCGGAAGCAGGATGGCCCCCTCAGTGAAATCTGAGCCACTGAGGGAGCATGCCCTGCCCTGGGGGCCAGTAGCCACTGTGCTTCCCCAGACTTGAGACTCCACCATCACCCCAATGCAATTATATGAATTTCTACAGAGCCAGGCAGCTAGAAGCCTGGACCCAGGAGTGGCTGTGACTGTAGTCCTATGTGTTCAGAAAGCCAATGCCAGGCCAGCCAAACTGCTACACTCCCATGCCCACAGCCAGAGATCAGTCAGGAGAACCCACCACTGGTTGACTGCCCCACCCCCGAAGCAAACTGAGCCTCCGTGTGCTTGCACCCCCAGCCCAGAAAAACACCCAAGTACATTAGCCAAAGCATGCCCATTGCCTCTGGCCCAGAGAAATAGCCCTGCTGTCTAGTCACTGGAGGGCCTGTCCCTGAGTCTTTGGCTATCGCATCCCCACACCCCAGGTAAGAAACATCCCAACTGACATGTGTCTGGCAGGCTCGCTCCCCATCAGAGAATCAGCATGCCATCACCAGAGTCCTTGACATGCCATGCGCCTATACCCTCAGCCTGAGGATCAATCCAGCAACCCCATACCAATAACCCAGCCCCTAAATTGTCTGACCAACAGTGTGCATACACATACCCCTGGCCAGAGAACAAGCCAGTGAGCGCACCCCTGGCAAAGCTGTGTCACTGCTGCCATAACCCTCCCACCCCAGCATTGGTTGCTCAGGCACTTGCAGACAAAGCAAACATGGATTACAGGTGAAGAAACTGCACAGAGTCTACACTACTGCACCCAGCCAGAACAAGGCCATAGTACCCTACCCAATCAAAAATTTAGGACACATTTGCAGGTAAAAGTCTTTCCCCAAACAAGCCACTCTACAAAATTCAAAGAGGCAACTGCTCAACCAGATGCACAGGTATCAATGCAGGGAAACAAGAAACATGAAAAAGTAAGGAAACATGACACCACCAAAGAAATACAATAATGCTTTAGTAACCGATCCCTCCAAATTGGAAATCATGACTTGTTGAGAAAGGAATTTAAATTAAAAGAAACTCACTGAGATACATATTCTCACAAGAGAATACATACATACGATTCAAAGAAATCAGAAAAACAATTCATGATCTGAGTGAGAAATTTAACAGAGATATATAATATTTTAAAAATGAAACAGAAATCTTGAAAATGAAGAATTTATTGAATTAAATGAGAAATATATTTGAGAGCCTCAACAACAGACTAGATCAAGCAGAAGAAAGAATTTCTGATCTTGAAGACAGCTGTTTTGAAATAGCCCAGGAAAACAAAAAGAAAAAGAAAAAGAAGTAAATAAATAAAAAAGAATGAAGAAAGCCTACAAGATATATCAAAAACAATTAAGCAAACAAATTTTCAAATTATGAGCATTCCAGAAGGAGAAGACAATAAAAAGATGTAAAACCTATTTAATGAAATAATAGCTGAAAACTCCCCAAGTCTTGGGTGAGATGTCAATATCCAGATTGAGGAAGCTCAAAGACCCTCAATTAGATTCAACCCAAAAAGATCCTCTCCAAGGCACGTTGTAAGCAAACTGTCAAAATTAAAGACAGGTAATTCTAAAAACAACAAGAGGAAAGCATCAAGTCACATGTAAGGGAATCCACATTAGACTAACAGCACAGTTCTCAGCAGAAACCCTATAGGCAAGGAGAGAATGGAATTGTCAGGTCCACTGCCGGCCTACCCGAACAGCCCTTGCCTTGCTATCAGTCTCTCCCTTGGTGTTCCTTCTGGTGGGCGAGCGAATTGCCCGGATTCCTCTTTCCGTCCAGTCCCCGTTGGAAGGAGACAGGGGAAGAGAGCCGTGAAGAGAGGTGAGCACAGCCACCGGCCCCAACCAGCCCGTTAAAGGACACTCAGACGCTGCGGAGGTTCTGGTGAGCAGTTCCTTATATTATCACATAAGCACTTGCTTTTAAAGGCAAATGGAGAAGGGAGGTTTTTTACATCCTCCAATCAGCTTAAAGGTTACAAGAGCATGCATCCTGTCTCAATGCCTAGCTATTGCAATCACACCATGTTCACGAGCACAGAAGCCACGTATTTGGCTAATAAGGGCTAAGGCAAGGTTCCTGCAGACACTCCCATCCTACTTCCTCCCAGCGACGTCTTAGGCTGCCACATTAATACGCCCTTGTGGGCCCATAATGGCGCCGCTTGTAATGTCACTTAAGGTCGCGTTACTTTATAAGGCCCGACATGGAATGATATATTTGAAGTGCTGAAAGAAAAAAACTGTCAGTCAAGGATACTCTACCCAACAAAGGTGAAGGAATAAAGTCTTACTTAGACAAGTAAAAACTAAGGGAATTCATCACCGCTAGACTGGACTTACATGAAATGCTTAGAGGAGCCCTACACCTAGAAGAGAAAGAATGATAATAACCATCATGTAAACACATGAAATATAAAACTTGCTGGTAGAGTAGATACACAAATTAAAAAGAAAAAGGAATCAAACTTTATTAATACAACCACCAAACAGCCACACTAAACATTACGAAAAGAAGAAAGGAACAAAGGATATACAAAGCAATCAGAAAACAACAATGAAATGACAGGAATAAGACCTCACATATCAAGAATAACCTGGAATGAAATGCATTAAATATCCCAATTAGAAGACATGGACTGACTGAATAGATTTAAAAAACAAAACAAAACAAAACATGCATATACTCCCTACAAGAAACATACCTTACCTATATAGACACACATACATTGAAAGTGAAGGATGTAAAAAGATATTCAATGCAAATGGAAACCGAAAAAGATCAGGAGTAGCTACTTTTATATCAGATAGAACAGACTTTAACTCAAAATCTTACAAAGAGGTGAAGAAGGGTATTATATAATGATGAAGAGATCAAAATAGCAAGAAGATATAACAATTATAAATATATATGCACCCAACACCAGAGCACACAGATGTATAAAGCAAATATTATCAGATCTAAAGGAAAAGATAGAAACCAGCCCAATAAAACTTGGGGACCTTAACACCAAACTCTTCGCATTGGACAGATCATCAAGACAGAAAATCAACAAGTAAATATCAGATTTAAATGGCACCATAGACAAGATAAACCTAAGAGACATGCAGAGAGCATTTTATTCAACAGCTATAGAATACACATTCTTTTCATCAATACATGGAACATTCTCTAGGATAGATCATATGTTAGGAACAAAATACGTCTGAACACGTTCAAAAAAATCAAAATAATATCAAATATTTTTTTCTAACCATGTGGAATAATACTAGAAATTAATGAGAAGAAGAACTTTTGAAACTCCACAAAGAAAAAGTAAATTTAAACAATAAATAAATAATTTTTTAAAAAAATATCAAGGCAAACAAAAAAGGAAGTGATCATGGTCTTATATATTGTATGCAGGAATAAAAGGCAAGAGAACTACCATATAAATACTATATTTTTCATTAGGAAATATATACCCACTGAGATGCAATAATTACTACAACAATATAAAAGGGGTATTCTGGTGTGATTGGATCACTACAAAATACTGCAAAATAGAAGTCAGTAGTTAACATGTTATTTCATTATCCCTCGGTATTAGCCCATTTTTGTTGCTTATAATGAAATACCTGAAACCGGGTGATTTACAAAGAAAACAAAATTTATTGCTTACAGTTTCTGAGGCTGGGAAGTCCAAAGTCCAACTGGTGGTGTATCAGTGACCCAGGAGTCTCACACTGCAAGATGGTGGAAGCAGAGAGAGCAGAGAGAGAGCAAAAGGCAGACTCTCCTCTTCTTCTAATTCATTCAAAATCAAACCCCTACCACTATTTTTAATCCATTCACTATGGCGTGGTCCTACAATCCAATCACCTCTTCAAGGCTCCACCTTTCAATTACTATACTAGGATTTCCCACCCTCTTAATCAGTGGGCTAAGTTTCTAATACAAAAAAACTTGGGGGACACAATTCAAGCTTCAGTGAGTTTTGGGGGGACATAATTCAATCCATTACACCCTCACAAGCACTCTATGAAATAGGCAGAAGCAGGTTTACTGTGAATCTAAGGGAGGTTCAGTTTCTGCGTTCTCACTTGCACAACCCCTCCCAAGATCCTGAGAAGGGCCACAGCACTGTGCTCCCATGGCCATATGTCTTGGTTAAAAATTTCAAAAGGCGGGTATATTAAACGCAAGTGGTTAAGACTACTGTGTCAACTTTATTTCACCCCTTTAACTTCCCTGCATGTCGGATGGTGTTGAAATGTCTGTGGGCAATTACAGGATGTGGCTGAGGAGATCTTGAGTTTATTTTGAGTTTATGAGATGTTTTTGTGTTTCATGGTCACTTCTCTTTCTAGTACATATGTTGAGAAGTTGTATCATGATTTAAATGTATTTTATCACAATCGGCACCAAGATTTATCAGAATTCCCGTGTTTGTAGGACACAAATCTGTAATAGAGCTTCGAATAGCAAAAATATCTGTAGGAATTCGCTTTTTTTCTTACATCTCAACTGTACATGATTTTAAGATTTCAATTACTAAAGATGGAAGACTAAATTATTTTCCTAATCTCTCTAAAGAAAATGGTAGAACAACATATTTGTCTCACAAAGAGGCATTCAGAGAGAATGTAGCCTAAATATGGAAGAAAATCCTATTAGAGATCTATCAGGAAGTTAATAAAATATGATATTTTCCTGGATTTTGTAATATTGTGATATTTATCAACGTGTTTAAATCCATGATTTGCTATGATATCTTTTCTTATTTGTTATGGACTGATTTTTTGTGTCCCTCTCATATTCACACATTAAAAGCCCTAACTGCCAATATGATGGTATTTGGTGATTTAGTGGTGGGGACTATAGAAGGTAATTGAGTTTAGATGAGGTCAAGAGGGTGAGGTCTCCATGGTGGAATTAGTGTCCCTGTAGGAAAAGGAAGAGACACCAAAGTGTGCCCTCTCTCTCTCTGCCATGTGAGCATGTGAGGACACAGAGAGAACAGCCATCTGCAAGCCAGGAAGAGGGCCCTTGCCAGAACCTGACGAGGCTGGCATCCTGATCTTACACTTTCAGCCTCCACAACTATGAGAAATAAATATCTGTTTTTTGAGCCACTCATTCTAAGGTATTTTGTTATAGCAGCCAAAGCTGACTAAGACAGTATTCATACCTAAATTTTGCATTCATAATTTTTTATTCTTTTCCTTAAACATGAGTCCTCAAAATCACATAAGATTCAGTACCCAAAATCCTGGCTTCAATCCTGGACATAGTAGTTATTAATTATCATATTACAGAAGTAAAATTGAGGTTCAGAAAGTTTAACAACTTACCTCAAGTCACAGAGCTTGGAAGCTTCAAACACTAATCAATGTAGTTTATACCTGCAGAAAATTTGCATGATCACAAGTTCATATTTGAACTTAAATTTATGTACAGCAGGTATAAAGTTAAATTTCTTAATAAAAAATATGGAAGCAACAAGTATTGGTGAGAATGTGAAGAGACTGTAACCCTCACACATTGCTTGGAATGTCAAATGATGCAGGTACTGTGGAAAGAGTCTGGCAGTTTCTCAAAAAACTAAACATAGATTTATCATATGACCCAGCAATATGTACCCAGTGTATATCCAAGACAGTTGGAAACATACATCCACACAAAAACTTTACACTAATCTTTATAGCAGTATTATTCATAGTAGCTAAACAGTGGAAACAATTCAAATGTCCATCAGTTGATAAATGGATAAACAATATGTTTCCATATGTATATCCATGCAATATAATATTATTCAAGTATAAAAAAAGAACTAAGTTCTGAAACATGCAACACTATGGATGAACCTGGAAAACATTATGTGAAATCAAAGAAGCCAGTCACAAAAGGCCATATATTGCCTGATTGCATTTATATGAAGTGTCCAGAATAGGTAAATCCATAGAGAGAGGTGGTAGATTAGCGGTTGCCAGGGACTGGGGTGAGGAAAGGTCGGAGAGTGACTCCTAATGGGTATACGTTTCTTTTTAAGGTGATGAAAAATGTTCTGGAATTAGATAGAGTTGCTAGTTGCACAACATAGTGAATATACTGAAAGCCCCCGAAGTGTGTAATTTAAAAGGGTAAAACTTATGGTATGTTAAACTGTATCTAAAAACAGTTAAATTTCTAGTCTTAGAGGCATGTTATCCTTTTACCAATGAAACCATGATAAAATAATATAAAAGATCTGCTATAGTTTTAGCACGATATTTCTTTTTCCATAAGATTGGTTTTCTCCTGTTTGGAAAGAGGCCTACTTGCATTGGTGCTTCCAGATGAATACATTTTTTGTTCTACAGAGTGCTGAGCATATACATTGCACTCAAATATTTTGATTTATTGATTGATTCTCCAATCCCTAGTCCAACCCATACATTACTGAAAAATGCATCAGACCTTACACCGAAGAAGGAAGAGACTTGAGAAATAAATGCCAGTCTAAGGAGAAGACAACAAATACACTCAGTGATGTATCCTCTGGTTGGCTCTTCAGCAAGCATTATTTAGCTCTACAGTGATGCACATTCTTCAAGTCAAAGGTGAAAGTCAGGTAGATCTCACACCTTCAGAAAACAAGGAACTCATAAAATGCCATTGGCATGTTTTCTCAGGAGTTATTTTGGTTCCTTTGCTGAAAAGCAATTCCGTTTGTCCCAGCTCAAGTTTTTCTCAGAATTTAAATTCTTACCCATAAACTCGGAATACCATGTTCTGATTTTATTTACACCCAGTTCTTATTAAATGGGTATGCTTCATCCTATCTCCTCAGAATTTTATTTCATGACAGTGATGATGATGGCTATGAAATATATATGTGTGTGTGTATGTGTGTATATATATATTTAAATACAAACACACATACACATACACATACACACATACTCATATATAGTGATGTGTCCCCAAATTTTATGTGTTGGAAACTTAATCCCATATATGTTGATGGCATTTGGAGGTGGGGCCTTTGGGAGGTAATTAGGATTAGATAAAGTCATCAGGTTGGGGCTCCCATGATGGGAATGGTGGCTTTATAAGAAGATGAAGAGAGACCTGAGCAAGGTACTCTTGCCCGCTCACAATGTGATATCTTCAGCCATGTTACGATGCGGCATGAAGACCCTCACCAGAAGCCAAGCAGATGCTGGCAGCATGCTCTTCAACTTCCAAGCATTCAAAATCATAAGCCAAAATAAACTGATTTTCTTTATAAATTACCCAGTCTGTGGTATTCTGTTATGGCAACAGAAAACAGACAGAGATGTGTGTGTGTGTGTGTGTGTGTGTGTGTGTGTGTGTGTGTGTGTGTGTGCGTGTGCGTGCGCGCGTGCACACGCATGTGCTGGGGGTGAAGAATACAGGCAGGCTGCTGCTCCATGCTCACCCAGACATCCAGGGCCCTCTTCACCTTTGATATATCAATTACGTCCACAAGTGGAGAGAGCTTCTCACTTCTCGCTGGACTGGGTTTTCATCACCTTCAGAAATGGGCAGGGCTGAGCCTGCAAAATGTAGGACATGAGCAAGCACTGACAGACACTTGGCAAGTGGAAGATGGAACAGACTACTTTGCGGCCATTTGAGACACTGGAACAAAAACTAAATGGAGTCCCAGGCCTTGGCTCGCTATGGAAAAGAAGTTTCTGTTAATTAGAGTGGCCCCCAAATGGATTAATGACATTAAGTACTGAATTAGAATTGTCTGAAGATCTATGAGGGATGCCGTTGAGGGAATTTCTATGCCGAGTAGGAAATTGGACTTAGAAAATCAAACAAAGTCAGGTTAACTGTCTTCTTACTTTTTACCCCATTCTGGCTCCTGTTAATGAATCAAACTAACTCACACAGATACCAGGTGTGGGTGAAAACCAGCATTGGCCTCTACTACAAATATAATTTGCTCATGACTTCCTTTCCACTGGGCCAGTTATGATCTGGTGTTCTTCACGCTCACTTTCAGTGGTTTCTGCCACCTTCATTGCTCAGGTCTTTAAATTCTAGTTTTTGCCACAAGTAGCATGGATTTGATCTCCCATTTTAGATATAAAACACAGCCCAAGCTGAAAATTTCCCTGCACACAATTCTGATGTTCTCCTCCACCTCATATTATTCCAAAATGCAGCTCTGCCTATGCCCCATGGGACAGACTGGATGGACTGGTTTTCAATTAAGCCTTACTGCCGAGAGAGGGGAATTGGACTGAGTTTTACATTATCCTGTCCTTCTTTTGTGCAGATTCTGAAGGAGGCAGGAAGTGACCTGAACTAACTGTGCTTCTAAAGCTACACTTTTCAAGAAAAGAGCATTTGTGGACAAAAAGTAAAGAAATGGAAAGAGAAAAATGAGATGAGTCTAGTCTTGAGCAGTAGCTGAAGTTGTACTCGAGAAGGGAGGTGGCTGTCATGAGTTCCCAGAAGCGGACCCTGTCTCCAGGATTCATGTGCAAGTGATTTATTAAAGAAGTGCTTCCAGGGTAAAAAAAAAAAAAAAAAAAAAAAAAAAAAAAAAAAGTCCTTCCAGGAAAAACTAGTAAGGGAGTGGGGGGTGCAGGACTGGGAAAGGAAAGAAGGTGAGCAAAGGTGAGAATTCAGGTTCTATGTTAATTTCTTATTGCTGTGAACCACAAACTTAGTGGCTTAAACAGGTTTATCATTTCACAGTGTAGGGCTAGGACTCATAGACCCCTCAAACTCACTGTACAAACTGGGTCACAGACCCCTCACATGCCAGGTGGGGTCACAGACCCCTCATGTGCAAGGCTGGGTCACAGACCCCCACATGCAGGTCACGAGCTAGGTAATTGGGCAAGTTCCTAGGAGCCATTGGCAGAGTTGAAAGTTTCATTCCAAAGCAAGCTTATTCCTCAGCTTCCTCAGCAGTGGCAGTTTACAGCAGGTGCCAGCAACAGCAGCGGTGGCCTTCTAGAGCATCACGGGAGTACTGGTGACAGCAGCAACAGTGTGCAGCAACAGCCTCCAGCAGCAGTAGTGGGTTCCCCGTGACCCACCTGGGGGCATCCCAGGGGTGAGGAGGCACTGTGGATCAGAGCCACTCGTCCTTTATACTTAAGTCTGATAACCCAGGAACACCTGGGTCTAGTCACACAACCAAAGAACACCTGGGCGCTATGCACAGTTACATTAGACAATAACCAAGGAACACCTGGGTGCATGTGCATGCTTGGCAAGATTCTGAACATCTGAGGGACTCTGACCATTTATTTCATTTTCCATAAACACAGTTTATATACATCAGAAGTACAGGCACAGCGTAACTGTTTCCTCTGCTCTGGGTCTCACAAGGCTGCAATTAAGGTGTCATCTTGGTCAGAGGTCTCATCTGAGGTTCAAGGTCTTCTTCTAAGCTCACATGGCCTTTGGCAGAATTGGTTTCCTTGTAGCTGTAGGACTCATAGTGGCTTGCTTCTTTGAGGCAGGCAGGAGAGCATCTCTTTGATCTCAGAAAAGGCTTAAGCCCTCTTAAAAACTCACCCGAGTAGGACAGGTCCACTCTGGATAGTCTTCTTTTACATGAACACAAAGTCAACTGATCCTCACCTTTGCCATATAATGCGGCATAATCACAGAAGTGGTGTTCCATCCTATTCACATGTCCTGAATATATTCAAGGGGATTATACAAGCTCGTGGGTCATTGGCTGCCATCTTAGAAATCTGCCTACACACCACGTAGATCTTATGGCTGCTGGTAGTTTGTTCTCAACTGGTCTACTCTGAGGTTTGTGGGGATATCTTGTTACTTAGTTTTGTTTTTGGCTTTGCTATATAATACTCTATTTCATGAGGGAGTTTGGAGAGATTCAAAAGCTATGCTGTTGCCTTGTCTTCTGAGAACCCTCCCTACTGAAACAAAGAGAAAACAATCAAATGTTCAGAAAAGTTCAAGAATCAGCAATATGTCATAAGCAATAGTGCTAGAAGCAAGAAAGCAGAGATGTCTTTAAATATTAAGAGAAAAACATTTTTAACTTAGAATTCTCTACTCAGGTAAAGTGAAGTAGGACTGTAGGGTGAGTTGTGAACTGATTTAAGTTTTGAAAACTTGGAGAACAACTTGATTTAAAAAACAAACAAACTATGAAGTCTTGCTTTTATTAGATAAAAAGAAAAATTAAATATTAAAATTTCAAAGTGGCTGAAGCATAGTGAATAAAGGTGAGGGATACCTGAAAGCTGGAGCACAAGATATAGTGAGGCAACAATATCAGTACCTTTCATTTGTATAATATGTCATAAAGCATAGTCACATAACAGAATTCAACAGGTAAAGAACAAAGAACAATAAGAATTCAACAGGTGGACAGGCTAGCTGGTGAGATGCAACAATAATGTCAAGAGTTTGGATCCCTATACTGGCCCGCTGCCAAAAAAAAAAAAAAAAAAAAAAAAAAAGAATTCAAGAGGTGGAGAACTTGGTAAAATAAGTCAGTCAATGATAATTTGCCTAACTTCATAGATTTATTTATCATGTATTTACCAGTTTATAGTAATGACCAAAACAGACATCATCCCTTCCACATGTTGCTTACACTACAGAGGGGAAGGAAGTCATTAAATAAAAAAATCATAGAAGCATATAACTATAACTATGATAAACAGTATACATGTAAGTATATGACAGGGAGACTGTGATCAAGTTTGGGTGGAACAGAAGGCTACCTTTCCGAGGAATCAAAAGCAAGCCATGATGCTCAGAGCAGAGAGGAAGGGGAGAAGTGGTACAAGATGAGACTGGAAAGATAAGAGAGGCCAGATCAGGCAGGGTCAAATGGGAAATGCTGGACAGTTTTATACAAGGGAGAGAAGAAATCAGACTTCTCTTTTCAAGAGAGCATTTGATGATGCCATTTCTGTTAGTTTTAACAGTATATACATATTTGCTCTCACCAAACTAGGAATAAAGGTAAACTTCCTTAAGTCGACAAAGAATATCTACAAAAAGCTACAGCTAACACCATGCTTTATGATGAGTGTTATGGGCTTGCTGTGCATTGATGTCCCCCCAAAACTTAGTCCCCACTTTGACAGTGTAAAGAGGGGGGAAATCCTATTACGGTAATTGAGTGGTGGGACCCTGAAGAGGTGATTAGATTGTAGGACCATGCTGTAGTGAATGGATTGATAATGGTGGTCAGGGGTGTGGTTCTGAGGGCTTTAAAAGGAGAGCATGTGAGAGTCTCTCTCTCTCTGCTCCTCCATTTTTTGCCATGTGAGACCCCTGCATTGCTATAAAGCCACTACCAAAGAAGATCCTCACCAGGTGTGTTCCTGGATTTTAGACTTCTCAGCTTCCAAAACTATAAGCAATACATTTCATTTTCTTATAAATTACCCAGTTCCAGGTATTTTGTTATAAGCAGCAGAAATGGAGTAATTTCTGAATTGAGTCTGCCCCAAATCCATGTGTTGAAGTCTTCACCCCCAGCACCTCGAAATGTGACTATATTTGGCTATAGAGTCTTTAAAGAAATAATTAAGTTAAAATGAGGACATTAGGATCAGCCCTAATCCAACATAACTTGTGTCACACGAAAAGGAAATTAGGACACAGGGATGTTACAGAGGGAAAACCATGTGAAGACACAGGTACAAGCCATGGAGAGAGGCCTCAGAAGAAACCAAACCTGCTGACACGTTGATCTCAGACTTCTAGCCTCCAGAATTGTGAGACAATAAATTTCCGCTGCTTAAGCCACCCAGTGTGTAGTTTGTTATGGCCTAGTAAAGAAATGCAGTGAAAAACTAGATGCTTTCCCCCTACGATCAGGATCAAGGCAACGGTGTCCCGTCTCACCCCTATCATTTAACACCTCAATTAAAGTCCTAGAAAATACAGTAAGACAAGAAAGAGAAATAAAATGTGTTCAGATATGGGAAGAAGAAATAAAACTGTCTTTGTTTGTGGGTGAAAGGATTATCGATCCCAAATAATCAACAACAACACCAAAAAGTCCTGGAACTAATAAATGGTTATAGCAAGATTAACATACAAAAGTTAGTTGCTTTTTCATATACCGGCAATGAGCAACTGGAATTCTAAATTTAAAATAAGATGAATTTACATTAACACCAGAAGAGTGAAGCACTGAGGTGTATATCTAACAAAATATGTACAAGATCTGTGTAAGAAAATCTATAAAACTATGATGAAAGAAATCAAAGATGCAAATAAATAGAAAAATATCCCATGTACATAGATAGGAAGACTGTTTAAATATTGTCAAAATATCGGTTCTTTCCCAACTGATTCAATTCCCAACTGATCAATTTCCCATTGATCTATAGACTCAATGCAATCTCAATAAAAATCCCAGCAAATTATTTTATAAGGTACACATATGTATGCCTTTGCATATGCATTATCTACATCTAAAAAGTTCATTAGAAACTGCTAATGATGATTGCCTCTGGGGTAGGAGCAGGAGATCTGGGGGGAGACTTGTTTTCACATACTTAGTGCCTTGAATATTAAACCAGATGCATGTATGTAGATAAAAATTTAGGCTAGAAAAAAATTTATGCTAGAGCACACAGCTACTAAGGGATAAGAAAGGGACTGAAGCCACATCTTCTGAACAGTAGGTAAGCCCACTGTTTTTTCACTATCCCACCCTATGATGGTGGACAAGGGAAGGGGGTTTCTCTCTGGGGGATAATGGTGAGACAGAGAGATGGAAAGAGCCTCATGGTCAGATGAGGAGAGTGCTAGGCTAAGAGATGAGAACATCATCCTGCAGATCATGGAGAATTGCCCAAGTTTTACGCAGGGGGTACTTTGATCAAAGTGATAGCAGTAACCTCTCCTCTTTGACCTCTGCCCAGAAATCCACCCAGTCAGGCTTCAAAGGGGCAAATTGGGAAAAAGAGGGTATCTTAGTCCATTCAGTCTGCTGTAACAAAATACCACAGACTGGGTAACTTATAAACAACAGAAATCTATTTCTCACAGTTCCAGAGGCTGGGAAGTCTAAGATCAAGGCAGCAGCAGATTTGCCAGCAGATTGAGTGTCTGGTGAGAGCTCTCTGCTTCAAAGATGGCCCCTTGTTGCTCTGACCTCACATGGTGGAAAGGGAAAGGGAGCTCACTTGAGGTTCTTTTATAAGGGCCCTAATCCCATTCATGAGGATGGAGCCCTCACGACTTAATTGCTTCCCAAAGGCTCTACCTCTTAATACTATTACATTGGGTATTAGGTTATAGCATAGAATTTGGGGGACACCAACATTCAGACCATAGAAGAGGGACTCCGTTAGAACTGAAAAAGTAGCATATAGAATGACTCTCTTTTAATAGAAGCTAATTAAATAAACAGCAGTGGGTTCCAGGAGTGACGGAAACACCTAGTACCACAGGAAGTAATGGAGCAATGACTTGATCAGAAGCTGAGGAGAGAGCATGTATATAACTAATGATCAATTAGGAGACAGGTAGAAGGTCTGGGAAAAAAGCACCAGGAGTAACTCTAACATTCACGGCTACACTTCACACTGATTGCTTTTTCTCTTGGACAAAGAAATCGAGGAAGCTGTGATCATTTCAGAATTATTCTCAGTGTTATGAAAGAATCTAGGACCTAAAAGTCATTGTGTTTTCACATGGAAGCCGAACTATAATGTAATAATATGCATTTATATAGCAACATTCATCTAAGGCAAAAACATGCTTCCCCAGCATTGACTGATTAATCCTCAAAATGTCCTTGTGAAGGAGTTGGTGAGCTTGATTATCTCCATTTCACAAAAAAGAAAAAGGCAGCCATTGAGGTACAAGTAATTTGGGTGAGAATAGATTCAGTCCATATACAGAATTAATACTAGTATTAATACCCAAGGCACTGGTGAAGTGTGCCTGGTCGTGGGAGGGGGTCCAGGCCCTAGCTCCAAGCCTCAGGTCTCTGGGGGTGGCCTGAGGTGCTGGCATGGCGTGCCTGGTTGTGGAGGGGCGTCTGGTCCCCAGCCATAAGCCTCAGGTCCCCAGGCAGGCCCAGATGTGCTGGCGTGGTGAGCCTGGTTGTGGGAGGGGGTCTGGTCCCCTTCTCCATGCTTTGGGTCCCCACATGTGTCCTGAGGCACTGGTGCATTGTGCCTGTTTCTGGGGTCCAGTCCCTAGCTCCAAGCCTTGGGTGCCCAGGGGGGACCTGAGACACTAGCATGATGTGCCTGGTTGTGGGAGGTGTGTCCAGTCCTCAGATCCATGCCTCAGGTCCCTGGGCAGGCCCTGAGGCACTTGTGCAGTGTGCCTGGTTGTGGGACGAGGGTCTGGTCCCTCTCTCTATGCTTCAGGTCCCCAGGTGGGCCCTGAGGCACTGGTGGAGTGTGCCTGGTTATGGGAGGGGGATCTGGTCCCCAGATCCAAGCCTTGGGCACCTGGTTGGGCCCTGAGGTGCTGGCACAGTGTGCTTGGTTGTGGGACAGGGGTTGGTTCCCAGCTCTATGCCCTGTGCCCCCAGGTGGGGCACCTTGGTGCTGGTAGTGTGAGTGGTTGTGCGTGCGGGTCCAACCCATGGATCTATGCCTCATGTCCCCTGGTAGACCCCAAAGCCCTGGTTGTGTGCCTGGTATGGAACTAATTTTTTGTCCTTTGCTTACTTCTAAAACGGGAGATCTTCCTGTGGGAACGAGTACTTGAGCTGTTTGGTTGAGCTAAATTGCTGCTTTGCTGCTGCTTTTTGTGCAGCTCAGGGTTTAATGGTTGACCTTATAGGTACTTCCAGCTCTCCAGAGATCTGCTGGATCTGTGTTGTGTAGAATCTCTGATCTGGGCCTGAGTGTTTTCGGCAAACTGTAGTCCATGCAATTCTGCATTCCTGACCAGTCTCCTCTGAGTTGTCCTGCGCTGATTCAGGGGTGGATCAGCTGTGCTTGCTGTGGGCCCTTCTCCCCCACTGACCATGATCCAAACACTTCCCATGGGACGGGCCCTGCTCTGGTCCCTTGTGATGCCTCACTGGCCTCTGTGTGGCTCCCGTTTTTCAGCTGTTTTGGCTCCTTGCTCCTGCGTGGGTCCACGGGAACCCTATTCGTGGTCTTGCTGTCCTGGGGGCCACCAAGTCCCTTGTCTCCCCTGCAGCCTCCAAGCAACTCCATCTGAAGATCACAGCTGCAGCTTCTGCTGGCTCCTGCTCCATGCACTTAGCAGCTCCAGCCTGGAAGCAGCTGTGGCCCGAAACATTCAGAGCAGTTTTTTCTTCCTCTCATCACAGTTTCTCCTGCCTTCATGAACACCGTGGGTCTCTACTCCTCTTCCCCTCAGCTCCTGCGGCCCCAGCTTGGATGATGCTACATTTTTATAGCTGTAAATTGGTTGATTTGTGGGAGAGAGTGACACTGGGGACGGTCTATTCCTCCATCTTGACTGGACGTGATTACAATTTTTATTCTAGGAATTCCTCCTCTATTGCCAACCTTGGTGTACAAAGACTTGAGTTTATTAGAGAGATGACGGATTTCTTTATAAGGCACAGAAGTTGACCATGGTTGGACACTGAATGCCATAATCTCTGAATCTGCCAAATCAGAGGTGTTCTTGCCATTCAAAATTGGGGTACAATTCACATACAAGAAAATGCACAAATCATGAGCGTAGAGATCAATGAACTTTGAAAAACATATACGCTGGTATAAGCACCACCGCAGTCAAGCTATAGAATATTTCCCTCATCCCAGAAAGGACTCTCATCCCCTTTCTAGTCAATTCTACTTCCAGTGACAACTACTATCCTGATGCTATAATTGTAGCATAGCTTTTCCTGCTCTAGTTTTTGTATAAATGGCACCATACAATATCTGGCTTCTTTCTTTCAACTTAATGTTTCTGGGCTTCATCTATATACAGTTGTATATCATGTCAATGACAAAACTAAGTCTGAAATCAAATTAACAAAGGCCGTTTATTCATAACTTTGTTGCAAGGAAACCTAGCTGGCATCACTTTTGTGTTAGCAGGAGTTCAATGGTGTTAGAAAGGAAAGTAAGCTTTATAGAGCAAAAGGAGGGGACCCTGAGACAGTCTCTGACTGGCAAGTGTTCTGTTAGGGTGGGATTTTTGGAAGCAAGGGAGACTTTCCAAGTGGCTTTCAGGGGTACATTTGGCAGTTCTCTCTTAGGTGTAAGGAGGCAAATGAGCAGTTTGGAACATTTTACCTGAGGAAGGAGTGTTCAGTGCTAGGAGTGGAGGGTTTTCTGTGGCCAGCCTTTTCCTAAAACAAGTGGAGATCAATGGGGTGCTTTTTTTGTGGTCAAAGTGTCATAACTGTCCTTTGGGTGGTAGGCTGCCAGGAACAGGGATTCTTTGGGTACCTGACAAAGGTACATGAAGAAAAAGGAGGTGATGTACAAGAGGCATTTAGAATGCCAAATACAAAGTTACTATGTTGCTGTACTTCACCTGCATGACATATAAAACTGCACTATATTTTTAAACATATATTCTCTCTTTTAAAGGACTTTACCTTTCAGACAGTTGCTTCCTCTTTTTCTCTCATATCCCGCACATTATCCAAACAGTGTTGGTTCTATCTTTGAAACATCGTCCTAATCCCACCATTTCTCCCCATCTTCACTGCTTCCTTGGTTCAAGCCACTATTCCTCTTTTGCTTAGATTACTGCAAAAACCTCCTAACACATTTCTCTGCTTTCGCTTTCCTCTCATGTGGTCTATTTGAGCCTATTAAAATGTATGTCAAATCTTAAGTGCACAACCATAAAACAATAAAAAAAGTCAAATCATGATGCCTGCTTAAAACTCTCCCGTAGATTCTCGTCCCCTACAAACTCTCCAATCTCATCCATCATTCCACCTCTTGTTAACTCTGTTCCAGCTCCGCTGACTTCTCTGCTTTTCCTCGAACGTGGCAGGAACACTCCTGCCTCAAGCTTTTGCACCTACTATTCTCTCGCCTTGGGATGCTCTTCCCTCAGACAGCCACATGGCTCATTCCCTCACTTCCTTCCGGTTTCTGCTTGGTGAATTTTACTAGGTGTACCTACATCGGTATTCAGATTATTGTGTAATAAGTTTGGTTTCTTAACTGAAATCTGCAGTGCTGTTTCTTAAAAATGTTGAAGGACATAGTGCTGTGCAGTTACTCCAGTTTTGTTTGTTACATATTTTCTGATTTGTAATTTAGTTTCAGTTGATGGATTCCCTGAAGTATTTTTGAGTATCTACTGTGTGCAAAGTATGTCTAGATGCAGTTACAGAGATTTCGCACAGCCCCGTGAGAGGAAATGGGCCCGGATTAGGATATGGGCTGTGAGAGTACATGGAAAGGGCAGACATGGACTTAGTTTTGTCAGGAGTATAGCCAGGATTTGACAACCGATTGAATGTAAGGGGCAAGGGGAAGGAGGATTGACTTCTTTTGATCTTGTTGCTACTCATCCCACTCTTCAACATAGGTATACGGAAAACTTCCCTGAACTCCTATCACGTGAAGCGCTGTGGAGAAGCCCTTTGCATGCTGTGCGTAGTGTAAGGGAGCTTCACAGACAACACTCAAATAGGGATTTGAGACTCAAGTGACTGAAAAGTCTATGGCACAATTCTCGTGATGTCTGTAACTTTGCTTTCAAATAATTCAGCATAGACGGAGTGTTAGTACATTATAATTAATCTAAGTGCAGCTGGCATTCTGATTAGAGACGTACCTGGAATGGCTGTCCTGGCGTTTCTGTGATTACCTTATCCCAATCCACTCACAGTCACTCTACTACTCAGCAGTGTGAATGTCAAAAATGGTTGTTCTACTGGAGAGCTTAGTGACTTGCTAGATCTCATGAAGAAAGTTAGAAATGGATAATTTTGTAACATGTTGATTGGTAAAAATATTTCGTAGACATCCCCCACACTTGTATGTACAAGGATATAAAAATCAGCACAGTTCTGCTGCATTTATCCTTAGGAATGTCACCTTAGGCTAACATGATTCTTGTCTAATGTTCTCATATGTCTGCCTCGAGTGTTTAGAGCATCTGGGAAAAGGAAAGTAAAAGGAAGGAAGGAAAGAAAGATAGAGAGAAAGAAAGAACTTCTTTTGAGCTCAGTATAGGTTGTATAAATTGCTTTTGTGCTTGCTTGCTTAATAAATGGTTAGATAGTAAATACCTGTATGTGTGGCGGAATGTTGTCTGAGGGCTCCTTTCTTATACCCAGGTACCAAGGCTGTGGGGGGAGTGTTAATCTTCATTCAAGTCAAACTTCTTTGGCAGCTGTTGTCATCTTTCCAAAAGAAGTCAAGTGTTGTGTGTACGAAAATAGCTTAGGCCCATTTGTAATATCTCACCATCCTGTGATACAAAATACAAGCAATACTAACATGTAAAATAGGTGTAAGGAAGTTCAACTACTTTAAAGTTTATAACATGATATCGATTAGGTGATTTTGAAAATGTTAAACATATGATTTTTTTTTTCTCAATTTTTGGCAGCCCTGATTTGCTAAAGCCTTATCCAAGGTTTAGTTTACCAATTATTATGAACCCAATGTTTATGTTAACCCCAAATTCATATGTTGAAATCTAATCCCCAATGTGATGGTATTTGGCGGTGGGTCCCCATGACCTAATTAGGTTGTAATGGTAGAGCCCGGGATGAGTCCCCTTTTAAAAAGAGGCCAGAGAGCTAGCTTGCTCTCTTTCTACCACATAAGGATATCAAAAAGAAGTCAGCAGTCTGCAACCTAGAAGAGGGTCTTCCCCAAATCTTGATTCTGCTAGCAATCAGATTGGAACATCCATTCTCCAGAACCATTGAGAAATAAATTTCTGTTGTATAGAAGCCACCCTGTCTACAGTAGTTTGTTACAGCAGCTGAACTGTCTAAGATACATATTGTACAGCCTAGCAAAGCCTGTGATTATGCTGCTGTCACTTTAGGCTTCTGGGGAAGAAAAACCACTTAGGTATTTTGCGCCTGGTTACTTGTGTTATCTCTATCCATGCAACATGCATCTGATGATAAGAGAGTGGTTCAAGGATAGGGAGAGAAAGCAACTGAAAGTCCAAGGAAGGTAAGAGCAAAGAGCCCTGAAGAGACTTATGAAAAACTGACAAGAGTTGTGGGTGAACTGCTGAAAGTCATCGCTGCCCGGTGCCCTAAAGACAGCTGACAATTGACATGATATTTTTCCTGTTCCTTTTACACAGTGGGAAAACCATGGCTTTGCTTTATTTATGAGGCCACTGAATACTTGTAGTTTAAAATGAGTTTTCAGACCTGTTTGATATTTGATTAAAGAAAAGCAATCTTGATTGAAACTGGCCTTTCTGGGAAATTAGGCTATTCTCTCTCTCTCCTGATTTCATGCAGGTCAGATAGATAACTCAGTTTTGGTTTGGTGAATTAGAACCTCACCATGAGTTACTCCATTTTTATTTTTAATCTCATCTGTTGGGGCCTAGTGAAAGAGCCTGGTCCAAAACAATGGGCTCCTATAATCTTTATTTAAGACATAGAACGGTAATGGTTTTAATTGTTGTACCTCTTTTCCCTGTGTAACAGATAGGAAGAAATAATTACGTGAATACTCAAGCACTATGTATTCATTGAGGTCTGGATGGATTGCACTTCAGTAATTTCTCTATTAGGAGAAGGAAAACTGAATGTGGCCACCACTTCCAAACTTAGCCTCTCTCTTTTATTGTAAAGACAAGGAAGTTTTACAAGAAAATTCAGTTGATTTAAGCATTACAAAGACACAAGGATATTTGCAGAATTATGGCTAACATGTGAAAGACTAGTAATATCATTGAAGTAAGCAAGGTGACATTCCCTACTGCAATTTGCAAAAGGTTAGGGTGATCCAAAAACCAAAACTTGATCTTTGCAAACATTCTCTCACCACAGCAGCTTCCCAGTATCCTTACATATCAATTAGTAACTTGTCTGGCCTTGAGCCAGCAACCTTGCTGTGTTTCAATTCTTTCTCTTACAAGAGAATCTAGATTGGGGAAAGTTTCCTGTTTTTTGCAAGGTTAACATTTTTATATGTACTTTTAAGAAGTTAGACTATACCTGAAACTGCAGGGTTTTGGAAAACCAGGCCCTGTGAAATAAATGTGCTTTATGTATACTCCACATTTAATTCATTCCCAAGTAAAAAAGTCTGAAGGGCTGAGAAAATGGGCGTCTTGAAAACCGATGAAGACATTGCTTTTCAAGAAAAGGTAACCTGAAGTAACCTGATATTAATCAGTTAGTTATTTCTCTATTGTCCTGTTTCCCTGTTCTTTCTTTGCAAGGAAAGTAACCTGGAAATAATCAATCCACTTTCTGTTCTTTGTTTCTGCTTTCTTCAGCCCTTCTCTATCTCAAAAACTAACTTCCTCTCTTGGATCATTGGAAAACTTATTCTATGTAATGAACTGAAATGTTGCCCAATTCTGGAATCACAAATAAAAAAAATTATGATCTTTAAACTAAATTATTGTAAGTTTGTCTCTTGACACATGATATCTATGAATTTGCAGAAATAAAGAAATATATCACAAATTTTTTATTAGTTATGAATATTCATGAGATACAAAGGTGATTGTCATTCCTTGTGCCCAAGATGTGAATGCCAGATTCATACTGGCAGCATGCCCATTACCAGAAATTGCAATTGTACCTTATGTCCCCTACCCAGTTATCCCAAACCTCCCTCCCCATCCACTTTTTGCCCACTCCACTTTGTATACCTAGGTATGCTCTCTCCCTCTGCAAGTCCAACACACCACTGTGGTCTTTCTATGTTTCCTTCTTTCTCTCTTAGCTCCCACATAGTATATTAAAAAGAAAAGACATCTAATTAAACTCTAATTGTAATTTTAATTTGATCTCTGAGCCCTCCCCCAGCCTGAACAGAAGGCAGGAATGTGACCATGACCAGGGGCCCAGGCAGAAATCACAGTAAGCCCTCCCCCTGCACAAGTGAAGACAATAGTGCCCTACAAATAAAACACTTCATGCAGGTGGTCCACCACAGCCACCAGCACAGCTTCTGCCACCATAAGGATAGCTCACTGCCATAGTAGCAGCTATGACTGCAGTGCAGTTGGCCTGCCACATGTTAAACTGTAATGACCACAAGGAGAGTCAATGGAGGAGCCTGGAAAGGAAATAGTAACAGAGAACTTCCCAGGTGTAGGGTGGGATCCAGACCTTCAGATCCAGGAAACTCAAAGGTCCCGAAACAGATTCAACCCAAAAGATCCCCCCAAGACATATTATAGTTAAAGTCCCAAACCTCAAAGACAAAGAGAATTCTACAAGCAGCAAGAGAAAAGCGTCAGGTCACTTATAGGGGAACACCTATCAAACTAACAGCAGACTTCTCAACCAAAACCCTATAGGCCAGAAGAAAGTGGAAAAATATATTCAAAATACTAAGAGAAAAAAACCTGCCAGCCAAGAATTCTTTACCCAGCAAGGCTCTCTTCAGAAATGAGAGAGAAAACGTGTGTTTCCCAGACAAACAAAAGTTGTGGGAGTTCACCACTGCACGACCAGACCTGCAAGAAATTCCCAAGGGAGTCATTCATCTGGAATCTGAATAATGGTGACTACCATCACAAATACACAAGAAAGAGCAAAACCCACAATTAAAGCAAAAATGCCAGCAAGAAAGAGAAAGAAGCTAAATCATTCTGCCGTAAATTCCCAACGCACATTGATGAAAAGAAATAAAAGGGGAAATAATGATCAAGAGTATTTAAGCCAAGTGAACAAGTAGCAATTAAATGACAGAAATTAAACAACACTTCTCCATAACTACTCTAAATGTGAATGGATGAAACTCCCTATTGAAGACACAGACTAACTGACTGGATTAAAAAGCTAGACCCAAGTATATGCTGTCATCAAGAGACACACCTCACATGTAAAGACACTCATAGACTGAAAGTGAAGGGATGGAAAAAGATATACCCTGTAAATGGAAACCAAAAATGAGCAGGAGTTGCTATTTTTATATCGGACAAAATAGACTTTAAACCAAAAAAAAAAAAAAAAAAAAAAACATTAAAAAGATAAAGAAGGCCATTACATAATGATAATTGAACTATCCAGCTAGAAGACATAACAATCATAAACTTGTATGGACCCAATACTGGAGCAGCCAGATATATCAGGCAAACAGTCTTAGACCTAAAGAAGGAGATAGGACCTAATACATTAAGAGTGGGTGATCTAAACACCCTTCTCTCAGTATAGGACAGGAGTTCTAGGCAACAAGTCAACAAAGAGACACAGGATTTAATGTACACCCTAGATCAACTGGACTTGGCAGATATATACAGAACATTTCACCCAACAGCTAAAGAATACACTTTCTTCTCATCAGCTCACAGTACATTCTACAGGATAGACCACATATTAGGTCAAAAATCTAGTCTCAGCACATTTTAAAAAACTGCAATCATTCCAACAATCTTTTCAGACCACAATGGACTAAAACTGGAGATTAACAATAAGTGAAATGCTGGAAGCTGTACATATACATGGAAAATGAATAATAGGCTCCTGAGTGACTTATGGGGTCCAAGAAGAAATTAAACAGGAAACAGAAAAATTTCTAGAAACTAATGAATATAAGGATACATCATACCAAAACTTGTGGGATACTGCAAAAGTTGTACTAAGAGGCAAATTTATTGCAGTTAATGCTTATATCAAAAAACGGACAGACTTCAAATAAATGAACTAACACTGTGCCTCAAAGAACTTGAAAAACAACAACAATCCAAAGCTAAAGGCAGTGGATGGAAAGGAATAATTAAGATCAGAGCAGAACTAATGAAATAGAGACCCCCAAAACAGTAGAAAAGATCAACAAAACTAAAAGTTGGTTTTTTGAGAAGATAAACAAAATAGCCTCACCATTATCTAAATTAACAAAAAAAGGAGAGAGAAGACCCAAATAACAAAAATTAGAAATGAAAAGGGAGACACTACAACTGATACCACAGAAATATAAAGATTCATTAGAGACTATTATAAACAACTGTACGGCAACAAATTTGAAAATCTGGTAAGTCTGGATAAGTTTCTAGACACACAGAAATTACCAAGACTGAACCAAGAAGAGATAGAAAACCTGAACAGACCAATAACAAGCAAGGAAATTGAAGTGGTAATTAGCAATTTTCCAACCAAAAAAAGTCTGGGTCAAGATGGCTTTACAGCTGAATTCTATCAAACTTTTAAAGAGGAGTTAATACCAATTCTCATGAAACTATTCCAAACAATTGAAACAAATGCTACTCTCCCAAACTCATTCTATGAGGCCAACATAACTCTGATACCAAAACCAGATAAAAACACAACAAAAAAAGAAAATTACAGGCCAATATCCTTGATGAACGTAGATGGTAAAATCCTCAACAAAACATTAGCAATTAGAATACAGCAACATATTAAAAAGTTATACACTATGATCAAGTGGGATTCATCCCAGGGATGCAAGGATGGTTCAACATATGAAAGTCAATAAATGTGATATATCACATCAACAAACTCAAGGACAAAGACCATATGATTATCTCAATAGATGCTGAAAATTCATTTGACAAAATTCAACATTCCATCATGATAAAGACTCTCAACAAATTAGGTATAGAAGGAAAATATCTTAACACAATAAAAGCCATTTATGACAAGCCCACCGCCAGTATTATTCTGAATGGGGAAAAATTGAAGGCCTTCTCCTTAAGGACAGGAACAAGATAAAGATGTCCACTCTCACCACTTCTATTCAACACAGTACTGGAGGTACTAGCTAGAGTAATCAGACAAGAGAAAAAAGTAAAGGGAATCCAGATTGAAAAAACATGAAAAACTTTCCCTATTTATAGATGGCATGATACTATATATAGAAAAATCAAAAAACTCTTAGAGCTGGTTAATAACTTCAGTAACATTGCAAGATACAAAGTAAATGCCCAGAAATCAGTAGCATTTATTTCCTCAAATAATGAATTAATAGAGAAATAAAGTAAGACCATTTACAATTGTCACCAAAAAAAATACAATACCTAGGGATCATTGTAACCAAAGAGGTGAAAGACCTTTACAATGAGAATTACAAACCACTTCTGAAAGTGATTAAAGAAGACACAAAAAGATGGAAAGATATTCCATTTTCTTGGACTGGAAGAATTAACATTGTGAAAATGTCTATACTACCCAAAGTGATCTACAGATTCAATGCAATCCCCATCAAAATACCAATGACATTCTTCACAGAAATGGAAAAACACAATCTTAACTTTCATATTGAAAAACAAAAGACCCCAAATAGCAAAAGGAATCCTGAGCAAACAAACAAACAACAACAACAAAAAAACAAAGCTGGAGTCATAATTCTGCCTGACTTCAAATTATACTACAAAGCTGTTGTAAATGAAACAGTATGGTACTGGTATAAAAATAGACATTCAGACCAGTGGAGTAGAATAGAGAACCCAGAAATCAATTCTCAGGCTTATAGCAATGTGATATTAGACATAGGCAACAAAAATCTACATTTGGGAAAAGACTGCCTCTTTAACAAGTGGTGCTGGGTAAGCTGGTTATCCACATTCAGAAGAATGAAAATACAAATGAATCTCTCACCATACACTAAAATCAACTCAAAATGGATTAAAGACCTAGGTTAAAGACCTGAAACTGTAAAATTACTAAGGGAAAATATAGGTGAAACACTTCAACAGTTAGGTCTGGGCACAGGCTTTATGAACACAAGCCTGAAAGCACAAGCAACAAGAGAAAAAATAAACAAATGGGACTATATCAAACTAAAAAGTTTCTACACAGCAAAAGAAACAATCAACAGAAAAAAAAGACAACCTGCAGAATGGGAGAAAAATTTTGCTAACTATGCATCCACACAAGGGACTAATATCCAGAATATACATAGAGCTCAAGCAATTATATGTTAAAAAAAAAAAAAAAAGATGACCCAATTAAAAAATGGGCAAAGGAGCTGAATAGACATTTTTCAAAGGAAGACATACAAATGGCCAACAGATACATCAAAAAGTGCTCAACATCACTAGTCATCAGGGAAATGCAAATTAAAACAACATGGAGATACCACCTCACTCCAGTTAGACTGGCTATAATCAAAAAGACAGTGAATAACAAATGCTGGTGAGGGTGTGGAGAAAAGGGAACACTACTGCACTGTTGGTGGGACTGTGAATTAGAACTACCACTTTGGAAAATAATTTGGAGGTTTCTCAAACAACTACAGGTAGATATTCCATATGATCCAGCAATCCGTCTTCTGGGCATATATCCAGAGGAATGGAAATCATCATCTTGAACAGATACCTGCATTCCCACGTTTATTGCAGGTCTGTTTACAATAGCCAAGATATGGAACCAACCTAAATGTCCGTCCATAGATGATTGCATAAGGAAACTGTGTATTGTATACTATATGGAATACTACTCTGTCATAAAAAAGAATGGAATGCTCCCATTTGCAACGACATGGATGAACCGGGAGAGACTTATGTTGAGTGAAGCAAGCAAAGCACAGAGGGATAATTACCACATGTGCTCACTCATATGTGGGAGCTAAGAGAGAAAGGAAGGCAGGAAAGAAAGACCACAGTAGTGCTGTGATCCAACAGAGGGAGGGAACATTTCTGGGCTACAAATTGGAGTTGAGGAGAGAGGGAGAAGGGGAGGGAGGTTTGGAGATAATTGGGAGGGGACAAAGGGTACAAAAGTAATTTCTGGTAATGGGTATGCCCCCAGTATGAATCTGGCCCCCACATCATAGGCAGCAGGGGGGGAAATCAGCTTTGTATCTCATGAATATTCGCAATAAAAAAACACATAAGTTTCTCCAAGCTCAGCCTTGTTTTTGCAAGGAGTCATTTTACAGCTTCAATGGCCTAATACCATGTACCAGAGGTAGTGTTATTCTGCTGCAACAAAGATACTACAACTGACATTGCAGGTGCAATTTGGGCTAACTTGGGCTAACTTGGTTGAGTCTGAGGTAGTTCACTGTCATCTTCCGAGATCCAATTTTTGTAGGAGCCAGAATGGAGAATTAAATGGATGCATACATGGTGGACTACCAATCTCTGCATCCTCTAGGTCTTTAAGGATAGAATTAATCTCTGCCATTTTCTCCCTGGGATATGATTTTTTTTTTTTTTTTGATTTACTATCACTGCTAGAATGGAATAGACTTCCACTTGCCCTTTTGCATTTTAATAAATTTTACCCTACAAACCAAGTAACGAATGTAGGATATTCTGCCAACTTTTAAGTACGTCTAGTCCAATAATGCATACATACACAGGTGTTCACAATATATAAAAAGAAGTCAGTTATACACAATACAAAACTTCAATTGTATTTTTATTGACTATGAATAGACAAAAACAAAATTATAAAAACAACATGATTTATACTAATATGAAAATTATAAAATATTTAAGGATAAATCTGAAAAAGATGTGCAAGACCTGTACTTTTAAAACTGCAATTCAAGAGAGAAATTTCAAAAAGCTTAATAGAGAGGTACACAATGTTCAGTATTGTCAACATCTCATTTCTCCCCAAATTTGTATGTAGATTGAATGCGATCTCTTCCGAATTCCAGCAGACTTTATTGTAGAAACTAAGAAACTAATTCTCAAATTCCCTTGAAAATGCAAAGGACCCAGAATAGCCAAAACAACTTTGTAAAGAACAAGAAAGTTAGGAGACTAATACTTCCTATTTCAAGACTTAATAAAGTAATCAAGACAGTGGGGTGCTGGCATCTAGATAGATAAATATAAAAATGGAACAGAATAGATAGTCCAGAAATAGAGCCACACATAAATAACTGATCTTTCAATAAACTTGCAAGGGTATGTCAGTGGAAAAGAATGTTTGTTGCAACAAATTGTGTTAGAACAATTGAATATTCCATGGCAACAAAATGAACGTTGATCCATATCTTAAGCCATGTACAAAAAGTTTGTATAAAATGGACAATAGACCTAAATATAATACATAAAATCATAAAACTTATGAAAGAAAACTTTGGAGGAAATCTTTGTGAACTTGGGTTAAGCTGAGAATTCTAAGATACAACACCACCAAAAGCACAATTCACAAAAGAAAAAATTGATAAATCGGGACTCATCAAAATTAAGTTTCTGTTCTTTGAAAGAGACACTGCTAGAAAATGAAAAGACAAGCCACAGAGTGGAAGAAAATGTTTGCAAATCGTATATATTGCAAGGACTTATTTAGAGAACTCTTAAAATGCAAACAAAGCAATCACAAACTAGGCAAACAAAAACTGAGCAAAGATTTGACAGTTGACCAAAGAAGATATATGGATAACATATATCTAAGTAAATATGTGAAAAGATGTGCAACATCACTAGTCATTAGGGAAATGTCAATTAAAACCACATGAGCTGCCCATACATTCTATTTGAATGGTGAAAATTTAAAAAACTGACCGTATCAAGTACTGGTGAGGATGTTGAAGAATTGCTGTTGGGAATGCAAAATAGAACAACCACTTTGAAGAACAGTTTGGTAGTTTCTTAAAAAGTTAGAGAATACTTACCATATGATCCAGTCGTTCTCTTCCTTGTAATTTGCCAAAGAGAAATGAAAGCAAATGTACATAACAATACTTGAACACAACTTTTCACAACTGCTTTATTTTTAATAGTCAAAGACCAGAAATGACCCAAATGCCCATCAGTAGATGAATGAATGAACGGATTTACTATATCTACACAATGGAATGCTAAATAGCAATAAATTCTGCCAAGTAAAATAAGCCAGACAATAAAAGTACACATTGTATGAGTCAATTTATACAAAATTTTAGAAAATGCAAACTTATCCATATTGATGGACAGTAGGTCAGTGGTCACCTGGGGACAGGAGAGAGGACATGGATGGGTGTCAGAGAGTGAAGGAAACTTTTTTGGGTGATGGATATATTTATTATTTTGTTTGCAGTGAAGATTTCATGTTTGTATACATAATCAAAACTTACCAAATTTTACACTTGAAATATGTGCATTGTTTTGTATGTCACTTATGCCTCAATAAAATGGTTAAAACGTAACAACTCTTTTGACTAAGTAACTTCATTTATTAAGATATGTGTAAAATATGCTTAATACAGCATTGGTTGACATTGTAAAAACCTGAGGAACAGTGCAACGTTCATTATTAGAGGATGAGTTAAATAAATTTTGATGCCTTCTTACAATGAGATACTAATATTATTTAAAAGAATTTTATTCATCTCTATACACAGAAAGACGCCCAAGATATTTTAAATATAAAATGTAATTTGCTTGCTGCTGAGGATATAAAATGTTGGGACTCTGTGGACAACAGCTTGGCAGATCCTCAAAAATTAAAAAGAACATTACCACATGACCCAGAAATTCCACTCCTAGGTTTTTAATCAAGAGAACTGAAAACACATGTCCACGCAAAAAATTGTACACGAATGGTCACAGCAGCATTATTCATAATAGGCCAAAAGTGGAAACAACCCAAATGTCCAAGAGATAAATGGATAAACAAAAAGCGGTATATCCATACAATAAAATATTATTCAGCCATAAAAAGGGACGAAGTACTGGTACATCCTGTAACATAGATTAAACGTCAAAATGTTATGCTACATGATAGAAGCCAGACACAGAAGGACACATATTATATGATTCCACTGATATAAAATGCCCAGAGTAGGAAATCAGTAGAGACAGAAAGCAGATCAGTGGCTCACAGAGTCTGGGGGAAAGGAGGAATTGGGACTAACTGCTGATAGGTACAGGGTTTCTTTTTGTGGCAATGAAAATATTCTGGATGTTGTGGTGATGGTCGCACAGAATAGGGAATATATTAAAACCACTGACTGAACACTTTCAAATAGTAAATTTTATGTTATAAAAAGTATGTCTCAATTTTTAAAATATTATTTAGAAAAATCTGTGAGGAGTAAAATGTGTAATGTCAAAAAAAAGTAATTTGGATAAGGAATAATTGGGTATAGTAAAATACAGTGTAGTTTAAAATTTATAACATATGTTAATATATGCATATAAATAAATTTGGAAGACTATTCACTGAACTGTGAACAACAGCTATCTTTGAGAAGTGAGATTATGGAGGACCTTCAGTTTCTAAGTAATACAATTAACTGCTACTTGATTTTTTTTAAACCATAAATTACTTTTGTGATCAAGTAAAATTAGACTTTTAAATGATTAATGAAATATATAACAGAGTATAGTACTAAATACAACATGTAGAAAATCTTTTGAAAATAATTCTGTAAGTGAAAATCACTCTATATTTACTTTTTGTACAAATTTAGGTTTTTCTACATCGAAAGAAATACTTTTCTTTCAAGATATGATATATACATAATATACAGGAGATGTTTGTGTATTGAAGCGTTTTTAAATTTTAAAGTATTTGATTTTTTTGCAATACAAATTTGACTATTGAGCTTAAGAAGAGAACTCTCTAATATTTTAATATTACTTTTAGATTTATTACTCATGGTCAGTTCAGAATTTAATTAGGGGGAGTATTTTCTCCCAATTTTGAGTGTAAGGATCAATATTATTCCCGTCTCAATTTGAGCACGAGAGGTGCCAACTTTTCATCAGTTGCTGAGATTCCCTGTTTGTGGTCACAAATGCCTCTATGCAATGGCATGGCAGCCATGAGAATGGGCCTCTCAGATCTCCTACTGCAGTAAGGATAGTTAACCAAAGGCACCAGCTGCTGTGCTCTGGCTGTCATCACTGTGTTTCAGGCCAAAGCCCACTTCCCCTGGCCTGTTCCCAGTGACTGCTCATGGCAGGATACTAAGGCAGGCCCATTTCTGGAAGACACAGGACTCCTCTGAAGGGCACCTTTGGCTTGAGGACTCCTTGTTGGCCTTGCTGAAACTTCCTTAGAACAATGCTGCAGGCTAAGAACTTTCATCTCTCCTTCAGGGGGCTCAGATCATCTTTACAGCCTGCTGTCTCTCCCAGCCTCCTGCAGCTCCCCTTTTCCCCTTATCAGCATTTGCCCCAATAAATCTCTTACAAATCAACTACTACCTTTTGCTTCTCAGATGACTTGGACTAACACAAATAGTACCAACGATGTTCCAAGAAAACAGGTGGTGAGATTACGATTTGGGACTGAACCACCAAACATCCAGTGGCAAAGATATTGACTTGGTCAATTGGTGGGGCATAGATGGTCCCTAGCATAAGGTGGTGAGTCAAATGCTACAGGTTTCATTGATGGTGACCAGGGAGAACATCTTGATGGAGGGAAAAGATGTTGCAGATGTGATGACTGAGGCATTTGAAAGCTGTGGAAAGGAAAATGTCCTCAAAGACAAGAGAGTTAACCTATTCCTGCTAAGTCTTATCGATGCCAGCAGAGGGATAATGACAGCAGTTAAACAAGCAGTTAATGGCTTAGTGCGTGAGGCAGAGGGTCTCTTTGGTACCTTACAAAGAGGTCCTTACCTCTTGCAGTGTGGGAGAGAAGACACAATTGAACAGGCTGAAGATCAAATAATTAGAATTGCAGAGATCCTGATATTTTTGACTGTTCATTGAAGAACAGGGTGCTGGGGCAGTGGTGGCAGGGGACCTGGAACCCTGTGAAAACCTGGGACCCAGAAAATGGGGATGAGGGCATGTAGATGGATGACCTTGAATGTATTGTCTAGGCAGACTGCTGCTCCCTCCCCAAGTCCCTTAGGCTTGCAGAGGGATCCTGTCCTTCCTGGTAAGAGCTAGCACTTCTATTGTGCAAGAAGATGGTGTAGAGGTCTCTCCTTCACAAGGCAGCACATGTAGGTGCCCTCATCACCTCTCTTGTCTGACAGCCAAGGTTCAGTCCCAGCATAAAACCTGGGTGGGTACATGCTGGGAACAATTAAAAAGGAAGAAGATTATACCCCAGATGAGATGCAAGAATTAGCTAGTATCTACCACCATGGGCCAGAGGAGTACACCTTGGATCATATTTGAGATTGCTTGATCAAGGGACTTGGAATTTAACTTTCAGGACCTGAGATCTAACACTTTGGCAAGGACCCCAGGGAAGAAGGCAAACTCACTTCTAGGGTGATTCTTAGAAGTCTGGAAAAAGCAATTGTCAACACCAAGTGAAGTAGAATTTTCTGAGTTGCCCTCAGCAGGAAAGAATTCTGCGACAGGTCCAGGCTGCAGTGCAAACGTCACTGCTCATTGGTCCATGTGATCAGAGGAAAGGATAAAGAGGCTGAGGGAAGTGGGAGCTCTAAAATGTACCCTATAACCTTCATGCTCCTGCCACTGCAGGGATGTTTTTATGGGGTCCAACAGGCAGGAGCATGCCAGTACATCTTCTCCAAAGTGAAAGACAAGTGGGTGCATCTTGCTTCTCTACCACATGAGGGAAGCTCCTGGTAAGCCTCTTTGAGTCAGGGAGACAGACAATTGCTCTGGCCCATATTAGGTGTGACATAGAAAACGGCCAGCTTTGAGTGGGGCTCAGAGCAGGAAAAGGCTCTGCAGCAGGTGCAACATCCCTACTGCTTGGACCATGTGATTGGGCAGTCTCTATAGCTGTGGACATGTTAGTGTTGGGAAAAAGTGCGATGGGAAAAGATGGCACTTATGTCAAGCCCCAGGGGTAGAATCACAATGCAGGCCCCTGGGATTATGGAATAAGACCATGCCAACCATTGCGGAGAATTATATCCCTCATGAATAGATGAATGCCTTCTTGTGGGAGTGAATGAGTTCGCAGCTCTCACAGGACTGCATTCGTTACTGTGAGAGTGGGCTGTTACAAACTGAGGTTGCTCCTTGTGTTTCCTTTTCTTTGCACATGCCCGCTCTCTCTTCCTTCCTCTGCTGTGCCATGATCAGCAGGAGGCCCTCACCAGAAACAGCTTATGCCAGTGCCATGCTTCTTGAACTTCCCAGCCTCCAGAATCATAAGCCAAATAAACCACTTCTTTATGAATTACCTTGTCTCAGGTATTCTGTTCCAGCAACACAAAACGGATTAAGATGGGCACGAACTGTGAAGAGTTCTGTATCACATATTAATGCCCACTAGAGGCACTGAACAGCCAAGTAGACAAAATGACATGGTCGGTTGACATAAATCAGACTGCCACTGGCCACATGAATTGGCATGATGGGCACATGACCTGAGGGCCCTGGTAGCAGAGAAAGAGGCATCCATCTGGGAGACTGACCTCACGGAAATGAAGTAGATGGCATAGGCCTATGATACAAATACCACACCCTCCATAAGCCAGCCTTATAGAATGCAGAGACAGCCAACACTTACCATTAATCATTTGCTATCATTATGAATATCATTCATAATTAACAAAAGTTTCACATACAATAGCTCTCTGACCATGACGTTTCTTGATAGAGATTTAAGGAGTATCCCAGTTCAGCAGTAGTGACTAATGAAGGGCCAAGACCCTTCCCTCAGGGTTAATTATGAATCATGCAGTAAGAAATATGAGAGATTTTCATGGCCACCACAGGCTCCCATGTGCACTGCACAGGTCTACGTTTCCACCTCTGACCCTCACAACCAGCTGCTTTGCTCAGAAATCTATCACCACGTTTGCACTAAGGGTGTGCTTCCCCCAGGCTGCTCCCAGCCAATGACCCGGTGTGCCAGGCATACTAAGCAGAGCCCTGCCTGCAAGAAGCCGGCCTCCTCTGAAGGGCAACTTTAGCTCAAGGACTCGCCATAGGCTTGGCTGAAACTTGCTTCCAACAGCACTGCAGACTTAGAAGTAACTTCTTTCCTCCCAGCTTCCTTCCTTCCCTCCTTCTCTAGGTTCCTCTCTCTTTTTTTTTTTTCACAAGGGACAAACCTATATCATAGTCTTATGGCTCCTCCACCACCTCATTCTCCATTTCCCCCCAGTGGCATTTCCTCTAATAAATCTCTTGCACATCTGATCCCATCTTGGCATCTGCTTCTGATCCAGACTGACACAAATGGCTTGTATATGTGCTGGTGGGGCTTCTAAGACAGAATGGCAAATATGTCAAACTTGCATGCTAAGTGCAGTCAACTAGTAGTGGCTACCAGGAGAATGCTGAGATGAGAAAGATTGTAGAGCTGTATCCGGCCCAGTGTAATAAGTGCCGTGGTCTACTGGCAAGGTCTGCCATGAGGGCAAGGGAGGAGGTCTTGGCCTTTCATTAGTCCCTACTAATGAATTGGGATGTTCCCCAATTCTACTGTGTGAAAATTTGTTAACGATGAATGATGTTCACAATGATAGCGAATGATTAATAATGATGGTTAATGATAATAATGATAATTATAAAAATAATTATGATATGATATAATAATATATGATTATATAATATTAAAATGATAATGCTTAATGATGAATGGTAATTATATAATGTTATTATATCACTGAGGATCCTAAGGCAATACTAAATGTAAGATAATATGTGGCTTAATTATATAAGCAATAATATTTTCACACTGAAAGATGTTGAGTCACAGGGAATCTAGAAAAGATACAGAAGGTAAGAATTTGTTGATAGTTTCCATCTCTGACTTGGGGTGACTGTGTTCTGCTGAGCTGAAGTGATTATCTCTGTTTCTTTGGCAGGTCTGCATTATGGAGCACATCAAAACATGATGCTATTTG
This sequence comes from Cynocephalus volans, assembly GCF_027409185.1. Classification (NCBI taxonomy): domain Eukaryota; kingdom Metazoa; phylum Chordata; class Mammalia; order Dermoptera; family Cynocephalidae; genus Cynocephalus; species Cynocephalus volans. The sequence goes on from NC_084478.1 coordinate 148,348,199, forward strand.
TGAATATTACTCATTTCCCTTTATCTGATTTTATACTTTCCAAGCAACATTCTAACATTAATCAGGTTTTATAAGTAGATATTCCTACTGGGAAAAGCATGTGCTGACCAGTTCATACAGGTATTCTAGTCTGTCTAGCATTTATTTCTTTCCTTTAAAAAATCATTTTTAAATTTATAAAAATAATACCTGCTTATCATAAAATAATAACTAAAGAACATAGAAGTAAAATTTGAAATCTACTCCTTATGCACAGCTTCCGTCCAATACTACCCACTAGGAGTAACACTTTATTTTTTGTTGTAAATTAATTGGTTTCTCCATTGGATATCTCATGCTCAAGATGTTTTCTTTATGACCCTGTTTAAAAGGAATCTCTTGTGAATTCACTCGGAATGAACTAAGAAAACTGAGTTTCTAAATACATGAAACTGAGGGCTAACCCTTTCATTACGAGTCCTTGTTATCTTCATGTGCCAGTCTTTTATGATAGCAAACATTACGCTTTGCCAAAAGTGTAAGCTTTACCTATCACTCACAGAATAAGAGACCAATTTGGAAGAATATATGTAGTGCTGAGCTTGCTGCATTTTCTGATTTATTCAGTTCTATGAACTACCATTGGTTTACTTTTGTGTGAATCGTAGTACTTTGTAGTTATTTTCTAGGAGGCTTTCCACCCTCCCCCCACCAAGGATAAAGCAAGGGGTAAGAAAAGTAACTGTACTGCTCGAGTGACTCAGTGTGCACCTACTCAAACAGTTGTAAAAAAAGAATGTGTGGAGACACATCTGAAATGATACAGATTACAGATTTGATTTTTGTTTCTTGTTGTTTAAGAAGGTCAAGATTATTATTATTGACCATTTTCAAACTGAAACAATTCCTGATGAGAAAAATTTGTTCCCTAAAATGAGGAAGGTTGGGCTTTCAGTGTACATGGAATTTATAGCAAGATATTTTCCTTAATGGAGAATATCTAGACCTTTTTGAAAATGCTTTCTTACAAGGATTGAGGGAAGCCACCTTGAGCATAAGATCTCTAAGGGAAATTATTGTTTTAGGAACAGAAAAGAGAATTTGCCAAAACAAGGCAATAAAACTATAAAAAGAGATATATAATTGTGTAACTTTTAAAAAACTTAAATCCTGATTTCACTTGAAGAGAGAAGGACTACAATATTTTCACAAATAAACCCAACCTAAAAAAAGTATTCATTTTATTGAAGGCTGATGAGTTTAAAATATAATTTCAAAACCAAAGAAAAGCTGATACAAAGTTTTCATAATTTTTTAGCTGGGACAAATAATTTAGTGAACATTAACACAGAAATCTAGGTGGCTGTGGGGATAAAATAGAGATCATTTAACGTACATTAATAAGATTTATTTTCCTAAAAGCAACTCATTTATTCCCTCATCCTTTCATAAAATTAGAATAAATTTTTCTTTTGATTACAAGGTAAGATATACTAGAGAAATAAAGATTCTCTAAAACATTCACAGATCTACCTGTTTCCTCTCTCTTTTTCATTATAGAGAAAATGGAATCATTTTGTAGCACGTTTATTATTCAACCGTTTTCAGAAAACGGCATGCTGTAAAGGTAATTACAAAAATACTGTAGAAATATCTTTGGGGCGAGGCTGTGATTTAGTAAATCCTACATTGGATAGTCACAGAGAAGAAGCCTGGTCTTCACATTGGTTCTATCCTCTCAACTTCATTTTCTGATGTTAGAAGTCAGAAAATGTTATATATTTTCAGCAAGATATATGACTTCATAACTATTGGAGGCAAAATTACTACTATGCCTTAACCTCTTTATATAATAAAGTACCAAAGTAGTATAGGAATGTCATTTCAGTTATCTGACCCACTAGATTAGAGTGGTAGGTTTGATCGTCTTCTATTTAAGATCAATGATTGTTGCTTGAGTAGCTTTAATACATTTATTTTGATTTTTCCTTTTCTTTTCTTTTTATAATCTAATGTTACCCATGGGTTAGGCAAAATACCAAGGTCAGAATGCAAACTTGCATATGGCCTTAATATGAATTCATCTTTGGCTTGGAGGAAACAGCCCTCTGCCCTCATGAAGATAGTAGCAGCTTCAACTGTCCTACTTTTATGATTCTTAGTATAGATACTAAAGTCAAAAATCCAATAAAACCATTGCCATGAGTTTATCCATTATGTCATTCTGGCATATGATGTCAGTTTCTCCTGGCCAATTCTAATTTGATTTTTTTGTTCCTATTTTCATACATGAAGAATGGAACTTCTACTTTAAATAACAGCATACAGGGATTGCCTTTTCAATGTCATTTTATTTGCAATAAAGGTTTTGAAGGCATACTTGCTTTCATGCAAATGTTATCGCATGGTTCAGCCAGATGGTAAAACAAAGTACTAAAACAGGCAAAGTCATTCTACTGGCACTTTTGTCTTCTCAACTTACTATTTCCAGGTCCGCTAGGTCTAGTTTATATAGAACCTACCTAAGCATGATTTTATGGAGTTTAGGATAGATCCAGGCTAACTGGACGTAAATTCCTAAAGATACTACAAATTTTAGGGCACAGATGAAATAACAAACACATAGTAAGATCAACTTTGGGGGTACAAGAGAACTGAGACGGTTTCAGAAAAATAATTAAGAACCCAAACTAATCACACATGTAACCCAGTTTATTAGATTGTCAGTGATACTTTGCGTCAAATTCAAGTTATTTTATTTTGCTTCATATAAACAGAGGAAGGGAGGAAAGTTTTAAACTTCAAGTTTTGTTCAGCTTGTGTGCAGTTAGCATCCACAAAAGCACCATTGGATACGGAAGGATTAGCACCACAGAATTTTAGGACCTGACTGTTTTTTTTTTTTTTTTTTTTTTGATCCTCTTTATTTATTTATTTATTTTTATAAGAAAAAACATTTTTAATGGTAATATGTCTTCTTTCCTTTTTTTAAAAAAATTTATTTTGTCGATATACATTGTGGCTGATTATTGTTGCCCATCACCAAAACCTCCCTCCCTCCTCCCTCTCCTCCCTCCCCCACACCACTGTCCCCTCTGTTTGCTTGTCGTATCAACTTCAATTAATTGTGGTTGTTATATCTTCTCCCCCCCCCGTTTTTTTTTTTTTTTGTGTGTGTGTGTGTGAATTTATATATTAATTTTTAGCTCCCACCAATAAGTGAGAACATGTGGTATTTCTCTTTCTGTGCCTGACTCGTTTCACTTAATATAATTCTCTCAAGGTCCATCCATGTTGTTGCAAATGGCAGTATTTCATTCGTTTTTGTAGCTGAGTAGTATTCCATTGTGTAGATGTACCACATTTTCCGTATCCACTCATCTGATGATGGGCATTTGGGCTGGTTCCAACTCTTGGCTATAGTAAAGAGTGCTGCGATGAACACTGGGGAACAGGTATACCTTCGACTTGATGATTTCCATTCCTCTGGGTATATTCCCAGCAGTGGGATAGCTGGGTAAGACCTAACTGTTAACACGCATCACTGAAAAACTTGGAACATGAAAACTGAAGTAGTATGTGGTGTGGTTTATCATAAACAATACAAGGCAATTTATTATTTGTTTTCACACAGTACAATACAATCACAATCAATGAGAACCTTTTAAGTACAATACAGGATCAAAAAACACCTCGTCGTACCCTGTTAACACTAGAGCAGTTACAGATTTAAAAAAAAAAATGTTTCCTGGAAGAGGCTGGGGGTTAAAACGATCCCTCCCCCTCAATATTTAAGATGAGAGTTGTATAGTTACATGATCTCTTAAGAAAGTATTTTCAAATCTACACGTCTCTTTGACTCAATGCTGACAAGTGGCGGTCTGAAAACTGAAAGGCTTGATACATTAAAAAAAACAAAGCCAAAACCTGATAGAATCCAGTGTGGTGGAAGGTATTGCACATAAGGTCTGTTTGCAAATGATGCCAAGGGGGTTGATACTTGTCTTCCCTTCCGTGGAGATTTTACAAGGATTTCAAGGTATGTCTCAAGAGATATTTGTTTCTCAAACGAAGTTACACTGTTCTTCCCTAAGAAAAAAATTAAAGAAGACAATCTATTTTGTGCAGCTAGTGTTGTCGAAACTTATTAAGATCATGAACCAATTTCAATGAAAATAAGATTTCAAAGAAAATACATTCTAAAGACATACGAAGCTTATTAAAAGCAATAGGTTTGTGCCATGGAATAAGTTAAACTGCTCAAGGTCATTAAGACAGCTGAATAAGACATATAAGTAACAGTTGTGTCATTTAATTGATTTTGGTACACAATTTAATGACATCCACCTTTAACATTGATTAAAAGTATTTGATTAACGTATTAATGCAGTCAGTTACTTATCCTTTAAATACTTCGCGCCTTTCTATAGAGATAAGTGACCAACAAAGTTTTTTCTCCTCAGGTGTAATATCCAGTGAATGGAAAGTTGATTGCATGTTCATCTAAATATGAGAAACATTAATTCTTATACCTTGTCTATTCTTTTTTTTTTTTTTTTTTTTTTAAATTTTATTTTATTTTTTTTATTTTGTTTGTCGTTTTCTCGTGACCGGCACTCAGCCAGTGAGTGCACTGGTCATTCTTATATAGGATCCGAACCCGCGGCGGGAGCGTCACCGCGCTCCCAGCGCAGCACTCTACTGAGTGCGCCACGGGCTCGGCCCTTGTCTATTCTAATGTGATTGGTTTACATATAATGACCTAGAAAATCTTCAATGGGAAGCATTTCATTTAATAAAGATGAAATTGCTTCAGAATCTGGTTGGAATAAGTCAGTGAAGTGCGTTCTGCAGCGTTGCTAAAATTGCTTTCATGAATCATTAGAAACAAATAATACTCTCACTCGGAGGAGAGGCGTGTCTTTCTCCTATGTTTCTGCATGTTGAACATTTTAATTCTAGCCCCTTAATTCACGCTTCACTTCATTTTAAGGTTTTCCAAATCTGTAGAAACAAGTGCATTGACATTCTGTTTTCTAACTGCGATATCTAATACAGGAAGAAGTGACTCCTCCCACAGAAGTGAGCATTTTGTATCAAGAGTCAAGGGTCAGTTTCTTTCCTAAATTCGCGTTTTGGTAAAGGATTCTCCCCCTCATCCAAAGTTCGTCTTGGTATATATGTCCTTAGCACCATTTCCGACTTTTAAGAAGATCCTTCTTTGAGAAGTTTTGCCAGTTGGTACAGAGGAAAATAAGTACTTCAGTGTCGGTTGTAAATTTCATTCTCATGAGTTTATTCTTTTCTTTTTAGCAATATGAACTCTCACTTTTTTGTTCAGTACTCAATTACTTGCTGAAAATAGATATAGTACCTGCTCGTTAGTCTGTGCTTTTTCTGATTATTTCATTATGTAGCCTGTGAGCTCATTCTGTATGTGGGGGTCGTTCTCCCTGAGTACAACCTTAACTCATATCAGAGCCGGGCAGTTTCCACGGGGCACAAATAGCAACTATTCCTCCTGTGATGACTCTGCAGAGGAAAACCCGCCCACTGAATGAGGAGGTTCCTGCCTCTGAGCTTCACATTTTCAATGATTTCTTTTAATGTTGTTTTCCTTTTCTTGTCCTTCTCATATTTCCATTAGGCATATTTACACATTTTCTAGTTGTCCCATAGCCCTTATATATTCTCTTCTCTCTTTTTTTTTTTCTTTCAGTTTTTTTCTATTGGCTTTCAAGTTTTTGAAGTTTATATTGATATACCCTCAAGGTCAGCAATTGTTTCTCAGCTGTTGCAGTCTCCTCATAAGCCCATTAAAGGCATTCTTAGGGCTGGCCTGTGGCTCAGTTGGGAGAGTGTGGTGCTGGTAACACCAAGGCCACGGGTTCGGATCCCTATATAGGGATGGCCGGTTTGCTCACTTGGGAGAGCGTGGTGCTCACAACACCAAGTCAAGGGTGAAGATCCCCTTAACTGGTCATCTTTGAAAAGAAAAAAAAAAAAAAAAAAAAGAATTTGTGGGCCTTTGGTTACAGAATAGATTTGTTTTTGCTTCTTTTGGAATAAAAAAGGATAGTCTTTTACACAATGTTTCAATAAAAATGTTAAAAGCAGACATTTTTTTAATTAAAGGTCATGGAGCAAGATATTTGCAGGCATTGCCATAGTCCCCCCTTTAACTGTATATGTTTCCTATGTCTGAGATAGGGGAACACAGACCTTCCTACTCCCAACTTAATAAGAAGAGACCTTTATGAGTCTGTTAAATCAATCTCCCTCCTGTGCCAAGGAGCAAATGGTTATCTGGTGCCATCAGAGAGCTGCAGACCCCAGGTGGGATATTTTACCTGAGGGCTCTCACAAAACCAGTCCACTGCGGCTCCTTGAAGCCATTGCCCAGCCACCTGGTACCACAGCATCACAGAGAGTGATGCCATAGAAAGAGATGTTCTGCCTCATGCTCAGTTCTGGGACACAGATTGCTCCACTGGCCAGACCTACACTTGACTTCTTTCTACTCACTGGGAGGATTAGCTTCCTCTGCCTTCCTCTGTCTTTGTCCATCTTGTGTTTCTATAACAGAATACCTAAGACTGGGTAATTTATAATGAGCAGAAATTTATTTAGCTCCTGATTCTAGAAGCTGGGAACTCCAAGATCAAGGGGCCACATCTGGTGAGGGTCTTCTGCTGTGTCGTCCTGTGGCTGAAGGCAGAAGGGCAAGAGAGGGCAAGAGTGACACAGCAAGAGAGAGAAGGGAAGGGTGCTGAACTCATCTTTTTATCAGGAACCCACCTGGGAAATAACTAACTTACTCCCGAGATAACATCATTAATTCATTCATGAGGGCAGAGTCCACATAACCTAATTACTTTTTAAATGTTTCATCTCTAAACACCATTGCATCGGGGATTAACGTTTTAACACATAAACATTGGAGGACATGTTTTAACCAGAGCACCTTCCTTTAACAAAAATGCTATTATGAGATATTGACAATGTTAAATTTTTCCTGAGCCCTGTGATCCTGAAAAACAGTGAAAGTTAAACCCCCAGCTCTCTGTGTTCCAGAAAACAGCATCCTGCAAAGAAGTCTCCTACTCCATGTGACTTAGGTAAGACTCAGGGGATGCCTCCCCTGTTTACTTGTGACAAGGCCTGACACGAGACCCTTGAGATTTCCATTATTTGCCTCATAAGTGATTAGCTGAGCTTCTTGTTCCCACCGATCAGTAGGAACAACATGCTTGTTACCCAAGATTTGGCAGATTCCCTTCTTCCTCCAGATCCTTGAACTCTGATCAACCCTCAGTCTGAGCCAGCAGAGAACCTTAATGGCCCTTTCTGTGAATAGGCTGACCCCAGGCAAACATTCTCTGATGCACTATCTGGTCATCCCACATACTCACATCAGCTTCTTTGTAGGATTGCTCACTGCTCCTTTAATAGAAAGCTTCTTCTTGCCTAACTCTTAAGATGCTTGTGGATCTTACGGCTGGGGTGTCCTCCCTTTGCAATATCCCCTCACCACATTGCAAGAAGCCTTTTGACTAAAGTCTTTCTTCATCAAGTCAGGATGTTTTTTCCCCAAGCTTTACTGAGGTATAATTGACAAATAATATTTTCATATATTTAGGGTGTACGATGTGAGGTTTGGATATATGCATACACTATGAAATTATTACCACAATCAAGTTAATTAAGACATCCATCACCTCACATAGTTTTTTGTGTGGTGAGACACTTGAGATCTAGTCTCTTAGCAAACTTCAAGTGCACAATATACTATTATTAACTGTATTACCATGGTGTCCATTAGGCCTTCAGTACTTATCCATCTTATGGCTGAAAGTGTGCACCTTTTGACCGGTATCTCCTCTTTTTCTTCACCACATGCCCAGCCCTTGATAACCACCACTCTACTCTCTGTTACTATGAATTTGACTTTTTAACAAAATATCCCACAGACAAGAGAGATCATGCAGTATTTGTCCTTCTGTGCCTGGCTTGCTTCACTTAGCTTATTGTCTTCGAAGTTTATTCATGTTGTTGCAAATGGCAGGTTTTCCTTCTTTTTAAAGACTGAATAATATTTGACATTCTACAGATTACACTTCTTCATCTGTCAGTAGGTACTTAGGTTATTTTCATGTCTTGGCGGTTGTGGATAATGCTGCAATGAACATGGGAGTTCAGATATCTCTTAGGGATAGTAATTATATTTCCTTTGGATATATACCCACAAATAAGATTGCTGGATCATACGGTAGCATATTTAGTCACTTAATTTTCGGGGGTGGCGAGAATACACAATGGTGCCACGAACACACAACAGGGAAAGGATAGACTCTTCAATAAATAGTGTTGGCAAAACTGGATATCCACAAGCAAGAGAATGAAATTGGACCCTTATCTTACACCATACACAACAACCAATTCAAAACAAATTAAAGACTTAAAGATAAGACCTGAAACGAGAAGAAAACATAGACGAAAACTTCCTTGATATTGTTCTGGGCAATGATTTTTTGGATCTGGCACCAAAAGTGAAACTGGCACTCAAATAGAAAGAGAGTAGATTTTATAATTTAGCTTAAGCTTAGATGTTAAATTAGGAAGGAGTTAAAAGGTTTTTGTTGTTGCTGACTTTGCTTGCCACGTAGCCTGAACTTAATGATTAAATAAAAGACATTGAGCTAGGAGTCTCCAGATGCTCTTCCTCCTTTTTGACCTCTAAAGATAACGTGACTTATGTACAGGTTACAAGCTGTTTGTCTTAAGATGTCTTGCAGAACCTAGAAGCAGATCCCAGCAGCCTCAGCTGGCTCAAACTGGATGAAGCCAAAGACCCCTACACTGGCCCTGTGTAACTGTCCAATGACTGACCTATTGACATCAGAAGGCCTAAAACTCCACCTCCTCATCATGCTAATGCTGCCATTTTTGAACATGCATCCCATGAAAAAGCATGATGAGCCTACTGTGCATGCCCAAGAGACTTTCCAGATTCCTCTTTCTTTGTTCTTTGCCTCCATTAATCACCTTTCTATTTCTTTACTTCTCCTCTACCAATCATATTTCCCCATGGCTGTGACTTTCCTGCAAACTTTGCCTTAAATATACCTCACTCCACGCCATCAGGAAGATGGATTTGACATATATAAATATCTTACTTTCTCACTTGGTCAGCCTTGTGAATAAAGCATTTCTCTACTACAAAGGCCCATACTTCAGTGATTGGCTTTCTCTGCATGTGGGCAACAAATTCCATTTGGTTTGTTAACAAAAAAGCACAGGCAACAAAAGTAAAAAATTAATAAATGGGACTACATCAAACCAAAAAACTTTCTGCAAAGAAAACAATCAACAAAGTGCAAAGGCAGTCTACAGAATGCGAGAAAATATTTGTAAACCACATATCCAATAAGGGATTAATATCCAAAATATATAAGGAACTCATACAACTCAATAGAAAAAATAAACAACTCAATTAAAAAACGGGCAAAAGAGCTGAATAGACATTTCTCAAAAGAAGACATACAAATCGCCAACAGTTTTGTGAAAAGATGTTCAAAATCACTAATCATCACAGTAATGCAAATCAAAACCACAATGAGATATGATCTCGTAACTGTTAGAATCATCAAAGAGACAGAAAATAACACATGCTGGCAATCTCCTACATTGTTGGTGAGAATGTAAATTGGTACAACCATTATGGAAAACGGTACAGAGGTTCCCCATAGAACCAAAAAGCGAATTCCCTTATGATTCAGCAATCCAACTTCTGCTTATATATCCAAAGGGATTTATTTTTATCTGGCAGTTAATGATTCTGCATCTCTGATAATGTGCTGACTGTCCCTTGGACCCCTATCTTCACCTGACGGTTCATGCTGGTAATGAATGAGTCTGGTGGGATTCCCTTTTATGATCAGCCAGTGTGCAAGGGGTCGTCTTAGGGGAATCCCCAACCTATGTGGGTCTGAGTGCTCACCACTATAGGATTGTCAATCACACCTGCCAGACAGAACTCAAAGGAAAGACTTTTAATTTTGGAAAATGTTGACCAGGAGACAGAGGGTGAAGTCCCCAGTCAACTGTATAAATTAAATATTCCTAAAACTCCCGGAAATTTAAAAACTAACCAAAATGTTTTAAAAATTCAACTTCACGTACCTTAGGTAAATGTTTGGCAAAAAAAAAAAAAAAAAAAAAAAATAGTTTAATATTGTTGGTTTAATAAAAGCAGTCATGACCCTGAGTTATCAGCATTAAGCATAATACAACTATACATATTTATTTAACCTGGTATGTGGGTATGTTCCTCCAAAACTTAGAATGGACTTACTAGAAAAATGAGCTAATGTAATATTTATTAACCATTTAAGATAATAAAAAATATACATATAAATTTGAGTTTAATCACATCGAGTCATTATTCTGACAACCTTTATTTCAAAAATACTTATATTTTTCAACCCACAATGTAGGGAAGGAAAAATAATTTGTTTTATAAGATGTCTGGATAAAAATAATTTCCAATTTCATGGGGTTAACTTAAAACCTTAGACTAGGGTAAATTAAGTAGGAGATATTCATTAAATAGCTAGATCATTTATAAGTGAGATAAAACACTGAAACAATAAACAATAAATGTAAGTTTATATACTTTTTCTTATTATTTTTATATAGTACAGAAAAGCTAAAAATATTACAGTTCGTTAATAAATATGTTCTTTCTTGACACACTGTGAAATTTTATTGTAAGGAAGTATATACCTATAAACAATTGTGGGATATATATTCCCAATCCTTGCCAGTCTGCCATAAAATGCTGGCTCATGACGGATGGTTTATAATGATCCACTTTCTTGTTTTCTCTGTAAAATAATAGTGACTAATATTTTTAAATTATAATCAGTACTCATAAGTGAAATAAAAACAGGTAGAGTATCCTTTATCCGAAATGCTTGTGAGCAAAAGTGTAGCAGATTTTGGATTTTTTCAGATTTTGGACTATTTGCAGAATACATACTGGTTGAGCATCCGCCATCTGGAAATCTGAAATCTGAAGTGCTCCAATCAGTATTTCCTTTAAACAACAGGTTGGTGCTCAAAAAGTTTCAGATTTTGGAGCATTTTGGATTTCAGATTTTAGAATTGGGTGATGCTTAACCTGTAGACACAATAATGGCAAAGGGAAACAACATTGCATGCACTGCATGCAAGATAAGTTTTTCTTAAGGAAAAAGAAAGTAATTTTATCCTCAGGTAAAATGAGTGGTTGTTCCAAAATGAGATGAATGGACACAGCAAGTTGCAAAACATTAATTAGAAAGGAATTTAATTACTCATGGTCAAGACTGGGTAAAATGTGATGGGTTTGTTTATAAGATTATTTAAAAAAACTGCTTGAGTATTAAAATTTGGTTTTCTCTCTGTTAAAATGACAAAATCGTCATGGATTACTGTTCTGCTCTTAATAATAGGTGGTAAAAGATGTTCATTTACCTTCTGAGTAGCAAGGACGGGGCGGAGCCCAAGAGACTCAGGACCCCGAACTGCCCCAAGCGCGCCCATCCGGCCCGTTCCCCTGTCCTGGGCAGTGTCTGCTGGTTCGGCTCGAGCACGTCCTGTCCCTCTCTTTGGTCCAGCCTAAACGCCCCACCAGGTGACGTAGCCGCACGCCATGCCCGCCCCTCTCCCACGGCCACACTGGTCTGCGCCGCTTTGGCTCGTGCAGACCCCGCCCCTCACCGCCGGGCACCCTCTACCGCCCTTGGGCTCTCTAGCCCCGCCTCCCGGCGCGCAGCACAGCCCCGCCCACTCCCACCACTGTGACGCACGCGTGACGCCTGCGTGACGCCAGCGCGGCTGCTCCCCAGGCGCTCGCGCTGCCCCCGCCCTGCTGCTAGGCGGCCGTTGATAGGCTTGTGTAGACAGGCCCCGGCCGCCCGCAGGCCTTCGCCTCCCGCATCCCAGTGCCGGCTGCACCCGTCATGGACGACAATCGGGTTGTGTCGGACCCCGAGCTGGCCGCCCTTCTGCGCTATTTCATCCCGCACGGGAACGTCTTGGGTGCGCGGCGGCCGGCGGCGGTTGGGTCACCTCCCGGGACCTGCTCTCTGCGTTTCGTCCCGCTCCTTCCTCCGCACCCATTCCCCGTGTCCCCCCTACGCTCTCCCCCAGGTTTCCTTCCCATACCCCTGACCGCCCTGCGCCCCGTGTCTGGCCAGGCTCCACTGACAATCTCTTGGAAGAGGAAATCTTCAAGTACATGACCCAGAGGCGGAGGAGGCTTTCGCCCTCTAACTCGTCTGCCTCCTCCTATGGGTTCTCCAGTGAGACCCAGCCCCAGAGGCCCGCCTGGCCACGCATGGGATGGGAAAGGGGCATGGGCGACGGGGAGGATGGGTCGGGAGTGTGTGGCAAGGGCGTTGGCTGATTGGGGCGCTGGGGAGAAGGGAGGAAAGCCTGAGAGGCACATGGACTGTTCCTCCTACCCCATTCAGACTTGGATTCAGCTCTCAAGGGCTTGTCGGATATGGACAATCTGCCCGAGAAAGAGGACACCTTACTTGCCCAGAGCATCGGTAAGGCAGGGATGGGGTGGGCACCCTTATACCTTCATCCCACTCCGTCGGGGACCCCAGTCTCAGGGAGAACCTGATTCCCCAACCCCCACCACCCCTCAGCAGCCCTGGAAGGGAGAAACTTTGTCATAGGCCCATAATGGGATTCAGATTAGGTCCATTAGGCCAAGCAGGGGACAGTGATGCTTCTGCTGCTAACCATGCCCTCCTTCCTAAGGTCGTAATGAGGAATACTATGAGGAGAGTTACCTGACCGCCAGGACTTCCGGGGAGGCTGATTCTGTGGGTACGTCCAAGGGCTTCCACCAGCAGGGGACTTCGCTCTCAGTTGCTGACACCTTCCACCACCAGGTGAGCTAGCTGTCAGGCATCCTGTACTTTGATCCGACCTGAGGGGACCATAGCTGGGTTTGGGCAAATACAGTGCAGGAGGGGGGGCACTGAGTGCACCCTTCATTCTCTGGGGAGAGTTAGGGTCAGCAGACAACTGTTTGGTCAGGGCCCTACTTTGGGGAGTCGTGAGAACTATTTGAGTAGAGTGCATGGGACGGCACATGGCCTGGACCCTGGTTTGAGATCTAGGCTCGTGCTCTTTCTGAAAATCCTTAGGGTAGAAAGGAGGGTGCTGGTGTACAGGCAGTCAGGACAGTCACTGAGCAAGTGGGAAGGCCCCGCAAACAAAAGGCCGGGAACCCAGGAGGTTCTGGAAGGGGCAGGTCCCTGGCCTTTAAGCAATGGTCTGAATGGGCTGGCCAAGGAAGTTTGGACTGAGGGATATGATAGGGCCATGGTGATCCCACCAATCGGTTCCCTCACCCTGACTTCCTTCTGCAGATTCGAGATGACAGTCTTTTGTCTTCTTCTGAAGAGGACAGCAAGGATAGGTGAGTAATGGAGAGGCACAGGGATGGGGCTGGTTCAGGGCCCAGGCTCTCCTGGCCCACTTGCTCCCCTGTTTTCCTCAGGGAACACCCCGTGTATGGCTTGGACAGTTCCTACCAGAGCGTCGCACACTACCGCCACGTTTCCAGCATCTCCAAGAGCTCCCAGGACCTGTCCTATTATCCTACATCCTCATCCTCCTCCTCTTTATCTTCATCTTCATGTTCCTGCCCTTCATGTCTCACCCAATACACCATCCAGCCAGGAAAGCAGGCCCTTAGGGTCCCGCTCTGGGGCCAGCTGCTGCTTTTCCTGCTGTTAGTTGCCTTGCTGCTCCTTGTTTACTACTACTGGAAGTTTAGAGAGGGCAAAGCATTCTGAATAGAGCCCTGAGGGTTTTTGGCTTCAGAGCCAGCTCTTCTCAGAAGTCCTGGCTGACTACTTCAGCAGTGTTTGATATGGGTGGGGGTGGGGGTTTTCTTTGTGTTCTAGCTTCTGGGGGCTGGGCCTAGCCCAAGGCAGTGTTTGTTCTCCCTGCCTTGTCCTGCCAGGGAGGCAGCAGACTCAGGCCCTCCAGTGTATGGTGGTCCTGTGCTTGCCTTCCTCTGGAGCCTCCTGGCCCTGGTTGCCTGTGACCCTTAAGTCCTGGGATGGAAAGACCTGACTCCCGAGGAGAATGGGGTTGTTGTCATGCATGCCTCTTGTTCATTGACACCTTGTTGGCCAAAGGCCACCCTGACTTTGTTTTCGTGGACACACAATAAAAAGACCATTTATTTGTAATGTATTGGCTCTTCGTGTTGGGGGAGGGGTTGGGCTCCAATGGCATGGGGCTTCTGGTCTTGGATCTCCAGGATCACTATCTGGCTTTGCATTTCTGTTTTGGTCTTGGGTTAGGGATCAAATGCTCCCCAGAGATATGTTTGTGTTTTGTTTTGGGGTTTTATTCCTTAACTCATTCCCCAAAACATTTACAATGTGCATAGTTTACATGCAAATACTACGCCATTTATATAAGGGACTTGAGCATCAGTGGATTTTGGTATGGGGGTGGGGTGTGGTGGGGTGGGCATGGGAGGTGTCCTGGAACCAATCCCCCAATATACTGAGGGATGCCTACTTATAAAAATAACTATAGTATAACAAAGTGTGTGGAGAGAACTCAGTTGGAAGTGCAGCATACCGGTATCTGTGGTGTTTTAACTTGGAAAAGTCAAAGGCAACCTCAGCATCCAAGGGCACATAGATGGTGGAGCATTCCTGAGCTCCTGGAATTGCTGCTTATTTAATGACACAGGGGAAAAATCTTAAGACTCTGAAGTTCTCCAAATGGTCCATGACTCTATTGACTACACACACACACACACACACACACACACACACACACACACGCATGCTCCTGCTCCCCCATACACACACCATGCCCTTCTTTCCCTGTTTATCCAGTTAGATGTACCATCCAGCCCTATAAACACTCCTTTACCAACCGCTTTAGTTCCTTTGCCTCTCTCTCCCTCCAGTGCCCTTGTGTGTTTACAGCCCCATGACTCTGTGAACCCCATAGGACCAGCCTGCTTCCCAGCTGTGCTTGAAGTGCTGAATGTTGTCGGGGCCATCTCTCCCTAGCGCTGGCTGGGTGAAATTTGGTGGCCAATTACCTGGTATTATACTCCTCGTCCCTCTCTCCAAAAATACTCTTTCACCCCTTCTTCTCTCCTCAAACTTCCAACATCCCTGCTGATGACTTTGCTCCATAGTTCACTGAGAAAAGAGGTGCAAGTGGCTGAGAATCACGTCATCCTCCCACCATCAAACCTACTCACTGTGTTTGTGTCCCTATTCTCTGCTCTGGCCTGGTGGCAGTGGATGAACTGTCTCTGCCCCTACAAGGCCAACTCGTGTGCTTGTCCCATCTTCCATCCATTATCTCACATGTTTAGAAGTCCCTTTTTTCCTCACATCCCCTTCTAGTGACAACCTTGGTGCCTGCTCCCCTTTACTATGTGTATGTATATCAAAACATAATGTTGTGCACCTTAACTTTATACCATGAATAAACTCATAAACTCACTGCTAAAGTCATCTACACAGCCTTTCCCTGCTCTGCCTAATCCATCCGCTCCACAGGGACCATTTGAACTCTTGGGAATGTGGAGGGAATGAAGATGCATTAGGGCCAGAAAAGGCACATGGGGTCACATGGGACACATGATGACATCCTTAGGCTCACAGAGTCCTGGCCTTCAGAGTAGGGAGGAAGCGGAAATATTTCTTCATTATAAAGATGGGGAAACTGACACCCAAAAAGGAAATGGACTTGCCCTATATCCCACAGAGATGGGGCTGTGTAGCCAGGAATGAAACACGTTCACTTCCCTATTTCTCAACGATGTCTTCAATTATTACAGTGAATTATTTTGTGATCTCTATGTTTTTGTCCCAAAAGTAATAACATGAGATATTATATGCAAAAAGTTCAAGCTGTCTGGATTTACATGGAGTAAAATATAAAGGCACGCCCTCTTGCAGGCCCACACAGGGCATTTCTCTTCCCAGTGCTACCCACTGTCAATGATGTCAGTGTCAAGCCACACTGCACCGAACCACCTCTCAAGAGTTTGCTGCACTTTCAGAAACTCTCATTTGCCCTGGGGTTGAACTTGCCTTGGTCTACTCAGCAGCAAACATCAGGGAACATAAGATCCACTTGGGGAATTTACGAAAAACCACCAAATTACATACTTTAAGAGCCAGGGTTTTATGTGATGTGAGATTTATCTTGGACAAAGGTCACAACAGGATTTGGGGGATGTCACGGAGGACCAAGGTATTGAATCAGAAGTGGCAGAGTCCACATTTTACTCCATATACATCTCAACAACTTGGACTCTTTTACATGTAAAATATCATGTTATTACTTGTGGGATAAAAACATGTATCTTGCCCCAAGAGCATTTCTCCCGGCTTCCTGCAATGGAGCACAAAGCACAGGCACAGAAGCCTTAGTGACACTGCGGCTCCTTGGCCTCCCCACAGCACCAACTCCACACACAGAACTTTTGTCATGAACAGCCTGGGCCGCCCCTCTCAGGCAGAGGGTTCGCTCCATCAGACCCGCCACGCCTTCACTGCTCCTGGAAGGGGTCATTGGGGCACTTTTGTCTTGAGTCACCTAAGTAGGTCCCAGCAAGACTCCTCAGTTTAGATGTGCCCCTCCCTCCAGGCCCTATGATCTCTCCCTCCTCCTAAATTGCACCCCATTCCCATGGTGGTCTAAGCTCGGAGCCTGGGACTAATTCCTCAAACCTCCTTCTCTTCCTCAGTTCCTACATCTACTCTGTCACCAAGGTCTGTCCATTCATCTTCAACTGATCCTCCCAGTCCTCCCACTTCTTTTCATCTCTGTAGTCACACCCCAAGTCCAAGCTGCCACCATCTCTAGCCTAAACAACAGGCTGCACTGGCCACCCACCTGATCCTCCTATGGCCTCTTATTGCCTCTGTCCTTTCTCTCAAAAGCAGCCGAGGAGATCCTTTAAAAAGTAAGTCTTATCCGATCACTTCCATCTCTGAATACACGCCAGGCAGTGGCTTCCAATGACCCTTGGACATAAACCCCGACTCCTTCCCGTGCCCTCCAAGCAATGCCACACCGAGCCCAGTGCCCATGTGACCTCCCCTGTGCCAATCTTCCGACTCACTCGGCTCCAGCCACGCTCTTCCCCATTCTTGGGACACACCAAGTTCTAGTGTGTCTTCCCTCTGTTGAGAATGTTCCTCTTCAGCCGGCCGATGCCTTCCCATCTCGCAGGTCTCCATTCTGATGCCACTGCCTCAGCGGATGTGGGAGGAAGGAGTATTTGGTCTCCCTCCCCTGCTGGCCCTTGTCACGGTTCACTGTAGGCAGAATATACTTCCACACCCCACTGCCTTTGGGCTTTTGCCCGTGACTTGCCAACGTGATAGATATGAGTGGGCCTGAGGTGCACCATGTCCAGTGAGAGGCTTTGATGTGCTTCCATGGTTTGACGTTCCACTTCTGCCCCTGCCCTGGCCCATTGGGAGTCACGGCCTCACTCATGTAACCACTGATGCTTCTATTGGGCACCCAGAATGAGGAGACACGTGGAGCAGACCTGAAGCCATCTCCACCATCGCACACACAGCCACAAGTGACCCGAAGGCCATGAGTGAGAAATGTTGATGTGAACCACTGAGGCCCGGGGGCTGTTTGTTTGGCAGTACTATTAATGACACCTGCCCTTAGCATTGATTTAGGAATTTTACTAATGTATATGTATAATGAATTATTTGTGGTTTATGTATTTTACATCTATTTCTAAAGGTAAATTGTCTAGAGTGCTTTGCTTTCTACGTATAATTTTCAGTGGTATGTGGAAGTTTCAATGCACATGCATCTAAAAACTTGAATCGATAATTCTCATTCATTTCCGTTTATAATGTGCATTTTTATATTTAACAATACAGTCTTCATTTTATTTAATAGCTATGAAATTGTTTGTGAATATATTTCGAACAACTTAGTGAATTGTCTTCTTTTGTCGAATTAGGGAAATTGCTTTCACGAACCATTCAAAATAAAATTGTCCCACTGGGAGAAGAGCCAGGGTCCTGGGGCCTGGGGTCTGCCTGCTCTTTCTCGCCCTCCCATCAACTTCTACCCACTTATTCCTGGGGGCTGTCCGACTGCCCTTGGGCCCCAACCAGCCATTGCCCCATGTCATGTTGCCCAGCTCCATGCATCCCAGGGGCCACCATGGCCCATCATGACCCCTGCCCCGCACATCCCCGAATGTTAACCTGGCTCCTGTGGCCCCTCATCCCCACCTCCATCCCAGCACTGTCTGGCCCAGCCGTCAATTGCCCACAGCAGAGGAGAGACTCAGCTGCAACATCCAGAGAACTTTATTGACCAGAAATATCTGCTGAACCACTGAGGAGAAGGGGACATCACAGAGAGGAAATCCTAACGGGCACAAGAGGTCATGTGTCCCAGGGTGGACACGCACCTCATGGCTTTGCACAGACACGAAGGCGGTGGGGGTGGGGAATGGGAGCGCCTGATTGACACGGGAGTCACCTCAGGGCCAACACAGATAAGGGTGGGCTTCACAGAAGATGGAACAGCCTGACCCATGACTGGGAATGGGGGACCCCTCTTGGGAGTCCCCAGCAGCTCCATCCTTGAAATGGCCTCTTTCCCCCTAATGTCTCCCAGTCTAGTGCAGGTGGCAGCCATCTTCAGGTCCCTCATCCAGGCCTTGGCCGGACACTCAGACCTTCCCCCTTCTCCGAGACAAGACTGGAGTCTTTGGGGTCCTTGCCTGACTGTGTACGGAGAGGCATTCTACTGGGAGTGGGGTGCTCAATTTGCCCCCTTCCCCGTGCCCTTGGCAGCCTGATGGGCTCTGGACATTGCTTTCTTGGCCGTGAGGGCAGCATGTGTGTCATACCTCCCCAGAGATATCCATCTGTCTGGCCCATGTCAGTCTTCCATAGTTCCTTTGCCTTTCCTTTGCTGCCTGGTCAGAGATCAGTACCACCTGGGCCAGAAACAGAGCTCCAGTCCCTGTGGGTCTCACCACCCAGCACCCAGCATCTGGCCCGTCACGGGAGTCCAGGACCATGTGGACAGCCTCTCCAAAAGCCAGATGGCAAGCAGGCTCCCGTGGGGTCGCGCCTCTAGGTGGTGTTGCCAGGCCCCCTTCTCTTTCCTTGCCTGGCATCCTCTCTGGAGACTTGCTTTACCCACTCAAGCGTTACTGGCCCAGGAGGAGACAGTGGGGGCGTTTTTAGTACCTGATGGTGATTGCCTTTGAACTTGACTGGTTTTAAAGGCGGGAGCAGACGCACGGGAAACAGGAATTCTGATTGGATGAGGCCTACCCACGTTATGGAGGGCTGTTTGGTTACTCAGAGTTCACTAATTTGAATGTTAATCTCATCCAAAAACATCCTCCAAGTTGACACACAAAGTTAATCATCACACCTACCAAGCACTAAAGTGAGTAGTTTTGAAATATTTCCTCAGGTAGTGTAATATGTGCATACATTTTTCTCTGTGGCTTCATAAAAGTGTTTACTGTAAAGGAAGACGCTTTCTGCCTTCATCACATCATTTTGTTATCCTTGGATATTTTGAGGGAAAAGTATAGATTTTCTGAGTTATGAGCATTAATCAATGGACTGGAGAGTTCTTTGTTTTGAATAGAATGAGGCCCATTTGGAATCCAGACAGAGGAATAAGAGCCTCATTGTTCTCTTTATTTAAAACCCTCAGGAAGATCTCACCTGACATTTTAGGCTCATGGTCTGCAAGGATTCACATAAATCCTATTTAGCTCTTTATTAGCCTTTTTTTTTTTTTTTTTAATTCCCCGATTGGGATGCTGATTTCAAAAACAGCTGCGGACCTATTTGAGTCAGCCATCTGCACTTTCAGACAATTCCCAGGATGGGTTTTTGCTGAGATTAGCCCAACACATCCAGAACGACTGGACCTGGACCTGCTTCGTCCTTGCTGTGGGGCTGGTGTCCCTGACAGTGTTTTTTAGCCACAGCCTTTCCCACACAGGCTTGTGGCTTTGTTTCTCTGCAAGGGTCATACGTGTGCTGGTGAGGCCTTTTCTCCCTTATATTTTCAAGTGATAATTTTTAGAACCTCATCATATGCATAGAAATCTTATTTGGCCTTGAAAATCTGCATTATCATATTACCAAATCTCAATGATGTGTCAGCATGCTAAAACCATCAAGGTGTCTTCTGTAATCATAAATTTCCACACGCACAATGTGCCTGTCATAATGTTGAATGTCTTAGGGTTGTTTTATGTACTGCTCCAATTTTGTCTGAAACTTCACATGCAAATCAGGATTTCTTTTTTCGAATGGTTGATTCTCCTTTTATGTTCCACGTGCTTTATAGGAATGGGTGTTTCCTCTCCTTTGTTCTACTCAAAGGCAGTTTTATTCCAGGCTCTAGGGAAAACAGCTGTACCATCCTTGGCCAGCCATGATGCTCTGCCCTCTTTTATAAAATTACTGAATGTGACTCTGATCTACCTGCTGAAGTTTTTCACTCTGTAATTAAGATTAATGTATGTTCATCTCTTAGGAAGACTGGATTCAGAATTTGATTCCCCAGCCTGTGCTTTTGGGGAAAGCACTTTTTGGTCAATGGATTTGTATGTCATTCCTTTGGGGAAAAATATTCAAGGGTATTTAGTAAGCTCTGTTTTTCTTAGTTTTGACGTTATTAGTATAGGAATATTTAAGTACCAAAGGCAATGTTCTTTTATAAAATAGATGTTAGAGTGCCTTCTTCTAAAATTCTGCTCCATTAATGTTAACCTTAATTGTTGAAATTTATTTATCAATTTGGCCAAATTGAGACATCTAAAGGATTATTAGCATTTAAACACATAAAATTTATTATCTATTAGTATAGGTTCCAAACATGTATATTACTTAATTTGTTAATGCTTAGATTTTCTCAGTAGATAACCAGAAAGTGACTACTTGCAAGAAATACCACCACTTGACCTTGGTCATTGAATCTGTTTCAGTCCAGTCAGGGGAGAGAAACCACACAGTAGATTAAATGAGAAGGAAGTTTAATATAAAGTATTATTAAATTCAAAGAAATAAGTGACTACAAGTTATAAGGAAATTCTGTGTGGTTCTCTAGGGCCCTGGGAGAATACCCAGGGAAGGATGAACTTGGAAGGAGACCCCCTCCCCTAGTCTGAGGTTCAGACTTTGTTGGAGAACGTATAGTTCAGCCCATAGGATAGCAGAGAAATTTGCTGGTTTTCCCGGGCTATACTGGTCTGCACTTGCTTGGCAAGCAGGAAGCAGCTCTCTGGAGTATAGGCAGGACACACAGGCAATTGGCAACCAATGGTGTGGTTGTGTAGAGGGAGCAGAGGCTTGGTTTGGGCAGGAGACTTTTGGAATGCTAGTATCCATGTGGAGAGGGCCCTGAGAAGGTTATCACTAGGGCAGGCCAAGAGTGCAAGTTTAGCAAGGAACTGCATGTTGTGGGTGCATGGCTTACACAGTAGCCGTCAGCAGGGGAGCCCCATTCTCCTGCAGTGTCCTTCCAGCATCCTCAACTGAGAAAGTGTCATATCATGCTCACTATAAAGAAATATGCTTAATGTAATTCTGTCCATTATAGCAGAGCAAACATGGAAGGGAAAGTTTGGAGGTGAGAGGCAATTAAATGACAGCTAACACGGTCGTAGTCTCATCGTACTGTGAACCGTCTTCCTCCTTATTATTTATTATCAGTTGAGGAGTGACTCCCTCCATAGATTTTACAACCCAATTATTGCTGTGAAGAGGTGATCCAAGAACAAAACTCCAAATTGAGTTTTGGTGCCATCATCTGAACCTTCTCTTCTCCATTCAGGAGTACTTACATGGATAGTGAAGTGAAGATGCTATTTAGCTGCCAAATTTGTTACTTCTTACCCCTATTCATTGGATTTCCCCAGTGGCACCGATTCTGGAACTGGCTAGCCTAACTAGACATGAAAGGCAATTATTAAATCTGATTAAAGGGCTGGCCGGTTAGCTCAGTTTGTTAGAGCCCAGCCTTAGAGCCCCAGGGTCACAGGTTCAGATTCCCGTACCCGCCAGCTGCCAAAAAGCAAATAAATCTGATAAAAGAAAAACATACATATATTGTATTGGGAACTATAATTCATGTATTTAAATGTTAATAATTTGAATTTAAATTACTTCTCATTGATATTTAGAATGTGTTTCATTGTTATTGTGGCTGATTATTATAAAATAAGTACCAGAATGCTATATTGGTTTGTATAATTTTGAAAATAAAGTTGTTCTTGAATAACGAACAGACATGATCCTGAAAAAATAACTTTTAAAAAGGTTCCATTTAAAAAAAATTCAGTAAGCATTTACTGAGTCCCTACTGAGCCCCTGCACTAAGCATAGATACTTCAGATTCTCCAAGATCTTATTTTTCTTAAATCAGGTTGACTAGTTAGCACCCCTGGGAATTTCTGAACATTTCATTGCCAAGTCAATAAATACATGTGACAGATGTCTTATGCTGTTTCCCTTAGTTTTAGTGTGTCAGCAATATCTGTCCATTGAATTAATGGCTGCTAATAACTTGTTTGGTATCTGTAGAACTATACATCTGTGTGCCGGTAGAATGGCAGAAAACTGCGGCAGAGCCATCATGTTCCAGGATCTCTACTTTTGCTGCCCCCATAGGGACTTCCTTGTTCTCAGAATGTATTTTTTCAAAATGCAGTTTTAGAAGTCTTTTATCCAGTCTGTTGCTCACGCACTGGTGATTTTTGTGGAGAAAGGCAACAGGTGGAGATGGTCTCATAAAATGCCCATGAAGTCAAAGCTTGTTATAAAAATATCAAAGATAGTGATAAAGACTTTCATTTTTATCATTGTTATTAACAGCAGTCTTTACAATAAAAAGGAGGTGGTACTCATGGAGCTTTCCTCACCTTGTATTGACGGTAGCGTCTACAGTCAGCCATTTTTCTATTTATTCCTCTTCCCGCCATCACACTTCTCTCGGTTTTCCTGCACTGCACATTGCAAACACTTACTACATATTGGTTACATCTCTCTGCTCCGTCTGCAGCCATCCTTTTTTCTGAACATATAGTTTTCTGGCTTTATCCCATTCCCAGTGACCCATCTTTGGGAGATGGCTCTCTCTTTTGTAACCACTTATTGTATTCAATTAGCTCTGCAGAATAGCTCCAGGTGGATAAATAGGACTTCCCAGCTTAAGTGGAAAGAGGCAGACATACTTGCAATAGGAAACCCTTATATGGCCCCCTGAAAGGAACTGGAAGTCTAAGAGTTCTCATTCTCTGTTTTTCTTTTTCCAGAATGGCCCATTTTACCCAAACTTAACTATCAGGATGTTTCTGAACCCTTAGAAGGGGCCTCCGTCAACTGGAATTGCCTGTGTCTACAGGTTCAAGATGTTCGGTTGTGCCAGTTCATTCCGCAGAGTGGCTCTTATTGTATCTGACCTCCCATGGAAAGGGAAGAAACTGGGTGATGAGGCTCGTCACAGGAGAGCCCTCTCTCCCACTCAGGCTGGTCACCTCACCATCCCTCAAACAGCCACATTTCTTCCACCTCTGTGCTTTTGCACAAAGCACACCACTTTACATTCTTTTGTTCAGGTCATAGTTCTTCTCCAGTTTCCTTTCCGTGTTTTCTGTGGGACCTTTTCTAACCCTTCCAGTCCTCACTTTCCTTGCAACTCTTACACTATGTATATAGTCTCTACCTGCAACTTAATACTTACCTTTCCCTTGCGGTGCTTATGGATGTTTGTATGATTCAGACTACATTGTAGGTGGGATGCATTTTACACTTCTCTTTCCCCCCAGTTGTTCACTGGCAGTCATTTGTTAAAATACACAGGAGTTTGTTGCATGTATCTATCTCTTAAACCAGAACATTTAGCTTAAGGTCGGACTAAACACGGTTAAAAAAAAAAAAAAAGTATACATCTTTCATTATCTCTCTTTTCAGATTGGCTGCTGTGAATTCATAAGTGTGGCCAAGAGCTTTTTAACATTTGATTGACGGCACTTATAGAAATACTGTTTTTAAAGCAGGTCTTACTGTACTAGCTGCCCATACTTCAAGGTATTAACATGTGGCCGGGAAGAGTGTGGATTAAAATCTATTGGTAAAGTTCTTCTGTCTATGCCCATAGAGTGATAGAAGCAGGTAGGAATGGGGGTAGAAAAGCAGATTGAATCATGTCCCTTCTCTCCTTAAAATGGAGTGATGGCTTTCTACTGTATAAGATCCCCAGTCCTCAACATTCGTGGTCTGGCCCCCACAACCCTCATTTCATCCCCTTCTCCTCCTAGCTCGGCACACTCCAGCCACTGTAGCTCTTCTGCCCTTCTTTGCCTGATTAACTCCCACTGAGTCCTGAGGTGATACGTACTTCATATTGTCTCTTTCTCAGAGATGTCTTCCCTGACCCCCCAGTCCAAATCAAACATCCCCAATATATAATTTCTCATCACTGACATTGCTTTTTCTTCCTATTGCTTTTTGCCTTTCACTTTTTTCCCCATTTATTTTCATTTTTATTTGATGTATATATATTAAAGGTCAAGATTCTTACAGCAGTTATTTCAAATGAGACCATGCAAAGCAATTCAGTGTGCACAACAATCCTTTCTTCCCTTTGGTTCTGCTGCCTTATACAAGAGTGTGAATGGCAGAAAATTGGATGACATGTGGCCGGTTGGAAATGTCATCTGTTTACAAAAACAACAGAAAAACCCCAAACAACAACACGCAGGACAGTTTCTACTTTTGTAAGTCAATTTATAATAAGTATTTTGTTTTTTATTTAGGAGGCACATGGAACTGAAAACTTTAGTTGTCCGATTTTATTAAACTAACCCACAAAAAGCACAAATAACAGTCCCGACACTCTGCAGACTTTGGAGGGTTGAGATTGTAGCCACTGTTATCTTTAGTAGATTCAAAGACTTAGCCTGAAAACGTTGGCTTTTTCTCTTAATAGAAATAAATCTTCATAGGGGTTTTCCTCTAGTTTTGCTAGAGTGGCTTCCAGAAGAATAGGGAAGAACACTTCATGTGAAATTTAAAGTGTGAAAACTGTAAAGTATTCTCTTGCATTATATGAACATTTGCTAGTTGCATAGACTAAAGACAGTTGGTTTGCTAAATGGCACTGAAGAAAATCCTGACCCAAGTGGCACTACTTAGTCCAAATGTTTCTGACCGAAGAAAACTATACAATATTTATAGGCTAACTGTATGAGATGGTTGACATTAATACTGTACATATTTTACATGTCAAATACATAGTCCAAGAGTTCGTAAAACAAGGTCATGCATTATTACCTCTAAGAATGTCATGTACAAGATATACCTCCCCAAGTACTTGTGACACCATTTCAGGTAGAAGCAGTCTTATATGCAAAAACAATCCAGTTTCTCTGCTATGCTAAGTATATAATTTAAAGAATCTTCAGAGATTACTGAGAAAAAAAATCTCAGTCCACTGAAGACTAAAGTGTCAATTTGTGGGATTTAAAATGTTTCCTTTTTAAAAAATACCGGAATACATAACCTTTGTACAAAGAAAAATATAAAATTTCTGGACGATCATGATTGATCACACTACTACACAATTGAGAATGAAATGTCATTGGTTAAAAGTTTTTCTACTTTAGTCATTCCTTTGACAGCATTAATTTGTGAACTAACGTTTACATTTAGTTCAGCTGCATTTATGGCACAAGATCTCATTTTCAAAATGGCACCAATTTTCCTTAAGTGTAACAGCATTCTATTTTTAGCAGCAATTCTATTTTTAAAGGTTAACAATTTGTAGAACAAATGTTTTATCAATACTTATTTTCTACTTTATACCCACCAGTTATAATATTCACAAAAGGCTAAAGTCTACTTTAAAAATGATCTTCCACTCTCCCCTTCCCCACATTTTAGTCAAAGGTTTTTCCTTCCACCTCATTTCTGAACTGGTTGGGGACGTACAGGAGTTTCAGACAAGGTACCTATGTGTTTTAGGTGGGATTCTTGATTTTAAATGAGTATAAAGACAAGTACAAGATGAAATATTTCTTAGTTCAGGTATGTCCTACTACCCCAAAAGTTAGTTAGTTACATGACAAATAGTACCTACGGACAACCTAGAAAGGAAGAGACATTCAACGCTAGGCTAAAAATCTTAAGTCTGAACAGCAAGAAGGCCGTTTTACACAACGGTGATGCAGTCAAAACTGACTGGCATTTAAGGTTAGACTCTAATTTTGTGGTTACTGATAAACACGAAAGTTTACCTGAAGAGGTGTCACTAAATTTAAAAAAAAACTGAAAATGTTTTAAGAGCAATTTACACTGAGGAAAATATGCTTCCATGATATTCTGCGTAAAGAGAGATTATCAGTAAAGGGAATTGACAACTGAGCCTGCTGAATAAAATTCCATGAATATAGTTTTCATGATAAGATGTATTTCCCCCTAAAAATCATCAACTCTATAGAGGTACACTTCATGTTAAACTATTATTCTCTAGAGAAAATATCCATATCAAACAGTTAGTGACATAATACGAGTTGAGAAAAACAATTTAGGGGGAAAATTTACCCACAAGTAATCTGATCTGACAAAACAAACCAGACTGATGTCAAATGGACAAAAAACTGAGAAAACGTTGCAAAAAAACTGATAACCACAAATATATGGTTGGGGGTGGGGAACAGTTAAGCCATCTAAAAAATCATTCCACATGGCTTTGGCTTATTAAAATATTTTACACTTTTCTTTAAAAAAAAAAAAAAAAGATTTGAAAGCATCTGAAAAACATGCAAATTGTTTGAAAACCCTGCATGGAAAATTCAGACAGTTTGCAAGCCTCATTCAGATGTTTACCAAGGAAAGACAACTCTCCCCATGAGACATATGGTGGGAAAGGTCTTTATAATTCTCTCTGTGTTATACTAGATGGCAACCCAGAGGTCCGTGCAGCAGTTACAAACAAGGGGTATTATCTGAAAGGGACGGGACTGTGGTATTTGCTTTGGTTGGGGAACCACCCAGCTTCGGTTTTTCCAGATATTCTGCACGCACAGGTTTATGACACTGGAGAACTTGGATTGCATCTTCTACTTTGAACCACTCTCTCTCCCTGCCTTCATTAACAGGATCTTCCCAATCTTCTCCTAGCTCAGTGACTGTAAGAACATGAACACATGTTCTGTGCTTTCGGTCTTGGTTCTGCTGCACGGTGCCCAGGAGTCTGCCTAATCTTCCTTTCACTCCAGCCTCCTCATCAACTTCCCCCAGGGCGGCGCCGCCAGGCCCCTCCTCGGGCTGCATTCCTCCTCCTGGGACAACCCACTGGTCGGGGCACCGACTGCTGCTCACTAGCAGCGCCTCGTCCTCCTGCTCGCTCCGGAAGCACAGGCGCGCTGCCCGCTTCTTGAAGCCCTCGCGGTCATAGGTCCGCGTCTGCTTGGGCTTGAGCTTGAGCTTGGGCTTGAGCTTCATCACAGAGGCCGGCGCTTGCTGCAGCTGCCGCTGCCGCCAGGAGAAGAGCGAGGCTCGGGAGCTGCGGCTCGCGCCACCGGGAGGCAGTTTCGAGAACCGGCGCCGCCGACTCGGCAGCCTTGGAATGGTTTGTAGTTGTGCATCTATTTGTGTGATGATTTGTTTAAAGTCCGAGTCCTCTTGTAGAGTGTAAGCTCCACAAGGGCGGGAACGTGGTCTGTTTTGCTTGCTCTTTTAACCCCACGTCCCTAGCTCCGTGCTTGGCACGTAATGGAGGCTCAATAAATACGAGTTGGAGAAACGGAATGAAAGCAGATGTGACAGCAGACTTTAGGGTTTGCAAGGTCGCGGGTGAAGTTAGGGGGGCAGAGGACTGTGGTCACAGAGACCTTTATGGGAGGAGCTGAATCAGGAAGCCGGTGCATTCAGGGCGTGTCAGAGAGTCAGAAATAGTAGGTCCCTGGCTCTGCAGGGCTGGACAAATGGTGACTCTAAAGAGGCTCTAGAGCGTAATAGCCTGGAATACACTGTAATAGCTTCTTAACTCCCATGTCTTCTCTTTCCAGTCCATCAGCACACATTTACCAAACCAAGTTCTCTAAAGTCCGTCCTTTATTGTTATTTCTTGCCTCCTCAGTGATCTTCAGCAGTTCGCCATGGTCACCAAATCCTGAACTCCTTGGTCCTGTATTCGAAGCCCCAGCCAGTCTCAGTCTCCTTCATACACTTTATCTTCTTTTGCTCTCTTGGTCAACTCTCTGAGCCCCAAATGCAGAAGTGACACATTCTGGCTCTAAAACTGGTCTAGAGTAGTTCTGCTAGCTGCCATACAGGACCGTTATGTTTTAATAGCCATGTAAAATCCTCCAGTGCGTGAGGCCTGGAATCCTATTCCAATGCCTGATTAATACCCTTGTATGTATTCCTGTTCTCTCACTCAACTCTCGCTTTATTTTGTTTTAGTTTGTTTTTTTATCTCCTTTTTATCTGATTTAGTAGTATAAACATAGTCGATGTTAGATAAATATTTGTTAAATGAGTAAATCATGCATGTGGTGGACTGTCTCACTAGGAATTTGCTGTGCATTAATATATTCACAGCAATAAAGAAGTAATACAATTTTAAAATGAGGAAAGTAGGATCTTGAATAGATTTCTCATTGGCAACTTCAATAAACTGCAAAGTGTGTGAACTTTAGTGTTCTCATAGGTCAAAGTACAAAAACATTGGTATATTGACTGCCAGTGGGGCCCAAAATATTGGTTACAATAAATACGATGTCCTTTTGCTTTGAGTTTGTGATATGCTGCTCAACTCACTGAATAATGCACATTGAAGAAATTGCTAAATAGAAATATTTAACATTACTTTAAAAGTACTGAATGCTCTTAGGAATGAAATAAACAGAATTGTGACACACTTCATAAAATAAAAGAACTGAACTGCTCATACAGTTTACCTCAGGCTACTCTTTTCTATTTTCAGTAGATTTACCTTTTAAATTAAATTATATTTTGCTTAGGCTAATATTACAATTACTTTGCATTCCAGGAGCACATGTGTCAAGGGGGACATACATTTAACAGCAAAAACTATCTGCAAAAGCAAAAGGCTCTTTTTCCTCCTGAAAGGATCTTTTATAAGAATCAAAATGCACAACTGATCAAAAATAATAGTTTAAGGGCTGGTCAGTTATCTCAGTTGGTTAGAGCATGATGTTGATAACACCAAAGTCAAAGGTTCGGATGTCAAAAAAAAAAAAAAAAAAAAAGTTTAACAGGGTGCAAACAGTAGCTCAACAGAGCATATAAATTTATTTAGTTTATTTTCTACGCTTGTTTGAGCTTTCTGTTTTTGTTTTTTCTTCACTTTGTGCTTTACAACCAAAAGAAAGAAACTCCTTCAAGGAGATATATCCTCTAAGTAATTACTGTGTGCTATAAATTGGAATATTAGCTGAAGTTAATGGCAGAGAATGACAGTGTAAACTAACAGAGCATTATCTAAACCTTACGAATGATATAATGGGTGTTCTCCTGAAGAAAGACACAAGATGTCTCAAGGCCTGGGTTCTAGAACTGACTACTATCTTATGAGCTTGAGAATATAATAACTCAATATTACTAGCATATATATTGTTATAAATGGTACTGATTCTTTATGTCCCTTGTCCATTCTCTTCCCATCCCACTCTCCCACCCCCCTCCCCACTCTAATTACCCTAGATTTCTTCTCTCCTTCTGAAAGAGTAATGGTTACTCTGCTGGTTTGTTGCCTAGATGATCAGACTAAAGCTGAGAGGTGTGTTCAGGTTCCCCAATATTATCATAGAGCCGATGCTTCTTCTGTCACTCTGGAATGGGCTTTGTGGAGAGGGGCATCCTCTTCTTTTTGGTCACTGCTGGTGACTCTCCTTCTGTCAATGCACTCCAGTGGCTGGCGGACCATCTGCATGGTGGTTGTGGTGTCTAGCTGCTTCCACGGCAGCTGTGGATATTGTGGGGCCTATGACCCCTGTGGAAGAGATTCCGAGCACTGAGATTCCTGCCAGGCTCAGGAAACCACAAACACCCTTCAGATCTCAGTCTCACTCACTGAATGCTTTTTGAAATCTGCATCTGTCTTCCAGCCTCCCCTTCCCCCTGACTCACCAAGGTACTGTATGATTTCAGACTCTTTATTGACAACTATCAGGTTAAGTGTATTAATGGGAAGATGTGTTAGGTGCAGAAGCGACCGACATCATATTCCCACAAAATGAGTCCCGAGGAGGTCTCTGCACATGATGTCTTAGTTTCAAAAGGGAGCAACACACCAAAAATAGATCACTGCTGTTCTCGCTCAAGTTCTGAGGACTCTGGGATCAATGCGATTGGGGCTCACTATCTGGAATCGTGTGATGAGGACACAGAAGAAGGAGCAGAACTGAGTTCAGAAGAAGATTACAGTCCAGAGAGCAGGTGGGAACCGACGAGTGCACCCTTCTCTCCCCTTCTCAGTCTGATCTGGAAGCGACTGCAGCGATAGAAACCACCCTGTGAGAGTCCAGGCGGGAAACTGTGCCCTCTGAGCCACGTTGAGCTTTTGTACTTTTGTCTGATGGATCCTTTTTCTCAAGGCTGTTGATATTCTCTACCCTTGTCTGACAGCAATAGCAGTTCAGTGGTCTGCAGATTAGCTTCAGTCTTCAATTAGTCTTATAACTAAGACATTCTTTTTATTATAAATGGTTTTCTTTTGTATTTTGTCTTACTTTCTATGCTGCATCTGGTGTCCTGTATTGTGACCCAGCCTTAATTTCACTGATGATCACAGAATTTCATGAATCAGATTGAGGAACTACCCAGAACGAAGGAGACAGTATTTTCTAAACAGCCAGTACTTCACAAAAAGACTCTTGGCATTCCCTCTGGCACGCTCACAGGCACCCCTATCCTGCTAGTCCCACGTGGGAAGTGCTCACTTGAGGGGGACAGAGTGTGCACTGGTGGATGCCATTCCTTCCCTTTCCCCTTCTCCCTACCGCGTGTACTGGGTCTGGCCCAGAGCTGCCTCTGTTTACTTCTGGGAGGTCACTGGAGGCCAGCTCAGCCCCTGGTTATGCCTAGTATCTGCACAACCCTCCAATGACTGGGGCTTACTAGACCTTCACATAGGAGCAATTTCATGCTCAATTCCGCTTTAGGTGACACCTGCACTCTGGAGGGTGCTGTGGAGATACAGAATGAATAAGACCTGATCCCCACCATGAAGGGGACCACAGTCCAATAGAGAATATGACACGTACAGCTAATGGCACGCAGATGCTCTGGGAACCGAGGTGAAGGACAGATGTACTTGGCTTGGACTAGCTGGGGAAGGTGTTGCAGATCTGAGCTGGCCTCTTGGGTGGGTTCCCTAACATTTCCTTGCTTTTCTTAATTGCTCTTCAAATCTGGGGAAAGCTTTAAGGAAGCTATATAGGTATTCTATTTAGGAGGATGCCATAGCTGACATCTTAAGAAAAAAATTGATTAATAGTCTTAGTTAGCATGGAAATGCTAAAGGCAGAAGTCCTTTAGGGATTAGGAATGAATCTAATAGGTTTGATTAATTCTGCTTCATTTGGTTGTATGAAACATTAGAATGGGTTAGGTGAGAAATGGATTAGAACTCAGTACGATGCATGGATTTATTATGCAAATGCAGAATCAGTTGAGAGAGTTCACTGCTAAGTCAGGAGAAAATATTTTGTGTGATATTCATTCACTTTACTACACTAATATTCATGGTCTGTTGTATATGTTCTCTTCTCTCACATGCACAAAATAGTGAATAATTCTTATTTAACTCTCTTCAGAGTTCTCTTAATCTCCACTTACACCGGCTATTCTTGTGTGAGCTGGTTATCTGCCATTTCTCCAAATCTTCTGTGAGGCACGTGGTTAAGAGTCCAGGAGATTTTAAATATGGCCTTAATGAAATGAACACTATCGAAGGTGGAGATAGAGAAATACTTCTCATACCCTGACTATCCATGAGTGGGCTCTTGTGCTGTGTCAGCAGTATGACTCATGTCTTCTATGTCACGTTAGTTAATATTTTAAGAAATGAGAAGAAGCCTGCTGTGTTCTTCCCTGAAGCTTCCATTTGGCATTCTTCACAAACTGCTCAAGGAAGAATCTGCTTTCCTAGTTGTATGTGTAGTTTAAGTGATTTGCTAGAACTTTAT
The DNA here is from genome assembly GCF_027409185.1 of Cynocephalus volans. Taxonomy (NCBI): domain Eukaryota; kingdom Metazoa; phylum Chordata; class Mammalia; order Dermoptera; family Cynocephalidae; genus Cynocephalus; species Cynocephalus volans. Next base: position 148,380,477 of record NC_084478.1, read on the forward strand.
GGTAGGTTTAGGTGCCCCAAACATCCATAGGGTTTAGAAGGCACAGTGTGCATTTTCCTTTCAAAACAGTGTCAGTTAAAACTTTCTAGATGAGAAATAAGTATAAAATTCCTACTTATTGAAATTTAAAGACTCAACAGGTCACACTCAAGGTGGTGGTAGGAGGAGCTGTAGGAACGGCAAGGTACAAGAGAGGGCAGGTGGAGGCAGGTGTGTGGGCTTTCTCCTGCTCTGTCCTGGACTGGCCCAGGTCTCCTGGGGACATCTGCTGAGCCCTGCCTGAGTTCTTAGTGCCTTCTCTAAGCAAGTGGCCAGTAGAAGGCAGGCATGGAAGCTGAATGCCTGCAAGCCACATGTCAGGCCCCAGCAGTGCAGTCGGTGACCATGCGCTCAGGGTTTAACACCAGTGCCCTGTCTAGATCACACCATGGGTGAGTCCTTGAATCCCCAGGTGGGCATACAGAGGGGCTTCTTTCTCTATGCCATTCCCATCAATTTTCTATTTTGGGCCCACATCCTCACCGATTAAACTATTAGGTATCAACAATCAGGTCTAAAAAGTTATAGAAAGGTTTTTTTCAAGATGGCGGTGGCTGCAGCGGTTGGCGCGGAGTAGCTGAGGTGGAAAAGGCGGCTACTGGGCCTCAGGCATCCGGGAAACTTGTGGACCTTCCTCTTGCCATCTCTTAAGGGAGGACCGCTGCTGGTGGCCGGTCGTGGGGGGTGACCGCCACTTTGCCCTCGGCAGGAGCGGCTGCCTCATCTACAGGCAACAGCTTTGAATTGTGGAGCAGGAAAAGAACTGTTTCTTAGCTGCAAAAGCGAGTCTCGAAACAGGGAACACGGCGCCAGGGCTGCTATGGATGCAGACAGGATACCGGAGGCCGGGGCCGCGCTGAAGGTGGCCAGATGCCCTATTCAGGATTCGAGGTTTCAAGCCGGCATTAAAGAAGATTCCTGGGAGCACCCGAGCCGCGCTGCGACTGAACAGTCCGAGGCGGCAGCAGCCGAGAACAGGGAAGGCGGCAAACCAGAGGCAGAGAGTGAGCGCCCGACCTGGCACAACCCTGTGAGTGACCCCTGGACCAGCCCTGTTTGGGGTGCTGACACCCACACGGCTCCTGCCTGCATCACCAGGCCACTCACCGCCCCGGGGCTGCCTCCATTTTCCCAGGTCCTGGCAGCTCCGCCCAGCTCGGTCGTCACTTAGCCTTCCCACTTGCTTGGCCTGGCGGGGGGCTTTCCGGAGCCTGCAGGTCGGCCTCCCCTCCCACTCCCTCCGCGGTTCTCTGGCGGGTTGGTGGCATGGGGCGTCCCCGGCCAGTGTTGGGAGGGCAAGGAAGTACAGGCAGGCCGACTGTCACTCCACCACACCCTGGACTCCAGCCCCCGGTAAACTTCCTGTTACTGGGAGGCAGATACCATCTCTGCGGCCACCAGTTCGGAAAAAAGCCTAACCAATTTCTGGTTGGGAATAGTGTGGTAGGAGAGTTCCCAGGTCCGCTTAAACCTGCCGGAGATCTGGCTGCAGGCGGGCGCTAGACTCGGTTTATACCAGGGGGATACAAAGGTGAACAAGTCCCGAGAAAGATCTACACTGTGCTACAAAGGCACCCAGAGCGACCGGTCATCTGTGCCTAGCAGAAACCTGGTAGACTTCCTGGGCGAGGCGGTGACGAGCAGGGTCTTGAAGGCCCAGCTGATAGACAAGGGTTGCAGAAGACATGCCCCAGCCCAGCACAGTGTGCACAGAGTGGGGAGACGTGCGGCCAGGGAGGCGGAGACTCGACAGAAACCACACACCCTGTGGGGTCACCACTGCAGGATCCAATAGCCTGGGCCAGAGCACACGGAACAGGGAGAAGTCCTGCACAGGAAGTGAAAGCTCAACAGCGATCACACACCCTGTGGTATGTGATCCACCAGCCCAGCAGAGTCCAAGCTGACCAGAAAGGTGGCTCCCCGGAGAAGCCCAAGACCCAAGGCAACCACACACACAAGGCACTAGAGGCCAACTGAGCAGCCACGGAGGTAGCCATACGAAATTGGCAACCACAGCAACATCCTAGTTATTCATTAGTCTCAAACCGGTGGACTGTGAAACCCCCTGCCACAATGAATAAACATCAAAAAAAAAAAAAAAAAGATACCAGAAATACAAAAAATCAAGAAAGTACACCACCAAAAGTTAATAAATCTCAAACTCTAGATCCTATAGAACAAGAAGCCCTTGATATGACTGACAAGGGATTTTGAGTGATAATTCTAAGGAAACTGAATGATATAGAAGAAAACTCAGCTAGACATCATGATGAAATGAGGAAAAGTATACAGGATCTGAAAGAGGAAATGTACAAAGAAATTAATGTCCTGAAAAAAAATGTAGCAGAACTTGCTGAACTGAAGAAGTTATTCAGCGAAATAAAAAACACAACGGAGACTTTACCCAGCAGGCTTGTCGAAGTTGAAGAGAGAACCTCTGAACTTGAAGATGGGCTGTTTGAAATAACACAAGCAGACAAAAAGAAAGAAAAAAGAATCAAGGACATTGAAGAAAATCTGAGAGAGATATCAGAGAACCTTAAGCGCTCAAACATCCGAGTCATGGGTATTACAGAAGGGGAGGAAAATGGAGGTTATGTTGAAAACATATTCAAAAAAATAGTGGTAGAAAACTTCCCAGGTATAGGAAAAGTCACAGATCTTCAGATCCAGGAAGCTCAACGATCTCCAAACGTATTCAACCCAAAAAGGCCTTCTCCAAGACATGTCATACTCAAATTGGCAAAACTCAGAGACAAAGAGAGAATCTTAAAAGCTGCAGGAGAGAAGTGTCAAATCACCTATAAGGGAGCCCCAATCATGCTAACATCAGACTTTTCATCAGAAACCCTAAAAGCTAGAAAGGAATGGGATGATATTTTCAAAATACTAAAAGACAAAGATTGCCAGCCAAGAATACTCTACTCTGCAAGGCTATCCTTCCGAAATGAAGGGCAAATAGTATATTTCTCAGACAAACAAAAACTGCGGGAGTTCACTACCCCACGACCACCCTTACAAGAAATCCTCAAGGGAGTACTGGTTTTGGTTCCTGAAAAATAACTACCACTGCCATAAAAACCCAAGAAAAATCAATAGCCACTAGTATAATAAAAATGGCATTCATGAAGAGAAAACAAGCAAACAAAAACGCTATCTACAACCTAAGGAACCAACAAACACAGAAACCAAACAGTAAATCAGAAAGCAAGGAACAAAAGACACCTAAGACAACCAAACAACCAATAAAATGCTAGGAATAAATCAACACCTTTCAATAGCAACTCTTAATGTAAAAGACTTAAATTCCCCAATCAAAAGACACAGAATGGCTGACTGGATCAAAAAGGAGGACCCAACTATATGCTGCCTACAAGAGACCCACCTCACCCATAAAGATTCACACAGACTAAGAGTGAAAGGATGGAAAAAGATTTACCACGCAAACAAAAAAGAACAACGAGCTGGAGTAGCTATTCTTATATCTGACAAAATAGACTTTAAATTAAAAACCATAAAAAGGGACAATGAGGGACACTACTTAATGATAAAAGGACTGATCCATCAAGAAGACATAACAATCATAAATATGTACGCACCCAATGTTGGAGCAGCCAGATTTATAAAGCAAACTCTATTAGACCTAAAGAAGGAAATAGACACTAATACCATAATACCAGGGGACCTGAACACCCCACTGTCAATATTAGACAGATCATCTAGTCAAAGAATCAATAGAGAAACACAAGATCTAAACAAGACTCTAGACCATTTGGAATTGGCAGATATCTACAGAACATTCCACCCAACAACCTCAGAATATTCATTCTTCTCATCAGCACATGGATCATTCTCCAGGATAGATCACATATTAGGTCACAAATCAAGTCTCAATAAATTCAAAAAAATTGGAATTATCCCATGTATCTTATCAGACCACAATGGATTAAAACTAGAAATTAATAACAAACGAAACTCTGGAAACTATACAAACACATGGACATTAAACAACATTCTACTTACTGACATATGGGCCCAAGAAGAAATCAAGCAGTTAATCAAAAAATTTATTGAAACTAATGAAAACAATGATACATCATACGAAAACCTGGTGGATACTGCAAAAGCACTATTGAGGGGGAAATTTATTGCATTAAATGCTCACTTCAAAAGAATAGAAAGATGGCAAGCGAACAACCTAACACTTCACCTTAAAGAACTAGAAAAACAAGAACAATCCAAACCTAAAGTTAGCAGACGGAAAGAAATCATTAAGATCAGAGGAGAACTGAATGAAATTGAAAACCAAAAAACAATTCAAAAGATCAATGAATCAAAAAGTTGTTTTTTTGGAAAGATAAATAAAATTGACAAACCATTAGCATGGCTAACAAAATAAAGAAGAGAGAAGACTCAAATAACCAAAATTAGAAATGAAAAAGGCGATATTACAACTGATTCTTCTGAAATACAAGGAATCATTCGAGACTACTATATACAACTATACGCCAACAAATTTGAAAATCTGGAGGAAATGGATAAATTTCTGGACACACACAAGCTCCCAAAACTGAACCATGAAGACGTAGAAAATTTGAACAGAACAATAACAATAAAGGCGATCGAAGCTGTTATCACAAGGCTCCCAACAAAGAAAAGCCCAGGACCAGATGAATTCGCAGCAGAATTTTACCAAACATTCAAAGAGGAATTGACACCTATTCTTTACAAACTATTCCAAAAGATTGAAACAGATGCAAATCTCCCAAACTCATTCTATGAAGCAAACATCATCCTGATACCAAAAGCAGGTAAAGATATAACCAAAAAAAGAAAACTACAGGCCGATATCCTTGATGAATATAGATGCAAAAATCCTCACTAAAATACTAGTAAACAGAAAACAGCAACACATACGAAAAATTATTCATCACGATCAAGTGGGATTCATCCCAGGGATGCAAGGTTGGTTCAACATACACAAATCAATAAATGTGATACACCATATTAATAAACTCAAACACAAGGACCATATGATCATCTCTATAGATGCTGAAAAAGCATTTGATAAAGTTCAGCACTCATTCTTGATAAAGACCCTCTATAAGTTAGGTATAGAGGGAAAGTATCTCAACATAATTAAAGCCACATATGCCAAACACACTGCCAATATCATCCTGAATGGGGAAAAGCTGAAAGCTTTTCCTTTAAGAACAGGAACTAGACAAGGATGCCCACTCTTACCACTCCTATTCAACATAGTATTGGAAGTACTAGCCAGAGCAATCAGAGAAGAGAAGGAAATAAAGGGCATCCAGATTGGAAAAGATGAAGTCAAACTGTCCCTGTTTGCAGATGACATGATCCTATATATCGAACAGCCTAAAACCTCTACAAAAAAACTGCTGGAATGGATAATTGATTTCAGCACAGTAGCAGGATACAAAATCAACACACAAAAATCAGTAGCATTTCTTTTCTCCAATAGTGAACACGCAGAATGAGAAATCAAGAAAGCCTGTCCATTTACAATAGCCACCAAAAAAAAATAAAATACTTAGGAATTGAGTTAACCAAGGAGGTGAAAAATCTCTATAATGAGAACTACAAACCACTGCTGAGAGAAATTAGAGAGGATACAAGAAGATGGAAAGATATCCCATGCTCTTGGATTGGAAGAATCAACATAGTGAAAATGTCCATACTACCCAAAGTGATATACAAATTCAATGCAATCCCCATCAAAATTCCAAAGACATTTTTCTCAGAAATGGAAAAAACTATCCAGCCATTTATATGGAACAATAAAAGACCACGCATAGCCAAAGCAATGCTGAGCAAAAAAAATAAAGCTGGAGGCATAACACTACCTGACTTTAAGCTATACTACAAAGCTATAATAACCAAAACAGTATGGTACTGGCATAAAAACAGACACACTGACCAATGCAATAGAATAGAGAATCCAGAAATCAACCCACACACTTACTGCCATCTGATCTTTGACACAGGCACCAAGCCTATTCACTTGGGAAGGGACTGCCTCTTCAGCAAATGGTGCTGGGATAACTGCATATCCATATGCAGGAGAATGAAACTAGATCCATACCTCTCACCGTATACTAAAATCAACTCAAAATGGATTAAGGATTTAAATATAGACCCTGAAACAATAAAACTTCTTAAAGAAAACATAGGAGAAACACTTCAGGAAATAGGACTGGACACAGACTTCATGAATACGACCCCAAAAGCACGGGCAACCAAAGGAAAAATAAACAAATGGGATTATATCAAACTAAAAAGCTTCTGCACAGCAAAGGAAACAATTAACAGAGTTAAAAGACAACCAACAGAGTGGGAGAAAATATTTGCAAAATATACATCTGACAAAGGATTAATATCCAGAATATATAAGGAACTCAAACAACTGTACAAGAAGAAAACAAGCAACCCAATTAAAAAATGGGCAAAAGAGCTAAGCAGGCATTTCTCTTTGGAAGATATACAAATGGCCAACAGACATATGAAAAAATGCTCAACATCACTCAGCATCCGGGAAATGCAAATCAAAACCACACTGAGATACCATCTCACCCCAGTTAGGATGGCTAAAATCCAAAAGACTGTGAACGATAAATGCTGGCGAGATTGCGGAGAAAAAGGAACTTTCATACATTGTTGGTGGGACTGCAAAATGGTGCAGCCTCTATGGAAAATGGTATGGAGGTTCCTCAAACAATTGCAGATAGATCTACCATACGACCCAGCTGTCCCACTGTTGGGAATATACCCAGAGGAATGGAAATCATCAAGTCGAAGGTATACCTGTTCCCCAATGTTCATCGCAGCACTCTTTACAAGAGCCAAGAGTTGGAACCAGCCCAAATGTCCATCATCAGATGAGTGGATACGGAAAATGTGGTACATCTACACAATGGAATATTACTCAGGTATAAAAACAAATGAAATACTGCCATTTGCAACAACATGGATGGACCTTGAGAGAATTATATTAAGTGAAACAAGTCAGGCACAGAAAGAGAAATACCACATGTTCTCACTTACTGGTGGGAGCTAAAAATTAATATATAATTTCACACACACACACACACACAAACACACACACACACACAAACACACGCACACACAAAACCGGGGGGGTGGAAGAAGATATAACAACCACAATTACTTGAAGTTGATACGACAAGCAAACAGAAAGGACATTGTTGGGGGGGAGGGGGGAGGGAGAAGGGAGGGAGGTTTTGGTGATGGGGAGCAATAATCAGCCACAATGTATATCAACAAAATAAAATTAAAAAAAAAAAAGTTATAGATATACATGGTCGTGGGGCCACATTTTTGAAGCTTGGCTAAATGTCAGCGTTGTGTCCTTTATCAGTAATAGCTACAAATTTTGTCTAGTCCCTGTTATTTAACCTCCTGAACTGTCATTCAGTTTACCCACAATTTTAATGGAATTTTTGAATTTAATAATGGTTGATAATCACTTTAAATATTTGTGCAATCTGTCTATAATTAAAATTCCGTGATTCACTTACTATTATCTATTTTTTAGAATTGGAGATATTCCACTGGATTCTAAATATCACATACCCCTGGATCTCAAAACAGCCTTTTCTAAATCAGCACAAGAATTTTTTTTGTCCTAGCACTGTTAATTTTAATAATTCTCTGAAATATATGATTGAACCAGAATTGATTGTTTATGCTTGCATTACAAAATCTACTGATAAAGATATAAAATTGTGAAGTTTCAGCTTAAATTCTAGGCCTATTCTGTTCTATACTATACGGAAGAATTCGTCCGTAATCCTAATATTATATTGCTAATTCACATAAGCATATTTATAGTTACTTTAGAAAATGTGTAGACTGCAATGTGTACTATAGACATAACAAGTCATGTTAAGTAGCCTTTTGATTAATACACGGACGCTGAGAGAGATGAAAGCTTTATCATTTGGACCTAGTAGTATGCTCACTCGGAGTAAGGGTTGGGCTGTGTGGATGGATAGACTGCTTTCTTGGGCTTCTGTGCAAACCTGGCACCATTTCCACTTTGTGAAAGTTGTTTAAAAGCTACTATGTAGATGCTTAGTTCAAGAAAATGGGGAATTTAGCTTTCTTATCTGACCAAGATTTATTTCAGAACTTTCAAGTTTCAAATATGCTCATAACTATTTTGAGAATTGGCAAAGCAATTAAAATGCTGTTGTGGTAATAACTGTTTGGTACATTAAACAATAAGGCTTTACTATCAGATATAGATATTTTATTTTTACCTTGTAATTTTTAGGATATGAAATGAGAATGTGAGGACAAGCCTGAAAAAAGAAAAACAGTTGCTTTCCTGGAAGGGAAAACCTTGTAGTTCAAGATAATACAATACGTAATAAAAGAAAAACCAAAACCCCCCGAGGCTGGAACAAAACCACGTAGTTGTTTTCCAAAATACTTTTTGGATTTGATCTAGCATTTGATTTTATCTTGGAAGTGGTTGTTTTATTTCTTAACCTCCACTTCCTGGCCTATTTGAAACATCCCGGTTTCAAATTTTTAAATTTTTAAAATTTAGCACATCCAGAAAAGAACGGCTTCTGGGGTTGGCTCCTATTGAACAACCTCAGTAGGAACGGCTATATAAATATCATTGTTAATATTAATAATTAGAGATGGCAACAAAATACTTTTATGCATATTTAATTCTCTACTTGTATAACAGAGTATAGTGGATAATTTAGAAAGCTATCAAAATGTCGTAAGTTTGTTGGTATAGATACTACTAGGCAAGAAAGAAAGCACAAGTTAAACAGAAGATATTTATATGGTCAGCTCTTGATTATTCTGACATCTTGTTTCCCAAATTTTCTTCTCGCCTTTCGGCTATTTCCACGAGGAAAACAAAGTTTTGGGTGTTTTCTCTCCTACCCCCTTTTCCAGAAGAGATGTGAACCAGAATTAAGGAGCCAGTTTTCCTAGGAGTATGTGGCTCTGCCCATTGAGAAGGAGCGAAAAGCAGAAGGCAAGTGGGGGTTCCACTCACTTTACTAGTGCCCTGTGTTCTGGAGATGTCAGTCTTTCTCACATCCAAACATAAGTACAAGGACACATTTCAAAATTAATCTGGGAATTGTTCACCATTAAAAAACTTATGGATAGGGCCGAGCCCGTGGCGCACTCGGGAGGGTGCTGCGCTGGGAGCGCGGCGACGCTCCCAGCGGCCGCGGGTTCGGATCCTATATAGGAGTGGCCGGTGCACTCACTGGCTGAGTGCCGGTCACGAAAAAGAAAAAAAAAAAAATTAAAAATTAAAAACTTATGGATAATTGAGAGTTGACTGTATTAGGAAAGGGCCATGTTTCAGTTAGTGCTATGAGTTCTTTTTTCTATTAACGTCGAAGCAGCGCTCTCTTAGTAGCCTGAACACCTCTGAAAGCAACCCATCACCAGCGGTTTTAATATTAACCTTCCATATTATTGTGCGCACATACGCTTTTTAAGGCTGTTCATACCTTGCAAAATTCACTTACTGTGCTATTCTTTTAAATCTGTCTATTTTAAAGTTTTAACCACAATATCGACTCTTCTGTAATTTCCTAGAATTATATTGTTTTCTTACAGACACCTCAACTTGCTTTTCTGTATAATACTTTAGGAAAACATTGCCTTGTAAAGTAAACCTGATTTTTTTTTTCTTTTGTAACAGAATGAATCTGCTATTTTGGAATCTGGAATATGCCTCCCACTCCCCCAATTCTCCACAGATTGTGGAATTCTGATGTAAATAACAAGACGTGAGCTAAAAAGCCAAACAAAAATCCATATTTTCAAAATGTGAAATATTTGTATTGAATGTTTACTCTGTGCTAGGAAATAAGCAATTTATGTTCATTATCCCATTGAAACTTTACAGAACTTCATGGAGAGCAGGTAAATATTATCCACAATATATGCTAATGGTGACCAATCATGATAACTCCCAGAATTCTTTGTAATAAGGACTTTTTTGTTGGCCACATTTGGTTTATATCAAATAAAATTATATTCCCTCACAAATAGCACTTATTTCACACAAAGAAACAGTCTTTGCGTGCAGTTTACACATGCCATGTAAGACAGAATTTGGCTGCAGTTCTAACTGCAGGTCAGGCATCGAAGGAGGCCTCCTTCGGGGCACTGGGGTACTTGGGGGCACTTGGTTGCCACTTGGTCACCAAAGCTCGGGGTGCAAGCCTCAGTGTGGCTAGTCCAGGAGCTCACTTTTTAAAATTTAGCACATCCAGAAAAGAACGGCTTCTGGGTTTGGCTTCTATTGAACAACCTCAGTAGGGACCCCTAAATAAATATCATTGTTAACATTAATAATTAGAGCTCAACAGCTACCTTACTGCTTTCTCTACATCACCTTCACAGCAACCCTATGAGGGAGATTTCAGCGTCCTCATTTCACAAATGAGAAAAGAGCTCAAAAGTAGACATTTTTGCCCACAACGGCACCTATTGTCAGATGGGAGCGTCAGGATTTGAACCCAGTCACTCTGGCTCTGGAGTCCACACTCTTGGCCCTTTGCCTGCATTGCTCCATTCTTGTCCCTCCCCTGGCAAGCACCTTCCCACAGTCTGGTGGCTCATCTCCTCACCCAGTGCGCCTCCTCCCCAGACAGTGTTGGAGAAACACTGACAGGCTTCCCTCCTCTCCCCCTTTTCTGTGCTCCACAAAGACACCGCCCCAAGCACGCACACGCCCTGTTCCTGTAAATACTTCAATGCTTTCATTAAGCCACTGTTTCTCCCATGTTGAAATCACATCTTGACTAGCATTCGAGTCTAGCTCTTTCTGTCTTCACAAAACATAACTTGTCTTTTAAAGTGACTCCTGTAGACAGCTAATCTCATCTACTGTGTATGCATTCCACTAATTTAACTCTATGTAATTGTATTCCCAAGTTCTGTAAGGCATTTCATTGTAGCCTCTTACAAATGCTGTCCACACACGCTTTTATTCTGCAATGACCTTTAATTTAACATCTCATCCTCATTAAAGTTAAGGCACTGGGAATCGGCAATGCCTTTAACCCTTGGTGTCTCACCCTGGTTCTTTGCTAAGACAGGATCTTGGGACTCAGTTTCGCAGTAGAGTTCCAGGAGAAGCAGTTAGTGGCCAGACAGAATTAATTTTTCAGAAAATATGAGAAGTGGATGGAAATATCAGTGAAAAGCAAGGCAAAGTAAATACGGCAACGTATTAGTGGTGTTTTTCTGTCTTGCTTTTTTGAATTTTCTGGTTCTCTAAAATGAGTCTATATTACTTTTATAATCAGAAAAAACCCAGGAAGTTATTTTCAAAATGGTGAGCCCTAGGACAGTGAATGTAGGTGGGGCCTGATTTTGCTGGGTCTGTGGTGAAAGTGGAGGGCTTTTTTGTCCAGGCAGTGTTCACACTTGCTTGTGCATCTGCAGGAAAAGACTAAAGGCTGGGCTGGGGAGTGTGTTATCCGGCTTCCACTGAGGAGTGACCCCATTCCAGGGGCCCCAACCATGGCTGGAAAGTTCGTGGGCTTGGTGGGCTGGATAAAGAGGAGAGGATTTGCTTGTCCCTGACTTTCTCTGTTTTCAACCTGAAGCTCTGTAGGTGAATCTGGACAAGGGAGATCAGAAAACTCGGGCCCGTGGGAGACATCTTAGCCCTGTGTGACACTGAGCCTGTCACCTGGTGTAAAAGCCCAGATGATTTCTCCCGGGACAGAGATCTGAAGCATCACTGCAAGACGATGACAATGCATGCAGCATCATGGATTAGTGGAACATCACAACATCTGATCCTACGGTATACAGAGTGTTTTCCCAGATGGCTGCTTTTCTGCCATATCCAGCAACTCTGTGTGGTGGGTGGGGCAGGACTAATCTTGAGTGTACAGTGGGAGCAGCCAAGAGTTAAGTCAAATCTAAAGGTCACCCAGCCGGTAAGTAGCAGGGCCAGAGCTCCAAACTTGTGCTGATTCCAGACCCCACCTGTGTTATTCTCTTACTCGGTGATTCTAACCCTGCCTTGCTTCTGCTTTTGCATCCTGTTTTCTCTCCTCCCCACAGCTGAGACCCCCAGGCCCCCCCAGACAGAGACCAGTCCTGGCTTTATGTGGGGGCAGGAAGGAAACCTCAGCCCAGCCCTCTGGGGATCACCCACCTTTTGCCCACCTGGCTTGACCTGGACCCAGATCTGGTCCATGACCCAGATGCTGTCTCGTGCTCAGGTGTGACCCCAGGATCTACAGAATCATTTTGGAAACTTAGCACATTCAGAATCAGCTGCTTCTGTGTCCTCCCCTTCCCATCCACTTTGGGGTTGGGGCCCTTGATTCCAACTGGCTTCTTTCATCAGCTCTTGCATGTCCTCAGTGTCTCCCACCTTGGACTTGCTTCCTGGAGCCAGTCTCCTCCAGAGGTTGCATAGACCCTAACTGTATGATTACAAACCCTGGTCATCTGATGGCTGCCTCAACCAGGGCCCTACGCAGTCATCAAAGGGATAAGCTTCTGTGCTTCTACCTGATCCAGGCATAACTGTATCGTTCACTCACTGTGGTGTAAGTATCTGTTTATGTGCTTCACCTGTTAGACTATGAACTCCCTGAAGATCAGAACTGGATCTTACTCATCCTTCTATTCCCAGTGCTCTGCAGCCAGAAAATGGTCAACAAACATTTGCTAAGTATTTTGGATTGAATTGTGTCCCCCCAAATGTTTAAAGTGTTGGAGGTTTGATCCCCACTGTGACAGTGTTAACAAGGTTGGAAATCCTATTATGATAATTGAAAGGAAGGGCCTTGAAGAGGTGATTGAATTGATTGTTTAATGGTGGTCATGAGTGTGGTTCTGAGGATTTTAAAAGGAGAGGGTGTGAGGGGTTCTCTCTCTCTCTCTCTCTCTCTCTCTCTCTCTTTGTCTCTCTCTCTGTCTGCTTTACCATTTTCTGCCATATGAGATCCCTTTAAAACCACCACCCAAGAAGATCCTCACCCGATGTGTTCCCTGGACTTAGGACTTCCCTGCCTCTCAAACTGAAAGCAATAAATTCCATTTTATTAATGAATTACCCAGTTCCAGGTATTTTGTTATAAGCAATAGAAATGGACTAAAATAGAAAACTGGTACCAGAGAAGTGGGGTGTGGCATACAACAAATACTTGAAAATGTGGAAGTGGTGTTGGAACTGGATGTTGAGGAGAGGCTAGAAGAATTTGAAGGAGGAGGCTAGAAAAAGCCTAATTGCTGGTGGTAGTTTAAAAGACAACAAAACCAGGGAAAATTTGGGACTTCCTAAAGACTGGTTAAATGGGGGTGAGCAGAATGCTGATAGAAATATGGACAGTAAAGGCCATATTGAGGGGATTTCAGATGTAAATGAGAAGGTATTTATTGGAAACTGGGGCAAAGATCACCCTTGCTATGAACTGGCAAAGAACTTGGCTGCATTCTGTTCATGGTCAAAAGTTTTATGGAATGAGGAACTTAAAGATGCCAAAGCAGGGTATTTGGCAGAAGATCAGTAAGGCACACTGGCTACTTGCAACAGCCTAGCCTGAGCTATGGCAGCAAAGGCATGAAGTAAAGCCTGAATTTAAAAGTAAAGCAGAGAGTAAAGATTTGAAAAATTTGCATCCTGGCCATGTGGTAGAGAAGCAGAGATCAATTTCAGAAGAAAAATGCAATGGCTAAGAAGATCTTAGCACAAAAGAAAGGGATTATCAGGAGAAGAGGGAAAAGGCCCTGAAGGTATTGCAGAAACCTTTGGGGCCAACCCTTCCATTTCAGGCCCAAAGGCCTAGGGAGACAGAATGGTTGTGGGGAAGATGCCTGAGTTGGCCCCTCTATGTGCTTGCTCTCTAGGGCCAGCTTGGGATGCTGCTCTCAACACCAGCATCCCAGCCATGGCTCAACTGGCCCCAGATGTGGCTGGACCCACAGCTTCGGAAAATACTTTGGAAGCCTTGGTGGCATCCTCTTGGTGTTAGGTCTGCAGGCATGCAGAATGGCAGGGCTGTGAAGGTTTGGGAGCCTCCTCCCTGATTTCAAAGGATGTATGGAAAATCCTGGGGGCCCAGGAAGATATCTGTTGAAGGGGTCGATTCACCACAGTAGTCTTTGCTAGAGCAATGACAAGAGGAAATGTGGGGTAGGAATTGCAGCAGAAAAACCCCATCAAGGCCATGACTAGTGGAGTTGTGGGAGCGAAACCACCAGGGAGACCCCAGCATGTAGAGCTACCAGCATGCAACACTAGCATGGGAGGGCTGAAGCATGGCCTAAGACCAGGAAAGCCACAGGACTTGAGCTGAGGACTTGGGAGCCCAAACCCCAAACCAGAGCACAGGAGAAATTCAACATGGAGTCAAGGCACATGATTCACCAGCTTTTAGATTTAATGTCTGCCTGCTGGGTTTTGGACTTGTTTAGGACTTATTACCCCTTTCTTTTGGCCCATTTCCCCCATTTTGATTGTGAATATGTACCCTATATTTGTCGCTCCATTGTATTTTGGAAGTAGATAAGTTGTTTCGATTTCAAAGATGGGACCTGGAGACTTTGGGCTTTGGAGTTGAAACAAGTTAAGACTTTGGGGATGGAATGAATGTATTTGTATGTGAAAAGGACATGAGTGTTGGGGGCCCATGAGTGGAATATCATGGATTGGATTGTGTCTCTCCAAAAGTTTAATGTGTTGGAGGCTTGATCCACACTGTGATAGTGTTAAGAGGGTGGAAATCCAATTATGCTAATTGAAAGGTGGGGCCTTGAAGAGGTGATTGAGTTGATGATTTAATGGTGGTTGTAGGTATGGTTCTGAGGGCTTTAAAAGGTGAGGGCATGAAGAAATCTCTCTCTCTGCTCTTCCATTTCTGCCATGTGAGACCCCTGGGACACTGTTGCCACCACCAAGACCTTCACCAGGTGTGTTCCCTGGACTTTGGACTTCCCAGCCTCCGAAACTGTAAACAATAAATTTTGTTTGCTAACAAGTCACCCAGTTCCAGGTGTTTTGTTATAAGCAACTGTTGAGTATAGGTGTAACAGCAGGCAGCAAATTGCTCTCCTGGCCTAGTGTGAAATCACTGGCATTTGTCTTCCTATTTTCAAGAATTCAAACTCTGCAAAGATTCTTTGTGATCTCTGGCATGTTTGTCATATACCTCAGTGAAAATATCAATTTCATTTTACTTAATGCATTTTTGAGGAAAATTATTTTTAAAATGTCCTAAACCCTAAGTACCAATTCCTTTAAGAAATCAGTAAAATTTACCAAATGAGTGGGCCTTGTGGTTAAAAGAGTATTTCTGTTGGCACCTGAGCATGTTGCAGGGCAGAGGCCTTCATTAGGCTGCCTGAGGCCTGCTGGGAGGGGCAGGGCCTGCTTCCCATTGGCCACTGACACTGCAGAGTTTGGTGGGTAAGAGCCTGTGCTCTGGCTAAGCGCAAACTGGAGCTTCAACAATTGCTAGCAGCCCAATATTAGGAAAGTTACCTATTCTCTCTGAGCTGGGTGGTTTTGGGTAACATGGGGATAACGAGAGCAGCTACACCACACAAAGTGGTTGAGAAGATTAAGGAAGATAAAGTATGCAGAGCACGCAGTGGATGCCCAGGATGCCGTAAGTTCTCACTGCGTGCTATTAACCGGAGGGCACAAGAGGGCCTACAGGTACTGCACACAGAACCAGCCTCCAATAAATATAATTACATGGTCCGGGTCCTAATGTGGTCGCAGAAACAGAGAGAAGGAGGCACGACAGCACAGTGCACAGGCAAAACCGGGTGATGGAAGAGGTTGGGGAGGCTGCAGAAGGTGGGTATGGGAGACTGAGACGGGAGACTGCATGCAACTGAGGGCAACCTGAGGAAACGACCTGTCTGTCCTGCTCACCAGTGCCCAGCACTGTGGCACACACAGAGGGGCTGTGAAATAATTACGTGCTGATCAAACGGCTGTAGGGATGGGAAAGGCGAGCAAGAAGGCTTTCTCCTTCTTACATATTCACTGGAGTTTTCATAGATCCTCTGCAACTCAATAAGAGGAACACAGGGGAGGGCTTCTGACAGACTTGGGCTCAATCTGGATTCTGTCCACAACTAGCTGAGTGGCTCTAGGCAAGTTATTTAGCTTCTTTCCATCTTAGTTTCTTTATCTGTAAAGCTCTACTTTGCAGAAATTGTTGTGAGAATTAGAGATAATGTAGAGGCCTGGTGCCTATTTGATGTTCAATAAATATCAATAGTTACTGAAATTGTGTAATTTGTACTCCCAGAGAGAAGTGCCCTGTACAAAGAACAATGGGCTGAGAATCAGGAAACCTGAGTTCTAATCCAGTCAGCCGATCCCTGTACAACCTGAGCAGGTCACATCTCTCCTCTGATTCTGTGTTCCAATTCAGCAAAGGGTAATGCCACCTTGGCCACCACTCTACTATCCAGGGAAGATGTTAAGAGCCATGAAATAATAGGCAATTAGGGTATGAAAGTTTCAAGTAAAATCGTCATTTTTACTAAAACTAGTCATGGCTTTTATTGCATAATCAGAAGCAAACTAGGCCTACCGATGAGGGGCACTGTCACAGACTCATGACGGCCCTGAGTTGTCATGAAATAATAGATTCTGTGTACAGGTGCCATGCAGAGAAATTGATCTGCCACATCAGTGCACAAAATAAAAGCGGGAGCCACAAAATGTGAACATAATCTCAGTTTGGCAAATCCATAAACATAAAACACCTTTCCCAGTATTCCCAGATCATCTAGCCCCAAAGCATAGAATTGATTAGGATTGATTTTCCAACTGAAAGAGAAGGAAAAACGCATTTGATGCTATCTCCAAAAGCAAATTTCTTTCTTCCTGTGTAATGAAGTCCAGTGATAATAGCTGAAAATTAAACTGCAGCTGAACATTAGGGGGAGAAACTGTCACAGCCCTGGAAATGTCCTTGTAACACTCAGCATTAAAGTAAACCCAGTGGAAAATGAGGTCCTGATGATCTACAAGAGCCCCAGGGAGAGGAACGTTGGGCTAACACAGTGCTCCAGTACATTTCAAAGCTCAGTAACTCACAGATGTGGTGGAAGTGAAAGCTGTAATTACATCCGCTTGAAGGAAGAAAACAAACCAGGGCTTTCAGGAACCCCAGGCCTTTTAACTAGCACATTAGGCTTCAATACAGAAACCACCATGATCCACTGCCACCCTGAAGGCCCCGCTCCCAATAATAGGGATTATACTAATAGTAGGGATTCTAGATATGAAGCCTTCAGAAGGCTGATCTGGGTTTGTTCATTTCATATTCTGTACAATAAATAAGGTCCTGAAATCAAAATCCTAACATTTCCTCTCCTAATGGTCTTCGCACACTAACACAGCAGATGGCTAAACCTAGTTTGTGAGAGACATGGGACTCTTTGTATAATTCTGCAGCATGATCATCTGTCTTTTGTGTATTGGGAGGCTTCTATGGGCATTTCTGTAATTTGCTGCTGGACATGGAGGTAGAGGTGGAGTGGTATGAGTGGCACCGGCACCATTTTTCCTGCCTTCCCTTGACCTCACTTTCAAATCCTTCCCTATGTCTCTTATAGGTCTTAGCCAGACAGTTGCCACCACCTAAGCTTTTTCAAACCAGAGGTCTGTAATATTTAAGCTTTTGCCTAAAATGAAACCTTGGCTTCAGAGATAAGAACAAAGCCATACCTCCTTCCCCTCTGCAAGTGGAAAACACCTTTCCTGAAATTCCCACCCACAGCACAGTTTGTCCTCAGGCTGAACCTGACCTCTCATACCCTCACATTTCCTCATGCCTCAAAAATCTCAAAAGCTGACAGCTAATAATGAATTAGGTAATAAAATAATAAAAAAGACAGACAAGTTGCTAAGCTGCCTGGAGATGGGAGGAAAAAATCTGGCAGAACCTCTCTGGAGGAGATTTCATTTACAGTAGAAATCAAGGCTCTAGAATGACCATCTCTAAGGGAATTGAGTGCTTGAGGTTGTAGACAGATACTGTGAAAGGTTAGTTGAAAGATAGCCATAAAAACCCACCACCTTCAATACCACAATTAAAATGAAACAACACAGCGACCTTTTCATAGCAGTAGGGGGAAAATGCTGGTTTAAGTCTTCAAAGATGTGAAAAGAAGGAACAAAAACCACTACCACCACCCTGCACCAGCTAACATTTGATGCGCATGTAATTACCATGTGCCAGTGTCCCTTACAAGCACTTTGCATGTATTATCTCATTTAATCATCACAACAACCCTGTAAAGTAGGCACTTTTGTTATCGTTGTTTTACAGTTGAAGAAACTAAGGTCCTGGGGTTCAGTGATGTGCCAGGGGTCACTGTGGTTGGTGACAGAATCCAGATCTGAATGGGCAGTCCAGTTCCAGAGATTTCTTTCACCTGCCATGCTCTTGGTTTCAGTCTGAAGAAGCCTGACAGAAAGTCATTTTCAAGGGACCTGAAATGTTGTGTCAGGAGCAGAGTAGGACCTGTCTGGGGTCCCTATGCCTAAAGCATGCTCTTGAAACACTGATAGCCTCTGACCTCCTTCTGGGATCTTTTATTTTATTTTATTTATTTATTTTTTTTCGTGACCGGCGCTCAGCCAGGGAGTGCACCGGTCATTCTTATATAGGATCCGAACCCGCGGCGGGAGCGTCGCCGCGCTGCTAGCGCAGCACGCTACCGAGTGTGCCACGGGCTCAGCCCCTTCTGGGATCTTTTATGATTCTGCTTTCTTTAACTTTAAAACTCATGCCATCAGGCCTGTGAAGTATAAACAAAAGGCCCAGGAGAGAGAGTGAGCGGCAGCAGACAGAAATAAACTACAGCTAGTAGTGTCCGAGTCAAAAATGACTGGAAGTCTGGACCAAAGCCCAGTGAGCAGCAACTCCACTAAGAACTAAGCTAAGTGCTGCAGTGAGAGAACTCACCTATGATGTAATGACAATTTTGTGTACCCACCAGGAGCTCTTGAATGCTTCTGCCATCACAGAAAAAACTCTGAACTTGGCTCTGACACTAAATAGTTGTATTGATATCCTTGATGTCAGTCCTCTTATCCATAAAACAAAGAAAGTATCTGCATAGCCAGCCTCACATGTCTCTAGTGAAAGGAGCTAGCTACTTTTGTGTTGAATGCATACATTAGCCCGATGAAGTATAATTTATTGCCTTTAATTTACGTGTGAAGAAACTGAGGTTCAGATATGTTAAAATGCAGTTTATAAGCGACAGGGTGGTTCCTTATAATAGGACTGACCCTAAAGCCCAAGGTACCATTTTTGTAACAAACATAAGGTTCTATAAATGTGTAAGGTATTATGAGCTTCCCATGGACAATATGAGCTGCCTAGTCTCTTGGGAGGCTGCTATTACATCTGCCTGAGCACCCTACCTACCAAGACTCTTTGTGCTGCCATCTGTAAGGTTCACACCACATAAATGCTATGTCATCTCCTAAGGGAACACAAGTCTTTTTTCTTGTTTGGTTTTGTGCATCCATTTTGTTTCTTCACAAAAAGAAATGTCCCCAAATTAGTTTAAAGTCTCTAAATCCCATACCCTATCCCTGCACACACTTGGCTCTTGACTCCTTGCCTAACCTGCTTTGAAAGGCAACAGCCTGGGGAAAATCTGGTGGCAAAAGCTGATGATCTCATCATGATTTAAAATATGGATTTTTTTTAAAAAAACTGATTAGGCAACTTCAGAGTTTAATTTGAGTTTTCAGATAACTAATGTAGTTCCTTGGAAAAATTAATTAAAACCTGCCTATCATCTGGACAGGGATTATTATTATTAGAAGTGCTTGGCCATTTTAGTGTAACTGCTTCACAGGCATGGGAAGCACAAATTCCCAAATGGATCAAAAAATATTTGCTGGATGTTGCCACCCCCGACGTACTGGAGGCATTATTTAGGGTCATCATTTTCCAGAGATGTCAGGATAGAGATGAGGAGCATTATAAACAGAAATGAACATGATAGTACTGGGAGATGAGATGGATGACTGTGAGCCTGCGACCCCTGATCTTCTTCCTTCCTGAGGGTATTGTCCTATGCGAAGTTGGAGTCTTGCCACATGGTATACTGTGGCCATTTCATAATTGACTTTTCTTTCTGTCAGGAAAAGAAGACCTAAGAAAAACCCCAAAACATTTATTTTTATGGGAAGCAGAGTTACAAAGAAAGTTTCTGAGTGAGGTGGCAATTTCTACTGCTAGTCAGAAACCATTTGTCTTATCATTGGCCAAGTGTTTGGCCTTATTAAAAAAAAATCAGAACAGCAGCTTTCATTTCATATATGTAATTAAGGCTTACCACCCTTTGATTGTCTAACTGATTATTGCATACTTAGGAAGAAAGTCAAACAATTACCTTGATGAATCCTGCTGTGGGGCAGCAACTATGACAAAGCACTCCTCTGAGGAGCAGTGTCTTTAACGAATTTTCTATCAGAGCCATGATTGCTCAAACATTTTCAGTTCTAGTATTCCTGTCCATCTTAACTAGACAGAGCTAATAAAGATGGCCTGATAACCAGAGGAATACAGAATCAACTGGAAGAGCACTTAACCCTGAAGTTAGCAAAACTCGATACAAGTTAACAATGTAATTACAAACCAAAGGAAAAAGAGCACTGATGTATGTGGTTGTCCTGTAGTTATTTTAGGGAAATTTGCTATCAGAAAGAGAGAAAATCTTTTGGATGATTTTTCTCTGTAGTTCCAGATTTGGGAGGAGAAAGGCAGAAAATTATGTGGAATGAGATACAAACTCAGTGAAATTAATATATTAAACTATTGTTCTCTGTACCTAAAAACGAAACTAGAGATTTTCAGATATTGCCATTATATAGTAATAGTACTGGACTAGACTAGCTTTCCCATAACAAGTAAATATAAAATTGGCCAAAATATATAGAGCACCTCTTTTCGAACTCTGGACAAAAGGCAGAGCAGGATCATGATCTTTGAAAGAAGGCGAGCACACAAATTGAGTCCATGATTTCCCTGGAATTCTGGAAGGATTATTGGACTTCAGCACGGTGAGGGAGAGCCCAAGTAGAGCACAGAAGTCTTGATGAACTGAGGAATTAGACATAGAATTTTGGGGCTGGGCAGGGGGTAGAATGTGAAGAGGAGAAAGCTGACTTGAGAAGGAGGTCTAGATATCTATGTAGGGGTCTCCTTACATTTTTTGGCTAATATTCACCTACACATAGGCAAGTAAGACTCCAGAGGCCTTGCAGAGAACAGCTACTGGGAAGCTATGAGGTAGATGGAGATTCTAGAGGTTATGAAGTGCTGGAAGACAAGGGAATGCTATCCAGGCAAAGTAGAAAGACTTTAATAAACACCCTGTTATTAAATGAGATCTCCAAAAGCCATGTATTAGCGACAGAGATACTCTAAATCTGCCCTAACAAAGCTTCCAAATAAGCTTCAAGAATATGTAGCTGATTTAACATTAACTAATAGCCTGTCAAGACAAAACTCAAAAGACTCTAAAGGAAGATAACAAAATCCAGATGCTCACAAACATAGCATCTACAATGTCAAACACACAATCAAAAGTTTCTAGATATGTGGAGCAGAAAAATGTGACCCATAACCAGGAAAAAAGTCAATGGAAACATACTCAGAGATGATAGAGATGGTGGAGTTAGCAGACAAGGAAACTAAGCATCTACTTTATAAATATGTTTAAGGTTTTAAAGGAAAGGATGGAACTAACAAATGAATAAATGGAAAACCTCAGTAGAAAAATGGAAACTATAAAACAGATCTAAATGATGGGAGGGTAGTAAGTGAACCTATAGCATTGCAAGGTTTCTATATTTTATGTTAAGTAGTAAAATATCAACTTGAATTAGACTGTGATATAGTAAAGATGCATTCTGTAATCCCTAGAGCTACCACTAAAAAAAAAAAAAAAAAAGTAAAGACATATAGCTAAAAGAACAATAGAAGAATCAAAACAAATATTCAAAAATATACAAATAACCCCAAAGAACACAGGCAACAGAGGAGCAAAATACAAATTCAAAAGAAATAATACCAACATACAAGAGAAGAGAAAGAGAGAAGGAATAAAGGCAGCAAAATGGGAGACTTAAATGTAATCATTACATCAAATTTAAACAGATTAAACTCTCCATTTGAAAGGCAAACATTATCAGACTGAATTTTAAAAGCAAGACATAATTATAAGTTGTTTTCAAGAGATCCACTTTAAATACAAAGACAAAATAGGTTGGAAACTAAAAGATAGAAAAAGAGATGTATAATGAAAACACTAATCATAAGAAAGCTTGATTGGCTATATGAAGAGATAATATTCTTTGACATAAGGAGTATTACTAGAGAGTAAGAGGAACATTTCATAAAGGTAAATAGGTTAGTAGGCCAGGAAGATATAATAATAACGAATATATATGTGCCTAATAGCAGATCTCAAAGTACACAAAGAAATGACAGAGCTAAGGGAGGAGACAGACAAATTAACAATCACTGTTGAAGATTTATATCACTGTCTCTCAGTAGTTGATAAGTAGATAGAAAAAATTAGTACACATACAGATCTGAATGACATTAACAACTGCCTTGACTTCACTGATATTTATAGGAATTACACACAACAGCTGCAGATTACACTTATTATTCGAGTACGCAAATCATGTTCACTTAGATAGACCATATGATTGGTCATAAAAAAGTCTCAGTGCCAAGCCAGTGAAGGAGCTGGCCATGTGCCAGCCCCTCTCCTACACCTCCGCCTCTGTTTCCCTCCCCTTCCCCTCTCCCCCTCCCACTGCTCTGCAGCACCTTTGAATGTAAAGAAATATATAATAATAATAATAAATACATTTTTAAAAAATCTCAGTGACTTATTGAAGATTGATATCTTACAGGATATGCTACCGGTCCACAACAGACCTAGGTCAGAAATTCATTACGTTGAAATATCTAAAGAAGCATTCAATATTTGGAAATTAAACAATATGCTTTTTTTGTGGCTGGCCGGTTTGGGGATCTGAACCCTTGACCTTGGTGTTATCAGCACTGTACTCTAACCAAGTGACCTAACTGACCAGCCCTAAAATAATTTACTTCTAAAAAAATGACAGGTGCAAGAAGAAATAAGGCAAATTAAAAAAACATTTCAAGGAGAATGATAGTGAAAATATAACATATCAAAACTTGTGGGATGTAGCTAAAGCAGTGCTTGAATGAAAATTTATAGCTTTAAATTCTTATGTAAGAAGAAAAAGTTAACATCACTGATCTAAGTTTGCACCATGAGAAGCTAGGCAATGAAAAGTGAATTAAACCATAAGTAGAAGGAAGACAAAAACTCACTGGGTGATCTTGACAACAGACTTGATTTGTCCTGTATGAACATGGTATTGGTTATGTTTAAAAAAGAGTGAGAAATGTCCTTTGGTTAAAGACAAAGGAAAGGAAGAGTACATGAAGATGAAATTTGTGCTGCTGGTTCATCAAAAGCCTTGACTGTCAACCCCAAACTATTTATAGAGCACTCTGTTACCAACAGGGACCCACTGAAGTTTTCTAAGCCCTCGAGTAGGTGGAGGATGAACTGAAACCCCAGAAGCAGAGGCAGCAGGGTCAGTGAGGACAGTAGAAGGACATATCTGCAGGGGAATGACTATTATTGAAATGTGGAGGAGGAGAAGGTCGGCACTGTTGAGGAAGGCCTCTCAGAGCTAAAAGAGAAAGGCAGAGAGAGGCCACTTGAATTAAATAATTTCTTTCTTCCAAACATCATGAAGAAACTTACTATCTGTGCAAGTTCATTTTCTCTCATACATTGCTGTGAAGTTGCCGGGGACAAATATGAACTGCTGCTCCATGTTAGTTTCATAAATAAGGTAGCCTTAACTGACTCAGTGAATAAAAGGAAAAGTTAAGTGACTTAACCGCATAGAATGGGGTCTGTCCTTCAAGGATGTGCTATCTGTGGAATAGAATCTATTAAAAATAGATATTTCACTGCAAAGTCCGGGACCCAAAACTTTTACTTACCCATGTCATGAAAGAAGAGCTGATATAAATCGTAACTAGTACTCCCCTTGGATATTTGTTGAAAAAACCCAAACCACGAAATTCCTAACGCAGTGACTTTTGTCAAACTGACAGACTGCACTAGGCACCAGCCCACCTTACATCTTCATCTCCTCTTTCTCTCCTTCTACTTTAATCAATGGAGATTTCTCACTGTTTCCTGAACATACCCAATGCAACATTCTGATATCATATGGAGGACGGGCATGAGCTTTCAGGGGGAGCACAATAATTGATTTGGGACAGTGGTTCAGACAGAAGGCTATCCTCTGCAGTAAAAGTGTAACTGATACTGCAGCTCACACTCTGCAATGCTCTGCTGTTTGGATTCCATGACCTTTACAAATAGGTGATAATTTAGCCCAGCACAATTTGCAATGGACTACTGAGTTGTTTTAATGCACAAAAATAGTCTTCTAGTTGCTCTGCCACACATACTGAAGAGAAAAAAGAGAACTGCCATGTACTGAGGGAAGCACCAAAAAGCTTCATCAGGAAACACAGTTGGAGGAGAAAGGCACATTTGTAATTCAATCAATAGTCTCATTGTAGGGTCTAAAATTGCAAGAACATGGTAGACATGATGGCAATACTCGTCTTGATGAGGGAGTTCACTTCCATAAAGAGAGGGTGCAGGGACAGCCTAAAGAACAAGCACTGACCCTGAGATGGTCTCACTTACGGCATGTCCACAATGGAAGACTCATGTGATCTGAGTGGAAACAATCTTAGTCAACTGCTCATGAAGAGCAGTAACATATTAAGCGGCAGAAAAATCACACCCGTCAGCTCTCAACGGCCTTACTATAACATGAATGAAGCTTCCTAGGTGCTGATGATGAGCTAAGGGGCTCTATCCTTGGCTTTGCACTATGTAAATATTTTATCAACCACTTGGATAAAAACAAAAGAGACCTATGTATGGGACAAAAAACCATGATTCCCAAAGGATATACGCTGAAACAATATTAGCAAAGCTCTGCACGTGGCTCCAGAAACCAGCAGAATGTATATCAATAGCATCCATGAATAGAATCAGGAGTTTGGCATCATTATGTTCACTGTGAGTCATCCATGAAAAATGGCTGCTAAAAAGTTAGTATTCCTTTGGTTCCATTTACGTAAACAAAATCTAGAAAAAGGAAGGTGATGATGTCATTTTGTTCTCAAATTACCTCACCTGAAGCACATGGTAGTAGCTGATGAGATGTGGTGTTATGGGGTGGAGAAGAGAGAGGAGACGAACTGTGGACGTTCAAGAGACGACTGGGGACTGGGTATTCATGACTTCAACTACGTGAAGGACTGGAAAGGCTGCTCTACAAAAGAGGGATTAGACGTCGTTTTGGTAGTTCCTACAGGAAGGACTAGGATCAATGGGTAGAGAGGTGTCACCCACCATAAGGAAGAACTATCTTAGTCACAGCTTCCAGAGATGGAACATCCTGTCTCAGGAGTTGTTTTTCAAGCAGAAGCAGGACACTGTTGGTAAAAAGTGGACGGGGAGAGAGACTGACTGCCAGCATGCCAGCCTGAGGAGCTCCACTCACCTGTGCTCAAGTGAAACTGGTAAAAATGATTTTTTAAAAACCCCAACTATCTAAAGACACTGGAAATGGTCCTAAGGGCAAACATCAAAGGAAGAAATGACGATTCCAAAAAATCTATGAAAATTAGGTAAGAAAGGCAAGTCTGTTGTATGTGAACCAAGACTGCTCCCTTTCTATATCTTCACAGCACAGGGAGGTGCTGACTGCACTCCAGGCTGCTGCAGTCAAGAACAACAGGCTCCCTCCCTCCCAAGATCCCAGTTGAGGGCTGTCTTCCCAATAGGAGCAGCACTTCAGCATTTCTCTTCCTGCCTTCAGCTATGTGTTGCCTGTGTTGTCGAGTGCAGTGGAGGTGGTAGGGGCTACCTTCTTCTGGCAGACTCCCCTCATGGAACGGAAGCTCACCATGGGGGCTGTGTAGGGAAAATCCTGGGCCTCTGATCGCACACGCCCTGGCTTGGGAGGTGGTGGTTCCATGTCAGGAAAGGCAAGCCAAGAAGACCTCAGGCGGCTGCACCATCCCACCCCCTTCCAACAGTGTTTAGCTCCTAGAGTGGGGAGTGACATTCAGAGAGAGAAGCTTGCCATTGTTCTTACCCCAGCTCTAGAGCCCTGGCACAGAGATTCTTCCTCGGGAGAGAAGCAGGTACCTGACCTCTTCCCAAAGGAACTGACTTCATTTGCAACTGAGCATGGAGAAGTTCAAACCTAAGTGTGTTCTTAAGAATAGTGGAGGTTGAGGCAAAAGGCAACTGACAGGAAATTCGTGGATTTAACCCAGATACAATCTAGATGGTAGGCTGGCTACTTTGCAGAAGAGAACAACAGGAAAAAAGGAAAAAGTCAACTGGGAGAAGCCCTCCTGAAGTCAACAGCAGACCTCAGAACTATTACTCAAAGGGAGTCACAATTTGACTGGATAAGTTTGCAGAGCAATTTATGTCCCAGGGCATTGTAAAAAACAATAGAGCAATCAGTAGGCCCTTAGTGGAATGTAACAGTTGGGTGTGGTCAGAGAAAAACAGACAGTCTAGTCCATACCACTGTCACCTCAGGGTGACTGTAGGTATAAAGAAGGCTACACCTTCCTGAGGAGCAATGTCAGAGGCTTAACACTGTGGAGAAAAATAGACTTCACTAAACTAATGCAGCCAGTCACTAAAAAATAGACAAGCAAATAACAATAACAAGCCCTGGGGGCAGGGGAACGAATACAGAATGTATTATGTACATGTCCAGTTTCCATTAAAATATTATGAGGCATGCAAAGCAATAGGAAAGCATGATCATACCCTAGAAAAACGGCAGGAAACACAAACTGCCTGTGAAAGTATCCAGATGTCACATTTGACAGAGAAAGATTTCAAAATAGCCATTATAAATATGTTCACAGAACAAAAGGAAAGCATGATTTAGAAACTAAAGGTGGGGAAGAAGACACAACAATCACAATTCCTTGAACTTGTTAAGACAAGTGAACAGATATGATGTTGATGGGTGGGAGGGGGGAGAGAGAGAGAAGGGTGATGGAGGAATTGGTAAAGGGACATGAAAATCAACTACATTGTATATTGATAAAATAAAATAAAATAAAAAACTAAAGGAAGGTATTGATGCATCAAATAGAGAATATCAGTAAAGGGATACAAACTACAAAAAAGAACCAAATGTACATTCTGGAGTTGGAAACTACAACAACTGAAATAAAAAAAAAAAAATCATTAGAAGAGTTCAACAGAAGATTTGAACTGGCAGAAGAAAGAATTGGTGAACGTAAAGACAGATCAATAAAGATTATAACAGCTGAAGGACAGAAAAAAAAAGAATTAAGAAAAATGAACAGAGATTCGGGGAAATGCAGGGCCTCATCAGCACAGCAAGATAAGCTAGAAGAGGGAGAAAAAGGTGAAGAAAAACTATTTCAAAAAATTATGGCTGAATACTTCTTAAATTTATTGAAAAACAATAACTTACACATTCAGAAGTTCAATGAACTCAAAGTAGGATAAAAACAAAGAGATCCACAAACAGACCCATCATTTCAAAAAAAGATGAAAGTCAAAGACAGTGTGAAAATCTTGAAAGCAGCAAGAGAAAAATAAATAGTAATTTACAAGGAACCCCAATAAGATTAACAACAGAAACAATGGAGGCCAGAAGGCAGTGGGATAACTTGCAAAATGTTCTAACAAAGATATTGGGAAGGTTAATTTTAGGTGTCAGCTTGATTAGATTGAGGAATGCCAAGAAACCTGGTAAAGCTATCTTTTTGGGTGTGAACCTCAGGGTGTTTCCAGCAGAGATTAGCATGAGAACCTCAGTGGACTGGGTGGGAAAGACCCACCTTCAATGTGGGCGGGAACCATCCAATCTTCTGGGGGCCCAGAAAGAACAAAAAATAGAGAAAAGGGGTGAATCTTTCTCACTATCCACTGGAGCTGGAACACACTCTTCTCTTCTGTCCATGGACATCAGAGCTCAAGAACCTTCATCTTTTGGGTTCCAGGACTTACACCAAGGACACCATTGGCTTCCCTGGTTTTGAGGCCTTCGGACTTGGACTGAGCCACGCTACCGGCATCCAGTTTGCAGACAGCCTATCGTGGGACTTCTCTTCACAATCCCTTGAGCTAATTGCCCTAATAAATTCCCTTCCATATATTTATAACGTATCCTATTGGTTCTGTCTCTCTGAAGAACCCTGACTACTACAGCTATCTTTCAAAAATGAAGGTAAAATAAAGACTTTCCCAGATAAAAATATACTGAGAGAATTTGCTGCAAGCAGACTTGCTTTACAAGAACTACTGATGGAAGTTCTTCAGCATGAAAACAAGTCATTCCAGCGGGTAATGCGAATCCATGTGAAAAAATAAGGAGAACTGCAAAAGATAATTATGTAATTATTAAAGACAGTACGAATTCAGATTTTTCTCCTTTCTTCTCATAACTGATTTTAAAAAGCAATTGTGTAAAATATGTATATAACCGAGTGTCAGGTCTATAACAATAGAAATGTAATAAATGTATAACATATTTGCACAAAGGAGGTGAGTGTAAACAAAGCTTTATGGAGCTAAAGAAATAACTACAGATAGTGAAGTAATAATTACAACAATATATTGTGGGGTATAACATTAATAGATATACTACGTATAATAATACTACTACTAAAAGAGGTGAAAGACAATAGAGCTATACAGGAGCAACGTTTCTATATATAACTGGAATTAAGCTAGTTTAAATCAGTAGCTGAATGAGAAAAGCTAAAATTCATATGGTAAACCCTAAAGCACCACTAAAAACACAAAACAAAACAAAACAAAAAAGCAAACAAAAACTGAAAAATCATTAAAGACCTCATCAAAAAATATATACGGATGACAAATAAGCATATGAAAAAATACTCAACACCCTATATCATCAGGGAATTGCAATTTAAAAAACGAGATACTTTTATACACCTATTAAAATGGCTGATATCCAAAACACTAACACCACCAGATGCTGGTGAGGATATGGAGCAACAGGAGCTCTCATTCATTGCTGGTGGAAATGCAAAATGCTACAGCCACTTGGGAAGACAGTTCGGCAACTGAAAAAATCTAAACATAGTCTTGCCATATCATCCAGCATTCATGTTCCTAGGTATGTACATCAATGAGCTGAAAACTTACGTCCACCCAAAAACCTAACATGGATGTTTACTACAGCTTTATTCACAATTGCCGAAACTTGGAGGTAACTAAGATGTCTGATGAATAACCCGTGGTACATTCAGACAATAGAATATTATTCAGCAATAAAAAGAAATGAGCTATTAGGGATTGGATATGGGGCATAAAGAATAAGTACAATTTGTAATAATATATATGCTAATAATATTGATTTGATCAACAATTGTCAACATTGAACCCCCAAAATATGTACAATCAATTATGATTCAATAAAAATAAATAAATAAATAAAGAGCTATTAAGCCATAAAAAGACACTGAGAAACCTTAAATGCTGATTGCCAAGTGAAAGAAGCCGATCTGGAATGGCTACATACTGTCCAATACATGGCATTCTAGAAAAGGCAAAACTGTGGAGATAGTAAAAAGATGAGTAGTTGTTAAAAATCTGGGGAGAGGGAGGGAAGGATATGTGAAAATTGGTTATAAAAATTGGGTCATTCTTGTCATATCAAAACCAGATCAGAGTTGTCGGGCCATAGAAAAGCACCCGGGGCACACAGCACCTGCTAAGAATTTTCTGCAAGCTCACTTGCTGAAACAGCCTGCAGTAGCCAGTTTTACCTAGTAGCCGCTAAAATTATCTGCCATGACTCTAGGACTAGTTTTACTGCCACTGTCACTCACAGTCAGAGCTTGCCAATTCCCTAAAGTTGAATATTGCCAACGAGCTTTCTTTCAAAAACAATGCACAGCATTTCTCTTTCTAATAAAACTCCCGTCCCTTTCTTTGCACTTCGGACATACTGAAGACCACCCATCTGCATGTATGCCCCAAATTGCAATTCTGTTTCCCAAATAAAACAGTTTTCTAAGAGATTCATCTCTATATTTTTGACTTTGTCAAATAAATGGTTGGAGCACAGAGATCTGGGGGTCAGTAAAACTATTCTGTGTGATACCGTACTGGTGGATACATTTCATCATACATGTGTCAGATAACCCGAACCCACAGAATATACAACATAAAGAGTGAACCCTAATGTAAACTATGGAGTTTACTTAATAATGTATCAATATTGGCTCATCAATTCTAACAAGTGTACCACATCAATGCAAGATGTCAATAATAGGGGAAACTGTAGGGGTGGGAAAGGGAAAAGGAATACATGGAAACTTTCTATTTTCCACTCATCTTTACTGTAAACCTAAAACCGCTCTAAACATAAAATCTGTTAATTTAAAAAAATCATTAAAGAAATAAAAATGCTTGTTAACCGACAACCAAATTTCACTTAAGCTTCCCTCTCTCCTCCAAGCCCCTGAACTCTGACCCACCCTCAGCCTGAGCCAGCACACAATCCCTCCTTAATGGTGCCTTCTGAAAATCAGCTGACCTCAAGGAAAGACATTCCCTGATCAACTGTCCAATCCTCCTATCCATTCCCCCACACCTGGTTCTTTCTAGTCTTCTTTATCACCTCTATAAATTTCCTTTCTGCTTGATCTATGAGACTCTTGCAGATCTTATGGTTGGAGTCTTCTCCCTGTTGTAACAGCCCCCTCCCTTCTATTGCAATCATTCTCATGAATAAAATCTCTTTACCTAAGTCCAGATTGGTTTTTCTTTGATAGACAGCATACTCTATTAGTTCAGGCAAGGTGTTAGGGTCTAAATAAAATCATTCGGCACATCAGTGAACATGCCATTTGTTTGAGTTTAATACAACTGTAGGCTCATGAGATTTCAACACTCCAAGGGATCTAAAAATCAACCAATCCAACTGCTCACCCATGGCAAGAGCTTTCATCAACAGACATCCTGCCACTGATCAAATATCTCCAGTAATAGGGAATGCACTATCACATAAGATAGCTTATTCAATTGTTATAAAATTCTCATACCAAGCTGACATCTCCATCTACAGAGTGGTTATGCACAGGTACCAGCTCCATCTTCTAAACTATTTTTAATGCCTATGTTTCCAAATTAGTGCCCTTGAAATCACTGACCTCCAGATGTCTGAAAGCAACTAGACCTCAGCTTCACAGCAGCAGAAAATGCACCTGCTTTGCTGAGAACTTCACCACTGCCTATGCAAAAACAGAGATCATATCATGTCCTGATTTCTTTCTTTCTTTCTTTTTTTTTTTAATCAGTAGAGTCACTAAAGTCATATTTGGATATAAATCCTACTAAGACAAATTCTCTACGGAAAAACGGCATCTATATCCATTAAGGGTGGCTGTTTATAAAGACTTACATCTTTGCAGGAAAGAGTTAAGGGTGAGGCATAAAAAGGTAAATAAAGATTCATTCAAGCTACCATCAAATGACGGCTAGAAAATGCTGCATCTATCTCAGTGCTTGCTTCATTCATGCTTCCCTTGACTTGTAAAGCTATCATATCAACCAGCCATTCTTGGGGCTGGTCAGCTAGGACACAACAGCCAGCTTTTCCTGCGTATAGAAACAGTGGTTTTATAAAGGGTTTTCCCTCATAAACAAAACAAACAAACAAACAAACAAACAACTACAAAAAAAACAAGATAGCAGCAACAACAACCTGCCATTCAATAAAAACCAAGAGCAAGTATAGCTGTATACATCATGACATGAGTGGCAAGACTGGGAATTGGGCTATAAAAACCTTATAGTAGAACACTTGGAACAACAACAGAAATCAGCTACAAATTCTTACAATACACTTGAACACTTGAGAAACCGAAAACCAATTTCTTAGAGGTTTGGTTGTGAAATCTACCAGTTCAGTCACCATTAACTTGTAAATATGCTGAGAAAATGAACTAAGTTTCACTGACCTTTGTCCCTCTGAATCCTTGCACCTAATACAGGAGTTGTTGAATATTTACTGAATGGAATGAGAGGATTACGGGAAAGTTTTCCACTCACTTCCCAGTGCCTTGGCTCTAACTGGAAGAAATTACTCTGAGGAGAACATCAACTGTGGATGTTCCACTGGCACTACCAGCCTGAGGACGGTCTTTAGCCCCTCAGCCTTCTTCAACCTTGATCTAACATGCGGGGTGGCTCAGAGGCTGTTACCATGCTTCTGAGATCAAGATACAAAACAATGTCCTTTCTCTGGTTGTTATGCATGTAACAGACCCAATTTTGCTACAAAAATTCCTGTTGGTATTTCTACACTAGTCAAGAAGAGATGCATCACAGCCAAGTGGTTTTTGATGCTACCTTCGACTAACTCTCTAAACTCCTTCAATCCACTTCAAACACTCTCAACCCCTCCAATTTAGATGTATTCTAGGGAGTTCATTGTAATGGGCTTTTATGTCCATTTTTATCTGAAAGCAATCCTTCCTGATTTTTTCATTTCTGGCCATCCATGATCAGATGCTGAAAAGGTCCTAGGGAAGCTTGCATACCTGTCTTTCAACTTTGTTATTGAAATTATCAGCTAGAGCTCATTAAGAAGAAATTTCATATAGATAAAATATTACGTATAAATTTTACAAACTATATATTTATACAATAAATATTTCTAATCTAGAGTTTTTATAATGAATATCTAAATGCAAAATATTTGTGAAAAGCTACACGCTGTGGAATGTGCCACACACTCTGATATGTAGCAGCAAAGTCGAACAGTGACATCCTGTAAAGTGACTCCTCCATGTGACACCTGTCCCAAGAGGTCAGCAGAGCCCTACCGGATACAGCTCCTGTTTCCTCAGCACTTGAATCTAGCTCTTGGCAGGGCCAGTTATGACAGCAGAGTCACCAGCACTTCCTTCAGTTATCGGTCAACAGAAAATCTTTAGCTAAATTGAGAACACTACTGCTTCCTTTGTGTTTCTTACATATGTCACGTTGGCAGTCACTGGTCAACAGACACTACCGCTGCTTCCATCTGTCAGTGCAACTTTGGGAGAGAGACTGTAGCTCAAGGATGAGAAACAGAATCAATATGTAGATGTACTTACACACACACAAGCACATACACACAACAATACATACCCGACTAGGGAAGTAATAATTAGGTGTTGAGTGTGTTTCACATCCATCTTCAAGTAAATCTCACTCAGTATTGCTGATTCAGAGCAAAGACTAAGCAGCTGATCATGCTGGGAATACAAGCCTGGGACCACGATGGTGTTTCATCTGTTCTTCCTCTAGCTATCCAGACCAGAAACTTCTTTTTCCCCTCACTTCCCATACACAATCACGAAGTCCTGTGGGATATCTTTCATAAATGTCTCATTCATTCAACAATGGCTGAGTGACTACTTTGTTCCACACTTAGGGATACAACAGTAAACAAGACTGGTGTGGTTCCTGCCCTCACAGGCTTCTAGTCTAATTGGAGCAGACAGACAATTTCAACACATCAAGGTCAGTATGTTGGTAGAGACTGGTTCAGGATACTGTGAGCTCAAAGAAGGAAGGAAACCTACTAAGGCTTAGGGAGGGTGTCAGAACGGTTTCCTGGGGGGAAAGTAGCTAAGATTTGAATTTATCTCATCTCTTCACTCCATTAACACAGCCTAAGGGCTAGGACTTTTTTCTTGCCTGGACAATGGTCCTATTCTTTCTTCTAAGTGACCTTTCTGCCTTTAATCTTACCTTTGACTGAAACACTTATCTCAAGATAAAAAGCAAACTTCACAGACTAGGGCTCTTTGTTATCTAGGCCCCCATTTATCTTTCACCAGACTTTCCCATGCTTTCATTTTTAACACTACAGAACCATTCCTACTTCCTACAATGTGCTGTACTAACCCATGTCGTCCTGGCATACCTTTTCCCTTTGTTTTTAAAGGCTAGATCAAGCTTTTCCTAGCCCTGACCTCCTAGTCTGGCATAGGTACCTGTTATGATGTATATTTTAAAGTAACAATAGACAGATGTTGGGAAAATAGAATGGTTTGGTCAGGACCCTAACCTCAGGTCCGGTTGGGTGTGGTTCAGCACATCCTTTGTAAGCAAATTGTGTGTGTGTGTGTGTGTGTGTGTGTGTGTGTGTGTGTGTACACATGTAGTTAGTGTGCATGCATGCCAATGCATCTTTTTAGTTTTGTTCCTATTCTTGTGTTCTTCAGAGGTTTTGTGAAGCAGGCAGGCTGGCGGTTGACTGCCTCAGGTGGCTGCCACCGCACAAGTGGCCATGCTCTCAGACCTACGGCTTCCAAGGACTTGTTTGCTGGTTACATAGCTCCTAAACCTGAGTGTGAGGGGTCTGGTGACCCATCTTGGTGTGTGAGGGGTCTGGGGACCCAGCCTGGCATGTGAAGGGCTTTTGACCCTGTCGGGACAATGGGCTTGAAGGTTTTGTGAGCTCCAGACCCAGCCCTAGCTCTATAAGTGTCACTGTGAGCAGGATTCCAACAGTAGCCCTAGAGCCTAACAATTGGTATAGTCTGCGACAGGATTCTGAGCAGGTACAGGAGCCGAAAGCCCTTGGAAGAAGGAGGAAATGTGGCTAGTTGTGAATATGTTGTGCCCTATGGTCACCTTCCTGTTGACCGGGATCTGGTTGCTGCTCACTGTATTGCAAGGCAGCAATAGACCTGGTACTACAATGCAAAACCCCTTAGGAGGGGGAGGAAATATGGCTATCCTTGAGCATGTGGTGGCCAGTGGTCACTTTTCTGCTGACCGGAGCCTGGCTACTGCTCATGATGCTGCAAACTGATCGAGATTTCTGGCAGAAAGCAGAGTTGTTGGAAGCACAGATTATTTGTCTGGAGGATGGCGTGCAGCGACTGGCCACTCCTGCCTCTCACACCAGTGAAGACATCCAACCCAGTGGTGAGCTGGGGGGAAATTTGCACCTCCAGGAATGACCTGTTGTGCATGAGAAATTGAGACAGTAAAGCAGCAGAAACAGGGAGAGCCCCTGGCTGCTACAGCTATGGGACCTAGGAGTGGATGGTGTAACGTGCTTCAATACTTCAAGTATTTCAATAGATATTAGATACTACCTGTTTAGAATGATAAGCAATTACACTTACTATCACAAGCCTATTCCAACTCTAATAGTCTAATATTAAGAGCCAACAGTACAGATGATGAAGATATTTCCTTTTACTGTTGCCCTGCTATTCAAGTAGGGCCACGTTGCATGCTTAAAATTTCTGCTTTTCCCCCTGACTTTAAGATAACTTCAGAAAACGTATCTTAGCTCAAGGATCAAAACTGCTGGCTGTCCAGACTGCCGTTTCAGATTTATCAGGTCTGCAAAAATTAGTCTTGACGGCCTTTGCTGTAACATACAATGATGTTGATACTCTGGAATTCACTCCAGATGTATGGTGTAGCTTGCTAAAAATGATCCAACTTTAACCCCTGGTATGCTCTTTTTGAAAAATGAGAAAACAGATTTTCATAGAAAAGTAGATACTTAAGCTTAAAAACATGACCTCATGAAAGAGTCTGCAGACTTCTTTAAAACAAGACAACTAGATGGTGTGGGAGACAATATATCTGAGAAGGCTGTTCTCTGGAGATTAAGTCAGGGAGTGTTTGAAGTGGCAATAGCAATGGCTCAGCTTCCCTCCTGAAAGGCCTTATTTTTTTATTTAACAGGATTCCTTCTGGAAATCCCTTAGGCAATGACCTTCTGGAAATGCCTTTGGCAATGCAGTTTAAAAGAGACACTTTAAATACAGGTGTGCAGACACTGGATCTAGGGACAGGAATGATATACTAAGCTATGGCCTTACTCATGCTGAACTTTTGTGATCTTTGTTCATAAAATGATTCCTGACTTAGAGAAGCAATCTGAGCTGAAGTTTAAAAGCAATAGGAATACTCTCCTTATCACACCTTGCTTTTTTTTCAAACAAGTCTTAATTTTTCTGATTACAAAAGGAATACATGTTTATTGACAGAAATTTGGAAACTATAAAAGAGCAAACAAAGCAAATAAAAATCACCATTCACCCACACAGCAATAACTACTATTAACATTTGGAATGACACTGTTTTTATGTTGCATGTTACGAATATTCATTTCACAATATCAACATTCTTCTACAGTGTGGTTTTTCATGGCTACAAACTAGTTCACTCATTGTATAGATATACCATACCTAATTTAACCAACTGTGGGCTATTGGGACATTTAGGTGGTTTTCAATTTTTTCTAATTATTAAACATGTTGCCAATAAACATTCTTGTATGTAACACTTGGCACACAAGCTTGATTAATTCCATTGGACAAATTCTAGTGAGTTCCTGCTTCAAAGGGTATAAACATTTAAAAATACATATTGCCGATTTTTCTCCTGACAAGAAAGATGGGTCCATAAATACTTCTCTTACAATTCTGAAATCCAAAATGCTCTGAAGCCAAAAGGATTATTTTTAAAATACATTTGGCACCAAAAGTCATCTGGCAGCAAAACCTGACCTGAACTGAAAAGGGGCTATATATAGGATTTTTTTTTTAATCTCACATAAGAACTTGATTATGGGATGTTGATCTAGCCCACACCACAAATATTGTAGAATATACAATACAAGTACCATACTGCCTTTCATTCAGCACTTTAATGACGTCATTTTATTGTCTTCTGACATCCACTTTTTTAAAAAATTAGAAATCAACCATCATTCTTACTGTTTTATCTTCGCTCCCTTCTAAAGTTTCTTCTTTATCTTTGGTTTTATAAGTTTGACTATGACTATGATCTGTTTGGGTGTGTTTTTCTTTATATTTACCCTGTCAGGAGTTTGCTGAGCTTTTTGGATTTTATGATTTAGAGGTTGATGTTTTTCACCAAATTTGGGAAAATTTCAGACCTTATTAAGTCAAATTTCCACAGCCCTCATTCTCTCTCTCTTTCCTCATGTTCCAGAACTCCAATTACATATATATATATATATATAAAATATATATGAACACGTATGTATATGATATGTAATATACATACACACACAATCACACACATTTATAATATATAATGTACACACAAGCACACATGTGTACATATATAATATATACACACAAACACACACATGGATATATAATATGTACTATATATACACAAACACACATATGTGCATGTGTATAATATTTGTATGTTATACACACACACAAACACACATGTATGTGTACATAAATTATATACACAGGGGACATGGTTTAGGTTACCCCAAGACTAAGGGCAAAAGCAAAATAAATCTTCTCTAACTAAGCCAAGGCCCAATTATCATAGGATCAATAGGAAGGAGAAGGAAAACGTGACCTATAATCAAGACAAAAAGCATCACTAGTAGCAGACCTATGGATGACCCAGATGTTAGAGTTGGCAGTTAAGGACATTAAAATATGAATTATAAATCTGTTTAAGGATTTTGGGGAAAAGATCAGCAACATGATTGAATAAGCAAAATTTGGCCTGGAGCTAAACTTTGGAGGTAGGGATAGAAGAGAGCTGAAGATGGAGGAATTTGGTTTTGCTCTCAGCAGGAAGGCAGTAGAGGATGTGAGTGGGAAGTTGCAGCCTGCATTATGGAAAGATGGCCAAGGGATTATTATCTTTTTTTAAACAGGGATGTTTGAAGTCAATGTTAAATTGTGTATGTTGCTATAGTAACAGTATAGTATGAAATCCCAATTGAGATACATTCTTGACCCCAGAGGTTACAAAATGGTGCTGGGATAACAATGGATATGGCACTATAGAGAACTAAGTCCCCAGAATCTCCAGGTTCATGAGGGTTACCAGCCTTCATATGGAATCTATGTAGACAATGAGCTAAACCGGCAAGAGGGATCAACTCTTGCCATGGGCAGTCACATAAAGATAGGTCTGTGTGCGGTAAGGGATTAACATTGTCCAACAAAAGGTCTGGCCCTTGGTAAACTCCTGAGAGGTTACTCTGAGCTCTTGAAATATCCTGACTGATAAGAGAGTCTTTGTCTTCCCAGAGGTCCTTGGCCACATCAGACAGTCTATGCTAAAAATATGATTTATAATGAGACTTTGGGCCACGTGGTATCAGCTTGACCTCTAAGGGCTGGAAACTAAAGTCAACCACATGGGCTTTCAGCCATGCCCACACGAATAACTGCCAATAAAAACCTTAGATATCAAGGCTTAGGTGAGCTTCCCTGGTTAACAATACTCTGTGCATGTTGCTACACATCATTACTGGGAGCAGTAAGTGCTATTTCATTACTCCACTCTAAGATGACAAACGGAAGCTCATGCCTGGTCTCTCCTGGACTCTGCCCTATGCTCCTCATCTCTTTGCTGATTTTAATCTGTGTCCTTCCACCGTAATAAACTGTAAGTGTGAGCACACACACAAAATATGTTTTTCTGTACTCCCTCCACCCCTGTTTCTTGCAGGACTCCAACTGTCTATATATTTGGACTATACATATAATTATATGCTCCTTGAAGCTGTTCCATAGTTCACAACCAAATGAATACATGCTCGATTAATTTTTCAGGCGTTTTTCTCTGCAATGCCCATTCTGCTGTTGATCTCATCTGGAGCATGCTTCACTTCAGACAATGCAGTTTTAACCTTTACTTGTTCTGTTGGCTCTTTTTGACTTACATATTCCTACTTATCATGTTCAATATTTCCTCTAGCTTCTTGAACTTATGGAATATAATTATAACTTTAAATTTCCTTGTCTACTAATTCTATCATCTGTGCCTTTTATGAGTCAGTTTCAATGGACTGATTTTTTTCCTCCTCATTAGGACTTGTATTTTCCTGTTTCTTTTCATGCCCAGTAATTTCAAATGCCAGACATTGTGAATTTTACCTTGAAGGGTGTTCGATATTTTTATAATTCTTAGTGTATTTATGAGTTTTATTCCGGCATGTGGCTAACATACTTGGAAAGAGTTTAATCTTTTCATTTTTTTTTTTTTAAGCTTTGGTAGGTGAGATCAAAGCAGCAGTTAGTCTAGGGTTAATTTTCCCCCACCATTGAGGCTAAGACCTTACTTAGTACTCTCAGTGCTGCCCTGTGAGCTATAAAGCTTTCTAAGCTGGCTGGTGGTAACAGACATTATTTTTGGCTTTAAATAAGTCTGGGACACCGTTCCACCTAATGTACAATAAAGTACTAGTTATACTAAGTAAGCTTAGCAAGGTAAATGGTCAATGGATACAAGGGCAATATACAAATATCAACAGTATTTTATGTACTAGCAACAAACAATAGGAAAGTGAAATACAAAATAGTAAAATATACAACAGCATCAAAAGTCATTAAGTACGTAGAAAGAAATCTTTCAAAATGTGTAAGATTTGTATGCTGAAAACTACAAAGCACTGATGAAATAAATCAAAAAAGATCTAAATAAATTGAGAGATCTACTGTTAAGTGTTAAATGTGTCCCCCAAAAGTTCACGTGTTAGAAACTTAATCCCCACTGTGCCAGTGTTAAGAAGGTGGGAAATTCTATTATGGTAATTAGAAGGTGGGGCCTTTAGGAGGTGATTAGATTGTGAGGACCCTGCCCTTGTGGATGGATTGATCCATTCATGGAGTAATGGGTTGATGGTTTAATGAAGGGTAATGGGCATGGTTTTTAAGGATGGCTTTTTAAGGAGAGGGAGTGAGCAGGTGAGCTCTTTCTTGCTCAAGCCATTTGCCATGTGATATCCTGCATCACTGTAGAGCCATCACCAACAAGGCCCTCACAAGATGTGCCCCCCAGACTGGACTTCCCAGCCTCTGAAACTATAAGCAATAAATATTGTTTCTTTACAAATTACCCAGTTTTGGGTATTTCTGTTATAAGCAACAGAAGCAGACTAATATATGTACCATGTTCATGAATTGGAAGATTCAATATTTTTAAGAGGTCAGCTCTCCTCAAATTGATCAATAGATTCAACATAATTCCAATAAAAGCCCTGTATTTTTTTTTTTTTTGAGAAGGCAACAAGATGAGTTTAAAATTTGTAATGAAAGGCAAAGGAAGCAGAATAGTCAAGTGTTAGAAAGAAGAATAAAGCCGGAGAACTCACACGCCTTGATAACCAATACTACAAAGCTATAGTATTGGAGAAAGGATAGATACATGGATCAATGGAACAGAATAGAAAGTTTAGAAACAGACCCACACATACACGGTCAATTAATTTTTAACCAGGGTACAAAGGCAATGCAATAAATACCCACATGCAAAAGAATAAACTTCAATCCATCTTTCACATCCTATATAAAAATTAACTCAAAATGGATCAGTGGTTGCCAAAGGTTGAGGGCTGGGGTGGGGGAGAGGTTGATTACCAAAAGATATGGTGAACTTTTGAGGAGGACAATAATACTGCTTTATACCTTGACTGTGGACGTGGTCATCAAAATTCACAGAAGGTGACTTTTATTGTTTGTGAATTATTTTTTAAAAAGAGTCTATTTTAGCACTGAGTACTATCTAGGAAGAAAAAATATATATAATTGGCAATATCCAGGCAAGAATATACATGTCATCACAATTTGGTTACGAATGGCTATAAATTAAATAAGAAAAAACTGAAGGGCCTCAGATGTAATTCCTTAAGTATCTGCATACATAGAGGTCCCCCATCTGCCTTTGAATTCAGCTTGGAAAATGCTGGAAATCATAGGATGTGTCTTACCTTTCCAGAATGCAAACAAGGAAGTGTTTTGGGTGACTAGTTAATCAAATTTTCAATCTGGGAACTATACTGAACATCTTTACCTATATGTCCTGCAGACATCTCTAACTCCAACAATGAACTCTATCGTAATAAATGCTCCCACCATGCATCCGTTCAGTTGTTCAATGAAGAAATCTGGGTGCTATCTTTGACTCCTCCCTCTGTCTTACCTCCTCCATCCAATTAATTTATTTATCATCGAGCCATGATAACTCTACCTGTCAAATACAGCATCTCTGCTGTGAAGCAGAAAAGAGCATAGAACTAGAAGCTGAGCATGATTGAATCTACGAAGTGAGAGAGATTGTATCACATGAGCTTAGTGACTGAATCAGAGACCATGTTAATTATTTGGATGTTTGTATTCATCTCAAACACATCTCAAATATATGCTTTTTTCTCCATCTCTACATCTTCCATTCTAGCACAAGTTACTACTGCTCTTCTCTAAATTAATTTAATAGTCTCTGGTCTCCCTATATCCATTCTTTTCACTTTCATTTTCTGCACTGCAGTTAAAGTATTCTTTTAAAAATACTATTCTTAAAAAAACCCAAAACTAGTCTAATTAGGTCATATCATTCATTCCATAAAGTCCTTCACTCTCTTCCAGATTCATTTAGCACAAGCAGAAAAATAATGAAATAGGTGCTTGTTTATCTCACTAGCGTCATCTCACACTTCTCTCTTTTCCCTTTAGATTCAACCACGCTCAGCTTCTAGCACAGACACTATGTTGTTCCCTCTGCCTGCAGTCCTTCTCCTCCTGCCTGCCCTTGCACCTCAGCTTGTCTAGCGTACTCCCTCTTTTCCTTCAGCGGCAGCTGAGGTGGCACTTTTACAAAGCTTTCTATGATTCCTCACGTCTAGTTTGACCTACTCTTCATCTGCTCTTACAGCACAGTTCATCTGTAAGGACCTGTGGTATAACAATATATATATATATGTCTATATCTTTGGCTTTTGTCCCAGGTTCCCAGCACAGAGCCCTTAAAACCCTTGAAATCTCTGGAGTGATAGGAGTGTCTTTCATATGCTAATGAGATGATTGGTGGCTGGGGACCAGCAGACAGCTTCAGGATGAAGGATGGTTACAGGAAAGAACAAGCCATGATGAGAAGTTTGGAACTTTCAGCCCCATCCCCTGACCTCTGCGAAGGGGAGAGGGACTGGAGATTGTGTTCAATCACAAATGGCCAATGATTTAATCAATCGCAACTACATAATAAATCCTCCATGAAAACCCCTAAATGATGGAGTAAGAGGAACTTCTGGGTTGATGAAGACTTTGATGTGCTGGGAAGGTGGTGTACCCGGAGAAAGTATGGAAACTGCTACTCCTCCGCCCTCACCCCAGCCTTGTCCTGTGCATCTCTTCCATTTGGCTGTTCCTGAGCTGTATTGTTGGGAGGTCATGGGGACCCCTGAATGTGTACCCAAATCAGACAGAATTGTGGGTAGCATGGGTACTCCATGTGTGACTGGCATCTGAATTGAGGGCAGTCTTGTGGGACTGAACCCTTAACCCATGGAGTCTCTAACTGCAGGTAGTTGGTGTCAGAATTGAATTGAATTGTTGGACACCCAATTGGTGTCCAGAGAATTAACAGAATTGGTGTCAGATTTGGTACTGAAAAAGACATCCCATATTTGGTGTCAGAAAGAACTTGAGAGTACTTATTCACAATCTGTTTATAATTTCTTTTTAAAAAAATATTTTTTAAAAATTTTTATCTTAATTTACACATCATGATTGTACATACTTATGGGGTACAATCTAATGTTTTGACACATACATAAGTTGTATAATAATCAGGTCAGGGTAGTTAATGTATTAATCACCTCATACATTTATCCTTTCTCTGTAGTGAAAACATTCAAAAGCCTCTCCTCTAGCTATTATGTAATATACAAAACTTAACTGTTAACCATAGTCACTCTAGTATGCAACAGAACATCAGAACTTATTCCTCCTATCTAATCGCATGCTTATAATTTCATTGACTATAAACTCCGCAAGACAAGACCGTGTTTGTCTTGTGTACCATTGTATCCCCAAAACCTAGCACAGTGCCTGGCACACTATTCAATACATATGGTGAATATATAAATGGAATGCCGACCACTGGAGTAGAAATTCTAAGCCGTTATCTGGGAAGAAGGTGTTATCTGTCCCTGCTTCTGATACAACACTGAAAGCTGATGACACGAAAAGAGAAAATTAACAAGTCCAACTTTTCACTATATGATGTGAAGGCTGACTACAGGATAGGGAGGCACAGGGAAAGGAGCAGGAAGCAGCAAATGTGATACAACTTCAAAGAGGAAGTACAGCTGAACACAGCACAGAGATCAAGTCATAGCCCCAGCATCTTCTCCACATTGAACCCCTTGTGTTTTCAAGTTCTGCTCTCCCAAAGGCTGTTAAGCAGTAGAGTTCAAACTCTGCTCTGCTTCCGGATTTTTAAAATGGGGGTTATAAAATAAATAAAAATTTTCTAGTCCACTAGTCAGACTCCAAAGGCAATAAAAACCTTCTCAAATGAACAATACTACATCAAATTCTTTGAAGAAAGTTAGCCAAAAGAGAAATCAGGTTCAGAGAATACATGTATATGCCCTGTCCTTCATCACCAGCCCTACTTAGAAGCAGTAATTCTATACTCCTAAGCATATAGGCACTCATTAGTACTGTAGCATTTGTACTTGCTGACCTGTTATTCTATCAAAGGTTCTTAAGAACAGGCTTATGTGTGTACATTCTCTCTGCTCAACTAGATCTAAGTTTCTCCAGGGCAGAAAATGTCTTCTGTTACTCTCAAATCCATGTTTTTCAGTGCTGAGCAGAGGACTCTTCAAACACTAAACAGGACTGAACACTAAATAGATGTTGTATACTCAATACCCATCGGGTAAGTTTGTTAAGGCTGATAGAATCTGAAGAGAATGAGGTCAGACCTAAAAGATACTGGCAAGAAAAGACCATCTCCATCTTGCCACAAAACAAGTCTTACCTTTTCAATTTCAGACGAATTTTCTCTTAGTTTTCCTACTTTGTTACTTGAGCTGCATTTGCAGAATATCCATCTTGTTTGGCCTTCAATTTCTATGGTACATTCGTTGTTTTGTAGAAAGAAAGAATGATCCAAATGGCTACAGCTACAAAATGTGAAGGCAACCAATTTGTACTTTTTGTTATAAAATCCATAAGCATAAGCTATGATAGAGTATACTTATAAGCAATAGAGATTTCTAACAAGCTGGGATTCACTGATGGTTGTATAGGATAAGAAACAAGAAAAGAAATGTACTTGTTGCTGTTCTTACTTTTTAAAAATCTAGACTCACGTATTTTTATACTTAAGTTATAAGTAGGAATAGAGTCACAGTTCTCTGACTACAAACCACCTGGAGGATGAGTTGAACTTCTGTTCATTTCTCAGACTATGAAATTCTGACAGTATTTTTAGATAGTCTGAAAAAAGGAAATTGGGAAAAATCATAATTATATAAGTAGCTTGATAATAGCATGAGTGGTCTGCCTCATCAAGTTCAAGGCAAGAGTTGTGATTTGATTAAACATTTACAAAAATGTCATTGCTGCCATAAATTCTGACACTTTGAAGAAATTCCCTACTGATTACACTAAATTACCAAATAAGCCTTCCAGAAATTGAGTGTTGAGTATAATTCTGTCAACTAATTTCTCTTCATTTCCCCAACCTGAATGTCAATCTTTTTCTCTTGTATAGTCTTTATCTTCTTTTTCTTCCACATATTCTCTCCGTCTACATATAGACCTATTTCTTCTATACTCTTCTTTTCTGTAACTACCCTCGCTCATTTAGTGGTAACTTCTGGTTTCATAGCTTTAAAATACCACCCACATGT
The DNA here is from genome assembly GCF_027409185.1 of Cynocephalus volans. Lineage (NCBI taxonomy): Eukaryota > Metazoa > Chordata > Mammalia > Dermoptera > Cynocephalidae > Cynocephalus > Cynocephalus volans. Next base: position 148,425,433 of record NC_084478.1, read on the forward strand.
GCTTATGACTACCAAATTTATACCTATAGCCCAGACATCGCCCATAAACCTTAAATATCTAATTACCTCCTCAAGAACTCTGCTTTGGATGTCTAATCTTACATTTAACATATCCGAAACCAAACTTATGATTTCCACTCTAATGCACCCCCACTGTGTGCTCTCATCCTACCTCCTACAACTCAATAAATGGCAGCTTTCTTCCGGTTTCTCAGGCCCAAAACTTTGGAGTCATCCTTGACTATTCTCTTTCTTTTGCATCCAACATCCAATCGATAGACAAATCCTAACAGCTCTAACTTCAGAATATATCCAGAATCCTACCGCTTCTTACTACATTGCTATCACCCCAGGCTACCTCTCACATAACCTACCTGTCACTCTGCTTTCTCCCTTGCTCCACTACAGTCAATTTTCAGCACAGCAGTCAGAGTGATCCTTAAGACATAGGTCAGATCATGTCACCCCATCTTCAAAACCATCTAATGGTTTTTCATTTCAGAGCAAAAGTCTAGCTCCTTATAATGACCCAGTTCCTACATGATTTGGCCTCTGGCGTAGAGGGTTAGAAATCTTGATTCTCATTTGATTTTTAGAATAGGGTTTTTAGGTAATGCATGGATGAGGCAACAGGCTCTGGTCAGGGGGCAAAAGCCCACAGATAGTGTGGCAAAAGCCCATTTAATCAATTCTAATTAAGTATGTGTTGATTCTCATTTGATTTTTAGAAGAGGGATTTTAGGTAATGCATGTATGAGGCAATGGTCTCCGGCCAGGAGGCAACAGCCTATCTAATCAACTCTAACCACTGCTGAGGTATGGGATTGTATACTTTAATGATTTTAGAGCTAACAGGTGGTTGTCATACTGATCCTGTTAAGAGATTTTAAGAGTTGCTGAAGGGAAAGATGTGAAAAAATGTTTGCTAAGCGCAAGCTGTCTGTTGGTGGAATCTTTAGAGACAATTATACTTAGATTTAATCATAAGAATGTAACTTTTGCTTAAATCATTTGAGGAGAGGTTTATATTTTAGATAATGATCACAGTTTGACCAACTTAGCTTTTCACAAATTGTACTTTGGAATGTCTCATTGTTAATTTTACTGATGTTGCTAGTTTCCATTGTTTCAGCTATACTTAGCCATAGATAACTTTTGTCACACTGCCCATATCTTGGTGTCCTTTTGAAACAATTGAATCAACTGATTTTTCTTGTGAAACTCCTTGTCTTTACAATAAAAAACAGAAGCTAACTTTAAAACCAGGCTGGACCAAGGTTTCTCCTTCTAACCAAAGAGTTGCTGAGGTGCAGTCCCTTTGGGCTTCTCATTGCATTCATGGTGCTTTGAGCAATCCTTTTTTTCATCTCCCTTACACAGTGAGAAGCGTAACACTCTGGTCTTCCTCTTAAGTCCTCTCTTATCTAACTTCCCCTTTCTTTCACTCTACTCGGGCATCACTATACCTACCCACTACCGTTCAAGTATGCCCAAAATGCTCCTGCCTTATGGCCTCTACACTTACTGGTCCTCCACTTGGGGTACTCTCTCCTTCCTTTAGGTCTCTGCTCAAATGTCACTTACACAGTGAGGCTTTTCTTGACTAGTCTTTATAATCAGAAGCTCCCAACGTTATCTATCCTCTAATCATATACCGTGTTTTATTTTTATTCATGTCATTACTAATTACCTTTTTAATTGTCTGTTCATAAGTCACCTTAACAGTGAGGCTTTCCCTGACCACTCTATATAAAATATCCCCTCCCCGTCACCCCCAAACACTCTGTAACTCCCTTAACATATTTTATTTTTTTCCACAGTAGTTATTAACATCTGCAAACTTGTTTGTTTATTGTCTGCCCCTGCTACTAGAATGCAAAGTCCATGAGGGCAGATCCTCTGTTTTGTTCATGCCATACCCTATCCCCTTGAACAGTAGCTAGCATACAGTAAGTGCTCAATAAATACTTGCTAAATGAATGGGCTGTTTGTGTGATGAGAACTACTTCCCCTTCCAACCATCAAATCTACCAATCTTCCTATGTAGCTAACACTTATAGTGCTCACTCATGCCAGGCACAATAAGTGCCTTACATAAATTATCTCATTTAATCTTCACAAAACCCTAGGAGGCAGGTACTATTATCCCAATTTACAGATTAAGAAACTAAGATATAGAGGGTAAATAACTTGTTCAAAGTCTCACAGACGGCATGTGCCAAAATCCAGATTTGAACTCAAGAAGTCTGGCTCCAAGTCCACATTATGTTGCCTCTACCCATATATTCTGGATGAGCTGTTGTCCTGAGACTGACCCCTTCACTTCTGCACTAGACATCTTCTATCTTTGCACTGAGGCTTAAATATCATTTACATGCTGATGATTTTTCTAAATTTACATTTCCAACTGCAATATGTCTCCAGATTTCTCACTAGAAAATCTGTCTACCTGACATCCCCACTCAAATGTCTAACAGTCATCTCAAACATAACATCTGCATGATAGAGCTCTTGATATCCCCCGTTCATTATACCTGTTCCTCCTCATCTTAGACAACGATACCACATTGACCCAGTTGCTCAGGACGAAGACCTCATTTTCCCCTCACACTTCACATCTAATACACCAGCAAGTTAGCTCTATCCTTAAAATATATTCTGAATTCAGTAAACAGGCAGGATGCAAAATCAACACACAAAAATCAATAGCATTCCTTTTTGCCAATAATGAAATAACTGAAGAAAAAAATCATGAAAGTAATCTCAATTCACAATAGCTATCAAATAAATAAAATACCTAGGAGTAAATTTAACAAAGGAGGTGAAAGACCTCTACAATAAAAACTGTAAAACACTGGTAAAAGAAATAGAAAAGGACACAAATAAATGGAGAGATATCCCATGTCCTTGGGTTGGAAGAGTTTATATAATCAAAATGTCCATAATACCCAAAGCAATCTACAGGTTTAATGCAAACGTTATCAAAATATCAATGACATTCTTCACAGAAATAGAAAAAAAAATCTTAACCTTTGTATGAAACCACAAAGACCCCCTATAGCCAAAGAAATATTAAGCAAAAAGAACAAAGTGGGAGGCATCACGCTACTTGAGTTCAAAATATACTATACAGCTATAGTAACCAAAACAGCATGGTACTGGCATAAAAACAGAGGAATAGACAAACGAAACAGGACAGAGATCCTAGAAATAAATCCACACTCTTATAGCCATCTGATTTTTGACAAAGGTGCCAAAAACATATTGGAGAAAGGACAGCCTGTTCAATAAACGGTGCTGGGAAAACTGGATATACACATACAGAAGATTGAAACTAGACCCCTTTCTCTCAGCACACACAAAAATCAACTCAAAATGGATAAAAGACCTAAATTTAAGATCTGAAACTATGAAACTACTAGAAGAAAACACAGAGAAAACACTACACAAAACTGGAGTGGGCAGCACTCTTTTGAACAAGACTACAAAGGCACAGGCAACTAAAGCAAAAATACGCAATGGGATTGTATTGAAATTGTTGCTTTGCATATCAATCTCCTCCACTCAATTGATCTCTTCTTGGGAGTAGGAGATGTTCACTCATTCAATGAGAGTAAATCTTCCCTCCCCGGCCTACAGCAGGGGCTCAGTACATGTTTGATAAATGAATGGACTGAGGGGCTGAGGAGCTGGTGCTGGAGATGTCAGACATGGCCACCAGGGGGCAATCAAGCCCTTCCTAAGCAGGTCCACTTGAGTCACTGCAGAGGCCCTTCTCAGAGGAAGAGAGGGCTCTGCAAGATTTACTCTCTGGTGGGTGAAGCCCAGGGCCTAGGCCTGAGCTGCTAATTCTCTTCTTGTGTCTGGCATGAACTCTGTGCAAAGGCAGGACGATCTACCATGGTGCCCTGAGTCACCACATCTGCCTGAGTACCCAAGATGACCCTGGAGGAAAGAAACAAGTTGTATTAGTGGGGATCCTGGTGAGCTCTCCTGACGGGGTCTTAGGGCCAGTGTATATGTCGTATGCATGTCTACATGTGAATTCATGAATGGGTGTGTTTATTAGAGCTATTGGACCGCTCCATGGAGATCTGGCCATTTGCCTACCCTCATAAACAGAAGGGTAGAAAAGTGCCAGGTAACACTGAGGCCTGGCTGCAGGACTAGTGCACCTACTGACATGCTGTGTGACCTGGGCAAGCAGCTTCCCCGCTCTGGTCCTCGGTGTCCTTTTCATTAAAATGAGGGCATTGGGTTAGTTGGCTAACAGCCTTTCTAGCTCTGACATTGATTATTTGTGTCTCTGAGGTATGGACTGAATCAGCTTCAAGGGCTCTGTGTAATCTTGGGGATTCTCAGACTAGACTGGAACGTGAATCCTTAGGAGGATTGGATGCCACTTCTAGCTTCCTTCCTGGGCATAACCCAGCCTCACTTGGGTGGTCACCAGCCGGATGTTGCCCTGGGCTCAGAGAGGAAGGCTGTCACATAGCAGTGGGAACGCTGTCACCTGCCTTTCTGTCTGTGGATGTCTCCCAGGGACAGCCTCCTCAACAGGTCTCTCCTTGCCCTGTGCTTCCCCTAGTCCTTTCCTTTCATTCTCAAACTACCAAGGGTCTCTTCATTAATGTTGCTGTCGACTGGGAAGGCAAGAACCTGTAACAGATCCTCTGGTTTGGAACACTGGCAGCAGGCAGAGCCTGGAGCCTCAGTCTTTTGGGGCCTCTGGGGACCCAACCCATTCCCCTCCTATCAGCTCTAGGCAGGAGAGGCCAGACAGATGAAAAGCTAGCCAAGCACAAGCTGATGTTAAAATTTAGGAGAGAATTTTTTTTTATAACTTTCCCCTTGAAATTAACCCAGACTTAAGAACAACAAAAACATGGAAAATGTGTTTTTAGTGGAACACAGATGGAGGGCTGAAAGCCCAGCAGGCTGTCTCCATGGAGGGTTCTTGTCTCTGGATTTCTACCCTTTCCTCCCCATCCACGTCAGGCAAATCCCCTCCCAACCACTGGGCTTGGGCTCTCTGGCCTGGGGTGGTCTCCCTCAAGCCATCTCCTTGACCTTGTTTCCAGGTAGTCAGAATCCCCCCCACACCCTCACTCTAGACACAAGGCTCAGTCTGGCATCTAAGGAGGTCTGTGATTTCAGAGATTTGGGGGAGGGGAGTGGAGGCCAGGACCAACTCAATCCAAACACCTGGATCTGCCGAAATACAACAGAGAGTGAATTAAGACATCTGAAAAAAATACTCCAAGGAATTCTGCTCACCCACATGGCCCACTGCTTCTTATTAAGTAGTTACAGTTTTACATATTAACATATGCAAATCCAACCCTGTGCTGGGGGACGACAGGTGGGTGGGGGTACAACTTCAGATACAAAGGCAAGTCGTAAGAACCCCTTTCCCCCATTTCCCCAATTTGGTCAAAGGAGGTTCCTGTGGAATGAACTCTCACGAGTTCCATTTCGGATTCTACTAAAACAGCAAAGACTTTGAGAGTTGTAGCCAGGGATGTTCTTTCCCTGAGGGGAAATGGATGAGAAGAGCTTCAGGGAAAAACTAAGGAAACAGATTCTGTAGAATCTACTTCTTCTCCTATGTGTTGCTGTTCCTTTTTCAACAAATATTCCTGGGTGCATACCCTATGCCAGGGGCTGAACTGGGGACTAAAGACACAGAGGTCACTGAGACATAGGGTCTAGCCTCTGATTGCTTATGATCTAATGGAGAAGTAGGAGAAGGAAAAAGAAATCAGAGATTACAACTAAGCAGCTGATGGAATATACTGAGTTTGGTCATGGATGGGTCTTCTTTATGGCTTCTCTGTGACCTCCAAGATATTGGATGTAGGGGGTAAAACACTGAAGAATGAAGTTTGGGCAAGAAATATCGATTTGGGAGCTATCCGTGTAGCTACAGTAGACAAGTCGCTGGAGAGAAGAGCGGAGGGCTGCAAGCCGTATCCCAGGGAGTGGGGGGAGTCCTAATAAAGGAATCAAGGAAGAAAAAGAGAAGCCATAAAGAAGACAGATGGACCACGATCAGAAAAGGGCAGGGAATGAGGGGAGAACAGTATCAGGGAAGGAGGGAGATGCAAGAAGAAAGGAGGAGTCAATAGGGTCCAACATCAGCCACAAGGCCTCAAACATGTTTCCTGGAAGCGTCATCAGGAGACCACCTGTGCCCTTTGCCAGAGTGGCTACAGTGGTGTAGCAGGGAAGGAAGCCGGCCAAGGGGGTGCGAGGAGAGGGAGAGGGGTGAGGAAGCAGAGCTGCCTTCAAGAAGCCAGGCAGAGGGAAGGACTTCCATTCCACCCCCTTCTGAATGGTTGACAATGGCCACAGGATGCTCATGGCATGACTCCCATGGGGGCAGGGTCCGGACAGAAGTGGGAAAGTATGTGGCACTCGCCTGTGTCCTCTGGGAGTCCCCTGGTCCCTGACTCTGATATCTCAGGAGGGTGCATTTCTAGGAGGGACTTAGGATTTAGGGAATGTGATGAGTTTCATTTTCAGAGGCAACTCTTAAAGAAGAAAAAGCTTTCCTGTCAGAATGACTCTGGAATGATAACAGAATGTTAGGCAGCTTAAGAGAGTGGAGGATTTTTTTCAGTAGCAGAAGAGCAGAAGTGTCATCTGCACTCCGCAAATCATTCCCAGCCTGTTTTTCTGTTTCACTCCCTCTTACACTGAGCTGATTCTGCCTGCAGCCCTTCCTCCTGGCTGCCCTGCTCTCTCTCATTTGCCCTGCTGTCCTTTTCCCCATTGGATGTCTACCCTCTGGGGAGTGGTCAGAGTTGAGCAGTAGCAGGGAGAGGTGCCATGGGGACAGGGCAGGGTGGCCTGGTTCCCAGCTCCTGGTTCCGTGCCTCCTTAGCAGGTAGTGAGACCTCAATGTGGATTTGTCACCTGAAGAAGGAAGGAGACAGGCTAGAGCTGCATTTTTCCTCTCCCTTCAGGGCCTGTGCACGGAGGGCCTCACTGCTGCTAGGAGAGGGAAGGGAGACTCGGAGAGTGAACCGGCAGAGGGCCCCGCCGCGGCACTGTGGGGGCAGGAGGCTGCTGGCTCCTGCCTGAGCTTCAACTCCCACTTTCTGCTGTGACACTTAGACTGAGCGAAGCTGCGTGCTGTCCCTGGGGGCCCTCAGATATGAACCCTGTTCCATATGCATCAAGGAGCAGGGCTAAGCGTGGAAGGAAGTGCCCAGACAGAGGGGGACAGAGTATTAAAATTCTACCCCCAATTCCATGGGAAGGAGTTTACAGTTCTTAGCTGACCACAAACCCCTTTTCCTGACAGGTCTTGGAATACATCACTCTGGCCTCTCCCTGAGCAGCTGACACATGTCAATAACGCTTCTCCAGAAGTCAGGGTCTGCCGATTCCAGCACGGATGGGAAGGCAAGAAGGGAGCGACTGAAATGGCTCCTGTCCATTCCGACTTCAGAGGCCGAGGGCAGGTGGCCGGCGCTGACAGGGCCCATTGGAAGGGCTGTTGAGTGAAGCACTGCGATTTCCAGCCCCAGCCAGAGAAGGTGTTTAACTGTCTGCCTTTGTGTGGAATTCTATTAACCTAGAGGGAGAAACTCATTTTCTCTCCACTGAGAGCTCTGAGTGGCATGTTGCCTATGTTTTTTACTAATAAAAATGAGAACATAGAGTCATTATTACTGCATAATTGCATTTCTTTGCTAGGACAACTCTTTCAAAGCCTGGTTGCTGAAGGTGGGACAGGGGAGATAATAAAAGGGACCTCGATGTGAGCTGCTTGGGAACCACCTGTGTAGGAGGCACCTTGGGAGTGACTCTCCAAGAGCTCAGGGCCCTACGAGAATCAGAGCAAGTGTGGGCAGGGAAACCTCTCTCAGAGTTACCAGACGGCACCACAGCCCTGGTGCCAGCTCCAGGAATCAGGTGACCTTAAGCAAGGCCCTACCCTCCTGGAAGCGCTGTTTCTTCTTCTTTTCTTTTCTTTTTTTTTCCTCCAGGAAATCAGAGCTCATATTCCTGCCCTGCTTGACTCACAAGGTTGTTCTGAGAATCAACTGACATCAATCATGGATTCTTTCCTTCACTTATTCAACAATCATTTACCCGGGTTTGTTACGTGCCAGACATTGTGCTAGGTAATGAGATGCAAAAAGGAATAAAACTCAAAACTTGCCTTCAAGGATCGCACAGTCTCGTAGAGGGCACACAGAGAAATAGATGGGAATAACAACACAATGTGGAAGGGGGGGACCTTAGATGCTCACCCTGCTTTGGAAAGCCAGAGGAAGTCTTATACCCCACCCACCTGGTCCAGGTGATCAGACAAGGTCTCAGCATGGTTATGCCTGAACTGACTTGCAAAAGGTGAGCAGGTAAATGGGAAACATACCGCATCATTTCCAAATGTGAATAAGATCATGATGTCACACATGAGCTTGAGGGTTGACCTTGATGCTCCAAGTCTGAATAAAATTCTTGCTGTGTGCATTTTATGAGCATGGCTGCCCAGCGAGGCTGTAGAAGAAGGAGAGGATTGTCGTCAAGGGGATTTTGGTCAAGCTGCTTGGTCCCATGTGGAGGACAGCATCCCAATTGCCTCCTTAAGTCGTATATGCTACCCCTAGTCTGCTGTGGATAAAGCCTGTTCCTCAGATCAGAAACTTAATTTGACCTTTCAGGCTGGTCACAAAAGAGACCAAGATGGAAGATTGACCAGCTTTAAGATGACAGGAATTAAGATGGTGGCCCCCATAAAAACACAGACAGGAGCCGAACCAGGTGTTTACAAATCGCTTGAGCCCTTTAAGGAAAAACAGAGTTAAGTAAAAAAAAGACATCCATACTTTGGAAACATTCTCATCCTTATACTGTTGACATTTTCTATCATTCTTTTCCTTTTGGCCTCCCTTAATATTAAGTAAGGTTACTTTTTAAGACGCCAACACATCTCAGCTCCAGAGGACTTGGACTAGACCTTTACAGGATGATCTTAAGCTCTTGGGAGTCAGCACGGTGGTAACAAAAATTAGAGTGAGAAAGTCCTCTTTCTATCCAGAGCAATATGGTGCTCAGGAGGCCCAAGTTCAGGCCACATTTTCAGCCACCCATCCCAGTGGGAATTTCTCCTTCAAGTACTCTTTTCGGTCAAAATTTTGAAGTGTTCCTGTGTTTCTTTGTGTTTCTTTTCACGGAGGGGACATTTCATTTATAATAACTCTAGGAACATAGAACCAAGACTAACATAAGGACGCTCTCTCCTCCAAGATGACGGAGAAGTCCCAGGAAAGTGAGCTGGGACATTCTTAACCTGTTCTATGGGTGCTGGCACCTGTTTATTGGTCTGTCTGCCAGCACTGCCAGGGACTCACGCAGGATGGGGTCTGTTTCCTGCTGAACAAGGGAGAAATGTTTATCCCTCACCTCTGGGCCTCTAATGAACATAATATCGTCAGGGAATAGCAAAGAGGGCAGATTTCCTGGAGCGTGGGACCGGTTGTGGCGGGAGTGGGAGGAGATGAGGCCAGCCAGGTAGGTTGGGTCCAGGCTGGGAAAGGTCTGGAATGCCATTTGAAGGAATTGGACTTCATCCTGGAAGGACTGCCTGCAGAGGATTTCAAACAGAAGCCTGCAGTGCTGATGGTTGCAGGTTGGAACGGCCACCTGGTGGTAATGTAGATGATGTGCTGGTAAGTGATGTGAGATCCGAGGTGGCAGGCAGAACAGCTATGACACAGTTGCAGTAATCCAGCAGGAAGCTAGAGGAAGGCCGTGGCAGCGGGGACGCCTGCCCACAAAGCAATGGAATTAAAAGCTCTTGAACCCCTGCTGTAAAAACTGGTGCCTTGGGCGAAAGGTGTGAAGCATCCTGTTAGAGCCTCACCCTCCTTTGAAGACAACCTCCCCTGTAATGCCGCTCTTGTTCCTCTGGCATCACCACCCCACCCTACCCCTCTGCCCTCATGGCTGCTCCGGCAGGCTGGCTAGAGGGCCTCTACCAGAACATCAGCCACTTAACTTCACACATAGGCATTCAGTCTCATTAACTCACTTCCTTAACCTTTCCCCTGACAGGCGTTTATGAGCAGGCAGAGGGCTGGGCTGGAGGGGACTGGTGTCAGGAGTACTTAATAGATACCTAGGGGCAAATCTAACCAGTTCCCTGCCACTGAGACAATTTCCCACCCCGCTATGCAGAGCACACAGGGGATCATTGAAATCTACTTTGACTCACTTCTTCCTAAATAAAATGACTTTCTTCTCAGGGACAGAGATGTGTCTACTCCTCTTTGTACCTTCTGCAAGGTAAAACACTCAGCTGGCACACACTAGGTGCTCGGTGGGCATTGGGCTCTTGAATACTTTTGGACCGCTTCCAATCCGTCTTTGCCTGTTCCTTCAATGTTGCCACCTCCAGCTCTCCCCAAGGAGGCTCAAGGTAAGTAGGAATGGTTTGGGTCTTTTAGGAGTCTCTGTTAATTAATGGCTGTGCCCTTACAATTCTGCCAGGCAGAAGAGTGTTGTACCTGGTCCCTGCTCAGAGCGATGTAGGTAAGGATGGGACGCTGGCCTTGTACAGGCTCCCGTCTCCTGGTTGAGGACAGCATTTCATTCCATGGTCCCTCTGTGCTAAGGCTGGAGAGCCAAGGGTCAGATTTCTACTTCCTTGCCAGCCAGAAAACAGATTGTTGCTATTTCTCTTTCCAGTTGAAAGCCCAGTGCCAGACGGAGTTGTCGATCAACTTACTGAAGCTGTAAGTTACGGAGGCTTTGGTCTCTCTGTCCTCTGATCTAGTAGGCCAGGAGTCTGAGAGTCCTGTTCTATCCAGGAGGGCAAAGGCAGCCATTCCTTGCAGTTGACACAGTTTCTCACCCCCACTGCCATGTCCATCCCCTTTCCCTTCTTCTGGCCCCTCCTGGAAATCTCATCGAGCCCGTAGGAGATAGCCTTGGTATTGCTTTGTGGGGTCTCCTAGAATGGCAATACCCCCTGAATATCGAGCAATAGGAATGAAACTCGGGGACACCATCATGTCCCAGCACAAAGAGCCAAGTCCCCTTTCTTTCCCCAAACCAGGGATTCTTATTTGCGATCCAGACATGATGTCCCAGTGACAGCCACCACAAGAGCCATGGGTCCTGGAAAGAGAAGTGCCTTGAGGCTCCTGTCCATGTCAGTGAGCCAGACAAGTCACAGCCTTTCTGATCAGTGAAGGAGTTCACGGCCTCTATCAAGTTCGGCTAGTGACAGTGGCTTTCCATTTATTTTGTGTCACGCATGTGGGAGACGCTCATCCCTGACCCGGTCATACAAAGCATGGAGACTGACACTTTGGAGTTCAGGAGGAGCAGTGGGGCCAGGAGAGGGGACACGTTCCACAGGGAAGGGAGAGGACATGGCTTGGGGCAGGGAAACACCCAGGTTCCATTTCTACAGAAACCCACCCCATCCTTCCCACACCCAGGGGCATGGCCTCGAGCACTTCTAACCCATCACTGAGGCCACCTTGCCCTCTTAGTCAGTGCTCTCTCCTATAGAGCAGGCCTCGCACTAGATACTGGGGATTCAGCAGTAAATGCCACAGCGAGGTCTGCTCCAGTGGTCCTTACGGTATATAGGAGCAACAGACAATAGCTCAAGGAATGAAAAAATCCTATACAATTACAGATAGTGGTAAATATTAAGACAATAAGACAACGAGAGTCAGGACAGCCTAGAAAGCACCAAGGACGTGACAGTTACGACAGGCATGTTCAAGGACCTGGAATAGGACCAGTGAGAAAAGGCAAGTGGAGCTGGGGAGGTTGGACAAGGCAGAAGGCTTGGAGGCCACGGATGGGGATCTGGAAGCCACAGGAGGGTTGTGAGCTGCTGGGCATTTTAGAGTGGGGGTTACCTGAGTGAGGCCATGACACCCAATGGGCCAGGGCAGGGGCAGAAGTGGAAGGTCAAACCACGGAAGCACATCATAGCCTCTCACGGGACGTGGTGCATCTCATGCCCACTCATATATATCACGTTGGCAAGTCACGGCCAAAGCACAAAGGCAGTGGGGTGTGGAGGTACATTCTGCCTACACTGCACCGTGACAAGGGCCAGCAGGGGAGGGACACCAAATCCTCCTTCCTCCCACATCCGCTGAGGCAGCGGTATCAGAATGGAGACCTGCGAGATGCGAAGGCATCGGCCAGCTGAAGAGGAACATTCTCACCAGAGGGAAGACACACTAGAACTTGGTGTGTCCCAAGAATAGGGAAGAGCGTGGCTGGAGCCGAGTGAGTCGGAAGATTGGCACAGGGGAGGTCACATGGGCACTGGGCTCGGTGTGGCATTGCTTGGAGGGCACGGGAAGGAGTCGGGGTTTATGTCCAAGGGTCATTGGAAGCCACTGCCTGGCGTGTATTCAGAGATGGAAGTGATCGGATAAGACTTACTTTTTAAAGGATCTCCTCGGCTGCTTTTGAGAGAAAGGACAGAGGCAATAAGAGGCCATAGGAGGATCAGGTGGGTGGCCAGTGCAGCCTGTTGTTTAGGCTAGAGATGGTGGTTGCTTGGACTTGGGGTGTGACCACAGAGATGAAGAGAAGTGGATGTACTGGAAAGATCAGTTGAAGGTGAATGGACAGACCTTGGTGACAGAGTAGATGTAGGAACTGAGGAAGAGAAGGAGGTGTGAGGAATTAGTCCCAGGCTCCGAGCTTAGACCACCATGGGAATGGGGTGCAATTTAGGAGGAGGGAGAGATCATAGGGCCTGGAGGGAGGGGCAGTTCTAAACTGAGGTGTCTTTCTGGGAAGTAGTTAGGTGCCTCAAGACAAAAGTACCCCAATGACCCCTTCCAGGAGCAGTGAAGGCGTGGTGGGTCCGGTGGAGTGAACCCTCTGCCTGAGAGGGGCGGCCCAGGCTGTTCATGAGAAAAGTTCTGTGTGTGGAGTTGGTGCTGTGGGGAAGCCAAGGAGCCACGGAGTCACTAATGCCTCTGTGCCTGTGCCTTGTGCTCCATTGCTGGGAGCCGGGAGAAATGCTCTTGGGCTAGGATACATGTTTTTATCCCACAAGTAAATATCATGAGAAATTACATGTAAAAGAGTCCAAGCTGTCGAGATGTATATGGAGTAAAATGTGGACTCTGCCACCTCAGATTCAATAGCTTGGTCCTCGGTGACATCCCCCAAAGCCTGTTGTGAACTTTGTCCAGGATAGAACTCACATCACATAAAATCCTGACTCTTAATGTATGTAATTTGGTGGTTTTTCGTGCATACCCCAAGTGGATCTTATGCTCCCTGATGTTTGCTGCTGACTAGCCCAAGGCAAGTTCACCCCAGGGCAAATGAGAGTTTCTGAAAGTGCAGCAAACTCTTGAGAGTTGGTTCAGTGCAATGTGACATGACACTGACATCACTGACAGCGTGTAGCACTGGGGAGAGAAATGCCCTGTGCGGGCCTGCAAGAGGGCACGCTTTTATATTTTACTCTATATTAATCCGGACAGCTTGAACTTTTTGCATATAACATTTTATGTTATTACTTTGGGGACAAAAACAGAAACCACAAAAGAAGTCACTGTGATAATTGAAGGCAGCCTGGCATCATTGAGAAATAGGGAAGTGAACGTGTTTCAGTCCTGGGTATGCAGCGCCATGACTGTGGGATGTAGGGCAAGTCCATTTCCTTTTCGGGTGTCAGTTTCCCCATCTTTACAATGAAGAGAAATTTCCGCTTCCTTCCTCCTCTGAAGGCCAGGACTCTGTGAGCCTAAGGATGTCATCATGTGTCCCAAGTATCCCTTGTGCCTTTTCTCTTCCTAATGCATCTTCATCCCCTCCACACTCACAGGCGTTCAAATGGTCACTGTGGGATGGATGGAGTAGGGAGAGCAGGGAAAGGCTGTGTAGATGACGTTAGCACTGAGTTTATAAGTTTATTTATTTATTTATTGTATAAAGTTAAAGTGCACAACGTGAAGTTTTGATTTATATACACAAAGTAAAGGGACACAGGCACCAAGGTTGTCACTAGAAGGGGATGTGAGGACAAAAGGGCCTTCTAAGAAAGTGAGATAAAGGATGGAAGATGAGACAAGCACACGAGTTGGCCTTGTAGGGGCAGAGGCAGTTCATCCATTGCCACCGGGCCAGAGCAGAGAATAGGGACACAGACACAGACAGTGAGTAGGTTTGATGGTGGGAAGATGACGTGATTCTCAGGCAGTTGCACCTGTTTTCTCAGTGAACTATGGGACAAGGTCATCAGCAGGGGGGTTGGAAGTTTGAGGAGAGAAGAAGGGTGAAAGAGTACCTTTGGAGAGAGGGACGAGGAGTATAATACCAGGCAATTGGCCACCAAATTTCAGCCAGCCAGTGCTAGGTTAAGATGCCCCTGACAACATTCATCTCTTCAAGCACAGCTGGGAAGCAGGCTGGACCTGCGGGGTTCAGAGAGGCATGGGGCTGTAGACACACAAGGGCACTGGAGGGAGAGAGAGGCAAAGGAACTAAAGGGGTCGGTAAAGGAGTGTTTATAGGGCTGGATGGTGCATCTAACTAGATAAACAGGGAAAGAAGGGCATGGCATGTGTATGGGGGAGCAGGTGTGTGCCTGTGTGTTGCAGGGGGTCAATGGATTCATGGACCCTGTGGGGCTAAAGATTTGTTGGATTGAAGGTTCAAGAGCAGAAGGTGGTGGTCAGAGAATGGGGTGCTTGAAAGGGAGGATTGTGGTGCAGTGGTTATTAGTGATGATTTGGGTGGGTCCTTAGGAGTGAATGGCTGAGGTGCACTTCAGGGGAACATAACTGGACTGAGGTGGCCAGGGCATTGAGAGGCCAGGTGGGAGATGAGGATCCACGTGGACAGTGAAATTGCCAAAAGTAACAACACGCATAGCAGTGGGGAGGATGCCAGGATTCCAGGGGCTACAACCTTCTGCGAATGGGACACAGTGACAGGGGCAGGGGTTGGAAGATGATTGCTTCTGAGAGGGGTAGTGGGTGGGAGAGTCTGATGGGGTACTAGCAAGGAGTTGGTAGTTTTTCAGGATGTGCTAAGAGTCCTTGAGAGACCGCTGGCCATGAAGAGCAAGGCAGCCAGTAAGCTTGCCTCTGCCACACAGGGGTTGCAGAGGAGATGCTGATGTCAGTGGAAGGTGCACAATCACAGTGAAGCTCTTGAAGACCTGTTGCTCAAGGTGTATAGGTTCTGTACATGAGAGTACTTTGCTGAGGGTCTTTTTCTCCAGTATAACTTGCTGCACCCATTGATAAGTGTCATAAGTAGTGCAATATTTTTTCAAACTTGTATTAACCACCTCCTAGGATATAGCTCTACCAATGGTGACAGTAGTCGTATAATGAGTATAGAAACCACTGGCCCCGTGGGATGAGAATCTGCCCATTACAGACTATGCGGATTGGTCAGGGTAGGACAGTCTGTGCTGCAGAATGGATACCTCCAGTATCAGTGGCTTATGATCACAAAAGCTTCCCTTTTTGTTCATGCTGCATGTTCATCACAGGTCAAAAGTGGTCTCATCTCCACAGACTCATTCAGGGACTCAGGCTGGTGGAGGCTCCACCTCTTGTAGCTGCATCCTCTGGAAAACAGGACCACCTCTGGCTCAAGGAACAAAGCACACCAGTTATTATATGCTTGGGACCTCAAGCAGCACATATCATACCAGTTATTGCCCACAGGCCAGAACTAGTCACACAGCTACTCCTAACTGCATGCGACAGAGACAGGGGGCCTGGGGGATGGAGAGACTAGGAAATGCAGAGGAGCACACAGGATATGTGGTGAGCACAACTGTGTGTACTACAGGGACCTTTTACCAGAGGGGTTCAGGCGACTTGTTTCACCAATAGTTTAAAAATCCTTGGGGGTCTGTTTTGTTAGGAAATTTTATGGGTGTTTTATTTTTGTGTTTAATTTGTTTTGCTACTCATGGCTCATTTGAGATGAAAGTGTCCCTGCTGTTCCTCTAGTTTCCTTCCATTCATTTACACATTCAGTCACTCACACATCCATTCAGCATGTATTTGTTGAGCACCTACAGTGGGGTAAAAACGTCTGCCCTTATGGAGACGATGTCCCAACAGGAGCAGACAAAAAACACGATACACATGTGTGAGGCTGGCAATTGGTGAGGAAGAATAAAGCAGGGCGGGGATATGGAGTGCCAGACCTGGGGGCTGCAGTCAGTTTTCCATAGGCAGTGAGGGAAAGCCTAAGTAAGAAAGCACCTTTGAGCAATTGCCTCACCGGGTGAAGATAGAAAGCAATGAACCTTTCTGAGGGAAGAGAGAGTTTTATAAGATTTAAAGATTCTTCTGATGGCAGGACACTGCAATAAATGAAAGGAACGGCTCTTTGTTACTCACAGTTCCACATAAGAGCAGGCTGCTAGGCAGAACCACACCTGAGGACAGGGTGACAATGAACTAGAGCTGTAGGGGCAGCTTATGTATGGCTAGCAGGGTGGCGGAGGCTAAGTTTTGTGAGCTCCTTGTGGATTGGCTAAATTGAATAATGTCCCAGTTCCAAGGAATAGGGACTGTCCCTAGCTGTCTAGCCCCAGGATGATTAGGACAGGTGCATAGTGGCCTGAAGTGTGACAGCTTGATAAAGGAAGAGGTTGGAGTGTGAACTTAGCCAGCTGCTTAGTAAGGGGAGCTTCCTAGTCTCTAGCCAGGGCCTCAAAACTAGGTCAAGACAGCATTTAAAAAAAAAAAAACAAAGGGCCTCTTCAGCAAATGGTGCTGGGATAACTGGATATCCATATACAGGAGAATGAAACTAGATCCATACCTCTCGCCGTATACTAAAATCAACTCAAAATGGATTAAGGATTTAAATATACACCCTGAAACAATAAAACTTCTTAAAGAAAACATAGGAGAAACACTTCAGGAAATAGGACTGGGCACAGACTTCATGAATACGACCCCAAAAGCACGGGCAACCAAAGGAAAAATAAACAAATGGGATTATATCAAACTAAAAAGCTTCTGCACAGCAAAAGAAACAATTAACAGAGTTAAAAGACAACCAACAGAGTGGGAGAAAATATTTGCAAAATATATATCTGACAAAGGATTAATATCCAGAATATATAAGTAACTCAAACAACTGTGCAAGAAGAAAACAAGCAACGCGATTAAAAAATGGGCAAAAGAGCTAAGTAGGCATTTCTCTAAGGAAGATATACAAATGGCCAACAGACATATGAAAAAATGCTCAACATCACTCAGCATCCGGGAAATGCAAATCAAAACCTCATTGAGATACCATCTAACCCCAGTTAGGATGGCTAATATCCAAAAGACTGTGAACGATAAATGCTGGCGAGATTGCGGAGAAAAAGGAACTTTCATACATTGTTGGTGGGACTGCAAAATGGTGCAGCCTCTATGGAAAATGGTATGGAGGTTCCTCAAACAATTGCAGATAGATCTACCATACGACCCAGCTATCCCACTGTTGGGTATATACCCAGAGGAATGGAAATCATCAAGTCGAAGGTATACCTGTTTCCCAATGTTTATCGCAGCACTCTTTACAATAGCCAAGAGTTGGAACCAGCCCAAATGCCCATCATCGGATGAGTGGATACGGAAAATGTGGTACATCTACACAATGGAATACTACTCAGCTATAAAAACGAATGAAATACTGCCATTTGCAACAACATGGATGGACCTTGAGAGAATTATATTAAGTGAAACAAGTCAGGCACAGAAAGAGAAATACCACATGTTCTCACTTATTGGTGGGAACTAAAAATTAAAATATAAATTCACACACACACACACACACACACACACACACACACACAAACCGGGGGGGGGGGGAAGAAGATATAACAACCACAATTATTTGAAGTTGATACGACAAGCAAACAGAAAGGACATTGTTGGGGGGAGGGGGGGAGGGAGAAGGGAGGGAGGTTTTGGTGATGGGGAGCAATAATCAGCCACAATGTATATCGACAAAATAAAATTAAAAAAAAAAAAAACAGAAAATTATATCACAGACGGTTCCAGATAAGGCCCCTAGAAAGGAGGGCATCTGATACATTAGAGCAAACGAAGGATTCGGAGATAATCTGAAGATAGAAATGACAGATTTGCTGGTAGAACAGACAGTGGGGTGTGAGATAAAGAGTCGAGGATAACTTCAAGGTTTTTGGTCCGAGCTACTGGAAAGGTGGAGCTGACATGAGTGAGATAAGAAAGATGTCGGAGAAATAGGTTTGGAGACAAGAAAGGAGTTAGGATTTGATCACGTTAAGTTTAGGATGTCTGTTAGATGTACAAGTGGAATTGCCACGCGTATACAGTTGGATACCTGAGTCTGTTGCTTGGGCAGGATGAAGAGATAACGTTGGGAAAAGTCAGTGTGTGTGTTTTTGTGCATGTAAATCCATGAGACAGGGCAGAGGCACCTAGAGAGTGAGAGGAAGTGTAGGTAGGTCGAGGGACTCATCCTTGGACATATGTGGAAAGAAACAGTAAGGGAGACTGAAAAGGAGCTGTCAGGGAGGTGGAAAGAAAACAAGGAATGAACGACATCCTGACAGCCAAAGAAGGGAAAGTGAGCCACGTGCCACACTGAGCGTTAGTGGTGTGCCGTTCTTTCCTTCATTTGCATGTGTCTCTGTCAGAGCATGCCTTATAAGATGTCCCTAGTGCAGCCAAACTGAATCCCTAGGTGCACATGTCTCTTTGTCACTGGAGTATTCACAGTTACAGAGTCAGAATCCTACATTGTAGACTCCCATTCCGCTTGTGGCAGATTCCCTTTAAGACTTGTTACCTATGGTGTCACGACTATTTTATGAGAACATTTTTGTTCATTCGAAGATTTATTATTGTGTGGTAATCGGTGTCAATCCAACATAGCTCCTGCCCTCCAGGAGAATATAATGTAAGGTAGGCACTGATGGATTTCATAAGATAATTACAAAGGGGTTTGACAGTTCAGAAGAGGCAAAGATCACTTTCAACTGGAGGGAGTTGGAGGTGGGATCAGAAAAGGTCTATGGAGCTGGTGATGGGCGTAGAGGATATTAGGATGGCTTGACTGTATAGTCACAAACTTTGTCTTCCTTTCCTGCTATGACTAATTCAAAGTAGACTACTGATGTTTCCATTACTTTCACATTCCCGGCATTTCCCTGCTGTTGTCACAATCTATTTCTGAATCCTTCCAAGCAAATCTCAGCTGGTGTTAAACCTTGTTCATGTAAACAATTTTGTTTAGTTGTGTTTGTCCCCCTTACTTTATCTAATGGTATATGAGTACAGGCAGCTGAAGGCTTACTTATATGAGTCTTGAACTACTTCTCCCATCTTGTCATTTGGAAATAACTGACAGTATTTCTCTGTGTCACATATCTTGTCCACCATAGCATTTGGTTTGCCAGTGTTTTTTTTCTACTTGAGTCCCTTCATCAGTTTCATAAATCTTCTGGAAAACATGTTAAAATTTAATTCTGAGATAAGCTCTTTGCCCTTTGCCAAGAGATCACTATTCTAGCATCAGAAACCATGATATAAAATCTTTATCAGCAAAGTCACAGCATCTTTCTGCTTTCTGCATATGCTTCTTTAGGACAAATTTAGCAACTGGAATAAGAGATGAGGATTCGACCACTACCCCTGAGTTTTGATTTTTCTACCCTGACAATATGCAAGATTGATTGGGGTAGGGAGAGACTGGAGAAAAGGAACCCAGCCCAGAGGCCATTGGATCGTCCAAACAACTGGAGAGGACAAAGCAGAGGGGCTCTGCCCTGCACAGTCATGTCTCCAGTCCCAGGTCAAGTCCTGGGATCATCGTCTGTTGCTCTGTTATCTTCAGTCCTTCTCTGCAGGCTTCCACACAGCTTTCTTTTCCAGCTGGCCTCTGCCCTCGCCAGGCTCCCCTTGTGTCCATTTCTCATGCACCATTTATGTCACTGTCTCAGCAGCCTGCCTGTCCTGGACTTCCTATTGTAATTGTCTTTGGAAAGTGTGGAGCTGACTCTTAGAATTGTTGACACCATGAGTGCCTTAAAGTCACTTGGTATAGTATGGATATGTTGTCCCCTCCACGATATCATGTTGAAGTGTCATCCTCCATGTGGCAGTGTTGGGAGGAGTTTGGTTCATGGGGTCGGATCCCTCATGAATAGATTATTGCCCTCCAAATGCGGGTGTGTGGGGTGGGTAGTGAGTGAGATCTCGCTCTATTAGTTCCTTTGAGAGTTGATTGTTTAAAGGACCCTGGCACCTCTCGTCCCCTCTCTCTTGCTTCATCTCACTCTGTGATCTCCTTGCAACTGCTGGCTTCTCTGCACTTCTCCACCAGGAGTAGAAGCAGTCTGAGGCCTGCGCCAGATGCAGCTGTCCTAGAATCGTAAGCCAAATTAAGCTCTGTTTTTATAAATTACCCACTCTTAGGCAATCTCTTATAGCAACACAAAAACAGACTAATTTTTCACTAATTTCCATCACATGGCCCTAGCCCACCTTCCACTTTTGTATTTTCTTTCAGATTGGGGAACCAGACCTGTCCCTATGGAATCACATTCCCAGCAGGACATTTCTGAAGAAGGCTCATTCTGGGCCCCTTTGTTGCGTGACACTTGGGGATGTGAAGGCCACTTAGAGAGACATCTGGGACAAGTAGCAGAATAGCACCAGAGAAACTCTGGGGAGGGTGTGTCCTATGAGCACAGTACTTTTGAGGGAAGTTTCGGACTGAAGTCAGTCCTTGTTTCCCAGAGCGGAGTTCGTACAGGAGAGAGTCTCCTACACGGGACACACACGTAGGGACCTTGATGCCGAATTTAGATCTGATTACTCAGCAGGGGTTCTGTGTGGGAAAGATACTCAACAGTTAAAAAGGGTGAATAAGGAAATCTGTAAAGCCAAGTCATGCCAGATAGTCATGTAAGATCTTGTACATAACAATAAGGAATTACATGACAGTAATACAGTCCACTTAATAACTTTTCCTATTATAAGTTAAAGGGTTAAAAATAATCTTCCTTAACTACAAATATCTTGTAAAAGAGATGTTCTAACCTTTCCCACCTATTCTGTCCTTCATTCCTGTCAAGAAATTACATCAGCATTTAAATTAAGAGTGCCTAACATACCAAGCTTGCTTTGGAAGAAACATGCTGAATGTTTTACATACAATAACTGCTACATGACCCAAGGTTGACTCTAGTCCAGGACTTTATCAGCAAGCAAAATTACTTTAAACACATTACCCCTCATCTTGCTCATCTTCTGCAAAAGGTCTTTTGTGCCCACGCTCATCACTTCCTTCATCGTGTCCTGCGTTAAAATAAAGATGAAAAACAGTTTTACCAGATGTATGCGATTTTGGCCATTTCTCATGGAGAAATACCCTCACCGTGGAATTTCTAAGGCCTTTGGACTACAAAGGCTTTTGGAACAGACCTATACAGTACAGGGAATCATCATGTGCAGGTGAGAGGAAGTTAGGCCATCGCTCAGAAAGGTTTTCTAGAGACGTTTCTGCAAGCCTTTCTGGCTTCGAGTCACAGTGAACCAGGTCCTACTCATGACACATTTCAGAAGAAGGAATGCCCACGTCTGAGCGTCTGGAACTCTCCAACTGCTACAGGGTGGGAACATGACAGGGGAACCCTGCAGGCCAGGAACAGGCTTTACAAACATAGGCTGTTTAGCGTTTGGAACAGGTAGAATCCGAAGCTGTGAGCCTGGGGAGCGGTGGCGCCCACGTGCTCCACCTGCAAAGAGTTCAGAGAGACGGTGCCCTGGGGCGGGACTCTTCTTCGGGGGCCCCGCGGGCGTCTTTCCCTTGGTGCTCATCGTCAAGCGCTGCCATCGCCTGAGCCTCCACCGGGGACGTGGCCTTCCTTCCCATGCGCTTCCCTCCAGCGGGCGCCAGGGTGCGCTGTCTTCCCGCGCTGCAGACCGCTCCTGGACGTCTGGAGTGCAGAGCCACGCTGCAGAGACAGGCAAGCCACAGGACAGTCAGAGGGCACGTCCCAGGCTGCACAGGCGTGGTGCTGTCCTGCCCTAGAGTCTGTGCTGGCAGCCGGAGGTGACGAGGAGAGGACGTCAGCCCCCGTCCCGCCCGCCGCCCCACCCCTGAGCTTCAGTCCCTCTGCAGGGCTCCTGTCGCTGGGACACGAAGAAACTCAGTGCTGCTCCCGCTGCCCAAGGGCCCCCGCGTGCGGGCCGGGAGCAGGGCCGGCCTTGGGGAACACGATCCGCCAGCCCCCCCCCCCCCCGGCCGTCTCCATGGGAACCGAAACCTTTACGCTGGTCCTGTATGGCGAGGCGAGGCCGCTGGCCACTCACTGGCCCAGACGCCTTCTAAAGTTCTCCAGGGACCGGGTGTCCCTTCCTGACAGGTGACCAGCAGGGCAGTAGGGGCAGACGCGGAAGGTCCCCTCCCCACCCGACAGCACGTACGTGGCCCCACTGCCACCCTCCCCCTGTTCTGGCCCACCCGGCAGGATCCCAGACCCCAGGTGACTCCAACTCCTCCGGGACGTCTCTTCAGAGGTCCGCCAGGCTCTACCTGCGCCCACACACTCGAGCCCCAGGCCGCGGGGCCACTGAAGAATTTCATGCCCGTGTGAAATGCAGGAAGCAGCTGTATTTTTGCTCTTTTCTCCTCAAACGCAGCCCAATAAAAAATAAATAGGAACCCTGAGTGTCATTCAGTAAGCACCCACTCGGCCTATACTTTGCACCTGGCCCTGTGCTGGCACCTTGGAATATATATATAAATAAGAAGAGGGTCTGGTGACTGTCCCACCACAAGTTCCGTCCAATGAGGGAGAGACACGTGTTACTGGAGCAGCAATGGCTGTTGCCTCTGGTGTGACACGTGGCGGGCCTGGTGGTTTCCATCAGACAATAAGCGGCTGGACTCAGACCTACTGTTGCAATGTAAGCAGCTCCCAGCCCCATTAGAATTCTCTGTAATCCATGCACACGTGGGGCAGGATCAGAGGGCGGGGAGGCCCCCCTTTGAGGAAGAGTGTGGGGGAGGGGTGCGCTGCAGCCAGGGTGCAGGCGCGAGCAGCAGGTGTGCAGCTCCCTTGGCGGGATTGTCACCCGACTTCCTCTTCCTACCACAGCTTCGTGGTCCAGTCTGCACTGTGGCGGCAGCAGCGACATAGGCGTGGTGGCTGCCCTGCACAGGCGATCCGGCCTGGAGCCATCTCCAGCAGGTATGGAGCTGGGCCCCCGGCACAAAGGCAACCCAGATAACAGGGGATCCCCCAATGACCCTT
This sequence comes from Cynocephalus volans, assembly GCF_027409185.1. Lineage (NCBI taxonomy): Eukaryota > Metazoa > Chordata > Mammalia > Dermoptera > Cynocephalidae > Cynocephalus > Cynocephalus volans. The sequence goes on from NC_084478.1 coordinate 148,448,720, forward strand.
GCTACCTTCCTAGGGGCCAGTAGCCGTAAGTTTTCCCTGGAAGTTGAATCCCACTAGCACCGTGCGGCCTCCCTGCCATTTCCAGTCATCACAACCAGCCTGGGAAATTCAGGGTCACCTAATCCAAACTTGACCCTGCCCAGGGGTCAGGACAATTGGCTCTGACCCTTGCTCTTGAGGGAATGTGGCTGTAGCCCTTCCCCTCCCCCCACCCCCTCCTACTTCCACTGACTGATGTATCCCTGTCCAAGCATGGGGTGGGGGAATAAGGTGGGGGGTGTATGTGAACGAGTGAGGGGCACAGGGGGCTGTAGGTAACAGGGTGGGAGTGGGGAGCACAGGGAAATGAGAGTGGGGAGCTTGGGGATAAAGGTTAGGCTTGGGTGTGTGCAGGGCTTTGAGTAGGGATGGAGCTTGGGAAGGGTTGGATTTGGGGGGGAGGGGTGGGTTTTAAGAATTTGTGGGGTTTGTACTGGGGTTGGAACAGCAACATTACCCCTGGATCTTTTCTGCCTAAGCAGCAGCCCCCAGTTGGGTAGTTTCTTGTATCCCTGCACCAGGGTCCTTGTGTACACCTCTGGAGACTCAGCATTGACACAACCTGAGCGGGAGACGTGGACCAGAACCAACATACGTCTGTCTTGCTTTGGATAGATCCAGTGGAGCGGGACCCATCACCTCTGATCTGCCTGACTGGACAGAGCTAGAGAGCAGAGGGAGTGCTGAGTGCTAGTGGAATCGGAATCGCAGCAGCATCTGAACTGCTGGTGGGACCTACTCAGCAGGGTGAGCAGCTGGGAGGTGGGCTGTGTTGGGAGGGGACTGTGTAACCCTGGTAAAGAGCAGGAATGGAGGGGCTGCCTGCCAGGGCTCACAGACTGCAGGGCAGGGCCACACCTACAGCAAGAGTTGTCTGTTTCCTGCAGTGTAGCAGAGGAGACCCTTTCTGGGTCCCTTTTCTGCTCCTGATACCAGCTTCCACTAATTTGAAAGCACAAGCTCTTGTTTTTCAGCACTCACCCTTGCTGCCCACCTCATCCCACACCGCCCCTTCCCTCACGCACCCCCTTGTGGCTAAGATGCTTCATTGGTTGGAAGCCGGTGACATCACCTGTTGCTCCTTGAGGGCCTTAACACTACTGCAGAAATCCTCCTGCAATGGAAACCCATGGTCCACACTGTTCTCGGCATCTATGGCAGCACTGCAGCTCGTCACACGCGCTCCATACCCGCCCCTCTCATTGTGCTGCACAGAGCTCCAGCCATCTCTCTCATCTGTCAGGCATTTTCTGAGAAAGAGGAGAGCTCTGCAGCTCCTTCTGCCAGCCTTTGCCCCGGCAAGGAGGGGGCCAGGTATTGTGGGGCAGCAGAGCCCCAGGGGGTGGGGGCATTTTCCTGCCCTCTCCTTCCTCGAGGGCTTTGTGATTGTCCCCAGGCATCAGGCCCTGCCTCCTGACACTGGCCTTTTCACCACAGGCATGCACAGCCCAGAGATTTCAAGGAGGAACCCACAAAAAATGGAGTTCAGCTAGGAGGGCTGAGGTGGAGGAGATTTTTTTGGGGAGACCCTCCACACTCTGCTCTCCACAAAATAACTGCAGGAGCCATGGGAATCAGGAACTAAATCCCTGCATGGGGAGGTGGGGGCAGAGGAGGTGCTCTGGGTGGAGGTGGGGAGTTGGGTGTTAACGATGCTCTCACCCCTTTGCATTACAGGCTGTGGAAACCTGGGACACTTCTGCCTTCCTTCTTGGCATTGGCTCAGAATTATTTGAGTCCTGGTAAAGCTCTGAGCTGATTAGTGCCCTAGTATTAGATCAGTCCGTAGGCAGTGAGAGCCATGGCGGAGACACTGTTAGAGGACTGGTGCAAGGGCATGGGCCTGGACCCCAGGAAGGCCCTGCTGATCGTGGGCATCCCCGTGGAGTGTAGTGAGGCTGAAATTAAAGAGACCGTGAAGGCAGGCTTCAAGCCCCTGTGTGCGTACAGGGTGCTGGGCAGAATGTTCCTAAGGGAAGACAATGCCAAGGCTGTCCTCATCGAGTTGGCTGACTGTCAATTTTGCTACAATCCCTAATCAGATACCAGGAAATGGGGGCACCTGGGAAGTGCTGGTAGAACCCCGGAACCCAGATGAACAATTTATCAATTGACCTAAGAACTTCCTGAAAGATGAGGGCCGAAGAGTGGTAGACGTGGCCAAAACCCTGGCCTATAGCACCTTGTCCACTGAGGGCTCGAGCCAAGTCTGACCAGCAGTTTTGCAGCCTCTGGAAGATAGCACGTGGTACCAAAAACCGAAAGTGTTTTCAGGAAGTGCTTTCCCAGGCCCAGGCGAAAAGACCTTTGAAGTGTGGCTGGAGCAGGTCACTGACATGATGCAGATGTGGCAAGTGTCTGAGGTGGAGAAGAGGTGGCGTCTGCTGGAGAGTTTACGCGGCTCTGCCCTGTCCATCATGCAGGTGCTCTGGGCCCACAATGACTCTATCTCTGTGGAGCAGTGCCTGGACGCCCTGAAGCAGATCTTTGGGGATAAAGAGGACTTTAGAAGCTCTCAGTTTAGGTTTCTTCAGACCTTTCAGAAGACCGGAGAGAGTCTCTGCTTACTTGCTACGCTTAGAACCCCTGCTGCAGAAAGCCGTGGAGCAGAGCCCCTTAGAGCAGAGCACAGACATGATTCATCTGAAACATTTTCTAGCTCGGACCTGCATGTCCACCACCCTCCAGCACAAGCTCAAGCTCCTTGATCAGTGAGACTGTCACCCCATATTTATGGAGTTAATGAAAGTCATTCGAGATGAAGAGGAGAGGGAGGCCACCATGGCTGTGATGATGGAGAAGCAGAGTCCTGTAGGAAGAGACTGGAAGGCCGCAGGTAGGCAGGCAGTAGCGGGGGCCTTGGGCAGGCAGTCCCCGCAGCTCAGGTCCCCATGCAGGCAGGTTCTTTTGACGAGAGCAGCAGCCAGACCCTACAGGAAGGGGCTCTCCGATCACTGAAGCGCAGCCGACTACTGTGCTGCCACAGCACTGGGGAAGAAGGCCGTGGCCAGGCAGCGTGTGCCGCGGCTGAAGACAAACCTCCATCACTGGGGAGGACACAGGTTGTAGCAGGAGACAGCAGCATTGGGAAACAAGATGGGGACTGGGGCCATGAGCCCTACGATGCGTAGGCTCAGAAGATCCAGGCACCGCTTCTCCTAGCAGGCAGCAGAGACATTTTATCAAGGGGAAGGGGCAGCCCAGGAAAACAACAGTTGACTTGAGTGAGTCAGAGGGGCAGAGCAGCCAGGCCCAGGCTGTGCCCCTTCCTCCTCCACCAGCTGGAAGGGACTCCACCAACCAAGACCAAACCCCATGTGACTCACTGACGGCCCTGACGAGGTGCCAGAGATGCACATGGGGCGCCCGAGCCTCGGGTGGGGACACCAGGAAAGTACAGGCTCAAGAATGTACAGCTGAGGGCTCTGGCCCAGGCACCAGCCCAGTCATCTGGCCAACCCCTAACGCCCACCCTGTGTGCTCTGAGACTGCCCAGGGTCTGACCCAGACAGAAGGAATCAGTGCTGGTGAGGAAGAGCTGCAAAGCTGAAAAGTAACATCTCAGAGTGGAGCCCGCAGGATCCAGCCTGTCTTCAGGATCAACTACACTGCTCTAGGGGAGCTCCAGGAACAAAGCACCATTGAGCTGAGGGCAGGGGACGCAAAGGACCTGGGATCCCCATGCCAGCTGAGAGGCAGTTTTCTCCCCCTGTGTCATGACAGGGCTCAGTGGGCAAAAAGACCAAAGACTGGGAGAAGACCCCCAGGCAGGGGTGCTGGGTATCCAGTGGGCCAGTGTCCCCACAGCTGGCTTAGGCCAGATTGGGTGTGCAGGAAAGTTTTTGTTCCAAAGCAGGAGGAGCAGGAGGAGGAGGGGGAGCAGCAAGGGGAGGAGGGAGGAGTGGGGGTGCTGTCTCGTTCTGTTGTGTTTGTGCAGAGCCACAGGAGAGAGAAGGCAAGGAGAAACTGGGACTGGCATGGTGGACCATAGCTGAGCACCTGCCGATGCCGAGCCCTGCCCCACACCCTGCCACCTTGGGCAGCTGGCCTGGAGGCAGCCCTGAGTGTGTGTCCCAGGCCTGGATGAGGGACTTGAAGATGGCTGCTACCTGCACTGGACTGGGAAACATTAGGGGGAAAGAGGCCATTTCAATGGTGAAGCTGCCGGGGTCTTCCAAGAGGGGTCCCCCATTCCCAGTCCTGGGTCAGGCTGTTCCCTGTTCTGCGAAGCCCACCCTTATCTGTGTTGGCCCCGAGGTGACTCCCGTGTCAAGCAAGCGCTCCCATTCCCCAACCCCCACCGCCATCTTGTCTGTGCAAAGCCGTGAGACTCGTGTCCATCTGGGGCGCGATCTGGCCTACCGGGTCAGCCACCTCTGGGCCTGGGCACGTGCTGTGAGCTTCCAGGCCAGGAGCCAAGGCTCTGCTCGCTCTTGTCCAGTGTCGCTAGCTCCACCTCCGCTTTCTCAGTGAAGATTTAGGCCACTGGCTGCCTGTTCTTGTGGGGATGTGTGTGACCTTAACTGAGCATTTCCCCCCGGAGTCTCTGAGCTCTGATGTCCACCCTGCTCTTACTCATGCCTCAGTTTACTCGGCTCCTTGGTGTGTTCCCTGCCATGTTCTCCAGTGTCCTGTGACTGTCCTGTGCAGGCCATAGGGCAGAACACTGGCCCAGAGGGTCAAACCAGGAGCAGGTTTACTCAAGTGAGTGGACATTGCCAGAGTCCACCGTCCTGGCCAGAGGCAGATCGGGGAGCCCTAAGGAAGGGAGAAGGTGTTAGGGCCACAGTGTGAGCAGCAGATGTGGCACCTGGTCAGGAACCCCAGGAGGAGGGGTCCCCGGGACCCATGACCTCTCGTGGCTGTTGGGATGTCCTCTCTGTGATGTCCCCTTCTCCTCAGTGGTTCAGCAGATTTTTCTTGTCAGTAAAGTTCTCTGGATGTTGCAGCTGAGTCTCGCTTCTGCTGTGGGCAATTGACGGCTGGGCCACCCTGGGCTGGGATGGAGGTGGGGATGAGGGGACACAGGGGCCACGTTAACATTGGGGGAAGTGAGGGGCAGGGGCCGTGATGGTCTATGGGAGCCCCTGGGATGCACAGAACCCGTTGACATGACATGGGGCAGTGCCTGGTTGGGTCACCAGGGCACTCGGGCAGCCCCAGGAATAAGTGGGTAGAAGTTGAAGGGAGGGTGAGAAACAGCAGGCAGACCCCAGGCCCCAGGACCCCGGCTCTTCTACGAGTGGGACTATTTTATTTTGAATGGTTCGTGAAAGCAACTTCAGTAACTCAATAAAAGAAGACATTTTACTAAGTTGTTTGAAATATATTCTCAAACAATTTCATAGTTATTAAATAAAATGAAGACTGTGCATATTGTTAAATGTATAAAGTGCACATTACAAAAGGAAATGTATGAGAATTATCGATTCAAGGTTTTAGATGCATGTGCATTGACACTTCCACATACTACTGAATATTATACGTAGAAAGCAAAGCACTCTCAACAATTTACCTTTAAAAATAGATGTAAAATACATAAAGCACAAATAATTCATTATACATATACATTAGTAAAATTCCTAAATCAATGCTAAGAGCAGGTGTCATATATAGTGGACCAAAACCAATTAAATGACATTTTGGTGTCTCTGTGAAAATGACATATTCAGAAACCCATGGCTCAGCACTGGTATTTATTTATCTCGTTCAGTTGTCTCGAAAATATTTAGCACTTTAATTTGCTTCAAAAATACAAACAGAAGTTTCTTTTAATCATTTTTACGTCCATAGAATAGGTTTTCTTTTGAAATCAAATTTTCATTGAAATTGGCTCTGTAACATGATTCGTAATACACAAGTGTGAGCAGATAAAATTGATTTTGTCTTCTCTTATATTTTCCTAAAGAAAGAACAATTTAACCTTCAATGCTTGTGCTTTCTACCTCTTGGGACTGATAGCGATCCACTGAGGCCAAACCTAAAATTAAGTCATCCATCTTTTTTTTTTGTGTGTGTGACCGGTAAGGGGATCGCAACCCTTGGCTTGGCTTCACCCACACCGCGCTCAGCTAGTGAGCACACCGGCCATCCCTATATAGGATCCGAACCAGTGGCGGGAACGCCGCTGCACTCCCAGTGCTGCACTCTCCCGAGTGAGCCACGGGGTCGGCCCGTCATTCTTGCTAAAAGTTAACTGACAGGTTTAGGGAGAAAAAGTCACCATTACTATCGAAGGGCTGGAAGCCTGATATATGCAACTTTGGTATTCACGTAACTGTTGAGGGTACACTCGCTGGTTAACAGCAATGTGGTCTTGCATTGAACGAAGAAACTAATGATAAACAAGATATACTGAATTATACTAGAATTTCTAAGCCACTGTAATGGAGTTTAGTGTAGCTAATGTTATACTTGTGTCATATAACTGAGGTTCAAGTTCCTTCTTCAGAGTCTTCAGAATAACAGAGATTGAAGAGATATTTCAATAATTGCCATTTCTTGCTGATGCTGTTTCAGAAAATGAAATGTACGTAATTCTCATACGCAACTCCACAAAGTGTTCCAGTGCCCACACCCTCCCTTAGTCTCTAATATTAAAGAGTCACTACTTACAGTTTCCATCATAATGTTTTGCTGCAACATGGCCATGTCTTTGTTAAGTTCACTTTGTTCATCAATAAGGAGACTTTCATCATTCCCATCCAAGTCCTTGAGAGCCTAAAACAAAAAGTCCACTTCAGTCATAAGCTACTTTCATGTCACGTTCTAAACAGGTAAAATTACACTTCAAAAGGCACAACTTTTCATACATAGGCTTGTTATTTATTTCAACTTAAAATGTTATAGTAAATACATGGAGATAAAAATACCCACTCAAGAAATTTCTAAATGTCGGATTTGAGTGAAAGACTAATATTATGGGAGATGCAATAGTTTTATACTTAACTCTGAAAAATGGGTTGATGAACAGTTCTGGTCAAGATGGAACAAAGACAGAAAAAGACTGGCAGTCCCAAACCATAAAATACCATCACTTTTTAGGGGGTAATGGCCCATTTATTTTCACTCATAGTTCCGGTACCATGATTCCTAAGAAGGAATAAAATGGCCTGTCATGGGACCTCTTTAAGTTAAGAAAAACATAGCTTCTGTTTTAAATGTTCACTATTCACTCAAAAAATAATGATGTCATTTGTACTACACAAAACGTACCATGTGAAGTGCTGTGGAGGAATTAAAAACCAAATATGCGATCTCTTCCACAACTAAGTGGAATGAGAAAGCATAAAAGGTAGCAATAGAAAAAGTTTGTAAGACTTATGAGAGGGTAACTTTCTGGGGCTGCGTAGCTGAAAGTAGAGATTTATAGTGACTCAGGTGGCGTGAGCTCTCGACTTCCATCTCTCAGTGGCTGTGGTTTCCCAGGCGTCTGCGGGATCCTGTGCTCCTTGCGGCAGGTGGCCCAGCCTGGGGGGCCTGGTCTTCATTCCCCACCTGCTCCCACACAGGCACCTGAGGCCACCCCTGTGCCAGACCAGGCTTGAGGGGCGTTTCTGCCCAAACTGGAAAGGAAGAGATTGACAGAGGCTAAGGCTGAACTTGATCAGGTCCGTTCACCTCACCTGACCCAGCACCTGCTCCAGAAAGCCACCAGACCAGGGCCCTGGAGATGCAGGCTCTGATCCCCACCCTGCCTGTCCCAGCCCGCTGTGGGGAACTGCAGCAGAGACACGGGGAAAGAGGGGTCTAGACCGATAGGGCCAGTGGGGGTGTGTGTCAGAAAAGAGTTGTGCCCCCACCCCCAGCCCCACCCCGGGAGTCCAGCTTCCCAGCAGAGGCCAAGGAGGAGTCTGAAGGGGGCCTGGCACAGTCTAGTGGTTGTGGAGAAGGACCCAGGGCATGTGGGAAGGGGGACAAGATGAGCTTGTGCAGGAAGGCAGGGGTCCTCCTACAGGGCCAGGGGGATCTGCACATGGCTCGGTGGATGCCTTTGACCATCTCCCTAATAACCTGATGGTGGAGGCCTGGCTAGGGCCCCAGGCTTGTGGCAGGTCCACTGCCCACAGGAGCACTGCACACCCAGGTGGTCCCCGCCAGGCCATAGGACACACCATGGGCCTCCCGCCCCCCACCATCAGCCGGCAGCATCCACATGGTTTGAAACAAGGAGCTCCTGTCCCCCACCGAGCTGCACTCGGTGTTCCCAGGAAGATGCTTCCTTGTCCCAGAGCCAAGCACATCGCCTGTTGTTGGAGGCCCACAACCTTGTCAGGGGACAGTCCCCGGGAAAGGCCTCCCACACCCCCTCTCCCACAAGCATGGCCGCTCAGAGCCAGCTCCTACTTCTACCCAGGCCGCTGCTGCACAGTTCCCAGCTGGGGTCCTGCAGCCTGAGGCCATGTACCTTGTCTCTCCTGCATTTCCTGAGAGACTCTAGGGTCTGCGTGGCTGTCCCAAGTCCAAACTTGTTGCACACCCATCCCCTGACTTGCACATGGGGAGAAGGGGGTCTTCCATTTCTATGTTGACAAGACTGGACAGCTGGAATTCACACCACCCTGGCTGGGACGGCAGCGTCGCACCGATCCCATTCAGTCCCACCCTGACCTGGACCGAAGCCCACTTTCATGCCGCATCACCCCACAGAGGGCCCGAGTGCCCCCTTCTTTGGTGGGGGGCCAGGGGTTCTGAGACCTTCGGGCACCGGACACTGTCCAGGGGCAGCCCCTGCCACTTGCAGGAACAGTGCCCCCACCTCCTACCCCAGGCAGACCCACTTTCTCCTCCTTTGCCTCCTTCCTCACCAGTGCCTTGGGGCTCTGCTTCCTCCAAGTCCCTGTCCCTGCACAAAGAAGCCAGGTCCTCCCCTTCTCTCCAGACCCTCTGTCTGTGCTGCACCCAGGAGCTGGGTGACTCACACATCCTCTCCTAGCACTGGGGCCAGGAGAGGAGACACGTTGCAAATGGAAGGGAGGGGACATGGCTTGCCAAGCTGTCGAGATATGTGTGGAGTAAAATGTGGACTCTGCCACCTCTGATTCAATAGCTTGGTCCTTGGTGACATCCCACAAAGCCTGTTGTGACCTTTGTCCAAGATAAAACTCACATGACATAAAACCTTGGCTCTTAAAGTATGCAATATGGTTGTTTTTTGTACACTCCCCAAGTGGATGTTAAGCTCCCTGAGGTTTGCTGCTGACTAGCCCAAGGCAATTTCACCTCCAGGACAAATGAGAGTCTCTGAAAGTGCAGCAAACTCTTGAGAGGTGGTTTGGTGCAGTGTGACTTGACACTGTCATCACTGACAGTGGGTAGCACTGGGCAGAGAAATGCCCTGTATGGGCCTGCAAGAGGGCACGCTTTTATATTTTACTCCATATAAATCCGGACAGCTTGAACTTTTTGCATATAAGAATTCATGTCATTACTTTTGGGACAAAAACATAGAGACCACAAAAGAAACCACTGTGATAATTGAAGGCATCATTGAGACATAGGGAAGTGAACGTGTTTCAGTCCTGGCTATGCAGCCCCATCACTGGGGGATGTAGGGCAAGTCCGTTTCCTTTTCAGGGGTCAGCTTCCCCTTCTTTATAATGAAGAAAAATTTCCGCTTCCTTCCTACTCTGAAGGCCAGGACTCGGTGAGCCTAAGGATGTCATCATGTGTCCCAAGAGTCCCATGTGCCATTTCTGTCCCTAATTCATCTTCCCCTCCACACTCCCAGGAGTTCAAATGGTCCCTCTGGAGCGGATGGAGTAGGGAGAGCAGGGAAAGGTTGTGTAGATGACTTTAGCAGTGAGTTTAGGACTTTGTTTATTTATTTACTGTATAAAGTGAAGGTGTTCAACATGAAATTTTGATATACATACACATAGAAAAGGGGCGCAAGCACCAAGTTTGTCACTAGAAGGGGATGTGAGGACAAAAGGGCCTTCTAAGCAGGTGACATAAAGGATGGAAGATGGGACAAGCACACGAGTTGGCCTTGTAGGGGCAGAGGCAGTTCATCCCTTGCCACCGGGCCAGAGCAGTGAATAGGGACCCAGACACAGATAGTGAGTAGGTTTGATGGTGGGAGGATGACGTGGTTCTCAGCCAGTTGCACCTGTTTTCTCAGTGAACTATTGGGCAAAGTCATCAGCAGGAATGTTGGTAGTTTGAATAGAGAAGAAGGGGTGAAAGAGTGCTTTTGGAGAGAGGGATGAGGAGTATAATACCAGGGAATTGGCCACCAAAATTCAGCCAGCCAGCGCTAGGGAGAGATGGCCCCCAACAACATTCAGCTCTTCCAGCACAGCTGGGAAGCAGGCTGGCCCTGTGGGGTTCAGAGAGGCATGGGGCTGTAGACACACAAGGGCACTGGAGGGAGAGAGAGGCAAAGGAACTAAAGGGGTCGGTAAAGGAGTGTTTATAGGGCTGGATGGGGCATATAACTAGATAAACAGGGAAAGAAGGGCATGGCATGTGTATGGGGGAGCAGGTGCACGCGTGTGTGTATGGTCAATGGATTCATGCACCCTTTGGTGAACTTCAGAGTCTTTGAAACTTTTTCCCTTGTGTCACTAAATAAGCAGCAATTCCAGGAGCTCAGGAATGCTCCACCAGCTATGTGCCCTTGGATGCTGAGGTTGGAACACCACAGAAATTTATGCTGCATTTCCAACTGGGTTCTCTCCACACACTTTGATATACTATAGTTAATTTTATAAGTAGGCATCCCTCAGGATCTTGGTGGATTGGTTCCAGGACACTCCCACCCCCCCACCCCACCCCCATAACAAAATCCACTGAAGCTCTAGTCCCTTACATAAATGGCGTACTATTTGCATGTAACCTTTGCACACTGTAAATGCTTTGGGGAATGAGTTAAGGAATAAAACCCACAATAAATCTAAGAACATATCTATGGGTAGCATTTGATCCCCATCCCAAGACCAAAACAAAAATGCAAAGCCGGATAGTGATTCTTGAGATACAAGACCAGAGGCCCCATGTCATGGGAGCCCAACCCCTCCCCCAGCACGAAGAGCCGATATATTACAAATAAATGGTCTTTTTATTGTGTGTCCATGAAAACAAAGTCAGGGAGGCCTTTGGCCAACAAGGTGTCAATGAGCAAGAGGCATGCATGACAACAACCGTATTCTCCTTGGGAGTGAGTTCTTTACCTCCCAGGCCTTAAGGGTCACACGCAACCAGGGACAGGAGGCTCCAGAGGAACGCAAGCCCAGGACCACCATATACTGGAGGGCCTGAGTCTGCTGCCTCCCTGGCAGGACAAGGCAGGGAGAACAAACACTGCCTCGGGCTAGGCCCAGCCTCCCAAAGCTAGAACACAGGGAACACCCCCACCCCCACCCCCATCAAACACTGCTGAAGAAATCAGCCAGCACTTCTGAGAAGAACTGGCTCTGAAGCCAAAAACCGTCAGGGCTCCATTCAGAAGGGGTTGCCCTCTCGAAGCTTCCAGTAGTAGTAAACGAAGAGTAGGATGGCATTTAAGAGCAGGAAACCCAGAAGCTGGCCCCAGAGCGGGACCCTAAGGGCCTGCTTTCCTGACGGGATGGTGTATCGGGTGAGACATGAAGAGAAGGAACATGAAGATGAGGATAAAGAAGAGGAGGATGAGGATGTAGGAAAATAGGACAGGTCGTGGCAGCTTTTGGAAATGCTAGAAATGTGGTGGTAGTGTGCGATGCTCTGGTAGGCACTATCCAAACCATACACGGGGTGTTCCCTGAGGCAAAAGAGGGGAGCAAGTGGGCCAGGAGAGCCTGGGCCCAGAACCAGCCCCGTCCCTGGGCCTCTCCACTACTCACCTGTCCTTGCTGTCCTCTTCAGAAGACAAAAGACTGTCATCTCGAATCTGCAGAAGCAAATCAGGGTGAGGGAACTGGTTGGTGGGATCACCATGGCCCTATCATATTCCGCAGTCTAAACTTCCTTGGCCAGCCCACTCAGACCATTGCTTAAAGGCCAGGGACCTGCCCCTTCCAGAACCTTCTGAGTTCCCGGCCTTTTGTCTGTGGGGCCTTACCACTCGCTCAGTGACTGTCCTGGCTGCCTGTGCCCCAGCACCCTCCTTTCTAATTTAAGGATTCTCAGAAAGAGCATGAGTCTAGATCTCAGACCAGGGTCCAGGCCATGTGCCTTCCCATGCTCTCTAGTCAAATAGTTCTCACGGCTCCCCAAAGTAGGGCCCTGACCAAACAGGTGTCTACTGACCCTAACTCTCCCTGGAGAATGAAGGGTGCACCCAGTGTCCCCCCTCCTGCACTGTATTTGCCCAAACCCAGCTATGGTCCCCTCAGGTCGGATCAAAGTACAGGATGCCTGACAGCCAGCTCGCCTGGTGGTTGAAGGTGTCAGCATCTGAGAGCGAAGTCACTGGCTGGTGGAATCCCTTGGATGTACCCACAGAATCGGCCTCCCTGGAAGCCCTGGCGGTCAGGTAACTCTACTCACAGTACTCGTCATTACAGCCTTATGAACGGGGGCATGGTTAGCAGAGGAAGCATCGGTATGCCCTGCCTGGTCCAATGGACCTAATCTGAATCACATTACGGGCCTATGACAAAGTTTCTCCCTCCTAGGGTTGCTGAGAGGTGGTGGGTGTTGGGGCCTCAGGTTCTCCCTAAGACTGGGGTCCCCGACGGAGTGGCCTTCAGATATCAGGGTGCCCACCCCATCCCTGCCTTACCCTTGCTCTGGTAAAGTAAGGTGTCATCTTTCTTGGGCAGATTGTGCATATCCGAAGAGCCCTTGAGAGCCGAATCCAAGTCTGAATGGGGCAGGAGGAACAGTCCATGTGCCTCACAGGCTTTCCTCCCTTCTCCCCAGCGGCCTAATCGGCCAACGCCCTTTCCCCACACTCCCGACCCATCCTCCCCGTCGCCCATGCCCCGTTCCCATCCCATGGGCGGCCAGGCGGGCCCCTGGGGCTGGGTCTCACTGGAGAACCCATAGGAGGAGGCAGACGAGTTAGAGGACGAAAGCCTCCTTCGCCTGTGGGTCATGTACTTGAAGATTGTTAGTTGAGCCTGGCCAGACACGGGGTGCAGGGCGGTCAGGGTTATGGTCCTCAAACCTGGGGGAGAGCGCAGTGGGGACACGGGTAACGGGTCCGAGGGAAGGAGCGGGACGAAACGCGGGGAGTATGTCCCGGGAGGGGACCCGACCGCCGCGGGGCGCTGCGTACCCAAGACGTTCGCGTGCTGGATGAAATAGCGCAGCAGGGCGTCCAGCTCGGGGTCCGACATAACCGCAGAGTCGTCCATGGCGGGCGCAGCCGGCACCGGGAGGTGGGAGGGGAAGGCCTGCTGGGGGCCCCGGCCTGTCAACACAAGCCTAGCAACGGTTTCCTAGCAACAGGGCGGTGGCAGCAAGAACGCCTGGTCAGCAGCCCCGCTGGCGTCACGCTGGCGTCACTCGTGCGTCACAGTCATGGGAGTGGGCGGGGCTGTGCTGCGCGTCGGGGGGCTGGGCTAGAGAGCCCAAAGTCCCCAAGGGCGGCAGAGGCTGCAGGGAAGTGAGGGGCGGGGCCTGCACTGGCCAAAGTGGCGCAGACCCGTGTGGCCATGGGAGTAGGGCGGGCATGGCCTGCAGCGTCGTCAACTGCTGGGTCGTTTAGGCTGGACCAAAGACCGGGACAGGACCTGCTCGAGCCGAGCCAGCAGACAGCGGCCAGGACAGGTGAGCGGGCGGGATGGGCGCGCTTGGGGCAGTTCGGTTCCCTGAGTTTCTTCGGCTTCGCCCTGTCCTTGCATCTCCCCGCCGTCCGCCATCGCTCCATGTCCCCGGTGTCCAGGTCCTGGTTCAAATCCCCAAACCAGACAACTGCACCCCCTCCCAAAGGAACAAAAACTGAAAATGTAAGGACTGAGAATTTTCACAAATTAAAGTCAGGCACCAAACTACATATCCAGGACGGTCAGAGAATACCAAGCATCATAAGTGCACAGAAAGCTACACCTAGGTCAAACTACATACAATTAAAATTTAAAAAAAATTCCAGAAACAAGACAGAAGGGGGGGAAAACCTTACCTGTACAAGAACAAGGATAAGAACTACATCCAACTTATCCTCAGAAAGCAGACAAGCAAGAAGAGAGTAGGGTGAAATTTTTAAATTGTTGAGAGAAGTATGCCAAACCTAGAATTCTTTACCCTGCAAAATTATCGTTCAAATGTGAACGCTAAATAGAGGCCTTCTCGGAGAATAGAAATTAAGGGAATTCGTTGCCAGTGTCCTGCCTTGAAAGACGTGTTAAAAGTCCTTTAGACAGAAGGAATGTGATACAGGTCAAAAACACAGATGTACATAAAGATAGGAAGACTATCAAAGAAGGAATAAGTGAAGGTGAAATAAAACCTTTCATTTTTGTAATTCTTACAATAACTGACAGGTAATACTTTGTCCAACATAATAGTTAAATGGAGGCAATTATGAATGATTTGTTCATGTTATATGCATGAAAGATCTGTTATACGTATGTATTTTGCCTATATCTGCTTATACATAAGTGAAGGGCATGACCGTGGAACAGGTTGGAAGAATTAGGACTCTATTATTATACACAGTGCTCACACACCCCATGAAGTGGTACACAGTCATTGAAAGTGGACTTGCGTTAGTTGTAAGTGTGTATGACCAACTCTAGGGCATCCACTAAAAAAGGTAGTAAAGGAAGTACAAGAAATATTTTAAGAAAGGACAGATAATGGAATCATTTAAACCACAAAAGGCAGTTAATAGTGGAAGACGAAACTAAGAACAGAGAACAGGGGCAACAAATAGAAAACTAACAAATACGGTAGATATTTATCCACCTCTACCAGTAATATGAACGGACTAAATACACCAAATACACCTTACATATGAATGGACTAAATACACCAATTAAATTCAGACATTGTCAGAGATGATCACAAAACAAGATGCAATTATATTTTGTCTCCAAGAAATCCCGTTTAAATATAAAGAAATGTATTGACTAAAAGTGAATGAATGGAGAAAAATATACCATGCTAACACTCATCAAAAGAAAGCAGGAGCAGCAATCTTAATCACAAACAGAGCATACTGCCAATCAAGGAAAGTTATCAAGGATTAAGAAGTGCATTACATAAGGATAAAGGTGTTCAGTGCTCCAAGGAGACATAACAATCCTTAATGTGTAAGCACTTAACCACATATCACATTACATGGCAATGACTGAAAGAACTGTAGGGAGACAGAGATGAATCCACTATCTTAGATGGAGACTTTAAACGCCGATATCAGAAGTGGCCAGATCCAGCAGGCAGAAAACTGTGAAGGACATAGCTGAACTCAACAACACCAGCAATCAACTGGATATACTTGACATTTATAGAGTGCTGCCTCCAACTACAACAGCATACACAGAACAGTAAAGATCTATGCTCTCAACAAGTTTAAAGTATACAGTACAGTATTGTTAACTACACTCAAAGGGTACAAAGTCTCAGTTATTCAATAAGAATAAGTTCTGGAGATCTAATGCATAGCGTGGAGATTATAGTTAACAACAGCCATTTTTAACTACTGTATAGTTAACAACAGCCATTGTTAACTATTGTAGAGTTAAAAACAGCCATTGTTAACTATTGTATAGATAAAACAACCACTCTTTTACCCTCAAAATTCTTACCTCGTAAATTTGAAATTTGAATTTACAACTTAAATTTCTTATTTCTTTCTTTCTTTTTTTTTTTTTTTTTTTTTTTTAGGATGTCTAGTAAGGGAATCCTAACCCCTGATTTGGTGTTGTCAGTAACACACTCTCCCAAGTGAGCCAACTGGCCATCCCTACATAGGGATCTGAACCCGCAGCCCTGGTGCTATCAGCACCACACTCTCCCAAGTGAGCCATGGGCTGTCCCCTCAAATTTCTCATTTCTTGATGGAACAATGAGGTAGTCCTGTAGATGTGTAATGGTACCTAGGTAATATATAAATAGTAATACAAATAAATATCCATAAGTATAGGGTGATAGGATGAAGAAAATCATCCTTCCCGATTCTAAATCCTGATTTCCTTTGGGAATAATTAGTTGGGTATAAAAGTAAGTATTATGCGGTGGGCAGAATATGTACCCTAAAAGTTCATGTGTTAGAAAGTTGATCTCCATTAAGAGGGTAGGAAATCCTATAATGGTAATTGAGATGTGAGGCCTTTAAGAAGTGATTAGATTGTGATGACTGTACTATCGCTAGCTAGGTCACAATTTTACTAGAGATAACGAGAAACACCTAGAGAAATAGTTGGTGCTATTCTTATATCTTGCTGATGTAAGGCATTGGTTATATAGAGACTAGTGGGATGTAGATAGCTAGTCATACTGAAAAAAAATTGAGATAACCAGAATTAATATTTTAAGTGAGTAAATTTAAAATGAGTTTCTTCTAAAATCTAACATTTTACATTTTTTTCTCAGAAAAACAAGTACTGCAGGTATCAAGTAGTACCTATGTAACCAGTTTGCTAGCAGTAAGTAGAGATAACAAGGACAACAGGCGGAAAAGGGCTCAAAACCTTTAAATCTAACTTTTCATCTCATGTTGAGATATAGTTTTATTACTGTATATAATTAATGGTTTCTCACTAATAATTTACCTGTAGTTAACTATTTCAAGGGAGGGAATAGAAAACACATTACTGTGCTCTCAACTCTAGCTTCTTCTATGTGCTTGAAATAATGTGTTAGTGATTAACACAATCAGCAGTACTTAAACTAATGTATTAGACATAATTTCTAAAACAAGTTTATATATAGGCTTTTGAAAATAGTAAACAGTCTTGTCTGATCTAAATTCTTATGTTTTCATAATATTGACTTAGTGCAACTGATAACTACTAAACAACTAGTTGAAGCCAGAAAGCTGAATATCACATTCTTTTCAACTTCAAATTCTCGCATTTTGTTGAACTGAGGGAGTACTACAGATGGGTGTGGCTCCTTGAAAAACTAGTTAACTAGAGATGAACAGAAGCAAATAGGATGAATAGGAGAATGGAAGAGAAAACACACATTTCTCAAGTCTCAGTTGTTGTTTCCTATAAAACAATGAGTTAATACTCTACAGAGTTTTTGTAAATATGTAAATAGTTAACAAGGCATAACTGGAGACAATTAGAATAACTGGGTAAAGGAAAAAAGAAAAAATATTAGATTTTTCTCAGGTATAAATTATTAATTCTTGTTTGATAGTGTGTTAGCTCTGTCTATACCTCTCTCTATCTACCTGTCTATCGACCTACCTATCAACTTCCCTAGCTGGCTGTATTCAGGTAATTAGTTTACTAGGAATAAATAACCATAACTAGAAAAACTAGTTGAATACAGGAATTGAAAAAATCGTTCTTCTCAACACTTCTTATTTATTGTTGAGAAAATGAGTTAGTAATATAGGCAAGTCATGCTTCCCAAGTCAGTAGTAAAATGCAGACAATATGAATAATAAGTGAAATGCAAGTAGTAGAAAAATATTCTTTGCAGATTAATTTTGTTGTTGTTGTTGAACTAATAAATTAGCTCTTCTTTACTGAGTTTTCTCATGAAACTTGTTTAAAAAAAAAAAAAAAACAGCCAGCAAACACTAAAATAACAAGGGAAGCCTTCACCTAAAAGTCATGTTCTTTTCAACTCTTAATCATTAGTTCTAGTTGGAATAAAAAAAATTAGAAGAAGAGATAATGCTGAGTGTTACCTAGGAAAAAAGTTGTTAGGGCTAACTGGGGATAACTTGAATAACTATGGGATGCCAAGCAGTGTTGCTTTGCCTCCCATGGATCTGTCACCCCTATACACCGGTGTGATGGAGCTGCCAATGATTACTCAAAGCCCATCTCTTCTGAGCAGTGAGAAGCCGCAAAAAGTGGTTAATCTCCAAGAACCCTCAAGAACGGGGTATTCCTTCCATTTGGGAAATCAACCACGAGTTGGGGTTCTCTTCCCGCATTTATTCTCCAGACCAGGAAGTTACAGGAAGAGAACATAGGTGTGGTTTTTGCTAAGTATACATAAACAAGTTTAACAATAAAAGCTGGTAACATTCAATAAGACAAGCAAGGTGACATTCCATAATGCAATTTGCAACAATAGCTTGATTTTAGCAAACACTGCCTTCTTATAGCAATTTCCCAGTGTTTTTACATATCAATCAGTAACCTGTCTGCCTTTGAGCCAGCAATCTTGCTGTGTTACAATTCTTGATCTCACAACAGAGACTATGTAGCCTGGGGAATATTTCCAGTCCTTGGTAAGGTCAATATTTGAAACTGCAAGGCTTTGGAAAAGCAGGCCCTGTGAAGTACATTTGCCTTATTCATACTCCACAAAGCAGGGGAAACCCATCCTTATCTTTTTATTATTTATTTCTGTAGGGATGATAAAGTCTTAACTACCAACATCAGTTGGTAAATACATAATTCATATAGTTGATGCTAGAAATGGCTAGAAATATATAGACTAAGGAATCACTGCTGATGAATACCGGTTTATTCCAGGAAGTTGCATAACCATTTTTTTAACTCAAAATTCTTAATTAGTGTTAGAAATATTAGCTCATGCCATAGGCATCTCCTTTACCCAGGTGAATAATTAATTGGAGATAAATAGATGAATCCACTATGAGGAAAAACACATTCTTTTCAACACTACTTCTCATTACTTATTGAAATAATGTGCCACTATTCTAGATATTTAGTGGTTCTTAGCCAAATATGATGAGTCAACTAGAAATTACTGTAAAAAACTTGCTGAATATGGGAACTTGAAAAACACATTCTAGTCAACTCTAGGTTCCTGTTTCTTTAGCGAATGTTGAGTTAGTACTATTGATATAGTAAGTGGAGTTACCAAGGTAAGGTTTAATTAGACATACCTCCATAAACTAGAATAACTGGACAGGAAGAGAAAAGTCACATCATTCTTCTCCACATTTCTCATTTCTTGTTGCAGTAGTGAGCTAGTTCTCTACATGGGTGGTAGTACTTAGGGAATCACATGATGGGGAACAAGAAAAGATGGATAGAATAAATATTTGATGCCAGGAATATGAAAAACATATTCTGCTAATTAGAAATGCTTGTTTCCGGTAGGAACAATGAGTTAACACTAATTGGGACTAGAGATATCTCTGTGAGGCACTGAATGAATTTCCTTTGGGCATGTGCTCAACAGAGGGATTGCTGGATCATATGGTAGTTCTGGTTTTGATTTGATTTTCTGAGGAACCTTCACACTGTTATCCATCATCACTGTACCAACTTACATTCCCACCAACAGTGTACAAGGTTTGCCCTTTATGTTACCTCTTGACGTTTGGGTAATAGCCATCCCAACAGACATGAAGTGAGATCTGATTGTGATTTTGATTTTCATTTCCCCAATCATTACTGATGTTGAGCACCTTTCATAAACCTGTTGGCCATTTGTAAGTCTTCTTTGGAGAAAGATCTGTTCAGATCCTTCAAACATTTGTTAATTGGGCTGCATTGTTCTTTGCTATTGAGCTGTGTGAGTCGCCTGCATATTTTGGATATTGACCCTTCTCAGATATGTGCTTCACAAATATTTTCTTTCAATCTGTAGACTGTCTCTTCACTTTCTTAATTGTTTCTTTGGCTATTCAGAAGCCATTTTGGTTGATGGAGTCCCACTTGTTTATTTTTGTTTTCGGTTCCTAAACTTCTGACGTGACAATCAA
The DNA here is from genome assembly GCF_027409185.1 of Cynocephalus volans. NCBI lineage: Eukaryota > Metazoa > Chordata > Mammalia > Dermoptera > Cynocephalidae > Cynocephalus > Cynocephalus volans. Next base: position 148,468,497 of record NC_084478.1, read on the forward strand.
AAAATTATTGCCAAGGCTAACATCGACGACCTTTCTGCCTATATTTTCTATAAAGAATTTTACAGTTTCGGGTCTTATGTTGAGATTTTTAATCCATTTTGAGATGATGTTTCTATATGGTGTCAGATAAGGATCCACTTTCATTATTTTTCATGTCGATATTCAGTTTTCTCAGCACCATTCATTGACGACACAATTTCTAACGCAAGAATGCAACTTCAAGACCCGTTTCAGTTCCTGGCCTGAAGGCTTGCTATTTAAACAGTATTGGAAAGTCAAGACTGTGACATCAACCCTTTCCTGAATGGAGAGCCTGCCCTATATATTTCAGCTTGTTTGCCCCCACAATGTGGGAGTTGATTCCTTAAAATAAATAACCTAAAATATACATGCGTTATTTATAAATAAAGATTAAATAACACCACTTAAACATATATGACATGTAATATTACATATCACACATGCACACACGTGCACACACACAGACACATATACCCCGTTGCTTCTGTTTCCCTTTCTGTGGGGAAGCCAGTCTCATACAGCTGAGCACGTTTATTCACTGATCTCCACAGCCTTCAGGTGGTCATTCGGAGCATAAAAACAGAAAATCGAGGGGAGCTATGTGAACAGTTGGAAAAGAAGTTGAAATGGACAATTTTCTTGGTAGTAGCCAAGAAATGAACGGACTTCAGGGTACGGCAGAGTCTACGCTGCTCTGGGCTGGTTGGGAGGTGCAAGAAGGCACACACCTCCCTGGGCGAGGTCTTGCAGAAGCGCTGGGTGGCTGCGAAGGGAAGGCTCAAGGCTAGAAGAGGAGTTGGAAGAGTCTGATCTCAAGTTGTGACCCAGCCGAGGTTTCTCAGCCAGGCACCACGTGCAGCCACCTTCTAGCAGAGATCTGATGCCACCCAGCATAAGACTGGCGTCTCGGATGCCCGGCTCCCACTGGGTGCCCAGATTGGCCGGGAGAAGCTTTTGCAGGAAGCCGCCTGGTTGCGGATCAAAGGGCAAGTGCGGGATGGCAGAGAGATGTTGAAATCCTACAGGCAGCAGAGCACAGTGTCCCCGAAGCCCCGCAAGCTGGCCGAAGCCCTGGGGAAGATCAGCTGGAAGAGGAGGTCCCCTGCCCCCTTCATGAGCCCCCCATTGGGACAGTGAGCCCTGGGTGAATACAGAGGCCCTAGACAGCCACCCACAGCCAGGGCACAGTGGTACTGCTGCGTCCTGCCGCTGGGGGGCGTGCCTGAAGGGGGCGTGGTTCCGCACGGCCTCACCTCCCGCACTCACCGCCAATCAGCGAGCCGTCTGTTGCCGCGCAGGCGCTAGCCCACAGGCCCTCAGAGCCGCATAGCCAGCGGGCCGTTGTGGAATCCCCTGAGGCGTCCGGTAGCCTGAGGGTTCCTCAGGTGAGGCGCACACTTGCGGGTTGTCGTTGCCCCCGGCCCAGGGGCATGAGGGCGTGGGCACGGGGAGGTCCCGGTGGACATCTGAGGAAATGTCCTGGCTTGGGTGTCAGTCCCCTGGGGTCTGCGACCAGGCCCGGCAGGCAAGGGCGCTGGGACTGTGGCAGCCGGCCACGTGCCTGCTGTCTGGCGGGGAAGAGACCGTCCGGGTCTGCGCCTCCTGCCTGCCGGCCGACCATAAAGAAGGACACTCGGTCCCCTGAGGGTCTCCGGGTGCGTCTTTGTTGGTGAGCAGGTAGCGGCCTTGCTTGGCTTTCCACGACCTGGCCGGGGGGTTCGCTTCCCGAGGAGACGGCCGGGAGGTGGTCATTTGAATGTGGCTACTTGTATTGAGGATCATGGCTCATCATGTGGAATGCGACGAGTCTAATTTCTTTTATTCCTGTGGAGGGGGGAGGGAAGCAAAACTGAGGGCTATTCAAGATTCTTCCGTGTGTAATGGGTACACTTACCCCTTAACTACAAAACAACCTCACTCTCCACGTAGTCATGACAGCTATGCATAAAATTAACGAACGAAATAAGAGAAAAATGGAAAGGCATTCATTCACACCCAGTTACTCCACCCATGCACTGCGATCCTATGAAACCTAAGACTTTCTAAGAAAAATGCGTGAAACTTGCTGCGGAGTGAATCTGGCAAAGGAAAGGTGCAAGAAGAGGCACAACAGGCACAACGGTGTTTTCTTTATTTAAAAAAAAGTTTTCAAAATTGTGCCTTTATTATACTATAAACGGATATGCCAGCTCATCCTTCTATGGAAATACGTCTCTTTAGGTAGGTTTGCCATCACAAACCCAGTAGGTGCACAGAAGATCCAATACACATCTGGTCATGGTAGAGGGGGCATCACGTGAAGATGAGAGAATTCCTGCCTCTGGGGAACAGTATGGGGTCATGTCGAGATAGGGGCACCACTTTGAGACAGCTTGCTGTGGATTCTGTTCTTTAGTTTTCGCCTAAGATGTAAATAAAACCCTCACTAGGGAAAGCAGGCAACAGAACTTCCCAAGTGACAGGGCTTCCAAGGTAATCCTTCCCAAAATCACGGTTGTTGACTGGAGAAGTCAATGCTCATTGTTATCTTGTTCTTTCACTCCTCTGCTAAGGAACAGATGCAACAGAAGAAATGGGATGGTCCAAAGGAGTACGCTACTCTCTTTGGAAACACTACTTCTTGGTCATCTGAATTTGACTTTGACGTTACAGATTGTGGAGTCTCCATGTAGAAAGTATTTCTCTTTTATTGTCAGCTGGGTATTCTCCCTCTGCAGGCAGTGTTTGCTTTGATGTTGGACTAAAATACTGGACGCATTTTCACACCACGTCCTCCTAGAACTTGGCATCAATTTACAAACTTATTCTGCTGCTATAGAGATTTTATTGTTCTCACATGTTCCTGGGGGGTAAGAGAAGTTTAATATTTGATTATCGCCATCTACGTGTATTTATGTATCTCTATGCATCTATCTTTCTGTTTATCTCTATGCCTCTATCACCTGTTTATCATCTCCCTATCATTATCTATCTCTACCTCCGTTGTTAGCTATATCTGTCTAGCTGTTCATCTGTCAGTCTATTTTGCCATTCATTATATCTCTCAACCGTCAGTTTTCGACACGAGTATATTTATATATGTCTACCTCTGTATCCATGTATCTTTTTCCTACCTATCATCTATCTGTCTCCTTCTAATCATTCCTTATCCTTCCATACATCTACCTACCCCCTTCTATCTACTGCATATTATACATCTTTTTCGATCCCTATATCCATCTGTCTTTATGTATCTCCATCAACCTCTGTGTCGATTTCTGTCTCTCTGCCTCTATGTATCTATGTATCTAACTGTACACCATCCACCTTTCTACCATCCATCTATTTACGCGTCTGCTTGCCTAACTTACCTACCTGTCCCTTCAGAGGGAGGGAAGAGTGTCGTATTCCCGTTAGGACAAAACCAGAATGTAAATTATCCAGAAGACTCTAAGCAGACCCTAGATAGAAGCTCTTCTTGCCATGGCCCATAGCGTTTGGTGAGAGGAACATGCACTGTTTTGATTTAACACACTTGCCTTCTGATTGTGTCTGTTAAGGAAGCATCAGCTTTTGTAATCAGAAAAATCACGGGGATTGCCGTTCTTTATCTGTTGAAAGTGTTTTCTGAAATGTTTTCACACTGGAAAAGAGCTGCCAAATGTGAGTAATGAACCATATCCACGTGGGGTGTACAAGTCTTAAGGTGTTGTAACTGTCTTATAGAGATATATTTGGTGCATATGGTGTAAAGGGATTCAGAGAACTATATCTATAAATATATATCTGTATGCATAAAAATCCTGGAGCACATGGACTCACGTGATTGGAACAAGAGTTCCTGGGTGATTGGACTACTGATGCTTATTATGCTCATTGTTTGGTAATTTTGAAGATCATTTTAGATTTTTCCATGTGTGCTTTCAAAACGAGGAACTAAACGGAACGCAAAGTAGCATTCCTACTGGAAGCAAGCACACGGGGGACGGGTACAGACATTGAGATGTATTGTTGGCTTCCACGCCAGGCATCTTGGGTTTCTAACATCTGCGTGTATTGGGCCGTGAGCGTGCGTGAGCGTGTGGGAGAAAGAGTACGTGCTTGTGTTTTGGGGTGTGGGTGGTCACGCTTGAAGGTGCTCTATCACACCTGTTTTCTGCGTGGGGCTAGCAGGTCCAGCTGAGGGGAGCCCGAAGCGGTTGAGTCACCTTTTATTCCTTCCTCCTGTAGTTGTGTGTCCTCAGGTGAACCCTGGGCTTGAGAGCCCAGCACCCTTGAGTGAGCACCCTCGTTCAGGGAAGACTGTGTGCTGATTGTCTTCTCCAAGGTACGTGTATTTCATCATCGTGACACCTTTCCTGTTACGTCAACCAGTGTGCGTGAACAAAGACATACATACACGCATTTATTAAGGAGAGAAGTTTCGCATCACAGAACATAGAATGTGAATTCAATAGTGCACTAGGTAAAGTGCAGAAAGCAGTCATGACACTAATTTGGACGACATATAGAGAAAACTAGGACATATGAACGGAGTATTGGCGGTGGAAAGATAGGAAGAGTAGGACGGGTAGAACAATTGCTGCTTCTGCAGAACACATTCCTGTAATGTCAGAAATTCCATGAGAGTTTGGAAATATCAGGAAAATTTTGGCGTAACGAGACTCTTGGAAATGACGTAGCAGAATGGGCACTAACTAGGAAATATATCCAATTATGCTCTCACGTTAGCAACTATAGTGTAACACAGTACGTGCTTGCACGTGCACAGGGATGCATAGGTAGTGCGTTGGAAGCACGTACACCATCGTCCTCATAGTGAGCATCTGTAAGGTGCCAGCCCCTCTACACATCTTTCTATGCATGTCATGTTCTCACAAGCTCATTCAATGCGATTTGAGAATCAGAAAGACACAATAACTTCAAAATCCCCATTTTCGTTACACTCACGCAGATGTCACAAACACACGATTGATGTTAAATCCATGTGTCCATGGCATCCGCGATCCCCAAAGCAGTGGTTCTCCCTGTTTTGACGCAGGAACAGACTAGCATACGCCAAGCAGCATACCATGGAAATATTTTGGAATGCAAGAGGAGGAAAATAAAAATGGCATCTACATTATACATGGGATTCAGATATCAGCTCTGTTTCAAAAAGGCATGCATCCCTGAGTTGGCGAAGGGAACGGGATCATTAGATCCACACTTTATTGGCTCACGTTGCTTCCTCTTTTGAATTTTCCAGATTCGCTTGAGAAAAGACTACATAGGTCCTGAATATCTGCACTAGTTCCCACCTGATCACAAAGAACAGTGCCCTTCAGAAGCACGCAGTGGTGTAAAGGGTGTGCGGACAAGCGGTTGGAGTGTGAGAAACAAGAGATCCAGCTCACAGAACCGGACCTGCCTCCGTCCACGTGACCTTCGGTAAGACTTCCCCATTCCCTCGCAACCATCTCGTGTTGACATTTGGGATGCGATCATCTTTGCACCTCACTTCTATGCACACGTGTCTTCATAACGAGCATCTCAGCTTTGGTGTTGGGAGACAAGAGTTTTGCACCAGAGTAAAGAAGTTCAGGTCACAACCCATGACCGGTTCCTGCAGAAATCCCTATTAACAGTGACAGCCAGGAATCATCAAGATGACCTCACAGACCTCTGGATTCTGAGTCATGCTCTTGAACATGACATGGGGCTGGCTCCCAGCATCGGTATGTAGGAGATGGCCTCGGTCTTCTTGGGGTGGACAGGGAGGCATGGGCACCCTAGGAAGGCAAAAAACTAATGAAGCATTTTCCTAGGTTGAAGCCCAAGGATCTCAGAAGCCGCAGAGGGTCCAGGAGAGTGAAACAGGATCCCTGACATGACACCCACGTCCGCATGCAGATGCTCTTCCGCATGCAGTCGTTACAATTAGGTTACACGGTGGCTTTGGGCTGTTATAGAACTCTTCTGGCACCTTCCATATTTTTCCCCAAATGCTTGACACTCATCTTCCCCTCTGTCTAAGGCCCACTCTTTTAATACCTTGTTTTATCTCATCAATCTCCTTGAGCAGGGCGCTTCTAGTTTCACAACAGGAATTCTTTCCTCATACGGTTCTTCTTTTCCTTTTTCCCATTCCAGTCTCCTCCAGGTCTTTCCACTGAAAACACGAGTGCAAGCATCTCACGGAGAACCAGGTGGAGGAGGACAGCCAATGCAAGCTGGGAACGCTTTGCAGTCCGGAGGCAAAGGAGGCGTATTAGAGCAGGGGTTTTGAGGGAAGACCTGAGTCAGCAGTGGGAATGACAGCCAGAAACCTCTGCCCCTCATCATCACCTCTCAGGAGATGAAACGATTAAAGTGAAAAGCACAGACGTAAGGGCCCTGACGAAGTCTGAAATGGAAGGCATGGGCTCTTCAGCAGGGGCACAGTAGAAGTTCAATGCCACAGCGGGAGAGGAAAGGGGGTGCAGAAGAGTCCTGAAAGTGGTACTGGAGAGGCTGGATGAGAGAACAAAACTGGGCCGAGGAAGAAAACCAGATGACCAGCAGACCAGTACAAGCTCCCAGGTGAAAAGCACAGACATAACGGCCCTGACGAAGTCTGAAATGGAAGGCATGGGCTCGTCGGCAGGGGCGCAGTGGAAGTTCAATGCCACAGCGGGAGAGGAAAGGGGGTGCAGAAGAGTCCTGAAAGTGGTACTGGAGAGGCTGGATGAGAGAACAAAACTGGGCCGAGGAAGAAAACCAGATCACCAGCAGACCAGGACAAGCTCCCAGGAGAAAAGCACAGACAAAACAGCCCTAACGAAGTCTGAAATGGAAGCCATGGGCTCCTTGGCAGGGGCCCAGTGGAAGGTCGGTGCCCCAGCGGGAGAGGAGAAGGAGTGCAGAAGAGTCCTGAAAGTGGTACTGGAGAGGCTGGATGAGAGAACAAAACTGGGCGGAGGAAGAATACCAGATGATCAGCAGAGCAGTAGAACTTCCCAGAAGGTAGCTCAACAGCCAGCAAGTAGACCCCCTCGTAAAAAGTATGGTAAACGCAAAGGGGTCGTTCGGAGGAGTGCTGGGAAGAGTGAAGCCTCAGGATCACTGTCAGTTGGTGCCGAGAGTGAGGATGCCCTGTGCGGTGACAAATCACGGGTGCACACGACCTCTGCCCCTGCTCCAGCAGAAAGGCAAATAAAGGCATCACGGAGGTCCAGCGCGAGCCATGATTTCCCGACACTGTCGGGACACGAGGGTGAGAAAGAGGGCAAGGCAAAGGCACAAGCCTCCACGGTTACATCCCAGCGTCCCACAGTCCTGGAGGAGGGTGCATGTGCTAATAATGGACAGGTGGCCCCATCCCAGCCACGGGGTGTCATCCCCACTGTGCCCATAGCTCTGAACGCAGAGGCACAGGACACCTGGCCGAAGACCGTGGCTACTCACTCCGCGTGTTCTGCGCTCTCCAGGAATGCTGAGGACTCTGGGGAGGGGGCCTCGAAGCCAGGCGTGGAAGGGGCGGCCGCTTCTTCCGGGTCCCCTGCCCCCTCCAGGTCCCCTGCCATGAGGCCGCGTGACTCCCTCTGTCTGGCAGACAGAATTAGGAAGCTAAAAGCGGCAGTTTGTTCCGAAGGACTGCAAGAACGCCGACCTCCTGCTGACTCGATGTCGAGGAATCCCATCCGCAAGGCTAAAATGGCTGGTGGTAAACGAGGTGGACAACCTGCCAGCATGGCTCTGACACAGGAGCCTCCTCCAGTTGAAAGAGGAACGATGGTGTGGTTTAAATTTCAAGACCACCCATTCTGGCCGGCTGTGGTGAAGAGTGTCAGTGCGTCGGAGAAGACCGCACGGGTGCTCTTGATTGAGGCAGACCTGCGCCAGGAGAGGAGCGGCATCCGAGTTCCTCTTCGAAGACTGAAGCCCCTGGATTGCAGAGAGAAAGACAGACTCCTGCAGAGAGCCAGGAAAGTGCACGAGCAAGGTGTTAACTGGTGTTTCTCCCTCATCTCCCACTACACACAAGCCATCGGCCGGGGTTCCTTCGTGGGCTCTTTCCTGGACTATTATGCCGCCGACGTCAGCTACCCACTCAGGAAAGCCATCCAAGAGGGCCCGCTGGAGGTTGACTTTCCAAAGGTGAACTATGCCGACCTGGAAGACTCTGAGGAGGAGACCTCCCTGGGCGGGAAGAGGCCCTGCAAGAGGATTCTCCCCGACAGGATGAGGGCCGCTCGGGACCGGGACAACCGCAAGCTGGTGGACTTCATCGTGAAGAGAAGGGGGGCCGACCACCACCTCCTGGACATCTTGAAGGGCAGGAAACAGTCCAGGTGGCTGACATCATTTCTGAATTCACCAAGGCACAGGCTCTGCGTTGAAACGTACCTGGAAGATGAGGACCTGTTGGATGTTTTGACGAAACATCTACAAGAAATCTATACACAAATGGACAACACCATGCTGACTCTCATAAGAGACGACAAAGTAAATTTTGTTCTGGAAGTTCTCCTGCCAGAAGCAATCATTTGTTCCATCGCAGCACTTGATGGGCTGGATTACCAGGGGGCAGAAGAGAAGTATCTGCGAGGGCCCCCCGTGCACTACCGCGAGAAAGAACTATTTGACAGAAACGTCATAAAGGAAAGGAGAAAGAGATCAGCAACCATGAGGACGGCTAACTAGGTCTCCTCCTGTGCCCCTACAGCGACAGACCCTTTTTCTTCTATCTTATCGCCACATTCCCATACCCCTTCCAAAAACGGTTCTAAAAGGGAAGCAGAAAGTGAACGGGTCACCTTCGCCTAGTCCACATGTGAGTGAATGAAATCCCTGCGTGCACTAAACCTTTGTCAGCCTTGTGCAAGACCTTCTTTGACTCTCTGTCTCCCTGAAATTCCATCTACCACAGTAGCTCTCCCTCAATGGCCGAATGATTTCCTGAAACGGAGGGTCTCCCGGCTGTCTTCTAAACTGATGGTGACTGGATCCTCTTCCTAGAGCCATCTGTCCCCACGTGGACGGCAGCTAGCCTCATCATATTCACAGTCTAGCTACTCTACACCTATGAGCCAGGCTGACTACGTGGTAGCCCATCTACTCTCATATAAGTTCGAGGAAAGCAAGCACTTTGTTCTGCATCCTGTACCCCCAAAACGTAGTCATTTGTCTCAAACCAACCGAGCTTCATCTTCACGCTTATTCGTCGGCTAGCTCCAACAGGTTCCATCAGCACACATGCACACTGGCAAGTCATTCCAGGAGGCTTGAGCAGTAGATGGGCCAGGGCCGGGAATGTGAAAATGAATTCTAGAAACAACCTCCATTCGGCTAAACGTGACCCTCTTTGGAAGAGAATTAATTAAACACACTCAATGGAAGGAGAACTTCTGAAGCCCATGAATAGTTATACTACGTTAATACGAGGCGTGTTTTGAGAATAAATGTTGGGAAAGCTAGTTTAGTTTGAAAACTTGATGTGAAAATAAACATTGATGGCTTAACAGGAACCTGAGTGCATTTCTAGTTTAGAGGAAGTCAACTGCTCTTGTGAGACCACGCTGTGTGTTCACATGGCCACGTGTTGCTTTAAAATTTGCAAAGTACCTGTCTGGATTCACAATAAATCCATGGTGTCTGTTGCCTTGAAATTCTGCTTCGTCATATTTGAGACCGTACCAGTTTGAACGGGGCATTTCTGAGAACATATATAAACGCACTTCCAAAGAAACCGTATTTCGGGAATTGTGATGGCTGCTGTTGTCATGGGTTAGAGCAGGTTAGAAATGTTCTTCTCATTCTAAACAAATATTCACTTTAACGCTCGATTTGGTATAATTTTAGAAGAACGTCTTCCAGGTCGTGTAATCATCAGGCCCTACAGAAGCCTCTTTGGACTCGGCCTGCGAGAGAGAAAGGCTCCTGGGGCACACGGCCTAGGCACATTCCACGTGATATCTTCCTGGTCCTGAGGATTAGTAGAAAACACAGCACCTCCATGCTCTGTGTGGACCTCATACACCGAGACGGCACGCTTTAGTTACGCTCTAACACTGAGACTCTCTGAGTCCAATCTATGAGCCAACTGTTCATCTCCATGATCTAACACATTCTTTACCACCTCGTGCACCCATTCACTCATCCATTCATTCACTCACAGTACCATAAGTCAGGAGAGCAAGTACGGTGGTGTTTCCGCTCTGAGGACAAACTTCGGATGTCCTAGGAGAGACGGAAATCTGGAGACCCAGGTGGCAATGAAATTCTTAAGATAACGAGATATTCTACCCTCATCCTGTGAGTGAGAAATATTTATCAGCATTGCAGGCTGACTGCCTGAATTCATAACCACACTACTGGGTTTCCCCATGCTTGTGAGATCATGGTTTTCTTTGATTCGGGTGAAGGGAGGTGGCCTTGTGTCCCTTGGATGTCATTTTGTCCTGGGGCATCTGTTCTGCTTCTCTTGAATCAAGGTCACTGAGAGTGATTTGGGGTGTGGGGGTGGATTTTTCGCTGCTTGGACTCTGAGATCCCTTCTAGGCTTGCTGGATCTCTAGCAGAAGTGTGTGTTCAATGGAAAAGCTTGACTTTCCCCTGCCCTCGCTGACTAGGTGAAGGAGACCTCCTCTCCTCCAGTCATAAGGGCTGGACATCAGGCCCTCATGCTAAGTGTTGGTTGGGTGAGTGGCACAGAGACGCTGTGCACAGCTTTCTCAGGTCTCTACGTCCATGTAAGCAACTGACAAGGAAAGAGTGGGACCTCAGAGCTGGGTTCATCATACTCACCCTCAGGGAGTCAGGGTCCCCATGCTCCTAATCAAAATTTAGTGTCCGGGGTCCCTAAGGGTTCTTCGGTGACTGTGAAAGTGGTTCCAATCCTGCCAGGCCTCTCAACAGGCTCCCCCCAAGGCCCCACTTCTTGCCCAGACATCCTTTGGAGCACGGCCCTAGGATGAGCGGGGGCCTGGCCTGTTCTGGACCTCCATGCGGCTGGTCCAACACTTAGGAAGGAAGAAGAGGAAGGCCGCCTGTCGATTCAGGTCCAGAGGCAGTGGCAAGGAGAGGTGACCCACCCACGCTCCTCCCTTTATTCTGTATTGACCTCATTCCTCCTCACCCAACAGATTCCTACGCTGTCTTTAGCGGGCACAAGCCCTTCCTCAGCCCACAGCCCTTCTCATGAGCCCCGGTTCTCCTCCATCCTCCATCCTATTCCCCAAACCAATGCCTTTCTGCCGTCTCTCCAGTGTCCTTCCGGGAGCCCAAGACAACCGTTTAAAACCTGGTAAACGGCACCACCAAATCAGTGCATTGTTACAATTCATGAGCACCATCCTCGTGTACTTTCTGAGATTGCCATGCTTGAGAGACCAGTGATCTAATGAGTATGCTTGGTAGAATGCGAAGCCTGCTTGTTTCCCAAAGACGCATTCTCGCTGAAAGATAAATATCGGTAGAAGGCATCTACCTTTACTGTGATAGGTTGGAAATACGTGGCTGGAGATACGTAAGGGCACGTCCTTTCATTTGTGCTAGGGGAAGCTGAGGTGAAGGAATAGGCATATCAGCCGTACTTTGAACAAAGGGTGCCTTCGCTCTATAGTTATGTCTTCTGGTCCTCGTTGTGTGTTTTCTATCATTCTGCCTTGTTTTTGACAGAGCCCTTTTTATGATCACCTTTTATCACCACGATTTGTTGTGCTGGCGATTAACTAGTTTAAGGGACGTTGGGAGGGGAGACAAAGGGCAAGGGAAGTGGGGATGAGTTTAGACATTAAAAGCACACATGGAGCTGGGGATCCTCTTGCGGAGGGAAGAAAGAGAAGGTGACAGATTCATACGGTGATTGATAATCTTGAATTTTCTCTAGCCTGACAACTTGCCTGTAATCCCTAGCCAGATTAATTTCAGCAAAAGAGAAGAAAGAGTGAATTCAGTACAAAATCTGACAGTATTTCATTCATAATGAATTAACTCACAGGACAAATATTGGGCACCTACCACAGTCCAGGCACTAGTCGGGGCTGTAATCCAAGGATAATAATATCTGTCACCAATGAGGAACGTACGCAAGAGTGTTTCAAAAATTTCAAGGAAGCATGCATGAGCTTCGAGAAAATTATGTTCAATCAAACAAGCCAGGCACAGACAGAGAAACAGTGCTTGTTGTCACTTTTAAGAAGGAGCTAAAAATATAAATTAATGGAAAGAAAGAAAGAAGGAGGGAAGGAAAGAAGGGAAGATCATAACAACACACTGCACTTTCATAAGGAGAGCGCGGCACTGTGGGTAGGAGAGTGGCAAAGGGGGAGGGGGAGAAGGAAAGCGAGAAATAGATGAATGGACAATAAAAAGGATGACATATTGTAATGATTTATCCTGATTTGATCATCACGGATTGTACACAGTATTGATATTCACCTCTGTACCTCAAATATGTGTATAATCATTTATAGGTCAATGAGGAAAGAGGTCATGGAATATAGAACTAAAACATAACAAGAATCCTTCCGTGAACTTTTTGAAAAACACTCATATATTTAATTCTTCCAACAATTTTGCTAGATTGATGGAGTTATCCTCATGTGTGGTGAAGGACTCTGAGAATGAGGGAGGTGAAGTAATCTGCTCCAGACCACCTACTGTCAGGGCCCGAGTTTGTCTAACTCCAAAGCCGGTCTCATTCCCCAGTACGTCTTATGGCCAAATAACCAGGGAAGGGCTAAGAGGTTTTTTTGAGGTTTTCAGTATGTGGGATAAGGAAATTAGGGACATTTGTTTGAAACTTGTCAAGCCTCACAGTAGTGAGAGATTTGTATAAAGATCGTCATGGATTCTTCTCCCACCTCCAGCTCTTGTCAAGAGACAGCTAACTCTATTCCTTATGTGACCCTCTCCAACTCTGCCCCAGTTCCTGTCCACACTTGATCAATTTAAACAAATCCTAGATATCTTTTTATTCATAACCCTTTTATATTTCTCTATGTTTATTAAAAAAACAGGAAAGAGGTGGTGAGACATATGGATTTCACGGCACAGGAGGAGCTACAATGAAAGATAAAAAGGATCGCTCCCACTTCTTCCATCCCCAGCTACATCCTGCCTGGAGCTGGTGAGCTCATGGAGAAAGAGCTGGCAAAAGCCACAGCCATGCCCTTCACATGGTGTTGTTTGGAGCTGGCATGGGAGAAGAGGGCCTTGGTGGCCCCCAGGCCAGCCACACCACTAACAGGGCTTCCATGGACTCACATAAGAGCGAGGAATCACAGACAACCAGAAGAAAGAGCCACTCAGAGGCTGGCAAATCATCACAAGGGACCAGTGCATGGCCCGTCCCATGGAAAGTGTTTGGAGTTCAGGCGTTGGTGGAGACGGACCCACAGAGGGCACGTTGGGGCACAGCAGTGGAAGTGGTATCCAGAGGTTTCTTGGAGTCGGAGCAGGGCTGAAGAGAAAGGAACCAGCCTCTTCTGGAAATGGAGAGTGAGGTGAGGGTAGCACCCGAAAGGACTGGCAGCTAGTCATTCCTTATCACTTCGGTAATGAAGGTGACTTAACATTGTTAATGTGTCTATAGACGTAGGTTATGAATGAAAGACATCTGTTTGGCTGGAGGTCACCAGGCTCCACCTGTCACCAGAGGGCAATGTTTTAAGAAGGAAGGTAAAGCTCCCTGAGAGTTTCTATATTCCTCTCGACCCCAGTATGTGAATGGGATGTGGTGAGCTTTCGCTCTTTCTTTTGAGATGGAAATAAAAGACAGGTTTGTAGTTCATGTGTCAGGGTGGGAGGTTAAGATTTCAGAATCACCGATTAAATAAGTATTTATTGAATGCCTCCTGGGCAATGACTGATGATGATGAATTGAAATCCTTCTGCAAAGCTGAGCATTTTCGGGTGGAAAAATACATGAAATGATTCAATAATCGCATGGTTGTCTGGTTACATCCTGGGCCAAGTCTCATTAGAGGAAGTATGAGAAGCTATGAGAAGGCAAAACCAAGTAGTGAGGCAGGTCCATGGGGACAATGATAAGGATTTGGTACTTGACAGGAAGGTGAGCAGGAGCCCTGGAAAAGTTTTGAGTCGAGAAGTGATGATGTAATCAGATTTGAAATTTAGATAGTTCACTGAGACAGGACCAGAGGGAAAGGGACACAAGTGAGGGACACTCCACATACATCTGGAGCAACTGCCTGGTGCTGGTCCTTTTCTGGGTTGACACTGATGGCTCAAAGATGGGCAGATGCTTATCTTTACTTGCCAGTCCCTAAGGGCAGATGGCTGCATCCTGGGTCTGGGTCCTACCTGAGGAAGGTCACTTTTGGTTGCGCATTTTTTTATATTGAACTCTCTGCTTCTGATTTCTTCCAGTACTCAATTGCCAGAAAATGCCATTACTGAGCTTTCTGGAAAGTAGGCTGCCCCTGTACTCATTGCTTCCTTCCCTCTCTAAAATTGCCCAGCCATAGAAAATGTCAGCACCCCTGTGGACATTGCCCAACTTTCCTCTGTGCACTGTTTTAATTCAGACAGGAAGTGAAAAGGGCCCTGATGGTGTCGTGAGTGGATCTGAGAAAAGAAGAAGGACCCTGAACAGGGAACACCAGGTACAGCAGGTTGGACCTCACTCCTCCCAAACTGGGACAGGATAAGTAAAGTCATGGTCTCCAATGAGGGCCAGAATGGGAACAATGACAGAAGAATTTCCTAATCAAAAAATAATTCTGGCACGTAAACCTCCAAAGTCAGAAGGGAGCTTCCAGAGGAGAAGGCTGTCAGGAGCCCATGACATTTCTTGCTCCTCCATGCCTAGCGAGGAGGAAGGATCCATGAGGCTGACCCGTCCAGTCTTGTGGAAACCGACCCCCATCCTCTTCATCGGTGAAGTGATTCCAGGGTCAGAGAGAGGAGCTGGCCATCTTCCTGCCCTGTGCTACCAACATGTCCTCATGAAAGGAGAGGACATTTTTGGTAAATTTCCTTCTAACATTACACTGTTACAGAGATTCTCCAAGGGGAGTTCCCAAGACCCTGCCAGAGATTCCAGAAGGTCATAACTATTTTCATAGTGATCCTAAGATATTATTTGCCTTTCCCACTGTTTTACACTGATGGTGAAAAAGCAGTGATGGGTAAAACTCTGGCACTTTAGCACAAATCAAGAGATTGGCCCCAAACTGTTCTAGTCGTCATTGGAGTCTTCACCAACACAACTCCACAGTTTAAAAAGAAAAAAAAGAAAAAGAACTAGTTTTAGTTAAGAAGCAACAAATATTATTAGTTTTATTAAATTTCAACCCTTGAGTACACTTTTTAATATTGTGCCTGAGAAAGTAGAAGGTTTTCATAAAGCATGTGTATTGCAAACCAAAGTACGACAGTTTTCTCAGAAAAAAAAAAAAAAAAAAAAAAAAAAAAAAGAAGAAGAAGAAGCACTTATGTGATTAAGGTGCCATCTGAGCTAACTTTATATCATGGAACACCTTTTTTTTTTTTCTTGGAAGAATAATTGGCAAACTAAGGTTATTAAGACTTCTGTATTTTCCAGGCATTTTCTCGAAAAATGGATAAAGTGCTCCCGTCACTTCATTATCAAACTGAATGGAGTTTCTATGCCTGCACACAACAGAAAGGCAAATACAGAAGCACTGGTTTTGCAATAAGGAAAAGGTTTACTCACAAAGGTTTACAAGTGAAAAACGGGAGAAATAAATCTCAAATCTGTGTTCCCGATGGCTGGGAGTGAGGTATATTTAAGGTAAAGTGCGTGGGTAGGGAGTTAGATTGTGGGGAAAGGTAACTGGCAGAAATGGATGACAAGGAAATGGAAAGGTGATTGGTGGAAGTGGACAACAAAGAAACAGGAATGTGGAAAGTCCCTTGGACTCGCACAGTAGTCTCACCATGGTTCTTCAGTGGTGAACTTAGCATGATCAGGAGGTGGAAGGCTAGGCCCTCTGACATCACTAGGTCACCCCTCAGGCACTCGTGCAGGCCCTGTGGGGGGATCTGTTGCTTCATTGGTTTGAGCAAGGCAGGGCTGGTGGGATCTGCTTCGAGTGTCTATGAAACATCTTAAGACAAACAGCTTGTGACCTATATGTCAGTGGTGTTATGTTTAGGGCACAAAGGCAGGAATCACATCCTGTGATTCCTGACTCAATGTGTCTTCCTTAAAAATTAACCGTGGGCTACAGGACAAGCAAAATCAGCAAGTACAAACTTTGGACCTATACCTAGAGTAACATCTAAATTTAACCTAAATTATAATATCGAATCTATTTCTGTTTGACTGTTGGTTTCAACTTCAAAGAAAACAACTGACAGTATTTGTTGTCAGTAATAAAATTTCAGCTTTCAAGTGAAAATTGGGATTTTGGAAAAAACTTTTATCCACTACTGTGAGCTTGAAATGTCCCCGATAGGTAGTTTTTCTGCTGTTGTTTATCTGAGATCAATAGTGACATTAACAAAGATGATGTTATTTCTATAATAAATGTGAAGACATTCAGAAGATCTGTGTAATTCAGTATTTAAGTTTCCTATCACTACTAACAAATTACCACAAATGTTGTGGCTGTAAAACAACACACAGTATTATCTGAGAGTTTCTGTGGGTCAGGAGTTGGGAGGGTTCAGCTGGGTCCTCAGCTCAGGGCGCCGTAAGGCTGCAACCAAGGTATCAGCCAGGCTTATTTCTCATGTGGAGTTGTGGGGAGGATCTTTTTTCTAAGCTCCCCCATGTTGCTGGCAGAATCCAAGTTCTTGCTGCTATACTACTTATGGCTGCTTGTTTCTTCAAAGCCAGAGAAGGGTGTGCTGGAGAGGAGGAGAGAGGTCAGAAGAGAAGAGGTCTGTTTAGGAAAGGCCCACCCAGGATAATCTCCCACCTGAAAGTCGATTGATTAGAGACTTCCATAACATATGCAAAATTCCTTCGCTTTTGTCATAGTCTATTGTTTGAAAGCAAGTCACAGGATTTGCCTGCCCTCAAGGAGAGGAGAATTCTACAAGGGTGTAACTCATTGGGGGTCACTCTAGGAAATGTCTGGGACTGAGTTGTTGTTGTTGTTTTCCAGTTGACCAATGTGTGATGTTACAAAATCATCTGTGAACAAAAGAGCCATTCAGACCGACAGATTTTCATGGAACAAAGTATGGAAAGATCAATAATAAGGTTTCTGATTCCACATTGCAACTAAACTCGAAGAAATTACCAATTGTTGAACTGTGTGTGGTACCAAAGAAGAATGTCCACAATTATCTAAAAATGCTGTTAAGAGTTGTATGAAAGAAACAGGGTTTAGTGCTTCCCTTCACAAGGATGGAAGAGGCCTCAGGCTTACAACATAAGTACAGGTAAGCCATTGCCTGTTTCTTAATACGTTTTAGTTTTTTTTGCGTGCTTCCCAGGTTACAGCCTTTTGGAGTCTCAACATGAACCAGGATAGATTTACAGCAATCCCTCTTTTTGTGCTGTTGTGTCCGGAATTACAATTTTTTCAGCCCTATGCCAGTGAGTCTCTCCAAGGCTTGTAAAAGAGCCTCTCAGCCACCTATAATAGAATTAATGCACATCTCTAAGGGAAAAGTGTCACAAACACCAGGTTTAATCGTTTAAATATAGGTCTTCTTCCAAAATTTTGGCCTGAACTTTTTTCTGTATTTTAAATTGTCTTCAAATTTGTTTTGTTTTGTTTTGTTTTTAAATTTAAATGACTGTTAAAATTTTTATCACTTTTCAATGACATATCTGTGTGAGGCCCAATTTCGCCTATGTTCTTCCACTAAAACAATGCATCTCAACAGATTAAATGCAGAAGCCTCTTAACAGTCACAGTGGGGGCCAAGTTTCTAACACATAACACTTTGGGGACACAATTCAAGCTTCAGTGAGTTTGGAGGGCACATAATTCAATGCACCACACTACTTTAGGAACGGACTCCCCGTGCTTCATCTTCAGCTGGAAAGAAACAACCCACCCACCACCAAGGTAGTCCTGAGATCATGAGAGTCAAGGATGTTGACACTCATCCCCACCCTGCTTTGCTTCATAAACTGGCTAAGACCTGTATTATGACTGTGGGAGGGACAAGATCCCATTTGGTACAAGTCCTATGACTACTTGCTATATTCTGAATGTTTGTGTCTCTACAAAATTCATATGTTGAAACCCTAATTCCATTGTGATGGTGTTTGGAGATGTGGGCTTTAGGAGGTGATTAGGTCATAATGGTGGAACCCTCATGATGACATGAGAGAGCTTGCTTTTTCTCTCTCTGAAATCCTCCATATGAGAACACAAAGAGAAGATGGCCATCTGCTAACTAGGAAGCAGGTCCTCACCAGACACAGGATCTCCTGGCACCTTGATCTTGGACTTACCAGCCTCCAGAACTATGAGAAATAAATGTTGTTTAAGCCATCCAGCCTATATTTGTTAAAGCAGCCTGAATGGACTAAGACACTGCTGCTAACCCTTTATTGAGAACCTAAGTTTTCCTTCCCTTTGTGTGTGTATGGGAAGTGGAAGGACGGACTGCCCATTCTAACGTGTGGTATCAGAGCACTGACAGGAACAAGACCGATTTGCCCGGTCAGAGACCACATCAGGGAGGGAGAGAGGGAGAGGGATCAGTATAAGAGGAGAGTGTGGTAGCCTAAGTAGGCTAGGTATGCGGGTACTGGCAAGGCCCACTGGTGTGGTAGACACATCCTCTGCCAAGATGTTCACGTCCTAATCCATGTAACCTATGAATATATTACCCCACATGGCAGAAGGGAGTTTTTCAGGTGTAATAAAGGACCTTGAGATGGGGAGATTTTCTTGGATTACTCTAGTTGGCCCAATGTAATGACAAAGGTCCTTATAAGAGAGAGACAGAGGTCAGAACAACAATAGGTGTGATGAAGGAAGCAGGGTCAGAGACAGATTTGGAGATGTTACACTGTTGATTTAGAACATGAAAGAAAGAGCCATGAGACAAGTGGACTAGTAGTCTAGGTAGACTCAAGAAGCTAGATAAGGCAAGGGAATGAATGCTTCCATAGAGCCTCCAGAAAGAACTCTGCTCTGTTGATATTGTTATGTTAGCCCTGTGAAACCCACATCAACCTCTAATCTCCGTAACTGCAGGGTTGGTGTTATTTAAGCCACTAAGGTTGTCGTTGTTTGTTATGGAAGTCCTGAGAAGCTAATATCATTGGTAATTGGACAGTCTGGCTGATAGGAACAGGCTGTGGTCTGGAGGACTAAATGTTGATGGTGGGCTTCCAGTGCCAGCAAGGGCTGGGAGGGCTCACTGTGCACGGAGACAGGGTCTGTCACTGGAGCTGGCTGGGACAGGATGGAAACAAATTCTCCAGGAACAAGGGAGGAGTCCAGAGACTGGGTTCCTTCCAAACTTGGATATTGAATCCAAGTTCCACCAGTTATTACCGTGTGACTTTGGCAACTATGACACCCCTCTGAATCCTGGTTTCCTCGTTTATGAAATGGGAATGATGTTACCTTCTAAGGCAGAATCATTGGGAGGCATAAATGAGAAAAATCCCATTTGCTCAGTACAGTGCCTGGCATATGGACATGCCTAATAAACAGGTAGCTAGATTTATTGTTGTTCTTAGAACCGGGACGTGCAGCACCAGCATGAGAAGGCTCCCACTCACCCCCCAGACCAGATTCAGGATTAGTCCCAGAGTACCTGTGCAGGCAGGGGCATGTGGGAGGCTCAATAAGGTTGGCATAACAGGTTGCAGCTGTGGGGACAGCTGATCTGGCAGGTCACCCATCAGCCCTTTCCTCCAGAGTCCTGCAGAGGAAGAATAGCAGCAGGCTCATGGTTCATATCAGGAACACAGGGTACCCATTTCACTCCTCCAAACATTTATTTGCTCCTGAGGCTCCTCTTCCAAGTTAGGGCATAAGGATTTGGAGGCTAGTGGTTGTTTCTGGGGCAGCCACAGTAAGTACTGGAAACAGGTGTTCCCCTCCTTAGCTGGCTCCAGAGTCCAAGGAAGACTTTCCCAAATGGCCAACTCCTCCCACAGGAAGTTGAAGCAAAGCCTGGTTTGCAGGGGCACTGCCATAACCTCTATTGGTCTGAACATGTCATCTCAGGTTGACCTGCAAAAGTTGTAGTGGCCGCTGAAGACCAGGGAAGGAGGGGGTCGGAAAAGAGATTGAGCTGTTTCGTTTTCAGCTGCAAGTAACAGAAAGCCCATTTCCCGGTGGTCCCAGCAATATGGAAGGACTGTTATCTCACTCCACCAGATGTCCTGAGGTATGAGCTCTGGAATTGCTAATGCACTGGCCCCTTGAGGCCATTAGTGGCAGGCCAAGTTCTTCCATCCTTCTCTTGTGCAATCCAAACTGAGCCACCTTTGTCCTTCACTAGCTTCCTCCATCGTGACAATATGACTGCTGTAGTCCTTTGTAACACACAAATGAGACAATGTCCAGCCAATGAAGGAGGAATGAAGACTTTTCCTCCAACATCTCCCTCGGCAGCTCACATCCCCAGGCCTAAGCCAATCGTTGGCAAGAGAGAAAGGGACCTCTCATCTGGGGCTGGAGATGATCCCAGACTCCCCTGAAACCCACTGGCTTTATGATTTGCAGTGCGTGAGGGAGGCGTGGCCATGCGGAACCACGCCCCCTGCAGGCACGCCTCCCAGGGGCGGCCGCCCAATGTCGCCTTGCTCTGGCTGCGGGGGGCTTTCCAGGGCCTCTTTCATCGCCCAGGGCTCACTGTCCCAATGTGTGGCTCATGAAGGGAGCAGGGGAACTCCTCTTCCAGCTGATCTTCCCCAGGGCTTCGGTCAGCGGACGGAACTTCTGGGACACTGTGCTCTGCTGCCGGTAGGATTTCAACATCTCTCTGCCATCCCACACTTGCTCTTTGATCCTCAACCAGGCGGCTTCCTGCAAAAGCTTCTCCCGGGCATCCTGGGCACCCGGTGGGAGCCGGGCGTCCGAGACGCCAATCTTCTGCCGGGTGGCATCAGATCTCTGCTGGAAGGTGGCTGCACGCATTGCCTGGCTGAGAAACCTCGGCTGGGTCCCAACTTGAGATTGCACTCTTCCAACTCCTGTTCTGGCCTTGAGCCTTCCCTTCGCAGCCGCCCAGTATCTCTGGAAGAGTTTGGCCAGGGAGGTGTGTGCCATCTTGCTCCTCCAAACAAGCCCAGAGCAGCTTAGACCCTGCCGTACCCTGAAGACCGTTCATTTCTTGGCTACTACCCAGAAGGTTGTCCATTTCAACTTCTTTTCCAGCTTTTCCCATAGCTCCCCTCGATTTTCTGTTTTCATGCTTCGAATGACCGGCTGAAGGCTCTGGAGATCAGTGAATAAACGTGCTCAGCTGTATCAGGCTGGCTTCCACACAGAAAGGGAAACAGAAGCAACGGTGTATATGTGTCTGCGTGTGTGCACGTGTGTGCATGTGTGATATGTAAGATTACATGTCCTATATGTTTAAGTGGTGTTATTTAATATATATGTATAAATAATGTCTATATGTTTTAGGTGTTTTATTTTGAGGAATTAACACATGCATTGTGGGGGGTGGGGTGGTCGATGAATCCATGAGGATCTTTATACGAACTTCTAACTCCTGTGAAGCCTTGACAAGTTTCAAACAAACATTCCTAATTTCCTTATCCCACATACCCAAACCTCAAAAAACCTCTTAGCTCTTCCCTGGTTATTTGGTCATAAGACGTGCTGGGGAACGGGACTGACTTCGGAGTTAGACAAACTCAGGCCCTGACAGTAGGTGGTCTGGAGCAGATTTCATCACCTCACAGTTTCACAGAGTCCTTTTCTGAACATAAAGAAAACCCCATCAAGCTTTCAAAATTGTTGGGAGTATTAGATAAATGAGGGATCTTCAAAAAGTTCACGCAAGGATTCTTGTTATGTTTTAGTTCTATTTTCCATGAACTCTTTCCTCATTGACGTATAATTGATTATACAGATATTTGAGGTACAGAGGTTAATATCAATACCTGTGTACAATGTGTGATGATCAAATCAGGATAAATCATTACAAAATGTCATCATTCTTAGTGTCCATTCATCCATTTCTCGCTTTCGCTCTCCCCCTCCCCCTTTGCCACTCTCCTACCCACAGTGCCACGCTCTCCTTATGAAAGTGCAGTGTGTTGTTATGATCTTTCCTTCGTTCCTTCCTTCCTTCTTTCTTTCCATTAATTTATATTTTTAGCTCCTACTTAAGAGTGACAACATGCACTGTTTCTCTGTCTTTGCCTGGCTTGTTTGATTGAACATAATTTTCTCGAAGCTCATGCATGCTTCCGTGAAATTTTTGAAACACTCTTGCGTACGTTGCTCATTGGTGACAGATATTATTATCCTTGGATTACAGCCCCGACTAGTGCCTGGACTGTGGTAGGTGCCCAATATTTGTCCTGTGAGTTAATTCATTATGAATGAAATACTGTCAGATTTTGTACTGAATTCACTCTTTCTTCTCTTTTGCTGACATTAATCTGGCTAGGGATTACAGGCAAGTTGTCAGGCTAGAGAAAATTCAAGATTATCAATCACCGTATGAATCTGTCACCTTCTCTTACTTCTCTCTGCAAGAGGATCCCCAGCTCCATGTGTGCTTTTAATGTCTAAACTCATCCCCACTTCCCTTGCCCTTTGTCTCCCCTCCCAACGTCCCTTAAACTAGTTAATCGCCAGCACAACAAATCGTGGTGATAAAAGGTGATCATAAAAAGGGCTCTGTCAAAAACAAGGCAGGACAATAGAAAACACACAACGAGGAACAGAAGACATAACTATAGAGCGAAGGCACCCCTTGTTTAAAGTACGGCTGATATGCCTATTCCTTCACCTCAGCTTCCCCTGGCACAAATGAAAGGATGTGCCCTTACGTATCTCCAGCCACGTATTTCCAACCTATCCCAGTAAAGGTAGATGCCTTCTACCGATATTTATCTTTCAGGGTGAATGCGTCTTTGAGAAACAAACAGGCTTGGTATTCTACCAAGGATACTCATTAGATCACTGGTCTCTCAAGCATGGCAATCTGAGAAAGTACACGAGGATGGTGCTCATGAATTGTAACAATGCACTGATTTGGTGGTGCCGTTTACCAGGTTTTAAACAGTTGTCTTGGGCTCCCGGAAGGACACTGGAGAGACTGCAGAAAGGCATTGGTTTGAGGAATAGGATGGAGGATGGAGGATGGAGGAGAACCGGGGCTCATGAGAAGGGCTGTGGGCTGAGGAAGGGCTTGTGCCCGCTAAAGACAGCGTAGGAATCTGTTGGGTGAGGAGGAATGAGGTCAATACAGAATAAAGGGAGGAGCGTGGGTGGGTCACCTCTCCTTGCCACTGCCTCTGGACCTGAATCGACAGGCGGCCTTCCTTCCTAAGTGTTGGACCAGCCACATGGAGGTCCAGAACTGGCCAGGCCCCCGCTCATCCTAGGGCCGTGCTCCAAAGGATGTCTGGGCAAGAAGTGGGGCCTTGGGGAGAGCCTGTTGAGACACTTGGCAGGATTGGAACCACTTTCACAGTCACCGAAGAACCCTTAGGGACCCCGGACACTAAATTTTGATTAGGAGCATGGGGACCCTGACTCCCTGAGGGTGACTATGATGAACCCAGCTCTGAGGTCCCACTCTTTCCTTGTCAGTTGCTTACATGGACGTAGAGACCTGAGAAAGCTGTGCACAGCGTCTCTGTGCCAATCACCCAACCAACACTTAGCATGAGGGCCTGATGTCCAGCCCTTATGACTGGAGGAGAGGAGGTCTCCTTCACCTAGTCAGCGAGGGCAGGGGAAAGTCAAGCTTTTCCATTGAACACACACTTCTGCTAGAGATCCAGCAAGCCTAGAAGGGATCTCAGAGTCCAAGCAGCGAAAAATCCACCCCCACACCCCAAATCACTATCAGTGACCTTGATTCAAGAGAAGCAGAACAGATGCCCCAGGACAAAATGACATCCAAGGGACACAAGGCCACCTCCCTTCACCCGAATCAAAGAAAACCATGATCTCACAAGCATGGGGAAACCCAGTAGTGTGGTTATGAATTCAGGCAGTCAGCCTGCAATGCTGATAAATATTTCTCACTCACAGGATGAGGGTAGAATATCTCGTTATCTTAAGAATTTCATTGCCACCTGGGTCTCCAGATTTCCGTCTCTCCTAGGACATCCGAAGTTTGTCCTCAGAGCGGAAACACCACCGTACTTGCTCTCCTGACTTATGGTACTGTGAGTGAATGAATGGATGAGTGAATGGGTGCACGAGGTGGTAAAGAATGTGTTAGATCATGGAGATGAACAGTTGGCTCATAGATTGGACTCAGAGAGTCTCAGTGTTAGAGCGTAACTAAAGCGTGCCGTCTCGGTGTATGAGGTCCACACAGAGCATGGAGGTGCTGTGTTTTCTACTAATCCTCAGGACCAGGAAGATATCACGTGGAATGTGCCTAGGCCGTGTGCCCCAGGAGCCTTTCTCTCTCGCAGGCCGAGTCCAAAGAGGCTTCTGTAGGGCCTGATGATTACACGACCTGGAAGACGTTCTTCTAAAATTATACCAAATCGAGCGTTAAAGTGAATATTTGTTTAGAATGAGAAGAACATTTCTAACCTGCTCTAACCCATGACAACAGCAGCCATCACAATTCCCGAAATACGGTTTCTTTGGAAGTGCGTTTATATATGTTCTCAGAAATGCCCCGTTCAAACTGGTACGGTCTCAAATATGACGAAGCAGAATTTCAAGGCAACAGACACCATGGATTTATTGTGAATCCAGACAGGTACTTTGCAAATTTTAAAGCAACACGTGGCCATGTGAACACACAGCGTGGTCTCACAGGAGCAGTTGACTTCCTCTAAACTAGAAAGGCACTCAGGTTCCTGTTAAGCCCTCAATGTTTATTTTCACATCAAGTTTTCAAACTAAACTAGCTTTCCCAACATTTATTCTCAAAACACGCCTCGTATTAACGTAGTATAACTATTCATGGGCTTCAGAAGTTCTCCTTCCATTGAGTGCGTTTAATTAATTCTCTTCCAAAGAGGGTCACGTTTAGCCGAATGGAGGTTGTTTCTAGAATTCATTTTCACATTCCCGGCCCTGGCCCATCTACTGCTCAAGCCTCCTGGAATGACTTGCCGGTGTGCATGTGTGCTGATGGAACCTGTTGGAGCTAGCCGACGAATAAGCGTGAAGATGAAGCTCGGTTGGTTTGAGACAAATGACTACGTTTTGGGGGTACAGGATGCAGAACAAAGTGCTTGCTTTCCTCGAACTTATATGAGAGTAGATGGGCTACCACGTAGTCAGCCTGGCTCATAGGTGTAGAGTAGCTAGACTGTGAATATGATGAGGCTAGCTGCCGTCCACGTGGGGACAGATGGCTCTAGGAAGAGGATCCAGTCACCATCAGTTTAGAAGACAGCCGGGAGACCCTCCGTTTCAGGAAATCATTCGGCCATTGAGGGAGAGCTACTGTGGTAGATGGAATTTCAGGGAGACAGAGAGTCAAAGAAGGTCTTGCACAAGGCTGACAAAGGTTTAGTGCACGCAGGGATTTCATTCACTCACATGTGGACTAGGCGAAGGTGACCCGTTCACTTTCTGCTTCCCTTTTAGAACCGTTTTTGGAAGGGGTATGGGAATGTGGCGATAAGATAGAAGAAAAAGGGTCTGTCGCTGTAGGGGCACAGGAGGAGACCTAGTTAGCCGTCCTCATGGTTGCTGATCTCTTTCTCCTTTCCTTTATGACGTTTCTGTCAAATAGTTCTTTCTCGCGGTAGTGCACGGGGGGCCCTCGCAGATACTTCTCTTCTGCCCCCTGGTAATCCAGCCCATCAAGTGCTGCGATGGAACAAATGATTGCTTCTGGCAGGAGAACTTCCAGAACAAAATTTACTTTGTCGTCTCTTATGAGAGTCAGCATGGTGTTGTCCATTTGTGTATAGATTTCTTGTAGATGTTTCGTCAAAACATCCAACAGGTCCTCATCTTCCAGGTACGTTTCAACGCAGAGCCTGTGCCTTGGTGAATTCAGAAATGATGTCAGCCACCTGGACTGTTTCCTGCCCTTCAAGATGTCCAGGAGGTGGTGGTCGGCCCCCCTTCTCTTCACGATGAAGTCCACCAGCTTGCGGTTGTCCCGGTCCCGAGCGGCCCTCATCCTGTCGGGGAGAATCCTCTTGCAGGGCCTCTTCCCGCCCAGGGAGGTCTCCTCCTCAGAGTCTTCCAGGTCGGCATAGTTCACCTTTGGAAAGTCAACCTCCAGCGGGCCCTCTTGGATGGCTTTCCTGAGTGGGTAGCTGACGTCGGCGGCATAATAGTCCAGGAAAGAGCCCACGAAGGAACCCCGGCCGATGGCTTGTGTGTAGTGGGAGATGAGGGAGAAACACCAGTTAACACCTTGCTCGTGCACTTTCCTGGCTCTCTGCAGGAGTCTGTCTTTCTCTCTGCAATCCAGGGGCTTCAGTCTTCGAAGAGGAACTCGGATGCCGCTCCTCTCCTGGCGCAGGTCTGCCTCAATCAAGAGCACCCGTGCGGTCTTCTCCGACGCACTGACACTCTTCACCACAGCCGGCCAGAATGGGTGGTCTTGAAATTTAAACCACACCATCGTTCCTCTTTCAACTGGAGGAGGCTCCTGTGTCAGAGCCATGCTGGCAGGTTGTCCACCTCGTTTACCACCAGCCATTTTAGCCTTGCGGATGGGATTCCTCGACATCGAGTCAGCAGGAGGTCGGCGTTCTTGCAGTCCTTCGGAACAAACTGCCGCTTTTAGCTTCCTAATTCTGTCTGCCAGACAGAGGGAGTCACGCGGCCTCATGGCAGGGGACCTGGAGGGGGCAGGGGACCCGGAAGAAGCGGCCGCCCCTTCCACGCCTGGCTTCGAGGCCCCCTCCCCAGAGTCCTCAGCATTCCTTGAGCGCGCAGAGCACGCGGAGTGAGTAGCCACGGTCTTCGGCCAGGTGTCCTGTGCCTCTGCGTTCAGAGCTATGGGCACAGTGGGGATGACACCCCGTGGCTGGGATGGGGCCACCTGTCCATCATTAGCACATGCACCCTCCTCCAGGACTGTGGGACGCCGGGATGTAACCGTGGAGGCTTGTGCCTTTGCCTTGCCCTCTTTCTCACCCTCGTGTCCCGACAGTGTCGGGAAATCGTGGCTCGCGCTGGACCTCCGTGATGCCTTTATTGGCCTTTCTGCTGGAGCAGGGGCAGAGGTCGTGTGCACCCGTGATTTGTCACCGCACAGGGCATCCTCACTCTCGGCACCAACTGGCAGTGATCCTGAGGCTTCTCTCTTCCCAGCACTCCTCCGAACGACCCCTTTGCGTTTACCATACTTTTTACGAGGGGGTCTACTTGCCGGCTGTTGAGCTACCTTCTGGGAAGTTGTACTGGTCTGCTGATCATCTGGTATTCTTCCTCGGCCCCGTTTTGTTCTCTCATCCAGCCTCTCCAGTACCACTTTCAGGACTCTTCTGCACTCCTTCTCCTCTCCCGCTGGGGCACCGACCTTCCACTGGGCCCCTGCCAAGGAGCCCATGGCTTCCATTTCAGACTTCGTTAGGGCCGTTTTGTCTGTGCTTTTCTCCTGGGAGCTTGTCCTGGTCTGCTGGTCATCTGGTTTTCTTCCTCGGCCCCGTTTTGTTCTCTCATCCAGCCTCTCCAGTACCACTTTCAAGACTCTTCTGCACCCCCTTTCCTCTCCCGCTGTGGCATTGAACTTCCACTGCGCCCCTGCCGACGAGCCCATGCCTTCCATTTCAGACTTCGTCAGGGCCGTTATGTCTGTGCTTTTCACCTGGGAGCTTGTACTGGTCTGCTGGTCATCTGGTTTTCTTCCTCGGCCCAGTTTTGTTCTCTCATCCAGCCTCTCCAGTACCACTTTCAGGACTCTTCTGCACCCCCTTTCCTCTCCCGCTGTGGCATTGAACTTCCACTGCGCCCCTGCCGAAGAGCCCATGCCTTCCATTTCAGACTTCGTCAGGGCCCTTACGTCTGTGCTTTTCACTTTAATCGTTTCTTCTCCTGAGAGGTGATGATGAGGGGCAGAGGTTTCTGGCTGTCATTCCCACTGCTGACTCAGGTCTTCCCTCAAAACCCCTGCTCTAATACGCCTCCTTTGCCTCCGGACTGCAAAGCGCTCCCAGCTTGCATTGGCTGTCCTCCTCCACCTGGTTCTCCGTGAGATGCTTGCACTCGTGTTTTCAGTGGAAAGACCTGGAGGAGACTGGAATGGGAAAAAGGAAAAGAAGAACCGTATGAGGAAAGAATTCCTTTTGTGAAACTAGAAGCGCCCTGCTCAAGGAGATTGATGAGATAAAACAAGGTATTAAAAGAGTGGGCCTTAGACAGAGGGGAAGATGAGTGTCAAGCATTTGGGGAAAAATATGGAAGGTGCCAGAAGAGTTCTATAACAGCCCGAAGCCACCGTGTAACCTAATTGTAACGACTGCATGCGGAAGAGCATCCGCATGCGGACGTGGGTGTCATGTCAGGGATCCTGTTTCACTCTCCTGGACCCTCTGCGGCTTCTGAGATCCTTGGGCTTCAACCTAGGAAAATGCTTCATTAGTTTTTTGCCTTCCTAGGGTGCCCATGCCTCCCTGTCCACCCCAAGAAGACCGAGGCCATCTCCTACATACCGATGCTGGGAGCCAGCCCCATGTCATGTTCAAGAGCATGACTCAGAATCCAGAGGTCTGTGAGGTCATCTTGATGATTCCTGGCTGTCACTGTTAATAGGGATTTCTGCAGGAACCGGTCATGGGTTGTGACCTGAACCTCTATACTCTGGTGCAAAACTCTTGTCTCCCAACACCAAAGATGTGATGCTCGTTATGAAGACACGTGTGTATAGAGTGAGGTGCAAAGACGATCGTACCCCGAAATGTCAACATTAGATGGCAGCGAGTGAATGGGGAAGTCTTACCGAAGGTCACGTGGACGGAGGCAGGTCCGGTTCTGTGAGCTGGATCTCTTGTTTCTCACACTCCAATCGCTTGTCCGCACACCCTTTACCCCGCTGCGTGCTTCTGAAGGGCGCTGTTCTTTGTGATCAGGTGGGAACTAGTGCAGATACTCAGGACCTATGTAGTCTTTTCTCAAGAGAATCTGGAAAATTCAAAAGAGGAAGCAACGTGAGCCAATAAAGTGTGGATCTAATGATCCCGTTCCCTTCACCAACTCAGGGATGCATGCCTTTTTGAAACAGAGCTGATATCTGAATCCCATCCATAATGTAGATGCCATTTTTATTTTCCTCCTCTTGCATTCCAAAATATTTCCATGGTATGCTGCTTGGCGTATGCTAGTCTGTTCCTGCGTCACAACAGGGAGAACCACTGCTTTGGGGATCGCGGATGCCATGGACACATGGATTTAACATCAATCGTGTGTTTGTGACCATCTGTGTGAGTGTAACGAAAATGGGGATTTTGAAGTTATTGTGTCTTTCTGATTCTCAAATCGCATTGAATGAGCTTGTGAGAACATGACATGCATAGAAAGATGTGTAGAGGGGCTGGCACCTTACAGATGCTCACTATGAGGACGATGGTGTACGTGCTTCCAACGCACTACCTATGCATCCCTGTGCACGTGCAAGCACGTACTGTGTTACACTATAGTTGCTAACATGAGAGCATAATTGGATATATTTCCTAGTTAGTGCCCATTTCTGCTACGTCATTTCCAAGAGTCTCGTTACGCCAAAATTTTCCTGATATTTCCAAACTCTCATGGAATTTCTGACATTACAGGAATGTGTTCTGCAGAAGCAGCAATTGTTCTACCCGTCCTACTCTTCCTATCTTTCCACCGCCAATACTCCATTCATATGTCCTAGTTTTCCCTATATGTCGTCCAAATTAGTGTCATGACTGCTTTCTGCACTTTACCTAGTGCACTATTGACTTCACATTCTATGTTCTGTGATGCGAAACTTCTCTCCTTAATAAATGCGTGTATGTATGTCTTTGTTCACGCACACTGGTCGACGTAACAGGAAAGGTGTCACGATGATGAAATACACGTACCTTGGAGACGACAATCAGCACACAGTCTTCCCTGAACGAGGGTGCTCACTCAAGGGTGCTGGGCTCTCAAGCCCAGGGTTCACCTGAGGACACACAACTACAGGAGGAAGGAATAAAAGGTGACTCGACCGCTTCGGGCTCCCCTCAGCTGGACCTGCTAGCCCCACTCAGAAAACAGGTGTGATAGAGCACCTTCAAGCGTGACCACCCACACCCCAAAACACAAGCACGTACTCTTTCTCCCACACGCTCACGCACGCTCACGGCCCCATACACGCAGATGTTAGAAACCCAAGATGCCTGGCGTGGAAGCCAACAATACACCTCAATGTCTGTACCCGTCCCACGTGTGCTTGCTTCCAGTAGGAATGCTACTTTGCGTTCCGTTTAGTTCCTCGTTTTGAAAGCACACACGGAAAAATCTAAAATGATCTTTAAAATTACCAAACAATGAGCATAATAAGCATCAGTAGTCCAATCACCCAGGAACTCTTGTTCCAATCACGTGAGTCCATGTGCTCCAGGATTTTTATGCATACAGATATATATTTATAGATATAGTTCTCTGAATCCCTTTACACCATATGCAACAAATATATCTCTATAAGACAGTTACAACACCTTAAGACTTGTACACCCCACGTGGATACGATTCATTACTCACATTTGGCAGCTCTTTTCCAGTGTGAAAACTTTTCAGAAAACACTTTCAACAGATAAAGAACGGCAATCCCAGTGATTTTTCTGATTACAAAAGCTGATGCTTCCTTAACAGACACAACCAGAAGGCAAGTGTGTTAAATCAAAACAGTGCATGTTCCTCTCACCAAACGCTATGGGCCATGGCAAGAAGAGCTTCTATCTAGGGTCTGCTTAGAGTCTTCTGGATAATTTACGTTCTGGTTTTGTCCTAACGGGAATACGACACTCTTCCCTCCCTCTGAAGGGACAGGTAGGTAAGTTAGGCAAGCAGACGCGTAAATAGATGGATGGTAGAAAGGTGGATGGTGTACAGTTAGATACATAGATACATAGAGGCAGAGAGACAGAAATCGACACAGAGGTTGATGGAGATACATAAAGACAGATGGATATAGGGATCGAAAAAGATGTATAATATGCAGTAGATAGAAGGGGGTAGGTAGATGTACGGAAGGATAAGGAATGATTAGAAGGAGACAGATAGATGATAGGTAGGAAAAAGATACATGGATACAGAGGTAGACATATATAAATATACGCGTGTCGAAAACTGACGGTTGAGAGATATAATGAATGGCAAAATAGACTGACAGATGAACAGCTAGACAGATATAGCTAACAACGGAGGTAGAGATAGATAATGATAGGGAGATGATAAACAGGTGATAGAGGCATAGAGATAAACAGAAAGATAGATGCATAGAGATACATAAATACACGTAGATGGCGACAATCAAATATTAAACTTCTCTTACCCCCCAGGAACATGTGAGAACAATAAAATCTCTATAGCAGCAGAATAAGTTTGTAAATTGATGCCAAGTTCTAGGAGGACGTGGTGTGAAAATGCGTCCAGTATTTTAGTCCAACATCAAAGCAAACACTGCCTGCAGAGGGAGAATACCCAGTTGACAATAAAAGAGAAATACTTTCTACATGGAGACTCCACAATCTGTAACGTCAAAGTCAAATTCAGATGACCAAGAAGTAGTGTTTCCAAAGAGAGTAGCGTACTCCTTTGGACCATCCCATTTCTTCTGTTGCATCTGTTCCTTAGCAGAGGAGTGAAAGAACAAGATAACAATGAGCATTGACTTCTCCAGTCAACAACCGTGATTTTGGGAAGGATTACCTTGGAAGCCCTGTCACTTGGGAAGTTCTGTTGCCTGCTTTCCCTAGTGAGGGTTTTATTTACATCTTAGGCGAAAACTAAAGAACAGAATCCTCAGCAAGTTGTCTCAAAGTGGTGCCCCATCTCGACATGAACCCCATACTGTTCCCCAGAGGCAGGAATTCTCTCATCTTCACGTGATGCCCCCTCTACCATGACCAGATGTGTATTGGATCTTCTGTGCACCTACTGGGTTTGTGATGGCAAACCTACCTAAAGAGACGTATTTCCATAGAAGGATGAGCTGGCATATCCGTTTATAGTATAATAAAGGCACAATTTTGAAAACTTTTTTTTAAATAAAGAAAACACCGTTGTGCCTGTTGTGCCTCTTCTTGCACCTTTCCTTTGCCAGATTCACTCCGCAGCAAGTTTCACGCATTTTTCTTAGAAAGTCTTAGGTTTCATAGGATCGCAGTGCATGGGTGGAGTAACTGGGTGTGAATGAATGCCTTTCCATTTTTCTCTTATTTCGTTCGTTAATTTTATGCATAGCTGTCATGACTACGTGGAGAGTGAGGTTGTTTTGTAGTTAAGGGGTAAGTGTACCCATTACACACGGAAGAATCTTGAATAGCACTCAGTTTTGCTTCCCTCCCCCCTCCACAGGAATAAAAGAAATTAGACTCGTCGCATTCCACATGATGAGCCATGATCCTCAATACAAGTAGCCACATTCAAATGACCACCTCCCGGCCGTCTCCTCGAGAAGCGAACCCCCCGGCCAGGTCCTGGAAAGCCAAGCAAGGCCGCTACCTGGTCACCAGCTAAGACGCACCTGGAGACCCTCAGGGGACCGAGTGTCCTTCTTTATGGTCGGCCGGCAGGCAGGAGGCGCAGACCCGGACGGTCTCTTCCCCGCCAGACAGCTGGCACGTGGCCCGCTGCCACAGTCCCAGCGCCCTCGCCTGCCGGGCCCCGGTCGCAGACCCCAGGGGACCGACACCCAAGACAGGACATTTCCTCAGATGTCCACCGGGACCTCCTCGCGCCCACGCCCTCATGTCCCTGGGCCGAGGGGCCTCACCAACCCGCCAGTGTGCGCCTTACCTGAGGAACCCTCAGGCGACCGGACGCCTCAGGGGATTCCACAACCGCCCGCTGGCTAGGCGGCTCTGAGGGCCTGTGGGCTAGCGCCTGCGCAGTAACAGCCGGCTCGCTGATTGGTGGTGAGTGCGGGAGGTGGGGCCTGCTGAACCACCCCCCCTGCAGGCTCGCCACCCCCAGCGGCAGGCTGCAGCAGTACCACCGTGCCCTGGCAGCGGGTGGCTTTCTAGGGCCTCTGTCTTCACCCAGGGCTCACTGCCCCAATGGGTGGCTCATGAAGGGAGAAGGGGAACTCCTCTTCCAGCTGATCTTCCCCAGGGCTTCGGGCAGCTGGCGGGGCTTCTGGGACACTGTGCTCTGCTGCCTGTAGGATTTCAACATCTCTCTGCCATCCCGCACTTGCCCTTTGATCCGCAACCAGGCGGCTTCCTGCAAAAGCTTCTCCCGGGCATCCTGGGCACCCGGTGGGAGCCAGGCGTCCAAGACGCCAGTCTTCTGCCGGGTGGCATCAGATCTCTGCTAGAAGGTGGCTGCACGTGGTGCCTGGCTGAGAAACCTCGGCTGGTTCCCAACTTGAGATCGGACTCTTCCAACTCCTCTTCTAGCCTTGAGCCTTCCCTTCGCAGCCGCCCAGCGCTTCTGCAAGACCTCGCCCAGGGAGGTGTGTGCCTTCTTGCACCTCCCAACCCACCCAGAGCAGCTTAGACTCTGCGGTACCCTGAAGTCCGTTCATTTCTTGGCTACTACCCAGAAGGTTGTCCATTTCAACTTCTTTTCCAACTGTTCACATAGCTCCCCTCGATTTTCTGTTTTCATGCTTCGAATGACCGGCTGAAGGCTCTGGAGATCAGTCAATAAACGTGCTCAGCTGTATGAGGCTGGCTTCCCCACACAAAGGGAAACAGAAGCAATGGTGTATATGTGTCTGCGTGTGTGCACGTGTGTGCATGTGTGATACGAAAGATTACATGTCATATATGTTTAAGTGGTGTTATTTAATATATATGTATAAATAATGTATATATGTTTTAGGTGTTTTATTTTGAGGAAGTAACACATGCATTGTGGGGGGGGGGGTGGATGAATCCATGAGGATCTTTATACGAACTTCTAACTCCTGTGAAGCCTTGACAAGTTTCAAACAAACATTCCTAATTTCCTTATCCCACATACCCAAACCCTCACAAAACCTCTTAGCTCTTCCCTGGTTATTTGGTCATAAGACGTGCTGGGGAATGGGACTGGCTTCGGAGTTAGACAAACTCGGGCCCTGACAGTAGGTGGTCTGGAGCAGATTTCATCACCTCACAGGTTCTCAGAGTACTTTTCTGAACATAACGATAACCCCATCAAACTTTGAAAATTGTTGGGAGGATTCGATATATGAGGGATCTTCAAAAAGTTCACGCAAGGATTCTTGTTATGTTTTAGTTCTATTTTCCATGAACTCTTTCCTCGTTGACGTATAATTGATTATACAGATATTTGAGGAACTGAGGTTAATATCAATACCTGTGTACAATGTGTGATGATCAAATCAGGATAGATCATTACAAAATGTCATCATTCTTAGTGTCCATTCATCCATTTCTCGCTTTTTCTCCCCCCCTCCCCCTTTGCCACTCTCCTACCCACAGTGCCACACTCTCCTTATGAAAGTGCAGTGTGTTGTTATGATCTTTCCTTCTTTCCTTCCTTCCTTCTTTCTTTGCATTAATTTATATTTTTAGCTCCTACTTAAGAGTGACAACATGCACTGTTTCTCTGTCTGTGCCTGGCTTGTTTGATTGAGCATAATTTTCCCGAAGCTCATGCATGCTTCCGTGAAATTTTTGAAACACTCTTGCGTACGTTGCTCATTGGTGACAGATATTATTATCCTTGGATTACAGCCCCGACTAGTGCCTGGACTGTGGTAGGTGCCCAATATTTGTCCTGTGAGTTAATTCATTATGAATGAAATACTGTCAGATTTTGTACTGAATTCACTCTTTCTTCTCTTTTGCTGACATTAATCTGGCTAGGGATTACAGGCAAGTTGTCAGGCTAGAGAAAATTCAAGATTATCAATCACCGTATGAATCTGTCACCTTCTCTTTCTTCCCTCCGCAAGAGGATCCCCAGCTCCATGTGTGCTTTTAATGTCTAAACTCATCCCCACTTCCCTTGCCCTTTGTCTCCCCTCCCAACGTCCCTTAAACTAGTTAATCGCCAGCACAACAAATCGTGGTGATAAAAGGTGATCATAAAAAGGGCTCTGTCAAAAACAAGGCAGAACGATAGAAAACACACAACGAGGACCAGAAGACATAACTATAGAGCGAAGGCACCCTTTGTTCAAAGTACGGCTGATATGCCTATTCCTTCACCTCAGCTTCCCCTAGCACAAATGAAAGGATGTGCCCTTACGTATCTCCAGCCACGTATTTCCAACCTATCCCAGTAAAGGTAGATCCCTTCTACCGATATTTATCTTTCAGCGAGAATGCGTCTTTGGGAAACAAGCAGGCTTCGCATTCTACCAAGCATACTCATTAGATCACTGGTCTCTCAAGCATGGCAATCTGAGAAAGTACACGAGGATGGTGCTCATGAATTGTAACAATGCACTGATTTGGTGGTGCCGTTTACCAGGTTTTAAACGGTTGTCTTGGGCTCCCGGAAGGACACTGGAGAGACGGCAGAAAGGCATTGGTTTGGGGAATAGGATGGAGGATGGAGGATGGAGGATGGAGGAGAACCGGGGCTCATGAGAAGGGCTGTGGGCTGAGGAAGGGCTTGTGCCCGCTAAAGACAGCGTAGGAATCTGTTGGGTGAGGAGGAATGAGGTCAATACAGAATAAAGGGAGGAGCGTGGGTGGGTCACCTCTCCTTGCCACTGCCTCTGGACCTGAATCGACAGGCGGCCTTCCTCTTCTTCCTTCCTAAGTGTTGGACCAGCCGCATGGAGGTCCAGAACAGGCCAGGCCCCCGCTCATCCTAGGGCCGTGCTCCAAAGGATGTCTGGGCAAGAAGTGGGGCCTTGGGGGGAGCCTGTTGAGAGGCTTGGCAGGATTGGAACCACTTTCACAGTCACCGAAGAACCCTTAGGGACCCCGGACACTAAATTTTGATTAGGAGCATGGGGACCCTGACTCCCTGAGGGTGACTATGATGAACCCAGCTCTGAGGTCCCACTCTTTCCTTGTCAGTTGCTTACATGGACGTAGAGACCTGAGAAAGCTGTGCACAGCGTCTCTGTGCCACTCACCCAACCAACACTTAGCATGAGGGCCTGATGTCCAGCCCTTATGACTGGAGGAGAGGAGGTCTCCTTCACCTAGTCAGCGAGGGCAGGGGAAAGTCAAGCTTTTCCATTGAACACACACTTCTGCTAGAGATCCAGCAAGCCTAGAAGGGATCTCAGAGTCCAAGCAGCGAAAAATCCACCCCCACACCCCAAATCACTTTCAGTGACCTTGATTCAAGAGAAGCAGAACAGATGCCCCAGGACAAAATGACATCCAAGGGACACAAGGCCACCTCCCTTCACCCGAATCAAAGAAAACCATGATCTCACAAGCATGGGGAAACCCAGTAGTGTGGTTATGAATTCAGGCAGTCAGCCTGCAATGCTGATAAATATTTCTCACTCACAGGATGAGGGTAGAATATCTCGTTATCTTAAGAATTTCATTGCCACCTGGGTCTCCAGATTTCCGTCTCTCCTAGGACATCCGAAGTTTGTCCTCAGAGCGGAAACACCACCGTACTTGCTCTCCTGACTTATGGTACTGTGAGTGAATGAATGGATGAGTGAATGGGTGCACGAGGTGGTAAAGAATGTGTTAGATCATGGAGATGAACAGTTGGCTCATAGATTGGACTCAGAGAGTCTCAGTGTTAGAGCGTAACTAAAGCGTGCCGTCTCGGTGTATGAGGTCCACACAGAGCATGGAGGTGCTGTGTTTTCTACTAATCCTCAGGACCAGGAAGATATCACGTGGAATGTGCCTAGGCCGTGTGCCCCAGGAGCCTTTCTCTCTCGCAGGCCGAGTCCAAAGAGGCTTCTGTAGGGCCTGATGATTACACGACCTGGAAGACGTTCTTCTAAAATTATACCAAATCGAGCGTTAAAGTGAATATTTGTTTAGAATGAGAAGAACATTTCTAACCTGCTCTAACCCATGACAACAGCAGCCATCACAATTCCCGAAATACGGTTTCTTTGGAAGTGCGTTTATATATGTTCTCAGAAATGCCCCGTTCAAACTGGTACGGTCTCAAATATGACGAAGCAGAATTTCAAGGCAACAGACACCATGGATTTATTGTGAATCCAGACAGGTACTTTGCAAATTTTAAAGCAACACGTGGCCATGTGAACACACATCGTGGTCTCACAGGAGCAGTTGACTTCCTCTAAACTAGAAATGCACTCAGGTTCCTGTTAAGCCATCAATGTTTATTTTCACATCAAGTTTTCAAACTAAACTAGCTTTCCCAACATTTATTCTCAAAACACGCCTCGTATTAACGTAGTATAACTATTCATGGGCTTCAGAAGTTCTCCTTCCATTGAGTGCGTTTAATTAATTCTCTTCCAAAGAGGGTCACGTTTAGCCGAATGGAGGTTGTTTCTAGAATTCATTTTCACATTCCCGGCCCTGGCCCATCTACTGCTCAAGCCTCCTGGAATGACTTGCCGGTGTGCATGTGTGCTGATGGAACCTGTTGGAGCTAGCCGACGAATAAGCGTGAAGATGAAGCTCGGTTGGTTTGAGACAAATGACTACGTTTTGGGGGTACAGGATGCAGAACAAAGTGCTTGCTTTCCTCGAACTTATATGAGAGTAGATGGGCTACCACGTAGTCAGCCTGGCTCATAGGTGTAGAGTAGCTAGACTGTGAATATGATGAGGCTAGCTGCCGTCCACGTGGGGACAGATGGCTCTAGGAAGAGGATCCAGTCACCATCAGTTTAGAAGACAGCCGGGAGACCCTCCGTTTCAGGAAATCATTCGGCCATTGAGGGAGAGCTACTGTGGTAGATGGAATTTCAGGGAGACAGAGAGTCAAAGAAGGTCTTGCACAAGGCTGACAAAGGTTTAGTGCACGCAGGGATTTCATTCACTCACATGTGGACTAGGCGAAGGTGACCCGTTCACTTTCTGCTTCCCTTTTAGAACCGTTTTTGGAAGGGGTATGGGAATGTGGCGATAAGATAGAAGAAAAAGGGTCTGTCGCTGTAGGGGCACAGGAGGAGACCTAGTTAGCCGTCCTCATGGTTGCTGATCTCTTTCTCCTTTCCTTTATGACGTTTCTGTCAAGTAGTTCTTTCTCGCGGTAGTGCACGGGGGGCCCTCGCAGATACTTCTCTTCTGCCCCCTGGTAATCCAGCCCATCAAGTGCTGCGATGGAACAAATGATTGCTTCTGGCAGGAGAACTTCCAGAACAAAATTTACTTTGTCGTCTCTTATGAGAGTCAGCATGGTGTTGTCCATTTGTGTATAGATTTCTTGTAGATGTTTCGTCAAAACATCCAACAGGTCCTCATCTTCCAGGTACGTTTCAACGCAGAGCCTGTGCCTTGGTGAATTCAGAAATGATGTCAGCCACCTGGACTGTTTCCTGCCCTTCAAGATGTCCAGGAGGTGGTGGTCGGCCCCCCTTCTCTTCACGATGAAGTCCACCAGCTTGCGGTTGTCCCGGTCCCGAGCGGCCCTCATCCTGTCGGGGAGAATCCTCTTGCAGGGCCTCTTCCCGCCCAGGGAGGTCTCCTCCTCAGAGTCTTCCAGGTCGGCATAGTTCACCTTTGGAAAGTCAACCTCCAGCGGGCCCTCTTGGATGGCTTTCCTGAGTGGGTAGCTGACGTCGGCGGCATAATAGTCCAGGAAAGAGCCCACGAAGGAACCCCGGCCGATGGCTTGTGTGTAGTGGGAGATGAGGGAGAAACACCAGTTAACACCTTGCTCGTGCACTTTCCTGGCTCTCTGCAGGAGTCTGTCTTTCTCTCTGCAATCCAGGGGCTTCAGTCTTCGAAGAGGAACTCGGATGCCGCTCCTCTCCTGGCGCAGGTCTGCCTCAATCAAGAGCACCCGTGCGGTCTTCTCCGACGCACTGACACTCTTCACCACAGCCGGCCAGAATGGGTGGTCTTGAAATTTAAACCACACCATCGTTCCTCTTTCAACTGGAGGAGGCTCCTGTGTCAGAGCCATGCTGGCAGGTTGTCCACCTCGTTTACCACCAGCCATTTTAGCCTTGCGGATGGGATTCCTCGACATCGAGTCAGCAGGAGGTCGGCGTTCTTGCAGTCCTTCGGAACAAACTGCCGCTTTTAGCTTCCTAATTCTGTCTGCCAGACAGAGGGAGTCACGCGGCCTCATGGCAGGGGACCTGGAGGGGGCAGGGGACCCGGAAGAAGCGGCCGCCCCTTCCACGCCTGGCTTCTAGGCCCCCTCCCCAGAGTCCTCAGCATTCCTTGAGCGTGCAGAGCACGCGGAGTGAGTAGCCACGGTCTTCGGCCAGGTGTCCTGTGCCTCTGCGTTCAGAGCTATGGGCACAGTGGGGATGACACCCCGTGGCTGGGATGGGGCCACCTGTCCATCATTAGCACATGCACCCTCCTCCAGGACTGTGGGACGCCGGGATGTAACCGTGGAGGCTTGTGCCTTTGCCTTGCCCTCTTTCTCACCCTCGTGTCCCGACAGTGTCGGGAAATCGTGGCTCGCGCTGGACCTCCGTGATGCCTTTATTGGCCTTTCTGCTGGAGCAGGGGCAGAGGTCGTGTGCACCCGTGATTTGTCACCGCACAGGGCATCCTCACTCTCGGCACCAACTGGCAGTGATCCTGAGGCTTCTCTCTTCCCAGCACTCCTCCGAACGACCCCTTTGCGTTTACCATACTTTTTACGAGGGGGTCTACTTGCCGGCTGTTGAGCTACCTTCTGGGAAGTTGTACTGGTCTGCTGATCATCTGGTATTCTTCCTCGGCCCCGTTTTGTTCTCTCATCCAGCCTCTCCAGTACCACTTTCAGGACTCTTCTGCACTCCTTCTCCTCTCCCGCTGGGGCACCGACCTTCCACTGGGCCCCTGCCAAGGAGCCCATGGCTTCCATTTCAGACTTCGTTAGGGCCGTTTTGTCTGTGCTTTTCTCCTGGGAGCTTGTCCTGGTCTGCTGGTCATCTGGTTTTCTTCCTCGGCCCCGTTTTGTTCTCTCATCCAG
Source organism: Cynocephalus volans (assembly GCF_027409185.1). Classification (NCBI taxonomy): domain Eukaryota; kingdom Metazoa; phylum Chordata; class Mammalia; order Dermoptera; family Cynocephalidae; genus Cynocephalus; species Cynocephalus volans. Next base: position 148,508,678 of record NC_084478.1, read on the forward strand.
CCTCTCCAGTACCACTTTCAAGACTCTTCTGCACCCCCTTTCCTCTCCCGCTGTGGCATTGAACTTCCACTGCGCCCCTGCCGACGAGCCCATGCCTTCCATTTCAGACTTCGTCAGGGCCGTTATGTCTGTGCTTTTCACCTGGGAGCTTGTACTGGTCTGCTGGTCATCTGGTTTTCTTCCTCGGCCCAGTTTTGTTCTCTCATCCAGCCTCTCCAGTACCACTTTCAGGACTCTTCTGCACCCCCTTTCCTCTCCCGCTGTGGCATTGAACTTCCACTGCGCCCCTGCCGAAGAGCCCATGCCTTCCATTTCAGACTTCGTCAGGGCCCTTACGTCTGTGCTTTTCACTTTAATCGTTTCTTCTCCTGAGAGGTGATGATGAGGGGCAGAGGTTTCTGGCTGTCATTCCCACTGCTGACTCAGGTCTTCCCTCAAAACCCCTGCTCTAATACGCCTCCTTTGCCTCCGGACTGCAAAGCGCTCCCAGCTTGCATTGGCTGTCCTCCTCCACCTGGTTCTCCGTGAGATGCTTGCACTCGTGTTTTCAGTGGAAAGACCTGGAGGAGACTGGAATGGGAAAAAGGAAAAGAAGAACCGTATGAGGAAAGAATTCCTTTTGTGAAACTAGAAGCGCCCTGCTCAAGGAGATTGATGAGATAAAACAAGGTATTAAAAGAGTGGGCCTTAGACAGAGGGGAAGATGAGTGTCAAGCATTTGGGGAAAAATATGGAAGGTGCCAGAAGAGTTCTATAACAGCCCGAAGCCACCGTGTAACCTAATTGTAACGACTGCATGCGGAAGAGCATCCGCATGCGGACGTGGGTGTCATGTCAGGGATCCTGTTTCACTCTCCTGGACCCTCTGCGGCTTCTGAGATCCTTGGGCTTCAACCTAGGAAAATGCTTCATTAGTTTTTTGCCTTCCTAGGGTGCCCATGCCTCCCTGTCCACCCCAAGAAGACTGAGGCCATCTCCTACATACCGATGCTGGGAGCCAGCCCCATGTCATGTTCAAGAGCATGACTCAGAATCCAGAGGTCTGTGAGGTCATCTTGATGATTCCTGGCTGTCACTGTTAATAGGGATTTCTGCAGGAACCGGTCATGGGTTGTGACCTGAACCTCTATACTCTGGTGCAAAACTCTTGTCTCCCAACACCAAAGATGTGATGCTCGTTATGAAGACACGTGTGTATAGAGTGAGGTGCAAAGACGATCGTACCCCGAAATGTCAACATTAGATGGCAGCGAGTGAATGGGGAAGTCTTACCGAAGGTCACGTGGACGGAGGCAGGTCCGGTTCTGTGAGCTGGGTCTCTTGTTTCTCACACTCCAATCGCTTGTCCGCACACCCTTTACCCCGCTGCGTGCTTCTGAAGGGCGCTGTTCTTTGTGATCAGGTGGGAACTAGTGCAGATACTCAGGACCTATGTAGTCTTTTCTCAAGAGAATCTGGAAAATTCAAAAGAGGAAGCAACGTGAGCCAATAAAGTGTGGATCTAATGATCCCGTTCCCTTCACCAACTCAGGGATGCATGCCTTTTTGAAACAGAGCTGATATCTGAATCCCATCCATAATGTAGATGCCATTTTTATTTTCCTCCTCTTGCATTCCAAAATATTTCCATGGTATGCTGCTTGGCGTATGCTAGTCTGTTCCTGCGTCACAACAGGGAGAACCACTGCTTTGGGGATCGCGGATGCCATGGACACATGGATTTAACATCAATCGTGTGTTTGTGACCATCTGTGTGAGTGTAACGAAAATGGGGATTTTGAAGTTATTGTGTCTTTCTGATTCTCAAATCACATTGAATGAGCTTGTGAGAACATGACATGCATAGAAAGATGTGTAGAGGGGCTGGCACCTTACAGATGCTCACTATGAGGACGATGGTGTACGTGCTTCCAACGCACTACCTATGCATCCCTGTGCACGTGCAAGCACGTACTGTGTTACACTATAGTTGCTAACATGAGAGCATAATTGGATATATTTCCTAGTTAGTGCCCATTTCTGCTACGTCATTTCCAAGAGTCTCGTTACGCCAAAATTTTCCTGATATTTCCAAACTCTCATGGAATTTCTGACATTACAGGAATGTGTTCTGCAGAAGCAGCAATTGTTCTACCCGTCCTACTCTTCCTATCTTTCCACCGCCAATACTCCATTCATATGTCCTAGTTTTCCCTATATGTCGTCCAAATTAGTGTCATGACTGCTTTCTGCACTTTACCTAGTGCACTATTGACTTCACATTCTATGTTCTGTGATGCGAAACTTCTCTCCTTAATAAATGCGTGTATGTATGTCTTTGTTCACGCACACTGGTCGACGTAACAGGAAAGGTGTCACGATGATGAAATACACGTACCTTGGAGACGACAATCAGCACACAGTCTTCCCTGAACGAGGGTGCTCACTCAAGGGTGCTGGGCTCTCAAGCCCAGGGTTCACCTGAGGACACACAACTACAGGAGGAAGGAATAAAAGGTGACTCGACCGCTTCGGGCTCCCCTCAGCTGGACCTGCTAGCCCCACTCAGAAAACAGGTGTGATAGAGCACCTTCAAGCGTGACCACCCACACCCCAAAACACAAGCACGTACTCTTTCTCCCACACGCTCACGCACGCTCACGGCCCCATACACGCAGATGTTAGAAACCCAAGATGCCTGGCGTGGAAGCCAACAATACACCTCAATGTCTGTACCCGTCCCCCGTGTGCTTGCTTCCAGTAGGAATGCTACTTTGCGTTCCGTTTAGTTCCTCGTTTTGAAAGCACACACGGAAAAATCTAAAATGATCTTCAAAATTACCAAACAATGAGCATAATAAGCATCAGTAGTCCAATCACCCAGGAACTCTTGTTCCAATCACGTGAGTCCATGTGCTCCAGGATTTTTATGCATACAGATATATATTTATAGATATAGTTCTCTGAATCCCTTTACACCATATGCAACAAATATATCTCTATAAGACAGTTACAACACCTTAAGACTTGTACACCCCACGTGGATACGATTCATTACTCACATTTGGCAGCTCTTTTCCAGTGTGAAAACTTTTCAGAAAACACTTTCAACAGATAAAGAACGGCAATCCCAGTGATTTTTCTGATTACAAAAGCTGATGCTTCCTTAACAGACACAACCAGAAGGCAAGTGTGTTAAATCAAAACAGTGCATGTTCCTCTCACCAAACGCTATGGGCCATGGCAAGAAGAGCTTCTATCTAGGGTCTGCTTAGAGTCTTCTGGATAATTTACATTCTGGTTTTGTCCTAACGGGAATACGACACTCTTCCCTCCCTCTGAAGGGACAGGTAGGTAAGTTAGGCAAGCAGACGCGTAAATAGATGGATGGTAGAAAGGTGGATGGTGTACAGTTAGATACATAGATACATAGAGGCAGAGAGACAGAAATCGACACAGAGGTTGATGGAGATACATAAAGACAGATGGATATAGGGATCGAAAAAGATGTATAATATGCAGTAGATAGAAGGGGGTAGGTAGATGTACGGAAGGATAAGGAATGATTAGAAGGAGACAGATAGATGATAGGTAGGAAAAAGATACATGGATACAGAGGTAGACATATATAAATATACTCGTGTCGAAAACTGACGGTTGAGAGATATAATGAATGGCAAAATAGACTGACAGATGAACAGCTAGACAGATATAGCTAACAACGGAGGTAGAGATAGATAATGATAGGGAGATGATAAACAGGTGATAGAGGCATAGAGCTAAACAGAAAGATAGATGCATAGAGATACATAAATACACGTAGATGGCGATAATCAAATATTAAACTTCTCTTACCCCCCAGGAACATGTGAGAACAATAAAATCTCTATAGCAGCAGAATAAGTTTGTAAATTGATGCCAAGTTCTAGGAGGACGTGGTGTGAAAATGCGTCCAGTATTTTAGTCCAACATCAAAGCAAACACTGCCTGCAGAGGGAGAATACCCAGCTGACAATAAAAGAGAAATACTTTCTACATGGAGACTCCACAATCTGTAACGTCAAAGTCAAATTCAGATGACCAAGAAGTAGTGTTTCCAAAGAGAGTAGCGTACTCCTTTGGACCATCCCATTTCTTCTGTTGCATCTGTTCCTTAGCAGAGGAGTGAAAGAACAAGATAACAATGAGCATTGACTTCTCCAGTCAACAACCGTGATTTTGGGAAGGATTACCTTGGAAGCCCTGTCACTTGGGAAGTTCTGTTGCCTGCTTTCCCTAGTGAGGGTTTTATTTACATCTTAGGCGAAAACTAAAGAACAGAATCCACAGCAAGCTGTCTCAAAGTGGTGCCCCTATCTCGACATGACCCCATACTGTTCCCCAGAGGCAGGAATTCTCTCATCTTCACGTGATGCCCCCTCTACCATGACCAGATGTGTATTGGATCTTCTGTGCACCTACTGGGTTTGTGATGGCAAACCTACCTAAAGAGACGTATTTCCATAGAAGGATGAGCTGGCATATCCGTTTATAGTATAATAAAGGCACAATTTTGAAAACTTTTTTTTAAATAAAGAAAACACCGTTGTGCCTGTTGTGCCTCTTCTTGCACCTTTCCTTTGCCAGATTCACTCCGCAGCAAGTTTCACGCATTTTTCTTAGAAAGTCTTAGGTTTCATAGGATCGCAGTGCATGGGTGGAGTAACTGGGTGTGAATGAATGCCTTTCCATTTTTCTCTTATTTCGTTCGTTAATTTTATGCATAGCTGTCATGACTACGTGGAGAGTGAGGTTGTTTTGTAGTTAAGGGGTAAGTGTACCCATTACACACGGAAGAATCTTGAATAGCACTCAGTTTTGCTTCCCTCCCCCCTCCACAGGAATAAAAGAAATTAGACTCGTCGCATTCCACATGATGAGCCATGATCCTCAATACAAGTAGCCACATTCAAATGACCACCTCCCGGCCGTCTCCTCGGGAAGCGAACCCCCGGCCAGGTCCTGGAAAGCCAAGCAAGGCCGCTACCTGGTCACCAGCTAAGACGCACCTGGAGACCCTCAGGGGACCGAGTGTCCTTCTTTATGGTCGGCCGGCAGGCAGGAGGCGCAGACCCGGACGGTCTCTTCCCCGCCAGACAGCTGGCACGTGGCCCGCTGCCACAGTCCCAGCGCCCTCGCCTGCCAGGCCCCGGTCGCAGACCCCAGGGGACCGACACCCAAGCCAGGACATTTCCTCAGATGTCCACTGGGACCTCCTCGCGCCCAGGCCCTCATGTCCCTGGGCCGAGGGGCCTCGCCAACCCGCCAGTGTGCGCCTTACCTGAGGAACCCTCAGGCGACCGGACGCCTCAGGGGATTCCACAACCGCCCGCTGGCTAGGCGGCTCTGAGGGCCTGTGGGCTAGCGCCTGCGCAGTAACAGCCGGCTCGCTGATTGGTGGTGCATGCGGGAGGTGGGGCCTGCTGCACCACGCCCCCTGCAGGCTCGCCCCCCAGCGGCAGGCTGCAGCAGTACCACCGTGCCCTGGCAGCGGGTGGCTTTCTAGGGCCTCTGTGTTCACCCAGGGCTCACTGCCCCAATGGGTGGCTCATGAAGTGAGAAGGGGAACTCCTCTTCCAGCTGATCTTCCCCAGGGCTTCGGGCAGCTGGCGGGGCTTCTGGGACACTGTGCTCTGCTGCCTGTAGGATTTCAACATCTCTCTGCCATCCCGCACTTGCCCTTTGATCCGCAACCAGGCGGCTTCCTGCAAAAGCTTCTCCCGGGCATCCTGGGCACCCGGTGGGAGCCAGGCGTCCGAGACGCCAGTCTTCTGCCGGGTGGCATCAGATCTCTGCTAGAAGGTGGCTGCACGTGGTGCCTGGCTGAGAAACCTCGGCTGGTTCCCAACTTGAGATCGGACTCTTCCAACTCCTCTTCTAGCCTTGAGCCTTCCCTTCGCAGCCGCCCAGCGCTTCTGCAAGACCTCGCCCAGGGAGGTGTGTGCCTTCTTGCACCTCCCAACCCACCCAGAGCAGCTTAGACTCTGCCGTACCCTGACGTCCGTTCATTTCTTGGCTACTACCCAGAAGGTTGTCCATTTCAACTTATTTTCCAACTGTTCACATAGCTCCCCTCGATTTTCTGTTTTCATGCTTCGAATGACCGGCTGAAGGCTCTGGAGATCAGTGAATAAACGTGCTCAGCTGTATGAGGCTGGCTTCCCCACACAAAGGGAAACAGAAGCAACGGTGTATATGTGTCTGCGTGTGTGCACGTGTGTGCATGTGTGATACGTAAGATTACATGTCATATATGTTTAAGTGGTGTTATTTAATATATATGTATAAATAATGTATATATGTTTTAGGTGTTTTATTTTGAGGAAGTAACACATGCATTGTGGGGGGGGGGGGTGGATGAATCCATGAGGATCTTTATACGAACTTCTAACTCCTGTGAAGCCTTGACAAGTTTCAAACAAACATTCCTAATTTCCTTATCCCACATACCCAAACCCTCACAAAACCTCTTAGCTCTTCCCTGGTTATTTGGTCATAAGACGTGCTGGGGAATGGGACTGGCTTCGGAGTTAGACAAACTCGGGCCCTGAAAGTAGGTGGTCTGGAGCAGATTTCATCACCTCACAGGTTCTCAGAGTACTTTTCTGAACATAACGATAACCCCATCAAACTTTGAAAATTGTTGGGAGGATTCGATATATGAGGGATCTTCAAAAAGTTCACGCAAGGATTCTTGTTATGTTTTAGTTCTATTTTCCATGAACTCTTTCCTCGTTGACGTATAATTGATTATACAGATATTTGAGGAACTGAGGTTAATATCAATACCTGTGTACAATGTGTGATGATCAAATCAGGATAAATCATTACAAAATGTCATCATTCTTAGTGTCCATTCATCCATTTCTCGCTTTTTCTCCCCCCCTCCCCCTTTGCCACTCTCCTACCCACAGTGCCACACTCTCCTTATGAAAGTGCAGTGTGTTGTTATGATCTTTCCTTCTTTCCTTCCTTCCTTCTTTCTTTGCATTAATTTATATTTTTAGCTCCTACTTAAGAGTGACAACATGCACTGTTTCTCTGTCTGTGCCTGGCTTGTTTGATTGAGCATAATTTTCTCGAAGCTCATGCATGCTTCCGTGAAATTTTTGAAACACTCTTGCGTACGTTGCTCATTGGTGACAGATATTATTATCCTTGGATTACAGCCCCGACTAGTGCCTGGACTGTGGTAGGTGCCCAATATTTGTCCTGTGAGTTAATTCATTATGAATGAAATACTGTCAGATTTTGTACTGAATTCACTCTTTCTTCTCTTTTGCTGACATTAATCTGGCTAGGGATTACAGGCAAGTTGTCAGGCTAGAGAAAATTCAAGATTATCAATCACCGTATGAATCTGTCACCTTCTCTTTCTTCCCTCCGCAAGAGGATCCCCAGCTCCATGTGTGCTTTTAATGTCTAAACTCATCCCCACTTCCCTTGCCCTTTGTCTCCCCTCCCAACGTCCCTTAAACTAGTTAATCGCCAGCACAACAAATCGTGGTGATAAAAGGTGATCATAAAAAGGGCTCTGTCAAAAACAAGGCAGAACGATAGAAAACACACAACGAGGACCAGAAGACATAACTATAGAGCGAACGCACCCCTTGTTCAAAGTACGGCTGATATGCCTATTCCTTCACCTCAGCTTCCCCTAGCACAAATGAAAGGACGTGCCCTTACGTATCTCCAGCCACGTATTTCCAACCTATCCCAGTAAAGGTAGATGCCTTCTACCGATATTTATCTTTCAGCGAGAATGCGTCTTTGGGAAACAAGCAGGCTTCGCATTCTACCAAGCATACTCATTAGATCACTGGTCTCTCAAGCATGGCAATCTGAGAAAGTACACGAGGATGGTGCTCATGAATTGTAACAATGCACTGATTTGGTGGTGCCGTTTACCAGGTTTTAAACGGTTGTCTTGGGCTCCCGGAAGGACACTGGAGAGAAGGCAGAAAGGCATTGGTTTGGGGAATAGGATGGAGGATGGAGGAGAACCGGGGCTCATGAGAAGGGCTGTGGGCTGAGGAAGGGCTTGTGCCCGCTAAAGACAGCGTAGGAATCTGTTGGGTGAGGAGGAATGAGGTCAATACAGAATAAAGGGAGGAGCGTGGGTGGGTCACCTCTCCTTGCCACTGCCTCTGGACCTGAATCGACAGGCGGCCTTCCTCTTCTTCCTTCCTAAGTGTTGGACCAGCCGCATGGAGGTCCAGAACAGGCCAGGCCCCCGCTCATCCTAGGGCCGTGCTCCAAAGGATGTCTGGGCAAGAAGTGGGGCCTTGGGGGGAGCCTGTTGAGAGGCCTGGCAGGATTGGAACCACTTTCACAGTCACCGAAGAACCCTTAGGGACCCCGGACACTAAATTTTGATTAGGAGCATGGGGACCCTGACTCCCTGAGGGTGACTATGATGAACCCAGCTCTGAGGTCCCACTCTTTCCTTGTCAGTTGCTTACATGGACGTAGAGACCTGAGAAAGCTGTGCACAGCGTCTCTGTGCCACTCAGCCAACCAACACTTAGCATGAGGGCCTGATGTCCAGCCCTTATGACTGGAGGAGAGGAGGTCTCCTTCAACTAGTCAGCGAGGGCAGGGGAAAGTCAAGCTTTTCCATTGAACACACACTTCTGCTAGAGATCCAGCAAGCCTAGAAGGGATCTCAGAGTCCAAGCAGTGAAAAATCCACCCCCACACCCCAAATCACTTTCAGTGACCTTGATTCAAGAGAAGCAGAACAGATGCCCCAGGACAAAATGACATCCAAGGGACACAAGGCCACCTCCCTTCACCCGAATCAAAGAAAACCATGATCTCACAAGCATGGGGAAACCCAGTAGTGTGGTTATGAATTCAGGCAGTCAGCCTGCAATGCTGATAAATATTTCTCACTCACAGGATGAGGGTAGAATATCTCGTTATCTTAAGAATTTCATTGCCACCTGGGTCTCCAGATTTCCGTCTCTCCTAGGACATCCGAAGTTTGTCCTCAGAGCGGAAACACCACCGTACTTGCTCTCCTGACTTATGGTACTGTGAGTGAATGAATGGATGAGTGAATGGGTGCACGAGGTGGTAAAGAATGTGTTAGATCATGGAGATGAACAGTTGGCTCATAGATTGGACTCAGAGAGTCTCAGTGTTAGAGCGTAACTAAAGCGTGCCGTCTCGGTGTATGAGGTCCACACAGAGCATAGAGGTGCTGTGTTTTCTACTAATCCTCAGGACCAGGAAGATATCACGTGGAATGTGCCTAGGCTGTGTGCCCCAGGAGCCTTTCTCTCTCGCAGGCCGAGTCCAAAGAGGCTTCTGTAGGGCCTGATGATTACACGACCTGGAAGACGTTCTTCTAAAATTATACCAAATCGAGCGTTAAAGTGAATATTTGTTTAGAATGAGAAGAACATTTCTAACCTGCTCTAACCCATGACAACAGCAGCCATCACAATTCCCGAAATACGGTTTCTTTGGAAGTGCGTTTATATATGTTCTCAGAAATGCCCCGTTCAAACTGGTACGGTCTCAAATATGACGAAGCAGAATTTCAAGGCAACAGACACCATGGATTTATTGTGAATCCAGACAGGTACTTTGCAAATTTTAAAGCAACACGTGGCCATGTGAACACACAGCGTGGTCTCACAGGAGCAGTTGACTTCCTCTAAACTAGAAATGCACTCAGGTTCCTGTTAAGCCATCAATGTTTATTTTCACATCAAGTTTTCAAACTAAACTAGCTTTCCCAACATTTATTCTCAAAACACGCCTCGTATTAACGTAGTATAACTATTCATGGGCTTCAGAAGTTCTCCTTCCATTGAGTGCGTTTAATTAATTCTCTTCCAAAGAGGGTCACGTTTAGCCGAATGGAGGTTGTTTCTAGAATTCATTTTCACATTCCCGGCCCTGGCCCATCTACTGCTCAAGCCTCCTGGAATGACTTGCCAGTGTGCATGTGTGCTGATGGAACCTGTTGGAGCTAGCCGACGAATAAGCGTGAAGATGAAGCTCGGTTGGTTTGAGACAAATGACTACGTTTTGGGGGTACAGGATGCAGAACAAAGTGCTTGCTTTCCTCGAACTTATATGAGAGTAGATGGGCTACCACGTAGTCAGCCTGGCTCATAGGTGTAGAGTAGCTAGACTGTGAATATGATGAGGCTAGCTGCCGTCCACGTGGGGACAGATGGCTCTAGGAAGAGGATCCAGTCACCATCAGTTTAGAAGACAGCCGGGAGACCCTCCGTTTCAGGAAATCATTCGGCCATTGAGGGAGAGCTACTGTGGTAGATGGAATTTCAGGGAGACAGAGAGTCAAAGAAGGTCTTGCACAAGGCTGACAAAGGTTTAGTGCACGCAGGGATTTCATTCACTCACACGTGGACTAGGCGAAGGTGACCCGTTCACTTTCTGCTTCCCTTTTAGAACCGTTTTTGGAAGGGGTATGGGAATGTGGCGATAAGATAGAAGAAAAAGGGTCTGTCGCTGTAGGGGCACAGGAGGAGACCTAGTTAGCCGTCCTCATGGTTGCTGATCTCTTTCTCCTTTCCTTTATGACGTTTCTGTCAAATAGTTCTTTCTCGCGGTAGTGCACGGGGGGCCCTCGCAGATACTTCTCTTCTGCCCCCTGGTAATCCAGCCCATCAAGTGCTGCGATGGAACAAATGATTGCTTCTGGCAGGAGAACTTCCAGAACAAAATTTACTTTGTCGTCTCTTATGAGAGTCAGCATGGTGTTGTCCATTTGTGTATAGATTTCTTGTAGATGTTTCGTCAAAACATCCAACAGGTCCTCATCTTCCAGGTACGTTTCAACGCAGAGCCTGTGCCTTGGTGAATTCAGAAATGATGTCAGCCACCTGGACTGTTTCCTGCCCTTCAAGATGTCCAGGAGGTGGTGGTCGGCCCCCCTTCTCTTCACGATGAAGTCCACCAGCTTGCGGTTGTCCCGGTCCCGAGCGGCCCTCATCCTGTCGGGGAGAATCCTCTTGCAGGGCCTCTTCCCGCCCAGGGAGGTCTCCTCCTCAGAGTCTTCCAGGTCGGCATAGTTCACCTTTGGAAAGTCAACCTCCAGCGGGCCCTCTTGGATGGCTTTCCTGAGTGGGTAGCTGACGTCGGCGGCATAATAGTCCAGGAAAGAGCCCACGAAGGAACCCCGGCCGATGGCTTGTGTGTAGTGGGAGATGAGGGAGAAACACCAGTTAACACCTTGCTCGTGCACTTTCTTGGCTCTCTGCAGGAGTCTGTCTTTCTCTCTGCAATCCAGGGGCTTCAGTCTTCGAAGAGGAACTCGGATGCCGCTCCTCTCCTGGCGCAGGTCTGCCTCAATCAAGAGCACCCGTGCGGTCTTCTCCGACGCACTGACACTCTTCACCACAGCCGGCCAGAATGGGTGGTCTTGAAATTTAAACCACACCATCGTTCCTCTTTCAACTGGAGGAGGCTCCTGTGTCAGAGCCATGCTGGCAGGTTGTCCACCTCGTTTACCACCAGCCATTTTAGCCTTGCGGATGGGATTCCTAGACATCGAGTCAGCAGGAGGTCGGCGTTCTTGCAGTCCTTCGGAACAAACTGCCGCTTTTAGCTTCCTAATTCTGTCTGCCAGACAGAGGGAGTCACGCGGCCTCATGGCAGGGGACCTGGAGGGGGCAGGGGACCCGGAAGAAGCGGCCGCCCCTTCCACGCCTGGCTTCGAGGCCCCCTCCCCAGAGTCCTCAGCATTCCTTGAGCGCGCAGAGCACGCGGAGTGAGTAGCCACGGTCTTCGGCCAGGTGTCCTGTGCCTCTGCGTTCAGAGCTATGGGCACAGTGGGGATGACACCCCGTGGCTGGGATCGGGCCACCTGTCCATCATTAGCACATGCACCCTCCTCCAGGACTGTGGGACGCCGGGATGTAACCGTGGAGGCTTGTGCCTTTGCCTTGCCCTCTTTCTCACCCTCGTGTCCCGACAGTGTCGGGAAATCGTGGCTCGCGCTGGACCTCCGTGATGCCTTTATTGGCCTTTCTGCTGGAGCAGGGGCAGAGGTCGTGTGCACCCGTGATTTGTCACCGCACAGGGCATCCTCACTCTCGGCACCAACTGGCAGTGATCCTGAGGCTTCTCTCTTCCCAGCACTCCTCCGAACGACCCCTTTGCGTTTACCATACTTTTTACGAGGGGGTCTACTTGCCGGCTGTTGAGCTACCTTCTGGGAAGTTGTACTGGTCTGCTGATCATCTGGTATTCTTCCTCAGCCCCGTTTTGTTCTCTCATCCAGCCTCTCCAGTACCACTTTCAGGACTCTTCTGCACTCCTTCTCCTCTCCCGCTGGGGCACCGACCTTCCACTGGGCCCCTGCCAAGGAGCCCATGGCTTCCATTTCAGACTTCGTTAGGGCTGTTTTGTCTGTGCTTTTCTCCTGGGAGCTTGTCCTGGTCTGCTGGTCATCTGGTTTTCTTCCTCGGCCCAGTTTTGTTCTCTCATCCAGCCTCTCCAGTACCACTTTCAGGACTCTTCTGCACCCCCTTTCCTCTCCCTCTGTGGCATTGAACTTCCACTGCGCCCCTGCCGAAGAGCCCATGCCTTCCATTTCAGACTTCGTCAGGGCCGTTATGTCTGTGCTTTTCACCTGGGAGCTTGTACTGGTCTGCTGGTCATCTGGTTTTCTTCCTCGGCCCAGTTTTGTTCTCTCATCCAGCCTCTCCAGTACCACTTTCAGGACTCTTCTGCACCCCCTTTCCTCTCCCGCTGTGGCATTGAACTTCCACTGCGCCCCTGCCGAAGAGCCCATGCCTTCCATTTCAGACTTCGTCAGGGCCCTTACGTCTGTGCTTTTCACTTTAATCGTTTCTTCTCCTGAGAGGTGATGATGAGGGGCAGAGGTTTCTGGCTGTCATTCCCACTGCTGACTCAGGTCTTCCCTCAAAACCCCTGCTCTAATACGCCTCCTTTGCCTCCGGACTGGAAAGCGTTCCCAGCTTACATTGGCTGTCCTCCTCCACCTGGTTCTCCGTGAGATGCTTGCACTCGTGTTTTCAGTGGAAAGACCTGGAGGAGACTGGAATGGGAAAAAGGAAAAGAAGAACCGTATGAGGAAAGAATTCCTTTTGTGAAACTAGAAGGGGAAGATGAGTGTCAAGCATTTGGGGAAAAATATGGAAGGTGCCAGAAGAGTTCTATAACAGCCCGAAGCCACCGTGTAACCTAATTGTAACGACTGCATGCGGAAGAGCATCCGCATGCGGACGTGGGTGTCATGTCAGGGATCCTGTTTCACTCTCCTGGACCCTCTGCGGCTTCTGAGATCCTTGGGCTTCAACCTAGGAAAATGCTTCATTAGTTTTTTGCCTTCCTAGGGTGCCCATGCCTCCCTGTCCACCCCAAGAAGACCGAGGCCATCTCCTACATACCGATGCTGGGAGCCAGCCCCATGTCATGTTCAAGAGCATGACTCAGAATCCAGAGGTCTGTGAGGTCATCTTGATGATTCCTGGCTGTCACTGTTAATAGGGATTTCTGCAGGAACCGGTCATGGGTTGTGACCTGAACCTCTATACTCTGGTGCAAAACTCTTGTCTCCCAACACCAAAGATGTGATGCTCGTTATGAAGACACGTGTGTATAGAGTGAGGTGCAAAGACGATCGTACCCCGAAATGTCAACATTAGATGGCAGCGAGTGAATGGGGAAGTCTTACCGAAGGTCACGTGGACGGAGGCAGGTCCGGTTCTGTGAGCTGGGTCTCTTGTTTCTCACACTCCAATCGCTTGTCCGCACACCCTTTACCCCGCTGCGTGCTTCTGAAGGGCGCTGTTCTTTGTGATCAGGTGGGAACTAGTGCAGATACTCAGGACCTATGTAGTCTTTTCTCAAGAGAATCTGGAAAATTCAAAAGAGGAAGCAACGTGAGCCAATAAAGTGTGGATCTAATGATCCCGTTCCCTTCACCAACTCAGGGATGCATGCCTTTTTGAAACAGAGCTGATATCTGAATCCCATCCATAATGTAGATGCCATTTTTATTTTCCTCCTCTTGCATTCCAAAATATTTCCATGGTATGCTGCTTGGCGTATGCTAGTCTGTTCCTGCGTCACAACAGGGAGAACCACTGCTTTGGGGATCGCGGATGCCATGGACACATGGATTTAACATCAATCTTGTGTTTGTGACCATCTGTGTGAGTGTAACGAAAATGGGGATTTTGAAGTTATTGTGTCTTTCTGATTCTCAAATCGCATTGAATGAGCTTGTGAGAACATGACATGCATAGAAAGATGTGTAGAGGGGCTGGCACCTTACAGATGCTCACTATGAGGACGATGGTGTACGTGCTTCCAACGCACTACCTATGCATCCCTGTGCACGTGCAAGCACGTACTGTGTTACACTATAGTTGCTAACATGAGAGCATAATTGGATATATTTCCTAGTTAGTGCCCATTTCTGCTACGTCATTTCCAAGAGTCTCGTTACGCCAAAATTTTCCTGATATTTCCAAACTCTCATGGAATTTCTGACATTACAGGAATGTGTTCTGCAGAAGCAGCAATTGTTCTACCCGTCCTACTCTTCCTATCTTTCCACCGCCAATACTCCGTTCATATGTCCTAGTTTTCCCTATATGTCGTCCAAATTAGTGTCATGACTGCTTTCTGCACTTTACCTAGTGCACTATTGACTTCACATTCTATGTTCTGTGATGCGAAACTTCTCTCCTTAATAAATGCGTGTATGTATGTCTTTGTTCACGCACACTGGTCGACGTAACAGGAAAGGTGTCACGATGATGAAATACACGTACCTTGGAGACGACAATCAGCACACAGTCTTCCCTGAACGAGGGTGCTCACTCAAGGGTGCTGGGCTCTCAAGCCCAGGGTTCACCTGAGGACACACAACTACAGGAGGAAGGAATAAAAGGTGACTCGACCGCTTCGGGCTCCCCTCAGCTGGACCTGCTAGCCCCACTCAGAAAACAGGTGTGATAGAGCACCTTCAAGCGTGACCACCCACACCCCAAAACACAAGCACGTACTCTTTCTCCCACACGCTCACGCACGCTCACGGCCCCATACACGCAGATGTTAGAAACCCAAGATGCCTGGCGTGGAAGCCAACAATACACCTCAATGTCTGTACCCGTCCCCCGTGTGCTTGCTTCCAGTAGGAATGCTACTTTGCGTTCCGTTTAGTTCCTCGTTTTGAAAGCACACACGGAAAAATCTAAAATGATCTTCAAAATTACCAAACAATGAGCATAATAAGCATCAGTAGTCCAATCACCCAGGAACTCTTGTTCCAATCACGTGAGTCCATGTGCTCCAGGATTTTTATGCATATAGATATATATTTATAGATATAGTTCTCTGAATCCCTTTACACCATATGCAACAAATATATCTCTATAAGACAGTTACAACACCTTAAGACTTGTACACCCCACGTGGATACGATTCATTACTCACATTTGGCAGCTCTTTTCCAGTGTGAAAACTTTTCAGAAAACACTTTCAACAGATAAAGAACGGCAATCCCAGTGATTTTTCTGATTACAAAAGCTGATGCTTCCTTAACAGACACAACCAGAAGGCAAGTGTGTTAAATCAAAACAGTGCATGTTCCTCTCACCAAACGCTATGGGCCATGGCAAGAAGAGCTTCTATCTAGGGTCTGCTTAGAGTCTTCTGGATAATTTACGTTCTGGTTTTGTCCTAACGGGAATACGACACTCTTCCCTCCCTCTGAAGGGACAGGTAGGTAAGTTAGGCAAGCAGACGCGTAAATAGATGGATGGTAGAAAGGTGGATGGTGTACAGTTAGATACATAGATACATAGAGGCAGAGAGACAGAAATCGACACAGAGGTTGATGGAGATACATAAAGACAGATGGATATAGGGATCGAAAAAGATGTATAATATGCAGTAGATAGAAGGGGGTAGGTAGATGTACGGAAGGATAAGGAATGATTAGAAGGAGACAGATAGATGATAGGTAGGAAAAAGATACATGGATACAGAGGTAGACATATATAAATATACTCGTGTCAAAAACTGACGGTTGAGAGATATAATGAATGGCAAAATAGACTGACAGATGAACAGCTAGACAGATATAGCTAACAACGGAGGTAGAGATAGATAATGATAGGGAGATGATAAACAGGTGATAGAGGCATAGAGATAAACAGAAAGATAGATGCATAGAGATACATAAATACACGTAGATGGCGATAATCAAATATTAAACTTCTCTTACCCCCCAGGAACATGTGAGAACAATAAAATCTCTATAGCAGCAGAATAAGTTTGTAAATTGATGCCAAGTTCTAGGAGGACGTGGTGTGAAAATGCGTCCAGTATTTTAGTCCAACATCAAAGCAAACACTGCCTGCAGAGGGAGAATACCCAGTTGACAATAAAAGAGAAATACTTTCTACATGGAGACTCCACAATCTGTAACGTCAAAGTCAAATTCAGATGACCAAGAAGTAGTGTTTCCAAAGAGAGTAGCGTACTCCTTTGGACCATCCCATTTCTTCTGTTGCATCTGTTCCTTAGCAGAGGAGTGAAAGAACAAGATAACAATGAGCATTGACTTCTCCAGTCAACAACCGTGATTTTGGGAAGGATTACCTTGGAAGCCCTGTCACTTGGGAAGTTCTGTTGCCTGCTTTCCCTAGTGAGGGTTTTATTTACATCTTAGGCGAAAACTAAAGAACAGAATCCTCAGCAAGTTGTCTCAAAGTGGTGCCCCTATCTCGACATGAACCCCATACTGTTCCCCAGAGGCAGGAATTCTCTCATCTTCACGTGATGCCCCCTCTACCATGACCAGATGTGTATTGGATCTTCTGTGCACCTACTGGGTTTGTGATGGCAAACCTACCTAAAGAGACGTATTTCCATAGAAGGATGAGCTGGCATATCCGTTTATAGTATAATAAAGGCACAATTTTGAAAACTTTTTTTTAAATAAAGAAAACACCGTTGTGCCTGTTGTGCCTCTTCTTGCACCTTTCCTTTGCCAGATTCACTCCGCAGCAAGTTTCACGCATTTTTCTTAGAAAGTCTTAGGTTTCATAGGATCGCAGTGCATGGGTGGAGTAACTGGGTGTGAATGAATGCCTTTCCATTTTTCTCTTATTTCGTTCGTTAATTTTATGCATAGCTGTCATGACTACGTGGAGAGTGAGGTTGTTTTGTAGTTAAGGGGTAAGTGTACCCATTACACACGGAAGAATCTTGAATAGCACTCAGTTTTGCTTCCCTCCCCCCTCCACAGGAATAAAAGAAATTAGACTCGTCGCATTCCACATGATGAGCCATGATCCTCAATACAAGTAGCCACATTCAAATGACCACCTCCCGGCCGTCTCCTCGGGAAGCGAACCCCCCGGCCAGGTCCTGGAAAGCCAAGCAAGGCCGCTACCTGGTCACCAGCTAAGACGCACCTGGAGACCCTCAGGGGACCGAGTGTCCTTCTTTATGGTCGGCCGGCAGGCAGGAGGCGCAGACCCGGACGGTCTCTTCCCCGCCAGACAGCTGGCACGTGGCCCGCTGCCACAGTCCCAGCGCCCTCGCCTGCCGGGCCCCGGGTCGCAGACCCCAGGGGACCGACACCCAAGCCAGGACATTTCCTCAGATGTCCACCGGGACCTCCTCGCGCCCACGCCCTCATGTCCCTGGGCCGAGGGGCCTCGCCAACCCGCCAGTGTGCGCCTTACCTGAGGAACCCTCAGGCGACCGGACGCCTCAGGGGATTCCACAACCGCCCGCTGGCTAGGCGGCTCTGAGGGCCTGTGGGCTAGCGCCTGCGCGGTAACAGCCGACTCGCTGATTGGTGGTGCGTGCGGGAGGTGGGGCCTGCTGAACCACGCCCCCTGCAGGCTCGCCCCCCCCAGCGGCAGGCTGCAGCAGTACCACCGTGCCCTGGCAGCGGGTGGCTTTCTAGGGCCTCTGTCTTCACCCAGGGCTCACTGCCCCAATGGTTGGCTCATGAAGGGAGAAGGGGAACTCCTCTTCCAGCTGATCTTCCCCAGGGCTTCGGGCAGCTGGCGGGGCTTCTGGGACACTGTGCTCTGCTGCCTGTAGGATTTCAACATATCTCTGCCATCCCGCACTTGCCCTTTGATCCGCAACTAGGCGGCTTCCTGCAAAAGCTTCTCCCGGGCATCCTGGGCACCCGGTGGGAGCCAGGCATCCGAGACGCCAGTCTTCTGCCGGGTGGCATCGGATCTCTGCTAGAAGGTGGCTGCACGTGGTGCCTGGCTGAGAAACCTCGGCTGGTTCCCAACTTGAGATCGGACTCTTCCAACTCCTCTTCTAGCCTTGAGCCTTCCCTTCGCAGCCGCCCAGCGCTTCTGCAAGACCTCGCCCAGGGAGGTGTGTGCCTTCTTGCACCTCCCAACCCACCCAGAGCAGCTTAGACTCTGCCGTACCCTGAAGTCTGTTCATTTCTTGGCTACTACCCAGAATGTTGTCCATTTCAACTTATTTTCCAACTGTTCACATAGCTCCCCTCGATTTTCTGTTTTCATGCTTCGAATGACCGGCTGAAGGCTCTGGAGATCAGTCAATAAACGTGCTCAGCTGTATGAGGCTGGCTTCCCCACACAAAGGGAAACAGAAGCAACGGTGTATATGTGTCTGCGTGTGTGCACGTGTGTGCATGTGTGATACGTAAGATTACATGTCATATATGTTTAAGTGGTGTTATTTAATATATATGTATAAATAATGTATATATGGTTTAGGTGTTTTATTTTGAGGAAGTAACACATGCATTGTGGGGGGGGGGTGGATGAATCCCTGAGGATCTTTATACGAACTTCTAACTCCTGTGAAGCCTTGACAAGTTTCAAAGAAACATTCCTAATTTCCTTATCCCACATACCCAAACCCTCACAAAACCTCTTAGCTCTTCCCTGGTTATTTGGTCATAAGACGTGCTGGGGAATGGGACTGGCTTCGGAGTTAGACAAACTCGGGCCCTGACAGTAGGTGGTCTGGAGCAGATTTCATCACCTCACAGGTTCTCAGAGTACTTTTCTGAACATAACGATAACCCCATCAAACTTTGAAAATTGTTGGGAGGATTCGATATATGAGGGATCTTCAAAAAGTTCACGCAAGGATTCTTGTTATGTTTTAGTTCTATTTTCCATGAACTCTTTCCTCGTTGACGTATAATTGATTATACAGATATTTGAGGAACTGAGGTTAATATCAATACCTGTGTACAATGTGTGATGATCAAATCAGGATAAATCATTACAAAATGTCATCATTCTTAGTGTCCATTCATCCATTTCTCGCTTTTTCTCCCCCCCTCCCCCTTTGCCACTCTCCTACCCACAGTGCCACACTCTCCTTATGAAAGTGCAGTGTGTTGTTATGATCTTTCCTTCTTTCCTTCCTTCCTTCTTTCTTTGCATTAATTTATATTTTTAGCTCCTACTTAAGAGTGACAACATGCACTGTTTCTCTGTCTGTGCCTGGCTTGTTTGATTGAACATAATTTTCTCGAAGCTCATGCATGCTTCCGTGAAATTTTTGAAACACTCTTGCGTACGTTCCTCATTGGTGACAGATATTATTATCCTTGGATTACAGCCCCGACTAGTGCCTGGACTGTGGTAGGTGCCCAATATTTGTCCTGTGAGTTAATTCATTATGAATGAAATACTGTCAGATTTTGTACTGAATTCACTCTTTCTTCTCTTTTGCTGACATTAATCTGGCTAGGGATTACAGGCAAGTTGTCAGGCTAGAGAAAATTCAAGATTATCAATCACCGTATGAATCTGTCACCTTCTCTTTCTTCCCTCCGCAAGAGGATCCCCAGCTCCATGTGTGCTTTTAATGTCTAAACTCATCCCCACTTCCCTTGCCCTTTGTCTCCCCTCCCAACGTCCCTTAAACTAGTTAATCGCCAGCACAACAAATCGTGGTGATAAAAGGTGATCATAAAAAGGGCTCTGTCAAAAACAAGGCAGAACGATAGAAAACACACAACGAGGACCAGAAGACATAACTATAGAGCGAAGGCACCCTTTGTTCAAAGTACGGCTGATATGCCTATTCCTTCACCTCAGCTTCCCCTAGCACAAATGAAAGGACGTGCCCTTACGTATCTCCAGCCACGTATTTCCAACCTATCCCAGTAAAGGTAGATGCCTTCTACCGATATTTATCTTTCAGCGAGAATGCGTCTTTGGGAAACAAGCAGGCTTCGCATTCTACCAAGCATACTCATTAGATCACTGGTCTCTCAAGCATGGCAATCTGAGAAAGTACACGAGGATGGTGCTCATGAATTGTAACAATGCACTGATTTGGTGGTGCCGTTTACCAGGTTTTAAACGGTTGTCTTGGGCTCCCGGAAGGACACTGGAGAGACGGCAGAAAGGCATTGGTTTGGGGAATAGGATGGAGGATGGAGGATGGAGGATGGAGGAGAACCGGGGCTCATGAGAAGGGCTGTGGGCTGAGGAAGGGCTTGTGCCCGCTAAAGACAGCGTAGGAATCTGTTGGGTGAGGAGGAATGAGGTCAATACAGAATAAAGGGAGGAGCGTGGGTGGGTCACCTCTCCTTGCCACTGCCTCTGGACCTGAATCGACAGGCGGCCTTCCTCTTCTTCCTTCCTAAGTGTTGGACCAGCCGCATGGAGGTCCAGAACAGGCCAGGCCCCCGCTCATCCTAGGGCCGTGCTCCAAAGGATGTCTGGGCAAGAAGTGGGGCCTTGGGGGGAGCCTGTTGAGAGGCTTGGCAGGATTGGAACCACTTTCACAGTCACCGAAGAACCCTTAGGGACCCCGGACACTAAATTTTGATTGGGAGCATGGGGACCCTGACTCCCTGAGGGTGACTATGATGAACCCAGCTCTGAGGTCCCACTCTTTCCTTGTCAGTTGCTTACATGGACGTAGAGACCTGAGAAAGCTGTGCACAGCGTCTCTGTGCCACTCACCCAACCAACACTTAGCATGAGGGCCTGATGTCCAGCCCTTATGACTGGAGGAGAGGAGGTCTCCTTCACCTAGTCAGCGAGGGCAGGCGAAAGTCAAGCTTTTCCATTGAACACACACTTCTGCTAGAGATCCAGCAAGCCTAGAAGGGATCTCAGAGTCCAAGCAGCGAAAAATCCACCCCCACACCCCAAATCACTTTCAGTGACCTTGATTCAAGAGAAGCAGAACAGATGCCCCAGGACAAAATGACATCCAAGGGACACAAGGCCACCTCCCTTCACCCGAATCAAAGAAAACCATGATCTCACAAGCATGGGGAAACCCAGTAGTGTGGTTATGAATTCAGGCAGTCAGCCTGCAATGCTGATAAATATTTCTCACTCACAGGATGAGGGTAGAATATCTCGTTATCTTAAGAATTTCATTGCCACCTGGGTCTCCAGATTTCCGTCTCTCCTAGGACATCCGAAGTTTGTCCTCAGAGCGGAAACACCACCGTACTTGCTCTCCTGACTTATGGTACTGTGAGTGAATGAATGGATGAGTGAATGGGTGCACGAGGTGGTAAAGAATGTGTTAGATCATGGAGATGAACAGTTGGCTCATAGATTGGACTCAGAGAGTCTCAGTGTTAGAGCGTAACTAAAGCGTGCCGTCTCGGTGTATGAGGTCCACACAGAGCATGGAGGTGCTGTGTTTTCTACTAATCCTCAGGACCAGGAAGATATCACGTGGAATGTGCCTAGGCCGTGTGCCCCAGGAGCCTTTCTCTCTCGCAGGCCGAGTCCAAAGAGGCTTCTGTAGGGCCTGATGATTACACGACCTGGAAGACGTTCTTCTAAAATTATACCAAATCGAGCGTTAAAGTGAATATTTGTTTAGAATGAGAAGAACATTTCTAACCTGCTCTAACCCATGACAACAGCAGCCATCACAATTCCCGAAATACGGTTTCTTTGGAAGTGCGTTTATATATGTTCTCAGAAATGCCCCGTTCAAACTGGTACGGTCTCAAATATGACGAAGCAGAATTTCAAGGCAACAGACACCATGGATTTATTGTGAATCCAGACAGGTACTTTGCAAATTTTAAAGCAACACGTGGCCATGTGAACACACAGCGTGGTCTCACAGGAGCAGTTGACTTCCTCTAAACTAGAAATGCACTCAGGTTCCTGTTAAGCCATCAATGTTTATTTTCACATCAAGTTTTCAAACTAAACTAGCTTTCCCAACATTTATTCTCAAAACACGCCTCGTATTAACGTAGTATAACTATTCATGGGCTTCAGAAGTTCTCCTTCCATTGAGTGCGTTTAATTAATTCTCTTCCAAAGAGGGTCACGTTTAGCCGAATGGAGGTTGTTTCTAGAATTCATTTTCACATTCCCGGCCCTGGCCCATCTACTGCTCAAGCCTCCTGGAATGACTTGCCGGTGTGCATGTGTGCTGATGGAACCTGTTGGAGCTAGCCGACGAATAAGCGTGAAGATGAAGCTCGGTTGGTTTGAGACAAATGACTACGTTTTGGGGGTACAGGATGCAGAACAAAGTGCTTGCTTTCCTCGAACTTATATGAGAGTAGATGGGCTACCACGTAGTCAGCCTGGCTCATAGGTGTAGAGTAGCTAGACTGTGAATATGATGAGGCTAGCTGCCGTCCACGTGGGGACAGATGGCTCTAGGAAGAGGATCCAGTCACCATCAGTTTAGAAGACAGCCGGGAGACCCTCCGTTTCAGGAAATCATTCGGCCATTGAGGGAGAGCTACTGTGGTAGATGGAATTTCAGGGAGACAGAGAGTCAAAGAAGGTCTTGCACAAGGCTGACAAAGGTTTAGTGCACGCAGGGATTTCATTCACTCACACGTGGACTAGGCGAAGGTGACCCGTTCACTTTCTGCTTCCCTTTTAGAACCGTTTTTGGAAGGGGTATGGGAATGTGGCGATAAGATAGAAGAAAAAGGGTCTGTCGCTGTAGGGGCACAGGAGGAGACCTAGTTAGCCGTCCTCATGGTTGCTGATCTCTTTCTCCTTTCCTTTATGACGTTTCTGTCAAATAGTTCTTTCTCGCGGTAGTGCACGGGGGGCCCTCGCAGATACTTCTCTTCTGCCCCCTGGTAATCCAGCCCATCAAGTGCTGCGATGGAACAAATGATTGCTTCTGGCAGGAGAACTTCCAGAACAAAATTTACTTTGTCGTCTCTTATGAGAGTCAGCATGGTGTTGTCCATTTGTGTATAGATTTCTTGTAGATGTTTCGTCAAAACATCCAACAGGTCCTCATCTTCCAGGTACGTTTCAACGCAGAGCCTGTGCCTTGGTGAATTCAGAAATGATGTCAGCCACCTGGACTGTTTCCTGCCCTTCAAGATGTCCAGGAGGTGGTGGTCGGCCCCCCTTCTCTTCACGATGAAGTCCACCAGCTTGCGGTTGTCCCGGTCCCGAGCGGCCCTCATCCTGTCGGGGAGAATCCTCTTGCAGGGCCTCTTCCCGCCCAGGGAGGTCTCCTCCTCAGAGTCTTCCAGGTCGGCATAGTTCACCTTTGGAAAGTCAACCTCCAGCGGGCCCTCTTGGATGGCTTTCCTGAGTGGGTAGCTGACGTCGGCGGCATAATAGTCCAGGAAAGAGCCCACGAAGGAACCCCGGCCGATGGCTTGTGTGTAGTGGGAGATGAGGGAGAAACACCAGTTAACACCTTGCTCGTGCACTTTCCTGGCTCTCTGCAGGAGTCTGTCTTTCTCTCTGCAATCCAGGGGCTTCAGTCTTCGAAGAGGAACTCGGATGCCGCTCCTCTCCTGGCGCAGGTCTGCCTCAATCAAGAGCACCCGTGCGGTCTTCTCCGACGCACTGACACTCTTCACCACAGCCGGCCAGAATGGGTGGTCTTGAAATTTAAACCACACCATCGGTCCTCTTTCAACTGGAGGAGGCTCCTGTGTCAGAGCCATGCTGGCAGGTTGTCCACCTCGTTTACCACCAGCCATTTTAGCCTTGCGGATGGGATTCCTAGACATCGAGTCAGCAGGAGGTCGGCGTTCTTGCAGTCCTTCGGAACAAACTGCCGCTTTTAGCTTCCTAATTCTGTCTGCCAGACAGAGGGAGTCACGCGGCCTCATGGCAGGGGACCTGGAGGGGGCAGGGGACCCGGAAGAAGCGGCCGCCCCTTCCACGCCTGGCTTCGAGGCCCCCTCCCCAGAGTCCTCAGCATTCCTTGAGCGTGCAGAGCACGCGGAGTGAGTAGCCACGGTCTTCGGCCAGGTGTCCTGTGCCTCTGCGTTCAGAGCTATGGGCACAGTGGGGATGACACCCCGTGGCTGGGATGGGGCCACCTGTCCATCATTAGCACATGCACCCTCCTCCAGGACTGTGGGACGCCGGGATGTAACCGTGGAGGCTTGTGCCTTTGCCTTGCCCTCTTTCTCACCCTCGTGTCCCGACAGTGTCGGGAAATCGTGGCTCGCGCTGGACCTCCGTGATGCCTTTATTGGCCTTTCTGCTGGAGCAGGGGCAGAGGTCGTGTGCACCCGTGATTTGTCACCGCACAGGGCATCCTCACTCTCGGCACCAACTGGCAGTGATCCTGAGGCTTCTCTCTTCCCAGCACTCCTCCGAACGACCCCTTTGCGTTTACCATACTTTTTACGAGGGGGTCTACTTGCCGGCTGTTGAGCTACCTTCTGGGAAGTTGTACTGGTCTGCTGATCATCTGGTATTCTTCCTCGGCCCCGTTTTGTTCTCTCATCCAGCCTCTCCAGTACCACTTTCAGGACTCTTCTGCACTCCTTCTCCTCTCCCGCTGGGGCACCGACCTTCCACTGGGCCCCTGCCAAGGAGCCCATGGCTTCCATTTCAGACTTCGTTAGGGCCGTTTTGTCTGTGCTTTTCTCCTGGGAGCTTGTCCTGGTCTGCTGGTCATCTGGTTTTCTTCCTCGGCCCAGTTTTGTTCTCTCATCCAGCCTCTCCAGTACCACTTTCAAGACTCTTCTGCACCCCCTTTCCTCTCCCGCTGTGGCATTGAACTTCCACTGCGCCCCTGCCGAAGAGCCCATGCCTTCCATTTCAGACTTCGTCAGGGCCGTTATGTCTGTGCTTTTCACCTGGGAGCTTGTACTGGTCTGCTGGTCATCTGGTTTTCTTCCTCGGCCCAGTTTTGTTCTCTCATCCAGCCTCTCCAGTACCACTTTCAGGACTCTTCTGCACCCCCTTTCCTCTCCCGCTGTGGCATTGAACTTCCACTGCGCCCCTGCCGAAGAGCCCATGCCTTCCATTTCAGACTTCGTCAGGGCCCTTACGTCTGTGCTTTTCACTTTAATCGTTTCTTCTCCTGAGAGGTGATGATGAGGGGCAGAGGTTTCTGGCTGTCATTCCCACTGCTGACTCAGGTCTTCCCTCAAAACCCCTGCTCTAATACGCCTCCTTTGCCTCCGGACTGCAAAGCGTTCCCAGCTTGCATTGGCTGTCCTCCTCCACCTGGTTCTCCGTGAGATGCTTGCACTCGTGTTTTCAGTGGAAAGACCTGGAGGAGACTGGAATGGGAAAAAGGAAAAGAAGAACCGTATGAGGAAAGAATTCCTGTTGTGAAACTAGAAGCGCCCTGCTCAAGGAGATTGATGAGATAAAACAAGGTATTAAAAGAGTGGGCCTTAGACAGAGGGGAAGATGAGTGTCAAGCATTTGGGGAAAAATATGGAAGGTGCCAGAAGAGTTCTATAACAGCCCGAAGCCACCGTGTAACCTAATTGTAACGACTGCATGCGGAAGAGCATCCGCATGCGGACGTGGGTGTCATGTCAGGGATCCTGTTTCACTCTCCTGGACCCTCTGCGGCTTCTGAGATCCTTGGGCTTCAACCTAGGAAAATGCTTCATTAGTTTTTTGCCTTCCTAGGGTGCCCATGCCTCCCTGCCCACCCCAAGAAGACCGAGGCCATCTCCTACATACCGATGCTGGGAGCCAGCCCCATGTCATGTTCAAGAGCATGACTCAGAATCCAGAGGTCTGTGAGGTCATCTTGATGATTCCTGGCTGTCACTGTTAATAGGGATTTCTGCAGGAACCGGTCATGGGTTGTGACCTGAACCTCTATACTCTGGTGCAAAACTCTTGTCTCCCAACACCAAAGATGTGATGCTCGTTATGAAGACACGTGTGTATAGAGTGAGGTGCAAAGACGATCGTACCCCGAAATGTCAACATTAGATGGCAGCGAGTGAATGGGGAAGTCTTACCGAAGGTCACGTGGACGGAGGCAGGTCCGGTTCTGTGAGCTGGGTCTCTTGTTTCTCACACTCCAATCGCTTGTCCGCACACCCTTTACCCCGCTGCGTGCTTCTGAAGGGCGCTGTTCTTTGTGATCAGGTGGGAACTAGTGCAGATACTCAGGACCTATGTAGTCTTTTCTCAAGAGAATCTGGAAAATTCAAAAGAGGAAGCAACGTGAGCCAATAAAGTGTGGATCTAATGATCCCGTTCCCTTCACCAACTCAGGGATGCATGCCTTTTTGAAACAGAGCTGATATCTGAATCCCATCCATAATGTAGATGCCATTTTTATTTTCCTCCTCTTGCATTCCAAAATATTTCCATGGTATGCTGCTTAGCGTATGCTAGTCTGTTCCTGCGTCACAACAGGGAGAACCACTGCTTTGGGGATCGCGGATGCCATGGACACATGGATTTAACATCAATCGTGTGTTTGTGACCATCTGTGTGAGTGTAACGAAAATGGGGATTTTGAAGTTATTGTGTCTTTCTGATTCTCAAATCGCATTGAATGAGCTTGTGAGAACATGACATGCATAGAAAGATGTGTAGAGGGGCTGGCACCTTACAGATGCTCACTATGAGGACGATGGTGTACGTGCTTCCAACGCACTACCTATGCATCCCTGTGCACGTGCAAGCACGTACTGTGTTACACTATAGTTGCTAACATGAGAGCATAATTGGATATATTTCCTAGTTAGTGCCCATTTCTGCTACGTCATTTCCAAGAGTCTCGTTACGCCAAAATTTTCCTGATATTTCCAAACTCTCATGGAATTTCTGACATTACAGGAATGTGTTCTGCAGAAGCAGCAGTTGTTCTACCCGTCCTACTCTTCCTATCTTTCCACCGCCAATACTCCGTTCATATGTCCTAGTTTTCCCTATATGTCGTCCAAATTAGTGTCATGACTGCTTTCTGCACTTTACCTAGTGCACTATTGACTTCACATTCTATGTTCTGTGATGCGAAACTTCTCTCCTTAATAAATGCGTGTATGTATGTCTTTGTTCACACACACTGGTCGACATAACAGGAAAGGTGTCACGATGATGAAATACACGTACCTTGGAGACGACAATCAGCACACAGTCTTCCCTGAACGAGGGTGCTCACTCAAGGGTGCTGGGCTCTCAAGCCCAGGGTTCACCTGAGGACACACAACTACAGGAGGAAGGAATAAAAGGTGACTCGACCGCTTCGGGCTCCCCTCAGCTGGACCTGCTAGCCCCACTCAGAAAACAGGTGTGATAGAGCACCTTCAAGCGTGACCACCCACACCCCAAAACACAAGCACGTACTCTTTCTCCCACACGCTCACGCACGCTCACGGCCCCATACACGCAGATGTTAGAAACCCAAGATGCCTGGCGTGGAAGCCAACAATACACCTCAATGTCTGTACCCGTCCCCCGTGTGCTTGCTTCCAGTAAGAATGCTACTTTGCGCTCCGTTTAGTTCCTCGTTTTGAAAGCACACACGGAAAAATCTAAAATGATCTTCAAAATTACCAAACAATGAGCATAATAAGCATCAGTAGTCCAATCACCCAGGAACTCTTGTTCCAATCACGTGAGTCCATGTGCTCCAGGATTTTTATGCATACAGATATATATTTATAGATATAGTTCTCTGAATCCCTTTACACCATATGCAACAAATATATCTCTATAAGACAGTTACAACACGTTAAGACTTGTACACCCCACGTGGATATGATTCATTACTCACATTTGGCAGCTCTTTTCCAGTGTGAAAACTTTTCAGAAAACACTTTCCACAGATAAAGAACGGCAATCCCAGTGATTTTTCTGATTACAAAAGCTGATGCTTCCTTAACAGACACAACCAGAAGGCAAGTGTGTTAAATCAAAACAGTGCATGTTCCTCTCACCAAACGCTATGGGCCATGGCAAGAAGAGCTTCTATCTAGGGTCTGCTTAGAGTCTTCTGGATAATTTACGTTCTGGTTTTGTCCTAACGGGAATACGACACTCTTCCCTCCCTCTGAAGGGACAGGTAGGTAAGTTAGGCAAGCAGACGCGTAAATAGATGGATGGTAGAAAGGTGGATGGTGTACAGTTAGATACATAGATACATAGAGGCAGAGAGACAGAAATCGACACAGAGGTTGATGGAGATACATAAAGACAGATGGATATAGGGATCGAAAAAGATGTATAATATGCAGTAGATAGAAGGGGGTAGGTAGATGTACGGAAGGATAAGAAATGATTAGAAGGAGACAGATAGATGATAGGTAGGAAAAAGATACATGGATACAGAGGTAGACATATATAAATATACTCGTGTCGAAAACTGACGGTTGAGAGATATAATGAATGGCAAAATAGACTGACAGATGAACAGCTAGACAGATATAGCTAACAACGGAGGTAGAGATAGATAATGATAGGGAGATGATAAACAGGTGATAGAGGCATAGAGATAAACAGAAAGATAGATGCATAGAGATACATAAATACACGTAGATGGCGATAATCAAATAATAAACTTCTCTTACCCCCCAGGAACATGTGAGAACAATAAAATCTCTATAGCAGCAGAATAAGTTTGTAAATTGATGCCAAGTTCTAGGAGGACGTGGTGTGAAAATGCGTCCAGTATTTTAGTCCAACATCAAAGCAAACACTGCCTGCAGAGGGAGAATACCCAGCTGACAATAAAAGAGAAATACTTTCTACATGGAGACTCCACAATCTGTAACGTCAAAGTCAAATTCAGATGACCAAGAAGTAGTGTTTCCAAAGAGAGTAGCGTACTCCTTTGGACCATCCCATTTCTTCTGTTGCATCTGTTCCTTAGCAGAGGAGTGAAAGAACAAGATAACAATGAGCATTGACTTCTCCAGTCAACAACCGTGATTTTGGGAAGGATTACCTTGGAAGCCCTGTCACTTGGGAAGTTCTGTTGCCTGCTTTCCCTAGTGAGGGTTTTATTTACATCTTAGGCGAAAACTAAAGAACAGAATCCACAGCAAGTTGTCTCAAAGTGGTGCCCCTATCTCGACATGAACCCCATACTGTTCCCCAGAGGCAGGAATTCTCTCATCTTCACGTGATGCCCCCTCTACCATGACCAGATGTGTATTGGATCTTCTGTGCACCTACTGGGTTTGTGATGGCAAACCTACCTAAAGAGACGTATTTCCATAGAAGGATGAGCTGGCATATCCGTTTATAGTATAATAAAGGCACAATTTTGAAAACTTTTTTTTAAATAAAGAAAACACCGTTGTGCCTGTTGTGCCTCTTCTTGCACCTTTCCTTTGCCAGATTCACTCCGCAGCAAGTTTCACGCATTTTTCTTAGAAAGTCTTAGGTTTCATAGGATCGCAGTGCATGGGTGGAGTAACTGGGTGTGAATGAATGCCTTTCCATTTTTCTCTTATTTCGTTCGTTAATTTTATGCATAGCTGTCATGACTACGTGGAGAGTGAGGTTGTTTTGTAGTTAAGGGGTAAGTGTACCCATTACACACGGAAGAATCTTGAATAGCACTCAGTTTTGCTTCCCTCCCCCCTCCACAGGAATAAAAGAAATTAGACTCGTCGCATTCCACATGATGAGCCATGATCCTCAATACAAGTAGCCACATTCAAATGACCACCTCCCGGCCGTCTCCTCGGGAAGCGAACCCCCTGGCCAGGTCCTGGAAAGCCAAGCAAGGCCGCTACCTGGTCACCAGCTAAGACGCACCTGGAGACCCTCAGGGGACCGAGTGTCCTTCTTTATGGTCGGCCGGCAGGCAGGAGGCGCAGACCCGGACGGTCTCTTCCCCGCCAGACAGCTGGCACGTGGCCCGCTGCCACAGTCCCAGCGCCCTCGCCTGCCGGGCCCCGGTCGCAGACCCCAGGGGACCGACACCCAAGCCAGGACATTTCCTCAGATGTCCACCGGGACCTCCTCGCGCCCACGCCCTCATGTCCCTGGGCCGAGGGGCCTCGCCAACCCGCCAGTGTGCGCCTTTCCTGAGGAACCCTCAGGCGACCGGACGCCTCAGGGGATTCCACAACCGCCTGCTGGCTAGGCGGCTCTGAGGGCCTGTGGGCTAGCGCCTGCGCAGTAACAGCCGGCTCGCTGATTGGTGGTGCGTGCGGGAGGTGGGGCCTGCTGAACCACGCCCCCTGCAGGCTCGCCCCCCCAGCGGCAGGCTGCAGCAGTACCACCGTGCCCTGGCAGCGGGTGGCTTTCTAGGGCCTCTGTCTTCACCCAGGGCTCACTGCCCCAATGGTTGGCTCATGAAGGGAGAAGGGGAACTCCTCTTCCAGCTGATCTTCCCCAGGGCTTCGGGAAGCTGGCGGGGCTTCTGGGACACTGTGCTCTGCTGCCTGTAGGATTTCAACATCTCTCTGCCATCCCGCACTTGCCCTTTGATCCGCAACCAGGCGGCTTCCTGCAAAAGCTTCTCCCGGGCATCCTGGGCACCCGGTGGGAGCCAGGCATCCGAGACGCCAGTCTTCTGCCGGGTGGCATCAGATCTCTGCTAGAAGGTGGCTGCACGTGGTGCCTGGCTGAGAAACCTCGGCTGGTTCCCAACTTGAGATCGGACTCTTCCAACTCCTCTTCTAGCCTTGAGCCTTCCCTTCGAAGCCGCCCAGCGCTTCTGCAAGACCTCGCCCAGGGAGGTGTGTGCCTTCTTGCACCTCCCAACCCACCCAGAGCAGCTTAGACTCTGCCGTACCCTGAAGTCTGTTCATTTCTTGGCTACTACCCAGAAGGTTGTCCATTTCAACTTATTTTCCAACTGTTCACATAGCTCCCCTCGATTTTCTGTTTTCATGCTTCGAATGACCGGCTGAAGGCTCTGGAGATCAGTCAATAAACGTGCTCAGCTGTATGAGGCTGGCTTCCCCACACAAAGGGAAACAGAAGCAACGGTGTATATGTGTCTGCGTGTGTGCACGTGTGTGCATGTGTGATACGTAAGATTACATGTCATATATGTTTAAGTGGTGTTATTTAATATATATGTATAAATAATGTATATATGTTTTAGGTGTTTTATTTTGAGGAAGTAACACATGCATTGTGGGGGGGGGTGGATGAATCCATGAGGAGCTTTATACGAACTTCTGACTCCTGTGAAGCCTTGACAAGTTTCAAACAAACATTCCTAATTTCCTTATCCCACATACCCAAACCCTCACAAAACCTCTTAGCTCTTCCCTGGTTATTTGGTCATAAGACGTGCTGGGGAATGGGACTGGCTTCGGAGTTAGACAAACTCGGGCCCTGACAGTAGGTGGTCTGGAGCAGATTTCATCACCTCACAGGTTCTCAGAGTACTTTTCTGAACATAACGATAACCCCATCAAACTTTGAAAATTGTTGGGAGGATTCGATATATGAGGGATCTTCAAAAAGTTCACGCAAGGATTCTTGTTATGTTTTAGTTCTATTTTCCATGAACTCTTTCCTCGTTGACGTATAATTGATTATACAGATATTTGAGGAACTGAGGTTAATATCAATACCTGTGTACAATGTGTGATGATCAAATCAGGATAGATCATTACAAAATGTCATCATTCTTAGTGTCCATTCATCCATTTCTCGCTTTTTCTCCCCCCCCTCCCCCTTTGCCACTCTCCTACCCACAGTGCCACACTCTCCTTATGAAAGTGCAGTGTGTTGTTATGATCTTTCCTTCTTTCCTTCCTTCCTTCTTTCTTTGCATTAATTTATATTTTTAGCTCCTATTTAAGAGTGACAACATGCACTGTTTCTCTGTCTGTGCCTGGCTTGTTTGATTGAGCACAATTTTCTCGAAGCTCATGCATGCTTCCGTGAAATTTTTGAAACACTCTTGCGTACGTTGCTCATTGGTGACAGATATTATTATCCTTGGATTACAGCCCCGACTAGTGCCTGGACTGTGGTAGGTGCCCAATATTTGTCCTGTGAGTTAATTCATTATGAATGAAATACTGTCAGATTTTGTACTGAATTCACTCTTTCTTCTCTTTTGCTGACATTAATCTGGCTAGGGATTACAGGCAAGTTGTCAGGCTAGAGAAAATTCAAGATTATCAATCACCGTATGAATCTGTCACCTTCTCTTTCTTCCCTCCGCAAGAGGATCCCCAGCTCCATGTGTGCTTTTAATGTCTAAACTCATCCCCACTTCCCTTGCCCTTTGTCTCCCCTCCCAACGTCCCTTAAACTAGTTAATCGCCAGCACAACAAATCGTGGTGATAAAAGGTGATCATAAAAAGGGCTCTGTCAAAAACAAGGCAGAACGATAGAAAACACACAACGAGGACCAGAAGACATAACTATAGAGCGAAGGCACCCTTTGTTCAAAGTACGGCTGATATGCCTATTCCTTCACCTCAGCTTCCCCTAGCACAAATGAAAGGACGTGCCCTTACGTATCTCCAGCCACGTATTTCCAACCTATCCCAGTAAAGGTAGATGCCTTCTACCGATATTTATCTTTCAGCGAGAATGCGTCTTTGGGAAACAAGCAGGCTTCGCATTCTACCAAGCATACTCATTAGATCACTGGTCTCTCAAGCATGGCAATCTGAGAAAGTACACGAGGATGGTGCTCATGAATTGTAACAATGCACTGATTTGGTGGTGCCGTTTACCAGGTTTTAAACGGTTGTCTTGGGCTCCCGGAAGGAAACTGGAGAGACGGCAGAAAGGCATTGGTTTGGGGAATAGGATGGAGGATGGAGGATGGAGGATGGAGGAGAACCGGGGCTCATGAGAAGGGCTGTGGGCTGAGGAAGGGCTTGTGCCCGCTAAAGACAGCGTAGGAATCTGTTGGGTGAGGAGGAATGAGGTCAATACAGAATAAAGGGAGGAGCGTGGGTGGGTCACCTCTCCTTGCCACTGCCTCTGGACCTGAATCGACAGGCGGCCTTCCTCTTCTTCCTTCCTAAGTGTTGGACCAGCCGCATGGAGGTCCAGAACAGGCCAGGCCCCCGCTCATCCTAGGGCCGTGCTCCAAAGGATGTCTGGGCAAGAAGTGGGGCCTTGGGGGGAGCCTGTTGAGAGGCTTGGCAGGATTGGAACCACTTTCACAGTCACCGAAGAACCCTTAGGGACCCCGGACACTAAATTTTGATTGGGAGCATGGGGACCCTGACTCCCTGAGGGTGACTATGATGAACCCAGCTCTGAGGTCCCACTCTTTCCTTGTCAGTTGCTTACATGGACGTAGAGACCTGAGAAAGCTGTGCACAGCGTCTCTGTGCCACTCACCCAACCAACATTTAGCATGAGGGCCTGATGTCCAGCCCTTATGACTGGAGGAGAGGAGGTCTCCTTCACCTAGTCAGCGAGGGCAGGCGAAAGTCAAGCTTTTCCATTGAACACACACTTCTGCTAGAGATCCAGCAAGCCTAGAAGGGATCTCAGAGTCCAAGCAGCGAAAAATCCACCCCCACACCCCAAATCACTTTCAGTGACCTTGATTCAAGAGAAGCAGAACAGATGCCCCAGGACAAAATGACATCCAAGGGACACAAGGCCACCTCCCTTCACCCGAATCAAAGAAAACCATGATCTCACAAGCATGGGGAAACCCAGTAGTGTGGTTATGAATTCAGGCAGTCAGCCTGCAATGCTGATAAATATTTCTCACTCACAGGATGAGGGTAGAATATCTCGTTATCTTAAGAATTT
Organism: Cynocephalus volans; assembly: GCF_027409185.1. Classification (NCBI taxonomy): domain Eukaryota; kingdom Metazoa; phylum Chordata; class Mammalia; order Dermoptera; family Cynocephalidae; genus Cynocephalus; species Cynocephalus volans. The sequence continues at coordinate 148,542,581 of NC_084478.1, forward strand.
CATTGCCACCTGGGTCTCCAGATTTCCGTCTCTCCTAGGACATCCGAGTTTGTCCTCAGAGCGGAAACACCACCGTACTTGCTCTCCTGACTTATGGTACTGTGAGTGAATGAATGGATGAGTGAATGGGTGCACGAGGTGGTAAAGAATGTGTTAGATCATGGAGATGAACAGTTGGCTCATAGATTGGACTCAGAGAGTCTCAGTGTTAGAGCGTAACTAAAGCGTGCCGTCTCAGTGTATGAGGTCCACACAGGGCATGGAGGTGCTGTGTTTTCTACTAATCCTCAGGACCAGGAAGATATCACGTGGAATGTGCCTAGGCCTTGTGCCCCAGGAGCCTTTCTCTCTCGCAGGCCGAGTCCAAAGAGGCTTCTGTAGGGCCTGATGATTACAGGACCTGGAAGATCTTCTTCTAAAATTATACCAAATCGAGCGTTAAAGTGAATATTTGTTTAGAATGAGAAGAACATTTCTAACCTGCTCTAACCCATGACAACAGCAGCCATCACAATTCCCGAAATACGGTTTCTTTGGAAGTGCGTTTATATATGTTCTCAGAAATGCCCCGTTCAAACTGGTATGGTCTTAAATATGACGAAGCAGAATTTCAAGGCAACAGACACCATGGATTTATTGTGAATCCAGACAGGTACTTTGCAAATTTTAAAGCAACACGTGGCCATGTGAACACACAGCGTGGTCTCACAGGAGCAGTTGACTTCCTCTAAACTAGAAATGCACTCAGGTTCCTGTTAAGCCCTCAATGTTTATTTTCACATCAAGTTTTCAAACTAAACTAGCTTTCCCAACATTTATTCTCAAAACACGCCTCGTATTAACGTAGTATAACTATTCATGGGCTTCAGAAGTTCTCCTTCCATTGAGTGCGTTTAATTAATTCTCTTCCAAAGAGGGTCACGTTTAGCCGAATGGAGGTTGTTTCTAGAATTCATTTTCACATTCCCGGCCCTGGCCCATCTACTGCTCAAGCCTCCTGGAATGACTTGCCGGTGTGCATGTGTGCTGATGGAACCTGTTGGAGCTAGCCGACGAATAAGCGTGAAGATGAAGCTCGGTTGGTTTGAGACAAATGACTACGTTTTGGGGGTACAGGATGCAGAACAAAGTGCTTGCTTTCCTCGAACTTATATGAGAGTAGATGGGCTACCACGTAGTCAGCCTGGCTCATAGGTGTAGAGTAGCTAGACTGTGAATATGATGAGGCTAGCTGCCGTCCACGTGGGGACAGATGGCTCTAGGAAGAGGATCCAGTCACCATCAGTTTAGAAGACAGCCGGGAGACCCTCCGTTTCAGGAAATCATTCAGCCATTGAGGGAGAGCTACTGTGGTAGATGGAATTTCAGGGAGACAGAGAGTCAAAGAAGGTCTTGCACAAGGCTGACAAAGGTTTAGTGCACGCAGGGATTTCATTCACTCACATGTGGACTAGGCGAAGGTGACCCGTTCACTTTCTGCTTCCCTTTTAGAACCGTTTTTGGAAGGGGTATGGGAATGTGGCGATAAGATAGAAGAAAAAGGGTCTGTCGCTGTAGGGGCACAGGAGGAGACCTAGTTAGCCGTCCTCATGGTTGCTGATCTCTTTCTCCTTTCCTTTATGACGTTTCTGTCAAATAGTTCTTTCTCGCGGTAGTGCACGGGGGGCCCTCGCAGATACTTCTCTTCTGCCCCCTGGTAATCCAGCCCATCAAGTGCTGCGATGGAACAAATGATTGCTTCTGGCAGGAGAACTTCCAGAACAAAATTTACTTTGTCGTCTCTTATGAGAGTCAGCATGGTGTTGTCCATTTGTGTATAGATTTCTTGTAGATGTTTCGTCAAAACATCCAACAGGTCCTCATCTTCCAGGTACGCTTCAACGCAGAGCCTGTGCCTTGGTGAATTCAGAAATGATGTCAGCCACCTGGACTGTTTCCTGCCCTTCAAGATGTCCAGGAGGTGGTGGTCGGCCCCCCTTCTCTTCACGATGAAGTCCACCAGCTTGCGGTTGTCCCGGTCCTGAGCGGCCCTCATCCTGTCGGGGAGAATCCTCTTGCAGGGCCTCTTCCCGCCCAGGGAGGTCTCCTCCTCAGAGTCTTCCAGGTCGGCATAGTTCACCTTTGGAAAGTCAACCTCCAGCGGGCCCTCTTGGATGGCTTTCCTGAGTGGGTAGCTGACGTCGGCGGCATAATAGTCCAGGAAAGAGCCCACGAAGGAACCCCGGCCGATGGCTTGTGTGTAGTGGGAGATGAGGGAGAAACACCAGTTAACACCTTGCTCGTGCACTTTCCTGGCTCTCTGCAGGAGTCTGTCTTTCTCTCTGCAATCCAGGGGCTTCAGTCTTCGAAGAGGAACTCGGATGCCGCTCCTCTCCTGGCGCAGGTCTGCCTCAATCAAGAGCACCCGTGCGGTCTTCTCCGACGCACTGACACTCTTCACCACAGCCGGCCAGAATGGGTGGTCTTGAAATTTAAACCACACCATCGTTCCTCTTTCAACTGGAGGAGGCTCCTGTGTCAGAGCCATGCTGGCAGGTTGTCCACCTCGTTTACCACCAGCCATTTTAGCCTTGCGGATGGGATTCCTAGACATCGAGTCAGCAGGAGGTCGGCGTTCTTGCAGTCCTTCGGAACAAACTGCCGCTTTTAGCTTCCTAATTCTGTCTGCCAGACAGAGGGAGTCACGCGGCCTCATGGCAGGGGACCTGGAGGGGGCAGGGGACCCGGAAGAAGCGGCCGCCCCTTCCACGCCTGGCTTCGAGGCCCCCTCCCCAGAGTCCTCAGCATTCCTTGAGCGCGCAGAGCACGCGGAGTGAGTAGCCACGGTCTTCGGCCAGGTGTCCTGTGCCTCTGCGTTCAGAGCTATGGGCACAGTGGGGATGACACCCCGTGGCTGGGATGGGGCCACCTGTCCATCATTAGCACATGCACCCTCCTCCAGGACTGTGGGACGCCGGGATGTAACCGTGGAGGCTTGTGCCTTTGCCTTGCCCTCTTTCTCACCCTCGTGTCCCGACAGTGTCGGGAAATCGTGGCTCGCGCTGGACTTCCGTGATGCCTTTATTTGCCTTTCTGCTGGAGCAGGGGCAGAGGTCGTGTGCACCCGTGATTTGTCACCGCACAGGGCATCCTCACTCTCGGCACCAACTGGCAGTGATCCTGAGGCTTCTCTCTTCCCAGCACTCCTCCGAACGACCCCTTTGCGTTTACCATACTTTTTACGAGGGGGTCTACTTGCCGGCTGTTGAGCTACCTTCTGGGAAGTTGTACTGGTCTGCTGATCATCTGGTATTCTTCCTCGGCCCCGTTTTGTTCTCTCATCCAGCCTCTCCAGTACCACTTTCAGGACTCTTCTGCACTCCTTCTCCTCTCCCGCTGGGGCACCAACCTTCCACTGGGCCCCTGCCAAGGAGCCCATGGCTTCCATTTCAGACTTCGTTAGGGCTGTTTTGTCTGTTCTTTTCTCCTGGGAGCTTGTCCTGGTCTGCTGGTCATCTGGTTTTCTTCCTCGGCCCCGTTTTGTTCTCTCATCCAGCCTCTCCAGTACCACTTTCAAGACTCTTCTGCACCCCCTTTCCTCTCCCGCTGTGGCATTGAACTTCCACTGCGCCCCTGCCGAAGAGCCCATGCCTTCCATTTCAGACTTCGTCAGGGCCGTTATGTCTGTGCTTTTCACCTGGGAGCTTGTACTGGTCTGCTGGTCATCTGGTTTTCTTCCTCGGCCCAGTTTTGTTCTCTCATCCAGCCTCTCCAGTACCACTTTCAGGACTCTTCTGCACCCCCTTTCCTCTCCCGCTGTGGCATTGAACTTCCACTGCGCCCCTGCCGAAGAGCCCATGCCTTCCATTTCAGACTTCGTCAGGGCCCTTACGTCTGTGCTTTTCACTTTAATCGTTTCTTCTCCTGAGAGGTGATGATGAGGGGCAGAGGTTTCTGGCTGTCATTCCCACTGCTGACTCAGGTCTTCCCTCAAAACCCCTGCTCTAATACGCCTCCTTTGCCTCCGGACTGCAAAGCGTTCCCAGCTTGCATTGGCTGTCCTCCTCCACCTGGTTCTCCGTGAGATGCTTGCACTCGTGTTTTCAGTGGAAAGACCTGGAGGAGACTGGAATGGGAAAAAGGAAAAGAAGAACCGTATGAGGAAAGAATTCCTTTTGTGAAACTAGAAGCGCCCTGCTCAAGGAGATTGATGAGATAAAACAAGGTATTAAAAGAGTGGGCCTTAGACAGAGGGGAAGATGAGTGTCAAGCATTTGGGGAAAAATATGGAAGGTGCCAGAAGAGTTCTATAACAGCCCGAAGCCACCGTGTAACCTAATTGTAACGACTGCATGCGGAAGAGCATCCGCATGCGGACGTGGGTGTCATGTCAGGGATCCTGTTTCACTCTCCTGGACCCTCTGCGGCTTCTGAGATCCTTGGGCTTCAACCTAGGAAAATGCTTCATTAGTTTTTTGCCTTCCTAGGGTGCCCATGCCTCCCTGTCCACCCCAAGAAGACCGAGGCCATCTCCTACATACCGATGCTGGGAGCCAGCCCCATGTCATGTTCAAGAGCATGACTCAGAATCCAGAGGTCTGTGAGGTCATCTTGATGATTCCTGGCTGTCACTGTTAATAGGGATTTCTGCAGGAACCGGTCATGGGTTGTGACCTGAACCTCTATACTCTGGTGCAAAACTCTTGTCTCCCAACACCAAAGATGTGATGCTCGTTATGAAGACACGTGTGTATAGAGTGAGGTGCAAAGACGATCGTACCCCGAAATGTCAACATTAGATGGCAGCGAGTGAATGGGGAAGTCTTACCGAAGGTCACGTGGACGGAGGCAGGTCCGGTTCTGTGAGCTGGGTCTCTTGTTTCTCACACTCCAATCGCTTGTCCGCACACCCTTTACCCCGCTGCGTGCTTCTGAAGGGCGCTGTTCTTTGTGATCAGGTGGGAACTAGTGCAGATACTCAGGACCTATGTAGTCTTTTCTCAAGCGAATCTGGAAAATTCAAAAGAGGAAGCAACGTGAGCCAATAAAGTGTGGATCTAATGATCCCGTTCCCTTCACCAACTCAGGGATGCATGCCTTTTTGAAACAGAGCTGATATCTGAATCCCATCCATAATGTAGATGCCATTTTTATTTTCCTCCTCTTGCATTCCAAAATATTTCCATGGTATGCTGCTTGGCGTATGCTAGTCTGTTCCTGCGTCACAACAGGGAGAACCACTGCTTTGGGGATCGCGGATGCCATGGACACATGGATTTAACATCAATCGTGTGTTTGTGACCATCTGTGTGAGTGTAACGAAAATGGGGATTTTGAAGTTATTGTGTCTTTCTGATTCTCAAATCGCATTGAATGAGCTTGTGAGAACATGACATGCATAGAAAGATGTGTAGAGGGGCTGGCACCTTACAGATGCTCACTATGAGGACGATGGTGTACGTGCTTCCAACGCACTACCTATGCATCCCTGTGCACGTGCAAGCACGTACTGTGTTACACTATAGTTGCTAACATGAGAGCATAATTGGATATATTTCCTAGTTAGTGCCCATTTCTGCTACGTCATTTCCAAGAGTCTCGTTACGCCAAAATTTTCCTGATATTTCCAAACTCTCATGGAATTTCTGACATTACAGGAATGTGTTCTGCAGAAGCAGCAATTGTTCTACCCGTCCTACTCTTCCTATCTTTCCACCGCCAATACTCCGTTCATATGTCCTAGTTTTCCCTATATGTCGTCCAAATTAGTGTCATGACTGCTTTCTGCACTTTACCTAGTGCACTATTGACTTCACCTTCTATGTTCTGTGATGCGAAACTTCTCTCCTTAATAAATGCGTGTATGTATGTCTTTGTTCACGCACACTGGTCGACGTAACAGGAAAGGTGTCACGATGATGAAATACACGTACCTTGGAGACGACAATCAGCACACAGTCTTCCCTGAACGAGGGTGCTCACTCAAGGGTGCTGGGCTCTCAAGCCCAGGGTTCACCTGAGGACACACAACTACAGGAGGAAGGAATAAAAGGTGACTCGACCGCTTCGGGCTCCCCTCAGCTGGACCTGCTAGCCCCACTCAGAAAACAGGTGTGATAGAGCACCTTCAAGCGTGACCACCCACACCCCAAAACACAAGCACGTACTCTTTCTCCCACACGCTCACGCACGCTCACGGCCCCATACACGCAGATGTTAGAAACCCAAGATGCCTGGCGTGGAAGCCAACAATCCATCTCAATGTCTGTACCCGTCCCCCGTGTGATTGCTTCCAGTAGGAATGCTACTTTGCGTTCCGTTTAGTTCCTCGTTTTGAAAGCACACACGGAAAAATCTAAAATGATCTTCAAAATTACCAAACAATGAGCATAATAAGCATCAGTAGTCCAATCACCCAGGAACTCTTGTTCCAATCACGTGAGTCCATGTGCTCCAGGATTTTTATGCATACAGATATATATTTATAGATATAGTTCTCTGAATCCCTTTACACCATATGCAACAAATATATCTCTATAAGACAGTTACAACACCTTAAGACTTGTACACCCCACGTGGATATGGTTCATTACTCACATTTGGCAGCTCTTTTCCAGTGTGAAAACTTTTCAGAAAACACTTTCAACAGATAAAGAACGGCAATCCCAGTGATTTTTCTGATTACAAAAGCTGATGCTTCCTTAACAGACACAACCAGAAGGCAAGTGTGTTAAATCAAAACAGTGCATGTTCCTCTCACCAAACGCTATGGGCCATGGCAAGAAGAGCTTCTATCTAGGGTCTGCTTAGAGTCTTCTGGATAATTTACGTTCTGGTTTTGTCCTAACGGGAATACGACACTCTTCCCTCCCTCTGAAGGGACAGGTAGGTAAGTTAGGCAAGCAGACGCGTAAATAGATGGATGGTAGAAAGGTGGATGGTGTACAGTTAGATACATAGATACATAGAGGCAGAGAGACAGAAATCGACACAGAGGTTGATGGAGATACATAAAGACAGATGGATATAGGGATCGAAAAAGATGTATAATATGCAGTAGATAGAAGGGGGTAGGTAGATGTACGGAAGGATAAGGAATGATTAGAAGGAGACAGATAGATGATAGGTAGGAAAAAGATACATGGATACAGAGGTAGACATATATAAATATACTCGTGTCGAAAACTGACGGTTGAGAGATATAATGAATGGCAAAATAGACTGACAGATGAACAGCTAGACAGATATAGCTAACAACGGAGGTAGAGATAGATAATGATAGGGAGATGATAAACAGGTGATAGAGGCATAGAGATAAACAGAAAGATAGATGCATAGAGATACATAAATACACGTAGATGGCGATAATCAAATAATAAACTTCTCTTACCCCCCAGGAACATGTGAGAACAATAAAATCTCTATAGCAGCAGAATAAGTTTGTAAATTGATGCCAAGTTCTAGGAGGACGTGGTGTGAAAATGCGTCCAGTATTTTAGTCCAACATCAAAGCAAACACTGCCTGCAGAGGGAGAATACCCAGCTGACAATAAAAGAGAAATACTTTCTACATGGAGACTCCACAATCTGTAACGTCAAAGTCAAATTCAGATGACCAAGAAGTAGTGTTTCCAAAGAGAGTAGCGTACTCCTTTGGACCATCCCATTTCTTCTGTTGCATCTGTTCCTTAGCAGAGGAGTGAAAGAACAAGATAACAATGAGCATTGACTTCTCCAGTCAACAACCGTGATTTTGGGAAGGATTACCTTGGAAGCCCTGTCACTTGGAAAGTTCTGTTGCCTGCTTTCTCTAGTGAGGGTTTTATTTACATCTTAGGTGAAAACTAAAGAACAGAATCCTCAGCAAGTTGTCTCAAAGTGGTGCCCCTATCTCGACATGACCCCCATACTGTTCCCCAGAGGCAGGAATTCTCTCATCTTCACGTGATGCCCCCTCTACCATGACCAGATGTGTATTGGATCTTCTGTGCACCTACTGGGTTTGTGATGGCAAACCTACCTAAAGAGACGTATTTCCATAGAAGGATGAGCTGGCATATCCGTTTATAGTATAATAAAGGCACAATTTTGAAAACTTTTTTTTAAATAAAGAAAACACCGTTGTGCCTGTTGTGCCTCTTCTTGCACCTTTCCTTTGCCAGATTCACTCCGCAGCAAGTTTCACGCATTTTTCTTAGAAAGTCTTAGGTTTCATAGGATCGCAGTGCATGGGTGGAGTAACTGGGTGTGAATGAATGCCTTTCCATTTTTCTCTTATTTCGTTCGTTAATTTTATGCATAGCTGTCATGACTACGTGGAGAGTGAGGTTGTTTTGTAGTTAAGGGGTAAGTGTACCCATTACACACGGAAGAATCTTGAATAGCACTCAGTTTTGCTTCCCTCCCCCCTCCACAGGAATAAAAGAAATTAGACTCGTCGCATTCCACATGATGAGCCATGATCCTCAATACAAGTAGCCACATTCAAATGACCACCTCCCGGCCGTCTCCTCGGGAAGCGAACCCCCCGGCCAGGTCCTGGAAAGCCAAGCAAGGCCGCTACCTGGTCACCAGCTAAGACGCACCTGGAGACCCTCAGGGGACCGAGTGTCCTTCTTTATGGTCGGCCGGCAGGCAGGAGGCGCAGACCCGGACGGTCTCTTCCCCGCCAGACAGCTGGCACGTGGCCCGCCCCCACAGTCCCAGCGCCCTCACCTGCCGGGCCCCGGTCGCAGACCCCAGGGGACCGACACCCAAGCCAGGACATTTCCTCAGATGTCCACCGGGACCTCCTCGCGCCCACGCCCTCATGCCCCTGGGCCGAGGGGCCTCGCCAACCCGCCAGTGTGCGCCTTACCTGAGGAAACCTCAGGCGACCGGACGCCTCAGGGGATTCCACAACCGCCCGCTGGCTAGGCGGCTCTGAGGGCCTGTGGGCTAGCGCCTGCGCGGTAACAGCCGACTCGCTGATTGGTGGTGCGTGCGGGAGGTGGGGCCTGCTGAACCACGCCCCCTGCAGGCTCGCCCCCCCCAGCGGCAGGCTGCAGCAGTACCACCGTGCCCTGGCAGCGGGTGGCTTTCTAGGGCCTCTGTCTTCACCCAGGGCTCACTGCCCCAATGGGTGGCTCATGAAGGGAGAAGGGGAACTCCTCTTCCAGCTGATCTTCCCCAGGGCTTCGGGCAGCTGGCGGGGCTTCTGGGACACTGTGCTCTGCTGCCTGTAGGATTTCAACATCTCTCTGCCATCCCGCACTTGCCCTTTGATCCGCAACCAGGCGGCTTCCTGCAAAAGCTTCTCCCGGGCATCCTGGGCACCCGGTGGGAGCCAGGCATCCGAGACGCCAGTCTTCTGCCGGGTGGCATCAGATCTCTGCTAGAAGGTGGCTGCACGTGGTGCCTGGCTGAGAAACCTCGGCTGGTTCCCAACTTGAGATCGGACTCTTCCAACTCCTCTTCTAGCCTTGAGCCTTCCCTTCGCAGCCGCCCAGCGCTTCTGCAAGACCTCGCCCAGGGAGGTGTGTGCCTTCTTGCACCTCCCAACCCACCCAGAGCAGCTTAGACTCTGCCGTACCCTGAAGTCTGTTCATTTCTTGGCTACTACCCAGAAGGTTGTCCATTTCAACTTATTTTCCAACTGTTCACATAGCTCCCCTCGATTTTCTGTTTTCATGCTTCGAATGACCGGCTGAAGGCTCTGGAGATCAGTCAATAAACGTGCTCAGCTGTATGAGGCTGGCTTCCCCACACAAAGGGAAACAGAAGCAACGGTGTATATGTGTCTGCGTGTGTGCACGTGTGTGCATGTGTGATACGTAAGATTACATGTCATATATGTTTAAGTGGTGTTATTTAATATATATGTAAAAATAATGTATATAGGTTTTAGGTGTTTTATTTTGAGGAATTAACACATGCATTGTGGGGGGGGGGTGGATGAATCCATGAGGATCTTTATACGAACTTCTGACTCCTGTGAAGCCTTGATAACTTTCAAACAAACATTCCTAATTTCCTTATCCCACATACCCAAACCCTCACAAAACCTCTTAGCTCTTCCCTGGTTATTTGGTCATAAGACGTGCTGGGGAATGGGACTGGCTTCGGAGTTAGACAAACTCGGGCCCTGACAGTAGGTGGTCGGAGCAGATTTCATCACCTCACAGGTTCTCAGAGTACTTTTCTGAACATAACGATAACCCCATCAAACTTTGAAAATTGTTGGGAGGATTCGATATATGAGGGATCTTCAAAAAGTTCACGCAAGGATTCTTGTTATGTTTTAGTTCTATTTTCCGTGAACTCTTTCCTCGTTGACGTATAATTGATTATACAGATATTTGAGGAACTGAGGTTAATATCAATACCTGTGTACAATGTGTGATGATCAAATCAGGATAGATCATTACAAAATGTCATCATTCTTAGTGTCCATTCATCCATTTCTCGCTTTTTCTCCCCCCTCCCCCTTTGCCACTCTCCTACCCACAGTGCCACACTCTCCTTATGAAAGTGCAGTGTGTTGTTATGATCTTTCCTTCTTTCCTTCCTTCCTTCTTTCTTTGCATTAATTTATATTTTTAGCTCCTACTTAAGAGTGACAACATGCACTGTTTCTCTGTCTGTGCCTGGCTTGTTTGATTGAGCATAATTTTCTCGAAGCTCATGCATGCTTCCGTGAAATTTTTGAAACACTCTTGCGTACGTTGCTCATTGGTGACAGATATTATTATCCTTGGATTACAGCCCCGACTAGTGCCTGGATTGTGGTAGGTGCCCAATATTTGTCCTGTGAGTTAATTCATTATGAATGAAATACTGTCAGATTTTGTACTGAATTCACTCTTTCTTCTCTTTTGCTGACATTAATCTGGCTAGGGATTACAGGCAAGTTGTCAGGCTAGAGAAAATTCATTATCAATCACCGTATGAATCTGTCACCTTCTCTTTCTTCCCTCCGCAAGAGGATCCCCAGCTCCATGTGTGCTTTTAATGTCTAAACTCATCCCCACTTCCCTTGCCCTTTGTCTCCCCTCCCAACGTCCCTTAAACTAGTTAATCGCCAGCACAACAAATCGTGGTGATAAAAGGTGATCATAAAAAGGGCTCTGTCAAAAACAAGGCAGAACGATAGAAAACACACAACGAGGACCAGAAGACATAACTATAGAGCGAAGGCACCCTTTGTTCAAAGTACGGCTGATATGCCTATTCCTTCACCTCAGCTTCCCCTAGCACAAATGAAAGGACGTGCCCTTACGTATCTCCAGCCACGTATTTCCAACCTATCCCAGTAAAGGTAGATGCCTTCTACCGATATTTATCTTTCAGCGAGAATGCGTCTTTGGGAAACAAGCAGGCTTCGCATTCTACCAAGCATACTCATTAGATCACTGGTCTCTCAAGCATGGCAATCTGAGAAAGTACACGAGGATGGTGCTCATGAATTGTAACAATGCACTGATTTGGTGGTGCCGTTTACCAGGTTTTAAACGGTTGTCTTGGGCTCCCGGAAGGACACTGGAGAGACGGCAGAAAGGCATTGGTTTGGGGAATAGGATGGAGGATGGAGGATAGAGGATGGAGGAGAACCGGGGCTCATGAGAAGGGCTGTGGGCTGAGGAAGGGCTTGTGCCCGCTAAAGACAGCGTAGGAATCTGTTGGGTGAGGAGGAATGAGGTCAATACAGAATAAAGGGAGGAGCGTGGGTGGGTCACCTCTCCTTGCCACTGCCTCTGGACCTGAATCGACAGGCGGCCTTCCTCTTCTTCCTTCCTAAGTGTTGGACCAGCCGCATGGAGGTCCAGAACAGGCCAGGCCCCCGCTCATCCTAGGGCCGTGCTCCAAAGGATGTCTGGGCAAGAAGTGGGGCCTTGGGGGGAGCCTGTTGAGAGGCCTGGCAGGATTGGAACCACTTTCACAGTCACCGAAGAACCCTTAGGGACCCCGGACACTAAATTTTGATTAGGAGCATGGGGACCCTGACTCCCTGAGGGTGACTATGATGAACCCAGCTCTGAGGTCCCACTCTTTCCTTGTCAGTTGCTTACATGGACGTAGAGACCTGAGAAAGCTGTGCACAGCGTCTCTGTGCCACTCACCCAACCAACACTTAGCATGAGGGCCTGATGTCCAGCCCTTATGACTGGAGGAGAGGAGGTCTCCTTCACCTAGTCAGCGAGGGCAGGGGAAAGTCAAGCTTTTCCATTGAACACACACTTCTGCTAGAGATCCAGCAAGCCTAGAAGGGATCTCAGAGTCCAAGCAGCGAAAAATCCACCCCCACACCCCAAATCACTTTCAGTGACCTTGATTCAAGAGAAGCAGAACAGATGCCCCAGGACAAAATGACATCCAAGGGACACAAGGCCACCTCCCTTCACCCGAATCAAAGAAAACCATGATCTCACAAGCATGCGGAAACCCAGTAGTGTGGTTATGAATTCAGGCAGTCAGCCTGCAATGCTGATAAATATTTCTCACTCACAGGATGAGGGTAGAATATCTCGTTATCTTAAGAATTTCATTGCCACCTGGGTCTCCAGATTTCCGTCTCTCCTAGGACATCCGAAGTTTGTCCTCAGAGCGGAAACACCACCGTACTTGCTCTCCTGACTTATGGTACTGTGAGTGAATGAATGGATGAGTGAATGGGTGCACGAGGTGGTAAAGAATGTGTTAGATCATGGAGATGAACAGTTGGCTCATAGATTGGACTCAGAGAGTCTCAGTGTTAGAGCGTAACTAAAGCGTGCCGTCTCGGTGTATGAGGTCCACACAGAGCATAGAGGTGCTGTGTTTTCTACTAATCCTCAGGACCAGGAAGATATCACGTGGAATGTGCCTAGGCCGTGTGCCCCAGGAGCCTTTCTCTCTCGCAGGCCGAGTCCAAAGAGGCTTCTGTAGGGCCTGATGATTACACGACCTGGAAGACGTTCTTCTAAAATTATACCAAATCGAGCGTTAAAGTGAATATTTGTTTAGAATGAGAAGAACATTTCTAACCTGCTCTAACCCATGACAACAGCAGCCATCACAATTCCCGAAATACGGTTTCTTTGGAAGTGCGTTTATATATGTTCTCAGAAATGCCCCGTTCAAACTGGTACGGTCTCAAATATGACGAAGCAGAATTTCAAGGCAACAGACACCATGGATTTATTGTGAATCCAGACAGGTACTTTGCAAATTTTAAAGCAACACGTGGCCATGTGAACACACAGCGTGGTCTCACAGGAGCAGTTGACTTCCTCTAAACTAGAAATGCACTCAGGTTCCTGTTAAGCCATCAATGTTTATTTTCACATCAAGTTTTCAAACTAAACTAGCTTTCCCAACATTTATTCTCAAAACACGCCTCGTATTAACGTAGTATAACTATTCATGGGCTTCAGAAGTTCTCCTTCCATTGAGTGCGTTTAATTAATTCTCTTCCAAAGAGGGTCACGTTTAGCCGAATGGAGGTTGTTTCTAGAATTCATTTTCACATTCCCGGCCCTGGCCCATCTACTGCTCAAGCCTCCTGGAATGACTTGCCAGTGTGCATGTGTGCTGATGGAACCTGTTGGAGCTAGCCGACGAATAAGCGTGAAGATGAAGCTCGGTTGGTTTGAGACAAATGACTACGTTTTGGGGGTACAGGATGCAGAACAAAGTGCTTGCTTTCCTCGAACTTATATGAGAGTAGATGGGCTACCACGTAGTCAGCCTGGCTCATAGGTGTAGAGTAGCTAGACTGTGAATACGATGAGGCTAGCTGCCGTCCACGTGGGGACAGATGGCTCTAGGAAGAGGATCCAGTCACCATCAGTTTAGAAGACAGCCGGGAGACCCTCCGTTTCAGGAAATCATTCGGCCATTGAGGGAGAGCTACTGTGGTAGATGGAATTTCAGGGAGACAGAGAGTCAAAGAAGGTCTTGCACAAGGCTGACAAAGGTTTAGTGCACGCAGGGATTTCATTCACTCACATGTGGACTAGGCGAAGGTGACCCGTTCACTTTCTGCTTCCCTTTTAGAACCGTTTTTGGAAGGGGTATGGGAATGTGGCGATAAGATAGAAGAAAAAGGGTCTGTCGCTGTAGGGGCACAGGAGGAGACCTAGTTAGCCGTCCTCATGGTTGCTGATCTCTTTCTCCTTTCCTTTATGACGTTTCTGTCAAATAGTTCTTTCTCGCGGTAGTGCACGGGGGGCCCTCGCAGATACTTCTCTTCTGCCCCCTGGTAATCCAGCCCATCAAGTGCTGCGATGGAACAAATGATTGCTTCTGGCAGGAGAACTTCCAGAACAAAATTTACTTTGTCGTCTCTTATGAGAGTCAGCATGGTGTTGTCCATTTGTGTATAGATTTCTTGTAGATGTTTCGTCAAAACATCCAACAGGTCCTCATCTTCCAGGTACGTTTCAACGCAGAGCCTGTGCCTTGGTGAATTCAGAAATGATGTCAGCCACCTGGACTGTTTCCTGCCCTTCAAGATGTCCAGGAGGTGGTGGTCGGCCCCCCTTCTCTTCACGATGAAGTCCACCAGCTTGCGGTTGTCCCGGTCCCGAGCGGCCCTCATCCTGTCGGGGAGAATCCTCTTGCAGGGCCTCTTCCCGCCCAGGGAGGTCTCCTCCTCAGAGTCTTCCAGGTCGGCATAGTTCACCTTTGGAAAGTCAACCTCCAGCGGGCCCTCTTGGATGGCTTTCCTGAGTGGGTAGCTGACGTCGGCGGCATAATAGTCCAGGAAAGAGCCCACGAAGGAACCCCGGCCGATGGCTTGTGTGTAGTGGGAGATGAGGGAGAAACACCAGTTAACACCTTGCTCGTGCACTTTCCTGGCTCTCTGCAGGAGTCTGTCTTTCTCTCTGCAATCCAGGGGCTTCAGTCTTCGAAGAGGAACTCGGATGCCGCTCCTCTCCTGGCGCAGGTCTGCCTCAATCAAGAGCACCCGTGCGGTCTTCTCCGACGCGCTGACACTCTTCACCACGGCTGGCCAGAATGGGTGGTCTTGAAATTTAAATCACACCATCGTTCCTCTTTCAACTGGAGGAGGCTCCTGTGTCAGAGCCATGCTGGCAGGTTGTCCACCTCGTTTACCGCCATCCATTTTAGCCTTGCGGATGGGATTCCTAGACATCGAGTCAGCAGGAGGTCGGTGTTCTTGCAGTCCTTTTGAAGAAACTGCCGCTTGTAGCTTCCTAATTCGGTCTGCCAGACAGAGGGAGTCACGCAGCCTCATGGCAGGGGACCTGGAGGGGGCAGGGGACCCGGAAGAAGCCGCCGCCCCTTCCACGCCTGGCTTCGAGGCCCCCTCTCCACGATCCTCAGCATTCCCTGAGAGGGCAGAGCACGCGGAGTGAGTAGCCACGGTCTTCGGCCAGGTGTCCTGTGCCTCTGCGTTCAGAGCTATGGGCATACTGGGGATGAGACCCACTGGCTGGGATGGGGCCACCTGTCTATCATTAGCACATGCACCCTCCTCCAGGACTGTGGGACGCCGGGACGCAGCCGTGGAGGCTTGTGCCTTTGCCTTGCCCTCTTTCTCTCCCTCGTGTCCCGACAGTGTCGGGAAATCGTGGCACGCGCTGGACCTCCGTGATGCCTTTCTTGGCCTTTCTGCTGGAGCAGGGGCACAGGTCGTGTGCACCGGTGATTTGTCACCGCACAGGGCATCCTCACTCTCTGCACCAACTGGCAGTGATCCTGAGGCTTCTCTCTTCCCGGCACTCCTCCGAACGACCCCTTTGCGTTTGCCATACTTTTTACGAGGGGGTCTACTTGCCGGGTGTTGAGCTACCTTCTGGGAGGGCGTATTGGTCTCCTGGTCATCTGGTATTCTTCCTCGGCCCAGTTTTGTTCTCTCATCCAGCTTCTCCAGTTCCACTTTCAGGACTCTTCTGCACCCCCTTTCCTCTCCCGCTGTGGCATTGAACTTCCACTGCGCCCCTGCCGAAGAGCCCATGCTTTCCATTTCAGACTTCGTCAGGGCCGTTATGTCTGTGCTTTTCACCTGGGAGCTTGTACTGGTCTGCTGGTCATCTGGTTTTCTTCCTCGGCCCAGTATTGTTCTCTCATCCAGCATCTCCAGTACCACATTCAGGACTCTTCTGCACCCCCTTTCCTCTCCCGCTGTGGCATTGAACTTCCACTGCGCCCCTGCCGAGGAGACCATGCCTTCCATTTCAGACTTCGTCAGGGCCATTATGTCTGTGTTTTTCATTTGAATCTTTTCATCTCCTGAGAGGTGATGAAGAGGGGCAGAGGTTTCTGGATGTCCTTCCCACTGCTGACTCAGGTCTTCCCTCAAAACCCCTGCTCTAAAACGCCTCCTTTGACTCCGGACTGCAAAGCGTTCCCAGCTTGCATGGGTTGTCCTCCTCCACCTGGTTCTCCCCGAGATGCTTGCACTCGTGTTTTCAGTGGAAAGAACTGGAGGAGACTGGAATTGGGTAAAGGAAAAGAAGAACCGTATCAGGAAAGAATTCCTTTTGTGAAACTAGAAACGCCCTGCTCAAGGTGATTGATGAGATAAAACAAGGTATTAAAATAGCGGGCCTTAGACAGAGGGGAAGATGAATGGTAAGCATTTGGGGAAAAATACGGAAGGTGCTAGAGGAGTTCTGTAACAGTCCAAAGCCACCGTGTTACTTCATTGTAATGACTGCATGTGGAAGAGCATCCACATGGGGACGTGGGTGTCATGTCACGGATCCCATTTCTGCACCTTCTGGGATCCTCGGGCTTCAACCTAGGAGAATGCTTCATTCGTTCTTTGCCTGCCTAGGGTGCCCATGCTGCCCTGTCCACCCCAAGAAGCCCGAGGCCATCTCCTACATACCGATGCTGGGAGCCAGCCCTATGTCATGTTCAAGAGCATGAACTCAGAATCCAGAGGTCTGTGAGGTCACCCTGATGATTCCTGGCTGTCATGGTTAGTAGGGATTGCTGCAGGCACGAGTCATTGGCTGCGACCTGCACCTCTATAGTGTGGTGCAAAACTCTTGTCTTCCAGCACTAAAGCTGTGATGCTCGTTATGAAGACACGTATGCATAGAGTGAGGTGCAAAGACGATCGCACCCCCAAATGTCAACACGAGATGGTTGCGAGTGAATGGGGAAGTCTTACCGAACGTCACGTGGATGGAGGCAGGTCCGGTTCTGTGAGCTGGATCTCTTGTTTCTCACACTCCAACCGCTTCTCCGCACACCCTTTACCCCGCTGCGTGCTTCTGAAGGGCACTGTTCTTCAGAGATCAGGTGGCACCTAGTATAGATACCCAGGACCTATGTACTATGTTCTCATGCTAATCTGGAAAATTCAAAAGAGGAAGCAACGTGAGCCAATTAAGTCGGGATAAAATGATCCCGTTCCCTTCCCCAACTCTAGGATGCATGCCTTTTTGAAACAGAGCTGATATCTGAATCTCATCCATAATGTACATGCCTTCTTTATTTTCCTCCTCTTGCATTCCAAAATATTTCCACGGTATGCTGCATGGCATATGCTAGTCTCTTCACGCGGCCGAACCAGGGGAACCACTGCTTTGGGGATCGCGTATGCCTTAGACACATGGATTTAACATCAGTCATGTTTTGTGACCATCTGTGTGTGTGTAACGAAAATAGGGTTTTTGACGTCATTGTGTTTTTCTGATTCTCAAATCGCATTGAATGAGCTTGCGAGAACAAGACATGCATAGAAAGATGTTTAGGGGGGACGGCACATTACTGTGAAGACGATGGTGTACGTGCTTCCAGTACACTACCTATGCATCCCTGTGCACGTGCGAGCACGTACTGTATTACACGATAGCTGGTAACATGAGAGCATAATTGGATATATTTCCTAGTGAGTGTCCATTCTCTGACGTCATTTCAGTGAATCTCGCTACGCCATACTTTTGCTGATATTTCCAAACTCTCATGGAATTTCCGACTTTATAGGAATGTGTTCTACAGAAGCTGCGATTGTTCTATCCGTCCTACTCTTCCTATCTTTCCATCCCAAATACTCCGTTCACATGTCCTAGTTTTCTCTATACGTCGTCCAAATAAGTGTCATGACTGATTTCTGCACGTTACCTGGTGCGGTATTGACTTCACATTCTATGTTTTGTGATGCAAAACTTCTCTCTTTAATGAATGCACATATGTATGTCTTTGTTCACGCACACTGGTCGACGTAACAGGAAATGGGTCATGATGATGAAATACACGTACCTTGGAGACAATCTGCACACAGTCTTCCCCGAACGAGGGTGCGCGCTCGCACAGGTTGGCGCCCTCTTCTTTAGAGTACTCAAGGGTGCTGGGTTCTCAAGCCCAGGGGTCACCTGAGGACACAACTACAGGAGGAAGGAATAACAGGAGACTCGGCCACTTCGTTCTCTCCTCAGCTGGACCTGCCAGCCCCTCTTAGAAAACAGGTGTGATCGAGCACCGTCAAGCGTGACCACCCACACCCCAAAACACAAGCACGCACTCTTTCTCCCACACGCTCACACACACTCACGGCCACATACAAGCAGATGTTAGAAACCCAGGATGCCTGGCGTGGAAGCCTATGATCCAGCTCACTGTCTGTACACGTCCCCCCTGTACTTGCTTCCAGTATGAATGCTAGTTTGAGCTCCGTTTAGTTCCTCGTTTTGAAAGTATACATGGAAAAATCTAAAATAATCTTCAAAATTACCAAATACTGAGCATAGTAAGCATCAGTAATCCAATCACCCAGGAATTCTTGTTGCAATCACGTGAGTCCATGGGCTCCAGGATTTTTATACATACAGATATATATTTATAGATATAGTTCTCTGAATCCCTTTACTACGTATGCAACAAACATATTTCTATAAGACAGTTACAACCCCTTAAGAATTGTAGAGCCCACTAGGATATTATTCATTACTCACATTTGGCTGCTCTTTTCCAGTGTGAAATCTTTTCAGAGAACATTTTCAACAGATACAGAACGGCAATCCCAGTGATTTTTCTGATTACAAAAGCTGATGCTTCCTTAACAGACACAATCAGAAGGGAAGTGTGTTAAATCAAAACAGTACATGTTCCTCTCACCAAACGCTATGGGCCATGGCCCGAAGAGCTTCTATCAAAGGTCTGCATAGAATCTTCCAGATAATTTACATTCCTATTTTGTTCTAATGGCAATACAACTCTCTTCCCTATCTCTGGAGAGACAGGTAGGTAAGGTAGGCAGGCAGACAGGTAAATGGGTGGATGGTAGATAGGCCGATGGTGTACAGTTAATTACATAGATACATAGAGGCAGGGAGACAGAAATCGACACATAGGTCGATGGAGATACATAAAGAGAGATGGATATAGAGATCGAAAAAGATGGATAATATGCAATAGATAGAAGGGGTAGTTAGATGTACGGAATGATGAGGAATGATTAGAAGGAGACAGATAGATGAGAGGTAGGGACGAAGATACATGGATACAGAGGTAGACATATATAAATATACTCGTGTCGAAAATTGACGGTTGAGAGATATAAAGAATGGCAAAATAGACTGACAGGTGATCAGCTAGACAGATAGAACTAACAACGGAGGTAGAGATAGATAAAGATAGGGAGATGATAAACAGGTGATAGAGGGATATAGATAAACAGATAGATAGATGCATAGAGATACATGAATATACGTAGACGGCGATAACCAACTATTAATCTTCTCTTACCCACCAGGAGCATGTGAGAAAAATTGAACATCGATAACAGCAGAATAAGTTTGTAAATTGATGCCAAGGTCTAGGAGGGCGTGGTGTGAAAATGCATCCTGTATTTTAGTCTGACATCAAAGCAAACACTGCCTGCAGAGGGAGAATACCCAGTTGACAATAAAAGAGAAATACTTTCTACATGGAGACTCCACAATCTGTAATGTCAGAGTCAATTTCAGATCACCAGGAAGTAGCATTTGCAAAGAGAGTAGCGTACTCCTTTGGACCATCCCCTTTCTTCTGTTGCATCTGTTCCTTAGCAGAGGAGAGAAAGAACAAGATAACAATGAGCATTGACTTCTCCAGTCGACAACCGTGATTTTGGGAAGGATTACCTTGGAAGCCCTGTCACTTGGGAACTTCTGTTGCCCGCTTTCCCTAGCGAGGGAATTATTTACATCTTAGTCGAAAACTAAAGAACACATCCTCAGCAAGTTGTCTCAAAGTGGTGCCCCTAGGTCGACATGACCCCCACACCGTTCCCCAGAGGCAGGAATTCTCTCATCTTCACCCGATGGCCCCTCTACCATGACTACCTGTGTATTGGAGCTTCTGTGCACCTACTGGGTTTGTGATAGCAAACCTTCCTCAAGACACGTATTTCCATAAACGGATGACCTGGCAGATCCCTTTATTGTAATAAGGGCACAATTTTAAAAAAATAAAAGTATTTTAAATAAAGAAAAAACCTTCATGCCTCTTCTTGCACCTTTCCTTTGCCAGATTCACTCCGCAGCAAGTTTCACGCATTTTTCTTAGAAAGTCTTAGGTTTCATAGGATCGCAGTGCATGGGTGGAGTAACTGGGTGTGAATGAATGCCTTTCCATTTTTCTCTTCTTTTGTTCGTTAATTTTATGCATAGCGGTCATGCCTACGTGGAGAGTGGGGTTGTTATGTACTTAAGGGGTAACTGTACCCATTACAAACTGAAGAATCTTGATTGGCCCTCAGTTTATTTTCCCTCCCCCCGCCCCACAGGAATAAAAGAAATTAGATGCGTCGCCTTCCATATGATGAGCCATGATCCTCAATACACGTAGCCACATTCAAATGACCACCTCCCGGCCGTCTCCACGGGAAGCAAACCCGCCGCCCAGGTCCTGGACCTCCAGGCGAGGCCACTGCCCGGTCGCCGGCCCGGACGCCCCTGGTGACCGTCAGGGGCCCGAGTGTCCGTCCTGACGGGTGGCCGGCAGGGCAGGAGGGGCATACGTGGACGGTCCCTTCCCCGCCAGACCGCACACACGTGGCCCACTGCCACCCTCCCAACGCGCTCGCCTGCCGGGCCCGGGTCGCACACCCCAGGGGACCGACACCCAAGCCAGGATGTCTCCTCAGATGTCCGCTCGGCCCTCCCCGCACCCACGCCCTCATGCTCCTGGGCCGCAGGGCCAAGCCGACCCGCCAGAGGGCGCCTAACCTGAGGAACCCTCAGGCAACCGCACGCCTCAGGGGATTCCGTGACGCCTGTTGGCGACGCGGCTCTGAGGGCCTGTGGGTGAGCGCCCTCGCGGCAACAGACGGCCTCGCTGATTGGCGGTGCGTGCAGAAGGCGGGGCTGTGCGGAACCACGGCCCCTGCAGGCACGCCCCCCAGGGGCGGGCAGCCCAGTGTCGCCCTGCCCTGGCGGCAGGCGGCTTTCCAGGGCCTCTGTCGTCACCCAGGGCTCATTGTCCCAGTGGGTGGCTCATGAAGGGAGCAGGGGAACTCCTCTTCCAGCTGATCTTCCCCAGGGCTTCGGCCAGGTGGCGGGGCTTCTGGGGCACTGTGCTCTGCTGCCTGTAGGATTTCAACATCTCTCTGCCATCCCGCACTTGCCCTTTGATCCACAACCAGGCGGCTTCCTGCAAAAGCTTCTCCCGGGCATCCTGGGCACCTGGTGGGAGGCGGGCGTCCGAGACGCCAATCTTCTGCCGGGTGGCATCAGATCTCTGCTAGGAGGTGGCTGCACGCATTGCCTGGCTGAGAAACCTCGGCTGGGTCCCAACTTGAGATCGGACTCTTCCAACTCCTGTTCTGGCCTTGAGCCTTCCCTTCGCAGCCACCCAGCGTTCCCGGAAGAGCTCGCCCAGGGTGGTGTGTGCCGTCTTTCACCTCCCAACCCGCCCAGAGCAGCTTAGACTCTGCCGTACCCTGAAGTCCGTTCATTTCTTGGCTACTACCCAGAAAGTTGTCCATTTCAACTTCTTTTCCAGCTGTTCCCATAGCTCCCCTCGATTTTCTGTTTTCATGCTTCGAATGACCGGCTGAAGGCTCTGGAGATCAGTGAATAAACGTGCTCAGCTGTATTAGGCTGGCTTCCCCATAGAAAGGGAAACAGAAGCAACGGGGTATATGTGTCTGTGTGTGTGCACGTGTGTGCATGTGTGATATGTAATATTTCATGTCGTATATGTTTAAGTGGTGTTATTTAATATTTATGTATAAATAACGCATATATGTTTTAGGTGATTTCTTTTAAGGAATCAACTCACACATTGTGGGGGCTAGCAAGCTTAAATATATAGGGAAGGCTGGCCATTCAGGAAAGGGTTGATATCGCAGTGTTGATTTTCCAATAGTGTTTATATAACAAGCCGGCAGGCTAGTAACTGAATTGGGTGTTGAAGTTGCATTCTTGAGTTAGAAATGGTGTCGTCAAGAAATGGTGCAGGGTAAACTGAATATCCACATGTAAAAGAATGAACGTGGATCCTTATCTGACACCATATAGAAACATCAACTCAAAATGGATTAAAAACCTCAACATAAGACCTGAAATCATAAAACTCTTAATGGAAAATAGAGGGGGAAATGTTGTCCATGTTAGCCTTGGCAATAATTTTTTGAATGTCACATCAGAAGTTTAGGAAACAAAAACAAAAATAAACAAGTGGGACTCCATCAACCATAATGGCTTCGGCATAGCCAAAGAAACAATTAACAAAATGAAGAGACAATCTACAGATTGAAAGAAAATATTTGTGAAGCATATATCTGAGAAGGGTCAGTATCCAAAATATACACGGAACTCACAACTCAATAGCAAAAAACCAAGTAGCCCAATTAACAAATGTGTGTTGGATCTGAACAGATCTTTCTCCACAAAAGATATACAAATGGCCAAAAGGTATATTAAAGGTGCTCAACATCAGTAATAATCGGGGAAATGAAAATCAAAATCACAATCGGATCTCACTTCATGTCTGTTGGGATGGCTATTCCCCAAACGTCAAGAGGTAACGGGTGATGGCAAGGATGTGAAGTAAGGGGAAACCTTGTACACTGTTGGTGGGAATGTAAGTTGGTACAATTATGATGTATAACAGTGTGAAGGTTCCTCAGAAAATCAAATCAAAACCAGAACTACCATATGATCCAGCAATCCCTCTGTTGCGCACATACCCAAAGGAAATTCAATCAGTGCCTCACAGAGATATCTCTAGTCCCAATTAGTGTTAACTCATTGTTCCTACAGGAAACCTGCGTTTCTAATTGAGGAGAATATTTTTTTTTCATATTCCTGGCATCAAATATTTATTCTAGCCATCTTTTCTTGCTCCTCATCGTGTGATTCCCTAAGTACTACCACCCATCCACAAGACTAGCTCACTACTGCACCAAGAAATGAGAAATGTGAAGAAGGATGTGACTTTACTCTTCCTGTCTTCAGCCAGTTATTCTAGTTTATGGAGGTAGGTGTAATTAAACCTTACCTTGGTAACTCCACTTACTATATCCATAGTACTAAGTCAACATTCCCTAAAGAAACAGGAACCTAGAGTTGACTAGAATGTGTTTTTCAACTTCCCATATTCAGCAAGGTTTTACCAGTAAGTTCTAGTTGACTCTTCATATTTGCCTAGGTACCACTAAATATCTAGAATAGTGGCACCTTATTTCAATAAGAAATGAGAAGTAGTGTTGAAAAGAATGTGTTTTTCCACATAGTGGCTTCATCTATTTATCTCCAGTTAATTATTCACCTGGGCAAAGTAGATGTCTATTGCATGAGCTAATATTTCTAACACAAATTAAGAATTTTGAGTTAAAAAAATGGTTATGCAACTTCCTGGAATAAACCGGTTTTAGGTTTATATCAGCATCGATTCCTTCGTCTGGATGTTTCTAGCTATCTCTAGCATCAACTATATGAATTACGTATTTACCAACAGATGTTGGTAGTTAAGACTTTATCATCCCAACAAAAATAAGTAATAAAAAGATAAGGATGGGTTTCCCCTGCTTTGTGGAGTATGCATAAGGCAAATGTACTTCACAGGGCCTGGTTTTCCAAAGCCTTGCAGTTTCAAATATTAACCTTACCAAGAACTGGAAATTTTCCCCAGGCTATATAGTCTCTGTTGTGAGATCAAGAATTGTAACACAGCAAGGTTGCTGGCTCAAAGACAGACAGGTTACTGATTGATATGTAGAGATACTGTGAAATTGCTATAAGAAGACCGTGTTTGCTAAAATCAAGCTTTTGTTGCAAATTGCATTATGGAATGACACCTTGCTTGTCTTACTGAAAGTTACGAGCTTCTATTGTTAAACTTGTTTAACTATACTTAGCAAAAACCCCACCTATGTACTCTTCCTGTAACTTCCTGGTCTGGAGAATAAATGCGTGAAGAGAACCCCAACTCGTGGTTGATTTCCCAAATGGAAGGAATACTTGGTTCTTGAGGGTTCTGGGAGATTAACCACTTTCGGGGCTTCTCACTGCTCAGAAAAGATGGGCTTTGAGTAATCGTTGGCAGCTCCCTCACCCAGGGGAAAAGGGGTGACAAATCTGTGGGAGGCAAAGCAACACTGCTTGGCATCCCATATTTATTCAATTTATCCCCAGTTAGCCCTCACAACTTTTTTCCTAGGTAACACTCAGCATCATCTCTTCTTCTAATTTTTTTCTTTTTTATTCCAATGAGAACTAATGATTAAGAGTGGAAAAGAACATGACTTTTAGGTTCAGGCTTCCCTTGTTATTGTAATGTTTGCTGGCTGTTTTTTTTTTTTTTTTTTTTTTTTTTTTTTAACACGTTTCATAGAAAAACCCAGTAAACTAGAGCTAATTTATTAGTTCAACAGCAACAACAAAATTAATCTGCAAAGAATATTTTTCTACTCCTTGCATTTCACTTCTTATTCATATTGTCTGCATTTACTACTGACTTGGGAAGCATGACTTGCTTTTAGTACTAATTCATTTTCCCAACAATAAATAAGAAGTGTTAAGAAGAACGATTTTTCAATTCCTGTCTTCAACTAGTTTTTCTAGTTACTGTTATTTATTCCTAGTAAACTAATTACCTGGATACAGCCAGTTAGGGAAGTTGACAGGTAGGTAGATAGACAGGTAGATAGAGAGATCTATAGACAGAGCTAACACACTATCAAACAAGAATTAATAATTTATACTTGAGAAAAATCTAATATTTCTTCTTTTTTCCTTTACCTAGTTATTCTAATTGTCTCCAGTTATGCCTTGTTAACTACTTACATATTTACAACATCTCTGTAGAGTATTAACTCGTTGTTTTAATAAGAAATAACAACTGAGACTTGAGAAATGTGTGTTTTCTGCTTCCATTCTCCTATTTATTCTATTTGCTTCTGTTCATCTCTAGTTAACTAGTTTTGCAAGGAGCAGTACCCATCTGTAATACTCCCTCAGTTCAACAAAATGCGAGAATTTGGAGTTGAATAGAATGTGATATTCAGCTTTCTGTCTTCAACTAGTTTGTTTAGTAGTTATCAGTTGTACTAAGTCAATATTATGAAAACATAAGAATTTAGATCAGACAAGACTGTTTATTATTTTCAAAAGCCTAGGTATAAACCTGTTTTAGAAATTATGTCTAATAAATTAGTTTAAGTACTGCTTGATTGTGTTAATCACTAACACATTATTTCAGGCAGATAGAAGAAGCTAGAGTTGAGAGCACGGTGCTGTTTTCTACTCCCTCCCTTGAAATAGTTAACTACAGATAAATTATTAGTGAGAAACCATTAATTATATAGAGGAACAAAACTATATTTCAACATGAGATAAACAGTTAGAGTTAAAGGTTTTGAGCCCTTTTCCTCCTGTTGTCCTTCTTATCTCTACTTACTGCTAGCAAACTGGTTACATAGGTACTACTTCATATCTGCAGTACTTGTTTTTCTGAGAAAAAAATGTAAAATGTTAGATTTTAGAAGAAACTCATTTTAAATTTACTCACTTAAAATATTAATGCTGGTTACCTCACTTTTTTTTTCAGTATGACTAGCTATCTACATACAACTAGTCTCTATATAACCAATGCCTTACATCAGCAAGATATAAGAATAGAACCAACTATTTCTCTAGGTGTTTCTAGTTATCTCTAGTAAAATTGTGACCTCGCTAGTGATGGTGCAGTCCTCACAATCTAATCACTTCTTAAAGGCCTCACGTCTCAATTACCATTATAGGATTTCCCACCCTCCTAATGGAGATCAAGTCTCCAACACATGAACTTTTAGGGTACATATTCAGCCCACAGCATCATACTTACTTTTATAGCCAACTAATTATTCCTAAAGGAAATAAGGATTTAGAATCGAGAAGGATGATTTTCATCATCCTAGCACCAAATACTTATGTATATTTCTTTTTATTTCTATCCATATATTACCTAGGAACCATTACACATCTACAGGACTTCCTCATTGTTCCATCAAGAAATGAGAAATTTGAGGGGCCTGCCCATGGCTCACTTGGGAGAGTGTGGTGCTGAAAGCACCAGGGCCATGGGTTCAGATCCCTATATAGGGATGGCCAGTTGGCTCACTTGGGAGAGTGTGGAACTGACAACACCAAGTCAGGGGTTAGGATCCCCTTACCAGTCATCTTAAAAAAAAGAAAGAAAGAAAGAAAGAAGAAATTTGAGTTGTAAATTCAAATTTCAAATTTACGAGGTAAGAATTTTGAGGGTAAAAGAGTGGTTGTTGTTAACTATACAATAGTTAACAATGGCTGTTGTTAACTGTACAGTAGTTAACAATGGCTGTTGTTAACTATAATCACCATGCTGTGCATTAGATCTCCAGAACTTATTCATATTGAATAACTGAGACTTTGTACCCTTTCAGTATAGTTAACAATACTGTCCTGTATACTTTAAACTTGCTGAGAGCATAGATCTTTACTGTTCTGTGTATGCTGTTGTAGTTGGATGCAGCACTCTATAAATGTCAATTATATCCAGTTGATTGCTGGTGTTGTTGAGTTCAGCTATGTCCTTCCCAGTTTTCTGCCTGCTGGGTCTGGACACCTCTAATACAGGCGTTTAAAGTCTCCATCTAAGATAGTGGATTCATCTCTGTCTCCCTACAGTTCTATCAGTCTTTGCCATGTAATGTGATACGTGGTCAAGTGCTTACACATTAAGGATTGTTATGTCTCCTTGGAGCACTGAACCCCTTTATCCTTACGTAATGCCCTTCTTTATCCCTACGTAATGCCCTTCTTTATCCCTGATAACTTTCCTTGATTGGCAGTCTGCTCTGTCTGAAATTAAAATTGCTGCTCCTGCTTTCTTTTGATGAGTGTTAGCATTGTATATTTTTCTCCATTCATTCACTTTTAATCAATACATTTCTTTATATTTAAACTGGATTTCTTGGAGACAAAATATAATTGCATCTTGTTTTGTGATCATCTCTGACGATGTCTGAATTTAATTTGTGTATTTAGTCCATTCATATATAAGGCGTATTTGGTGTACTTAGTCCGTTCATATTACTGATAGATGTGGATAAATATCTACCGTATCTGTTAGTTTTCTATTTGTTGGCCCTGTTCTTTGTTCTTAGTTTCGTCTTCCACTATTAACTGCCTTTTGTGGTTTATATGATTCCATTATCTGTCCTCTCTTAGTATATTTCTTGTACTTCCTTTGCTACCTTTTTTAGTGTATGCCCTAGAGTTGGTAATACACACTTACAACTAACGCAAGTCCACTTTCAATGACTCTGTACCACTTCATGGCGTGTGTGAGCACTGTGTATAATTATAGAATACTAAATCTTCCAACCTGTTCCACAGCCATGCACTTCACTTATGTATAAGCAGATATAGGCAAAATACATACGTATAACAGATTTTCCATGCACATGATATGAACAAATCATGCATAATTGCCTACATTTAGCTATTATTCTGGACAAAGTATTATCTGTCAGTTATTGTAAGAATTAGGAAAATAAAAGGTTTTATTTCACCTTCACTTATTCCTTCTTTGATAGTCTTCCTATCTTTATGTACATCTGTGTTTTTGACCTGTATCATATTCCTTCTGTCTAAAGGACTTTTAACACGTCTTTCAAGGCAGGATACTGGCAACAAATTCCCTTAATTTCTATTCTCTGAGAAGGCCTTTATTTAGCCTCCATATCTGGAGGATAATTTTGCAGGGTAAAGAATTCTAGGTTTGGCTTTCTTCTCTGAACAATTTAAACATTTCACCCTACTCTCTTCTTGCTTGTCTGCTTTCTGAGGATAAGTTGGATGTAGTTCTTATCCTTGTTCTTGTACAGGTAAGGTTTTCCCCCGCTTCCGTCTTGTTTCTGGATTTTTTTTTAAACTTTAATTTTCTGTACTTTGACCATGATGTACCTAGGTGTAGCTTTCTGTGCACTTAACATGCTTGGTATTCTCTGACCTTCCTGGATATGTAGTTTGGTGCCTGACTTTAATTTGTGAAAATTATCAGTCCTTACATTTTCAGTTTCTGTTCCTTTTTTTTTTTTCTTTTTTTCTTTTTTTTTGGGTGGGGGGCAGTTGTCTGGTTTGGGGATTCGAACCAGTGACCTGGAGACCGGGGACAGGGAGCGACGGCAGGGGGCGGAGAGATGCAAGGACAGGGGAAGCCCAAGAGACTCAGGGACCCGAACTGCCCCAAGCGCGCCCTTCCCACCCGTTCCCCTGTCCTGGCCAGTGTCTGCAGGCTCGGCTCCAGCAGGTCCTGTCCCTCTCTTCGGTCCAGCTTAAACGCCCCAGCAGGTGACGTCGCCGCACGCCGTGCCCGCCCCACTCCCACGGCCACACCGGTCTGCGCCCCTTTGGCTCGTGCAGGCTCCGCCCCTCACCGCCTTGCAGCCTCTGCCACCCTTGGGGACGTTGGGCTCTCTAGCCCCGCCCCCCGGCGCGCAGCACAGCCCCGCCCACTCCCACCACTGTGACGCACGCGTGACGCCACCATGACGCCAGCGCGGCTGCTCCCCAGGCGCTCGCGCTGCCCCCGCCCTGCTGCTAGGCGGCCGTTGCTAGGCTTGTGTTGACAGGTCCGGGCCGCCCGCAGGCCTTCGCCTCCCGCCTCCCGGTGCCTGCTGCGCCCGCCATGGACGACTCTGCGGTTGTGTCGGACCCGGAGCAGGCCGCCCTGCCGTGCCAATACATCCCGCCCAGGAACGTCTTGGGTACGCGGCGGCCGGCGGCAGGCGGGTCACCTCCCGGGCCCTGCTCCCCGCGTTTCGTCCCGCTCCTTCCCCCGCACTCGTTCCCCGTGTCCCCACTGCGCTCTCCCCCAGGTTTCCGGCCCATACCCCTGACAGCCTTGTGCCCCGTGTCTGGCCAGGCTCCACTGACAATCTCTTGAAAGAGGAAATCTTCAAGTACATGACCCAGAGGCGGAGGAGGCTTTCGCCCTCTAACTCGTCTGCCTCCTCCTATCGGTTCTCCGGTGAGACCCAGCCCCAGAGGCCCGCCTGGCCGCCCATGGGATGGGAACGGGGCATGGGCGACGGGGAGGATGGGTCGGGAGTGTGTGGCAAGGGCGTTGGCCGACTGGGGCACTGGAGAGAAGGGAAGAAAGCCTGGGGGGGGGGGGCACATGGACTGCTCCCCCTCCCCCATTCAGACTTGGATTCAGAACTCGAGGGCTCTTCGGATATGTACAATCTGCCCAAGAAAGAGGATACCTCACTTGACCAGAGCAAGGGTAAGGAAGGGATGGGGTGGGCACCCTGATACCTGCAGCCCACTCCGTCGGGGACTCCGGTCTCAGAGAGAACCTGAGGCCCCAACACCCACCACCTCTCAGCAGCCCGAAATGGGATTCAGATTAGGTCCAATGGGCCAGGCAGGGGACACCGATGCTTCCTCTGCTAACCATGGCCACCTTCCTAAGGCTGTAATGACGAGAACTATGAGGAGAGTTACCTGACCGCCAGGACTTCCAGGGAGGCCGATTCTGTGGGTACATCCAAGGACTTCCACCAGCCGGTGACTTTGCTCTCAAATGCTGACACCTTCAACCACCAGGCGAGCTGGCTGTCAGGCATCCTGTACTTTGATCCGACCTGAGGGGACCATAGCTGGGTTTGGGCAAATACAGTGCAGGAGGGGGGACACTGGGTGCACCCTTCATTCTCCAGGGAGAGCTAGGGTCAGCAGACACCTGTTTGGTCAGGGCCCTACTTTAGGGAGCCGTGAGAACTATTTGACTAGAGTGCATGGGACGGCACATGGCCTGGACCCTGGTCTGAGATCTAGGCTCATGCTCTTTCTGAGAATCCTTAGGGTAGAAAGGAGGGTGCTGGGGCACAGGCAGCCAGGACAGTCACTGAGCGAGTGGCAAGGCCCCACAGTCAAAAGGCCGGCAACCCAGGAGGTTCTGGAAGGGGCAGGTCCCTGGCCTTTAAGTAATAGTCTGAGTGAGCTGACCAAGGAAGTTCGGACTGAGGGATATGATAGGGCCATGGTGATCCCACCAACCAGTTCTCTCACCCTGACTTCCTTCTGCAGATTCACGATGACAGTCTTTTATCTTCTTCCGAAGAGGACAGCAAGGATAGGTGGGTAGTGGAGAGGCCCAGGGACGGGGCTGGTTCTGGGCCGAGGCTCTCCTGGGCCACTTGCTCCCCTCTTTTGCCTCAGGGAACACCCCGTGTACGGCTTGGACAGTGCCTACCAGAGCGTCGCACACTACAGCTGCATTTCCAGCATCTCCAAAAGCTCCCAGGACCTGTCCTATTATCCTACATCCTCATCCTCCTCCTCTTTATCCTCATCTTCATGTTCCTGCCCTTCATGTCTCACCCGATACACCATCCAGCCAGGAAAGCAGGCCCTTAGGGTCCCGCTCTGGGGCCAGCTGCTGCTTTTCCTGCTCTTAAATGCCATCCTACTCTTTGTTTACTACTACTGGGAGCTTCAAGAGGGCAACCCCTTCTGGATGGAGCCCTGAGGGTTTTTGGCTTCAGAGCCAGCTCTTCTCAGAAGTCCTGGCTGACTTCTTCAGCAGTGTTTGATGGGGGTGGGGTGGGGGTTTTTCGTGTGTTCTAGCTTTGGGAGGCTGAGCCTAACCCGAGGCAGTGTCTGTTCTCCCTGCCTTGTCCTGCCAGGGAGGCAGCAGACTCAGGCCCTCCAGTGTATGGTGGTCCTGGGCTTGCCTTCCTCTGGAGCCTCCTGGCCCTGGTTGCGTGTGACCCTTAAGGCCTGGGAGGGAAAGAACTCATTCCCGAGGAGAATGGGGTTGTTGTCATGCATGCCTCTTGTTCATTGACACCTTGTTGGCCAAAGGCCACCCTGACTTTGTTTTCATGGACACACAATAAAAAGACCATTTATTTGTAATGTATTGGCTCTTCGTGCTGGGGGAGGGGTTGGGCTCCCATGGCATGGGGCCTCTGGTCTTGGATCTCAAGGATCACTATCTGGCTTTGCATTTCTGTTTTGGTCTTGGGTTGGGGATCAAATGCTACCCATAGATATGTTTGTGTTTTGTTTGTAGGTTTTATTCCTTAACTCATTCCCCAAAGCATTTACAATGTGCGTAGGTTACATGCAAATACTATGCCATTTATATAAGGGACTTGAGCATCAGTGGATTTGGGTATGGGGGTGGGGTGGGGTGGGGGTGGGAGGTGTCCTGGAACCAATCCCCCCAGATACTGAGGGATGCCTACTTACAAAAATTATTATAATACAACAAAGTGTGTGGAGAGAACCCAGTTGGAAATGCAGCATACAGGTAGTCTGGTGTTTTAACCAGGAAAAGCCAAAGCCAACCTCAGCATCCAAGGGCACATAGCTGGTGGAGCACTCCTGAGCTCCTGGAATTGCTGCTTATTTAATGACACAGGAGAAAAAGCTTCAAAGACTCTGAAGTTCCCCAAAGTGTCCATGAATCCATTGACCATCCACAGGCGTGCACCTGCTCACCCATACACACGCCATGCCCTTCTTGTTTATCCAGTTAGATGCACCATCCAGCCCTATAAACACTCCCTTAACAACCCCTTTAGTTCCTTTGCCTCTCCCTCCCTCCAGTGCCCTTGTGTGTCTACAGCCCCCTGCCTCTCTGAACTCCACAGGACTAGCCTGCTTCCCAGCTGTGCTTGAAGAGCTGAATGTTGTCGGGGGCCATCTCTCCCTAGCGCGGGCCTGCTGAAATTTGGTGGCCAATTCCCTGGTATTATACTCCTCGTCCCTCTCTCCAGAAGTACTCTTTCACCCCTTCTTCTCTCCTCAAACTTCCAACATCCCTGCTGATGACCTTGCCCCATAGTTCACTGAGAAAACACGTGCAACTGGCTGAGAATCACGTCATCCTCCCACCATCAAACCTACTCACTGTCTGTGCCTGTGTCCCTATTCTCTGCTCTGGCCCGCTGGCAATGGATGAACTGCCTCTGCCCCTACAAGGCCAATTCATGCACTTATCCCACCTTCCATCCTTTATCTCACTTTCTTAGAAGGCCCTTTTGTCCTCACATCCCCTTCTAGTGACAAGCTTGGTGCTTGCGCCCCTTTACTATGGGTATGTATATCAAAACATCATTTTGTGCACCTTAACTTTATACAATAAATAAATAAACTCATAAACTCACTGCTAAAGTCATCTACACAGTCTTTCCCTGCTCTCCCTACTCCATCCGCTTCACAGGGACCATTTGAACTCCTGGGAGTGTGGAGGGGATGAAGATGCATTAGGGACAGAAAAGGCACATGGGACACTTGGGACACATGATGACATCCTTAGGCTCACAGAGTCCTGCCCTTCAGAGCAGAAAGGCAGTGGAAATTTTTCTTCATAGTAAAGATAGGGAAACTGACGCCCAAAAAGGAAATGGACTTGCCCTATATCCCACAGTGATGGGGCTGCATAGCCAGGACTGAAACATGTTCACTTCCCTATTTCTCAACGATGCCTTCAATTATCACAGTGATTTCTTTTGTATTCTCTATGTTTTTGTCGCAAAAGTAATAACATGAATTCTTATATGCAAAAAGTTCAAGCTGTCAGGATTTATATGGAGTAAAATATAAAAGTGTGCCCTCTTGCAGGCCCACAAAGGACATTTCTCTTCCCAGTGCGACCCACTGTCAGTGATGTCAGTGTCAAGTCACACTGCACCGAACCACCTCTCAAGAGTTTGCTGCACTTTCAGAGACTCTCATTTGCCCTGAGGGTGAACTTGCCTTGGGCTAGTCAGCAGCAAACCTCAGGGAGCATAAGATCCACTTAGGGAATGTATGAAAAACCACCGGATTACATACTTTAAGAGCCAGGGTTTTATGTGATGTGAGTTTTATCTTGGACAAAGGTCACAACAGGCTTTGGGGGGTGTCACCGAGGACCAAGCTATTGAATCAGAGGTGGCAGAGTCCACATTTTACTCCATATACATCTCGACAGCTTGGACTCTTTTACGTGTAATTTCTCATGTTATTACTTGTGGGATAAAAACATGTATCCTGCCCAGAGAGCATTTCTCCTGGCTCCCAGCAACGGAGCCCAACGCGCAGGCACAGAAGACTTAGTGACACCGCGGTTCCTTGGACTCTCCACAGCACCAACTCCACACACAGAACTTTTCTCATGAACAGCCTGGGCCGCCCCTCTCAGGCAGAGGGTTCGCTCCACCAGGCCCACCACGTCTTCACTGCTCCTGGAAGGGGTCATTGGGGCACTTTTGTCTTGAGGCACCTAACTAGGTCCCAGCAAGACTCCTCAGTTTAGATGTGCCCCTCCCTCCAGGCCCTATGATCTCTCCCTCCTCCTAAATTGCACCCCATTCCCATGGTGGTCTAAGCTCGGAGCCTGGGACTAATTCCTCACACCTCCTTCTCTTCCTCAGTTCCTACATCTACTCTGTCACCAAGGTCTGTCCATTCACCTTCAACTGATCCTCCCAATCCTCCCACTTCTCTTCATCTCTGTGGTCACACCCCAAGTCCAAGCTGCCACCATCTCTAGCCTAAACAACAGGCTGCATTGGCCACCCACCTGATCCTCCTATGGCCTCTTATTGCCTCTGTCCTTTCTCTCAAAAGCAGCCAAAGAGATCCTTTAAAAAGTAAATCTCAGGCTGCGGCAGCTGGCGCCGAGTAGCTGAGGTGGAAAAGGTGGCCACTGGGCCTTAGGCAGCTGGGAAACTTGTGGACCTTCCTCTTGCCATCTCTTAAGGGAGGACCGCTGCTGGTGGCCGGTCGTGGGGGCTGACCGCCACTTTGCCCTCGGCAGGAGAGGCTGCCTCATTTACAGGCCACAGCTTTGAAGTATGGAGCAGGAAAAGAACTGTTTCTTAGCTGAAAAAGCGAGTCTCTAAACAGGGAACATGGCGCCAGAGCTGCTGTGGATGCAGACAGGATCCCGGAGGCCGGGGCCACGCTGACGGCGGCCAGCTGCCCTATTCATGATTTGAGGTTTCAGGCCGGCATAAAAGAAGATTCCTGGGAGTGCCTGAGCCGCGCCGCGGGACCGAGCGAGCAGCCTAGGAGGCGGAAACCGAGAACGGGGAAGGTGACAAACCAGAGGCAGAGAGTGAGCACCCAACCTGGCACAGCCCTGTGAGTGACCCCCGACCCGGCCCTGCTCAGGGGGCTGACACCCACCCGGCTTCTGCCTGCATCACCCGGCCACTCACCGCCCTAGGGCTGCCTCCATTTTCTCAGGTCGTGGCAGCTCCGGCCCGGCTCAGCCGAGCCTGTCCTCCTCGCCCGGCTCGGCTCCTCACTGAGCCTTCCCACTTGCTTGCCCTGGCGTGGGGCTTCCCGGGGCCTGTGGGCTGGCCTCCCCTCCCACTCCCTGTGAGGTTCTCTGGCAGGGCTGGTGGCGTGGGGCATCCCCGGCCAGCGTCGGGAGGGCAAGGAAGTACGGGAAGGGGGGACTCTCACTCCACCACACCCTGGACTCCGGCCCCCAGAAGGGAAGTGTGTTAAATCAAAACAGTACATGTTCCTCTCACTAAACACTTTGGGCCATGGCCCGAAGATCTTCCATCAAGGGTCTGCATGGAGTCTTATCACAGAGATGATAAACAGGTGATAGAGGGATATACATAAACAGATAGATAGATGCATAGAGATACACGAATACACTTAGATGGCGATAACCAACTATTTTTTTTTTCAATTTCACATACAGTATTTTATTTTTACATATTTTCAGAATAATAAAACCCTTCAAATTTAGATATTTGGATATTGAATATAAGTCAGCAATTGCAAGTACAAGCCCACTTAGAACGTTCATGGCCAAATAGAATTAAAAGATAATATGAATCTTTCCATGAACTTTTTGAAACCCCTCGTATGTACTAGGTAGTTAACACCACTGATATCTACAATTTCTTTTATTATTTATTTATTTATTTATTTATTTTTAAAAATTTTATTATGTCGATATACATTGTGGCTGATTATTGTTGCCCATCATCAAAACCTCCCTCCCTTCTCCCTCCCCCCTCCCCCCCCAACAATGTCCTTTCTGTTTGCTTGTCGTATCAACTTCAAGTAATTGTGGTTGTTATATCTTCTTCCGCCCACCCCCCGGTTTTTTTTTTTTTTTTTTTTTTTGTGTGTGTGTGTGTGTGTGTGTGAATTATATATTAATTTTTAGCTCCCACCAATAAGTGAGAACATGTGGTATTTCTCTTTCTGTGCCTGACTTGTTTCACTTAATATAATTCTCTCAAGGTCCATCCATGTTGTTGCAAATAGCAGTATTTCATTCGTTTTTATAGCTGAGTAGTATTCCATTGTGTAGATGTACCACATTTTCCGTATCCACTCATCTGATGATGGACATTTGGGCTGGTTCCAACTCTTGGCTATTGTAAAGAGTGCTGCGATGAACATTGGGGAACAGGTATACCTTCGACTTGATGATTTCCATTCCTCTGGGTATATTCCCAACAGTGGGATAGCTGGGTCGTATGGTAGATCTATCTGCAATTGTTTGAGGAACCTCCATACCATTTTCCATAGAGGCTGCACCTTTTTGCAGTCCCACCAACAATGTTTGAGAGTTCCCTTTTCTCCGCAACCTTGCCAGCATTTATCGTTCAGAGTCTTTTGGATTTTAGCCATCCTAACTGGGGTTAGATGGTATCTCAGTGTGGTTGTGATTTGCATTTCCTGGACGCTGAGTGATGTTGAGCATTTTGTCATATGTCTGTTGGCCATTTGTATATCTTCCTTAGAGAAATGCCTACTTAGCTCTTTTGCCCATTTTTTAATTGGGTTGCTTGTTTTTTTCTTGTAAAGTTGTTTGACTTCCTTATGTATTCTGGATATTAATCCTTTGTCAGATGTATATTTTGCAAATATTTTCTCCCACTCTGTTGGTTGTCTTTCAACTCTGTTAGTTGTTTCTTTTGCTGTACAGAAGCTTTTTAGTTTGATATAATCCAATTTGTTTATTTTTCCTTTGGTTGCCCGTGCTTTTGGGGTCGTATTCATGAAGTCTGTGTCCAGTCCTATTTCCTGAAGTGTTTCTCCTATTTTTTCTTTAAGAAGTTTTATTGTTTCAGGGTGTATATTTAAATCCTTAATCCATTTTGAGTTGATTTTAGTATACGGTGAGAGGTATGGATCTAGTTTCATTCTCCTGCATATGGATATCCAGTTATCCCAGCACCATTTGCTGAAGAGGCAGTCCCTTCCCCAGTGAATAGGCTTGGTGCCTTTGTCAAAGATCAGATGGCAGTAAGTGTGTGGGTTGATTTCTGGATTCTCTATTGTATTCCATTGATCAGTGTGTCTGTATTTATTCGAGTACCATACTGTTTTGGTTATTATAGCTTTGTAGTATAGCTTAAAGTCTGGTAGTGTTATGTCTCCAGCTTTATTTTTTTTTTTTTCTCAGCATTGCTTTGGCTATGCATGGTCTTTTGTTATTCCATATAAATGTCTGGATAGTTTTTTCCATTTCTGAGAAAAATGTCTTTGGAATTTTGATGGGGATTGCATTGAATTTGTATATCACTTTGGGTAGTGTGGACATATTGGTGGTGGGTTTGTCATATATGGCTTTAATTATGTTGAGATACTTTCCCTCTATACCTAACTTATAGAGGGTCTTGGTCATGAATGAGTGGTGAACTTTATCAAATGCTTTTTCAGCATCTATAGAGATGATCATATGGTCCTTGTGTTTGACTTTATTAATATGGTGTATCACATTTATTGATTTGCGTATGTTGAACCAACCTTGCATCCCTGGGATGAATCCCACTTGATCGTGGTGAATAATTTTACGTATGTGTTGCTGTATTCTGTTTACTAGTATTTTAGTGAGGATTTTTGCATCTATATTCATCAAGGATAGTGGCCTGTAGTTTTCTTATTTGGTTCTATCTTTACCTCTTTTGGTATCAGGATGATGTTTGCTTCATAGAATGAGTTTGGGAGATTTGCGTCTGTTTCAATCTTTTGGAATAGTTTGTGAAGAATCGATGTCAATTCCTGTTTGAATGTTTGGTAAAATTCTGCTGTGAATCCATCTGATCCTGGGCTTTTCTTTGTTGGGAGCCTTCTGATAACAGCTTCAATCTCCTTTATTGTTATTGGTCTGTTCAAATTTTCTACGTCTTCATGGTTCAGTTTTGGGAGCTTGTGTGTGTCCAGAAATTTATCCATTTCCTCCAGATTTTCAAATTTATTGGCTTATAGTTGTTTGTAGTAGTCTTGAATGATTCCTTGTATTTCAGATGAGTCAGTTGTAATATCGCCTTTTTCATTTCTAATTTTTGTTATTTGAGTCTTCTCTCTTCTTTTTTTGTTAGCCATGCTAATGGTTTGTCAATTTTATTTATCTTTTCAAAAAACCAACTTTTTGATTCATTGATCTTTTGAATTGTTTTTTGGGTTTCAATTTCATTCGGTTCTGCTCTGTTCTTAATGATTTCTTTCCATCTGCTGACTTTACGTTTGGATTGTTCTTTTTTTTTCTAGTTCTTTAAGGTGAAGTGTTAGGTTGTTCACTTGCCATCTTTCCATTCTTCTGAGGTGAGCATTTAATGCAATAAATTTCCCCCTTAATACTGCTTTTGCAGTATCCCACAGGTTTTGGTATGATGTATCATTATTTTCATTAGTTTCAATAAATTTTTTGATTTCCTGCTTGATTTCTTCTTGGACCTATATGTCATTAAGTAGAATGCTGTTTAATTTCCATGTGTTTGTATAGTTTCCACAGTTTCATGTGTTATTAATTTCTAGTTTTAATCCATTGTGGTCTGAGAAAATGCATGGGATAATTCCAATTTTTTGGAATTTATTGAGACTTGATTTGTGACCTAATATGTGATCTATCCTGGAGAATGATCCATGTGCTGATGAGAAGATTGAATATTCTGAGGTTGTTGGATGGAATGTTCTGTAGATATCTGCCAATTTCAATTGGTGTAGAGTATTGTTTAGATCTTGTGTTTCTCTACTGACTCTTTGCCTAGATGATCTGTCTAATATTGACAGTGGGGTGTTCAGGTCCCCTGCTATTATGGTATTAGTGTCTATTTCCTTCTTTAGGTCTAATAGAGTTTGTTTTACAAATCTGGCTGCTCCAACATTGGGTGCGTACATATTTATGATTGTTATGTCTTCTTGATGGATCAGCGCTTTTATCATTAAGTAGTGTCCCTCATTGTCTCTTTTTATGGTTTTTAGTTTAAAGTCTATTTTGTCAGATATAAGAATAGCTACTCCAGCTCGTTGTTCTTTTCTATTTGCATGGTAAATCTTTTTCCATCCTTTCACTCTTAGTCTATGTGAATCTTTATGGGTGAGGTGGGTCTCTTGTAGGCAGCATAAAGTTGGGTCCTCCTTTTTGATCCAGTCAGCCAGTCTGTGTCTTTTGATTGGGGAATTTAAGCCTTTTACATTAAGAGTTGTTATTGAAAGGTGTTGATTTATTCCTAGCATTTTATTGGTTGTTTGTTTGTCTTAGGTGTCTCTTGTTCCTTGCTTTCTGATTTACTGTTTGGTTTCTGTGTTTGTTGGTTCCTTAGGTTGTAGATAGCGTTTTTGTTTGCTTGTTTTCTCTTCATGAATGCCATTTTTATTATACTAGAAGGTTTTGATTTTTCTTGGGTTTTTATGGCACTGGTAGTTATTTTTCAGGAACCAAACCCAGTACTCCCTTGAGGATTTCTTGTAAGGGTGGTCGTGGGGTAGTGAACTCCCGCAGTTTTTGTTTGTCTGAGAAATATACTATTTGCCCTTCATTTCGGATGGATAGCCTTGC
Source organism: Cynocephalus volans (assembly GCF_027409185.1). Classification (NCBI taxonomy): domain Eukaryota; kingdom Metazoa; phylum Chordata; class Mammalia; order Dermoptera; family Cynocephalidae; genus Cynocephalus; species Cynocephalus volans. The sequence continues at coordinate 148,581,767 of NC_084478.1, forward strand.
AGGGTAACGTATTCTTGGCTGGCAATCTTTGTCTTTTAGTATTTTGAATATATCATCCCATTCCTTTCTAGCTTTAGGGTTTGTGATGAAAAGTCTGATGTTAGCCTGATTGGGGCTCCCTTATAGGTGATTTGACGCTTCTCTCTTGCCGCTTTTAAGATTCTCACTTTGTCTCTGAGTTTTGCCAATTTGACTATAACATGTGTTGGAGAAGGCCTTTTTGGGTTGAATACATTTGGAGATCGTTGAGCTTCCTCGATCTGAAGATCTGTGATTTTTCCTATACCTGGGAAGTTTTCTGCCACTATTTTGTTGAATATGTTTTCCATGGAATCTCCATTTTCCTCCCCTTCTGGAATACCCAAGACTCGGATATTTGAGCGCCTAAGGTTGTCTGATATCTCTCTCAGATTTTCTTCAATGTCTTTGATTCTTTTTTCTTTCTTTTTGTCTGCTTGTGTTATTTCAAACAGTCCATCTTCAAGTTCAGAGGTTCTCTCTTCAACTTCGACAAGCCTGCTGTTTAAACTCTCCATTGTGTTTTTTATTTCGCTGAATAACTTCTTCAGTTTAGCAAGTTCTGCTACATTTTTTTTAGGACATCGATTTCCTTGTACATTTCCTCTTTCAGGTCCTGTATACTTTTCCTCATTTCATCATGATGTCTTGCTGGGTTTTCTTGTATCTCATTCAGTTTCCTTAGAATTATCACTCGAAATTCCTTGTCAGTCATTTCAAGGGCTTCTTGTTCTATAGGATCTAGAGTTTGAGATTTATTAACTTTTGGTGGTGTACTTTCTTAATTTTTTGTATTTCTGGTATCTTTTTTTTGATGTTTATTCATTGTGGCAGGGGGTTTCACAGTCCACCAGTTTGAGACTATTGACTAACTAAGATGTTGCTGTGGTTGCCAATTTGGTATGGCTTCCTCCGTGACTGCTCAGCTGGCCTTTAGTGCCTTGTGTGTGTGGTTGCCTCGGGTCTAGGGACTCTCTGGGAGCCACCTTTCGGGTCAGCTTGGACTCTCCTGGGCTGCTGGATCACGTACCACAGGGTGTGTGATCTCTGTTGAGCTTTCACTTCCTGTGCAGGACCTCTCCCTGTTCTGTGTACTCTGGCCCGGGCTGTTGGATTTTGCAGTGGCGACCCCACAGGGTGTGTGGTTTCTGTCGAGTCTCCGCATCCCTTGCCGCACGTCTCCCCGCTCTGTGCCCACTGGGCTGGGCTGCGACGTGTCTTCTGCAACCCTTGTCTATCAGCTGGGCCTTCAAGACCCTGCTCAGCACCGCCTCTCCCAGGAAGTCTACCAGGTTTCTGCTAGGCACAGACGACCGGTTACTCTGGGTGCCTTTGTAGCACTGTGTAGATCTTTCTTGGGACTTATCACCTTCCTCCTGGTATCGCGGTTATTTGTGTACTTGTCTTATCTCCCACACCAGAGCGTGAGCTCCTCGGGGGAGGAGCCCGCAGCACACGGTTCACCTTTGTATCCCCCCGGCCCGAAGAAGTCCAGTGCCCGCCTGCAGACAGCTCTCTGTCAGGTTTAAGTGGACTTGGGAACTCTCCTACCCCACTGTGCACAACCAGAAATTGGTTAGGCGTTTTTCCAAACTAGTGGCCTCAGAGATGGTATCTGCCTCCCAGTAACAGGAAGTTTACCAGTGGCCGGATTCCAGGGTGTGGTGGAGTGACAGTCAGCCCCGCCTGTACTTCCTTGCCCTCCCGTCACTGGCCGGGGATGCCCCACGCTACCAGCCCTGCCAGATAACCACCGAGGGAGTGGGAGGGGAGGCTGGCCCGCAGGCGCCGGGAAGCCCCGCGCCAGGAGAAGCAAGTGGGAAGGCTCAGTGAGGAGCCAAGCCGGGCTGGAGCTGCCACCACCTGAGAAAATGGAGGCAACCCCGGGGTGATGATTGGCCCGGTGATGCAGGCAGTAGCCGGGTGGGCATCAGCCCCCTGAGCAGGACCGGGTCGGGGGTCATTCACAGGGCTGTGTCAGGTCGGGCGCTCACTCTCTGCCTCTGGTTTGTCGCCTTCCCTGTTCTCGGTTCCCGCCGCCTCAGCCTGCTTGCTCGGTCCCGCGGCGTGGCTCAGGCGCTCCCAGGTATCTTCTTTTATGCCGGCCTGACACCTTGAATCCTGAATAGGGCAGCTGGCCGCCGTCAGCGTGGCCCTGGCCTCCGGGATCCTGTCTGCATCCACAGCAGCCCTGGCGCCGTGTTCCCTGTTTAGAGACCTGCTTTTGCAGCTACAAAACAGTTCTTTTCCTGTTCCATACTTCAAAGCTGTTGCCTGTAAATGAGGCAGCCTCTCCTGCCGAGGGCAAAGTGGCAGTAGCCCCCACGACTAGCCACCAGCAGTGGTCCTCCCTTAAGAGATGGTGAGAGGAAGGTCCACAAGTTTCCCGGCTGCCTGAGGCCCAGTGGCCACCTTTTCCACCTCAGCTACTCGGCGCCTACCGCCCCAGCCACCGACATCTTGAAACTGCCCCCGATAGCCAACTATTAATCTTCTCTGACCCACCAGGAGCATGTGAGAAAAATTGAACATCGATAACAGCAGAATAAGTTTGTAAATTGATGCCAAGGTCTAGGAGGGCGTGGTTTGAAAATGCGTCCAGTATTTTAGTCTGACATCAAAGCAAACACTGCCTGCAGAGGGAGAATACCCAGTTGACAATAAAAGAGAAATGCTTTCTACATGGAGACTCCACAATCTGTAATGTCAGAGTCAATTTCAGATCACCAGGAAGTAGCATTTGCAAAGAGAGTAGCGTAATCCTTTGGACCATCCCCTTTCTTCTGTTGCATCTGTTCCTTAGCAGAGGAGTGAAAGAACAAGATAACAATGAGCATTGACTTCTCTAGTCGACAACCTTGACTTTGGGAAGGATTACCTTGGAAACCCTGTCACTTTGGAAGTTCTGTTGCCCGCTTTCCCTAGCGAGGGAATTATTTACATCTTAGTCGAAAACTAAAGAACACAATCCTCAGCAAGTTGTCTCAAATTGGTGCCCCTATGTCGACATGACCCCCACACCGTTCCCCAGAGGCAGGAATTCTCTCATCTTCACCCGATGGCCCCTCTACCATGACTACCTGTGTATTGGAGCTTCTGTGCACCTACTGGGTTTGTGATAGCAAACCTTCCTCAAGACACGTATTTCCATAAAAGGATGACCTGGCAGATCCCTTTATTGTAATAAAGGCACAATTTTGAAAAAATAAAAGTATTTTAAATCAAGAAAAAACCTTCGTGCCTCTTCTTGCACCTTTCCTTTGCCAGATTCACTCCGCAGCAAATTTCACGCATTTTTCTTAGAAAGTCTTAGGTTTCATAGGATCGCAGTGCATGGGTGGAATAACTGGTTGCGAATGAATCCCTTTCCATTTTTATCTTATTTTATTCATTAATTTTATGCATAGCGGTCATGCCTACGTGGAGAGTGGGTTCCTTATGTACTTAAAGGGTAACTGTACCCATTACAAACTGAAGAATGTTGATTGGCCCTCAGTTTACCCCCCACACAGGAATAAAAGAAATTAGACTCGTCGCCTTCCATATGATGAGCCATAATCCTCAATACAAGTAGCCACATTCAAATGACCACCTCCCGGCCGTCTCCACCTGAAGCGAACCTGCCACCCAGGTCCTGGACAGCCAGGCGAGGCCGCTGCCCGGTCGCCAGCCCTGACACCCCTGGTGACTGTCAGGGGACCGAGTGTCCGTCCTTACGGGTGGCCGGCAGGGAAGGAGGGGCAGACATGGATGGTCCCTTTCCCCACGAGACCGCACGCATGTGGCCCGATGCCACCCTCCCAGCGCCCTCGCCTGCCGGGCCTGGGTCAGAGACCCCAGGTGACCCACGCCCAAGCCAGAACTTCTCCTCAGATGTCTGCTTGACCCTCCGCATGCCCAAACCCTCATGCCTCTGGGCCATGGGGCCACGCCGACCCTCCAGCGGTCGCGTCACCTAAGGAACCTTCGGGCCATCTGACACCTCTGGGGATTTTCCGACGCCCGCTGGAATCTCCGATGCCCGCTGGCCACGCGGCTCTGAGGGCCTGTGAGCCAGCGCCCGTGCAGCAGCAGACGGCCTCGCTGATTGGTGGTGCACCCGGGAGGCGGGGCCTGCGGAACCACGCCCCCTGCAGGCACACCCCCAAATGGCGGGCCTTGCAGTACCGCCCTGCCCTGGCAGCGGGCGGCTTTCCAGGGCCTCTGTCGTCATCCAGGGCTCACTGTCCCAATGGGTGGCTCATGAAGGCATCAGGGGAAATCCTCTTCCAGTTGATCTTCCCCAGGGCTTCGGCCAGCTGGCGGGGCTTCTGGGGCACTGTGCTCTGCTGCCTGTAGGATTTCAACATCTCTCTGCCATCCCGCACTTGCCCTTTGATCCGCAACCAGGCGACTTCCTGCAAAAGCTTCTCCCGGGCATCCTGGGCACCCGGTGGGAGCCGGGCGTCCTTCGAGACGCCAATCTTCTGCCGGGTGGCATCAGATCTCTCCTGGAAGGTGGCTGCACGCATTGCCTGGCTGAGAAACCTCGGCTGGGTCCCAACGTGAGATCGGACTCTTCCAACTCCTGTTCTGGCCTTGAGCCTTCCCTTCGCAGCCACCCAGCGATTCCGGAAGAGTCCACCCAGGGAGGTGTGTGCCATCTTGCTCCTCCCAACCAGCCCAGAGCAGCTTAGACTCTGCCGTACCCTGAAGTCCGTTCATTTCTTGGCTACTACCCAGAAAGTTGTCCATTTCAACTTCTTTTCCAACTGTTCCCATAGCTCCCCTCGATTTTCTGTTTTCATGCTTCGAATGACCGGCTGAAGGCTCTGGAGATCAGTCAATAAACGTGCTCAGCTGTATTAGGCTGGCTTCCCCACAGAAAGGGAAACAGAAGCAACGGTGTATATGTGTCTGCGTGTGTGCACGTGTGTGCATGTATGATATGTAATATTACATGTCCTATATGTTTAAGTGGTGCTATTTAATACATATGAAATAAATAACGTATATATGTTTTAGGTGATTTATTATAAGGAAGTAACACACGCATTGTGGGGGAGGGTATGAATGCATGAGGATCTTTATAGAAACCTCTAACTCCTGTGAAGCCTTGACAAATTTCAAACAAACACTCCTAATTTCCTTATCCCACATTCCCAAACCCTCAAAAAACCTCTTAGCCCTTCCCTGGTTATTTGGCCATAAGACGTACTGGGGGATGAGACCGGCTTCGGAGTTAGAAAAACTCGGGCCCTGACAGTAGGTGGTCTGGAGCAGATGACTTCACCTCACAGGTTCTCAGTCCTTTTCTGCACATGAGGATAACCCCATCAAACTAGCAGAATTGTTGGGAGGATTAGATATATGAAGGGTCTTGAAAAAGTTCATGGAAGGATTCTTGTTATGTTTCAGTTCTATTTTCCATGAACTCTTTCCTTTTTGACCTATAAGTGATTATACACATATTTGAGGTACAGAGTTGAATATCAATACCTGTGTACCATGTGTGATGATCAAATCAGGATAAATCAATAAAAAAGTCATCATTCTTCGTGTCCATTCGTCAATATCTCGCTTTCCCTCTCCCCCTCCCGCTTTGCCACCCTCCTACCCACAGTGCTATGCTCTTCTTATGAAAGTGCAATGTGTTATTATGATCTTCCCTTCTTTCCTTCCTTCTTTCTTTCTTTCTTTCTTTCTTTCCATTTATTTCTTGCTTCCTTTCCCCTGGCAGAAGAGCTGTCCTCACCCTGAACCTGGTGGTTTTGTCGTTCCCTCCCATTTTCTCAGTGGTTTCAGCACACCTGCCTGTGTCCTTACCCCTCATTCCTTAGTGTCCTGGATGTGTGGGCATCCCAGTACATTGTAGTGGAGGTAAACCTGGCCTGTAGCTGACTAATTAAATGCTGGAGGCAGAGTGCAGACAATTTGACGAGATAAAAACTCCAGGCAATATACTCTAAGATTGACCTTCCCAATGTTGTGAGATTTACCTCCATGAGGTCATCCAGGTACCCACAGCAAATATCATAAAAAGATCCTCTCATGCTTCCCACTGGGGGAGGGATAAAGGAATAGCTTGAAACCCCCCAGAACACTCAGTTATTCTTTACAAGTCCTGGCCTCATAACAACTGGTTAACAAGAGCCTAACCTGCTGGGGTATTATGAAAGCGTAACCAGCCTGGGAAAAGGAAAAATCAGACTAGAGACAGCTCTAGCCTTTCAGGTGGGAGAAGGAAAATGCACAACTCCAGCCTCCCCAGACATTTGGTTTCACCTACAAGGAAACCTAAGAAACATTTGTGAAGTTCGTTGTCTGGAAGCAAAGGCTCAGTCAAAGACGGAGACCTAATCATAGCTCTATAGGATGCTTCTCCTTCCCACAAATTTACCACCTTACTATTAAAGTCTTATTTACATGAGTCACTTTTACACAGTACAACATGCCTGGCTATCAGGAAAAAGTAAAAGGCATACTAAAGGTAAAAGATAATTTGAAGAGACATGGCAGGGTTGATGGAATTATCAGACTGGGAATTTAAAACAACTATGATTAACATGCTAAGGGCTCTAGTGGAGAAAGTAGATATCATCCAAGAGCAGATGGGCAACGTAAGCTGAGAGCCGGAAATACTGAGTAACAACCAAAAGGAAATGCTAGAGATCAAAAACGCTGTAGCAGAAATGAAGAATGCCTTCAATTGGCTTATGAGGAGACTGCACACAACTGAGAATCTCTGACCTTGAGGATATGTCAACATAAACTTCAAAAAATTGAAAGCCAATAGAAAAAAAAAAAAAAACTGAAAGAAAAAAACCTGAAAACAGAATATGTAAGGGCTATGGGACAACTAGAAAATGTGTAAGTGTGTGTAATGGAATACAAGAAGGACAAGAAAAGTAGAAAACATTAAAAGAAATAATTGAAAATGTGTAGCTCAGATGGTTCAAGCACAGCCTTCTAACAGCAAGGTCAGTGGTTCAAATCCCCAAACTGACCAGCTGCCAATAACAAAACCAAAAACCAAAAAACACAAACTGAAAACGTAAGGGCTGAGAATGATCACAAATTAAAGTCAGGCACCAAACTACATATATAGGAAGGTCAGAGAATACCAAGCATGATAAACGCAGAGAAACCTACACCTATGCAAACTATAGTCAAACTACAGAAAACTAAAGAGAAAAAAATCCAGAAACAAGACAGAAGCGGGAGAAAACCTTACCTGTACAAGAACAAAGAATTACATCCAACTTATCCTCAGAAAGCATACAAGCAAGAAGTGAGTAGGGTGAAATGTTCAAACTGTTGAGAGAAAAAACATGCCAAACCTAGAATTCTTACCCTGCAAGATTATCCTTCGGGTATTTCGCATATTTGACAGGAGATGCTTTATGTAGATAGCTGCACAGAAATATTGACAACAAAAGCGCTGATGGCCTTGGACATAGTAAAATTTGCACAGACAACATCTCATTGATAGCTGTTAGCCAGTCCCTAGTGGAAAACACTAGCGTGTACGTAACATTGGAGTCAAACATCTGTGACACTGTACGACCTCCGTGAAACCTTAGATCCCGTGACAGTTTGAAGAGCACAGCTCTGGTCTGGATACACTCAGGCCGAGCGCCGTAGCCTATTCTTCTTCAGGTCCCCACTGTACAGTGAGATGGATGCAATGTCCCAACAGGGGGCTTTCTGCTTTTTCAGCATCGCAGCACCTGAACTCCACACAGGACTAATGATCCTTGTGGCAATAACGAGCTACAAGACGTCAGCAATGAAGGTGTTTGCAACGCCTTCTCACCTTTACACCCCAGTGTCTGAGTGTGTCTCTGCTAACGTCTCACACATTTGCTGGTAAGACATTCTTTTAATTGATGATTCCTGGTATAAAGTACCTAATCCTCGGACACAGGCAGGAATCTCCTCATTCAGTGGGCGGGTTTTCCTCTGCAGAGTCATCACAGGAGGAATAGTTCGCTATTTGTGCCCCGTGGAAACTGCCCGGCTCTGATATGAGTTAGGGTTGTACTCAGGGAGAACGACCCCCACCTACAGAATGAGCTCACAGGCTACATAATGAAATAATCAGAAAAAGCACAGACTAATGAGCAGGTACTATATCTATTTTCAGCAAGTAATTGAGTACTGAACAAAAAAGTGAGAGTTTATATTCCTAAAAAGAAAAGAATAAACTCATGAGAATTAAATTCACAAACGTCACTGAAGTGCTTATTTTCCTCTGTACCAACTGGCAAAACTTCTCAAATAAGGACCTTCTTAAAAGTCGGAAATGGTGCTAAGGACATATATACCAAGACGAACTTTGGATGAGGGGGAGAATCCTTTACCAAAATGCAAATTTAGGAAAGAAACTGACCCTTGACTCTGGATACCAAATATTCACTTTTGGGGGAGGAGTCACTTCTTCCTGTATTAGATATCGCAGTTAGAAAAACAGAATGTCAATGCACTTGTTTCTAAAGATCTGGAAAACCTCAAAATGAAGTGAAGCATGAGTTAAGTGGCTAGAATTAAAATTTTCAACATTCAGAAACATAGGAGAAAGACACGCCTCTCCTCCGAGTCAGAGTGTTTTTTGTTTGGAATGATTCCCGAAAGCAATTTTAGCAGCTTGGCAGAATGCATTTCACTGACGTATTTCAACCAGATTCTGAAGGAATTTCATCTTTATTAAACGAAATGTTTCCCATTGAAGACTTTCTATGTCATTATGTGTGAAGCAATCATATTAGATTAGACAAGGTATATGAAATTAATTATTCTCATCTTTAGATGAATATGCAATCAACCTGCCATGCACTGGATATTGCACCTGAAGAGAAAAAACTTTGTCGGTCACTTGTCTCTATAGAAAGGTGAGAAATATTTAAACGATAAGTAACTGACTGCATGTATATGTTAATGAAATAGTTTTAATCAATGTTAAAGGTGGATGTCATTTAATCGTGGACCAAAATCAATTAAATGGCACAACTGTTACTTATATTTCTTATTCAGCTGTCTTAATGATGTTGAACTGTTTAACTTATTCCATGGCACAAACACTTTGCTTTTAATAAGTTTTGTATGTCTTTAGAATACATTTTCTTTGAAATCTTATTTCCATTAGAATGGGGTTATGGATCTTAATAAGTTTCAACAAAACTAGGTACAGAAAATAGACTTAGCCTTCTTTAATTTTTTTTTCTTAGGGAAGAAAAACGTAACTTCCATCCTGTGCTTTCTGCCATTTGGGACTAATGCACATCCACCGAGGACAAACCTAAAGTTAAATGAGCTTTCGTGCTAACAGTTAATCGACAGTGGTAGGTAGAAAAAGTTACCATGACTACCCAAGGACTGGAAGCCTGATACATGCAACTCTGGAGTGGCTGCTACTCACACAACCGTTTCGGTTATCTGAGTTTTAACAGAAAGGAGACGTGACACCTAACAGACAACACAAACAAAGAAGATGTCATAATTTAAACTTGAACTTTGAAGCCACAGTGCTTTCACGTAGCTAATCTTATGACAGTATTGTATGACTTAGGTTCCGCTTCCTTCTTTAAAGTTTCATGAGAACAACAGGGACTGAAGAGACTTTCAGACACTAGCCGTGTCTTCCTGCTGCTGTTACATGAAAAGAGACGTGAAGTGTTTGTTTAATATTTAGGTAAGTATTGTACTCACCTCAGCAAATACGGTACTTCAGTGCCTAAGTCAGTCCTTAGTTTTCAACTTCAAACCCACACTACTTACAGTTTTCATCATCGGTTGAACTTGAACATGGCCATTTCTTTTCTAAGCTCACTTTGTTCACCAGCAAGATTTCCATGATTCTCCTCCAGGTCCTCGACATTCTAAACACTAGCACTAACACTGAGAAGGAAACTGTTGAATTATGTATGAATTATTCCAAATATTTGAATGATTCTAAATATATGAATGATTCTAAAAGGATTTAAAGAATTATTACATTTAAACTAGCATTTTTGAACATCCTAATTACATTAGAAGTCTGAAATTTTAAAAAGAATTTGAACAAGATGCTTTTATAAACACCACATCAAAAAGGGGGCGGGGGAGGAGAATGTACAGGATTCCATCAAATCCTAATAAGTATATACCTGCATGAAGAGGAGGTCAATGTCACTGAGGACAGTTTGCTAAGGTGCAAATCTGACAGTAGATACTTCTCAATTCACAAACTGTTAATTCTCCACTGGCTTTTTCATTCTGTTATAAAGCTTGGCCCTGTCTTATGATGATAAGTTGGCATATAAAGCAATTTGTAGCCACTTCAGTAATGCTACAAGCAAATACGCCATTAAATACTCAGAAGATTACTGTGAAGTAACTGAAATACGCATTAATTACAACCAAAATCTTTTTATTTAAGAATCAGTGGCACTAGAAATACAAATGACGTCTGCAAATGATGTAGAGACTTCCAACTTTCATCTATCACTACTCCTTTAAAAATATGATTGTGGAACAAACAACCATAATTAAATTGGTAAGAAAGTATCAATTTCTTGCTGGACAGGTATGTTTCTAAGTAAAATTGCCCATTTCCCATTTCCTGTTTGGAATAACACCCACAGGCACTAATGAATCCTGAAAAAAATATATAATTAGCACTTATGTTTCAATGGGACCAATGATAACAAAACGAAAATGCTTAAAAATTAAAAAAAAACATAATCAACATGTTTTTAACAAACGTTGGGAAAGAAGGTGGAGGCAGGTTAGCTAAGTTGGTTAGAGCACGGTCTTGTACCACCAAGATCACGGGTTCGACTTCCTGTAATGGCCAGCCACCGAAATACAGTACTTTCAACTTCCTCATATATGTGCTGTTTTGAAAGAATATTGGGTTCTGAAAAGACAGACCTTTAAGAACTGCTCATATAACTCTTTAAATGCTTTCATTCTCTGGCTCTGAACAATGCTAGATTGATCTAAAGCCTTCTGTTGCTGTCAAAATATACTCTGCAAATGTAAAAGAAAAAAGTTGGAATAACAATTGGAATAAAATTTACAATTTAGTGAAAAATAATTCTATATTAAATTCAAAAACAATAGTTTTGAAATAAACGTTTTAATATGTTGTCTTTTAACAAATCCTATGACCTAGTTTCCATAATTTGTGTTCACCAATAATATTCCAAACTATATAATAAATATATCTGCCATTCATCGTATTAGAAATTTTCTCTCTGAACATCATTCAAAGTGTATGTCTTAGCTCTTGAAGGTTTCAAAAGCCACACACATAATCCTTCCAATAATGCTGATCTTCCTGTTCCACCACCAATGACTTTGACATATCTCCAACATTAGTCACTCACTTACATAGTCACAACCTAGATTTTGTCATTCCCAATAACTGCAGCATCTACATAACATTAATAACAATAAAGTCTTCCATAGGAGCCATGTGTCAGATACCGTTCCAAACCATCTGTAATAACCTTATTATACGGGACCTCATTTAATGGTCAAAACAACTCTGTCACGTAGGTCCTCTTAGTATGTCCCCTTTCATACATAAGGAAGCTGTGGCACAGAGATAAATAATTTGCCCATGGTTTCACACCTAGCACCTGCTTGGACCACAGTTGGATCCCAAACACTGTGGGTCCAGAGTGCAGGCTCTAGACCAGTGTACTATACTGTTTTTCCAGTTGTCCCAACATCCAGGCACTACCTCCCTGTCTCTGTAGGTCACTCACTTCAGTACTACAGCTCAGTAGTACACCAGGACATAACATCCATTGAATGGAGCACTTTTCACTGTCCAATATGCCCACCTCCATGTCCTCACTTTTCTCACTCCCAGCGTAAATTCCATGCACAATCCTTATTCCTCCGTCCTTCCATATGTACCTTGCTCCATTCCCCCCCATCCCCCCCCCGCCGAAGAGCTTGGCTACACTCCAATCCTGGAAAACCCAACTCTCCAGCGGCTCTGCCATAACCATGCCAACTGGTCTCCCTTAAATGCCTGATCCTTATGACACGAACCTAAGTTGGGCCCCTAATGCTGCGTGCCAATTGTATTTCCCCGGTCCATTCACTGGCCTGCTCTCAGCAGACAATCCCATGCATTCTCCTCTGTCCTGAAAGGCAACACCTCCTCCCTATCTTTACTCCTAACCGATGACCTTACCATCTCCCTAAGGAAACAGAAGCAATCCAGAGAGGACATCCCGTCTCCCATCGCCACATCTTCTACCCAGCTTTGTCCATCTGGGCTCATGCACTCCATCTTCTCTCCTGAAAGTTGGTATGAAGTGCTGCTACCTGAGACTTTGATATACTAGAGTAAATAATTATAAAGCTAACACTGATACTCACAGCTAGTTTTTCCTCTTGTTGCTCGACTTTCTGCACTTCTAGATCCCACTCCTGAGAAAAAGTGAGAAACCGCTCAGAATATTTGTGATAAAGCTTCTGCCTTTAAAACATAATAATAAACACTGTGATACTTTGTAATGAGAAAAATGTAAACCACATTCAAAACAAACTGATCTGTTGAGATTCAAACTATCAAAAGACAAGCTGCAAGCCTCTGAAGGAAAATAGGAAAGTACAATAGACGATGTGTTCTCATTCAAAGAATGTTTGTACCTAACCTCCTAACAGAGAAGCTCTCTCACATGCCGCAGCTCTTGAAAATAAGAAACATTTATTGTATTATAAAATCCTAGGAAAATGTGTTTTGTTGTTGTGGGTTGAATTTTGTCCCCCAGCACTCACTGGAGCTTGAATTGTGTCCCCCAAATTCTATATATTATAAACTTATCCCCCTCTGTGACTGTTAAGAGGGTAGGAAATCCTATTATAGTAATTGAAAGGAGGAGAATCGAAGAGGTGATGAGTTTGTAGGACTGTGCAGTAGAAAATGGATTAGAGAAGGTGGTCAGGTTGTGGTTCTGAGGGTTTTCAAAGAAGAGGGTATGTCTCTCTTGCTTGCTCTGCTCTCTCTGCTTCCACCACCTTGCAATGTGAGACCCCTGGGTCGCTATCACCACTGCCAGATGGACTTTGGACTTTCCAGCCTCAGAACCTGTAAGCAATAAATATCACTTTTCTTTTTAAATCAGCCTGTTTCAGGTACTTTGTTATAAGCAATGGAAATGGAGTAATACAGAAAATTGGCACCAAAGAAATGGGCTGTTGCTTATAACAAATACTTGGAAATGTGGAAGTGGCTTTTGAACTGCATGTTGAGGAGAGGCTAGAGGAATTTTGAGGAGATGGTTAGAAAGAGCCCCGCTGCCGGTGGAAGTTTAGAAGACAAGAAAACCAGGGACAGTTTGGAATGCTTTAGAGACCAGTTAAATGGTGGTGAGCAGAATGCTTACGGAAATATGGATGGTAAATACCATTCTAAGGAAATCTCAGATGTAAATGAGAAAAGAATTATTGGAAACTGGGTCAAAGATCAACCTTGCTATGAACTGGTAAGGAACATGGCTGCATTGTGTCCATGCCCTAGGACTTTGTAGAAGTTGGAACTTAAGAGGTGTGAACAAGAGTATTTAGTGGGAGAGATTTCTAAACAGCAAAGCATTAAGGAAGCTGGGTGGCTACTTTCAAAAGCCTATGCTGAGTTACGGTGGCAAGGGCATGACATAAAGCCAGAATTTAAAAGGGAATTAGAGTGTAAAGATTTGGAAAATTTGCACCCTGCCCATGTGGTCAAGAAGCAGAGAACATTTTCAGAACAAAAATTCAGTGGTACTAAGAAGATTAATACAAAAGAATGGGACTATCAAGAGAAGGGGAAAAGGCCCCGAAGGCATTGCAGAAGCCTCTGGGGCCAAAACTTCCTTTTCAGGCCCAAAGGCCTACGGAGACAGAATGGTCTTAGGGAACAGACCTGAAGTGCCCTCCATGGGCTTGCTTCCCGGTGCCACCTCAGGAAGCTGCTTCCTGCACCCCCTCTGCTCCAGCCTTGGCTAAATTGTCCCCAGGCATGGATGGACTTGCAGCTCTGGAAAATACAAGCTGGAAGCTGTCCACATGGCATTAGGTCTGCAGGCTCACAGAATGCCAGAGCTGCAGAGGCTTGGGAGCCTCCACTCTGACTTCAAAGGACGTATGGAAAAGTCTGGGGACCCAGTAAGAGATCTGTCACATGGGCAGAGTCACTGCAGACAGCCTTCTCTAGAGCAATGCTGGGTAGAAATGTGGGATCAGAGTTGCAGCAGAGAAACCCCAACAGTGCCATGCCCAGTGGAGCTGTGAGAGCAGGACTGCCATTGGGACCCCAGACCTGTGGAACATCCAGTGTGCCAAGCCAGCCTGGGAGAGCTAAAGCATCAACTGAGACCAGGAAATCCATAGGAGTGGAGCTCCCTGAGGACTTGGGGGCCCGACCCCTGCACCAGCGTGCAGAGGAGGTGGAACATGGAGTCGAGATACGTGACTTGCCAGCTTTGAGATTTAATGTCTGCCATGCTGGGTTTCGGCCTTGTTTGGGTCTTGTTACACCTTTCTTTTGGCTTATTTCTCCCTTTTGGAATGATAATACGTATCCTATGTTTGTCCCACCATTGTACCTTGGAAGTAGATAACTTATATTGATTTCACAGATGGGACTTAAACTTTGGACTTTTGAGTTGAAACAACACTTTGGGGATGAAATGAATGTATTTACATATGAAAAGGACATGAGTTTGGGAGGGCCAAGGGTGGAATGCAGTGGATTGAATTATGTCCTCCCAGAACTCACTGGAGCTTGAATTGTGTCCCCCATGTTCTATGTATTAGAAACTTAGCCCCCACTGTGAGTGTTAAGAGGGTGGGAAATCCTATTATGGTAACTTATAGGTGGAGCCTTGAAGAGGTCATTAGATTGTAGGACTGTGCGGAAGTAAATGGATTAACAATGGTGGTCTGGGTGTGGTTCTGAGGGCTTTAAAAGAAGAGAGTCTGTCTCTCTTGCTCGCTCTGCTCCCTCTGCTTCCACCACCTTGCAGTGTGAGACCCCTGGGTCACTGTTACAACCACTAGATGGACTTTGGACTTCCCAGCCTTAGAAAATGTAAGCAATAAATAACCATTTTCTTTATAAATCACCCAATTCCAAGTATATTGTTATAAGCAACGGAAATGGACTAACACATTTATCCAAAAGAAAACTTTTTAAAAAATTTTGCATTTTCTCTCTCTGAATTAAACGTTAGTTATGGTAGTATAAATAGATTCAATGAGGACATTATACCCATTTATCATCTAAGACTTCCAAACAGGAATACTTCATTTCCCCTAGTATGTCATGGGAAGGATTCTGTACAAAAGAATAGTGAATCCAATTCAGTTCAACTAACAAATTTTTTACAATGTAAGATAAGCCTTTTTCTATATAAGGGAATACAGTTGACTATTGCAGGACTAATGGTTTAAGACATTTAACTTTAATTCAGCAGGCACATTCACGGAATGAATACACATTTCTTTGTGTTAAGTAAACTCAGCTGTAAGTTGAAATGGCAAAAGGTCATGTTTATTGACCTCTAGAAATACATCTCTGTTCAATTATGGTGTGAGGTAATAAAACTGAAGGAATTATTTCCTCAGAGAAAAATCAAGTGAAATATATTTTTCAATTGTGTTACTGGCAAATAGATGATCACAGTATTTTTAAAAGAAGTTTGTTCCAATGAATAGTGGGAAATAATCCAAAGGGTCTGGCTCTCAAAATCCAACACCCTGCTAGTCATTTAGTTCAGTTGGTTAGACTATGCGGTGTTATAACACCAAGGTCACCGGTGCCCAAACAGAAAAGGAAAAAAAATAATGAAATAAAATTTTAAACATTAAAACCCGACAGCCTTACCTTTGCTCTTGCTGAGTTTTCCAACCATGCTCAGTTTTCTGCTGAATGGTTTTGATGGAAGCATTGGTATTCCTTATGATACTTTTTTTCTCTTTGCATGAAAAACCTTCTTAATATCCGCTACATGGAAAATATATAGTCATTAAAATTTATTTTGAAAGTTATTTGGAAATTTTTATATTTGAATATTTATTTGAAAATTAGTTTTTCCCCCACATTTTAAAGTTAATATGGCTAATATTCGTTCAGCAGTTTTGGAAAGATAGTGAGCATTAACAAATAGGCATCATTTCAATAGTCAAGCTTATTTTGCTTCCTTTTTCACAGTAAAAGTATATACTGACTAGTACCTGAATTCAAAATTTTAAACCTGCAGACCACTTTTTATTTAAATTTAGGATGTGAAAAAGAGCTAAGGAACAAATATTTCTATTTTCCAAAACTTATAAAAAGGTTACCCAAAACAGCCCTTAATTTCTCTGAGAAAACTTTTATAAAGCCCAGTTATTAACAGATTTATAAAATGTCCTCCAATCGAAGGACACATTAGGATGGATTACTGTTGGAAGGTATTATATAAAACTCACAAAATGATTCAATTCCCAAAGTGCCCCAAAGGCATAAAGATACTTCATGAGTAAATAATAAAAGTGTTATTGTAATTTAGCCGGTGAAGTTTCCAAATAAATTTGACTAAAAGACAAAGTGCATGCGTGCTTTAAGAAAATAAATTTATGCAAGACCACTTCCTAGGAACTTTCATGCAGGTTTTTATATGTCATTTTCAGCAAAAGGAGTTGTGTTTTGTAAAATTTTTAATATTTTAAAGAAGGCTTTGCTAAGCATGTGAGTCTATGTTATGAATCTACGATCAACAGTTATTTTCCAGGAATCATTAAGGAGCTGCTGTAACATACAAATATTTTATACATCCAGTTTGCCACCAATAATAACCAATTTATAAGACCAGCCATAAATGCAGGACATTGTCACCACCACAGAGCACAAAGCTTTCAAAACATACTTGCTTACATGAATTATTCATGTACAGCAGTCAAAAATTGAATCTGATGCTTTGTTATTAGTTGTCCTCTAACAAAGTTAATGTAACCAATATCTCACCAATCATTTCAAATTTAAAAGTTCTTGGATCTGATCACATTTCTCACATGCTCGCAATGTTTTCTTTCATTCTCTAAGGCAGCATATATAATATAATTATTACAAAAAGGAGTTATTTTAGAGATTCCAATCTGCACCGCACCCACTCCAAAAATAAATAAAAAGAATAGGAATGTCATAGAAAATAACCTAAATGAGAAAATAGAAAATTGATTTTAAAAACTGATCACATACTCTGTGACACCAAGTGGAACTGAGATAAATCCATCCAATATTTTCCCAATGCTCCACAGGCCATTGGATGCACACATGTGCAAAATAAAAGCATCACTCCTACCTCACCAGTGTGAGTACCATGCTGTTCACATCAACAGTTAAAAAGGGTGAAAAAGGAAATCTGTAAAGCCAAGTCATGCCAGATACTCATGTAAGATCTTCTACGTGACAATAAGGAATTACATGACAGTAATACAGTCCACTGAATAACATTTCCCGTTATAAGTTACAGGGTTTAAAATAATCCTCCTTAACTACAAATATCTTGTAAAAGAGACGTTCTAATCTTTCCCACCTATTCTGTCCTTCATTCCTGTCAAGAAATTACATCAGCTTTTAAATTAAGAGTGCCTAACATACCAAGCTTGTTTTGGAAGAAACATGCCGAATGTTTTACATACAATAACTGCTAAATGAGCCAAGGTTGACTCTAGTCCAGGACTTTATCAGCAAGCAAAATTACTTTAAACACATTACCCCTCTTCTTGCTCATCTTCTGCAAAAGGCCTTTGGTGCCGACAGTCATCCGTTCCTGCATCGTGTCCTGCATTAAAATAAAGATGAAAAACAGTTTTACCAGATATATGTGATTTTGGTCATTTCTCACGGAGAAATACCCTCACCATGGAATTTCTAAGGCCTTTGGACTACAAAGGCTTTCGGAACAGACCTATACAGTACAGGGAATCATCAAGTGCAGGTCAGAGGAAGTTAGGCCATCGCCCAGAAAGGTTTTCTGGAGACGTTTCTGCAAGTCTTTCTGGCTTCGAGTCACAGTGAACCAGGTCCTACTCATGACACATTTCAGAAGAAGGAATGCCCACGTCCAGAAGGGCTGCTGCAGGAGCGTCTGGAACTCTCCGACTGCTACAGGGTGGGAGCATGACAGGGGAACCCTGAAGGCCAGGAACAGGCTTTAGAACCATGGGCTGTTTAGCGTTTGGAACAAGTGGAATCCGAAGCAGTGAGCCTGGGGAGCGGTGGCGCCCACGTGCTCCACCTGCAAAGAGATCAGAGAGACAGAGCCCTGAGGCAGGCCCCTTCTTCGGGGGCCCCGCGGGCGTCTTTCCCTTGACGCTCATCGTCAAGGGCTGCCATCGCCTGAGCCTCCACCGGGGACGTGGCCTTCCTTCCCCTGCGCTTCCCTCCAGCAGGCGCCAGGGTGCGCTGTCTCCCCGCGCTGCAGACAATTCCTGGACCTCGGGAGTGCAGAGCCACGCTGCAGAGACAGCAAGCCACACGACAGCCAGAGGGCACGTCCCGGGCTGCACAGGCGTGGGGCTGTCCTGCCCTAGAGTCTGTGCTGGCAGCAGGAGGCGACGAGGAGAGGACGCCAGCCCCAGTCCCGCCCGCCGCCCCACCCCTGAGCTCCAGTCCCTCTGCGGGGCTCCTGCCGCTGGGACGCGAAGAAACTCAGCGCTGCTCCCGCTGCCCAAGGGCCCCCGTGCGGCCGGGGATAGGGCCGGCTGTGGGGTCACGACCACCTCCTGGCCGTCTCCACGGGAAGCGAACCCTCTACGCTGGTCCTGCATGGCCAGGCGAGGTCGCTGGCCTCTCACTGGCCCGGACGCCCTCTGAGGTCCTCCAGGGACCAGGTGTCCCTTCCTGACAGGGGGCCAGCAGGGCAGGAGGGGCAGACTCGGAAGGTCCCCTCCCCGCCCGACCGCACGCACTCGGCCCCACTGCCACCCTCCCCCTGTCCTGACCCACCTGGCAGGGATCCCAGACCCCAGGTGACACCAACGCTGGGATGGCTCCTCAGAGGTCCGCTGGGCCCTCCCTGCGCCCACACCCTCGAGCCCCAGGCCGCTGGGCCACTGAAGAATTTCATGCCCGTGTGAAATGCAGGAAGCAGCTGTATTTTTGCTCTTTTCCCCTCAAACACAGCCCAATAAAAAATAAATAGAAACCCTGAGTGTCAGTCAGTAAGCACCCACTGGGCCTATACTTTGCACCTGGCCCTGTGCTGGCACCATAATATATATATAAATATGAAGAGGGACTGTTACTGTCCCACCACATATCCCATCCAATGAGGGAGAGACACATGTTACTGGAGCAGCAATGGCTGCTGTCTCTGGTGTGACACGTGGCGGGCCTGGCGGTCTCCATCAGACAATAAGCGGCTGTACTCAGACTTACTCTTGCAATGTAAGCAGCTCCCAGCCCCGTTACTGTCCCCCATACACACATGGGGCAGGATCAGGGGCAGGGGGCGGGGAGGCCCCCATTTGGGCAGCGTGTGGGGGGGTGCACTGCAGCCAGGGCACAGGCGCGAGCCGGCCATGTGCAGCTCCCTTAGCGGGCTTGTCACCTGACTTCCTCTTCCTACCACAGCCTCGTGGCCCGGTCTGCACCACGGCGGCACCAGCGACATAGGCGTGGTGGCTGCCCTGCACGGGCGATCCGGCCTGGAGCCATCTCCAGCAGGTATGGAGCTGGGCCCCGGGCACAAAGGCAACCCAGATAACAGGGGATCCCCCAATGACCCTTGCTACCTTCCTAGGGGCCAGTAGCTCTAAGTTTTCCCTGGAAGTTGAATCCCACCAGCACCATGCGGCCTCCCTGCCATTTCCAGGCATCACGACCAGCCTGGGAAATTCAGGGTCACCTACTCCACCCTTGACCCTGCCCAGGGACATCCTAGTTAAGACAAGTGGCTCTGACCCTTGGTCTTGAGGGAAAGTGGCTGTAGCCCTTCCCCTCCCCCCACCCCCTCCTACTTCCACTGACTGATGTATCCCTGTTCAGGCATGAGGGTGGGGTGGGTGAATAAGGTGGGGGCTGTATGTGAACGAGTGAGGGGCACAGGGGGCTGTAGGTAATAGGGTGGGAGTGGGGAGCACAGGGAAATGAGAGTGGGGTCTTGGGGGTAAAGGTTGGGCTTGGGTGGGGGCAGGACTTTGAGCAGGGATGGAGCTTGGGAAGGGGTGGATTTAGGGGGGGAGGGGTGGATTTTGCCGTGGGGTGGATTTTACGAATTGGTGGAGGTTGTGCTGGGGTTGGAACAGCAACATTACCCGCGGATATTTTCTGCCTAAGCAGCAGCCCCCATTTGGGTAGTTTCTTGTATCCCTGCACCAGGGTCCTTGTGTACACCTCTGGAGACTCAGAATTGACACAACCTGAGTGGGAGACGTGGACCAGAACCAACATACGTCTGTCTTGCTTTGGATAGATCCAGTGGAGCGGGACCCATCACCTCTGGATCTGCCTGACTGGACAGAGCTAGAGAGCAGAGGGAGTGCTGAGTGCTAGTGGAATCGGAATCGCAGCAGCATCTGAACTGCTGGTGGGACCTACTCAGCAGGGTGAGCAGCTCGGAGGTGGGCTGTGTTGGGAGGGGCCTGTGTAACCCTGGCAAAGAGCAGGAGTGGAGGGGCTGCCTGCCAGGGCTCACAGACTGCAGGGCAGGGCCACACCTACAGCAAGAGTTGTCTGTTTCCTGCAGTGTGGCAGAGGAGACCCTTTCTGGGTCCCTTTTCTGCTCCTGATTCCAGCTTCCACTAATTTGAAAGCACAAGCTCTTGTTTTTCAGCACTCACCCTTGCTACCCACCTCACCCCACATCGCCCCTTCCCTCACTCACCACCTTGTGGCTAAGATGCTGCATTGGTTGGAGGCCGGTGACATCACCTGTTGCTCCTTGAGGGCCTTAACCTTACTGCAGACACCATCCTGCAATGCAAACCCATGGTCCACACTGTTCTCGGCATCTATGGCAGCACTGCAGCTCGTCACACGCGCTCCATACCCACCCCTCTCATTGCACTGCACAGAGCTCCAGCCATCTCTCTCATCTGTCAGGCATTTTCTGAGAAAGAGGAGAGCTCTGCAGCTCCTTCTGCCAGCCTTTGCCCCGGCCCAAGGAGGGGGCCAGGTATTGTGGGCCGGCAGAGCACCAGGGGGTGGGGAGCATTTTCCTGCCCTCTCCTTCCTCGAGGGCTTTGTGAGTGTCCCCAGGCATCAGGCCCTGCCTCCTGACACTGGCCTTTTCACCACAGGCATGCACAGCACACGGATTTCAAGGAGGAACCCACAGAAAATGGAGTTCAGCTAGGAGGGCTGAGGTGGGGGAGATTTGCCTGGGGAGACCCTCCACACTCTGCTCTCCACAAAATAACTGCAGGAGCCCTGGGAAGCAGGGACTAAATCCCTGCATGGAGGGGGGCAGAGGAGGTGCTCTGGGTGGAGGTGGGGAGTGGGTGTTAACGATGCTCTCACCCCTTTGCATTACAGGCTGTGGAAACCTGGGGCACTTCTGCCTTCCTTCTTGGCATTGGCTCAGAATTATTTGAGTCCTGGTAAAACTCTGAGCTGATTACTGCCCTAGTATTAGATCAGTCCGTAGGCAGTGAGAGCCATGGCAGAGACACTGTTAGAGGATTGGTGCAAGGGCATGGGCCTGGACCCCAGGAAGGCCCTGCTGATCGTGGGCATCCCCGTGGAGTGTAGTGAGGCTGAAATTAAAGAGACCGTGAAGGCAGGCTTCAAGCCCCTGTGTGCGTACAGGGTGCTGGGCAGAACATTCCTAAGGGAAGACAATGCCAAGGCTGTCCTCATCGAGTTGGCTGACTGTCAATTTTGCAACAATCCCTAGTCAGATACCAGGAAATGAGGGCACCTGGGAAGTGGTGGTAAAACCCTGGAACCCAGATGAACAATTTATCAATTGACTAAAGTACTTCCTGAATGATGAGGGCCGGAGAGTGGTAGACGTGGCCAAAACCCTGGCCTATAGCACCTTGTCCACTGAGGACATGGAGCTAGAGGGCTTGAGCCAAGTCCGACCAGCAGTTTTGCAGCCTCTGGAAGATAGCACGTGGTACCAAAAACCGAAAGTGTTTTCGGGAAGTGCTTTCCCAGGCCCAGGCGAAGAGACTTTTGAAGTGTGGCTGGAGCAGGTCACTGACATGATGCAGATGTGGCAAGTGTCTGAGGTGGAGAAGAGGTGGCGTCTGCTGGAGAGTTTACGCGGCTCTGCCCTGTCCATCATGCAGGTGCTCTGGGCCCACAATGACTCTATCTCTGTGGAGCAGTGCCTGGACGCCCTGAAGCAGATCTTTGGGGATAAAGAGGACTTTAGAAGCTCTCAGTTTAGGTTTCTTCAGACCTTTCAGAAGACCGGAGAGAGTCTCTGCTTACTTGCTACGCTTAGAACCCCTGCTGCAGAAAGCCGTGGAGCACAGCCCCTTAGAGCAGAGCACAGACTTGATTCGCCTGAAACATTTTCTATCTAGGGCCTGCATGTCCACCACCCTCCAGCACAAGCTCAAGCTCCTTGATCAGTGAGACTGTCACCCCACATTTATGGAGTTAATGAAAGTCATTCGAGATGAAGAGGAGAGGGAGGCCACCATGGCTGTGATGAAGGAGAAGCAGAGTCCTGTAGGAAGAGACTGGAAGGCAGCAGGTAGGCAGGCAGTAGCGGGGGCCTTGGGCAGGCAGTCCCCGCAGCTCAGGTCCCCATGCAGTCAGTCTTTTGGCGAGAGCAGCAGCCAGACCCTACAGGAAGGGGCTCTCCCATCACTGAAGCGCAGCCGACTGCTGTGCTGCCACAGCACTGGGGAAGAAGGCCATGGCCAGGCAGCGTGTGCAGTGGCTGAAGACAAACCTCCATCACTGGGGAGGACACAGGTTGTAGCAGGAGACAGCAGCATCGGGAAACGAGACGGGGGCTGGGGCCATGAGCCACCCCGAGCCCTACAATGCATAGGATCAGAAGATCCAGGCACCGCTTCTCCTAGCAGGTAGCAGAGACATTTTATCAAGGGGAAGGGGCAGCCCAGGAAAACAACATTTGACTTGAGTGGGGCAGAGGGGCAGGGCAGCCAGGCCCAGGCTGTGCCCCGTCCTCCTCCACAAGCTGGAAGGGACTCCACCAACCAAGACCAAACCCCATGTGACTCACTGACGGCCCTGACGAGGTGCCAGAGATGCAAGTGGGGAGCTGCAGCACCCCGCACATGGGGCGGCCAAGACTCGGGTGGGGACCCCAGCAAAGTAGAGGCTCAAGAAGGTGCAGCTGAGGGCTCTGGCCCAGGCATGAGCCCAGTCATCTGGCCAACCCCTAACGCCCACCCTGTGTGCTCAGAGCTAAAGATGCTCACAAGCCCCCAGGCCGTGTGGGGCCTGGAAGAGCCTGCCCAGGGACTGCCCCAGCCAGAAGGAATCAGTGCTGGTGAGGAAGAGCTGCAAAGCAGAGAAGTAACATCCCAGAGGGAAGGCCACAGGATCCAGCCTGTCTTCAGGATCAACTATACTGCTCTAGGGGAGCCCCAGGAAGGGAGCACCGTTGAGCTGAGGGCAGGGGACACAAAGGACCTGGGAGCCCCATGCCAGCTGAGAGGCAGTTTTCTCCCCCTGTGGCCTGACAGGGCTCAATGGGCAAAAAGATCAAAGACTGGCAGGAGAAGACCCCCAGGCAGGGGTGCTGGGTATCCAGTGGGCCAGTGTCCCCACAGCTGGCTTAGGCCAGATTGGGTGTGCAGGAAAGTTTTTGTTCCAAAGCAGGAGGTGCAGGAGGAGGAGGGGGATCAGGAGGGAGGGAAGGAACAGGAGGAAGATGAGGAGCAGTAGGAGCAGGAGGAGGAGGGGGAGCAGGTGGAGGAGGAAGAGGAGGCGGGAGGAGTGGGGGGTGTTGTCTCGTGCTGTTGTGTTTGTGCAGAGCCACAGGAGAGAGAAGGCAAGGAGAACCTGGGACTGGCATGGTGGACCACAGCTGAGCACCTGCCGATGCCGAGCCCTGCCCCACACCCCGCCACCTTGGGCAGCTGGCCTGGAGGCAGCCCTGAGTGTCTGGCCCAGGCCTGGATGAGGGACCTGAAGACGGCTGCCACCTGCACTGGACTGGGAGACATTAGGGGGAAAGAGGCCATTTCAATGATGGAGCTGCCGGGGTCTCCCAAGAGGGGTCCCCCATTCCCAGTCCTGGGTCAGGCTGTTCCCTGTTCTGTGAAGCCCACCCTTATCTGTGTTGGCCCCGAGGTGACTCCCGTGTCAAGCAAGCGCTCCCATTTCCCAGCCCCCACCGCCATCGTGTCTGTGCAAACCCGTGAGGCTCGTGTCTACCCCGGGGTGCGACCTGGCCTGCCGGGTCAGCCACCTCTGGGCCTGGGCACGTGCTGTGAGCTTCCAGGCCAGGAGCCAAGGCTCTGCTCGCTCTTGTCCAGTGTCGCCAGCTCCACCTCCGCTTTCTCAGTGAAGATTTAGGCCACCGGCTGCTTGTTCTTGTGGGAATGTGTGTGACCTTAACTGAGCATTTCCTCCCGGAGTCTCCGAGCTCTGATGTCCACCCTGTTCTTATTCATGCCTCAGTTTCCTTGGCTTGTTGGCTTGTTTCCTGCCATGTTCTCCAGTGTCCTGTGACTGTCCTGTGCAGGCCATCGGGC
This sequence comes from Cynocephalus volans, assembly GCF_027409185.1. Classification (NCBI taxonomy): domain Eukaryota; kingdom Metazoa; phylum Chordata; class Mammalia; order Dermoptera; family Cynocephalidae; genus Cynocephalus; species Cynocephalus volans. Next base: position 148,606,421 of record NC_084478.1, read on the forward strand.
AGGGCCCTGGCCCAGAGGGTCAGCCCAGGAGCGGGTTTCCTCAAGTGAGTGGACATTGCCAGAGTCCACCGTCCTCGCAAGAGGCAGATTGGGGAGCCCTAAGGAAGGAGCCACAGTGTGGGCGACAGATGTGGCACCTGGTCAGGAACCCCAAGAGGAGGGGGCTCCGGGACCCATGACCTCTCGTGGCTGTTGGGATGTCTTCTCTGTGATGTCGTCCCCTTCTCCTCAGTGGTTCAGCAGATTTTTCTTGTCAGTAAAGTTCTCTGGATGTTGCAGCTGAGTCTCGCCTCTGCTGTGGGCAATTGATGGCTGGGCCAGCCTGGGCTGGGATGGAGGTGGGGATGAGGGGACACAGGGGCCACGTTAACATTGGGGGAAGTGAGGGGCAGGGGCCGTGATGGGCCATGGGGCCCCCTGGGATTCACGGAGCCCGGTGACATGACATGGGGCAGTGGCTGGTTGGATCACCAGGTCACTCGGGCAGCCCCAGGAATAAGTGGGTAGAAGTTGAAGGGAGGGCGAAAAACAGCAGGCAGACCCCAGGCCCCAGGACCCCGGCTCTTCTACAAGTGGGACTATTTTATTTTGAATGGTTCGTGAAAGCAACTTCAGTAACTCAATAAAAGAAGACATTTTACTAAGTTGTTAGAAATATATTCTCAAACAATTTCATAGTTATTAAATAAAATGAAGACTGTGCATATTGTTAAATGTATAAAGTGCACATTACAAAAGGAAATGTATGAGAATTATCGATTCAGGGTTTTAGATGCATGTGCATTGACACTTCCACATACTACTGAATATTATACGTAGAAAGCAAAGCACTCTCGACAATTTACCTTTAAAAATAGATGTAAAATACATAAAGCACAAATAATTCATTATACATATACAATAGTGAAATTCCTAAATCAATGCTAAGAGCAGGTGTCATATACAGTGGACCAAAACGAAGTAAATGACATTTTGGTGTCTCTGTGAAAATGACATATTCACAAACCCATGGCTCAGCACTGGTATTTATTTATCTCGTTCAGTTGTCTCGATAATATTTAGCACTTTAATTTGCTTCCAAAATACAAACAGAAGTTTCTTTTAATCATTTTTACGGCCATAGAATAGGTTTTCTTTTGAAATCAAATTTTCATTGAAATTGGCTCTGTAACCTGGTTCGTAATACACAAGTGTGAGCAGATAAAATCGATTTTGTCTTCTCTTATATTTTCCTTAAGAAAGAACAATTTAACCTTCGATGCTTGTGCTTTCTACCTCTTGGGACTGATAGCGATCCACTGAGGCCAAACCTAAAATTAAGTCATCTATCTTTTTTTTTTTTTTGTGACCGGTAAGAGGATCGCAACCCTTGGCTTGGCGTCAGTCCCCGCCTGCCCCCACGCAGGTATCTGGGGCCACCCCTGTGCCAGGCCGGGCTTGGGGGGCATTTCTGCCCAAACTGGAAAGGAAGAGAGTGACAGAGGCTAAGGCTGAACTTGATCAGGTCCGTTCAACTCACCTGATCCAGCCCCTGCTCCAGAAAACCACCAGACCAGGGCCCTGGAGATGCAGGCTCTGATCCCCACCCTGCCTGTCCCAGCCCACTGTGGGGACCAGCAGCAGAGACACGGGGACAGAGGGGTCTAGACCGATAGGGCCAGTGGGGGTGTGTGTCAGAGAAGAGTTGTGCCCCCACCCCCAGCCCCACCCCGGGAGTCCAGCTTCCCAGCAGAGGCCAAGGAGGAGTCTGAAGGGGGCCTGGCACAGTCTTGTGGTTGTGGAGAAGGACCCAGGGTGTGTGGGAAGGGGGACAAGATGAGCTTGTGCAGGAAGGCAGGGGGCCTCCCACAGGGCCAGGGGGGGTTGCACTTGGCTCGGTGGATGCCTTTGACCATCTCCCTAATAACCTGATGGTGGAGGCCTGGGGAGGGCCCCAGGCATGTGGCAGGGCCACTGCCCACAGGAGCACTGCAGACCCAGGTGGTCCCCGCCAGGCCGTGGGCCACACCATGGGCCTCCCGCACCCCACCCTCAGCCGGCAGCATCCACGTGGTTTGAAACAAGGAGCTCCTGTCCCCCTAAGCTGCACTCGGTGTTCCCAGGAAGATGATTCCTTGTCCCAGATCCAAGCACATCGCCTGTTGTTGGACACCCTCAACCTTGTCACGTGACAGTCCCCGGGACAGGCCTCCCTCTCCCCAGGCTACTGCTGCACAGTTCCCAGTTGGGGTCCTGCAGCCTGAGGCCATGTGCCTTGTCTCTCCTGGATTTCCTGAGAGACTCTAGGGTCTGAGTGGCAGTCCCCAGTCCAAACTTGATGCACACCGATCCCTTGACTTGCATGTAGGGAGAAGGGTGTCTTCCATTTCTACGTTGACAACACGGGACAGCTGGAATTCACACCACCCTGGCTGGGACGGCAGCGTCGCACCAATCCCATTTAGTCCCACCCTGACCTGGGCTGGAGCCCCCTTTCATGCCACATCACCCCACAGAGGGCCCGAGTGCCCCCTTCTTTGGTGGGGACCAGGGGTGCTGAGACTTTTGGGCACCTGACACTAGCCGGGGGCAGCCCCTGCCACTCACAGGAACAGTCCCCCCACCTCCTACCCCAGGCAGAACCACTTTCTCCTCCTTTGCTTCCTTCCTCACCAGCCCCTTGGGGTTCTGCTTCCTCCAAGTCCCTGGCTCTGCACAAAGAACCCAGGCCCTCCCCTTCTCTCCAGACCCTCTGCCTGTGCTGCACCCAGCAGGTGGGTGACTCACACATCCTATCCTAGCAGTGGGGCCAGGAGAGGAGACACGTTCCAAAGGGAAGGGAGAGGACATGGCGTGGGGCAGGGAAACACCCAGATTCCATTTCTACAGAAACCCACCCCATCCTTCCCACACCAGGGGCACGGCCTCGAGCACTTCCCACCCATCACTGAGGCCACCTTCCCCTCTGTCAGTGCTCTTTCCTCCAGAGCAGGCCTCGCATTAGATACTGGGGATTCAGCAGTAAATGCCACAGCGAGGCCTGCTCCAGTGGTCCTTTTGGTATATAGGAGAAACAGACAATAGCTCAAGGAATGAAAAAATCCTATACAATTACAGATTGTGGTAAATATTAAGACAATAAGACAACGAGAGTCAGGCCAGCCCAGAAAGCACCAAGGAAATGACAGTTACGACAGGCATGTTCAAGGACCTGGAGTAGCACCAGTGAGAAAAGGCAAGTGGAGCTCGGGAGGTCGGACAAGGCAGAAGGCTTGGAGGCCATGGATGGGGATCTGGAAGCCACAGGAGGGTTGTGAGCTGCTGGGCATTTTAGAAAGACCCCCCTGACTGCCAGTGGAGCCTGGCGAGCCATCTAGGCTGAATGCGCTGGTGGCATGGAGCGATGTGCGGCTGCTTGGGCCCCATCGCCCCTTCAAAAGAGACTCTTTTGATGGCCATTTACTTTTTCCACTTCAAATTGGATGTTTCTGTGTATTTTTCATTAAACAGGTATTGGAACTGCTTGGAAGCCCTGTGTGTGTGGACGGGAGTGGGAGCGCTACACCCTGGAGGGCTTTGTGGGGGAGAACTGAGATTTATGGTGGGACCTCTCATGGCTAATGTCTCTGGATCTTTTCTCTTTGACATTTTTTCCCCCCACCAAAGAAATCCTTTCATCTTCTACCTGGGAGGTATTTACCTGGCGGCCAATGCTCTGGAGTGGAGTGTGTCACTGCTCGCCTCTCTCGACCTTCACTTAATTCTCTAGTTTTGCTTCTGGTGAGTGCTGCTCCCTTGAGGCCTCTGAAAGCGTTTGCTGCAATAGTGCTGCCAAACCAACAGCCCCTGGGTCTCAGTGGTTCACATCAACATTTATTTCTCACTCGTGGCCTTCGGCTCACTTGTGGCTGTGTGTGCGGTGGTGGAGATGGCTTCAGGTCTGCTCTACGTGTCTCCTCATTCTGGGTGCCCCATGGAAGCATCAGTGGTTGCCTGAGTGAGGCCATGACTCCCAATGTGCCAGGGCAGGGGCAGAAGTGGAAGGTCAAACCACGGAAGCACATCAAAGCCTCTCACGGGACATGGTGCACCTCATGCCCACTCATATATATCGCGTTGGCAAGTCACAGGCCAAAGCCCAAAGGCAGTGGGGTGTGGAAGTATATTCTGCCTACAGTGAACTGTGACAAGGGCCAGCAGGGGAGGGACACCAAATACTCCTTCCTCCCACATCCGCTGAGGCAGCGGCATCAGAATGGAGACCTGCGAGATGGGAAGGCATCGGCTGCCTGAAGAGGAACATTCTCAACAGAGGGAAGACACTCTAGAACTTGGTGTGTCCCAAGAATGGGGAAGAGCGTGGCTGGAGCCGAGTGAGTCGGAAGATTGGCACAGGGGAGGTCACATGGGCACTGGGCTCGGTGTGGCAGGGCTTGGAGGCCACGGGAAGGAGTCGGGGTTTATGTCCAAGGCTGATGGGAAGCCACGGCCTGGCGTGTATTCAGAGATGGAAGTGATCGGATAAGACTTACTTTTTATTTTATTTTTATTTTTTGTCTTTTTCGTGACCGGCACTCAGCCAGTGAGTGCACCGGCCATTCAGACATAGGATCCGAACCCGCGGCGGGAGTGTCGCCGCGCTCCCAGTGCCACACTGTCCTGAGTGCGCCACAGGCTCGGCCCAGACTTGTTTTTTAAAGGATCTCTTCGGCTGCTTTTGAGAGAAAAGACAGAGGCAATAAGAGGCCATAGGAGGGTCAGGTGGGTGGCCAATGCAGCCTGTTGTTTAGGCTAGAGATGGTGGTAGCTTGGACTTGGGGTGTGACTACAGAGATGACGAGAAGTGGGAGGACTGGGAGGATCAGTTGAAGATGAATGGACAGACCTTGGTGACAGAGTAGATGTAGGAACTGAGGAAGAGAAGGAGGTGTGAGGAATTAGTCCCAGGCTCCGAGCTTAGACCACCATGGGAATGGGGTGCAATTTAGGAGGAGGGAGAGATCATAGGGCCTGGAGGGAGGGGCACATCTAAACTGAGGAGTCTTGCTGGGACCTAGTTAGGTGCCTCAAGACAAAAGTGCCCCAATGACCCCTTCCAGGAGCAGTGAAGGCGTGGCGGGTCTGATGGAGCGAACCCTCTGCCTGAGAGGGGCGGCCCAGGCTGTTCATGACAAAAGTTCTGTGTGTGGAGTTGGTGCTGTGGGGAGGCCAAGGAGCCGCGGTGTCACTAAGGCTTCTGTGCCTGTGCCTTGTGCTCCATTGCTGGAAGCCGGGAGAAATGACTTTGGGGCAGGATACATGTTTGTATCCCGCAAGAAATAACATGAGAAATTACACGTAAAAGAGTCCAAGCTGTCGAGATGTATATGGAGTAAAATGTGGACTCTGCCACCTCTGATTCAATAGCTTGGTCCTCGGTGACACCCCCCAAAGCCTGTTGTGACCTTTGTCCAAGATAAAACTCACATCACATAAAACCCTGGCTCTTAAAGTATGTAATTTGGTGGTTTTTCAAACATTCCCCAAGTGGATCTTATGTTCCCTGATGTTTGCTGCTGACTAGACCAAGGCAAGTTCATGCCCAGGACAAATGAGATTCTCTGAAAGTGCAGCAAACTCTTGAGAGGTGGTTCGGTGCACTGTGACTTGACACTGACATCACTGACAGTGGGTCGCACTGGGAAGAGAAATGTCCTTTGTGGGCCTGCAAGAGGGCACACTTTTATATTTTACTCCATATAAATCCTGACGGCTTGAACATTTTGCATATAAGAATTCATGTTATTACTTTTGGGACAAAAACAGAAACCACAAAAGAAATCACTGTGATAATTGAAGGCATCGTTGAGAAATAAGGAAGTGAACATATTTTCATCCTGGCTATGCAGACCCATCAGTGTGGGATGTAGGGCAAGTCCATTTCCTTTTTGGGCATCAGTTTCCCCATCTTTACTATGATGAAAAATTTCCACTTCCTCCCTACTCTGAAGGCCAGGACTCTGTGAGCCTAAGGATGTCATTATGTGTCCCAAGTGTCCCATGTGCCTTTTCTGTCCCTAATGCATCTTCATCCCCTCCACACTCCCAGGAGTTCAAATGGTCCCTGTGGAGCGGATGGAGTAGGGAGAGCAGGGAAAGGCTGTGTAGATGACTTTAGCAGTGAGTTTATGAGTTTATTTATTTATAGTGTAAAGTTAAGGTGCACAACATGATGTTTTGATATACATACGCATAGTAAAGGGGCACAAGCACCAAGGTTGTCACTAGAAGGGGATGTGAGGACAAAAGGGCCTTCTAACTATGTGATATAAAGGATAGAAAATGGGACAAGCACACAAATTGTCCTTGTAGGGGCAGAGGCAGTTCATCCATTGCCACAAGGCCAGAGCAGAGAATAGGGACACAGACGCAGACAGTGAGTAGGTTTGATGGTGGGAGGATGACATGATTCTCAGCCAGTTGCACCTCTTTTCTCAGTGAACTATGAGGCAAGGTCATCAGCAGGGATGTTGGAAGTTTGAGTAGAGAAGAAGGGGTGAAAGAGTACTTTTGGAGAGAGGGACGAGGAGTATAATACCAGGGAATTGGCCACCAAATTTCAGCCAGCCAGCGCTAGGGAGAGACGGCCCCCAACAACATTCCGCTCTTCAAGCATAGCTGGGAAGCAGGCTGGTCCTGCGGGTTTCAGAGAGGCATGGGGCTGTAGACACACAAGTGCACTGGAGGGAGAGAGAGGCAAATGAACTAAATGGGTTGGTAAGGGAGTGTTTATAGGGCTGGATGGTGCATCTAACTGGATAAACAAGAAGGTCATGGTGTGTGTATGGGGGAGAAGGTGCATGTGTGTGTGTGTATGGTCAATGGATTCACAGACCCTTTGGGGAACTTCAGAATCTTTGAAGCTTTTTCCCCTGTGTCATTAAATAAGCAGCAATTCCAGGAGCTCAGGAATGCTCCACCAGCTATGTGCCCTTGGCTGCTGAGGTTGGCTTTGGCTTTTCCTGGTTAAAACACCACAGACTACGTGTATGCTGCATTTCCAACTGGGTTTTCTCCATATACTTTGTTGTACTATAGTTATTTTTATAAGTAGGCATCCCTCAGTATCTTGGAGGATTGGTTCCAGGACACTTTCCAGGCCCACCCCACCCCACCCCCATACCAAAATCTACCGATGCTCTAGTCCCTTACATAAATGGCATAGTATTTGCATGTAACCTACGCACATTGTAAATGCTTTGGGGAATGAGTTAAGGAATAAAACCCACAAACATAACATAAACATATATGGGTAGCATTTGATCCCTAACCCAAGACCAACACAGAAATGAAAAGAAAGATAGATAGTTATCCTTGAGATCCAAGACCAGAGGCCCCATGTCATGGGAGCCCAACCCCTCCCCCAGCACGAAGAGCCGATATATTACAAATAAACGGTCTTTTTATTGTGTGTCCATGAAAACAAAGTCAGGGAGGCCTTTGGCCAACAAGGTGTCAATGAGCAAGAGGCATGCATGACAACAACTGTATTCTCCTTGGGAGTGAGTTCTTTACCTCCCAGGCCTTAAGGGTCACACGCAACCAGGGACAGGAGGCTCCAGAGGAAGGCAAGCCCAGGACCACCATACACTGGAGGGCCTGAGTCTGCTGCCTCCCTGGCAGGACAAGGCAGGGAGAACAAACACTGCCTCGGGCTAGGCCCAGCCTCCTGAAGCTAGAACACACGAAAACCCCCCACCCTCACCCCCATCAAACACTGCTGAAGAAGTCAGCCAGGACTTCTGAGAAGAGCTGGCTCTGAAGCCGAAAACCCTCAGGGCTCCATCCACAAGGGGTTGCCCTCTTGAAGCTCCCAGTAGTAGTAAACAAAGGGCAGCAAGGCAACTAACAGCAGGAAAAGCAGCAGCTGGCTCCAGAGCGGGACCCTAAGGGCCTGCTTTCCTGGCTGGATGGTGTATCGGGTGAGACATGAAAGGCAGGAATATGAAGATGAGGATAAAGAAGAGAAGGATGAGGATTTAGGATAATAGGACAGGTCCTGGGAGCTCTTGGAGATTCTGGAAATGTGGCGGTAGTGTGCGACGCTCTGGTAGGCACTGTCCAAGCCTTACACGGGGTGTTCCCTGAGGCAAAAGAGGGCAGTAAGTGGGCCAGTAGAGCCTGGGCCCAGAACCAGCCCCGTCCCTGGGCCTCTCCACTACTCACCTATCCTTTCTGTCCCTTCGGAAGAAGATAAAAGACTGTCATCTCGAATCTGCAGAAGCAAGTAAGTATGAGGGAACTGGTTGGTGGGATCACCATGGCCCTATCATATCCCTCAGTCCAAACTTCCTTGGCCAGCCCACTCAGATCATTGCTTAAAGGCCAGGGACCTGCCCCTTCCAGAACCTTCTGGGTACCCAGCCTTTTGTTTGTGGGGCCTTGCCACTCGCTCACTGACTGTCCTGGCTGACTGTGCTCAACACCCTCCTTTCTATCCTAATGATTCTCAGAAAGAGCATGCGCCTAGATCTCAGACCAGGGTCCAGGCCACGTGCCGTCCCATGCACTCTAGTCAAATAGTTCGAATGGCTCCCTAAAGTCGGGCCCTGACCAAACAGGTGTCCACTGACCCTAACTCTCCCTGGAGAATGAAGGGTGCACCGTGTCCCCACTCCTGCACTGCATTTGCCCAAACCCAGCTATGGTACACTCAGGTCGGATCAAAGTATAGGATGCCTGTCAGCCTGCTCACCTGGTGGTGGAAGGTGTCAGCATCTGCGAGCAAAGTCACCGTCTGGTGGAATCCCTTGGATGTACCCACAGAATCAGCCTCCCTGGAAGTCCTGGTGGTCAGGTAACTCTCCTCATAGTACTTGTCATTACAACCTTAGGAAGGGGGGAATGGTTAGCAGAGGAAGCATCGGTGTCCCCTGCCTGGCCCAATGGACCTAATCTGAACCCCATTTCGGGCTGCTGAGAGGTGGTGGGGGTTGGGGCCTCAGGTTCTCCCTGAGACCGGGGTCCCGGATGGAGTGGGCTGCCGGTATCAGGGTGCCCACCCCATCCCTGCCTTACCCTTGCTCTGGTCAAGTAAGGTGTCTTCTTTCTTGGGCAGATTGTACATATCCAACGAACCCTTGGAAAGCTGAATCCAAGTCTGAATGGGGTAGGGGGAACATTCCCTGTGCCCCTCAGGCTTTCCTCCCTTCTCCCCAGCGCCCCAATCGGCCAACGCCCTTGCCACACACTCCCGACCCATCGTCCCCGTCGCACATGCCCCGTTCCCATCCCATGGGCGGCCAGGCGGGCCTCTGGGGCAGGGTCTCACTGGAGAACCCATAGGAGGAGGCAGACGAGTTAGAGGACAAAAGCTTCCTCCGCCTCTGGGTCATGTACTTGAAGATTTCCTCTTCCAAGAGATTGTCAGTGGAGCCTGGCCAGACACGGGGCGCAGGGAGGTCAGGGGTATGGTCTGCAAGCCTGGGGGAGAGCGCAGTGGGGACAAGCGGAACGGGTGCGGGGGAAGGAGCGGGACGAAACGCGGGGAGCAGGTCCCGGGAGGGGACGAGACCGCCGCCGGCCGCCGCGTACCCAAGACGTTCCCGTGCGGGATGAAATAGCGCAGAAGGGCGGCCAGCTCGGGGTCCGACACAACCGCACAGTCGTCCATGACGGGCGCAGCCAGCACCGGGAGGCGAGAGGCGAAGGCCTGCGGGCGGCCCGGGCCTGTCTACACAAGCCTATCAACGGCCGCCTAGCAGCAGGGCGGGGGCAGCGCGAGCGCCTGGGGAGCAGCCGCGCTGGCGTCACGCAGGCGTCACGCGTGCGTCACAGTGGTGGGAGTGGGCGGGGCTGTGCTGCGCGCCGGGGGGCGGGGCTAGAGAGCCCAACGTCCCAAAGGGCGGCAGAGGCTGCAGGGCTGTGAGGGCCGGGGCCTGCACGAGCCAAAGTGAGGCAGACCGGTGTGGCCCTGAGAGTGGGGCCGGCATGGCGTGTGGCGACGTCACCTGCTGGGCCGTTTAGGCTGGACCGAAGAGAGGGACGGGACCTGCTCGAGCCGAACCAGCAGACACCGCCCAGGACAGGGGAACGGGCGGGATGGGCGCGCTTGGGGCAGTTCGGGTCCCTGAGTCCCTTGGGCTTCGCCCCGTCCTTTCTACTCAGAAGGCAAATGAACATCTTTTACCACCTATTATTAAGAGCAGACCAGTAATCCATGACAATTTTGTCATTTTAACAGAGAGAAAACCAAATTTTAATACTCAAGCTGTTTTTTTTTAAACGATTCTTATAAACAAACCCATCGCATTTTACCCAGCCTTGACCATGAGTAATAAAATTCCTTTTTAATTAACTTTTGCAACTTGCTGTGTCCATTCATCTCATTTTTGAACAACCACTCATTTTACCTGAGGATAAAATTACTTTCTTTTTCCTGAACAAAACATATGTTGCATACATTGCATACAAATTGTTTCCCTTTGCCATTATTGCGTCTACAGGTTAAGCATCACCCAATTCTAAAATCTGAAATCCAAAATGCTCCAAAATCTGAAACTTTTTGAGCACCAACCTGCTGTTTAAAGGAAATACTGATTGGAGCACTTCAGATTTCAGATTTCCAGATGGCGGATGCTCAACCAGTATGTATTCTGCAAATATTACAAAATCTGAAAAAATCCAAAATCTGCAGCACTTTTGCTCCCAAGCATTTAGGATAAAGGATACTCTACCTGTATTTATTTCACTGACATTTACTGATTATAATTTAAAAATATTAGTCACTATTATTTTACAGAGAAAACAAGAAAGTGGATCATTATAAGCCATCCGTTATGAGCCTGCATTTTGTGGCAGACTGGCAAGGACTGGGAATATATATCTCACAATTGTTTATAGGTATATACTTCCTTACAATAAAATTTCTCAGTGTGTCCATAAAGAACATATTTATTAATAAACCGTAATATTTTTAGCTTTACCATATAAAAATAATGAGAAAAAGTATATAAACTTACATTTATGCTTTATTGTTTCAGTGTTTTACTTATAAATGATCTAGCTATTTAATCTCCTACTTAATTTACCCTAGTCTAAGGTTTTAAGTTAAACCCATAAAATAGGAAATTAGTTTTAACCAGACATCTTATAAAACAAATTATTTTTCCTTCCCTACTTTGTGGGTTGAAAAATATAAGTTTTCTTGAAATAAAGGTTGTCAGAATAATAAGTTGCTGTGATTAAACTGAAAATTATATATTTTTTGTAATCTTAAATGTTTAATAAGTATAACATTAGCTCATTTTACTAGTAAGTCCATTCTAAGTTTAGGAGGAACATATCCAGGTAAAATGAATATGTATACTTGTATTATGCTTAATGCTGATAACTCAGAGACATGACTGCTTTTATTAAACCAACAATATTAAACTATTTGTGTTTGCCAAACATTTACCTAAGGTACGTGAAGTTGAACTTTTTAAACATTTGGGTTAGTTTTTAAATTTCTGGGAGTTTTAGGAATATTTAATTTATACAACTGCCTGTCTATCTCTAAGTCAATTAGAATAGAGAATAAGGGATTTTGTAAATTAATGTGGTAATACCATCTGGACATAGGGAAATATTACACATACGTAACATACATATATATATACAGATACAAACAGACACAGACAGTGATCTTATGGCTTTCATTCTAAATTTTCAGCCATGAGTCAGGCATAAACACAGAAAAACAGACCTCACTGTTTTATATAAAAGCATTGGCTCTCATTGTTATCTCACTTTGTATTTTTATCAGAATTGTGTTTCTGGCAGATGGGACAAGTCAATCTTACCTGCTCAGTAAGAAGGCTAAAGCTTTCCATTAATATTTGTAGAGGAGACTTTTTGGATTTTTCTTTTGCTCTGACGTGTAATCTTAAGGAGTCTGTGGGCTGAATTTTGGGTGAGGGACTAAATTGACATCAAGTGGACATCTGTGTGTCTCCAAAGCCCATCTGAGTGGTTACAATATCCAAAGTGGTTCCAGTGGGCTTTTTCAGACTCAGGTGGCTTCTTTTGGGGTCCCCGAGGCCCTCCATTAAAAACCCTCCGTGGGGGTGGAGTCCTGAAGCTCCAATGACTATAGGCATTTGAGGGGCTGGAGTAGAAGGGAAATGTCTGTTGGGGGTGGATAAAGGGATGGAGGAGGTAGAAGTGTTGAAGGGGGGCAGGGAGCTGAAGGGGAGCTCCAAGTGGTGAAAAGAAGGAAAGAGGGGTGGGTGAGGGTGATATAGAGGGAGAAATCCTAGATGAGCCAGTTTGGGGAGATTCCGAGTTTCCTCAAGAGGCCGTTAAGTTCCAAGAGATCCTCTGTGAAATGTTGCCATTTTTGGAAATATTAAACTGAGACAATGCTTTAATTTCTAAGCTCGTAAACAGTGGGTAAAAAAGGAAAGACGGCACCTGGCAGAATGAGAGTTGTGCAAGGAATTAACATACTTAAATGAAAGGACCAGGAAATAGTCACCTTGTTTAATTCCCCAAAATCTCTCGGTCTAAGAGCCAAGGGAACACTCTACACAATCCTCGAATTCAGGAGCCTAAGGACCTTGAGCACCCCCCCACACACCCAGTTTCTGGGTTCCAAGAGGTGAAAAAAACAACCACCCCTCTTAATCTCCAGGTTTACAGAGGCAAGGGAACCCTCCCATCCAATCACTGTGTTCAGAGAGCCAAGGGAACCCCCTCAGTCTCCTAGGTTGAAGAGCTGAGGTAACCCCCATGCACAATTTCCAGGTATTGATAGAATTACCATGCAGTGGCCAGGTTAGGGGAGCCTAGGAAAAACAGAAGAGATTTCATGGAAAGCACAAGAAAAAGTTTCTTTGCTAGAAAGAATGAAACTCCTTACTACTGTGTTAAAGGGACAAGAGTCTACATCCTGTCTCCCAGATACATTGACATATATAAATCCCAGTTCTCAGTTGACTGGGGAGGCTGTTGGGACTTCACCCTCTGTCTCCCGGTCAACATCATCCAAAATAAAAAGTCTTTCCTTTGAGTTCTGTCTGGCAGGTGTGATTGGCAATCCTATAGTCGGGAGCACTCGGACCCACATAGATTGGGGATTCCCCTAAGTCGACCTCTCACACATTGGCTGATGGTAGAGGGGAATCCCACCAGACTCATTCATTACCAGCATGAACCCTCAGGTGAAGATAGGGGTCCAAGGGACAGTCAGCACATCATCAGAGATGCAGAATCATTAACTGCCAGATAAAAATAAATCCCTTTGGATATATACCCAGAAGTGGGATTGCTGAATTATAAGGTAATTCCCTTTTTAGTTCTATGGGGAACCTCTGTACCGTTTTCCATAATGGCTGTACCAATTTACATTCCCACCAACAATGTAGGAGATTGCCAGCATGTGTTATTTTCTGTCTCTTGATGTATGTGTATGAGATGATGTGTGAATATGTGTGATCATGTGTGTTAGTGACTGTGTGTGGGAGTGTGAACGTGAGAGTAATATGAGTATGTGTTTGTGTTTGTGTGTCAGTATGTGTGTCAGTGAACGTTTCGATGAATGTGTGAATATGTGTGTGTGTGAGATAGCACGTGGACGCATCCTGTTAATGGACATGTGTGTTCTCAGTGTGAGTATGAGTATGCATTAGAGTGCGTGAATGTGTGTGTCAGTGTGCAAGCGTACGTTTGTATTTTGGTGTGTAGTATATGTGGATATGTATGCCTCCAGAACCCAGGCTCTTCACCAGTGTGCTATACAGTTTCTCCAATTTCCCCATCATCCAGCCACTACCTCCCCTACCTCCCATACCTCACTTCACTTCGACAGCTCAGTCGTCCATCTGGACTTAACAACCATTGATGGGAACACATTTCGCTGTCCAATATCCCCACACCAGTGGCCTCTCTTTCCTCAGTTCCAGCTTAAATTCCATTCTCATATATACCCTGCCCCCTTCTCCCTCTGCCAATGTCCTTGTCTAGCCCCTGATCCTGGAAAATCCAACTCTCCAGCTGCTCTGGCACAACCATGCCCACTGGTCTCCCTTTAAATTCCTGATTGCTCGGGCCGAGCCCGTGGCGCACTCGGGAGAGTGCAGCGCTGGGAGAGCAGCAACGCTCCCGCCACGGGTTCGGATCCTATATAGGAATGGCCGGTGTGCTCACTGGCTGAGTGCCGGTCACAAAAAAGACAAAAAAAAAAAAAAAAAAAAAAAAATTCCTGATCGCTATGACACTACTTTAAGTTGGATCCCTAATGGCACGTGGCAATTGTATGTGGTCTTGTTCATAAAGTCTGTGCCCAAACCTAGTTCCTGAAGTGGTTCACCTATATTTTTCCTCAGTAATTTTACAGTTTCAGGTCTTTTACTTAAGTTTTTAATCCATGTTGAGTTGGTTTTAGTATATGGTAAGAGGTGCATGTCTCGTTTCATTCTTCTGCATATGGATATCCAATTTTCCCAGCGCCACTTACTGAAGAGGCAGTCTTTTCCATAATGTAGATTTTTGTTGCCTTTGTCCAGTATCAGATGGCTGTAAGCCTGAGGGGTGATTTTTGGGTTCTCAATTCTATTGCACTGCTCTGAATGTCTATTTTTATACCAGTACCATGAACGGACTACCAGATAAAGAAAATGAGGTACATATACACAATGGAATTCTACCCGGCCATTAAAAAAAAAAAAAAATCTGTCATTTGCAGCAACATTGATGAGCTTGCAGTAAATTATGTTAAATGGAATAAGCCAGGGACAGAAACACAAATACCACATGTCCTCACTTATAAGTGGAAGGTGAAAAAATGCAAGAAAGAAAGAAAGAAAGAAAGAAAGAAAGAAAGAAAGAAAGAAAGAAAGAAAGAAAGAAAGAAAGAAGGAAAGAAAGAAGGAAGGAAGTTAGGAAGGAAGGAAGGAAGGAAAGAAGGAAGGAAGGAAAGAAGGAAGGAAGGAAGGAAGGAGAAAGAAAGAAAGAAAGAAGAAAGAAAAGAAAGAAAAAAAGAAAAGAAAAGAAAAAAGAAAAGAAAATCATAATAATACGTTCAACTACAAAAGGAGAGCACAGAACTGTGGTTACTAGAGGTGCAAAAGGGGGAGGAGGGACAGGGAGAAATTGGTTAGTAGACACAAAGAATGATTACATTTAATAATGATGAAAATACTAATTATCCTGAACTGACCACCACATACTGTACACAGAAATTGATATTGAACTCTGTACCCCACAAGAATGTATAATCAATTATGTTTCAACAGTAATAGCAGAAGAACCAACCCTATTACTCCATGAATTGATTTTTCCATTCACCAGGGCACAGTCCTCACAATCTTATCATCTCTCGAAGGCCCCACCTTTCCAATGTCATACTTGGATTTCACAGCCACCTAACCGTGTTGCAATGGAGACTGAATTTCGAATACATGAACCTTTGGGCTACCCGTTGATCCCATAGCAGCAGCCTTGGGGGTACATTGGAGTCACTTTATTCTGCATAGCCAAGGTGGAGGCCCCCAAGGAAATAGCAGTGATGCCATCCAAACTCCCTGCATGGTGCTGCGTCACCTGAGGGGCTCACCTGGCCATCCTCATCTCCAGATCAATTTTATTACTCAGTCCTTCAAAATGTCACTCAGGACGACGAGTGCATTGCTATAAAGCCACAGTCAGCCTCAGCTCCAAGCAGAGCTGGGCCCGGCCTGTGTGTTGAGGACACAGTGGATGTGAAAGTGTAGCTTTTCCACCATATCTGTGGTGTCATTTAACCTTGAACAGAACGTTCTTGCCTAACGTTGCCCACTGAACACTCTATGGGGAAGTGGAGGCGTTGAGGGGCTGAGGATTAGGGGAGGGAGGCCAGAGGCAAAGGAAAAGGACCCTGAGGCAGTGAGGAGCAGGGTCTGGATATGTGAGAGCCAGAGCCTGGGGCCCCTCGAGGCAGACGGCTGCTCCCCCATTCAAGCCAGGCAGCAGGCCTTCCCTGCAGAACCCCAGAGAGGGATCCCTCTGCCCTACAAGATGCGCAAATTGGTCTGAATGAAAGCCACTTCTCGTTGGCCAGCATGTTTCCGCCCTCCCCTGTGGTGGGAGGAGCCACAAAGTCTCGCCCACCAGCCAGCCTATCAATGGCTTCCTCCCAGCACGCTGTGCCCCCATTGGCTGGAGGATGGTCACAAGGTTCGTGAGAGCTCCTCCTGTAGCAGCCGCCTGTTCTGCTTGGGCGGGAACCTCTGACCAAAGGTTGGACTGTGCAGAGCGCGAGGCACGGTCCCTGAGGAGCTTCGTGATGCAAGTGCAGCTGGGAGGCAGAGACCCAGACAGAAGCAGAACTCGTGCCCACTGTGACTAGGTGCTGAAGCTGTCCTGACCACAGGGTTGTGCTCAGACTCACTTCCAAGGCTCTTGCCTTCTTCAGGAGGAGAGTGGACTCGGAGGGAGAGAGGACACAGCATCTGAGGCTCTCGGAAGGTACCCGACTCATCTCCTGTCCTCCAGGAACCGTCCCATAGGAGTGCGGCAGTCCTGGTACAGGACCTCAGGGGCTCAGAAGGGCTCTGCATGCCCAGGGTGGCGCCACCTTGTGGTGGGGGCGTCCCCGAGCCCCTGAGTCTCTCCATTGGCTGGATTTGCATCGGCTCACGCCCCAAACTCTCCTGTGGAAAGTGGCGATACTGGAGGCAAAGAGGGCTCCTGGGTGCTGTGCCCCACCCTCACACTTCCCTAGCTGCTTCAGAACTCATCTTGTGGAGATGGCATGTGAATGTGCATCAGATTCCTTTTTATATTTCCAGTAGCAGCGGAATTTTCTGATTTGAGGGTGAATTGACTTTGTATTTCATGCATGCATGTCTTCGAAGCCTAGTGGACATGTCAGATATCTGTCACTTGTAGGAGGGTGGGGCTGCGTTTTACTTGTTCTCTTTTGTATCCTACAAACCTGTCCCGTAGTCTGACACTGAGTTGACACTCAGGGGAGACGTGGGAAGGCTGCATGTGGTGGGTGGGAGAAGTCTGTTTTATAGTTTTTAGTTGAAATTTCTCTCTTCAACATCCACTGATTAGCCCTCCTTTTACCAACGGGACCACATGGACGAGTCTTTGACATATTTTCAAGTGCCTGAGTGGCAATTGTCACCTTTGACTCTTCCACTTTCTTGTAATTTATGATTTCAGTTAACAAATTTCATATCTTTTCAATTTTTCAGGATTTTCTTGCCTTCTCATTCCATGATCTATTTTACTCAACTTTGCTCCCAGCCATCCTGCCAGTTTACCCCCGTCTTTTGGGAGGCACCTAAAACATGGCAGCTCCCAGCGTGGTCTCTGCAGGCTGACTGTCTCGATTCACACCCCAAGCTCTGGCTTACCTGCTGCGCTTGTCCAGAAAAAAGAAAGTAAACTCGAGAGATTTGAGTGCACATTTGATTTAGACTTAAATCCACGGATCTGTTTATGTGCTTTGTCTGGTGAGATGTTTACAAACCTCCAGAGGCTGCCCCCGCAGCTGTTGTTGGTAATAATGAAACTGTGTAACAGTAATGGATTCTTAAAGACTCTTCAGATACAAATGCAACAACAACTAACATTTACACTCTACCTGTGGGAGGTATTCACAGTTTTGGGCAATTTACATGTATGTGTCAGTTAGCAGACGTTCCCAATGTCCTGGTTTTTATAGATGAAAACAAGTTCAGAAAGGTTCAGAAACAAACGTGTTTGTGGTTATACAGATGGTAAGGGGAAGAGCTGAGATTCAAAGCCAGGATGTCTGGTTCCAGAATCCTGCACCTTAACCACTACACTGTACTGCAATTTTCATCTGTATCTCAAATCTAGCCCACGTTAGTTCTAGATTTAGGTAATTTGTCTACCACAGCTTCTGGCAGGGCTTATTTGTAGTGCGTGTTTGCTTTTGAGATTACTTAATGGAACCTTTTGTTTACTCATTTCTTAGGTGACACCAGGTTAAAAACTGTGCAGGGAGTCGTGACAAGGTTCTGTCATGATTATGGCTTGATTGATGAAATGATCTAATCAGCAGTGATTTTCTAACTGGCAAAGTGCCTCTTAAATTTGGACAAAAAGTTACTGCAGTTGTGGCAGAAGATAAAACATCCCATGGATTGAAAGCAGTCAAAGTAAGAGTTGTATCAGTTTGGGGACTTGTCTTATCCCATGGGGGGCGTTCAACCTTGTTTTTATTATTTATTCAACTTCTATGTGGTGACCAGATTTAGTGGATGGAGAGTGGAATTTGAAGTCTAACTTACAGATCATGTGGGATGTTCATTCTTATCTTTGTAGTGGCTTCTGTTTATAAAAGTATAAATTGTACATCTGTTCTTCAGCATTTAAAAATATGGTTAAAAATGGTAATTATTAGAGTCTATTCTATCCTGCAACTTCCTTTTATTCACCCCAGTAACGAATTTCTGCATTTGTTGAACTGAAATTGCTAGGTGAACAGATACGCATGTTAATCATTTTCTAAAGATGGCTTTATTGAGTTATAATTTACCTACTAGATGATTCTTCACTTTTAAGAGCACAGCTCAATGACATTTTAGTAAATTTACAGAGTTGTGTAACCACCACCTCAGTCTAGATATTTCCCATTATAAAGAGTATAATCAAATTATGCTTCAGGTTTATTTTACTAATTGACACTGTCAGTAGCAGACTGTGAGACTGCCTGTTTGCCAATTTGGGAAGGATGGAAATATGGTTAGTTTTTGAAATCTTTGGCAGTATGAGAAGAGAAAAACAGTCTCATAATTTTATTTGAATTTCTTTAAGTGTTGGTGAGAGTAGAGCAACTTTTCTTAGAGCTATTTCTTTATTAGGAACTTTACTGCTCTTTTTGTGCTAGAGAAATTAGAGCTTTGTTAAGAAATGTATTGTATGAATATTTGCAAATATTTCTTATAAGACTGCTGTCTTTCAACTTTGTTTTATGGTATTTAATTTTTTTTGTTGTTGTTTTTTTGGCGGCTGGCCGGTACAGGGATCCAAACCCTTGACCTTGGTATTATCAGCACCATGCTCTACCGAGTGAGCTAACTGGGTAGCCCTAATCTTTATATATACCATAAATGGATCTATCTTATTCATAAGGCTTTTTGGTTGAATAAGAATCCATACAAAGGCTTATAACACTTAATTTACACAAATATCACTTAGGTTTTCCTCTGAAAGTTGCTTATTTGTTTATTTGTGTCTAAATATTTATTCTGCCTGGAATTGATTTAGATGTTGCAATTGAGAGAAAGATCCAGATGTCGTTTTGCCAATGACTACCCTGTTGACACATACCTTTAATGCAATAATCCACTTTTCCTCTACTGACTAGAAATGCCACTTGATCATGCACTACATTTCCATAAGCACTTGAAACTGTAGGAACTTCCTATCATGTTCATTTGATTGTGTTATCCTGCAGGTATGATCAAGTGGCTTGAAATACTGAAGCATTATTACATGTTGCTAGCCTGGTTTCTCTGTTCAAACATTTGTTCAAGTTTTTGGAATTTTCCTGGCTATTCCCACATGTTGGTTTTTCTGTATCAATTTACAAATAATTGTGCATAGTTCCCCCACTCTTAACAATAACAACAACAACAAAACCCATTGGGATTTTTAAATTGGGATGACTTTGAATTTATAGATTTAATTTAGGGAGAACTGAACGTCTCTCCTCTTACATGCTTCTGAATTGTTCTATCATTTTCTTCGAAAAAATTCTGTATATTTCCGGCCAAGTTTATTTCCCAGATTTTTAATATTTTTTTCCAATCATCAATATACATTATAATTTAAATTATTTATTTAACTTTTAAAACTAAACTTTTAATTTTAGGATAACTTAAAATCCTATATATTACAGTATTGATTTTTATTATCTAATTTGGTAGATGCAAACTTACTGAACTCTTTTTTGTCCTTATTTTAAGTGGTTGAAATGTACTTTACTATTATTTGGATAGCAACTGAATGAATGCTTAATATAAACGTTCTTTAAATTTGAATAGTTGCTTATAAACTTAGAATCATACATTAATAATTCCAACTCTAAAAGGATATAAAATGAGAAATAAAAATCACCCTCCATTCCTTCCTGAGCAGCTTTTATTCCTCACACATGGTACTTGTTTGGTTTTTACCTCTGGAAATAGAAACCTTCTTGTCATGGGCACCTGAATAAGGTGGGTAATATTTTTCTACCTTTTCTTGACTTAGCAATATTAACCAGTATTTGTTGACTTTGTGTCATGAAAGAGACAGCCATTTTTTTGACATGTATAATGGGAAGTAGTATGATTTCAGAATCTTAAAAAAGGATTATAACATTTATTTTTCTTTTTTTTTTTTTTTTTTTTTTTTTTTCTTTTTCGTGACCGGCACTCAGCCAGTGAGTGTACCGGCCATTCCTATATAGGATCCGAACCCGCGGCCGCTGGGAGTGTCGCCGCGCTCCCAGCGCAGCACCCTCCCGAGTGCGCCACAGGCTCGGCCCGGATTATAACATTTAGAACATATGAGAGTTCTTCAAAAAGTTCCTGGAAAATAGAATTAGAAAATAAGAGGAAAATTTCCATGAACTTTTTGAAGACCCCTCATGCAGTATTTATGCCTATTCAGCACTCACTGGCCCTTTTAAATAGAATCTCATCAATTTTTCAGACTCCCATCAATTTTAAGGCACAAAAATAATTTAATAATCGAAATTTAAAGTATACATCAATAATGGCTGTCCTCTTGATTTCAGAAATGTTGAAATGTGAAAAAATTTGGGCACTTTGGAATAGAAGAAAGACTGGTTATGGTTCTTACCTGCTCTCCATTTTATCAGAATGTATAATACTGACAGATATTTGAAATATCTTAGTTTTGGTAAAGAAGTGTCCTCTGTGTTACATTTCTAGATTTTTTGAAAATTAAGAATGATGGATTTTTCAAATGTTTTTTTTAGCACCTTCAAGATCTTCATCTAGTTTTTTTTCCTTTTAAGGCATTTACTTTTAAATTTTATTTTTTATCATTAGCATGTTTGTTATTACAAATTCTGATTTTTTCTTTATGCTACTGGCAACGTAGAAAATATGAATCATTTTCCTAATTGTGAGTCATTTTTACTTTATGGGAAAATCCCCATTTGGCTATGATGCTTCATCGTTCTTGTAATGTTTTACTGGATTTGTTTCCTTACTTTTTATTTAGATTTTTGCATTTACATAAATGGAATTGATGTACAGTTGTCTCTCTTTATGTTCTTTTTAATCACTTTTTGGAGTCACCATTATACTGGATTAATATAAGTAACTGCGAGCGTTCCTTCATTCTTTATATTTCTGCACAATTTAACATGAGAAGTATACATTCCATGATGATTATAAAGGAATCATCTATCAAGGCACTTTAAGACTGGAACTCATTGAGGGATGGGGTTGTGTGGGTGGGGTACCTTTTCATTTCTTCCAAAGTTAGTACTTTATTGCATCTCTCTCTCTCTCTCTCTTTTTGGTGTTTGTTGTAATAACAAAACCTGTAAATCTGCCTATATTTCCTCCTACTCTCTCCTTCTCCCATCCTATTAGAATGGAAAAGCTGTCCCTTCTCCTAAGGCCAAGCCTCTGTAACTGTGTTTTGGATCCCATGCCCTTTGCTTTCTCCAAACCCTTTCTTATATTATTGAGTGTCTCTTCTCTTCCAGTCTTTTTAGGCTTTCACTGTTTTAAGAGCCAGTATCCATCAGTATTTAAACATGGCCAAATCTTAGCTCACACAATTCAATTACCAGCCCTCAAGATTGATTTTTCTTTTAGCTTCCCCTTCCCCTTTGCTGTCAGGCAACTTGTCGTATGTCATCCCACGTAAGTCTGACTTCCTCATCCACCTACACAGTATGAACCCAAAACTATACTTGCTCGGGAATGCGGAAGGCACTTTTTAGGGAATGTAAAATTTGAGCTCCAGACTTTGCCTATTTTTATAGATGATTCTTTCAATATCTTTTGCTGGGAAGAGAAGCAAAGAAATGAGGCTGAAGGGGAAATAAGATCAAAGGAGGTTTATTTATTTCTTTATTTGTTTTTAAGATAGGAGAGTCTGAAGGATGTTTGTCTGTTGATTCATCAGAAAGAGAAAAAAATGTTGATATATCAGGAAGAGAAGCAATAAGTGTAGGACCAAAGTTCCCCTGGAGACAAGAGGGAATGGTACCATTTTCAGTGGAGAGTTCGGCCCTGGGTAAGGGCTTGGACCTCCTATTGTTTCAGGAGAGAAGGCAAAGAAAGCCTGGACAGGTACTGAGAGGTTCATATAGGAGCTCCGGTGGAATGGCCTTAGTTTCCTCACAGAAATAAGAGGCAAGACTTGCGTATCTGTGTTTACTATTTTTTCACTAATGTACATAAGGTATTTGTGTAATTAGAAAAAATAAAATTGTGATGGTATAGTTTTGGGGTTTAGAGAGTTTTAGGTTTTGGGAAAGCATATTTACTAGGAACTAGAATAATATTATCTGGTAGTATTGAGTGTCCAGTGATATTTGTGTCCCTCATTGTAAATGGATCTAGATAGTGGAATTTGGTGTTTTTATTTTTACATCAGTCCACTTGTTGGGGAAAAGGAGGAGAATGGCTGGGTAGTTGGGCTTTTATGGGCTTGGAGTTTTGTCATCTGAGAACGACAAATTGAATGAAGTTTAAGAACTGATAGTGTTTGAAAGGGAAAAGGATCTGAGGAGAGAGAGTGGGAGTTTGACATGAAACGGGGGAAGGTTCAGTCTGCGGTATGGCTGTGAGCTAGTGTGGAGTCAGGGAACAGAGTGGTCAGAGGGTGCTATGGATCATCCACTTGAATACTGATAGAAGTGGTGGTAGATTGATAGATGGGAGCCTGATGCTTCATTTCTCAACAAAAATGAAAGAGGGGAACTGACCTTGAGATCGGTATTGACAGTTCGAAAGAAACCAGTTGAGAAATGAGACTAGGTCTTAAACTAGGCTAATCACAAAAAGAAACATGAAAATGACTTTGCACCTCCATGGATCAAGTTTCCATTGGAAACTTTTGAACAAGAAATTCCACTCCTAGGAGTTTAGCGTACAGAAATAAATCAGGCAAGTAGGCCGTGTGTTAGGATAGAAGCCAATGTGGTCATGTGCCAGGTAAAGTGGTGTGTTTTCCATGCACAATTTTACTCAAATATCTCTATAGTAATGCCTTAGTCCATTTTCTGTTGCTATAACCTGGTACCCTAACCTGGGTAATTTATAAAGAAAATACATCTATTTCTCACCGTTCTGGGGACTGGGAAGTCCAAGAGCAGGGCTTTGGCATCTGGCAACAGCCTTTGTGATGTGTTATCCCATGGAAGAAAGGAGGAAGTGATAACGTCAGACGGAGAGGGGAAATCTGGCTGAATTCATCCCTCATCATCACCAGGAATCCTGTCCCTTGATATCAGGAACCCTTTCCCTCGATAACTAAGCCCTCACCTCTTAAATCACCTTAAATCATCAATGAAATTAATTGTGAACTTGGAACTGTTGAACAATCTGCTTCAGTCTAAAAGACATGCATATATGAGTAGCTCTAAGGTTAGGAAGACATGCATGCACATTAGATTTAAGGTTAGGGAGACATGCATGCCCAATTACATTTAAGTTTAGAGATTAGATTTAAGGTTAGAGAGTACATATTTACTTCACTCAGTAACTCACTGCTGCCGTAACAAGTTGAACAATGGTAACACTTTAAAATCTAGTAGATTATGTTTTATTACATCAAGCACTGGAGGGGCGAACAAACTTGGCATTTTAATACACCAGTGCCACTCTCAGCAAACTTAGGCACGGTAATCATCTCTTCATGATTTAAGATTTGTGCCAAGAATTACAAATTGCATTTCATTTGTATCTTGTGCTATCACTTTAAGTAGCTGATTATGGGACTTCTTGTGTATACTACT
Source organism: Cynocephalus volans (assembly GCF_027409185.1). Classification (NCBI taxonomy): domain Eukaryota; kingdom Metazoa; phylum Chordata; class Mammalia; order Dermoptera; family Cynocephalidae; genus Cynocephalus; species Cynocephalus volans. The sequence continues at coordinate 148,630,368 of NC_084478.1, forward strand.
CCCATGTTGTAAGTTAGATGCTTAAAGGAAAAACATTAAAAAGTCCTGTCAGACTCCTAGGATATTGTTGTTTAGTGCTGATCCCATCATAGCTCTCTTTTCTGATTAAATTATTTGGACATGTTATGTTTCTGGTAACAGCCTAAAATGAAACATGATTTTTCTATGATTTAATCAGACATAATTTTTAAAATGTTGGTCTTATAGGAATCAATAATGTAGTTTTCTTCTTCCACAATCCTACTTTTAAAACTGCACAGATAAATGGGGGTTTACCATGCTATTCAAGCATTATCAATATCATATGAATTGATAACTATGTCTATAAAAATTAAAATCACATATTATTGACATTTAGATATTTCATCTATGTCCCTAAATGTTTGCGTGTTTACCAAAATACTGTTATGGAGGAATCTTCTCTTTGGGAAAATGGGGCATAACCTTATACTTAGCTGGATTCATTGAGGTTTACCTCCTCAAAGAGGCATTTCCTGAACATCTCAGCTTATGTATCATCCAGTTGTTCTCTATTTCATTTTTAGTTCTTCTTTTTAAAAATGTATTGCTTCTCATGATATGAAATTAACTTATTTACATTTATTACTTATCTCTCTGGACTGGAATGAGAGGTACACGAGGGCAGAAACTATGGTTTGTCATATGAAACTCCAGGCAGTAACAAAGTTTGTAAGAGTGAGGGGAAAGGAAGGATCAAGGTAAAGGCAAAAGCAGCTGGAGTGGAAAAGGTGTTCAGTTTCTTTAGTTGTCTAATTGCTATGGTTTGAATGTGTCCCGTAAAGTTCATGTGTTGAAAACTTAATCCCCAAAGAAACAGTATTGAGAGGTGATATCTTTAAGAGGTAATCAATTCATGAGGGCTCTGCCTTCACAAACGGATCGATGCCATTATCTTGGGAGTGCATTGGTTATTTTGGGAGTGGTGTCCTTAGAAAGGATGAGTTTGATCTCCTGCTCTCTTGCACAGACTCTCACTGTGCAATGCCTTCCACCAAGACATGACTGAGCAAGAATGCCCTCACCAGTGTGACTCCTCATTCTTGGATTTCTCAGCCTCCAGAACTGTGGGCCAAATCATACCCAGTCTGTAACAGCAACACAAGATGGACTAAGACATTAACGAAATCAGTTCTTTGTGGGCTATTTTTTTCATAAAGTGGGTATGTGTAAACCAAGAGCCACCCACATTGATGCGCATTATCCAAGAAACACAAAAGAAAAAATATTTGAAGTGAGAAGGAATCCAGTTTATTTGGATAATTCTTCTTTAAGTTCCAAAACAATAATATTTACTCACTAGGTTTTTTGCTTATAATGTTTGCTCAACTTCAATTTGTTCTATTTTTATTTCAAGAATCAAAACACATATTGAGGGAAAAAAAATACTCCACTGTTTCAGGTTCTGTCAAAACACAGATTTTTTAAAATGTAACTGAACTATAAAAACTTTATTAAAAATAAGACTTTTTTCTTTTTTAAAATAAATTAAAACCCATGAAACAAAAATATCACAAAAACAACATCAACAGAATCTGAAAGTTGTTTAAAGAGTGTCCCCACCAAGAATATTTAACTTTCGGTTTACCTAATAGAAATATTTTACATGATATAAATCAAATGGCTGAGGCAAATATAAATAGAATGGCTGATGTTCCTTTTTTGAGTAACAGTTAATATCACTGCTTTCATAATTGTTCAGGTGTTCTAATTCTGACAGACTATTTATATGGGGAAAAACATCTAATCTTGCTTCTCAAGTGTGTAGTTACATACTGCATCCTGTTGTCCTACAAGGATTATTACTATTACTTGTGGCACGTCCAAAAAGAAAAAAATATATATAACCAGAGCATGAAAATACTTGTACTAGTGCTGCATTATTTAAATTACTGCAATCAGTCTAAACTGCTTGAGCATAGATGTTATTCCACATTATTTGATACAAAATCATTAGAAGAACCATTTAAATTGTGAAATACAAATACGAAAGAAACAATCTTGTAGAAAGGACTCTGGCTATTGTGGAAAAAGTCTTTAAAAGTGCTTTAATTCCAGTATAATGATCTAAAACGGCTTCCAATATAAATTTTTTTTAAAAAACCCTCTCCTCAAGGAAACGCTCAATATATGCAAACCGATTGTTCTATTAAAAATATTTAACAAGTAAAAAACATTGAAATTAAAGAATTCACCACACCAGACATAGTAGAATTGTAAATTATATGAATAAAGTGTCAAGAATTATGAAATTACTGGTCACCTCAATCAAATGTCACAATGCCATAAACAATATTAAAAAGCATCAGAAACACAAATCTAGTTTTAAAGATTTTACCACTAGTGCTTAACCTTTATCGTATTCAATGTTGTATTAACTCCCCTTACAGATGCATGGAAATACTTTTGCTATTTCAGATGTTCGAAATGGATTTCCTGTCACCTTTTGTGATAAACTGTTGCATTTATATCTTTTATAAATGACTATATGATTTTTATTTACTATCACACTTACATGCATTTAAAAATATTAAATGTTAAAATTAAAATATATTTAAGTAAAATATAGTTGGACAAACTTGTTAAATCTCCTTTACTTCAGTACACAGAAGACTATTTTCAATGCCATGGCTGAAAGGCTTCTTGCTGCCATGGAGCTGGAGAAAAAAAAACACACAAAGATTTAGGTAAGTTAAATGATGTAGATTCGTGGTTAATAGTGGAGAGAACAGTGGAAAGAACCTGAGTTTAAGTTAGAGCCAATGAACTCAGAGTTCAAATTGCACATCTGTCCTTTATTAGCCTTAGGATCTGAGGACAGTTTTTTAAGGCTCTCCGAGGGGTACTTTCCTACTCTGTAAAAGAACCGTATCTCTACATCTCTCTCAGGTATCCTGTGAGAATTAAATGTAATAAAGAATGTAACCTGCACACAGGGCTCACGTAAGCACTTTCCTTTAGTTTCATCTTCTGGTGGTGAATACAAGCATCATGAGCAAAACACTGATAAATAGGTCAAAACGATTTTCACGTCTTTTAAAAGATGCAGTGCCTGTGCCAGAGGTGATCTCTATGGATCCTTTGCACTCATGAAGACTTTTAAGATGTGTTTATAACATTGCAAGTGCCTCCTGATCTTTTTTTAGAGCGACTTTTAGATAGTATAGTAAGTACAGGGGTACTTCAAAAAAATTCATGGAAAGATTAGTATTATCTTTTAATTCTATTTTTCCATGACCTTTTTAAAGTACCCTTGTAAATAACTTTCTTTTTCATTTTCATTGGTCTAATATTATTCAAGGAGGAAACAATGAAGATTTTTGAGTCATAGCTGAACTTGATTCTAGAGCTATCTTTTTGAACATCAAAAACAGCTTAACTATTAAGAACACAAGAAATCCCAGACTATAAGAACCTTTATGAAACAATTACAATCAAGATTTCCTATTTCAGAAATTAAAGTGTCTACTTTAATTCACAGGTTTGCCGCATCTACAATGCTTGGAGTTCATTATTACAGCATCAGCGATAATATCAAATTAATCAGAAAGGAAAAAGCAAGGTCATATGTGGGCATTTCAAAAAGTTCATGGAAAAATACAACTAAAAGATAATGTGTCTTTCCATGAACTTTTTGAAGAGCTCTCATTCTTTCTCCCTCTCTTCTTTCTCCCCTACTTTATAGCTTTTCTCAGATTCCAAGATAAAAACATTTCTAGTCCCCTTTAAATTCATTTGGTGGGGCAGGGAGGGAAGGAAAAGATACACAGATTATTACAACACCTAACCTAACACTTACATGCCTTATCATGTGAGAAAAGCGTGCAAAAAGTACTAGAGAAGTACCAGGGGGATTGTCATATGACAGAATAAGTAGGTGAAAGTGGGGGGAGATGAGGATGGATGTACAGGATGGTGAGGGGCTCCACATTGCAAGCTAAAATATTTGAATTTTATCCAATAGGTTATAGTGAATCAGTGGTAACTCCAATGTAGAGGTGCTGACATGTTCAGATGTCTTAGAAACTGAACAATGGGGAGTTCCGGTCAAGATGGAGGAATAGACGGTCCCCAGCGTCTCTCTCTCCCACAAATCAACCAAGTTATAACTATCAAAATGCAACATCAACCCAAGCTGAGGCTGCTGGAGCACAGGGGAAGAGGAGGAGAGACCCACGGAGTTCATGAAGGTGGGAGGAACCATGATGAGAGAAAGAAAGAACTGCTCTGAGTGTTTCAGGCCACAGCCACTTTAATGCTGTAACTGCTGAGTGCATGGAGCAGGAGCCGGCAGAAGCAGCAGCTGTGCCCTTCAGATGGAGTTACCCGGAGGCAGCAGGCAAGAAGAGGGCCGTGGTGGCTCCCAGGACTGCAAGACCACTAATAGGGCTCCCGTGGACCCACGCAGGTGTGAGGATACAGAACAACTGAATAAATGAAGCCATTCAGAGGCCATTGAGTCATCTCAAGGGACTGGTGCAGGGTCCATCCCACGGGAAGTGTTTGGAGCATAGGCAGTGGGGGAGAAGGGCCCAACTGAAGAACACTGGGACACAGCAAGCGCAGACGATCTGCCTCCCAATCAGTGCAAGACCACTCAGAGAGGACTGGTTGGGAATACGGAATTGCAAGGGGTGCAGTTTGATGAAAAAACTCAGGCCCAGATCAGAGTTTCTACACAACACTGATCCACCAGGTCTCTGGAGAGCCAGAAGTACCTATAAGGTCAACCATTAAACCCTGAGCTGCACAAAAAGCCTTCCCTAGGGAAACAGCAGCAAAGCAGGAATTTGCTCAACCACACAGCTCAAGTACCGGTTCCCACAGGAAGTTCTGCCGTTTTAGAAGTAAGCAAAGGACAAAAAATTAGTTCTAGCCCAGGCACACCACCAGCACCTTGGGGCCTGCCTGGGAACTGGAGGCTTGGAGCCAGGGACCAGAGCGCACTCCCACATCCAGGCACACCGCGCCAGTGCCTCAGGGGCTGCCCAGGGACCTGGTGCATGAAGAAGGGGACCAGACACACCCCACAACCAGGCACACCACCAGCACCAAGGAACATGCCAAAAACATCACCTCCATATGGGTGGCCCACCACAACCACCGAAAAACCATGGCTGCCTCAAAAGTGGCTAGATGCCACAACCACCATGCAGATGGTCTGCCAACCACTAGAGAGCTTTGACACAAGGAGAGTCACCAGCAGAGATAAAGAGAAGAGGATGTCTCTCTCCACAAAGCCCACTTCAGAGAGACAGAAGAAGCATCTGCTGTATGATAATATTGAGGGATCTGATCACACCTCTCAGCATTGGACAGATCATCTAGGCAACAAATTAAGAGAGTAAACATTATTCTTTCAGAAGGAGAGAAAAAATCTAGGGTAATTAGAGGGGGGAGGGGGAGGGAGTGGGGGCGGGGAGAGATTGGACAAGGAGCATAAAGAATAATTACGATTTGTAACAATATATATGCTAGTAATATTGATTTGATCAACATATCTCAATGTTGAACCCCCAAAATATGTATAATCTATTTTGATTCAATAAATAAAATGAATTAAAAAAAAAAAAAAGAAACTGAACTATGTCAGTAGGCTGCTGCCTGTCCAACTCAGACAAATGGCCTCTTAATTTTTTCTACGTATTAATTTCTAAGATTGTCCAGGTTTGGAACAATATTTTAAACAAAATTCTCTTGCATTTCTGTTTAAGATATTAAGAGATGACTAACTTTATTTAATGTACATTTTCTCTCCAATGGTGGAACATTTGGGTGTTAATGTATAACTATGGTTTCAATTAAGTGCAGAATTAACATTTGTTTTTCAATTTTGCTTTAACTCTAGTAAATGTACATTTCAATTTAATGAAAAACCTATTTTAATCATGATATTTTACAAATAGAATTGTGTTTAAAGGAGAAAAATTTTCAAGTTCTGAGGTAAACTACCAAGTTCTTCTGCCACTACATTTCAATTAACTCCATTCACTTACACCAAGTTATCCTATTAGAATAGTGAAAGAGAAAGGTTGCTTTATATGATTCAAGTTTCATTTTCCACCTTGGTTTTTTACTCTTCCTCCAATTATCGAAATAATGTATGTTTCACAGTAGGAAATCTAGAAAAACACGCTACATACCCCAAATTTTATGACCTGGAGGTAGACAAGTTAAAATGTTGGTGTATTTCATTTCAGTATTTCTATGCATGTCTTTACGTAGGTAAATTTATAGTTTTAAAAACTGTCATGCCATTAAAAACTTTTATAAACCCTTTAATAGTTGCATCACTTTTCACTGGATTGCTATAATTTACTTCACTATTCATTAAAGTTGGATTTTACTGAAGGACATATTAGTGATGTCAGAGTTCTTTAAATTTAATTTCTGACTAGATTTCCACCTGACAACACAATTCAACTCTACTTGATATATGAACAATTCTACAAATCTGCACAGAAAAATGACTGTCATATATCACTTATATTACAAGTAATTCACTTACTGTGATTTCCATTTATATAAATGTACAAATTTAAATGTAAAGACTCAGTGAAGCAAGCATTAAAACTTGTGAAACTCACCATACATCTGAGGAACTTCTGGCAACACACCTGGATTAGGAGGGTAAGAGTATGTAGCTTGCAGTAATGATTCAGGAGATTCATAATGTGAAAAAATTGGCTGCTGATAATTATAAGAAATAGGGATCTGAGATTGAAAATACCCATTCACTGGCACAAAGTCATTTGCTTGTGGCTCCCCAGAAGTGTAACCAAAACACTGAGTGTGTGGAAGATTGGAAGGTGTGTTCTGGACAGTACTTGCAACTGTAGTCAGCATCCCAGAAGGTGGCTGCATTTCATGCAATGTCATCCCTTGGCATGTCAGGGTTATGGCATTGCTGCTGCTGTTGCTGTAATGATAAACACACCAAGCATAGTATGGATATGAAGTTCCAAATGAATGCTCAAAAGAATTATATATTGGGGTGCATGCAGACTGTGCCTGGTCATTCCATTATGTGGCAGCATTCTGAGTTAGAAATTTGGAAGTTTCATGATCCTGCTGTTCAGAAAAAGAGTACTGTGCTGTTTGATTCACATTAAATGTTGTGCTTCCAGATGCTCCAAAAGATATAGTACTGGAATCCAATGCATCCTTCTTATGTTTTTCCTCAGACTCAGTTTTTGCAAGCTGTGCTTTATTTATTTGCAGCACAGGAATTTTATTTTGGATAACTATGGGTTCTGGAGAATTGATGAATGTGGAATTTTTAATAGATGAATTTACTGTTTCGTTATCTTGAAGTTCAAGGACTGTGCCATTCATTTCTAGATTGGTATGGACATCCCTCACAGAACAGAAAATAGGCTTTGAACACACTGATGCACTAAGCTCAAGAGAAATATCGGTTCCTGGTTTTATGTTTGAAAGACAAGATTTCTGTCCAGGATCTGGGGAATTTTTAGGAAATTTATGTAAAGTGCTTCATGGTCTTTGGAAAAGGTGTCATCTACACCTTTCTGGTCACAAATCGCAAAGGAACTACAGTCTTTATCACATTCTGTTTCAGCAGCACTAGAATTCACATTTCTTTTCTTCATGCTATTTAACTTTCCCTGTTGTCCGGTGAAGTGTTCTGATGTATCAGACAAAATTTCAGTTGTATCTATTTTGTTTTCTGACTTTGATGTGCAAGTGTCTTTCAGGTTCTTTAAAGGTAAAAGTGAGCCAGGTAGTGATCTTTGCATTTCAGTCTTTTTTGGAGATGCATGGTTTCTTTTCAGCTTGTCAGATGAACCTGATCCTATTTCATCTCCACTTTGGGGACGAGATCCTGTATTCCTATGAAGTGTAACACATACATACAACAACTTTAAATATACAGAGTCACAAAATTTTAAAAGAAACACATTTGAAATTATTATTCAGGAGAACAGTTCTCACAATTTATATTTTCTCATTCTATTGGCAGCATACGAGTAACATATTTTACCAGTTTCACTCCCTTGGTTTGAATTTAGATACTTTTTCCTGCTGAAGATGACATACTCCACATTTCAAATATATTTCCAATATTGTAATAAACTATTTTGTGCTTTGGATATTTCCTGATAGAGGCTTTTAAAAGTAGGAAACTATCATTATTCAGTTGTTCAGTGTAGTTGCTAAGTCATATGTCTCCAACCCGTTCACAATGTTCATTACTTTCAACTAGCTATATAGAACTTGTGAAACCACCAGCTGTGCACACCTCCTCCACACCCATCCAAATGATCTTTTCCCCGTTATAACAAACTAATTTTTTTTTTTTTTTTTTTTGCTGGTCCATCTTTGAGAACGGGCAAAGCAGATCTCCAAAATTTCTTGCCAATTTAATATCGTTGACATTCTTAACTAAATTTAGACAGTCTCGAGCAGGCTGAGAGAAGCATCCATTATGGCAATGTCTAGAGCCAGAGAGTTAATACAGGTCCCCAAGATAATTATATTTTTTGGTGCTCTATAAAAGTCTTTGAATTATATGTGGGAAAGAGTATGTTGAAAAGGGGGAAAAAGTGCTACTTCTTTAGAGTTGAGAGAATTTCATCTTTGGCCTGGAATTTGTATATCCACCTCAGGAAACTAGAAGTCTCATAGTTTACTGAATCCAGCCTCCTCCAAAGGTATTTCAATAATCATCTAAAACATCATCCAACTCCATATAATACTTCGAGTTCCCCGAACGTATAATTTGACTTTATCACATTTCCAGGGATGCTTCGGCGATGTCTTGACTTTATATATTGGTAGTTGCCTGGACTATCTGTCCCTTTGTGTATTTCCTTAGAAGATAGTCATTTCCATGATACTAGCACCCTATATTAATCTTTTATTAGAATTCATTTTTTCTGCTATGTGAGTCACAGCTTGATTCTTTGAGAAGCGAATACCACTTATACTTAGTTAACAAAGCTAAGATGATTACAAAACTAGTTATGTTATCCCTCTAATAGCCTATTTGTTTTTATGTCACTATACAACTATTTAGAGAGTCATATATGCTAGGAAAAAAATTCTAGAAATGCAGTAAATGAAATGTTTTATTTAAAGAAGCAAAACCAAGTAACACAGAAATGAGGTTGCTTATTTCTCCTTTTTATATTACTCATTATCCTTCACAAAATGGAAAAAAATGAAGCCAGTCACAAATTGAAAATCTCAGAGTTGAATAAAACCAGAGATGTTGATCAATCCAGTGGTGTCACTTCATGTCAAAATGAGAAGCACATAACTAAATGCAGTGAGTTTTTCATAAAAATAATTTATTCACTTTAAAGAACTAGCCTTTGAAATTTTATGGTCTTAAAACATCATTTTATAAAATAGTACTATATTTATAATATGTGTGTGTGTGTCCATGACACACACACACACACACTATTCATTTTAATGTTCCCAGTTAGTTACGTACGCTGGCAATTCATATCTCTTTACGTAATTTTGAAATTTGGCTGATGTGTCATATACACAAATTTTAAAAAAAGGTAATCTGATCATACGTCCTCATATTTCCTTTTAAGATAAACCAGTTCCTAAGCCCCATCAGTTCTTTAAACAATGTCTGTCAAATACAAACTTTCCCTATTCTGTAAAACAATCCACCCTTTTCCTAAGCCTTGGCTAACTTACTTCTAAATGTACTCAGAATCTTCTTATCCTTTAAATCACTGAAAAAACACATCTTCCATGACGTTAGCTTTCATTACTTACGGAATGAAGTTCAAACTCCTTAGGCCTAATAAAGGCACCGTATAACCTGAAACAAATTTCCTCTCCTTCCTTAGCTTCCTCGTATTCCCTAAGTTACATGTATGATCCTATATAATTATATAAATAATTATTTTATTCTTGTTCCTTAAAATTTGCCCAATTTTTTTAAGATTTTCTTCTGATATGGCTGATGCCAACTCCTACCTTAGGTGCTTGAATGTTGCCTTTTCTCTGTTGATTTTTGTGATGTTTTTCATGTTAACCTATGTTTAAAAGATACAAAGAAAATCTACATTGGTGATGACAAACTATAACATAAATATTTATTATTTTAACATCAGATATTTGCAATTTTTTTTTCTGCCATCATCTAAGATTAAACTCATTAATGATCCCTCCAACCCCCCCCCAAAACAGTGACTCGGCTGGACTTCCCATATTTTGCACATGTTTGGAACGACTTTCTTTTTTTAAAAGAAATTTGCAACATTCTTCTTATCCTCACATCTTAAAACTGAGTGGAGTCTATTTATGACTGCTCCCTTTTTTGTATACTTTTTAGTAAACCAGTCACTAAGCCCCATCAATTCTTTAAGCAATGTCTGTCAAATACGAATTTTCTTTTTTATTCTGTAAGCCATGGCTGACTTACTACTTCTAACTATACTCCGAATCTTCTTACCCTTTAAACCACTGAGAAAACACATTTCACATGGCATTAGACTTCAAATATACAGAGTGAAGTTCAAACTCCTTAGGCCTATACTTAAGGCTAATGTGAAACCTCCTTTTTCTCCATCCTTAGTGTACTCTTGCCCACTCTATTAAATTGTTCCAATTCTAAACTCATTTCTCGAATGATGTCAATAAGCATTGTGTCCTGTGTCTTTGCTCACATTATTTCCTATAACTTAAATACCCTCTTCATTTTTACTTTCATTTGGTAACATTTTTTTCCTTAAGGGAAAGCTTTGGTCTGTGTTCTTCCATACAATAAATAAAACTTCTCTATCAATCCAAGCTTTCTTTTTTTTTTTTTTTTGCTTTTCTTCTCAATACCTACACTTTTTTGAGAACCACCCTCACTTTACTCTTGATGGGGAGTACACACCGTTTTCTTGTGTTTTTGAAGTATGTCTATATGCCAGTTGTTTACTAGGTGTTTTCTTATAAATGTAGTGTGATCGACGGTGATTAGATTCATAGTCTTTAGAACCAGTTTAACAAATACAGTCAGAGCAAGCAGAGGAAAAAAATCCTACTTTTCATTTTGCATATAGGGCTCTGTTTCTGTACTTCTGAACTAAGAAATTCTTGAAAGGCTGCGAGAGAAGCCTCTGAGTGTAGAGCAAGGGCAACTGTTAGTATGGGCTCTGGGACTTCACTGCCTGGTTTAAGATCTGGGCTCTCCTATTTTCTAACTCTGTGATCTTGGGAAAGTTATTTCATCTTTCTATGCCTCAGTTCCTCACTTTTAAATAAGATAATAATAGTGCGTAGCATACATCATAAGGTTTTTGTGAAGAAAAATGAGTTAATATTTATACAATTCTTAGAACAGTGCCAGGAACATAATAAATGCTAAATAAAGTGTATTAATATGCACTTAAACAGGAATTCTTCTAACTCTTTGGTAATCATCTATTTAAAAATATCTATCCTATTTCCCATCTGGATGATAATAGTCAAATAGACAGGCTTCTCTAGCCAGTTTTTAATTTTAACAACATTGGACATGTTTTACAGATGCTACTCAGTAAGCACTTGGTCACTCATTTAACTCACATTCATAGTATTCATAATACTGGAGTTCCCTTAAGAAGCTATTAAAATTCATGTGCTTCCAAGAAATGTTTTCTAAATACAATAATTTTTATATTTAAAAAATATCCAATACTTTAGTTAGTAAATTCATTTTGCAAGGCATTATTTAAAGCATTCTCTACTTTTATAAATTTGCGAACTACTTGTTTGCTTAAAGAGTAGATTTGTTCTCAAAAAAATACTTAACACAGGTTTCATTTTAAAACAGTCATACCTTTGGCTTTTTACAAGTGGAAATAGTATTTTTCTCTTGTTCCTGATAGTTTTCACATTTGTCTACAGTGATAGGTCGTTTTTTAGAGGAATTTGAAATGTTTTTCATTATGCACTCTGAAACTGAGGGTGCCTTCACAGAAGTAACGAATTTTTTGACATTTTCTCCATGTTTTATAACATGAGTATTCATCTTTTCTTTTCTCTTCAGTTGTAAAGTCTTCCTTCTGTTCCATTGCATTTGACATAAGATAAAGGAAATGGTTAATTTAGAATTTTTAGCGCATGTAATCTTCATAATTTCGATTGTTTTCATGACTTTCACAATATGGGCCATTTTTCCTAAATCTTTGCGAAGGGCAGCCATTACATTTTCGAGCAGTGTAGAAAACTGACAATAGTTGTATTCTAACTCTGTCACAGTGCTTCCATAATTTATGGATGCTGTAAATGGCACAAAGTCAATATATGTGGAAAAGGAATACTTAGACTTCTTTAGAAGTTTTTTTATTTCTGAAAGTTCCTCAAGTTCTCTTGAGAGCAAATGAAGAGCATATGAGCAATTAACAGCTTCACTATCTTTGTAGATAATAGCCAGATCTTCCTTAAGTTCAGCAATAGCAGTCTCTATCTCTTTCCAAGTGCAATCTGCTGAGTTATCTTTAAGAAATGAAAAAGCAGCCATTTTTTCTTGGCAGTGAATTAGCTCAGGAAGAAGTGACAAATCAAACCAAAGCATACCTCGAAACCTCTGTCTGTCTAGTTTCTTTGCCATTACATTTTTAAGAAAGTGAACTGTTTCTGAAACCATGACAATTTCAATGTATGTTTCAATGGCTGCAGATTTTAACATTATAGCCCCTTGCTTGTGTTTTTTCACCATATCCAAAGCATTGTCTTCTGTTATAAAAACATTATCTATTTTATCTTCTTGCAGCACCTGAAAGTATTTTTTAAAAATTTCTAAGTGATCTGTACATCTCAAAGTGAGCTCCTGTAGTTTCTTAATGTCTGCAAGTTCAGCTTGATCTAATATTTCGCTAATAAAACAAATATCTGGGTATGAAAGCAAAGTACCGCTAAACCTACAGTTTTCTATACTAATCGTTGCTTTGTTTATTAGACCATCTGACTTTCTGGAAGCAATCAGAGAATCTTCCTCAAGCCCAATACTGGAAATTGGTTCATCATTCAGATCTTTAGCCAAAGTATCATATATCTTCTGCAACTGAGAAAAAGCGCATTGATTCATTTTGAGTAGCACTTCATTCTTCTTTTTCCTTGAGAATTCTTTGCTGAAAGATTGTCTTCTCTTTTTCCAAACAAGATTTTTTGTAGCATCAAAACAGATATGTTCCAGACCATAAAGAGATATTTTAATACTCACTGTCTCGTTGCTCTTGATAAAATTAACTTTTGAGGAGATAATTTCTATGATAACCCACAGATGGTCTTCTTTTCCTGGATATGAATGAGCTTTAGGAGACTCCCTATATACACTGATAAGCTTTAATGTACTTTTTCTTAAGGTTTCTAGGTCTCCTAAACTATTTCCAAAGTTAACGCCACAGGTAAATGGAACAGAAAGAGAAAAGTCAAAGCAATCAGAACAATGTTTCATTACAGCTTCACATTCATTAATCTGTCGTTTGTATTTTAAGAATGCATAGTATGAATTATTTTTCCTTTTTGTGTCTTCAAACAATTCAATTAATTGATCACGATAATTCTGCAACTCACAGAATGCATTATATTTTAACCTTCCTTGATAAAACGTGCAAACTGGAATATTTTCTTTCAGACACAGGACTATAACCTTGAAGTTCACGAGTTTCCCAGAAATTATTGCATATTTTTGCATGTGATCTTGGTAACGTGCCCTTTCTTTTTTCTCCCACTTTAGCTATAAGCTGCAAAGAGGTGTGAAGTAATCTATGAGCCTTTTTTAAGTGAAAGACAGATCTCTCAAGACTATTGGAAATACTTTTGCTTTTGCATGAAGATGCTTCATTATTTAGAATATCCAGGACATTCCTAATGTGCTTCTCTGACCGTGAAAATGTTTTATTTTGTCCTTGGGACAATGAAGCAAAACACGCAAATGAGTCTTGCCTGGTTAGCCTCTTCTTCTTCTCACAAATTTGATATTGTCTTAAACCTTTATCTGATATGTTTTGATCTTCAAATGTTGTACATAGCTTTCTTTTGCTAATTCTTGATTCCACATCATTTTTACTTCTAGTATCATTACAGTCAGTTTTTGGTTTCAAAGAGAAACATCTGCTTTCTTCATTTATTGTTGTGACATTAGAAGGTTTAGTAAACAACAATTCACTGTTTTCTTTTTCAGACATATGATTCACACGTGTATTATGACTCAAGTCAAAAGAATGGGAGTATTCAGATTTACTCACTAGTACTGATTCTTGCCTTTTATTACCAAACTTATCTTCATATGGATAGCCTGAATTTTCACCAGAAGGCTGGGAATAAATTTCAAATCCTGGAGCTTTCCCCTCTTTCTTATTTATTTCTGGTTCTAGGGCTTCAGTTACACATTTGCCAGAATTATCTTTCAACTCGAGGGAGTCAGCAGTGGGGCAGAATCCTGGCTGGAATATATTAGTCATTATCACTGGTAGATCTGGGAGTAAAATTGGGTTGAGGAGCTCTGTTTTGTTTTTTTGTGTGGATGAATAAAAATTACTTTCCTTACAGGAATGTTGATCACTATTCTTCCTTCTTTTGGGGTTATTCGAAACTTCCTTCTCTCCACAATTGCTTCCTAATAGATCTTCCCAATCTATACGAGACTTTAGAGCCTCATATGAGGCCCCAGATACCTCATAAAGTACATTCCCATGGCCATGTGCATCTTGTTGAAATAGAAAAGCATCATCACATTGTTCTGATCCTACTTCAATCTCATTTTCCAATTCCAAATTCTGAAGAACTGATTTCTCATTTATTGATAGATGAAAAGAGTCTTGCAATTTATTTTTATCCATATTAATTTCACAATCAGAAGCCCTATGTTTTGCTAACAAATCAAAATCTGGACTCTCAGAAGAACAAGTTTCTTTTAAGTGGTATCTTTGGTGATCTTCATGATTCATGCTTAATGCAGGTATAGTAGTACCAGTTATCTGTACTGCAGCATTTGAAGCTAAACACACCGATGAACCTGCAATTTGGGGAAATGTTGTGGAAGCCACATGCTCTACACCTCCTCCAGTATTTTGAGTATCTTTTTGTTTTACACCACTATCTTCACTCTCTAATAATGAAGTTTCTGTTAATACGTATTTTTCTCCCCGCATCGAGTTAAACGTAGTAGAAAATTCTTCAGAACTCAGAATTCCTACATTGCTGTAGTTTTCCTCTTTCTTTCATCTACACTGGTGAAATTTTTGTTTGTATGAAAATCCTGCTTCTCGTCTCCGTATATGAATTCTCTGTTGTTTTCGGAAGACAAAGCACCATTTTCCTCTTTAGCTTCCTTGTGGTTTTCTTTATCCTTATCTCCTTGTTCTCTGAAATTAATATTCAGGCATATATCACTGTTCAAGTGTGTATTACAGAACAGACTGTCATCTTGACCTTCATCTTCAGTGTGAGGAATTCCTCGGCAGTCTCGGTGATTGTTCTCCGATGACACTGGCTCATTTTCATTTTTCCTATGGACACACACACGTTCTCTAGTTATGCTGCAGCTCGAATTGTCATGAGATGAAATAACTGTATCAGTGAGCAGTTCTTTGGCCTGGGGAATGTCTTTTGCTTCGTGGAAAGCATCACTCATGATGCTAACATAATTCTGATTTGTTTTTTCCAATTTCAGTTCCACTAGCTTTTGAGCAATAGCAAAACCTGTATGAAAGTTATCTTCACACTGCAAAGAGTGTTGAGCATGCTTTTGTGAAAGGTTCTCCATACTTGGAGTAAGATTATTTTGTAATTCCAATGCTAGATGATCTAGTTCATCCTTATCCTTTGTGGCAGATGTGAAAGATTCTGGTATTCCAAAATCTCGAGTATTTAATGTTTTATCAGAGTTTTTCCCCAAAGAATTAAGATTCTCACCCTTTTTGTATTCTTGGTGCAATGAAATATAATTATCTAGTGGACTGACTTTTGTTTCATTAGGAAAATAATTTTCAGTTTCTTTCCATAAAGTTTGCTTCTTTTTGTATTGGGAATTGTTTTCTGGGTCAGTGAAGTTTCTCATCTTTCCAATATTTTGAATGTACTCATCTATGTGTTCTTTCTTTTGGATTGGAAAAACTGCAGACATTTGGTGACCAGTTTGATACACAGTTTTTAAATTAGAAGACTGTAATTTCTGAGAGGAGTGACTACTGTATTCTTTTGTACAAGTATTCACTGATCCATAAGAGTTACCTGTCTCACTGCTTTGTTTAATTACAAGTGGGATGTTGCTTCTCTGTTGGCCTCTCTGGGCTTTTTCCTCACTGTGTTTTTGGCTCTCAACTTCTGAAACTACATTTGACAAAGGAATTGGCAAGGAAAAATTGTCTTGGTCCTTATATTGTCCTGTTAACGTCATTTTATTGGAAGGTGTACAATCGTAGTCCATAGAGTCCATGCTGTGGGCCTGAGATTGTGAATCATCAGAAGACATTTTGAAGCGAGGGGCATCCAAACAATTAGTAAGAATAGCCTGATTATCAGGAACCACTTCAGGTGAAGAGGAAGAAGTAGTTGGCATGGATGACAGGTTTATTTCTGAATTAACATAACCTGAACTTTTCTCAAATGGCAAAATCTCATACAAACCTGTGGTATTATTCTGCTTTTCCATGGCTTTTCCTCTCCTAATCAGTCTTGGGTCTTTGATAAGTTTTGAAGTAATAACTGTGCTTGAGACACTATTGTTGTAAAAGGGAATAGCAGCAGAAAGATCACTTAAAACATTTTTAAGATATGTCAAGTTTAACAAACTGTCATCATTAACACTTTCTTTGGTATTACTGGGCATAAATGAAAGACCCGAATCATGTGCTTGAGAAGTGTCTCTAATTTCTGCTAAATTGTGCTCTGTCTGTCCACTGCATGTTTCAAGTATAGGAATGTTTCCATTTTGCACATTTCCATAGGAATTAGAAGTATTGGAGTTGGAAGTATTATTTTCTGCACTTGGTGCCTTGTATGAAAAATTTTCCTGAACAAATGGGTTTATAGGTTTCCTGAAATGCTCAAAGACGACTGTACCATCTTCTCCTTTTCCAATTCTTTTGGCTACTATACAGTTATTCAGTGAACATATTCTTTCTGTGGAAATAATAAGACAGTAAAAAAAAAAGTAACAAAAAATTGTTTCTATAGAAAACTCTATTAATACAAGCAAACTGCGTTATGATTGATTTTAATTGAAAGTTTAATAACTTAATGTTAAAATGCTTTCTCAACAGAAAAAGCAAAAAGAGAAGAGAATGAGTAAGAAACCAATACTGTACAAATGATGTGGCATGAAACTCTTTCCTAGTCTAGAAAAGTTTCTAAAAAATAGTATTTGCTATGAGAAAACTGAATTCTGACAAGAAATACAAAAATTAAATAGGAATAAGAACGTTTTTCTCACAGACTAAGCCTTTCTTATATTAATTTCCAACATTCAACAACATCTAGGCAAAATTACCTCCATTTACTGTTACCTTGCTTTCCCCCCTTCTATCACAGGACAACAAAAAAGGAAAGGAAAGGAGAATGAGGTGGAGAAGTAGGGGGGAAAAACCAAAACAATTCCACAAAATCCTTTCCAGGAAGCAAAGCAAATCACTACCCCACCCCCTCAATTGTGAAATACGTATTCCCAATAATGGTTTAAGTACATAAAAACCTGGAAAATGAAAGCATATTTTCCTTCATAACTTATAGAAATGTATTCCTAAAATTTCATAAGGAAACTCAGGTACTAGTAAAGGAACTTATAAAAATGCATATTTAACAAGTAAATAATTTCTCTTAAAATGTTCACAAAACATTCACAGCTAAGTAACACCATAAAAATTCTTTAATTAAAACAGAAATTAATGATGAAAAATTATTTATAAGATATATGAAGTCATAATCATATCACCAAGAAGCACCACAATATTATTTTTCAAATGTAAAATCTCTAAATTTTATAATCATTTGTGATTGTATCTTGTTAATTACAGTAAGCTAGAGGGAAAATATGACCACTGATAATGAAAGGTAGTTCTTAAGAGTGAGAGTATAATGGAAAGATAAATGGAAAGGTAGATCCCTACACCTCCTCATACCACAATGCAATTCATTGAAAAAAATAATCGTCAAAGGACTAGAAGAAAACATGAACGTTTTTATAATCTTGGAGTAGGAAATTACTTTTTAGCCCAACTGAAAACACAAAAGGAAAAGATGATGTTGATTACATATAAATTAAATATTTTAATAGGCCAAAATGCAAAGAACAAAGTCAACAAAGTGGAGAGGCAACCTACAGAATGGGAGAAAGTATTTGCAATCTACGTATCAGACAAAGGGATAATATCCAGAATATATGAGGAACTCAACCAACTGAACAGAAAAATGCACAATTTCAAATTGGACAAAGGACCTGAACAGACATTTCTCAAAAGAGGACAAGCAAATGGCCAATAGACATGAAAACATGCTCGACATCACTAATCATCAGGGAAATGCAAATTAAAACCACAGTGAGAGTTCATCTTACTCTAGTTAGAATGGCTATTATCAAAAAGAAAGAAAATAACAAGTACTGGTAAGGATGTGGAGAAAAGGGAGCTCTCCTACATTGGTGGTGGGAATGTGTTTAACTGGTACAGTCACTGTGGCAAATAGTATGGAGGTTCTTCAGAGAATTGAAAGTCGAAATACTATTATGACCCAGCAATCCCACTACAGGGTATATGCCCAAAGGAAACTAAATCAATATATCAAAGAGACACCTGCATTCCCATGTTCACTGCGACACTGTACCCAATAGCCAAAAGATGGAATCAACCTAAATGCCCATCTGTGGGTGAATAGATTAAAAAACTGTGGTATATATGCACAATGGAATACTATTTAGCTATATAAAAAAGAAATCCTATCATTTGCAGTAACATGGATGTAACTGGAGACTATAATATTAAGTAAAGATCTCAAATTAAGAACCTAATCCTTCCACCTTAAGACACCAGAAAAAAAAAATGCAAACTAAATCTAAAAGCAAACAGAAAAAAAGAAATAAAAATTTAATGAGGAAATCAATGAAATATAGAAGAATCAGGAAAAAAATGAAACCAAACACTGGTTCTTTGAAAAAAAATTAACAAAATCGACAAACCTTTACCCAAAGAAAAAAGGGAAGACTCAAAATAATAGACTAGGAAATGAAAGAGAGCACATTACTAATGACCTTACAGAAATAAAAAAAAGACTATAAAGGAAATCTATAAACACTGTATGACAATAAATTATGAAAGTAAAATGAAATGGCGAAATTCCTACAAAGACAGAGACTACTGAAACCAATGCAAGAAGAAACAGAAGATCTGTATAGACCCACAATCAGGGGAGAAACTGAATTAGCAGTCAGAAAGCAGGCAGGAAACGAAGTATGCCCGGGGTCCTAGGCAGGCGCTGAGGGCAGCCCTCTGCACTTGTAAGCAGGCAAGGAACACACTGAAAACACCCTTTTCACATGGGTGGCCTGCCACAGCCAGTGCCACAGTCACAACTGCTGCAAAAGTGGCTCGACACCATAGCCAACTGTGCGGGTGGCCCGTCAGACTGCAATGACACAAGAAGAGTCTGCATTGACACAAGAAGAGTCACCAGTAGAGACTGGAAAAAGAAGAGGACGTTTCTCTTCTCAAAGTCCGCTCCAAAGTAACAGAAGTAGAAACTGCTCGACCATGTCCCTGCTTTAATTTCTGATTTTAGCAATTTCATTCTTCTCTATTTTTTTCTTAGTCAGTCTAGATAAAAGTTTGCAAACGTTGTTGATCTTTTTAAACAGTCAACTTTTGGTTTTGTTGATTTTCTCTATCGTTTTTTAATTTCCTATTTCGTATATTTCTGTTATAATCTTTGTTATTTCCAACTTATATTTGCTTTTGATTTAGTTTGCTCTTCTTTTCCTATTTTCTTAAGGTGGAAGTTTCCATTACTGATCTGAGCTTTTTCTTATTTTTAATATAGGTGTTTACAAGTATAAATTTTCCTCTAGCAATGCATGAGCCCTGCATCCTTTAAATTTTGATATGGTACGCTATGATATTTATCTCAAAGTACTCTCTAATTTCTCTGTGATTTTTCTTTTTATCCATTGCTTATTTAGGGAGAGTGTTGTTTAGTTTCCACACAGTCGTGAATTTTCCAAATTTCCTTCTGTTATTTTGGTCAGAAAACGTATTTTCTATGCTCTTAGTCATTTTAAGTGTATTAAGACTTGTCTTTCGGCCAAAAAAAATCTGAACAGCACAAGCCTAATATTGGACATTAATCTAATTGTTTTCAGTTAATCTTTTAAAAATTAGATTGAATAGCTCTATTATATTGAAAACAATTTAGTGTAAAATTCTCAATTATTTTGTTCAATATTTTTTTGAATATTTCTTTCTTCTTGATGCCAATATAAATAAAATTGTTTTTTTATTTTTTTACAAAAGGAAATTGAATTATTAATCCAAATACTACCTGAACAGAAAAACCCAAGCCCAGCTGGCTTCACTAGTGAAGTCTACCAAATGTTTAAAGAAGAATTAATACCAATTCTTCACGAACTCCACAAAAAAATAGTAGAGGAGAGAACATTTCCCAACTTGTTCTGAGACCAATATTACCCCGACACTAAAATCAGAAAAAAATATCACAAGAAATGTAGAGATAAGTATCGCTTATGAATATGGACACAAAAATCCTCAACAGAATAGCAGCACGCTGATTCTGGCAACGTTTTAAATGAAGCATATACTATGGTCAAAAGAGATTTACCCCAGGAATGTAACGTTTGCTTAACATCTGAAAATTAATTAATGTAATAAAATAAAAACCAAAACCCACCAGATGATCATCTCAATAGCTGCAGAAAAAGCTTCTGACAAAATCCAATATCCTTTGATGGTAAAAACACTCAATAAACTAGGAATAGAATCTCCTCAACATGATAAAGGGCTTCTACAAAAGCCCCACAACTGACATCATATTTATTGGTGAAAGAGTGGATGCTTTCTCCCTAAGTTTGGGAGCAAGACACAGAGATGTCTCTGTTCACCACTTCTCTCACACATTCTACTTGAGGTACCAGCCAGGGCAATTAGGCAGAAAAGAAATAAATAAGTAAAATGAAAAGATCGAAAGGAAAAAGTAAAAGTATCTGCATTTGCAGATGACATAATCTTGTATATAGAAGATACCAAGGAATCCACTACAAAACTTTCAGAACGAATAATACATTCAGAGCAAGTTGCAGGATATAAGATCAATATCCCCAAATCAATTGTATTTCTATACACTTGCAATGAACAGTACACAAAAGCACACAAAAAGGAAAATACTTAGGAATAAATTTAACAAAAGAAGTGCAAAACGTACCCTGAGAGTGACACTTCACACCCACTAGGATGGGTTCAACAAAAAAGTTGGATAATAATTAAGTGTTGACAGCCTGTGGAGACATCCTCACCCTCAGACGCTGTGGGTGTGAATGCAAGTGGTACAGCAACTTCGGAAAACAGTCTGGCAGTTGTTCCTTGGTTAACACAGAGTTAACATAGGACCCAGCAATTCCACTCCCTGGTATATTATACCAAGAGAAATGGTAACAAATGTCCATTTGAAAACTCGTACACAAACATTCAAAGCAGAATTTTCGTAATTGCCAAAAGGTGAAAACAACCCAAATGTCCATCACCTGATAAATGGATAAACACAGTGTAGTGTATCTATACAATGGAATATCACTGCATAAAAAGAAATGAAGTCCTGATACATGCTTCCACATGAATGAACCTTGAAAACATTAAGTGAAAGACACCAGCCACAAAAGGACAACAATTATCTATGATTCCACCTTCATGAAATGCCCAAAATAGGCAAGTAAATAGATCATGGGTTGGTTGCTTAGGGCTTGGGATGGTGGGTGGAGCGTGAGAGGAAAGGGATGCGACAGCTTTCAAAGTCTTTAAAACTCTTTAGAGTTCTGAAACGGACTGTGGTGATGGTTGCACATATTTTTGTGAATGTACTAAAAATCATTAAGTTGTACACTTTTAAATAAAATTGATATAACCAACAATAAAAAGAACACAAAACTTAAAAGAGACATTTTAAAAATTGCGTAAAATACCAAATCTTTAAAAATACATAAAACAAGACATGTAAGAACTTATAGAGAAAATTATAAAACTGAAATACATTAGGGATAACTGAAATGAAGATAAATACAATGTTAACAGAAGACTCAATATAAGAAAGATGTTAATTTCCCACAAATTAATCTCTAGATTCAATCAATCCCAATCAAAATTCTAATATATTTGGTGACAGACATTAATAAGCTGATTCTAAAATTTATATGAATGGCAAAAAATTCTTTGAATAAAGATGGAGGACCAGATATGTAGGTATCAGCATTTTTAATGGTTACAGTAATTAAGGCAAGGTGCAGATAGCAAAAGGATAGGCAAAGAGACAAATGGAATGGAATAGAGAGACCAGTAAGAGATCTTTGCAGCACCTGTGGCCAACTGATATATCACAAAGGTGGTGCTGCAGATCAGTGGAAAAATTGGAATCTCCAATAAATTGTACTGAGACAACTAGGTATGCATATGTAAAATAAAATAAGTTGGGAGCTTATGTTATAAACCGAAGTCATTTCCAAGTAGATAAGACAAAAATGGGACAACAGAACTATAATATTTTTCAAAGATAACATGGGGAAATATCTTCGTGTCCTGGGGAAAGCATTCTTACACAACACACATGTAATAGCACTTATAAGAAGAATGCCTGTTCATCAAACAATACGGACTAAAAAGTCTGACAGCACTAAGTATTGTTGAGGATGCAAAGATCCTCAACTTCATTAAAAATTAGGGAAATGCAGGGCCGAGCCCGTGGCGCACTCGGGAGAGTGCGGCGCTGGGAGCGCGGCGACGCTCCCGCCGTGGGTTCGGATCCTATATAGGACTGGCCGGTGCACTCACTGGCTGTGTGCCGGTCACGAAAAAAGACAAAAAAAAAAAAAAAAAGGGAAATGCAAATTAAAACCACAATAAGATAACATATCACACTCATTAAACTGGCAGAAATAAAAATGTTTAAAAAAGTATACTATGTGTTGTAAAGGACATAGAGTGATTATGCAACTCAATGCAACCACTTTGGAAAACCATTTGACATCAATCACCTTTGGGTTTAAGTTGCACATTCCTTGTCTACATATAAACTCTTTAGAAAAACTCTTGCACATATGCACCAAGACATTTATGTCAATGTTTAAAATAGCAATATTTGGAATGAAAAGAAAACTAAAAATTGCCCAAATATCCCCAGGAGAATAGTGTATAATCACTCAGTGGACTATTCTTCCCTCCCTTCATGTAGCTATCTATCTATGAAAATAAATAAACCACAGTTCTACATATCAACATGAAGAGTCACATGAACATAAGCAAAAGAAGTCACAAAAACACCTTCCGTATGATTCTAGTTATACAGAATGGAAAATAGGTAAAGCACAACGATTTTTCTTAGAAATGCACTGTGTGTTAGAAATAATATTCAGAAATTTCAATATCAGCACAAATGATAGTGATGTAGAATAATATATGTATCTTACCAGCCCTCTTAGGAAATCCTGTTGAGAGGATTCTCAAGGATGTCATAAAATGCCCATTACACACTTTTTGACCCATCAATTTTACTGTTACAACTGCATATGGAAGACACTGTCTCGGTTTATCTACTGGTTTTGAAAAGATGTTGTATTCATAGAAGTATACCTGAAAGACAAATAAGAAGAAAAATAATAAGTTTATGCTGATTAATCTTGGCAGTCAGACTTGAGCAAGATCATATTTTTTAAAAGTCTATATAACTACGTGTTGTTTATTTATTTATCTACTTCTACATACATCCTCCCCCTGCCATCTACAACCCTAGCTTTTTTGAAGATTTATAAAGTTCCTTTTTTTCCCCACTATGTGTTTTTTAATTCATAGGCTACCAATGTCAGCAGAAGCAGACACAATCTGTTTTAAAAGAAAGAGTATTTTTCCATTAAAAGTTCAAATATTTTGCATATGCTCTGAGCCATTATATTGTTATTTTATTTGGCACCAAAATAATTAGAAAAATAACAATAGCTTAATACATTTTACATGTGGGATCATGTATATACTTCTATATAGAAGATTTATCTTTTTATCAAATATATGATTATATATAATATATTTATGTATAATCTATCCTGTATAGAAAATTAAAGTTCCACAAACTGTCTAAGCAGAATATGATAAAAGATTACTATTTCACTTAATGTAACCTTTTCTATTTTTCTCTTTTTGCAAAGTACAAAGGATCAATAATGTTTCAAAATAGCCTGATTTTTAAACATTAATATTTTTAATTGATAAATAGTAATTGTGTATATTTGTGGGATACAATGTGCTGTTCTCATGTATACATACAATGTGGAAGGATTAAATGAAATTAATTAATATACCCATCACCTCACTTACACATCAATTTTTTCTTCTGGCAGCTGACAGGTATGGGGATCTGAACTCTTGAAAACGGTGTTATAAATACCACACCCTAATCATAGAATGGTTGATTTTCAAGTAATCAAATCTACCATAATGTTGACATACCACTGAACCATAGGCTTGTAGCTGAACGGTATCTTTCAGAGAAGGTATACTTCTTGACATGTGGCAGTCAAAATTAGGAGAAGGATCCAAAGAAACTTTGTTTTTATCCATGGAAGGCTGAATTTTCTTAACTCTTCCAAAGAGAACCTAAAAAAGAAAAGAAAAAAAAAAAGTCGATAAGAATACACCAAAACACTTTTAAGCACTCAAACTTCAAACAGAGGAGTAAGGCTCACACTGTTTTTTAAAGAAGTAGAAATATGAATGGAAAGATAACCCATGTCCCAGATGAAAGGGCTGACTTAACACGGTAATTATGCCAATTCCCCCTCAAATTAAACTCTAAGACTAATTCCAATAAAATTTGCAGAAAATCTACTCTTAGAAATAAGTTTCAATCTAAAAATTTACCTGAAAGATTAAACAAACAAGAACAGCCCCCCAATTTTAAAAAAAAATCGGTCAGAAACAGAATGATGGAACAGGACAGGTGATTCACAATTCCAGATATTAAAACATTTTCAAAAGGATCGTATTACCACAAGAATAGGCAAAGGAAAAAACAAACAAAAAACAGAACACACGCAAAAAGCCCAGAAGCCCACACATATACTAAACATATAGTGTATTATTAAAGGCACCATCTGAAATAAGTGAAGCAAGAAAAGATTGTTCAGTAAACAGTATGGAACAAATAAAAAAAATAATTTTTTTACTTAATCTATAAACCGAAATAAATTTCATGCAAGTTAAATACTTAAGTATTCAAAACACATTGAAATATTAGAGAAAGAAACACAAGCAAATATTTATCTAATCTCAAAGTGAGGAGTCTTTTCTCAGAATATGTGCCAAGAATCATGAAACCAAAACATATAGATTTCACTATATAATATGCTAAAACTTCTGTACATCAAAAGCAAATGAGCATAAAATCACAAAAAACAAAACTATGAATAGAATTGACAAAAGATGAGATACAAGAAAGTGCAATGAATATCATGAAAGGTACACATTTTATATAAAGTCAGCAATTCTATCACTATTATTTTAAATAAGTTAATACATTCTTTCAAAAATCAAAACAATACTAAGTGTAATGTGGTATCCTGGATTAGATCCTGGAACTAAAAGAAATATGAGTAGAAAAACTGGCAAAAGCTAAATGAAATCCATAGTTTAGTTAAGAGTTGTACCAATGTTACTTTCTCAGTTTTGACAAACATGCCACAGTTATGAAAATGTTAACATTAGAAAAAGCTGGGTAAATTGTGTACATGAACTCTCGTACTAGAGCGTGGTAAGTTTTATGTAAATCTAAAATTATTCAAAAATAAAAGTTCACTAAAAAGATAACATGAAGTGATTAAACATTATAAAGGGAAAAAGCCTAACTCTCAAGATACTCTTTACTCAATTGATAATACTCATGGAATCACTCACCAAAAAAAAAAGGAAAAAAAAAACGAGTAACTGGCAAAGGCTATTAATAGGCAATTCACTAAATATAAGTAGTCAACAAGTATCTACAATGAAGTTTAACCTCAGGAAACCATAATAAAGAAGAAAATTGAGCCAATGAGGAGAAACAAATGATCACATATTAGACCGGAGAAGATTATTTAAAAAGTGTAATGTACACAATGAGGGTGTGAGATAACAGTCATTTTCATACACTGTGGATGGAAATGTGAATTAGTACAAACTTTCTCAATACAACTAGGCGTTACATATCAAAAGCTGTAAAAATGTACATAGCTTTGACTCCTAATTTAACACCTCTGAATAAACCAATTAATTCTTAGCAAATAATCATGCATGTGAGTAAAAACATACCTACAAGGAGGATCGAAGCAGTATTTAAGAGTGCAAAAACAAAACAAATCCAAAACTAAATAACTTATAATCCACATTACCAAATTTATAGGCAAATTTATGGTACAGATTTATAGTGGAATACTATGCAGCCATTCAAAGGATTCTGCAGAAGAACATTTATTTAATGCTATAAAAACATCTTTACTTTATAATCAGTGAGAAAAGCAAGTTACATAGTATATAAAGTGAGAACAAACTTTAATTTTAACAATTACACATTCATATCTGTATAAATGAGTAAAAGACTATCAAAAAAAACCCCAAAAAACCTACTGTGGCTATTAATGAGCTTTTCAGAGTATTTTAGTGTTTTTCAAATTTTCTTAGATCAGGATCTATTACTTTTCAATATAAAAATAAATTATGCTTAATAAAATTGAAAAAAAAAATATATATATTTTAGAAGAGCAACCTGTTTATACTTTGGTCTATATATTACAGTTCCTTAGAAGGAGCTGGCCACTGAGGCATGTTCCTCTTCGGACAGAAGCAGGCTAGAAGTGGAGAGCTGGGACCCTGGGATGCAGACCTGGGGGGCTCACTTCACACTCTCCCCACCCTACAGCCTGCACGTGGAGGTCTTGAGGCACTCGTACTGACCTGGCTGTGTGCCACCTGTCTGTGGCTGTTAGGCACCCATCCTGTGCCCTGCAATGTTATAATCAAGACCCCCACCCAGATATATATAGACCCAGCTGGTGCTGCAGCTCTGTCTTGTTTCACACTGCAGTTGTCACACACTGCTGTAACAATATTTTCTATTCTGCTTCTTCCTTGCTGTAATTTTCCACCCTGAGAAAGAGTCATAGCCACATAAGATCATAAGATCACTCCTCTTGCCCTGCTGCAAAAACCCAGAAATGTTATGCTATAAAAATAACAGCCAGACTGCATTTGGGGCTCAGCCACTGGACAACAAACAGTCTGCGGGGCCAATGCCAGCATATCAATAAACACTGTTTCCTGTTTTAAGCCTCAGTGTTTCCTGCTTCTCCCTGAGAGTTCACAGTAACCCACTGCAACAGTCTCACTCCAGCCCTAAAGCTAAATCTGTTTCCAGACAGAGGCTCCAAGGGTAAAAAACTCAAGTTGAATTCCATGGAGAGTCAGAAGCCATGAATTTGAAAATATCTGAGGTTAAAAAAAAAGAATTATGTCATATGGATCATTGATTTTATGTGGAAGTAAACTCAAACACATCATCCTAAATTGTCCTTACATAAGTAAGAATCCTGTCAAACTACTGTGATTTTAGTTTTCCTGGCAAAGCTACAATTAACTAAAGAGTAAATCTTAAGTAAATGTGTCTTTTGAAGCTTGAAATTATACTTTGATATTTATTTTTTTTCAAATTTGAATAGTTTTAGATTTTCGGAAAGGTTGAAAAAGTAGTTCAGAGGTTGATTCTGGGAAGATGGTGGAGTAGAAAGCTCCAGAAATCTGTCTCCCCATGTAGACAATAATTGCACTGGCAGAATTATGTTCCATTCAAAGGAAAAAAATAAACATACAGAAACTGTCCCTAAAAAGACCTACTGATAGATCTCCTAGATAAAGACTTTAAAAGAACTGTCTTGAAGATGCTCAAAGAACTAAAGATATGAAGAAAGTCAAGAAAACAATGTATGAAAAAAAACGGAAATATTAATAAAGAGACAGAACACCTAAAAAGAAACCAAAAAGAAATCCTGTAGCTGAAAAGTCCAATAACCAAAATGAAAGACACACTAGAGGGATTCAAAGACAGATTTGAGCAGGCGGAAGAATCAGTGAAGACTGGAAAATGGAAATACTGAGTCTTTGAATAGAAAGAAAAATATTGGAAAAAAGTGAACAGAACCTAAGAGACTTGTGAGGCAACATCAAGGGGACCAACGTACGTGTTGTGGGAGTCCAAGAAGAAGAATGGGAGAGAAAAGGCGAGAGAATGTTTAAAGAATTAACGGTTGAAAACTTTCCAAATTTGATGAAAGATACAAACATCGAAGAAGCTTAGTGAACTTCAAGCAGGATGAATGCAAAGAGACTCATAGCCAGACATATTATAATCAAACTGTCAAAAGCCAAGAGAGAAAATTTTGAAAGCATTAAAGAAGCAACTTGTCACATACAAGGGAGCCTCAATAAGATTATGGGCAAATTTCTCATCAGAAACTTTGGAGTCCAGAAGGTAGTGAGATGATATATTCAAAATGCTAAAATTAAAAAAAAAAAAAATGTCAACCAAGAATCCTATGTCTGGCAAAACTATCCTTCAAAAGTGAAGGAGAAATTACAACATTACCAGATAAACAAAAGCTTAGGGAGGTTGTTATCACTACACGTGTCCTGTAAGAAAGTTTGTTACCAATATACTACACTCCCACAGAGTGTCCTGCAGTTGCAATGAAAGGACACTAGACAGTAACTCGAAATTCTATGAGGAAATAAAAATTTCAGTAAAGGTAAATATATGGGCAGTTATAAAAGTTGTATTATTGTAACAATGCTGTGTAACTCTGCTTGTTTCTACATGATATAGGAGACCGATACATTAAAAAAAATTATTAGTCTAAAAGCTAATATTGTAATTTTGGTTTGTAACTTAATATTTTGTTTCCTATGTGATTTAAGAGACTGACACATTAAAAAAATCATTAGTATATGGTTCTGGACACAATGTGTAATGAAGTAATTTTGTGACATCAACAACTAAAAGTGGGGGCAGAGCTGTTAAAGGGGTAGAGTTTTTATATGTTGTTGAAGTTAAGACAGTATAAACTCAAATTTGAGTGTTACAGCTTTAGGATGTTAAATGTAATCCCCATGGTAACCACAAAGAAATTAGCTGACGAATATAAACAAAAGGAAATGAGAAGGGAATTTAAATCCTTCACTACAAAAAAATTAAACACAAAAGAAGATGCATTACTGGAAATGAGAGATAAAATGCTATAAAGTATATTGAAAACAAGTAGCAAAAAGATAGAAGTCCTTCCATAATAGTAATTACTTTAAATGGAAATGGATTAAACTCTCCAATCAAAAGACAGAGATTGGCAGAATGAGTAATAAAACATGGTAAGAGACTCACTTTAGATCCAAAGACACAAAGAGGCTTTAAGTGAAAGGATGTAAAATAGTAACTGAAAGAGAGCAAGGTTGGCTATACTAGTCACAGACAAAACAGACTTTAAATCAAAAATGGTAACAAGAGCGAAGAAGGACATTATGCATTAATAAAAGTTTAACATGCAAGAAGATATAACAACTATAAACCTTTACACACCTCATAACAGATGATCAAGATATATAAAGCAAAATATTGATAGAATTGAAGGGAGAAACAGTTCTACAGTAACAATTAGAGATTTCGATTACCCCATTATCAATAATGGATAGAACAACCAGACAGAAGATCACTAAGGAAAGAGAAGACTTGAACAATACAATAAACCAACTAGATCTAACAGACATATATACAACACTCTACCTAACAACAGCATACACATTCTTCTCAAGTGCACATAGGACATTTTCCAGAATAGACCAGTTTGGCCACCAACTGAGTCTCAACAGATTTAAAAAGATAGATAACATATAAATTATATTCTCTGACCACAATGCGATGAAGACAGAGATCAATAACAGAAGGAAAACTGGAAAATTCACAAATCTTTGGAAATTAAACAGTACACTCTTAAGCAACCAATTGATAAAAGAAGAACTCACAAGGGAAATTTAAAAAATACTTAGACATGAATAAAAAAATGCCATAGCTTATGGGGCACAGTAAAAGCAGTGCTATTGGTGAAATTTGTATCCATAAATGCTTACATTAAAAACAATGAAGATCTCAAATCAACAACCTAACTTTACAATTCAAGAAACTAGAAGAATAAACTTTAACCCAAAGTTAGCAGAAGGAAGGAAATAGTAAACGTCAGATCAGAGATAAACAAAATAGAAAATGGGGAAAAAAAATCAACAAAACTGAAAAGTTGGTTCTTCAAAAAGACCAACGAAATTGACAAATCTTTAGCTAATGGACTAAGAAAATGACTGACGATTCAACTTAGAAAATAAATGAAAGTGAGTATTTTACCACTGACTCTACAGAAATCAAAAGGATTGCAAGAGAGTACTAGGAGCAACTGTATACCAAACAATTGGATAACCTACATGAAATGGAGAAATTCCTAGAAACACAAAACCTACCAAGACTGAACCACGAAGAAATAGTAAATGTGAATAGACCTATAACTAGTAAGGATACAGAGTCACTAATCAAAAATCTCCTGACAAAGAAAAGCCCTTGAACTAGTATCTTCACTGGAGAATTCTACCAAACATTTAAATAACAATAATTCTTCTCAAACTTTTTCCCCAAAATTTAAGAGTGGGGAGTACTCTCTAACTGATTCTGAGAGGCCAGCATTACAAAAACAATAAAAACAAGCGTTGGTAAAGATGTGGAGAAATTAAAACCCCTGCGCACACTTGGTGGGAATGTAAAATGGTATGGCGCTGTGGAAAAACATATATGGCAGTTCCTTAAAAGTTTTAAAATAGAACTACCCTATGATCCAGCAATTCCTCTTCTGGGTATATTAAAAAGAATTAAATGCAGGGTCTCCCAGAGATATATGGTAGTCTTGGTATACCCATATTCAAGGCAGCATTATTTGCAATGGTCAAAACGTGGAAGCCACCCTAGTATCCATTGACAGATAAAGGGATAAGCAAAATGTGGTATGCACGTTCAATGGAATAATATTCAGCCTCAAGGAGGAAATTCTACAACATGGATGAATACCGAATTATGCTAAGTTAAATAAGCAAGTTACAAAAAGACAAATACTGTATGATTCCACTTATATGAGGTACTTAGAGTAGTCAAAATCATAGAGACAGGAAGTAGGATGGTGGCTGCCAGGGGCTGGAGAGAAGGGTGGTTATTGTTTAATGCATATAGAGTTTCAGTTTGCAAGATGAAAAGAGTTATAGAGATGCATGGTGTTGATGACTGCACAACAATATAAATGTACTCAATCCAATGAACTGTACACTTAAACACTGGTAAGATAGTAGATTTTGTCATGTGCATTTTATCATAATAAAAATATTTCAAAGAAATACACACCTACTATGAGATATTTGGAAAATATTAATTTGAAAAACTAGAAAGAACAGAAAACACTCCATATTGTCATGATTCAAAGATTATCTCTGATAACCACTGAGAGCATTTCTTTCTAGTTGTTCCTTAATCATTTTGACGATATCACATATATGTTACTATTTTTGCTGGCTGGTACAAGGATCAAATCCCGGACCTTGATGTTATCAGCAGCATGCTCTGACCAAGTGAGTTAAAAGGCCAGCTCTTTATATAGTATTTTTTAACTTAATTTTTTGAAAAATTTAACATGATTGCATAAACGTTTTCCCATGTCTTTAAAAACTCTCTGTAAACCTAACTGCAACAGATGCATCATATTCCAGAGAGAGGACATATGATAACTTCACTATGCACTATTGTTGGACATTTACATAAGAGCTATTTTCTTCTATAGTAAATAATGGTTTGATACACGCCTACAAAAAAATAGTTCCGAGGTCTCATATACCCTGTATTCAGCTTTTCCTAAAGTTAACATCCTACATAAACGTGGCACAGTTATATAAATTAAGAAATTATCATTGGTATAATACTTTTAACTAAAATAAACTGTAAGAGTTTCACAACTTTAACTTAAGCCACTGTTATTGTGATACAATATTTCAGAGGAGGACACTTAAAACACTATGGTATTATTTACAGCATGAACAGAAAAGAGAAAGAAAAGAGGGTCAATCAAGACAGAAAAAGATATTATACACTGGGAAGACAAAGATGATGAAAGCTGCTTTTGCTTACCTGAAGTTCTGCTCTTCCTACCATGAGTCAGAAATAGGGGAAAATTTTGAGTGATAATGATGACAAAAATAATAAATATTATTATTGCAATTTATTTTATGTAATGCGATTTCAAAACACTAATTTACATTGAGGGAAAAATATATTTAGGTCAATTTAAAGAAAACAGTACATATATTTAGTAATTGTTGTACGCTACTTACCTTAAAAATGACAATACTTTCTACAGTGGTATTTCGACAGTGATGAGCATAATTCAAGGCAACATCAACATGTCTATATATATAAATTCCAAGAAGAGGATTTCCTAATATCTTCAATGAAGATGATTTGGTGCTTATCCCATTCTGATATATCTCTGCCACATCACTGTGAGGAAGTGCTAAAAAGCAGAAATGCTCTTCAAGTTCTCTGCCACATCTTCCACTCTCACGCATCTCTGATCTAAAGCAAAACAAATAATGTGTAAATTTAAATAACAATACCGACACAATTTTCAAGAAGATAAATATTTCAGATTACCATAGTTAGAGAGTAAGAAACATGTTGATGATATTCGATATTCAGAGGTGTCACTACCCTATGATGATAAGTTAGGCTGAGGAATGAATTCAAGATTACTTATTCAGGATTTATGAACCACATGTTGCACAGGCCAGTGATACTAAGAGCTAACATTTCTTGAATGCTGCTAAGGTATCCAGTACAAAATCTTAAGCTTTTCATGCATTTTGTCCTTTCCTTCTCATTTCCCCTGAGAAGTTGTTATTATTATTATTATTGTACTTGTTACACGCATTTTGAAAATAAAAAAATGAGTTCAGAAAATTAAACTCTGCCAAAGTAGCAAGGTGACAGAGTTGGAATGAATTACACGTGCCAACTCTCGTCTGTCACGTTTCAGAGCTCAAGTTCTTGCTAATTGTGTTATGGAGGGAAGAACATCAATTTTATAAATTATATCTCTATCTCTATATCTACATTGATCCAAATACATACCATACACGGTCATTTATCAGGATATTCTCCATTCTTCAGAGATCTAGATAACAGCTGAAAAGAACAAGCTATCTTAGTAGTAAGAAAATTATGACTCATCCTCAGAAAAGATTGTAGTCTGAAGTACAGATACTTCTGATTCTACTACTTCCATAACAAGACCCATTTCAACATACAAAACATATACCCCTTCCCCAAACTGGCAGATTAGATAGCGTGTTCTACATGGCTTGCTCAGGAGTAGAAGCGGCAGCAGCAAGTGCCACACCAGGTAGTACAACAGAGAGGTTCAGACACTAGGACAGAAATGTGATTCCAAATGATTGTCCGCAATGGGGAACCTACAGAACCTAGCAAAGGAACATCTATACCACAAAAGGAAACTGTTCTTGAAAACCACATGCTTCTAACATTTATTTCTTAGAACACAACTCACAGAATTTGTATAAGGTATACTGTGAACATAAGCATATTAACATTTATTTTTTTGCAAGAATGACATCATTAACAGTAGTCAGGATCACAAAACACATGGCAACAGCTACAGGCCAAACTGACTGATTAGATCACGACCACTTTTCTCCTAGTTCCTGGAAATGTCAATCTTATCTTTTAAATGCACATGTCCGTATTTCCTGCTCTTGCTTTCATCTTGACGTCAGTAGATTCTGTGAACCACTAAGAGCTCGATGTTGACTGTTAAGGTTTACTTCTCACAGGAGAATTATAATGCTTTCCCCCATTTTTCTGATTTCTCAATTTGTTTTTATTGGGATTTGGAAAATCATTAACTTTCTGAGCAATGCCTACAAGGAATTCCCATTTAGGGACACTAACAACAATAGCACAAAAGACAGGAAAGAGGGAAGACATCGAAGTATACTGCTGTTGTAAGGTTCTTACACTGCACATAAACATAACATTTTTTGAAAATACATTGTGATAAATTAAGATGTATAACATTAAATCCTAGACAGCAGGGTTTTTCAACAGTGGCACCACTAACATTTTGTGCCACATTCTTTGTTTTATACCTAGTTACTTTGCTGGCTAAATACTATATCATCCAAAGGGATTCCATGGAATGAAAAAAATATATAGCTTAATAAAAGTCTGACTCAGGGCTACAAAAACCACTGTAGATTAAAGTAGAAAATATTCCCTTGAGTTTTGTATTGGTAATAATACTGATAAAAAACTCAGGCCTAAATATGATTTAGATAATAAAAACGACCAATTAAAAATTAGCTTTTAGATCTATTTCTGGCTCTAAAAAGTTGTGTAAAAGTTTGGCTTTGCAACATTCACCAGACACCAGGATCTATGTCACAATGTTAAATGAGAGAAGCTCTGAGTCTCAAGATTTCCATTTCAGAGGCTGGAGGTAAAATGAACCTGAATAGCCTTTTGTGTGTATAACAACATGTAATCAGATAATATAAAGATCTAGCATTTGCAAGGTGCTCTATTACCAAAAGACACTAATAAGCATCACATTCCATGCTAAAAAGGATATTCATATTATCTTGAATATTTTTAAAAACATAAGAGTTAATAATAATTTTTGAGAAATGTTTTCCCATCTTTTGATGTAAAACATAATGAAGAATAGGTGTCAAAATCTGTCCAAACTTGAACCTTACACATTGTTTAAGCTCTGGAACAGAAAGCTCAAAATGAACCCAGGAACCAAATATTAAAATCTGTAGTTGTATTCTTATTTGTGGGTTTGTCATTTTTGTCATCATTATTATTGTTATTATTTTTTTATCTTACAAATAACAGCAACCTATTTCTCACTCTTTTGGTGGCTGGAATTCCAAAATCAAGGCATCGTTTCTTGAGTGTCTGTTCCTCATAGCACCTTCTCATTGTGTCCTCATATAGCAGAAGGCTATTTTTTAAATTACTATTTTATTAAATATTAAGTAAATAAATGTAAAAGACTTAGATAAGAAAACTTATATTGATAGAAAATTATAGAAGTTAATATAGCACAATTAAGGAGCAAAGGTAGAAACAGAATTGGAATCTTGTATCTCTCTCTGAAGAACTTGAAATTTTAATTAACTCTGTACTACTATGCTGTCTCCCTAATGAAACCAACTATGACAGAGTGAAGTTGTAAGTGACTCAGATGAAATGTTTATGTCATAGTTAATTACATCTTCCAGAATAGATTCCTAGATAACCTGCATAGAGTAGGTAATCAATAATTTGTTGTTGAGTAAATGAAACACTGAGAAGCATGGAAGGATTCCATCTCCAAGTTTAATTGGAAACAAAAGTACACACAAGGTATTTAGCTACTGCGGGTGACTAAAGGAAAGAATGAAAGTTTTCAAGTAAGTATGTTTTTTAGAACATAGTTAAAGAAAATGAGGCTAATTCTTTGGAGAGCTTGAAAGGGAACTTAGTAGTTTTCAAACCCAGCAGATTGCTAGTGGTAAGCACTCATTGACTAGCTGGCCCAAAGTGCAATATAAGAAACGAAAAATAGACAACTAAGAGAAACTGGGATTCAACAAACTCACACAAGTCCAGAGATGAGGCAGTGTGTTAGTTTTCGATTGCTGCTGTAAAAAATGACCACGAACTTAGTGGATTAAAAAGTGTATACTTATTATCTTACAGTCATGCAGGTATTAAGTCTAACACGGGTCTCATGGGGCTAAACTCAAGGTGTCATCTGGACTGTGTTCCCCTTTGAGGTCTTAGGGGAGGATCCCTTTCCTCGTTGGCAGAATTTAACTATTACCAGTTGTAAGACTGAGGTCCATTTCCTTGCTGGCTGTTAGCTGAGGGTCCTCTCAGCTTCTAGAATTTACCCACATCCCTTCACTCATAATCCCCTTCTTCCATCTGCAAAGGCAGTTTGAGTTCCTCTCAAATCTCTTTCTTTCATCTCCTTCTCTGATCCACTCTTCTGCCTCCCTTTTCTATTTATGAAAGCTTATGTGGTTAAACTGGGTCCACCCAGATACCCAGAATAGTCACCCATCTCAAGGTCTGTGATCTCAGTCATATCTGCAAGCTCTTTTTACCATGTAAACTAACATTCATAGATTCTGGGGATTAGGACTTGGGTATCTTCGGGGGAGCATTATGCTGCTTACCACAGGCAGATTCCAAACTTACTCAGTCCTTTAATAGTAACACATTTTTATTCCTGACTCTCCACTATACTGTCTACAGTTTTGTCTTTATCCATGTTTGGTTCCCCTCATACTCGTAAGAGGGCTGCAACTAGGCTTTCTGGCTTTCTTGCTCATAGCCACCAGGAGAGACAGAGACTTCACTTTCCAGGATTCCAAGTAAGACTCATGCTGTCTTCGATGGAACTATATTGACTAGGCTTCTGCATCAGGAACCCAATAAAGCAAGGGGAATGGGGCAAAGAATGGCTTAAACTAATTATGTCACATGATCCAGAACTGTTAGGAAAAAACTGCAGTCTATTATGGTCTACTCATTTGGCTACCCTTTATATACACCCTTCTTCTAATACATTAAACCTTTTAAAAATGCTCATGCCCACACAAAGCACTTTCAATCCCAACTCCCAAGAAGGGAACAACCCAAAGTCTCATGTAATTACTACATCAAACTCCAAGTCCATGATGTGAGTAATGTGCCTTCATTTCTAACAGATCTCGATATAGATCCCTATAATCAACATCCATTTAGGGAACATATGGCTAAAACAGTTAATTTATCTACACCCAAAATACACTAGTGTGGAAAAAACAGGATGACCACAATGAAATTCAGAAAAGAGAAGAATGACACAACAAATGGTCACTCTTAACTGGTCCTTAGCACAAAGTATAACTATGCAAAAAGTAGTAGCTGGGATTCCTTACTCTCAAAATTCAAAAGGCGATTAACCATAGCAAGAGATCTTGTTTAGACAATGGCTGAGACTAAGAATTTCTATCTCCTGGCAACAATCCTCTGAGATCTTCTCATCACACAAGTCCCAGAATCTACAACGGCCTTTAATTACTGGGTTTCAATTTGAAACTATCCGTTTCTTCCTCCCAGATGGCATTTAAAATATGTATTTATTTTTTAATAGTTCAATTGACCAGGTAGAAAATATTGAAAAGGAGGTATTTGGGGAAGATTTAAGGCAACAGATTAGTGCTTTGCCACACATACTTATCTCCTATTAAATCTCGTTCCTTATAAATCCATATTCGCACTACGTAAAAGAGGAATTCTCTACTTCAAGCTAATCTTACAAAGCTGAACTGTGTGAAGCTAGGCCACAAACAGAAAGAACCTATTTTTTAAAAAACTCAAATCTGCATTTTCTACGGTTTTTAACAAATGATCTTTCTTGGGTCTAACCAGGAAATAGTCAAGGTGCTCTAATATCTTTATTTTTTTGGACAATTTCCCTCAAATCTACAGGCACATGAAATACTCTGTCTTTGCCCCAAGGTAGAAAGTATCACCAACCTCCAATATGGGAATAGTGGGGGTCCTGATTGCCTTCTTCACTTGAATTAAGTCCTTAATTTTAGAATCTCTTACGTGTTAAGTATCCCTTTACCAGTACCAAATTCAGTTCCAGTTGGAATACCATGACTTCAAGTACAGAAACCCATTCAAACTGGCTTAAAAATAAGTTAACTTCTCATAACAAGAAGTTCAGAAACCAGGCAACATTTATCAGGATTGATTGATTCCGTGACTCAGGGGATCCAGGTTTTTCTCATCTCTTTGCTCTGCCGTCCTTAGCGTTAGAGTCACCCTAACACTAATCTCATTATTATCCCAGGAATGCTGTTACCAGTAGCCGGAAGAACATGCTTCCTTGTTCACATCAGATTGGTCTCTCTTTCCCAGAGACCCCAAGCCAATGTTTCCTCAGTGTGTCCCTGGTCCAAACTGTTTTAGTTCAACACACCCTTGGAAGTAATCATTGATAAAGTGGATGAAATTAACCATGGAGAGTTCAGACTACACATCTGCGGTGGAATATAAATTGAGACATTAAGTACAAATTCAATCACAGCATTGACTGGGTACTGACAGTGTTTAAAATGATAATCTTTCGCATAAATTTGAAATGTTTAAAAGTTATCTTAAAACAAAACCCAAAATGGCCAAACTGATACACTTAGGGCAATAGACTTAATGGGTAAGAGAGAAACTACATTTAATTCCTCTTAAGACCAGCTCAAGTTTCTTAACTCTGTGAAACATCTCTCAGGAAGAATAATCAATCCCTCATCTGTACACCTGTATCTTTATTATAACATTATATTATATTTAGCTATGTGTCTTCCCTAATAGAATGTGAACCTTTTACGGCCGAGGAGAAAACTTGATTCATTTTTTTCCTGAGAGTATCAAATGTAATATCTGACACAGTAGGCACTCAAATGTTTAATGAATGATCAAATACATAGATGTTTAGATTATTTGTTTTTGCTGATTTTACACTTAAGAAGTAGACAAGAAGTAGATAAGAAGTGGAGACTGGTATCTTTTTGTAGCCACCTGCTTTTCCTGATACTGCAGATTTATAAACTTACTTCCTCTAAGGGGAGTGATGAAAATAAAAACCAGAGGCATCAACGTTATCAATACTTTCTCTCTTCATATCCCCATTTTATTATTCTCTTCTGCTAACCACTCTGTTTATTTTTATTCTTCATTTCCGCCTGTGCCTTAATGTTCCTTAAGGGTACTTCTTAGCATCACTGATTTTTTAAAATGACATAAAAGTTTAACTTAATTTGACATTTAAGCACCCAATTTGTTGCCAGACTCACATTTATGGACACACAAAAAAATAAAAATCACAATATATTGCGGGAACAAGACGCAAACCAATATATTGTGGTACGTCTTATAAAAATGAGTATAAAGTACTATGGGAAACAAATGAGTTTTTGTCTAATTGGGCAAATACCAAAGAAAACAATAAATCCTATACTTGTTGGTCATTTAGAAAGTTCTAATATGTCCTGTATCATTGGGTAGTTGTTCTAACTTTTCTCTAACACTAACAGGGAGAAATAACTGGTTGAAAGGACAAAATTTTAAATGTCTAAAAGAACCAGAAGCAAGAAACAATACCAGGAATTCATTTTTTGGTCAATCTGTTCTTTGTATCTGGAAGCGGCAGGACATATGCAGTCCATTCAATCCTCACTCAAAGCTGTGGTTTTTAGATTGAAAAGAATATACCACAACTTATTCTGTCATTCCCACCAATTCCAAATCTCCAAAGTGACGTCAAGTGGGGCAGCATGTTTGAGTCAAGAGGAATGGGATTCTAAAACAAAAGCAAAAAAGAAACCAAAACATTCCAAAATGAATCTACCAAGCCATAGTTAGGTTTGAAGTTAAAGAGGGCAATATGGTAAGGAGGTGAGTTCAGAAAATGAAAATGCTAAAATAACCTATGCTCACACCACATCAATACTTATACATACAAAATGTTTACAATGAGAACTTTGCATATGATCTTATTCTTTCTTATCAAAATAACAATCATGTGTTCTGCCTTCCCAAAAAGCTGAAGGGACACTTTAAAAAACTGAGCCTCAGAACCAGTGGCGTCAGCCCAGACAGATGGTTCTAGTGGATCAGGTGGAAACAGCCCGACTCCATCCCCCGCAAATTAAAACTTCAACTAAGTTTCCAATGGGTTGTATCAAGAGAAAAAAAAAATACTTTCTGATTATCTTAACTGCTCTTTTGTATTACACAGGAGGTTCATGGTATCTTCAAAACGGCAGCTTAATAAAAATATGCTTATCCATGCTTCTGGAAAATTTATCAAGATTAGAAAATTAGAAGGAGATGTCTGAAATCTAACTACATTAATGTGTAAAACTTACTAAGTAATCAGACCTCAAACTTACCTTTTCAATATTACCAAAGGCTAAGAGAAGGTAACAAAATAATGATCTGTACTTATTTTCTCAGTAATCCTTAGTAAATCTCAAATGGTAGAAATCAATTAGCATAAGACTCCATATTAAAAACAAACAAAACAAAATCTCGAACTTATCTAAGTCATAATAACTTACCTCTTAGTAATAAAATTTTTTTCCAGGTCCTCATCGTGAACCAGATTTGTATTCCCAAACTGCCATGACAACTGTAGATCACGGCTTACATCAAGCCTGCACTGGTTAAGAGTGTCATGTATGAACCTGTACTCTCTAGTATTGGAGCAACAAAGTGACAAGTAAACTAAAGATAAAGAAAAGAGAATGTAGTTATTTGTATTTAAAACAACATTACTGCTCATCAGTACAATGACAACTGCATATCTGATATAAGACATAAAATAACCAAGTACCTGGAATTTTCATTAACCGAAGGCAACAATTTATATCTAAGGTTCTACAACAAGGGGGAAGATGGTGCCCTCGGGGTGGTGCTGGAGTGGGAATTCTGAGTGGAGTCATTCAGAGCATGAAAAAGGACGAAGAATGGAAGGTGATTATCATATATCATCTGAGCATGAGCATCCAGTTATCCTGCTGCAAAATGTCAGACATCCCAGCCAAGGGCATCACCATTGTTGAAGATATCAATAAACAGCGAGAACTCATCTCCTGTTTGGAGGCCATTTATTTGCTGAGCCCCACAGAGAAGTCTGTTCAGGCCCTGATCACAGACTTCTGTGGGACCCCGATCTTCACCTACAAAAGTAGCACATGTTGTCTTCACTGACAACTGCCCAGAAACACCGTTTAGTAAGCTGGGCTGCTGTCATTTGCAAAGGCAGTGAAGATGTTGAAGGAGATCCACCTGGCCTTAGTCCCCTATGAGGTCAAGGTGTTCTCCCCGGGATGCCCACGTAGCACCTACAACCTCTACTCTCTGGGCATGGGAACATGCACAGCAGCTTGAGATGCTGGTCCAGCAGACTGCTACACTGTGCAACAGGCTGCAGGAGTACCCTGTCATCCACTACTGCAAGGGCCTGAAGCCCATGGCCCAGCTGGCTCATGCTGTCCTGGCCAAGCTGAACGCCTTCAATGCAGACACTCCCAGTCTGGGCAATGGCCCTGAGAAAATCCGCTTGCAGGTGCTAATCACGGACTGGGCAGCTGAACCCATGTCACCATTGCTGCATTAACTGACATTCCAGGCCGTGGCCTATGATCTGCTGGACATTAAGCAGGACACGTACAGCTATAACCACCAGGCTGAGCATGGTATGGGAGAAGGCAGTGCTGCTGGATGATAACGATGATCTATGAGTGAAGCTATGGCACCTGCACATTGTGGACATGACCAAGAGGGTCACAGACCTTCTGAAGACATTCTGTGAGGGCAAGAGGCTGACCACTGACAATGCCAACATCAAAGACCTGTCCCACATTCTGAAAGAGATGCTGCAGCACCAGAAGGAGCTGAACAAGTATGCTACATACCCGAATTTAGTGCATGAATGCATGAAGTGTTTCGAGGGTTCAGTGGAGAAACTGTGCAGTATGGAGCAAGACCTTGGCCATGGGATCCAACACAGAGGGCAAGAAGGTCAAGGACACCATGAAGATGATTTTGCTGGTGCTGCTTGACATAACAGCGCCAGCCTACGACAAGGTCCGGGTCCTGTTGCTCTATATCCTTCTTCCCACTGGTGTGAGCAAGAAAAACATGGCCAAGCTGATCCAGCATGCCAGTATGCAGGCTCACAGCAGCCTCATCTGGAACCCGGAGCAGCTGGGAGGCACCATTAACAACCCTGGGGATTCGGGAACCTCCAGCCAGCTGGAGTGGATGGAGTGCATGGAGTCCACTTATCAGATGTCCCGTGGATTCGGGTCGTCAAGGACGTGACGGAGGATGCCATGGAAGACTGGCTGGAACGAAAGCTGTGGCCCTTTTGTAGCTGACATTGCCCCCACGCCCATCTCCCAGGCCATTGTCAGTGCCTGCTTTGGCCACTGGCACAAGAACAAGGCAGGTGTAGATGCTTGGGCCGGGCCATGGCTCATCATGTACATTGTTTGCAGCACGGCCATGTCAGAGATTCGGCGTCCTACAAGGTGACAAAGGACACTGAGGGCAAGTGGGAGGTGCTTATTGGCTCTTGCACATCTTTCCTATGACCCACTTCCTGGATGACCTCAAGACACTGGACGAGAAGCTCAAGGACATTGCCCTGCCTGGCCCCAACTCCCTCCATTTCTAGAGAAATAAACTTCCATCCTGCCAAAAATAATAACAATAAAAGGTTCGACAACTGTAATATG
Organism: Cynocephalus volans; assembly: GCF_027409185.1. NCBI lineage: Eukaryota > Metazoa > Chordata > Mammalia > Dermoptera > Cynocephalidae > Cynocephalus > Cynocephalus volans. Next base: position 148,673,069 of record NC_084478.1, read on the forward strand.
GACCTCCTACACTTGATAAAAACGAAAAGATGAATCTGGTTTTTCTCCACATACCTATTGGAATTCTTAAAATTTGACATGTATAGACATAATATAGTTCTAGAACGCAGGCAACTCGTTTTCAACTTAAGATGTACACAGACTCTATGTGCATCATTACACAAACCTGGTACCTACTGTTAGTGCATGAGTATTTATTGCATTTCCCAAGCAAAGTTAAGACAACCTACATACTAGAAAACTATCTGGTTATTTCAATTTGCACAAGTACCAGAACATCTTTGTAAGCTGCTGACTGATACAGTGGCACGAATATTCACGTACTGACTTTTGTGTGGACATACACTTTCATTACCCAAGGATGAATGCCCAAGAGTACCACTGCTGGGTCATATGCATTGGCATGTTCCGTTTTTAACAGTTCAGTCAGAAGCTGCCAAACTGTTTTCCAGAGTAGCTGTGCTATCTCACATTCCCACTGTCAATATACGAGTGATGTGGTTACTCCACATCCTCATGAGCATTTGGCATTGTTATTCTTTTCCTTTACCATTGTTCTAAAAGGTATGTGCTTATATCTCATTGTGCTTTTCATATGCATTTCCCTAACGGCTCTAATGCTGAACATCTTTTTATGTGTTTATCTGCCATCCATATATTCTTCCTGGTGAAAATTCTGTGCATGTTTTTTTCCTGTTTTCTAACTTGATTGTCTCTTCTTTTTTACTAATAAAAGTGCTTTATATGTTCTAGATGAATCCTCGGTTAGATATATGACTTGCAAATGTCTTCTCCCATTCTGAGCTTATCTTTTCATCTTCCTAACAGGGTCTTTCACAGAGCAACAATTCCTAATTTTGATGAAGCCCAAATTATTGAATTTTCTCTTTCATGCATTGAGCTTGCCGTGTCATGTCTAAGAACTATTCATGTGGCTTCAGATCCTGAAGATGTTTTCCCATGTTTTCTTCTGAAGGTTTTATAGCTTCACACTTTACATTTATTTTTTTTTTTGGTGGCTGGCCAATATGGGTGGCCGAACCTATGACCCAGCACCCAATTTAACTGAGTGAGCTAGCTGGCCAGCCCTACATTTTACATTAAAATCCGGGATTCACTCTGAATTATGTTTTGTGTGAGGTTAGGATAAAGTTCATTTTTTTGTCTATGAATGTCTATGTTACCCTAGCAACATCTGATGAAGACTACCTTTCCTCCACTGAATGTACCTTTGTTAAAAATCAATCAAAAGCCTATCAATTGAACATATTGGCAGGGATTGATTTCTGGAAATTTCTATCTTGTTCCAGTAATCTATTTGTCAATAACAAAGTGTCTAATTATTGTAGCTATATATTAAGGCTTAATACTGGGTAGACTAATTCCACACACTTTTTTAAATTTCAGAATTGTTTTAAGCTATACTATTCTCTTTGCCTTCCCGTGTAAATGGCAGAATAAGCTTATCTATTTACAAAACGTCTTGCTGGAATTTTGATAGAAACTGCAATGAACCTACTGATGAATTTATGACCAACTGACATCTTTATTATGTTGAGTCTTCTAATCCACGAACACAGTACATTTATTTAGATTTTCTTTGATTGTTTTCCATCAGTGTTTTGTAGTTTAACACATAAAATCCTGTAGGTGTTCTTAAATTTATACCCTCCTATTTCATTTTTTGAGCTATTATTTTTTTCATTTGGATTCCCACGTGTTCCTTGCTAGTATACAGAAATAAAATTGATTTTCTTTATTTTAATCTTGTATTCCAACGACCTTGCTGAACTTACTAGTTATGGGTTTTTCTTTTCTTTTTTTGTAGACTCCTTCGGATCTTCTATGCAGACCATCATGCTTACTTCAAATAGGGACAATTATTTTTAAATATTCATGGGATTTCAAAGGAAATAAGTACATGAACTGAATAAAAATGAAAGTGCAATGCATCAAAATGTGAGGAATACAGTTAATGCATTGTCAAAAAGGCAATTTATAGCACTAAAAGCTTACATTAGCAAAGTAGAATTGTTTCAGGTCAGTAATCTAACCTTCCACTTTAAGAAACCAGAAAAAGAATAGCAAGGTTTTAGGATCAGTTTGTTGATGTCCACAAAATAACTTACTAGGATTCTGAGTGGGATTTCAATGAATCTATAAATCAACTAGAGAAAAACTGACATCTTGACAATATTGGGTCTTCCTGTTCATGAACATGGAACCTCTCTCCATTTGGATTTTCTTTGATTTCTTTCATCAGAGTTCTATAGATTTCCTCATATAGATATTACACGTATTTTGTTATATTTGAACATCAGTATTTCATTTTTTGGTGCTAATGGAAATGGTATTGTGCTTTTACTTTCAAATTCTACTTGTTCATTGCTGGTATATAGAAAAACAACTGACTTCTGTGTATTAACCTTGTATCCTGCAACTGCCATAATCGCTTATGAGCTCCAGGAGATTTTTTTGGTCAATTCTTTTGGATTTTCCACGTAGACAATCATGTTATCTATGAACAAGGACAGTTTTATTTCCTCCTTCCCCATCTGTATACTTTTTGCTTCCTTGTCTTACAGCATTAACTAGGACTTGCAGTATGATTTTGAAAAGGAGTGGTGAGAGGGAACATCCTTGCCTTGATCTTAGTGCCATCTTTGAGTTTCTCACTGTTAAGTATGAAGTTAGCTGTGGGCTTTTTGTACATATTTTTTATGAAGTTGAGGAGATTCCACTCTATTCCTAGTGTACTGAGAGTTTTTATCATGAACAGGTGCTGGATTTTGTCAAATGTTTTTTTCTACATCCATTGACATGATAATATAATTTTTTCTTCTTTAGTCTGTTGATATGATAGATTACATTAATTGATTTTCAAATGTTGAGGCAGCCCTACATACCTGGGATAAATACCACTTGATCGTTGCTTTGGGTTAAGTGTGCCCCACAAAAGTTAATGTATTGGAAACATAAACCCCCTTTGTGATAGTGTTAAGAGGGTGGGAAATCTGATTATGGTATTTGAAAGTTGAGGCCTTGAAGAAAGGATTAGTTTGAAAGGACTATTCCCTTGCAAATGGGCCAATCCATTCATGGAGCAACGAGCATGGTTCTGATGGCTTTAAAAGGAGAGCGAGTGAGGAGATTAGCTCTCTCTTACTCAACCTGTTCTCACCATGTGATACTCTGCACTGAATTGGAGAGTCCCCACCAAAAAAAAACAACCTCATCAGATGCGTTCCCTGGACCTTGGACTTTCCAGCCTCCAAACTGTAATAAATACATTTCATTTCGTTATAAATTACCTAGTTCCAGACATTCTGATATAAGCAAAACAAATGGTCTAGTATAGTAGCAGTGTGTAAAATTCTTTTTACACATTGTTGGATTTGATTTGCTAATATTTTATTGAAGATGTCTGCATCTATGTTTATGAAAGATACTGATCTGTAGTTTATTTTCTCATAATGTCTTTGCCTTTTTTGGTATTAGGGTAACAGTGGCTTAGAATGAATTATGAAGTACTCCCTCTGCTTCTACCTTCTGAAACAGATTGTAGAGAACTGGTATAATTTCTTAGATGTTTGGTAGCATTCACCAAATCAATAAGGGGTCTGGTGGTTTCTGTTTTGGAAGGTTATTAATTATTCATTCAATTTCTCTGATACAGGCAAATTGAGATTGTCTATTTCTTCTTGTGGGACTTTTGGTCCATTGTGTCTTTCAAGGAATTTGTGCATTTCATCCAGGTGATCAAATTTGTAGGCATAAGGTTGTCCATAGTATTCCTTAGACTTTGAATGTCCATGGGATCTGTAGTGATGTCCCTTCTTTTCATTTCTAATGTTAGTAATTTGTCTCCTGTTTTTTCTTAGTCATCCTGGCTAAAAGCTTGTCAATTTTATTGATCTTTACAAAAAATGTCAGATTTTGGTTTTGTTGATTTTTTCTATTAATTTCTTGTTTTCAATTTCATTGATTTATGCCCAAATTGTTATTATTTCTCTTTTTTCTGATTGCTTGGGATTTAATTTGCTCTTCTTTTTCTAATTTCCTAAGATGGAAACTTAAATTATTAATTTTAGATCTTTTCTTATTTCAGTGCTGTAAACTTCCTCCTAGCACTTCTTTGCTGGATCCCACAAATTTTGTGTTTTCATTTTCATTCGGTTCATGGTACTATTAAATTTATCTTGAGATTTCTTCTTTGATTTATGTGTTATATAAGAAGTGTGTTGTTTAATGTCCAAATAGTTTAGATTTTCCAGCTATCTCTCTGTTATTGATTTCTAGCTCAATTCCATTGTGATTTGAGAGCAGAAATTGTATGAATTCTATTATTTCAAATTTCTTAATGTGTGTTTTATGGACCAGATGTGATCTATCTTGGTGCATGTTTCATGTGAGCTTGAGAAAAATATGTACTATGCTAATTGTTAGATGGCATAGTCTACAGATGTTCGTTATATCCAGTTGATTGATGGTGGTGATGAGTTCAACTATGCCCTAACTGATTTCCTGTCTGCTGGATATGTCCATTTCTAGCAAAGGGTTGTTGCAGTCTCCAACTGTAACAGTAGATTCATCTACTCCTTTTTGTAGTTCTATCAGTTTTAGCCTCACTGAATTTTTATTTGGATTATTGTATTTTTCAGGTCTAAATCTTCTATGTTTTTGTTTATTTTAAGTGTCTTTAATTGCTTGTTCAGACATATTTATGACGGCTACTTTAAAAGCCTTGTCAAATAATTCTAACACCTGTGTCATCTCTATGTTGGCATCTGTTGAATATCATTTCCCATTCAGGTTGAGATTTTCCTCGGTGGTGGTAAGATGAGTAGTTTTTATTCTATCCTATCCATTCAGGATATTGTGATGAGACTGGATTGTATATAATCTTGCATTTTAGCAAGCCTTTACTAATACCATGCTGGCAGGGAAAACTGCTGTCTGGGAAGGAAGGACACTACCACTAGGCAGGGTTGAAGTCCTGGCTCTCCACAGGGCCTCCATTGACACCCTTGGGGGTTGTAACTTGTCACCCCTGAAAAGGGATGGAAGTCCAAACTCTCAACTAAGCCTCCACTGATATTGTGGTAGGGGACAGATAATTTGTTTTTGATGAGTTTGGTAGAAGCTAAGGCTCTCCACTTCGTGTGCACTGACTTTAACCATAGTGGGAAGGGTCAATTCATCAGTAAAGAGCAGAGGTGGAAATCCACTGGCACTGCAGGAAGCTGGGATGGCAAAGAGGGGAACACGTTACTGCTCTGTGGTAGTAAAAGTCTTGGCTCCTTACTTGATCACCACTGGCACCACAGGGAGAAAGAGGAATACTTTGCTCCTGCTGGGTATGGGTCAGAGTCCAGGTTGTTCACTTGGCCTCCTCTGACACCACCCCAGTGGGAAAGGGGAGAGGCACAGGTGCAAGTCTCTGCTCTCCACTTAGCCTTTGCTGACAAAAGTGCAAGGGCAATGGTCCCCTGCCTCGGGGTTTTATGCAGGAGTAGGGTGTTTAATGTAAAATACATTTCTATCTTTCTAGGCTGCTCCTTTCTCAGTCCTTTGGCAAGAGAGAACAGGCTTTTGTTGGGGATTTTTGGGGGGATGGGGGTCTGTGTCAGTTGACATTTCTGGGTTGTGGGTATCCAATCTGAGTTATGTAAGAAACAAAAAGTAAACACAGGGAACTTACTGCTATGTCATGGTCCCTGGCCGGTCTGTTATCTTCCTTCCACCAAGGAAAGTCTGCTTATATTTGTTTCATATATAATGTCCAGGGTTTTTAGATTTACTTAGTGGAAGAAATAGTAGACATGTACCTATCACATTTTGTGAAGATCCAGAAGAACACGTGAGTTTAAGGAATCAAAGACCAGACTTAACATAATTTTATATATTATAGAGTCAAAACAGAAGATGAACATAAAGTAAAAACCAGAGAAATACAGTACTAGCTATGAAAAAATCCCATCTTCTATAGAAACATTACCTTTTCCAGCTGTCCTCCTGATCTTGGGAATGGTGAATTTCTTCAAATGATTGACTTCTACACCAGTAAAAAATAAAGGTTCACTGGTTGAGCTCATTTTCCACAGTGTCTTGTGTTTGACAATCTCTTTCATTTCCATTTTGTTGGTGGCCTAAAATCAACGAAGTGTTATTGAGCCAAAGTTCGGTAAATACATTAAAGACGTTGGTAATAAAATTGTTTGAAAGTTCTGAAACGGAATTGAATTAAGACATATACTTGGTCATACTGTCAACAGATTTCAATCTCAACTTGCCAGGTTATCCAAAAAAGAAAATGAATTCACTTTGGTTTTTATACAATATTAGAAGTATTTACTTTTTAGTTTCTAACAGACGTTTTCCTTGTACGTTATGTAAAGGTTGAATATCCCCTTTCCAAAATGCTTGGGACCACAGTGTTTTAGATTTTGAATTCTTTCAGATTTTGGAATATTTGCATTATACTTACCAGTTCAGCATCCCCAGTCCGAAAATCCAAAATGCTCCAGTGAACATTTCCTTTGTGCAGCATGTTGGTGTTCAAAAAGTTTCAAAATTTGGACCATTTTGGATTTCTGTTTTTCAGATTAGTTAATTACTCAAGCTGTAATTGTAATTGGGTAAAAAAAGCCTCTGTGTCCCTGAAAAGCTTAAATACTTTGAGAAATAGCAATTTTTATAAACATTTGGTAAATTTTTTGCAAATACTCTGTTTTTAAAAGTATTTTTCCTGTATTTTTCTGTGACTAGAATGATATTCTCTTTAAATCAGAATCTCTGGCATTAGGAGAAATTTATGAAAGCTGTAAACCAACTATTGCCTGACTACCCTACAGTTGATGGTCAACTGTAGCTCATTGCCTATTGTTCTATAGAATCATTCTAGAAATGCCTAAGACAACATCATATACTTTTATCCTAGTAGTAACAAAGATATTACTCCCCTTCCTTGCTCTCCCTTCCTCTATTTTCTCTCTCCCCAACGTGCAACTTACCTCTCCCCATACACATACAAACACTGACTCTTAGCCTCTCCAATAGAACTCAAAGTGGATATCAAAGGAAAGCTATGGAGCTCATGCAGAGAAATCGATATAAGGAGGCATTTTTCATACCATTTCATAATATGTTTCATGGGCCTCCTGATACGTATCAACTGCTTAGTTCAAGCATTAGGTCACAATCCAAATTAAGAGATGCCAAAATTCTACAGAAAGATCATAAAGGATAAGATTCTATAGGAGGTTCAATAAAGGATTCAATCCCAATCCCCACACCTCCTCTGCCCTTTATGAAAGGAGCTCTGGCATCTCCCAATCAAACATGGATCAGAGTAGGGAATTGATAGAGACCTCTAGAAAGAAGAAAAGAAAAATCAGTCCTTCTCTCATCCAGCCACACTGACAGACACTAGTGAGGTGCTGCCTTCTAAAAAGAATACCCTGAAGATATACCAGCTCCAGAGATAGCTGTCAAGACTGCCATGTTCCCTGGCAGTTTAGTAAGGGGGTGAAGGGAGAATAATTTATTTAGGATGACTTAAATTACAGAAAAACTCTTCAATTTGTCTTGATCTACATCAACAGCACATAAATGTATAGAACAATCAGTTGAATATATTTACTTAACAGACAAGTGCTGAGAAATCCTCAATACTGTTTTCCACTACAGTTAAGTTATATATTCAAGAAAGCTGGATGATTTTAGCTATACGGTTTCTTACAAAATGTTTCTCTAGTAGGATTTACTAATACATGAAAGACTTCTGAAATTCACTGATTTCTTTCCTTAATGCTTAGGACATTACATTGCGACAAAAAGCTAAGTTAAAAATTGATGAAAGATGAATATTCAGGGTACAATGCTATTCAATATCCTCTATTAAATAAATCACACCCAGTAATTTTTCAATTACTTTTCCAACATTGAATAATATGCCTTTAACTTCAACCCAAACAAATCACACATGCTAAAGTGATAACAAATTCATACATTTCTTTATGCTCACATATCACATACCCATAACCATTACATTTATATTATTTACTTTTACATACATATGCAAAATGTGTCATGTTTTATATTATAATTGTCTTATCAGCCATTACATACATGTTTACATATATTGTTTATTTATATCTATGTAGAAATAAAATCAGAAAGTTTGAATCCGAGGGATTCATGGCAAGGCTATTCTATGTGAGCCATAGAGAGTAGACCAAAAAATTCCTAAAAAAATTAGGAACTGTTAATGTGCAGTGCAATGCACCCAGGAGGTCCTAAACAGATACTCAAAAGAAACGATGAACTAAAAAACTAACGAATCAAAAACAGAAGGATTTTGCAATAATTAAAACATCTATGTATATAGGTTTTAAGAGAGTGTATTATGAAAGTGAAGAATTTCATACCTATATATTTAAAGTTTACAGAAAATAATAAATTCTTGGAAAAATATAACTTAGAATAAATAAAAAGTATGAATATTCCTATTATTATTAAGAAGACACTAAATCGGTAGCTACAAATTGATTCTAAAAGAAAATAAAGATAACATATCACAAATACGCTGCGTTCACCTCGGAAATGCAAGAGTGACTGTCCAATAGGAAATATGTACATTTCATTTACTACCTAACTTGATTAAAGGAGAAAAATCAAGTGATTATCTCTATAGATCAGGAAAAAGCATCTATAGTTGAATTCAAAATTCATTCGTGAATATTAAAAAGGTCTTAGCAAGAACTGGTTTTTTGGAGTTGGCTGGTTTGCTCACTTGGTAGAGCACTGTGCTGATAACACCAAGGTCAATGTTTCAAATCGTTGAACTGGCCAGCAGTCAAAAAAGAAAAACAGAATTGATTTTTGGAAAGATAAACAAAATCAACAAACCTTTAGTTAGGATAATGAAGAAAAAGAGAAGACAGACAAAACCAGAAATCAAAAAGAAACCATTACAACTGATACCACAGAAATACAAAGATCCTAAGAGATGATTACAAACAACTATATGTGAACAAACTGGAAAACCTGAGAGAAATGGATAAAGTCCTGGACACACACAACTTACCAAGGTTGAATCATGATGCATTTGAAAACATAAACAGACCAATTATGAATGAGACAGAAATAGTAATAAAAATACTCCCAACAAAGAAAACCCAGGGACCACACGGCTTTACTGTCAAATTCTGCCAGACATTTAAAGAAGAACTAATACCAATTGCTCTCAAACTCTTTTGAAAAACTGAAGATAAGGGAGTACTTCCAAAGTCATTCTACATGGCCAGAATTACCTTTATGCCAAAACCAGAAAAAGATACAACAAAAAAAGATAGCTACAGACCAATATACCTAATGAACACAGATGCAAAAATACTCAACAAAATTCTAGTGAATGAAAAACACATTAAAAAGATCATTCATCGTGATCAAGTGGGATTCATCCCAGGGATGCAAGGATGGTTCAACAAACACAAATCAATACCACATCAACAAAATTAAGAAAAAAACTGTATGATCATTTCAATAGATGTAGAAAAAGCATTAGATAGACTCCAACTCCACTTCAGAACAAAAACACTCCACAAATTACGTATGGAAAGAATGTACCTCAACACAATAAAAGCCATATATGACAAACCCACTGTTAATATCATATTGAATGGCCCCAAATTGAAGGCTTTTCCTCTAAGATTTGGAACAAGACAAGGATGCCCACATTCCCCACTGTTATTCAACATAGTACTGGAAGTCCTAGCCAGTGCAATAAGGCAAGAACAAGAAATAAATGGCATCCAGGTAGGAAAGGAGGAAGTCAAACTATAGCTATTCATAGATGATAAAATCATATACATAGAAATCCCTAAAGATTCCACCAAAAAGTTACTAGTGAATTCAATAAAGTAGCAAGATACAAAATCAACACACAAAAGTCAATAGTGTTTCTATATGCCAATGATGATATATCTAAGAAAAGCAAGAAATTAATCCAATTCACAACAGCTAAAAAAAAAAGAAATACCTTGGGGTAAATTTATCCAATGAGGTGAAAGACCTCTACAAAGAAAACTATAAAACTTTGGTGAAAGAATTGAAGATGACACAAATAAATGGAAAGACATTCCCTGTTCGTTTGGAAGAATTAATATAATCAACATGTCCAAATTATCCACTGTCTACACATTCAGTGCAATCCCTATCAAAATACTGATGGCATTCTTTACAATAATAGAAAAAAACTTAAAATCTGCATGGAACTACTAAAGACGTGGTATACTAAGCACAAGCTTAGACAAAGGAACAAAGTAGGAGGCATCACACTACCTAACTTCAAAATGTACTATAAAGCTCTAGTAACCAAAACAGCATTGTACTGGCATAAAAACAGAACAGACAATCTGACTAATGGAATAGAACAGAGAGCCCAGAAATAAACCCGCACATTTACAGACAACTGATTTTTGACAAAGGTGCCACAAATATACACTGGGAAAAAGACAGACTCTTCAAAAAATGGTGTTAGGAAAACTAGATATCCACATGCAGAAGACTGAAACAAGAGTCCCATCTCTCACCATATACAAAAGTCAACTCAAAATAGAGTAAAGACCTAAATCTAAGACCTTAAACTATGAAACTACTAGAAGAAAACACAGGGGAAATGTTACACGAAATGGGAGTGGGCAGCACTTTTCTGAACAAGACACTGACAACTAAAGCAAAAATAGACAATTGGGACTTCATCAAAGAAAAAAAAGCTTCTGCACAGCACATGATACAATCAGAAAGTGAAGAGACAACCTATAGAATGGGAGAAAGTATTTGCAAACTACACATCAGACAAGGGGCTAATATCCACACACAAAAATATGCTCATCTAATTATCAGGGAAATGCAAATTAAAACCACAATGAGAGATCGTCTCACTCCGGTTAGAGTGGCTATTATCAAAAAGACAGAAAACACAAATGCTGGTGAGGATGCAGAGAAAAAGGGAACTCTCCTATATTGCTGGTGGGAATGTAAACTGATACAGCCATTGTGGAAATAGTATAGAGGTTCCTCAGAGAACTACACATATATCTACTTTACGACCCAGCCATCCCATTACTGGGTGCATACCCAAAGGAAATGAAAACAATATATCAAAGAGACATCTACACTCCATGTTCATTTCAACACTATTCACAATTACCAAGAGTTGGAATCAACCTAAATGCCCATCAGCAAATGAATGGATTACAAAACTAAGGCATATATACAGAATAGAATACTATTCAGCTGTAAAAAAAGAATGGAATCCTGCCATTTGCAGCAACATGGATGGAACTGGAGATCATCACGGTAAGTGAAGGCAGGCACAGAAAGAAAAATACTGCATAAGATATCACTCATATGAGGAATCTGAAAAACAACAAAAAAAAGTGGTTCTCATAGAAGTAGAGAGCACAATAATGGTTACCAGAGGTTAGGGGGTTGGCGGGGAGCAGGGAAGTAGTGGATTAATGGGTATGAAACTGTGCTATCTACCCTAAGTGCACCAATGTACAGCATATGAATGTATTGAAACATACTGTACTCCACAAATATGTACAAATAAATGTAAAATAAATGTAAACATGAAAAAACATCGTACCAAATGGGAATAGACAGAAACACTCATAACTGAACATTTACATCAAATTGGTCAATGTCAGAAGTACTCTCTTAACATTAAGAATAAAATAAGGATACCCTCTATCACATTTTCCTTTTAACAGTGTACTGCACGTGCTCATCAGGTCAGAAGACAAGAAACAAAAGATATAAAGGAGCTAAAATCTAACAGGGAAACTGGATTCTTTGGGCTTGGGAATATCTAAGAATCAATGAGAGTGAGTCTCAGTTCCTAAAAGGAAGCCTAGACCCTAATACTAGACCGATTGAAAACGGATGTTATTTTGAAAGGCAATATGTCATAATGGGTCAAATTTAGCTTCTGCCATGAATTAACAATGCTAATATGGGTAAAATGACTAACTTCTCTGAGGGTAATAATAATATCTACATGTCATATAGTTGCATAACCTGGTACACAACAACCACACACAATTACCTGTTAATGTAATCCTGAAGCCTGTGCTATGGAACCAACTTTATAGAGTGTGTCAAGAAGCACAGTATTGTAAAGATCAATAGGTTACAAGCCAACTGATTTTGGTTCTAATTCTAGCTCTAAAATTAACCAACAATGGAACCTTGGGCAAGTCACTACTTTCCTCCACAGTGCATTTCCTCTGCGTGCATTAGGAAGGGTAATACGTCTTTCAAAGACAAGTTAGTGGAAAAGGAAATAAACCCCTTATTTCAAATAGCCAGTGTAAAGACTTAATCCTCCCAAGGTCTGTTTAAGAGAACATTTATACTGGGTTTCCTAAGACTATTATTAAAAGTTAGAAACTTCAGTACTAACTGAATTGAGACCACTGGTTACATATAAGGGATTACTTAAAAATCAAAAACAAACAAACACACAAAAAGCCTGCAAAATCTTTTACCTGATTACTATCTAAGAGTCTTTAATAACAGAATTTGGTGTTTCAAGTGAACAACTTAGAGAGTCCTAGATTTCCCTTAATAAGACTCAAATGCTATCAGTCATGAAAAAGTTTCTTAATATGAGGCAACTCAAGGTAGACATAACAAAGCATTAGTGAGAAAGGTTTTTTACTGTTCTCTTTCAAACTTTCACGTAAGGCATCTTGTTAGTTCACCTTTAACATCTCTAGAACCTTGTTAATATCCCTTTTTAACAAAAAGAAATTATTGCATCAGCTTCAAGGTCTTCTCGCAAATAGCACTGTTCTGTTTCACTTATTTTTACAATTACCTTTTTTTGGTGACAAATACTGATTTTCCATCTCAAAATATACTTTAGTAAAAAAATTCGATTTTAAAATATTAAAGTATTATAATGATGATATGCAGGCATGGCAAAAATCATCCCTGTAATTTCCCTGGGAAAGAATTCCTGATGAATAAATAATATTCTTGGAATTTCAGTCACAAACACATAAATTCTGAGTTCTTCTGCAGAGTTCTAAATGGTTGAGACACAGAATTACTTCTGATAAGCATAAGGTTAAATCAAATCAAGTGGCTGGCTGGTTGGCTCAGATGGTTAGAACATGATGCTGATAACACACCAAGGTGCAAGGTTTGATCCCTGTACCACCCAGCTGCACAAAATAAAAAAAAAAAAAGATAAATCATAGATATGATCAACTACATATATACTTAGTCAGATTAATTCAAGATGAATTCCTTAGTTAAGACTATACAATGTAGAGATAAAATATACTTTTGTCCGACTTTTCATTTTATACATCTGAAGTTGGCAAACTATAGCCTGTGGGCCATATCCAGCCCACTACTTATTTTTGTAGGGTCTACAAGCTAAGAATGGTTTTTACGTTTTTAAATGATTGAAAAGAGTCAAGTAATTTTCATGTCACATAAATAATTATAAAAAAATTAAATTTCAGTGTCCCTTGTAAGTTTTGCTGGAACACAGCCACACCCATTCATTTACCTATTGCCTTTGGCTACTTTTCCTATTAGAAGAGCATAGCTGAGGCTGGCCGGTTAGCTCAGTTGGTCGGAGCGTGGTGTTATAACACCAAGGTCAAGGGTTGAGATCCTTTGACTAGCCAGCTAACCAACCAACAAAACAAAACAAAAAGAAACAGTATAGTTGATTAAGTGTGGCACAGGCCCTATGGCCCACAAAGATTAAAATATTTACTACGCAGCTATTCATAGAAAAAGTTTGCTGACCCTGTTACAGATGAAGCAACTTACGTATCAAACAGGTGGGACTAAATATAAACTAGGTCTCATCATCTCCATTTCAGAGCCTTCTCTTACACTTCATGTCTCAGTCATCTCTAGCATATTGTGAATTTCATCCTTGCCCACTTTGCTTCTCTGACTTCTACCCAACAGCATTTAAACAGGCTTGAACTTGATTTTAAAACTTACCGGGGTCATATTGGTCTTTGTCTAGCTCACCCCCGACCCCCTCCTCAAACTACTTTGATTTCCACCTACATTACTCTACCGAAACAGCAATCTTCAGAATCATCACTGATTTCAGCATCCATCTCTTACTCCCATAAGCACATTTCTGGCCCACAGCTTACTTGGCCTCTCTACTTTTGATTCTCTTCAGCAAACTGTTCTTGAAATAATACACTCTTTGCCAGACTTCTCTGACTTCATAATCCTGATTTTACAGCTGCTACTCAGGTGGTGCTTTCTTAGTCTCTTAGTAACTCATCTTTATCTAGCCTTTATTACTGTTTTAATTAATTTTTACTTATAAGAAAAAAATATTCTCTTAAAAATTTTATTTTTTAATACTTGAAACTTTTGCAAACTTGATAAATAAAAATAGAACCTGTGGTTCCAACTTGCACTTCTTTCATCAACAGTGAGGTTGAGCTATTTTACTTTTTTCTGTGAATCGCCTGTTCCTCTTTTTCTCCACTTTTTTTCCTTCAGGGAGGGAAGATGGTCTTTCAGTTAATGATTTGTAAAGACTCCATCTACAGATGTGTATTGCAATATTTTTGCCTTTTAATTTTATAGCATCTTCCTCCCATAGACTACACAAAAATTAAAGTTTTTCTAACTTCTGAATCTTTATTATACACTGTCACAAGCAGTGTATGAATTCCAGTTGCTTCATATTCTCAACCATGTGATGTCAGCTGACTTTACTTTTTGTCAACCTGATAGATGCAAGTGATATCTCACTGTAGTTAGTTTGCATTTCCCCAATTTTTGATGAGACTGACCCCGTACTGAGTATATTTACTGGTCATCTGTGTTTTTACATCTATAAAATGCCCATTCAAGTTTTTTTTACCCACTTATCTATCAGGTTGTTTATGTATCTGCAAGAAATCTTTATATGAAATATTACTATCTCTTCACCAATTATACTTGTTGCAAATAATTTCCTCCACGTTTGAACCTGTCTTTTAAATTTTTAAACAGAAATTTTAACTTCAATGTAGTCAAAATTATAAATTTTTTCCTTTCTATTTTCTTTTCATTTTTGCTTTTGATCAACTTTTAGAAATACTTTTCCCTGCCAGAAAGATAATTCCACACATTCTCATTTAATATTTTTATTGTTTTGCCTTTCACCTTTAAGTCTTTACTCTTCCTGAAATTCATTTTTTGTCTAAGGTAAGAAACAAAGGCTCAGTTTTTCCATACGAATATAAAACAGCACTAGCTGTTATTTTAACATTTCCTGTTCCTATTTATGTGTAATGCCATCTCTGACATAAATCTATTTTTCATACATGCATGAAATACATGGGCTCTCTGTTCTGTTTCACTCGTGTCTTTCTGCATCCCCGCACCACCACCCATACTATAATAAACCTCAATATACGCTTGGGTAAAACCAAAAGAAAAGAAAAAAAAAATCTTTGTTCTTCCATAGCATTTTTATGCTTCCATATACATTTTTATATTGCACTCATCTAATAAGGAATCTTGTTCTGGTTTTAATTGAAATTTCACTGAAATTAGTGATCGATTTGGGGAAAAATAACACAGTTATATTAGTCTTCCTATCTGTGAACATGATACATTTCTCTGCTTTTTCAAGTCATATTTTTTTTCCATGAGGATTTTACAGATCTTTTAAAGTATTTATTCTAAGGTACTTCCTAATTATTACATTAAAATGGAATCTTTTTAAATTGATGTTGATGATAAAAACGGTTAACACATTCACACAACAATTTTATGGAAGGTACCAGACACATGTCTAAGTGCTTTAGATATATATTGTTTCATTTAATGCTCAAAATATCCTTGTGAGATACGCTTATTTTCAGTTAGAAAACAGATGTGCAGGGAAGTTAAATAATACTCCGAAGGACACATAGCTGACAAGTGCTGAATGTGGAATTCAAAACCAGACAGTGTGGCACCACAGTGAGCAACTCAACCACTAGGCAAACTGATTTCCAGTGAAACTGATTTCTATATATTGACTGCCCAGCAACCTTGTTAAGCTCTTACGAAAAAATTCTAATAATTTGTCTTCATAAACAACCATATCTGCCATGAATAATGAAGGGCAGTATAATAATGACTTCACAGTTTGGTTCCTTCCTTTCTAGTTCTTATACCATTTATTTCTTGTGCTTAGTATAATGTCAAGTATAACTGATAATGGCAGATGTCTTAGGCTTGTCCCTGACTTTAAAAGAAATGCTCTAAATCTTTTCTAATTTAATTTACTTTTTTAGTAGACATGCTTTGTCATGTTAAATTTTGCTGGGTTTATAATTCTAGATTGACTGCAATGTTCTCTTAGCAGTCTGAAGAAATTATTCCACTACCTACTGCCATCCACTGCTCTGCTTAAGAAATCACCTTCAATCTAAATATCATTTATTTATGGATAGTATTCTTCTCTAGCAGCTTTAAACATCTTCTCTTTGTCTCTGGTGTTTTCCATTTTTATCATGATGTTGTAAGGACTGGTATAGAATCAATGGTTATACGCAATTCTCATCAACTTTATCTTTAAATATTGTTGTGGCATTGTTCTATTTCCTTAATATAGAACTTCTAATTACCTATGTTCAAAACTCTACCTTCACTCTTCATATTTCTTAACTCCTCATTCATATTGTTCATACCTAAATATCATACTTTTCATCTAATGTCTAGTTCACTGATTCTCTCTCCTGCTGGGTCTAAGCTGCTGTTAGTCCATTGAGTTTTAATTTCACTTATTACTATTTTCATTTTTAAGAGCTATATTTGGCTATTTAAAACCTCTGTCTCTTACTCTTCACATTTGATATCCCCAGTCCTTTAAAATATTTTACGCCTGATAATTTCAACATCTGAAGTCTGATAAGTCTGATTCTCCTTTCCATTCTTTGTGCTATCTTTTGCTTATAATACTTCACTTCTCTATGTAATTTATTAATTTATTCACTCATTTCCATAAGTGCTTATTCCTTAGAGCTTAGTACAGGCATCAAGACAGACATCTAGACCAACGGAATCGAATAAACTGCCAAATAATGAACCCTTACGGTGAAATTACATCCCACAAGAGTGTCAAGACCATGCAATGGGAGAAAGGATAGTCTCTGCAATAAACAGTGCCAGGAAAACTGGGTATCCACATGCAAAAGAACGAAGTTGGACCCTTACTTTAACCCATATAAAAATTAACACAAAATAGATGAAAGATCAAAGCATAAGAGCTAAAACTATAAAACTGTTAGAAGAAAACATAAGGGAAAGTCCAATGTGAGGGTATTGCATCGTGGGGGATTTAAGAGGTGATTAGGTCTCGAGGAAGTGTCTTCATGAATGGGGTTAGTGCCCTTTATAAACAAAGGAGACCTTAGAGATGACCCTCGCCCCTCCCAACACGAGGACACAGTGAAAAGACAGTCATCTAAGAACTGGAAGCATTACCTCACCAGATACTGAATCTGCCAGCACCTTGATCTTGTACTTCCCAGTCTTCCGAAATTTGAGAAATAAATTTCTGTTGTTTTGAGTTACCCAGTTTATGGTATTTTGTTATGGCAGCCTGAATGCACGAAGACAGAAGATTTTTAGATCTCCTATAGGTCAGTTTGGACTGATCTTTAGTCAGCAAGGTCAAAAGGATTATGATCTGTATGATGAGAAGGAAAAAGGCTTATATGAAAAAATATATAGCATAATAACTCATAATAAATCCGCTTAATAACAAGTTGATTGTCAATAATGTCTGGTGAATTGGTGATGGGGGTACTGAAGAGGTAAAGTTAAACAGTATATTATTTTTCATGGACTGGAAACTTGAAACTGAGCCTTGTTGAAGGATCACAAGATGTCGCTAAATTACCATCAGTAAAATCCTTCTATTAATAGTCCTCTTATTTGACTTAAAGAATATTGGTGACCTTTATTTGTCTGTCAATTCAGGCAGGAACATCTGGTTGAGCATCAGATCACTTTTTCTTACTGACTACAGATTCGATTCAACATTTATGAAGCCATTGTAATGTGAAACCCCATTAGGTAAATGTACAAGCTATTCAAGGGCAGCACTTTGTGAACACATACACTTAAACAAAGTTCATTTTCACTGTAGTGACTTATGAAGTTGAATCCTTCATTCTCTCTCAAGTCCTTTAGCTTGAGATTTGGTATGGGTGACTTGGAACTTGGGAAGAGAGAGAAACATCTGGAATGACCAAATGCAGGATAATGATGATCATTTTTTAGAAAATTGCCCACAGTCTTACACATTGAAGCTAGAAGTTATTAAATAGAAAAATGGCTTCTAGGTCACAGTGGATTGAATTATGTCCTCCCAAAACTCACTGAAGCCTGAATTGCATCCCCCAAGTTTCATATATTAGAAACTTAGCCCCCACTGTGACTGTTCAAAAGGTGGGGAATCCTACTATGAGAACTGAAAGGTGTGGCCTCGGGGAGGTGACTGGATTGTAGGATCGTGCAGTAGTGAATGGACTAACAATGGTGGTCAGGGGCATGGTTCTGAGGGCTTTAGAAGAAGAGAGTCTGTCTTTCTCTCTCTCTCTTTTTCTCTTTGCTTCCACCATCTTGCCACGTGAGACTCCTGGGTCACTGGCGCCACCACCAGAAGGACTTTGGACTTGCCAGCCTCAGAAACTGTAAGCAATAAATTTCGTTTTTCTTTATAAATCACCCTGTTTCAAGTGTTTCATTACAAGCAACAGAAACGGACTAATACACAGTTCATCTCCATTATCTCCAGGATAAATTAACAGAAAAATGGAAACAAAATAGCAAGGAAGCCACAATAGCACTTTTATTGTGCTCTTACTTTTATTTAAAATGGATGTTAAGACTTTTCAGACCATTTTTCATTTCTTGTTCCCCACTTATCCCGTTTACTTTGTCACTGCCAAATCTCAGAATCTTTCAGAAAGAGTCATGTCGAGATTACCAAATCCTTTTGGAGAATCTGAGCCATCTGTTGAGAACTATTTCCCTAGAGAGCATTATTGTGATACAGAGACAAAGGCTTATAATAACTACACAGTAATTCCAGGGGTTTCCTGGACTCACTAACAGAAAATAACAAGGGGAATTTTAAAAGTTTTTTAAAAAGTCAACAGAACTCCTAAGAAAATGACCCTTCTATTCATACTTGTTTTACTTAGGTTTAAAAGATGTAGAGACGTAGCACCTATGTGATTCTGAAAATCAGTGCCCATATCAACCACTTCCTCGGAAAGATATGCTCAAAAGAAAGTCTCACATGTTAGAATGTTCTCTCTCTCTAAATTCTTAGAAGTGTATAGTAAAAGTGTACTAATCTGAACTATTGGAGAAGAATAAAATCTTAGGACCTAGGGTGAATGTAATAAATATAATACGGAGTGCTACCAAATAAAGTTTCTACCAGATTTGTTTTGAAGACTCTACTAAGATCGAAAAAGCAATTTTTTCTTCAAATGCAAAAAAGCCTAGAACTGGTCATTACAACCAGTGAAAACATGGGGGTGGGGGGAATCTAAATTCTCAGGCCCACCTACTGAAAGGAGCTGAGGATAACCTGGGTAGAGTCTTACTCTTGTAACTTAATCCAACTTTTCACTGTCCAAATTCTTCATGAAATTCGATTGAAAAAAAAAATTTCTTAAGGATTTATGAGATAGTAGAAAAGATTCTATACAGAAAGCAAGCAGATAAGGGTTTTCTTGTCCTGATTCTGCCACTCATTAAATGTTTGCTTGTTTGCTCCTAAGTCTTATTCTCATTTGTGCTTCAGACTTAAAATTGAATTGTAAACCTATCCCTTTTCCTACCACTTTTGGACTCATTTTATTTACATTTTGTCTGTGCTTCCACAAACAGGCATATGTAAGAAATTGCATATTGTACGCAAGTTGATGCCTTAACAGTTTTACAGCTTTGTAAGTTAAACAGCATAGATATCTCCCCTAACTTTCAAATTACTTGGAAAATTTGTCTAGAGTATTTCTCTCCATGACTATAGTACTTTTGATTTTTGAATGTCAACAGTAGGTCCAATTTCCATCCTCTGAGAGTGAATTTCATTTTTAGAATCAACCAAATATCATTTAAAACCCATTTAATTAACATGTGGGTGACCAATTGTGGCAATACCACATTTCTTTAAAAATGTCAAATACCTTGCCACAAAATAACTAATTTTCTTGTCCTGCCTATATATTGGTTCAAAAGCCAATTCCAGACCTTGAATACCACAAATGTTCTAAGCAATACAAGGGTACTTTGAAAAGTTCGTGGAAAAATGGAATTAAAAGATAATACAAATACTTCCATGAATTTTCTGAAGTACTCTTGCATTTGTATATTGCCCTGACTTTCCAAATTAGTTATTAAAAGGTTCAATAGGTTTTTTCAAGATGGCGGTGGCTGCGGCGGCTGCCGCGGAGTAGCTGAGGTGGAAAGGCAGCCACTGGGCCTCAGGCAGCCGGGAAACTTGTGGACTTTCCTCTCGCCATCTCTTAAGGGAGGACTGCAGCTGCTGGCCAGTCGTGGTGGATGACCGCCACTTTGCCCTTGGCAGGAGAGGCTGCCTCACTTACAGGCAACAGCTTTGAAGTGTGGAGCAGGAAAAGAACTGTTTCTTAGCTGCAAAAGCGAGTCTCTAAACAGGGAACACGGTGCCAGGGCTGCTGTGGATGCAGACAGGATCCCGGAGGCTGGGGTCGCGCTTAAGGTGGCCAGCTGCCCTATTCAGGATTCGAGGTTTCAGGCCGGCATTAAAGAAGATTCCTGGGAGCGCCCAAGCCACGCCGCGACTGAACAGCCCGAAGCGGCAGCGGCCGAGAACGGGGAAGGCAACAAAGCAGAGACAGAGAGCGAGCACCCGACCTGGCACAGCACTGTGAGTGACCCCTGGTCCAGCTCTGTTCCGGGGGCGGATGCCCACCCGGCTCCCGCCTGCACCACCAGGCCACTCACCGCCCTGGTGCTGCCTCCATTTTCCCAGATGCAGGCAGCTCTGCCTGGCTCCTCCAACACTGACCCTTCCCACTTGCTTGGCCCGGCGTGGGGCTTTCCGGAGCCTGCGGGCCAGACTCCCTTCCCACTCCCTCCGCGGTTCTCTGGCGGGGCTGGTGGCGGGGGGCATCTCTGGCCAGTGTCGGGAGGGCAAGGAAGTACGGGCGGGCCAACTGTCACTCCACCACACCCTGGACTCCGGCCCCCGGTAAACTTCCTGTTACTGGGAGGCAGATACCATCTCTGCGGCCACCAGTTTGGAAAAAAGCCGAATGAATTTCTGGTTGGGAATAGTGTGGTAGGAGAGTTCCCAGGTCCGCTTGAACCTGCCGGAGAGCAGGCTGCAGGTGGGCGCTAGACTCGGTTTATACCAGGGGGATACAAAGGTGAACAAGACCCAAGAAAGATCTACATAGTGATACAAAGGCACCCAGAGAGACCGGTCGTCTGTGCCTAGCAGAAAGCTGGTAGACTTCCTGGGCGAGGCGGTGCCGAGCAGGGTCTTGAAGGCCCAGCTGATAGACGAAGGGTGCAGAAGACATGCCCCAGCCCAGCACAGTGCGCACAGAGTGGGGAGACGTGCGGCCAGGGAGGCGGAGACTCGACAGAAACCACGCACCCGGTGGGGTCGCCACTGCACCATCTAACAGCCTGGGCCAGAGCACACAGAACGGGGAGAAGTCCTGCACAGGAAGTGAAAGCTCAACAGAGATCACACACCCTGTGGTACGTGATCCACCAGCCCAGCAGAGTCCAAGCTGACCAGAAAGGTGGCTCCCCAGATAATCCCAAGACCTGAGGCAACCACACACACAAGGCACTAGAGGCCAACTGAGCAGTCACGGAAGGAGCCATACGAAATTGGCAACCACAGCAACATCTTAGTTAGTCATTAGTCTCAAACCGGTGGACTGTGAAACCCCCTGCCACAATGAATAAACACCAAAAACAAGATACCAGAAATACAAATCAAGAAAGTACACCACCAAAAGTTAATAAATCTCAAACTCTAGATCCTATAGAAAAAGAAGCCCTTGAAATAACTGACAAGGAATTTCGAGTGATAATTCTAAGCAAACTGAATGAGATACAAGAAAACTCAGCTAGACATCATGATGAAATGAGGAAAAGTATACAGGATATGAAAGAGGAAATGTACAAGGAAATCAATGTCCTGAAAAAAAATGTAGCAGAACTTGCTGAACTGAAAAAGTTATTCAGCGAAATAAAAAACACAACGGAGAGTTTAACCAGCAGGCTTGTCGAAGTTGAAGAGAGAACCTCTGAACTTG
Organism: Cynocephalus volans; assembly: GCF_027409185.1. NCBI lineage: Eukaryota > Metazoa > Chordata > Mammalia > Dermoptera > Cynocephalidae > Cynocephalus > Cynocephalus volans. The sequence goes on from NC_084478.1 coordinate 148,695,448, forward strand.
AAGATGGGCTGTTTGAAATAACACAAGCAGACTAAAAGAAAGAAAAAAGAATCAAGGACATTGAAGAAAATCTGAGAGAGATATCAGACAACCTTAAGCGATCAAATATCCGAGTCATGGGTATTCCAGAAGGGGAGGAAAATGGAGATTCCATTGAAAACATATTCAACAAAATAGTGGCAGAAAACTTCCCAGTTAAAGGAAAAATCACAGATCTTCAGATCCAGGAAGCTCAATGATCTCCAAATGTATTCAACCCAAAAAGACCTTCTCCAAGACATGTCATAGTCAAATTGGCAAAACTCAGAGACAAAGAGAGAATCTTAAAAGCTGCAAGAGAGAAGCATCAAATCACCTATAAGGGAGCCCAATCAGGTTAACATCAGACTTTTCATCACAAACCCTAAAAGCTAGAAAGGAATGGGTTGATATTTTCAAAATACTAAAAGACAAAGATTGCCAGCCAAGAATACTCTACCCTGCAAGGCTATCCTTCCGAAATGAGGGGCAAATAGTATACTTCTCAGACAAACAAAAACTGCGGGAGTTCACTACCACATGACCACCCTTAAAAGAAATCCTCAAGGGAGAACTGGGTTTGGTTCCTGAAAAATAACTACCACTGCCATAAAAACCCAAGAAAAATCAATACCCAGTAGTATAATAAAAATGGCATTCATGAAGAGAAAACAAGCAAATGAAAACACTGTCTACAACCTAAGGCACCAACAAACAAAGAAACCAAACAGTAAATCAGAAAGCAAGGAACAAAAGACACCTAAGACAACCAAACAACCAATAAAATGCTAGGAATAAATCAACACCTTTCAATAACAACTCTTAATGTAAAAGGCTTAAATTCCCCAATTAAAAGACACAGACTGGCTGACTGGATCAAAAAGCAGCACCCAACTATATGCTGCCTACAAGAGACCCACCTCACCCATAAAGATTCACACAGACTAAGAGTGAAAGGATGGAAAAAGATTTACCATGCAAACAGAAAAGAAAAACGAGCTGGAGTAGCTATTCTTATATCTGACAAAATAGACTTTAAACTAAAAACCATAAAAAGAGACAATGAGGGACACTACTTAATGATAAAAGGACTGATCCATCAAGAAGACATAACAATCATAAATATGTTCGCACCCAATGTTGGAGCAGCCAGATTTATAAAACAAACTCTATTAGACCTAAAGAAGGAAATAGACACTAATACCATTATAGCAGGGGACCTGAACACCCCACTGTCAATATTAGACAGATCATCTAGGCAAAGAATCAGTAGAGAAACACAAGATCTAAACAAGACTCTAGACCAATTGGAATTGGCAGATATCTACAGAACATTCCACCCAACAACCTCAAAATATTCATTCTTCTCATCAGCACATGGATCATTCTCCAGGATAGATCACATATTAGGTCACAAATCAAGTCTTAATAAATTCAAAAAAATTGGAATTATCCCATGTATCTTCTCAGACCACAATGGATTAAAACTAGAAATTAATAACAAACGAAACTCTGGAAACTATACAAACACATGGAAATTAAACAGCATTCTACTTAATGACATATGGGACCAGGAAGAAATCAAGCAGGAAATCAAAAAATTTATTGAAACTAATAAAAACAATGATACATCATACCAAAACCTGTGGGATACTGCAAAAGCAGTATTGAGGGGAAAATTTATTGCATTAAACGCTCACTTCAAAAGAATAGAAAGATGGCAATTCAACAACCTAACACTTCACCTTAAAGAACTAGAAAAACAAGAACTATCCAAACCTAAAGTTAGCAGACGGAAAGAAATCATTAAGATCAGAGCAGAACTGAATGAAATTGAAAACCAAAAAACAATTCAAAAGATCAACGAATCAAAAAGTTGGTTTTTTGAAAAGATAAATAAAATTGACAAACCATTAGCATGGGTAACAAAAAAAAGAAGAGAGAAAACTCAAATAACAAAAATTAGAAATGAAAAAGGCGATATTACAACTGATTCATCTGAAATACAAGGAATCATTCGAGACTACTATAAACAACTATACGCCAACAAATTTGAAAATCTAGAGGAAATGGATAAATTTCTGGATACACACAAGCTCCCAAAACTGAACCGTGAAGACGTAGAAAATTTGAACAGACCAATAACAATAAAGGAGATTGAAGCTGTTATCAGAAGGTTCCCAACAAAGAAAAGCCCAGGACCAGATGGATTCACAGCAGAATTTTACCAAACATTCAAAGAGGAATTGACACCGATTCTTTACCAACTATTCCAAAAGATTGAAATGGACGCAAATCTCCCAAACTCATTCTGTAAAGCAAACATCATCCTGATACCAAAACCAGGTAAAGATATAACCAAAAAAGAAAACTACAGGCCAATATCCTTGATGAATATAGATGCAAAAATCCTCACTAAAATACTAGCAAACAGAATACAGCAACACATACGTAAAATTATTCATCATGATCAAGTGGGATTCATCCAAGGGATGCAAGGTTGGTTCAACATACGCAAATCAATAAATGTGATACACCATATTAATAAACTCAAACACAAGGACCATATGATCATATCTATAGATGCTGAAAAAGCATTTGATAAAGTTCAGCACTCATTCATGACAAAGACCCTCTATAAGTTAAGTATAGAGGGAAAGTATCTCAACATAATTAAAGCCACATATGCCAAACCCACTGCCAATATCATCCTGAATGGGGAAAAGCTGAAAGCTTTTCCTTTAAGAACAGGAACTAGACAAGGATGCCCACTCTCACCTCTCCTATTCAACATAGTGTTGGAAGTACTAGCCAGAGCAATCAGAGAAGAGAAGGAAATAAAAGGCATCCAGATTGGAAAAGATGAAGTCAAAATGTCCCTGTTTGCAAATGACATGATCCTATATATCGAACAGCCTAAAACCTCTACAAAAAAACTGTTGGAATTGATAAATGATTTCAGCACAGTAGCAGGATACAAAATCAACACTCAAAAATCAGCAGCATTTCTTTTCTCCAATAGTGAACATGCAGAATGAGAAATCAAGAAAGCCTGCCCATTTACAATAGCCACCAAAAAAATAAAATACTTAGGAATTGAGTTAACCAAGGAGGTGAAAAATCTCTATAATGAGAACTACAAACCACTGCTGAGAGAAATTAGAGAGGATACAAGAAGATGGAAAGATATCCCATGCTTTTGGATTGGAAGAATCAACATAGTGAAAATGTCCATACTACCCAAAGTGATATACAAATTCAATGGAATCCCCATCAAAATTCCAAAGACATTTTTCTCAGAAATGGAAAAAACTATCCAGTCATTTATATGGAACAATAAAAGACCACGCATAGCCAAAGCAATGCTGAGCAAAAAAAATAAAGCTGGAGGCATAACACTACCTGACTTTAAGCTATACTACAAAGCTATAATAACCAAAATAGTATGGTACTGGCATAAAAACAGACACACTGACCAATGGAATAGAATAGAGAATCCAGAAATCAACCCACACAATTACTGCCATCTGATCTTTGACAAAGGCACCAAGCCTATTCACTGGGGAAGGGACTGCCTCTTCACCAAATGGTGCTGGGATAACTGCATATCCATATGCAGGAGAATGAAACTAGATCCATACCTCTCACCATACACTAAAATCAACTCAAAATGGAATAAGGATTTATTTATTTATTTATTTTATTTTTTTTTTTTTGTCGTTTTTTCGTGACCGGCACTCAGCCAGTGAGTGCACCGGTCATTCCTATATAGGATCCGAACCCGCGGCGGGAGCGTCGCCGCGCTCCCGGCGCAGCACTCTACTGAGTGCGCCACGGGGTCGGCCCAGGAATAAGGATTTAAATATACACCCTGAAACAATAAAACTTCTTAAAGAAAACATAGGAGAAACACTTCAGGAAATAGGACTGGGCACAGACTTCATGAATACGACCCCAAAAGCACGGGCAACCAAAGGAAAAATAAACAAATGGGATTATATCAAACTAAAAAGCTTCTGCACAGCAAAAGAAACAATTAACAGAGTTAAAAGACAACCAACAGAGTGGGAGAAAATATTTGCAAAATATATATCTGACAAAGGATTAATATCCAGAATATATAAGGAACTCAAACAACTTTACAAGAAGAAAACAAGCAACCCAATTAAAAAATGGGCAAAAGAGCTAAGTAGGCATTTCTCTAAGGAAGATATACAAATGGCCAACAGACATATGAAAAAATGCTCAACATCACTCAGCATCCGGGAAATGCAGATCAAAACCACATTGAGATACCATCTAACCCCAGTTAGGATGGCTAAAATCCAAAAGACTATGAACGATAAATGCTGGCGAGGCTGCGGAGAAAAAGGAACTCTCATACATTGTTGGTGGGACTGCAAAATGGTGCAGCCTCTATGGAAAATGGTATGGAGGTTCCTCAAACAATTGCAGATAGATCTACCATACGACCCAGCTATCCCACTGTTGGGAATATACCCAGAGGAATGGAAATCATCAAGTCGAAGGTATACCTGTTCCCCAATGTTTATCGCAGCACTCTTTACAATAGCCAAGAGTTGGAACCAGCCCAAATGTCCATCATCAGATGAGTGGATACGGAAAATGTGGTACATCTACACAATGGAATACTACTCAGCTATAAAAACGAATGAAATACTGCCAATTGCAACAACATGGATGGACCTTGAGAGAATTATATTAAGTGAAACAAGTCAGTCACAGAAAGAGAAATACCACATGTTCTCACTTATTGGTGGGAGCTAAAAATTAATATAGAAATTCACACACACACACACACACACACACACACACACTCAAAAACCGGGGGGGGGTGGAAGACGATATAACAACCACAATTATTTGAAGTTGGTACGACAAGTAAACAGAAAGGACATTGTTGGGGGGGGGCGGGGAGGGAGAAGGGAGGGAGGTTTTGGTGATGGGGAGCAATAATCAGCCACAATGTATATCGACAAAATAAAATTAAAAAAAAATAAAAGGTTCAATACTTAGGCTAAAAGTAAGGTAAATTATGTGTAGGTCAATAGTCTCCCCTGGACTATAACTGACCCATTTTTCTACCTCTAGCACAAACTATAGTTCTTTATAAAATAAGTACCTGCTATGGTCTCAGTTTGTGTCCCCTCAAATTCTTACATTGAAACCTAATTTTCAATGTGACGGTATTAAAATGTTGGGCCTTTAGAAGGTGATTAGATGGTGAAGGTGTAGTCTTCAGGAATGGGACTAGTGCTCTTATAAAAGAGGCCTAAGGGAGCTAGCTAGTCTCTTCAGCTGTGTGAGAACACAACCAGAAGGCACCATCTCTGAGAAGGCAGGCTCTCACCACACACTGAATCTGCTTGTGCCTTGATATTAGACTTCCCTGCCTAGAGAACCATGAGAAATAAATTTCTGTTGTTTGAGGAGTTGTCCAGTTTCTGGTATTGTATTATAGCAGCCCGAATGGATTAAGACGGTACCAATAGATATTTACTACCAAGGACAGATATTTACATACTTTAAAAGTATTCCAATGTGTGAAAAATATCTACATCTTCATGTATCATATTTATTACAAAATTATGCATAAATCAATTGAAGAGCAGAAGAATTTACCCAAAGAGAGTTGAAAAAGATCAACACAGTATTCTAAGTAATAGCGATAGCAAAGCCATTATTTGAAACACTTCCCACTCTTCAGTGGTATCTGGCATCATACAGTTATGATCAGGATTCAGTCTGCACATGAAAAGTGACAAAGGAATATCTACAAAAAAAGAAAAAGAAACACAGACATGTAGAGAATCATGGTCGGAAGCTCCCCCCAGAGCTCTCTCTTTATTGTCCTCTGCATTCAGTTTTTCCCCCCTGGTTTCTGCCTCCCTTCTATTCCTATTTCATTTTGGGGGAAGGAAGGGTCTGTTTCCTGCATGTCTCAGTTCCTTCTTGCTCACACCCATTCTTTCCTCTTCTTTCATTCGTTTTTTCTCATTAAGTTTTTCTGTTTCTCATCCCTCAGCACATTCTCATCTGTTATTGAGTCCCACTGTCAGCTCACCATTCTTATAAGAAAGGAACCTTGTGACACAGCAGGTGACCTTGCTCTAGCGTTTTTACATAGAGCAAAACAAAACACAAGGAAAACCACACGCAAAAAAACCCACTAAATAACTACTTTTATACCAAAAGTTTGATTAACAATCATAAACAGCTACGATCCATGCTATACACTCTGTAGGTACTTTATATTCAGTATCTCATTTTATCTTCACAGATTGGTAGTAGTATTCTCATTTTCAGATGAGAAAACAGAGACTCAAAAAGTTTAAGAAACTTGCCTAAGGTTATCTAACTGGTAAGTTACTTTTCAAGTCCAGGCTTGATGTCTAAGTCTGAATTCTAAACCAATACACTATCCCAACTCAGTCCTTAAATTTTTTTCTCGAGGTATTTAAACTTTAACTGATTGATTGTACCATGGAAACAATATATTGAACTGGATAACTTTAAATTTATGCCTTGATTTCAGCATAATACTACTAATTACATAATATGTATCTATATGTAACTAATTCATATATTAAAATGCTACACAGTTTTCAAGAAAACATGTTTTTGTTAGTGAAACATCGTATTAGAGAAAAATCACACGCTGCCAAAGTGCTTTACCCAAGTGCTTTTCCCGTTACTCTTACTCAGTGAACAAATGTGTGGGATTTTTCCCCACCAGCAAGCAGGCGAGCAATTTCTTAGCAGACAGCAGCTGGATTTCCTCTAGTTCAATTCTGACACTATTGACCTGGAGACAGTGTCGGATCCCACAAATGGTGGGCTTAGTCCCCAAGACTGCCCCACCCCACTTTTCTGATGCCAACTGCAAGCTACAGGTTGTTTTACCTGTGCTTCTGACCAACTGGCTACAAATTGGGATTCCCGTAACCCACATTTGGGTTCGAATGATTTGCTGAGTGGCTCACAGAACTCAGGGAAACACATTTACCGGTTTATTATACAGGATACCACAAAGGATACAGACAAAGAGAAACTCAGGGTGAAGTATGGGGAAAGGGGGGCAGAGTTCCCATGCCTTCCCCGGGCAGGTCACCCTCCAGGAACCTCCAAGTGTCCAGCTATCCGGAAGCTCCCTGAACCCTGTGCTCTTGGGTTTTTATGGAAGCTTCATTACGCAGGCATAATCGAAACATGAACAACTGTGTAGAAATGTAATTGGACAAAGAAGGAACGATCTAACACTAACAGACTGGGTGCAGAAACCCAGCAAGGCCTGTCTGTTCAGATTCTTCTTGGCCTCTCTGTGCAGCATTCTTTCCTCCTGAGTATAGGGAAGGGCCCCTCCTGAAACGGGGGTCTTATACCCTACAATCAACTATGGTAGGTCAGAGAATTTCCTGCCTTGGGGAGAAAAAGGAGGGGAAAGGAGGGAGTAGAAGGTCACAGAGCAGTATGAGCCAGGAACCATGGATGGAAACCAATAGGATTATTTCAAAAACATCCAGCAATATTTGAGACTTACTTCAAATTCCAGATTTGACTTTCTTTTCTCCAAGTTAAGCATTCAAGAAAATAAAAAAGAATTTAAAATAGCCATTGTAGATCAATTTTTAGAAAGAAGATGCCACTACAACACATTCTAAAAACTCAGTGTATAAACAAAAGAACATTTTATCCTTGAATGATTTATTATTTTGCCTATGTTTTACTCTAGTGCTTTAATGAAGTGTCATTGCCCAAGGCACTCAAAGTAGTAAAAGTAGAGTATATAAAGAAACAATTAGGACCAACTATAACCACATATGTAGTATTAGGATAATAAGGATGAGACTGGCCAATAAAAATAAAATGCCCATAATATGGGTCCTAGAGATTCTGAGCAATTTGATAGTGATGGTCCATCCCCCACTGGCATTCACATGAATACATCAGTTGTGGACCGAAATTAAGGCTGTTGAAGCAGAAATAATTTTACAAAGTTTACTGAAAGCCACGCTTTATGATCGATCCAGGAAACACAAAGCAACGGAGTTGAAAAGTGTTCCAAAGTCTGCTACAAGCAAAGACATTTTATAGGGAATTTCAAAAGGAAATTTTAGAAGGGAAGTATCAAAGGGAGGGGGAAAGCTCCAAGCACAGTTGCCCTTTCCTCACAGAACACAAGAATCATATTCATTGGTTATAGATTACAACAAAGGAGCCAGAAGCATCTACCTGCACCCTGAAGCAGAAGCTTCATGCTTCAGCTATTCTTAACAATACCTAAATGGCTTATTCAGAGCCAGCAAGTTGTACAGTAATCAATAAATCAGCAGTTCTCACCACGTATATTCTTTATCTTAAGAATAAGAGGTTGACACAAGCTCATGAGACTTATCCCAAAGCAGTGAGCTTTGGAAAACCTGCTTCAGCATTTTGATTATTTCCTCATCACAATAATAGTATGAAATACTTTGCAATAATTATGCAGGTACTATGTACACTGGGTAATTGATGGCATTTGTATGTCTACTACTATTATAGTACAGTCAAGGATAGTTTTCAAGTCACTACGTTAATAAGAATCTGAAGCAAACTTGTAAATTAACATAAATGCCATGTATAAGAAACAAAATGTGCTTGAGGATGCAAAAGTTACCAAGTGTCTTTTAATTTGATGATAAGAGTTGTACAAAGAAAGATATCAACATAAAAATACTTGGCACAGGTCTTTTCCAGTCTTTCTGGAATGGCAAACAATACTCTTGAAGTGGGAAAATAAATGTTGGCTATGGGGACACTGAAGTTACAGAGCAAAACCAACCAGAGGTTTTAACAAAAACGGTACTTATTTGGCAAACCTTTCCACAAATTCAGGAGAAATATTCCATTAAAAGAAAAACTAAAACTGTCTTCAATATTTGTTTTCTCTACTAGAAGCTATCTAGTAGAGTAACTGAATTTAATCTGCAGGAGGTTTAATCTGCAGAGGGATGTATGTATTTGTATGGGTATGGTTGAAAGTATTTAATAAAGTTTCTGTTAAATATAAAAATTCTATATTGATTGCTATATTTCAAATTTTCCTCCTTAAAATTACTCACTTAGCAAGAATAAAAGCTTTATAGAAGGGTTTGGAAAAAAGCCTGAGCTTCACCCCTTTTTAACCTGTTTCAGAAGATGCTGTAGATGTGTTAGGTGATCAGAATTCAAGTGAGAAGAAGTCAAGTCTACAAAAACTGTATCTAGCTGTGAGAAAAAAAAAATCCAAAAGAAATGTCAATTTCCCATTCCTTAGGTAACTTTATGGGAGGAAAGAAAATAGAGAAACAATATCAACTTAAAATAAACAAGCAACACATAGTTTGGGTGTAAAATTGTATTAGGAGAACTAAGTAAGCTTGAGATAAAAGGAAGCAGAGAAGCGACGAATGAAGTGATCAGTGTGGCAAGAGCTGGGTAAAAAATCCATTCCACTCAAATTTAATTCTTTAAGTAGGTGAGTTTTGAGTCAGTTTGTAAAGAAGTCTAAAAAAATATTCTTGTGTTGAAAGTGAAGATCTTAGCAGACACTTCTGAAACACAGAAAGGCACAGAGCTAGGGAAAAAATACTACTCAGTAAGTTTGTTATCTAGACATCTACTACACTTTCTAATCCCTGGCTATGCAAGCAGGGGGACCTAACAAACACATTAATAACCCCCCTGGATTTCCAACCTAGTCAGAGCAGTGGTTCTCAAATCGTGGTCACTAGACCAGCAGCATCAGCATTACCTGGGAACGTGCTGTCAATGCAAACCTTCTGGCCCCATCCTACACTTACTGAATCTGGGGGCTGGGGCCCCCCAACCTGTTATCTGACACCTTCTCCAATTCATTCTGATGTAAACTAAGTTTGAGATTAACAAATCTAATTTTGAGGAAAGCACCCAATCAGCCACATATGAACTGTACCCCGCCCTCTGCCTGCCCCCCCCCCGCCTTTTTTTCTTTTTCTTTTTCTTTTTTTTTTAATTATCAGCAATCTCTTCTAAGCCAGTGTCACCATTAGGAAAAAGAAATGTTCTTCACTGGGAACCTCACTTTCAGGCTTAATGCTCCTGCAGTTCAAGAAACCAAAAGAAACAAGAAAAAACATGGTTTTACTTTTTGGAGGGAGTGGGGGAGAAGTAGGCATTCGGTTCATTTAACCTATATTTTTCAAGCTGCTACCTTGTTCTAGGCACTCTGGAAGAAGGAAAGAGAAGTAGAAAAGAACTGTGAAGGCCACCAACAATTTTATCTTGGGCACCATTCAATATAATACTAATAACACAGGTTGCCTATTCCTAATGTACACATACATAGTAATACCCACATGGGTAATAAAGTGATTATATTGAAGAAATAGACTAGAAAAGCAAAAAACCATGGTTCATCCCTGAAGATCAAGGGTTAGTGGCTCTCAGACTTCAGCATATATCAGAATCACCTCAAGGGTTTATTAAAACACAGATTACTATGGCAATGAAATAACAGAGAGATAGGAAGAATAAGTTCCAGTGGTGTACAGTACTGCTAGGCATCCATAACTAATGATAATTGATTGTATGTTCTCAAATAGCTAGAAGAGAGGAGTTCAAATGTTCGCATCACAAAGAAATGATCAAGTTCTGCAATGGTGGATATGCTAATTGCACTGATTTGATCATCACACATTGCATACATGTACTGAAATATAACTGTACCCCATAAACATCTACAATCAGTACGTCAGGTAAAAAAGAAAGTCTTTTAAAAAATAAACAAAACACAGATTACTGTGTTCCCGTTCCGGAGTTTCCAATTTAGAATGTTTGAGCTGAGGCCCAAGAATTTTAATTTCTAATACATTCCCAGGTGATGTTGATAGTGGAGGGAACACAATCTAGATGATCAGGTACGAAAACATTTTGGCATCCCAGGAAGGAAAGGTTTGAGGATGATCAGTACATTTCTCAAGGCTTTTATATTTACTGCACAGATTTCTGTCTGTTGCCCTCAGGGCAAAGAGATTAGGCAAGAGAGGGATTATGCTTTTAAACTATGTGGTTTAACTATTTTATTGCAACAACCCATGTTTACTTGTCTATGTTGAATCAACCAACCTACGATACAAAGGGTTTTCCAAACTAGAAGCAAAAACTAATACTCAAAGATTTCCATGATTTTGTGGTGACGCAGAAGTTCAAACTCTGTTTTAATGACCTGTAATGTATGAATGGATTTTTCTAGAAATCTGGGGCAGGCCCCCCTCCAAGCCCAAGGAGGATTCTTTACCTATCTAATTACACATAGTCAAATGAGAGTAAGGTTAACAGTAATTTAAATGCTTAAACTACCCAAGGGCATAGGCTATGGGAAAGAGTACTTGCAGTCCAGCTGCTTATAACTAAAGTTAAGGGGTCCCCCAGGGGTTAGGGCTCCCTTTGTTTCTTTCCCCTTGGTGTCTAGGAGCTGTGGTAAAAATAGAGCAAGTTCCACAAAGAGGCCAAGGTCATCCTGGCTACAGAGAGAGGTGAGAAAACAGCTCAACTCGTTGCTGTATCAATTCTCCAGTCCTAGTCCTTCCTCCAACCTTCTCAAATGAGTTCTGACTGAATTGACTGAAATAGAACGACTCTACCAGGAAGTACACTACCAAAGGATACCTTGTGATCTATTCCACAACGAGGAAGATTACCTGGATTACCTACCCTTCTACATATCAGCATTGTTTTGTTTTTGAGCCCAAGTATTAAATGTAACAAATGCCTTCCTCTAAGTTACTGTATGAAGAACATAGTAAAAAACAAATGAGATTAGCAAAGAATCACCACTTTCCCAGCTTCTCATTTTCCTATGCAGATATAAACAGAGGGATGACTACCTGGCCAAGGTCCTGAAAATTAGATGTACTGCTAGAAGGATGTAAAATATGAAAATTAATTGTGGTACCAGGCTGTGAAAAATGAGGAATGAATCAATCACCCAATAGAGCTCCAAACTGAGTGTATTCTCTGCTCAGCAGATGGAAATTATATGCAAAAGGAGTTGGGAATTTTAGAAAAAGCACATGGATAAGATTAGTAACTAATCTATTATGGTTACGAGACTTTTAAAAAGACATTAGGGAAATACAAAGGAATAACTGGATAGTTGAAGATAGTGGCACAATTTTCAAGGGAATTAACATAAAACTCTTGGAATAGAAAGAATAACAACACCAGTTTATTTAATCCTTGTAGGAACTGCTGTCAGTTACTTTCCCCAACCACAAAGTAATCTCTGCAATTGGTCATATCTAAAAGGCCAAACAATACATTTCCATTAACGTAGGAAAGATAACTAAAACAGGCAATAAATTTCAAGTAGAAATTGATAAATTTCTAACTAGGATGACCACCACTGAATCAACTTTTCCTTTCCCACTGGTTTTCTGGTTAAAACCAGAAGTATTCCTCAGGTTCCCTTTAATGTCCATGAAGTGCGCATGGAGTCATTCTTGCCATTCAAGATGTTCCTCTCATTTTAAAATATTACTCTATCTTTTTGTTTTAGTTCAAAGAATTCACTAGTAGCTTCATTTTCCATACATCTTGATATGAAAAATATCGCCACTAATAATTATTCACCTTTTATGATCTGTTGAACCGGAAATTTAAAAATGTGCTGCAGTCAGCAAGATAAGGTTTAAAAGGTAACTAATATTATAATGGAGTTATGCCCAGAAAAATATTAATAGACAATTACAATTCCTAAGTAAATTTACCTAATTATATATCCTCATGAAAGAGGCAGAATGTTCATTTCAAAATTAATTTTTTTGATGTGTTTAAAATTTAGATGGTAACACCTGGCAATTAGCCAGTCTTTCCTTTGGGCAACAAGCTAATACTGTGCATTCTTATCTATGTTCCAATCAATAATGGATTTTAATATAATTTGTCTACTTCTAACATTACATTCATTTTAAGGTTTTTTTCTGACTATAAAAACAAACAGGCTTCTCGAAAATTCTTCAGAAGCAATTTAATCATGCAATGTCTACAATACTGAAATAAACCTAATGGGTATTACACCAACTAGACTTACTGGAGACTTAAAGGACTTGAAAGAAACCTATAGGCAAGACTTGAATATGATTGAATCCCCAGGAGAAAAGTAACTGGAGTACTGGTCATCTCGATCATTTTTCTGGACACTTGTGATGCTATTCTATTATTACACTAAATATTTTAGTTCTACTTTTGGATTGTCACATTAAATATATGGTTACAAAAACAGAATAATTTTCTGACTCAGCAAATTTGTAGCAAGCAAATAACTTTCCTTTAAAAAATTTTAACATGACTAGTTCAGATTGATTGCTTTTAAAATAAAATTATTTGGCTTATTCATGCCATAGATAACAGGGTATAATTTTGGTGGTAGTTTGGTGAAGCCAGACCACCCAGTTCTAAATCCTGCCTGGCCCTTCTAACTGTGCAACTTTGAACCAGTTATCTAATTGCTATCTTGATTAACTGAATTAATATATGCAACATATAGAACAATAATTGATTTATAGTAAAGTGGTATGTAATGGTAGGCTATTATTTTTAGTGGATGTTTAAACAAAGAGGTGTAATTTTTTAATCCTTGGTTTGTTAATCATCTAGCACCCCTCCATTCTTTTTCAAATAGTTATATTATTCATTGCCCCATTGTGGAGTATACTATAAAACCAATCTATTTCACAGGGCCCAGTTTCTTGTAGTTTCAGGTTTAGCCTGACTTCCTAAAAGTACGTATAGAGGTGTTGACCTTGCAGAGGATAGGAAACTTTCCTCTGCCTGTTCTCTGTTGCAGGACAGAGAATTGTAACACAGCAAGGTTGCTGGTTCGAGGACAGACAAGTTACTTGATTGATATGTAAAGATACTGAGAGGCTGCTGTAGAGAGTGAATGTTTGCTAAGGTCAAGCTTTCATTGCTGGATCGACTTAACCTCCTGCAAACTGCATTACGGAATGTCACTTTGCTTGTTTCACTGAATGTTACCAGCCTCCATTGTTAAACTTGTTAAACTATAATTGGTCATAACCCCAACCACGTTCTTTTCCTGTAACTTCCTGGTCTGGAGAATAAATGTGGGGCAAGAACCCCAGTTCATCGTTAATTTCCTTAAAGGAAGGAATGCCTCTCCCTTGAGGGTTCTGGGAGATTGACCCCTTTGGCGCTTCTCACTACTCGGAAGAGATGGGCTCTGAGTAATCCTTTTGCAGCTCTGTCAATCAGGGGAAGAAAGGCAACAAATCCGTGTGAGGCAAAGCAACAACTCATGAAGCCCGTTTCTCTATTTTAGCCTTAAGAAAGAACAAGCATAATAGAAGTGCATGTTTCTATATGTGTGAAATACCTCAGATGGACAAGCACGCAATAAATTTAGAAAAACGGAAATACTAGGTTTAACTGCTGGGAATGAGCCTGAGAGACACATGAAAGACAGCTTAACAATACAGCAGGAGAGTTCTGATTAACTGAATTAACCTATTAGTAGACACTGTTAATTTTCTTGTTTTACATATGAAGAAACTGAGGTACAGAAAGACACTAGGTTTAATTGATTGGAGTGGGCTTGAAAGACACAAAAAATTGGGTGTTTTAGAGCGAAAGAAAGATGGATTTCTGAAACTTTTTTCTAAAATTTTTTCCTTTGCTCTTTACTTTAGTTGCTTCCTATTTCTTGGCCAAACATGACTTCATACAAAACACACCACAGAGGATGTGAAGGATGTATAAAACTTAACTAAGAATATCATTCTAAACTCAAAGTGCTTACAGACTTCCCCGACCACCACCACCCTATGTAATTATACCAGCAAACAATTTGCTGTGGATTTTATAAAAGCTTTCTCCCTTTTTGACTCTCTCTATTGTATTACTGGCACAAATGACAGTAATGTTTTCATCTGTATACACTGAGGAAATATTTGCCTAAATCTCTCCTTTTACAGATAATAACTCATTTTTTTCTCACTGTTCTTGTTAAGATCCTACATTAAAATGCTTATGTAAGTTTGGAATATCTCTCTAAACAAGGCTTCTATTTATAAGTCACAGAGTGGAGAACACTACCTTATGCAAAAAAAGAACTCACTACAAGGTGCAATAAATGCAAACTAATGGATGAAGCAAAGGACTGGCAGTGAAAACCGTAGCTATGCCACTAGCTATTTCAGTTTATAAAACTGAAATATGTTCCTCTAAAAACAACTTCTGTTTTATTACTGCTAACTTTGTTTTTGATATGAGCCTCTTACACCTTTAGAGAATCTGATGAAGCCATGTATCTTTTCCTCAACAAAAATTAACATAATCCTCAAATTTTTGCATACAATTAGGGGCTTCAAGTAATCACTGCAGTCCATGTATCCCAAGTTAAGAATTTCTAAACTAGAGGATTGGTATGGTTCCTGCAGATCTAATATAAAAAACGCCAATTCCGCATTCTTTCTCTCTCTCTCTCTCTCTCTCTCTCTCTCTCTCTCTCTCTCTCTCTCTCTCTCTCTCTCTCACACACACACACACACACACACACACTCTTCTTTTACAGTCTTGCTGTTCAACCTATAAATGTACCAGTGCTCACAAGCGTAAACTTATAAAAGTGTAAGAGAAATGAAGATAAGACTTCATTGGCAAAAGGAAAGTATTTTTCCGCTTTGAGGCGTGTAAGAGTGAGTGAGTGTGTGTATAGTTTTATATTTGCATCTTGACAGGCTAGATATTGAAATCAGTGATTTTTCTCTACTGGATCACTGTCCTCAAAAATTCTCGAATAGAGTTATAGTACGTCACACCTCTCTGAGAAACCTAAAAAATATTTTTTTTTGTTGTATATCTAGGGTCTAATGAGCACTAACAAAGCTCTTCATAACGAAAATGAGTTTTGTATAAGGATTATCCACATATATTCACAGTCACACTGGTGAAAGCAGTAGCTCCAGCTCTGCCAAAGTCTTAGCTGCTGTAATTAAAGACACACCCCCTCAGGAGCAGGTATCATTAGTTTCAAAGGGCAGTAATTACAAAGGCTTTGCATCATATAGATTATACATTACAAGGATACAGAATTGCTACCAGACTGCTGGGGACTATTTTAAGACATAAAGTTGCTCATTAAGCAATCATCAAATTTACTCTACATATTAGTTTAAAATTTTCTCAACTTTGCTTTATCATGCAACTTTATCTCACTTTGAAAAATAGAGGTATTTCAAAAAAGTTAATTTCCAACAATCTAACCCTACTACTGAACTAACTTTATAAGACAAAATATTACAAAGCAAAAACAAATCACCCTAGGATATCACTTCTAAACACATCAAACCAGTGAATAAAACACTGGTGTTCTGAAAATACCTGTTGGGTTGAACCAAAAAAAGAAAATGTTCCTTTCTGATAAAGGTAAGCAGCAGTATATGAACAGAAAAAAAAAAAAATAAGGCTATTTTTCACCTTTGGTACAATATTTTATAGATTTAGAGGAAAACTAATCCCAACTGTGCAACACATTCAGGATTAGAGAGTTAACCAGATTCCATCACAACTAGCAGGATAACATACAGGCACCTCAAATTCCCTAAACCACACTGCATGAAGGCAAAGATACTTTTAAACAAATGAAAAAGGAAATAGGAACACAGAGAAAGCAGATCAAAGGAGTATGTTTAACCAATATCACAACTGTCAATTTCCCCAAATTAATCTTTGGGTATTGCAAAAATGATTGTTTTCCCTAACTTAAACATTTTGCAATCCAGGTACAGTATGTCATCCTTTAGGACAACAAAACGTAACTTTGTAATTTAAAAGTCACCAACTACACTAGTTGGTGTACTGCGACGAAAGTGATCCTCAGGTCTCTTGAAATTAATTAAAATAATTAAATTTTACTGGTTGTGTAAACCATTTTTAATATATTAAACCATAAAACTAAAATATGGCTGAGATACATACGAAAATTGAAATTATCACTAGCTGATAGGGTTAACATTTCCAAAAGGGTAAAGAAAAGATACATGTGATTCTTCCTAGTGGTCAACAGGACCTCTACAAATAATCCCTTATTTCTGCCTAATCCTTTGAATTCATTCTCTAATAAGTTTTTCTAAAAAAGAAAACATATGTAGGTATTCAAGACGTTTAGGCTCTCCCCCGAATTCTGCCATCTTTAAGATCAGGTAAAGCTCAGATTTTTAAACACTCGTATCCGTGCGAAAAAGTAAAGGCAGGTTTTTGTTTTGCTCTTTAATTAAAGCTTTTTAAAAAGTGAGCAATAACAGAGCATTGAAAATATCTGTAAATGCTGCTTTCACTCCTCCAGTAGCCTCAACCTCAAATGTGAAAATGTACTCTCCTTTCCACGCAGCAAGGATGTATTTTGAATGACGTCTAAAGCATTTTTCGAATATCAGATAAATTTAACTGCTCTGTAAATGTGAACCCAATGACACTTTTCTTAAAACTGTGCCACTTCTATTCCTCTGCACATACATACATAGTTGTCGAAAGGAAATGTAAAAATTTGAAAAAGCAAATTGTAATTTTGTGTCAGTTTATCCTCTGAAACAGTGCCATATTCATCTGTCACCCCCCAAAGCAAACAATACACTTACCCGATGTTGGGGTCCTTCGCAGTGCACTTGAAACCCACAGTTTTTAAAACCTGAGCTGAGCTGTGGTATCTTTCACAGCCTCCACCCTCCCACTTTTTGGAACATCATTACTTAACAGGTTCCCTACAGCCTGGCGGTGGGGCCGCAGGAGCTCTGCGGGGTCACACGACGCCACACCTGGCCCCGCGTCTCCAGCAGGTGAGGCCCTGTCCCCCAGGGCAGCCGCGGCGGGGCGGTCGTGGGAATTAGCTCACCTGAGAAAAGCTCCTATTTTACATCCAGTGTTGGAGTCCCTGGGCCCTCGGAAGCCCACCTTTGGGCCCAAGTTAAGAATCCCTGAGCCTCGGGACAGTGAACATTCTTCCCTGTTCCGTTTTATCTGGAACCTTGTTAGCTTCTCCACCTGTTCCTCTCACCCACCACGTTCCCCACAAACCTTGAACTGTCTTCTTCTCCTCGAAATCTAAGCACCTGATAGAACCTCTTCCACCAACTTCCCAAGAAGCTTCAGGAACAATGCAGCGCTCCCCAGGTCACGTGCACTCCCGAGGCCACGTGCGCAAGTGGAGGAGGCGGTACCAGGAGGAAGTTGCTTCTACGCCTGCGCCAGGGGCGGAGCAAGAGGCCCTGCAGGGGAAGACCAAAAGCCCCAGAATTGGGAGCCAGGTAGGGAAGGGCTCCTGAGACCATTCAATATCCCGAGGTGACCTGTGTATTCAGTGCTTACTCCATTTGCACATAGGATTTCAACAAACCTTTGTTGAATGACTAAATGAAAGACACATACTGGCTAATGGCAACCTTTCAACCCAGAGGGAGGCCTGGGTGTCTCTTCTCTAAACTGAATGGGGTGTACTTTGCTTAAATAGGTCTCCAGGCATCGTAAGTTTTGCAAAGGGGCCGTTATGGTACATTTTGAGACTGTAATTTAATTCAAAAGGACTTGGAAGCTTTGGAAGTATTTCATATGATCCTCAGCCAGTGGCTAATTCCCTTAGCTAAGGCTTGAAGTTGGAGCTAGCAATCACAAGTTTCGGGAATGTAAACATCAAGATTTTGAAAACACTCCTTACATTCAGAAAATATTTCTCCTTCACAGCACGGCCTATTTCAGCCCGTTCAGGGGCTGTTTAGATTATAGAATTCAGATCCTCCAGTTCAATCACTCAGATTTAATTTCACAAGGGCAGGCGTGAGAGTCGCTACATCACTCAGTGTTTATGCATAAGGATGTTGGGACAGGGAGCCCAAAAGATGCACTATTACTTTCTTAGTAGTCGCTGATTATGAGGCGAATTTTACGTGTGTTTAACAACTTCAATATAGCATGTCATGAGATACTTTTTAAAAAATTCAGTCCACAGCCGAGTTTTTGTTTGTTTTGTTTTAACCTGGATTGAAAGAAGAGCTTCAGGGACCTGTGAACACCCTAATGCTGTCCAAGAATGAAAATGTTTCTTTCTTTCATCCTAGGTTCCATTTAGTCGGAAGAAGTTCTGTTAACTTTCATCAGATTCTTACATCTATAATTGGGGGCGGGTGGGGCGGGGATCAAAAACCCCAGTGAGAACTACGGCTGGATGTTTACGCTCCTACAAACTGTTGGTATTTTAAAAATTATTTTAAGCTCCAGTTTTACTGCGTGCATGGAAAAAAAATTACTATTCCTCTTAATAATCTTTTTTTGACAATAAACAAAAGTTCAAAATTTATCTATTTTTCATTTTCTTTATTGACCATTATCCCTCCTTTTAAGCTTGAGAATCAGGGTACCCAGCAATTGTACTCCTAAGAATTTACACCCAAGTGACATATACGAGAATTTCATAGCAATGCAAATACTGGAAACAGCAATGAAAACAGCAGTTATATATGACAACATGCATGAATTTCACAAACAAAATTTAGGGAAAGAAGTCAAACAGAAAAGAATACATATTATGAATTCTCATTTACATACAGTTTAAAAATCCGCAAAAGTAAACTCACATTTGGGGATGCATACTTATGTGGTTATAGAGAAAAGCAAAGAAGTGATTTCCATGAAAGTCAGGATAGTGGCTATCGTTAAGAGGAAGTTGTCATCAGTGTGTTGTAGGATTTTAGGCTATTTTTGTTTTCTTTTTTGTGCTTTTCTCTTACTTTCAAATTTTCTAAAATGAACATGTGTTTCTTTGTAACCATCAGGGAAAAACAGATGTTATTTTCAAAAGTACATAAAAAGAACCAAGGTCGAGTGCCACAAGGAAACTGAAAAAAAGAGTTATCTTGCAGTAACGCTATACATACCAAACCTGCCTCTTCAGTTTACTCCTATTTCATTTATCCCCATTTTTTAAATTTTTGAAATTCTAAAAGAAAAAACAAAACAAGGCATAATAATTTGTTATTTTTAAATCAATTTTTTATCACTTATTGTTTTCTTAGGTTTACTATATTCTTTTATTACCTTCTTAACTTGATTGTTAGTTTATGTTCATTTTTTTTTATTTCATTTCTGAAAAAAGAAGACATTTGAAGACTGCCTCTGCCTCTGAGGTCATTGGCTTCATCTACGAACCTTTGTAAATAGCTTTTTGATCTCTAAGTGATCTAGAAAGTACCCCCGCCGCCCATTCTTATTTTCCAGGTAATTTACAACACAATCAGAAAGTGCAATCTGGGCAATTTTGCTTTTGGGAATTTGTTGGGGTATTTTATGTGGCCGAATATGTGTTAATAAAGTTCCCACTGCTGCCTTCTGTTGCATATAACGTCTAGCATACACTCAAAATATCAGTCTTATTGATCATGTTATTTAGCCCATTAAATCTTAATACCTTGCATACTAAATATTTTTGTCTTTTGATGATTCCAGGACTCCGGGAAATGTGTTTGTGCCCATTTCTACTTGAATTGTAGACACTTTTTCTTCATGTCTATAGGGATGTGTTATTTCGTAGATAAAGCTTTATAAATATTATATTTTCGTATATATTCGAACTTTTATTCAAATAAAATCTCTTTCTCACATTTTATATAGTTTTTCTTCTGTTGAATTCTAATTGCTACCCTCTTCTTTCCATCTGCATTTGCATCTGTTTCTTTGTCCAACCTTTCGATTTTAACGTTTCTGTGCCATTTGGTTTACATGTGCTGTGGATTGATTGAATTGTGTCCCCCAAAGTCCATATATTAGAATATTAATTCCCACTGTAACTATTGAGGTTAGGAAATCCTATTATGGTAATTGAAAGATGGGGCCTTCCCAGACCCGCTGGGGCCCTGAGGTATGGAGCTGGGGGCAGCCAAACCCAGCTGCAACCAGGAAAAGGCACACCAAAAACCTCATTTTCAAGCAGGTAGCCCACCATAGCCACCACAATTGCCATGGCTGCTGCAAAAGCAGCTAGTCTCTATAGCAGCAGTCACAGGCACTGTGCAGATGGCATGCCAGACTCTTGACTGCATTGACACATAGAGAGGCACCAGCAGAGACAAAAAAGAAAAAAGAAAAAAAAAAAAAAAAGAAGAGGTCCTTTCTCTCCACAAAGCACACTCCAGAGTAGTAGAAGAAGCACCTGATTTATGATAATAGGGGAGGACTTGATCACACCTGTCTCAGTACTGGACAGATCATCTAGGCAACAAACCAAGAGAGGAACAGTGAATCTATCAGATGGAGAGAACAAATCTATAGTCATTAGCAGGGGAGGGGGAGAGGGAAGGGGAAAGGTTGGATAAGGGGCATAAAGAATAAGTATGATTTGTAACAATGAATATGCAAATAAAAAATAATAAAAATAAAAATAAAGGTGGTGCTTTGAAGTGGTGACTAAATTGATGGTTTAACGGTGGTCATGGGCGTGGTTCTGAGGGCTTTCCAAAGGAGAGCACTTGAGAGAGTCTCTCTCTCTATCTCTCTCTCTCTCTCTCTGTTCTGGAAGTTTCTGCCATGTGAGTCCTCTGCATTGCTGTTTAAAGCCACTACCACAGGAAATCCTGACCACTGGTTTTCCTTGGACTTTGGACTTCCCAGCCTCCGAAACTGTAAGCAATAAAATTTGTTTTCTTACAAATCATCCATTTCCAGGTATTTTGTTATAAGCAACAGAAACAAACTAATACAGCATATATTTCTGCTAAATAGTGTATAATTAGATTTTATTTCTCTTTTACTTTTCTTTTAAAAGGAGTGCAAAGTTTTATAGGTATAATTGACGTTAGTCAAAATGTTTTATGCTATTTTTCATGTATATTTGCTGTTGCTTTTATTTTATATCTTTGGATACATGGGCTACATTTTGTTTTCCTCTTGTGTTTTGGCAATTATAGATACTTTTGTTAATGAAATCATACTAAAACCTAACACAAATTATCAACACAAATGAAAACAGTATCTATTGATTCCCTGATTCACTGATTAAGGAAATTAGCAGAATTTTCGTCGCAGTGGTTGATGCCATCTGATATTTTAGATCCCAACTTTATATTATTTATTATATTTCTCTTTTTTCAATAGTTATTACTTCTATTTTTAGTTTTAATTAAAACTGTTATTGACAATTAACTCTATATTTTTACATCTTTCAAATTGTTTGAATATTGGTGTCCGTTTTTTAAAATCGATTTTGCCTGGTAATAGACTGTTTTCCCTGCAGACTAAGAACTTGCCTGCAGTCAGTAAAGTTTTATTCGATAACAGTATCATTATAGCATACATGCTGTTTGTTCTTGCTTCTTCAGTAAAACAGATATGCTAATGCATTTTCGTTCTTTGCTCTTCATTTCTCTTCACTTCCTGTTTCTCATTTTCCTCTCTGTGTTATTTTTTCTGTAATCTGTGAGATCTCTTTAAGATTGTTCTCCATGCCCTCAATTCAGTTTGTTTGAAATTTCTATTTTGGAAAACATTTTTCAAAATTCAGAAAGTCACAAGAATACCATAAAATTCCATGTACTTTCACCTGGACTTACCAATTATTAACATTTTGACACATTTTCTTAGTCACTATATTGATCTACCTACACATTATTCTCTCTTTTTCTTTTGGTATACATTACATGTGTTATTATTGCTATTGCTGAAACATGTGAGTGTAAGTTACATACAGCATGAGTCTTTATCCCTTCAGCTTCTATCCCTTGAAAGCAAGGACTTTCTCTTATATATCCATAGTACATTACTATAATCTTATTATACAGTCCATATTCGAAGTTCACCAGTTTTTAAATAATGCTTAAACAAGTTTTTTTTTTCTAACATAGGAGCCAATCCATAACCACCCCTTATATTTGGTCATCATATCCCTTTAGTTTTCTTAAACCTACAACACTTTCTCAGCTTTGCTCTGTTTATGAGTTTCATTTTTGAACATCTAAAAAATACCTATGGGTAACATTTTACTTAATAGCAAGAAACAAAGCTTTCCCACTAAAGTCAGGAAAAGGGTAAGGATGTGTCCTCCCACTGCTGCTTTTCAACATGGTACTGGCAGTCCTTGCTAACGCAGTAAGAGTTGGTTTGCTACTTAGTTGACAACTGCTCGGGCAGAACTTTATCGTTGTTAACTCATTCTTCTTCCCATACTATTGGGATGGCAATTTTTCTTAATTCCATAACTTTAATCTTAATGTGGAATTATTATTCTATTCTAACATTCTGTTCTAAACTTAAATAGGGTACTTTAAAAAAAATTTCCAAAGTTAACTCTAATTCCTTCCCCTACGTATGAGTAGCCTCTAGATGTCACCAGTGTGAGTGAATTTTTTATCAAAAGTTTTTAGGGTTATCAATAACAGCAGATTTGTAGTAAGGTGATGGTGAATTGTAAGTGCAATCTATAACACAGACTTTAAAAGTCTCATGTTTAGATCTGATGAGGACCTTAGAGATTCTGGCAATTGAGGTCCAGAGATGCTAGGTAACTTGTCCAACGTCACACAGCTATTACTTTATTAAATATTTATAGTTAAGTCATAGTCCTTTCTTTCTATTAAGAAACTCCTCACTGCCAGAAAATGTACTCCATTTGAAATGATATTGGATAGGAATGGAATTTGGAAAGACTCGATGTCTTTCTATACAGGAAGACAGGGGTCAGTTTCTGGACACATTTCATGATTAATTTGTCTAACTGGGTTTTAACCAAAATGTCCTTGCATTAAGACATATTGGTCTATTCTCTCTCTCTCTTCCCCCCTTCTCTTCCTCCCTCCTTCTACAAAAAGATAAAACTAACTCATAATACCTTGTTATCAGATAGTGTGTCCTTTACACATATTACCTCATTTAACCCTCAAAACACTTTTGAAAAGTGGCATTAATCTTATTTTCCAGTTGGAGAATGTGAGGCACAGATACAATTCACTTCTTAAGCACATACAGATAATAAGTGATAGAGTGATAATGGAAACCTAAGGCCTTTGGCTCTAAAATCCGCTTCCTTTCCACTGTACACATTAAGGGAAAGTTTGAAAAGAATAGGTAATTTTCATACCAAACTCTGAAAGTATAGATAGTTTATTTGTCAAAATGTTAAACTCCTGGAAATGTTATAACCTTCATTCAGGTCTTCAACATTTTTTGAGCTAATTACTGTAGTTTCAAGGTGGATCTGGGCACATAAAAAGTGCCCCTCAACAATGCTATTGATTGAAATCCAAAAAATGATATCTTCGGTTGAGTGCTTAATTATTAACTTACTGCCGAGAAAGCCATCTTTAAAAGTTTCCAGTGTCTTCTCTGTACAGTAAGTGATATAGAAAGAATCACCTGAGCAGTTACATAATTGAAACGCAACTATGCATCCAATTCCCTAGGGAAAGAGCGCAGCGGCAATTTTTCTGTGATTTGAAAACAGTTGCATTTCCCAATATCCTCTTGGTATAAAAATCTTAACATTAGGGAGAAAATATGCAAATTTACTCCAGAACCAATGAACTTCCTGAGAGCCAAGAGAGGGAGAACTTGACCTACATTACAGTCACATAATTGAAATCTCTCTGATGAACTGAGACGGTCCTAACTGGGATATGCTGGCAGGTTATCTCCCTGAAGGACCCCCAAGTGTGAGCACACTGTGAAGGAAGGGAGGATGTGATGATGATGGTCAGCATTAGTACTTAGCCCAGGCTGAATCTGGAAGCTCTTCCTGAACCATCCACTCCAGTGTGGGTCATCCACAGAGCTGTAACCTCCGGAGCACAAATTTGGAACATAAGACTTGGGGAAAAGACTCTTCTCCCTTGAAGACTCTCTATGGCTTCTGCAGGAAGCTGGATGATCAGTGGACCTGTCACAAACACAGGCAAGGGTGCAGAGGCACGTAATGCAGGAACTACTGTGTTAATGGTAAAATGGAATGATAGGAGTGGCAGTGGCACTAATAGATGCATCAGCTGCAGAAAAGAGCAGTGCACCAGCGGACGATCACTCTTCTTTCTCCACATGGCTGTTGAAAAGCAAAACTGGCCTCTTGGTACTTATGAAGCCCACCTGGAGTTCTTGGACAATTGAGAGCAAGAGAGGCAGACTTCAAATAGGGTTGCAGATTTAGCAATAAACAAACATAAATAAGTAAGCAAACAAAAAAATTGTTTTTTACTTTAAGTATATCTTTGCGATATTTATCTGGTATTCAAATTTAACTGAGTGCCTTGTTTTTATCTGTCAACCTGACCTGGAAAGTGAAATTGCTGATTTCTTAGCACCATGCTCTAACCAGCTTAGCCAACCAAGCACACGAAATTGCTGATTTCTTTGATCGTTTTGTCAGGCAAAATCTCAAACAGGGGTCATACCAGTTAATAAGCCCAAGTAGACTATAATGGTACTCTTATCTGTAATCTAATAGTATCCGTGCCTACCACTATTATAGCACTTAACTCTCTATTGCAATCACTGATTTTCTTCATGAGTCTCCTCCAATTTTCTGTAAGCCATTTGAGGCAAGCAGTGTGTTTTCCCCATCTCCATATCCCTGAAGCTCAACACAATGCTTGTGAGAGTCATAAATATTTGTCGAAAGCTGAATAAATGCTTGAGTAAATTAATTCCAGTTCCAGTGAACTTAGGCAAATTGTCATTCTATCCACTTGAGGGCAGCTGGGCACACAGTACAGTAGAGGGCAATCCAGACAAAGGGCTGAGGAAAGCAGCCTTTTGAATTAGAGAGAAAAAATCTATACCTCCAGCTTTCTTAAGAGCAGTGCTGGCCACCGCATTACCTGCACCCCATGCTTGTGCCAATGCATGCAGAATCAAGATCAGCCCATCAGTGTGAAAGATTCTATTGTTCTATTGAACAGCTTGATCAAAATCTCAATCCATCCTCTCTTCTCTTTAGAAATGCAAAACTCTCTCACCTGAGAACATTTCAAAAAACAGATCCATTCAGGTGATCTCTTATCTTGAAAAATAGTGGATTGTTCAATACATTTGTATCCCGATGCAGAACTCTGATTATTCTAGGCATTGCCATAATTGTTTTATATATTCCATTAACAGAAGCTTTTAAAAAAATATTTCCTTATGACTTTTTGGTTCATATTGAAGGAGCCAGGGGAAAATTTCCTCTTCATCTCTGAAGGTTCATTAATAAAAATCACTGACAAATTTAGATCAATAAGAAGAAAAGGCATAATACATTTTATTATCTATTGTGCCGGGAGAGGGCAAAGCATGGGGGAATCACAAGAGAGAAATGTCCCAAATTTCCACTGGGGTACAGAGCTTATATACCCATCTCCATAGGGGAAGGGGAGATGGGGTGCAGGAGTGAATGATTCTTAGGGGGATGTAATGGGCCTGGAGAACATACAACGGCCTGGGACAAAGTCTATATAGCCCACAGAGTGGACAGTGGTTCGTAAATAATTTTCTTCAAAATATTGAATGGAACCAAAATAGAAGACAATGATCTGTGACAAAAGTTAGTCCATGTCTTCTTGTCTGTGATATACGTTAATGAAAACAAGGAAAAGGACCACAGGTAATTGTCTTCTTTGGTGGATCCAGACTTCAGGCAAATAAGGGAACAATTTCATTCTGTGCTTTGGAAAGTGACAGAGAATTGAGAGACAGAAGGTGTGGAGGGTGGGAAGGTCAGAGATAACTTGAGGTTGCTTCTTTATTCCAGCAGGTCAAAGCCTCATATTTTGGGGTAACAGCTTTCTGCACCCCAACCATATCATATACTAAGCTGCCTATCAGAGAAACAAAATGGAAGTAATCATGTTCTGAGGGATTCTGGCAAGATGCCTGACCAGAGAGGTGCCTGGCTCACATCACACCTATAAAACAGGATCAAAACAACTAATAGACAGCTACAATTAGATGAAAGTGTTTGTGGGAGAGCATAGGGTGCAGCAAGAGACTGGTGAGAAACTCTGTGGAGCACCAAAGTCCAGCATGACAGCACAGAGAGGGGAAAAAGGCACACTGCCTCTTCCATCACGTTTCCCTCACCAGGATTGGTAGAGCAGGGACTTCCCTTTGCAGGGAAATGGTAAGCAGAAGGCCCCTGCCATCCTCCCTCCCCACCAAGTAAACCTGTAATTCCTGTTACAGGAGAATACCACAGCCCTCATAATCCCAGAACCAAGTGTGGGGAGCTACCTAGAATACACATGCTTTATTGCTATAGGATAAGCACACACAGCATGCACTTCCCAACCTCCACTCTCATGACCCAAGCGGAAGCAGGATGGCCCCCTCCGTGAAATCTGAGCCACTGAGGGAGCATGCCCTGCCCTGGGGGCCAGTGGCCACTGTGTGTCCCCAGACTTGAGACACCACCATCACCCCAATGCAATTATATGAATTTCTACAGAGCCAGGCAGCTAGAAGCCTGGACGCAGGAGTGGCTGTGACTGTAGTCCTATGTGTTCAGAAAGCCAATGCCAGGCCAGCCAAACTGCTACACTCCCATGCCCACAGCCAGAGATCAGTCAGGAGAACCCACCACTGGTTGACTGCCCCACCCCCAAAGCAAACTGAGCCTCCGTGTGCTTGCACCCCTAGCCCAGAAAAACACCCAAGTACATTAGCCAAAGCATGCCCATTGCTTCTGGCCCAGAGAAATAGCCCTGCTGTCTAGTCACTGGAGGGCCTGTCCCTGAGTCTTTGGCTATCGCATCCCCACACCCCAGGTGAGAAACATCCCAACTGACATGTGTCTGGCAGGCTCGCTCCCCATCAGAGAATCAGCATGCCATCACCAGAGTCTTTGACATGCCATGCGCCTATACCCTCAGCCTGAGGATCAATCCAGCAACCCCATACCAATAACTCAGCCCCTAAATTGTCTGACCAACAGTGTGCATACACATATCCCTGGCCAGAGAACAAGCCAGTGAGCGCACCCCTGGCAAAGCTGTGTCACTGCTGCCATAACCCTCCCACCCCAGCATAGGTTGCTCAGGCACTTGCAGACAAAGCAAACATGGAGTACAGGTGAAGAAACTGCACAGAGTCTACACTACTGCACCCAGCCAGAACAAGGCCATAGTACCCTACCCAATCAACAATTTAGGACACATTTGCAGGTAAAAGTCTTTCCCCAAACAAGCCACTCTACAAAATTCAAAGAGGCAACTGCTCAACCAGATGCACAGGTATCAATGCAGGGAAACAAGAAACATGAAAAAGTAAGGAAACATGACACCACCAAAGAAATACAATAATGCTTTAGTAACTGATCCCTCCAAATTGGAAATCATGACTTGTTGAGAAAGGAATTTAAATTAAAAGAAACTCACTGAGATACATATTCTCACAAGAGAATACATACATACGATTCAAAGAAATCAGAAAAACAATTCATGATCTGAGTGAGAAATTTAACAGAGATATATATTTTAAAAATGAAACAGAAATCTTGAAAATGAAGAATTTATTGAATTAAATGAGAAATATATTTGAGAGCCTCAACAACAGACTAGATCAAGCAGAAGAAAGAATTTCTGATCTTGAAGACAGCTGTTTTGAAATAGCCCAGGAAAACAAAAAGAAAAAGAAAAAGAAGTAAATAAATAAAAAAGAATGAAGAAAGCCTACAAGATATATCAAAAACAATTAAGCAAATAAATTTTCAAATTATGAGCATTCCAGAAGGAGAAGACAATAAAAAGATGTAAAACCTATTTAATGAAATAATAGCTGAAAACTCCCCAAGTCTTGGGTGAGATGTCAATATCCAGATTGAGGAAGCTCAAAGACCCTCAATTAGATTCAACCCAAAAAGATCCTCTCCAAGGCACGTTGTAAGCAAACTGTCAAAATTAAAGACAGATAATTCTAAAAACAACACGAGGAAAGCATCAAGTCACATGTAAGGGAATCCACATTAGACTAACAGCACAGTTCTCAGCAGAAACCCTATAGGCAAGGAGAGAATGGAATTGTCAGGTCCACTGCCGGCCGACCCGAACAGCCCTTGCCTTGCTATCAGTCTCTCCCTTGGTGTTCCTTCTGGTGGGCGAGCGAATTGCCCGGATTCCTCTTTCCCTCCAGTCCCCGTTGGAAGGAGACAGGGGAAGAGAGCCGTGAAGAGAGGTGAGCACAGCCACTGGCCCCAACCAGCCCGTTAAAGAACACTCAGACGCGGCGGAGGTTCTGGCGAGCAGTTCCTTATATTATCACACAAGCACTTGCTTTTAAAGGCAAATGGAGAAGGTAGGATTTTTTACATCCTCCAATCAGCTTAAAGGTTACAAGAGCATGCATCCTGTCTCAATGCCTAGCTATTGCAATCACACCATGTTCACGAGCACGGAAGCCGTGTATTTGGCTAATTAGGGCTAAGGCAAGGTTCCCACACACACTCCCATCCTACTTCCTCCCAGCAACGTCTTAGGCTGCCACATTAATACGCCCTTGTGGGCCCATAATGGCGCCGCTTGTAATGTCACTTAAGGTCATGTTACTTTTTAAGGCCCGACATGGAATGATATATTTGAAGTGCTGAAAGAAAAAAACTGTCAGTCAAGGATACTCTACCCAACAAAGGTGAAGGAATAAAGTCTTACTTAGACAAGTAAAAACTAAGGGAATTCATCACCGCTAGACTGGACTTCCATGAAATGCTTAGAGGAGCCCTACACCTAGAAGAGAAAGAACGATAATAACCATCATGTAAACACATGAAATATAAAACTTGCTGGTAGAGTAGATACACAAATTAAAAAGAAAAAGGAATCAAACTTTATTAATACAACCACCAAACAGCCACACTAAACATTACGAAAAGAAGAAAGGATCAAAGGATATACAAAGCAATCAGAAAATAACAATGAAATGACAGGAATAAGACCTCACATATCAAGAATAACCTGGAATGAAATGCATTAAATGCCCCAATTAGAAGACATGGACTGACTGAATAGATTTAAAAAACAAAACAAAACAAAACAAAACATGCATATCCTCCCTACAAGAAGCATACCTTACCTATAAAGACACACATACATTGAAAGTGAAGGATGTAAAAAGATATTCAATGCAAATGGAAACCGAAAAAGATCAGGAGTAGCTACTTTTATATCAGATAAAACAGACTTTAACTCAAAATCTTACAAAGAGGTGAAGAAGGGTATTATATAATGATGAAGAGATCAAAATAGCAAGAAGATATAACAATTATAAATATATATGCACCCAACACCAGAGCACACAGATGTATAAAGCAAATATTATCAGATCTAAAAGAAAAGATAGACACCAGCCCAATAATACTTGGGGACCTTAACACCAAACTCTTCGCATTGGACAGATCATCAAGACAGAAAATCAACAAGGAAATATCAGATTTAAATGGCACCATAGACAAGATAAACCTAAGAGACATGCAGAGAGCATTTTATTCAACAGCTATAGAATACACATTCTTTTCATCAATACATGGAACATTCTCTAGGATAGACCATATGTTAGGAACAAAATACGTCTGAACACGTTCAAAAAAATCAAAATAATATCAAATATTTTTTTCTAACCATGTGGAATAATACTAGAAATTAATGAGAAGAAGTACTTTTGAAACTCCACAAAGAAAAAGTAAATTTAAACAATAAATAAATAATTTTTTAAAAAAATCTCAAGCCAAACAAAAAAGGAAGTGATCATGGTCTTATATATATTGTATGCAGGAATAAAAGGCAAGAGAACTATCATATAAATACTATATTTTTCATTAGGAAAAATATACCCATTGAGATGCAATAATTACTACAACAATATAAAAGGGGTATTCTGGTGTGATTGGATCACTACAAAATACTGCAAATAGAAGTCAGTAGTTAACATGTTATTTCATTATCCCTCTGTATTAGCCCATTTTTGTTGCTTATAACGAAATACCTGAAACCGGGTGATTTACAAAGAAAACAAAATTTATTGCTTACAGTTTCTGAGGCTGTTAAGTCCAAAGTCCAACTGGTGGTGATATCACTGACCCAGGAGTCTCACACTGCAAGATGGTGGAAGCAGAGAGAGCAGAGAGAGAACAAAAGGCAGACTCTCCTCTTCTTCTAATTCATTCAAAATCAACCCCCTACCACTACTTTTAATCCATTCACTATGGCGTGGTCCTACAATCCAATCACCTCTTCAAGGCTCCACCTTTCAATTACTATACTAGGATTTCCCACCCTCTTAATCAGTGGGCTAATTTTCAAATACAAAAAAGCTTGGGGGACGCAATTCAAGCTTCAGTGAGTTTTGGGGGGACATAATTCAATCCATTACACCCTCACAAGCACTCTATGAAATAGGCAGAAGCAGGTTTACTGTGAATCTAAGGGAGGTTCAGTTTCTGGGTTCTCACTTGCACAGCCCCTCCCAAAATCCTGCGAAGGGCCACAGCACTGTGCTCCCATGGCCATATGTCTTGGTTAAAAATTTCAAAAGGCGGGTATATTAAACGCAAGTGGTTAAGACTACTGAGTCAACTTTATTTCACCCCATTAACTTCCCTGCATGTTGGATGGTGTTGAAATGTCTGTGGGCAATTACAGGATGTGGCTGAGGAGATCTTGAGTTTATTTTGAGTTTATGAGATGTTTTTGTGTTTCATGGTCACTTCTCTTTCTAGTACATATGTTGAGAAGTTGTATCATGATTTAAATGTATTTTATCACAATCGGCACCAAGATTTATCAGAATTCCCGTGTTTGTAGGACACAAATCTGTAATAGAGCTTCGAATAGCAAAAATATCTGTAGGAATTCGCTTTTTTTTTCTTACATCTCAACTGTACATGATTTTAAGATTTCAATTACTAAAGATGGAAGACTAAATTATTTTTCTAATCTCTCTAAAGAAAATGGTAGAACAACATATTTGTCTCACAAAGAGGCATTCAGAGAGAATGTAGCCTAAATATGGAAGAAAACCCTATTAGAGGTCTATCAGGAAGTTAAAAAATATGATATTTTCCTGGATTTTGTGATATTGTGATATTTATCAACGTGTTTAAATCTGTGCTTTGCTATGATATCTTTTCTTATTTGTTATGGACTGATTTTTTGTGTCCCTCTCATATTCACACATTGAAAGCCCTAACTGCCAATATGATGGTATTTGGTGATTTGGTGGTGGGGACTGTAGAAGGTAATTGAGTTTAGATGAGGTCAAGAGGGTGAGGTCTCCATGGTGGAATTAGTGTCCCTGTAGGAAAAGGAAGAGACACCAAAGTGTGCCCTCTCTCTCTCTGCCATGTGAGCATGTGAGGACACAGAGAGAACAGCCATCTGCAAGCCAGGAAGAGGGCCCTTGCCAGAACCTGACCATGCTGGCATACTGATCTTACACTTTCAGCCTCCACAACTGTGAGAAATAAATATCTGTTTTTTGAGCCACTCATTCTAAGGTATTTTGTTATAGCAGCCAAAACTGACTAAGACAGTATTCATACATAAATTTTGCATTCATAATTTTTTATTCTTTTCCATTAAACATGAGTCCTCAAAATCACATAAGATTCGGTACCCAAAATCCTGGCTTCAGTCCTGGAAATAGTTGTTATTATTATATTACAGAAGTAAAATTTAGGTTCGGAAAGTTTAACAACTTATCTCGAGTCATAGAGCTTGCAAGGTTCAAACAATAATCAGTGTAGTTTGTACCTGCAGAACATTTGCATGATCACAAGTTGATGTTTGAACTTAAATATATGTACAGCAGGTATAAAGTTAAATTTCTTAATCAAAAATGTGGAAGCAACAAGCATTGGTGAGAATGTGAAGAAACTGTAGCCCTCACACATTGCTTGGAATGTCAAACGATGCAGGTACTATGGAAAGAGTCTGGCAGTTTCTCAAAAAACTAAACATAGATTTATCATATGACCCAGCAATATGTACCCAGTGTATTTCCAAGACAGTTGGAAACATACATCCACACAAAAACTTTACACTAATCTTTATAGCAGTATTATTCATAGTAGCTAAAGAGTGGAAACAATTCAAATATCCATCAGTTGATAAATGGATAAACAATATGTTTCCATATGTATATCCATACAATAAAATATTATTCAAGTATAAAAAAAGAAGTAAGTTCTGAAACATGCAACACTATTGATGAACCTGGAAAACATCATGTGAAGTCAAAGAAGCCAGTCACAAAAGGCCATATATTGCCTGATTGCATTTATATGAAGTGTCCAGAATAGGTAAATCCATAGAGAGAGGTGGTAGATTAGCGGTTGCCAGGGACTGGGGTGCGGAAATGTCGGAGAGTGACTGCTAATGGGTATACGTTTCTTTTTAAGGTGATGAAAAATGTTCTGGAATTAGATAGAGTTGCTAGTTGCACAACATAGTGAATATACTGAAAGCCCCTGAAGTGTGTAATTTAAAAGGGTAAAACTTATGGTACGTTAAACTGTATCTAAAAACAGTTAAATTTCTAGTCTTAGAGGCATGTTATCCTTTTACCTATGAAACCATGATAAAATAATATAAAAGATCTGCTACAGTTTTAGCACGATATTTCTTTTTTTCATAAGATTGTTTTTCTCCTGTTTGGAAAGAGGCCTACTTGCATTGGTGCTTCCAGATGAATACATTTTTTGTTCTACAGAGTGCTGAGCATATATATTGCACTCAAATATTTTGATTCTTTGAATGATACTCCAATCCCTAGTCCAACCCATACATTACTGAAAAATGCATCAGACCTTACACCGAAGAAGGAAGAGACTTGAGAAATAAATGCCAGTCTAAGGAGAAGACAACAAATACACTCAGTGATGTATCCTCTGGTTGGCTCTTCAGCAAGCATTATTTAGCTCTACAGTGATGCACATTCTTCAAGTCAAAGGTGAAAGTCAGGTAGATCTCACACCTTCAGAAAACAAGGAACTCATATAATGCCACTGGCATGTTTTCTCAGGAGTTATTTTGGTTCCTTTGCTGAAAAGCAATTCCGTTTGTCCCAGCTCAAGTTTTTCTCAGAATTTAAATTCTTACCCATAAACTCAGAATACCATGTTCTGATTTTATTTACACCCAGTTCTTATTAAATGGGTATGCTTCATCCTATCTCCTCAGAATTTTATTTCATGACAGTGATGATGATGGTTATGAAATATATATGTGTGTGTGTATGTGTGTATATATATATTTAAATACACACACACATACACATACACATACACACATACTCATATATAGTGATGTGTCCCCAGATTTTATGTGTTGGAAACTTAATCTCATATATGTTGATGGCATTTGGAGGTGGGGCCTTTGGGAGGTAAGTAGGATTAGATAAAGTCATCAGGTTGGGGCTCCCATGATGGGAATGGTGGCTTTATAAGAAAACGAAGAGAGACTTGAGCAAGGTGCTCTTGCCCGCTCGCCATGTGATATCTTCAGCCATGTTACGATGCGGCATGAAGACCCTCACCAGAAGCCAAGCAGATGCTGCCAGCATGCTCTTGAACTTCCAAGCATTCAAAATCATAAGCCAAAATAAACTGATTTTCTTTATAAATTACCCAGTCTGTGGTATTCTGTTATGGCAACAGAAAACAGACAGAGATGTGTGTGTGTGTGTGTGTGTGTGTGTGCGCGCGCGCGCGTGCGCGTTTGTGCGCACGCGTGCACACGCATGTGCTGGGGGTGAAGAATACAGGCAGGCTGCTGCTCCATGCTCACCCAGACATCCAGGGCCCTCTTCACCTTTGATATATCAATTACGTCCACAAATGGAGAGAGCTTCTCACTTCTCGCCGGACTGGGTTTTCATCACCTTCAGAAATGGGCAGGGCTGAGCCTGCAAAATGTAGGACATGAGCAAGCAGTGACAGACACTTGGCAAGTGGAAGAGGGAGCAGACTACTCTGTGGCCATTTCAGACACTAGAACAAAAACTAAATGGAGTCCCAGGCCTTGGCTCGCTATGGAAAAGAAGTTTCTGTTAATTAGAGTGGCCCCCAAATGGATTAATGACATTAAGTACTGAATTAGAATTGTCTGAAGATCTATGAGGGACGCCGTTGAGGGAATTTCTATGCCGAGTGGGAAATTGGACTAGAAAATCAAACAAAGTCAGGTTAACTGTCTTCTTACTTTTTACCCCATTCTGGCTCCTGTTAATGAATCAAACTAACTCACACAGATACCAGGTGTGGGTGAAAACCAGCATTGGCCTCTACTACAAATAT
Source organism: Cynocephalus volans (assembly GCF_027409185.1). Classification (NCBI taxonomy): domain Eukaryota; kingdom Metazoa; phylum Chordata; class Mammalia; order Dermoptera; family Cynocephalidae; genus Cynocephalus; species Cynocephalus volans. The sequence continues at coordinate 148,730,792 of NC_084478.1, forward strand.
AATTCGCTCATGACTTCCTTTCCACTGGGCCAGTTATGATCTGGTGTTCTTCACGCTCACTTTCAGTGGTTTCTGCCACCTTCATTGCTCAGGTCTTTAAATTCTGGTTTTTGCCACAAGTAGCATGGATTTGATCTCCCATTTTAGATATAAAACACAGCCCAAGCTGAAAATTTCCCTGCACACAATTCTGATGTTCTCCTCCACCTCATATTATTCCAAAATGCAGCTCTGCCTATGCCCCATGGGACAGACTGGATAAACTGGTTTTCAATTAAGCCTTACTGCCGAGAGAGGGGAATTGGACTGAGTTTAACATTATCCTGTCCTTCTTTTGTGCAGATTCTGAAGGAGGCAGGAAGTGACCTGAACTGACTGTGCTTCTGAAGCTACACTTTTCAAGAAAAGAGCATTTGTGGACAAAAAGTAAAGAAATGGAAAGAGAAAAATGAGATGAGTCTAGTTTTGAGCAGTAGCTGAAGTTGTACTCGAGAAGGGAGGTGGCTGTCATGAGTTCCCAGAAGCGGACCCTGTCTCCAGGATTCATGTGCAAGTGATTTATTAAAGAAGTGCTTCCAGGGTAAAAAAAAAAAAAAAAAAGAATTCAAGAGGTGGAGAACTTGGTAAAATAAGTCAGTCAATGATAATTTGACTAACTTCATAGATTTATTTATCATGTATTTACCAGTTTATAGTAATGACCAAAACAGACATGATCCCTGCCACATGTTGCTTACACCATAGAGGGGAAGGAAGTCATTAAATAAAAAAATCATAGAAGCATATAACTATAACTATGATAAACAGTATACATGTAAGTATATGACAGGGAGACTGTGATCAAGTTTGGGTGGAACAGAAGGCTACCTTTCCGAGGAATCAAAAGCAAGCCATGATGCTCAGAGCAGAGAGGAAGGGGAGAAGTGGTACAAGATGAGACTGGAAAGATAGGAGAGGCCAGATCAGGCAGGGTCAAATGGGAAATACTGAACAGTTTTATACAAGGGAGAGAAGAAATCAGACTTCTCTTTTCAAGAGAGCATTTGATGATGCCATTTCTGTTAGTTTTAACAGTATATACATATTTGCTCTCACCAAACTAGGAATAAAGGTAAACTTCCTTAAGTCGACAAAGAATATCTACAAAAAGCTACAGCTAACACCATGCTTTATGATGAGTGTTATGGGCTTGCTGTGCATTGATGTCCCCCCAAAACTTAGTCCCCACTTTGACAGTGTAAAGAGGGGGGAAATCCTATTACGGTAATTGAGTGGTGGGACCCTGAAGAGGTGATTAGATTGTAGGACCATGCTGTAGTGAATGGATTGATAATGGTGGTCAGGGGTGTGGTTCTGAGGGCTTTAAAAGGAGAGCATGTGAGAGTCTCTCTCTCTCTGCTCCTCCATTTTTTGCCATGTGAGACCCCTGCATTGCTATAAAGCCACCACCAAAGAAGATCCTCACCAGGTGTGTTGCCTGGATTTTAGACTTCTCAGCTTCCAAAACTATAAGCAATACATTTCATTTTCTTATAAATTACCCAGTTCCAGGTATTTTGTTATAAGCAGCAGAAATGGAGTAATTTCTGAATTGAGCCTGCCCCAAATTCATATGTTGAAGTCTTCACCCCCAGCACCTTGAAATGTGACTATATTTGGCTATAGAGTCTTTAAAGAAATAATTAAGTTAAAATGAGGACATTAGGATCAGCCCTAATCCAACATAACTTGTGTCACACGAAAAGGAAATTAGGACACAGGGATGTTACAGAGGGAAAACCATGTGAAGACACAGGTACAAGCCATGGAGAGAGGCCTCAGAAGAAACCAAACCTGCTGACACGTTGATCTCAGACTTCTAGCCTCCAGAATTGTGAGACAATAAATTTCTGCTGCTTAAGCCACCCAATGTGTAGTTTGTTATGGCCTAGTAAAGAAATGAAGTGAAAAACTAGATGCTTTCCCCCTATGATCAGGATCAAGGCAACAGTGTCCCGTCTCACCCCTATCATTTAACACCTCACTTAAAGTCCTAGAAAATACAGTAAGACAAGAAAGAGAAATAAAATGTGTTCAGATATGGGAAGAAGAAATAAAACTGTCTTTGTTTGTGGGTGAAAGGATTATCGATCCCAAATAATCAACAACCACACCAAAAAGTCCTGGAACTAATAAATGGTTATAGCAAGATTAACATACAAAAGTTAGTTGCTTTTTCATACACCGGCAATGAGCAACTGGAATTCTAAATTTAAAATAAGATGAATTTACATTAACACCAGAAGAGTGTAGCACTGAGGTGTATATCTAACAAAATATGTACAAGATCTGTGTAAGAAAAACTATAAAACTATGATGAAAGAAATCAAAGATGCAAATAAATAGAAAAATATCCCATGTACATAGATAGGAAGACTGTTTAAATATTGTCAAAATATCGGTTCTTTCCCAACTGATTCAATTCCCAACTGATCAATTTCCCATTGATCTATAGACTCAATGCAATCTCAATAAAAATCCCAGCAAATTATTTTATAAGGTACACATATGTATGCCTTTGCATATGCATTATCTACATCTAAAAAGTTCATTAGAAACTGCTAATGATGATTGCCTCTGGGGTAGGAGCAGGGGATCTGGGGGGAGACTTGTTTTCACATACTTAGTGCCTTGAATATTAAACCAGATGCATGTATGTAGATAAAAATTTAGGCTAGAAAAAAATTTATGCTAGAGCACACAGCTACTAAGGGATAAGAAAGGGACTGAAGCCACATCTTCTGAACAGTAGGTAAGCCCACTGTTTTTTCACTATCCCACCCTATGATGGTGGACAAGGGAAGGGGGTTTCTCTCTGGGGGATAATGGTGAGACAGAGAGATGGAAAGAGCCTCATGGTCAGATGAGGAGAGTGCTAGGCTAAGAGATGAGAACATCATCCTGCAGATCATGGAGAATTGCCCAAGTTTTACGCAGGGGGTACTTTGATCAAAGTGATAGCAGTAACCTCTCCTCTTTGACCTCTGCCCAGAAATCCACCCAGTCAGGCTTCAAAGCGGCAAATTGGGAAAAAGAGGGTATCTTAGTCCATTCAGTCTGCTGTAACAAAATACCACAGACTGGGTAACTTATAAACAACAGAAATCTATTTCTCACAGTTCCAGAGGCTGGGAAGTCTAAGATCAAGGCAGCAGCAGATTTGCCAGCAGATTGAGTGTCTGGTGAGAGCTCTCTGCTTCAAAGATGGCCCCTTGTTGCTCTGACCTCACATGGTGGAAAGGGAAAGGGAGCTCACTTGAGGTTCTTTTATAAGGGCCCTAATCCCATTCATGAGGATGGAGCCCTCACGACTTAATTGCTTCCCAAAGGCTCTACCTCTTAATACTATTACATTGGGTATTAGGTTATAGCATAGAATTTGGGGGACACCAACATTCAGACCATAGAAGAGGGACTCCGTTAGAACTGAAAAAGTAGCATATAGAATGACTCTCTTTTAATAGAAGCTAATTAAATAAACAGCAGTGGGTTCCAGGAGTGACGGAAACACCTAGTACCACAGGAAGTAATGGAGCGATGACTTGATCAGAAGCTGAGGAGAGAGCATGTATATAACTAATGATCAATTAGGAGACAGGTAGAAGGTCTGGGAAAAAAGCACCAGGAGTAACTCTAACATTCACGGCTACACTTCACACTGATTGCTTTTTCTCTTGGACAAAGAAATCGAGGAAGCTGTGATCATTTCAGAATTATTCTCAGTGTTATGAAAGAATCTAGGACCTAAAAGTCATTGTGTTTTCACATGGAAGCCGAACTATAATGTAATAATATGCATTTATATAGCAACATTCATCTAAGGCAAAAACATGCTTCCCCAGCATTGACTGATTAATCCTCAAAATGTCCTTGTGAAGGAGTTGGTGAGCTTGATTATCTCCATTTCACAAAAAAGAAAAAGGCAGCCATTGAGGTACAAGTAATTTGGGTGAGAATAGATTCAGTCCATATACAGAATTAATACTAGTATTAATACCCAAGGCACTGGTGAAGTGTGCCTGGTCGTGGGAGGGGGTCCAGGCCCTAGCTCCAAGCCTCAGGTCTCTGGGGGTGGCCTGAGGTGCTGGCATGGCGTGCCTGGTTGTGGAGGGGCGTCTGGTCCCCAGCCATAAGCCTCAGGTCCCCAGGCAGGCCCAGATGTGCTGGCGTGGTGAGCCTGGTTGTGGGAGGGGGTCTGGTCCCCTTCTCCATGCTTTGGGTCCCCACATGTGTCCTGAGGCACTGGTGCATTGTGCCTGTTTCTGGGGTCCAGTCCCTAGCTCCAAGCCTTGGGTGCCCAGGGGGGACCTGAGACACTAGCATGATGTGCCTGGTTGTGGGAGGTGTGTCCAGTCCTCAGATCCATGCCTCAGGTCCCTGGGCAGGCCCTGAGGCACTTGTGCAGTGTGCCTGGTTGTGGGACGAGGGTCTGGTCCCTCTCTCTATGCTTCAGGTCCCCAGGTGGGCCCTGAGGCACTGGTGGAGTGTGCCTGGTTATGGGAGGGGGATCTGGTCCCCAGATCCAAGCCTTGGGCACCTGGTTGGGCCCTGAGGTGCTGGCACAGTGTGCTTGGTTGTGGGACAGGGGTTGGTTCCCAGCTCTATGCCCTGTGCCCCCAGGTGGGGCACCTTGGTGCTGGTGGTGTGAGTGGTTGTGCGTGCGGGTCCAACCCATGGATCTATGCCTCATGTCCCCTGGTAGACCCCAAAGCCCTGGTTGTGTGCCTGGTATGGAACTAATTTTTTGTCCTTTGCTTACTTCTAAAACGGGAGATCTTCCTGTGGGAACGAGTACTTGAGCTGTTTGGTTGAGCTAAATTGCTGCTTTGCTGCTGCTTTTTGTGCAGCTCAGGGTTTAATGGTTGACCTTATAGGTACTTCCAGCTCTCCAGAGATCTGCTGGATCTGTGTTGTGTAGAATCTCTGATCTGGGCCTGAGTGTTTTCGGCAAACTGTAGTCCATGCAATTCTGCATTCCTGACCAGTCTCCTCTGAGTTGTCCTGCGCTGATTCAGGGGTGGATCAGCTGTGCTTGCTGTGGGCCCTTCTCCCCCACTGACCATGATCCAAACACTTCCCATGGGACGGGCCCTGCTCTGGTCCCTTGTGATGCCTCACTGGCCTCTGTGTGGCTCCCGTTTTTCAGCTGTTTTGGCTCCTTGCTCCTGCGTGGGTCCACGGGAACCCTATTCGTGGTCTTGCTGTCCTGGGGGCCACCAAGTCCCTTGTCTCCCCTGCAGCCTCCAAGCAACTCCATCTGAAGATCACAGCTGCAGCTTCTGCTGGCTCCTGCTCCATGCACTTAGCAGCTCCAGCCTGGAAGCAGCTGTGGCCCGAAACATTCAGAGCAGTTTTTTCTTCCTCTCATCACAGTTTCTCCTACCTTCATGAATACCGTGGGTCTCTACTCCTCTTCCCCTCAGCTCCTGCGGCCCCAGCTTGGATGATGCTACATTTTTATAGCTGTAAATTGGTTGATTTGTGGGAGAGAGTGACACTGGGGACGGTCTATTCCTCCATCTTGACTGGACGTGATTACAATTTTTATTCTAGGAATTCCTCCTCTATTGCCAACCTTGGTGTACAAAGACTTGAGTTTATTAGAGAGATGACGGATTTCTTTATAAGGCACAGAAGTTGACCATGGTTGGACACTGAATGCCATAATCTCTGAATCGGCGAAATCAGAGGTGTTCTTGCCATTCAAAATTGGGGTACAATTCACATACAAGAAAATGCACAAATCATGAGCGTAGAGATCAATGAACTTTGAAAAACATATACGCTGGTATAAGCACCACCGCAGTCAAGCTATAGAATATTTCCCTCATCCCAGAAAGGACTCTCATCCCCTTTCTAGTCAATTCTACTTCCAGTGACAACTACTATCCTGATGCTATAATTGTAGCATAGCTTTTCCTGCTCTAGTTTTTGTATAAATGGCACCATACAATATCTGGCTTCTTTCTTTCAACTTAATGTTTCTGGGCTTCATCTATATACAGTTGTATATCATGTCAACGACAAAACTAAGTCTGAAATCAAATTAACAAAGGCCGTTTATTCATAACTTTGTTGCAAGGAAACCTAGCTGGCATCACTTTTGTGTTAGCAGGAGTTCAATGGTGTTAGAAAGGAAAGTAAGCTTTATAGAGCAAAAGGAGGGGACCCTGAGACAGTCTCTGACTGGCAAGTGTTCTGTTAGGGTGGGATTTTTGGAAGCAAGGGAGACTTTCCAAGTGGCTTTCAGGGGTACATTTGGCAGTTCTCTCTTAGGTGTAAGGAGGCAAATGAGCAGTTTGGAACATTTTACCTGAGGAAGGAGTGTTCAGTGCTAGGAGTGGAGGGTTTTCTGTGGCCAGCCTTTTCCTAAAACAAGTGGAGATCAATGGGGTGCTTTTTTTGTGGTCAAAGTGTCATAACTGTCCTTTGGGTGGTAGGCTGCCAGGAACAGGGATTCTTTGGGTACCTGACAAAGGTACATGAAGAAAAAGGAGGTGATGTACAAGAGGCATTTAGAATGCCAAATACAAAGTTACTATGTTGCTGTACTTCACCTGCATGACATATAAAACTGCACTATATTTTTAAACATATATTCTCTCTTTTAAAGGACTTTACCTTTCAGACAGTTGCTTCCTCTTTTTCTCTCATATCCCGCACATTATCCAAACAGTGTTGGTTCTATCTTTGAAACATCGTCCTAATCCCACCATTTCTCCCCATCTTCACTGCTTCCCTGGTTCAAGCCACTATTCCTCTTTTGCTTAGATTACTGCAAAAACCTCCTAACACATTTCTCTGCTTTCGCTTTCCTCTCATGTGGTCTATTTGAGCCTATTAAAATGTATGTCAAATCATAAGTGCACAACCATAAAACAATAAAAAAAGTCAAATCATGATGCCTGCTTAAAACTCTCCCGTAGATTCTCGTCCCCTACAAACTCTCCAATCTCATCCATCATTCCACCTCTTGTTAACTCTGTTCCAGCTCCGCTGACTTCTCTGCTTTTCCTCGAACGTGGCAGGAACACTCCTGCCTCAAGCTTTTGCACCTACTATTCTCTCGCCTTGGGATGCTCTTCCCTCAGACAGCCACATGGCTCATTCCCTCACTTCCTTCCGGTTTCTGCTTGGTGAATTTTACTAGGTGTACCTACATCGGTATTCAGATTATTGTGTAATAAGTTTGGTTTCTTAACTGAAATCTGCAGTGCTGTTTCTTAAAAATGTTGAAGGACATAGTGCTGTGCAGTTACTCCAGTTTTGTTTGTTACATATTTTCTGATTTGTAATTTAGTTTCAGTTGATGGATTCCCTGAGGTATTTTTGAGTATCTACTGTGTGCAAAGTATGTCTAGATGCAGTTACAGAGATTTCGCACAGCCCCGTGAGAGGAAATGGGCCCGGATTAGGATATGGGCTGTGAGAGTACATGGAAAGGGCAGACATGGACTTAGTTTTGTCAGGAGTATAGCCAGGATTTGACAACCGATTGAATGTAAGGGGCAAGGGGAAGGAGGATTGACTTCTTTTGATCTTGTTGCTACTCATCCCACTCTTCAACATAGGTATACGGAAAACTTCCCTGAACTCCTATCACGTGAAGCGCTGTGGAGAAGCCCTTTGCATGCTGTGCGTAGTGTAAGGGAGCTTCACAGACAACACTCAAATAGGGATTTGAGACTCAAGTGACTGAAAAGTCTATGGCACAATTCTCGTGATGTCTGTAACTTTGCTTTCAAATAATTCAGCATAGACGGAGTGTTAGTACATTATAATTAATCTAAGTGCAGCTGGCATTCTGATTAGAGACGTACCTGGAATGGCTGTCCTGGCGTTTCTGTGATTACCTTATCCCAATCCACTCACAGTCACTCTACTACTCAGCAGTGTGAATGTCAAAAATGGTTGTTCTACTGGAGAGCTTAGTGACTTGCTAGATCTCATGAAGAAAGTTAGAAATGGATAATTTTGTAACATGTTGATTGGTAAAAATATTTTGTAGACATCCCCCACACTTGTATGTACAAGGATATAAAAATCAGCACAGTTCTGCTGCATTTATCCTTAGGAATGTCACCTTAGGCTAACATGATTCTTGTCTAATGTTCTCGTATGTCTGCCTCGAGTGTTTAGAGCATCTGGGAAAAGGAAAGTAAAAGGAAGGAAGGAAAGAAAGATAGAGAGAAAGAAAGAACTTCTTTTGAGCTCAGTATAGGTTGTATAAATTGCTTTTGTGCTTGCTTGCTTAATAAATGGTTAGATAGTAAATACCTGTATGTGTGGCGGAATGTTGTCTGAGGGCTCCTTTCTTATACCCAGGTACCAAGGCTGTGGGGGGAGTGTTAATCTTCATTCAAGTCAAACTTCTTTGGCAGCTGTTGTCATCTTTCCAAAAGAAGTCAAGTGTTGTGTGTACGAAAATAGCTTAGGCCCATTTGTAATATCTCACCATCCTGTGATACAAAATACAAGCAATACTAACATGTAAAATAGGTGTAAGGAAGTTCAACTACTTTAAAGTTTATAACATGATATCGATTAGGTGATTTTGAAAATGTTAAACATATGATTTTTTTTTCTCAATTTTTGGCAGCCCTGATTTGCTAAAGCCTTATCCAAGGTTTAGTTTACCAATTATTATGAACCCAATGTTTATGTTAACCCCAAATTCATATGTTGAAATCTAATCCCCAATGTGATGGTATTTGGCGGTGGGTCCCCATGACCTAATTAGGTTGTAATGGTAGAGCCCGGGATGAGTCCCCTTTTAAAAAGAGGCCAGAGAGCTAGCTTGCTCTCTTTCTACCACATAAGGATATCAAAAAGAAGTCAGCAGTCTGCAACCTAGAAGAGGGTCTTCCCCAAATCTTGATTCTGCTAGCAATCAGATTGGAACATCCATTCTCCAGAACCATTGAGAAATAAATTTCTGTTGTATAGAAGCCACCCTGTCTACAGTAGTTTGTTACAGCAGCTGAACTGTCTAAGATACATATTGTACAGCCTAGCAAAGCCTGTGATTATGCTGCTGTCACTTTAGGCTTCTGGGGAAGAAAAACCACTTAGGTATTTTGCGCCTGGTTACTTGTGTTATCTCTATCCATGCAACATGCATCTGATGATAAGAGAGTGGTTCAAGGATAGGGAGAGAAAGCAACTGAAAGTCCAAGGAAGGTAAGAGCAAAGAGCCCTGAAGAGACTTATGAAAAACTGACAAGAGTTGTGGGTGAACTGCTGAAAGGCATCGCTGCCCGGTGCCCTAAAGACAGCTGACAATTGACATGATATTTTTCCTGTTCCTTTTACACAGTGGGAAAACCATGGCTTTGCTTTATTTATGAGGCCACTGAATACTTGTACTTTAAAATGAGTTTTCAGACCTGTTTGATATTTGATTAAAGAAAAGCAATCTTGATTGAAACTGGCCTTTCTGGGAAATTAGGCTATTCTCTCTCTCTCCTGATTTCATGCAGGTCAGATAGATAACTCAGTTTTGGTTTGGTGAATTAGAACCTCACCATGAGTTACTCCATTTTTATTTTTAATCTCATCTGTTGGGGCCTAGTGAAAGAGCCTGGTCCAAAACAATGGGCTCCTATAATCTTTATTTAAGACATAGAACGGTAATGGTTTTAATTGTTGTACCTCCTTTCCCTGTGTAACAGATAGGAAGAAATAATTACGTGAATACTCAAGCACTATGTATTCATTGAGGTCTGGATGGATTGCACTTCAGTAATTTCTCTATTAGGAGAAGGAAAACTGAATGTGGCCACCACTTCCAAACTTAGCCTCTCTCTTTTATTGTAAAGACAAGGAAGTTTTACAAGAAAATTCAGTTGATTTAAGCATTACAAAGACACAAGGATATTTGCAGAATTATGGCTAACATGTGAAAGACTAGTAATATCATTGAAGTAAGCAAGGTGACATTCCCTACTGCAATTTGCAAAAGGTTAGGGTGATCCAAAAACCAAAACTTGATCTTTGCAAACATTCTCTCACCACAGCAGCTTCCCAGTATCCTTACATATCAATTAGTAACTTGTCTGGCCTTGAGCCAGCAACCTTGCTGTGTTTCAATTCTTTCTCTTACAAGAGAATCTAGATTGGGGAAAGTTTCCTGTTTTTTGCAAGGTTAACATTTTTATATGTACTTTTAAGAAGTTAGACTATACCTGAAACTGCAGGGTTTTGGAAAACCAGGCCCTGTGAAATAAATGTGCGTTATGTATACTCCACATTTAATTCATTCCCAAGTAAAAAAGTCTGAAGGGCTGAGAAAATGGGCGTCTTGAAAACCGATGAAGACATTGCTTTTCAAGAAAAGGTAACCTGAAGTAACCTGATATTAATCAGTTAGTTATTTCTCTATTGTCCTGTTTCCCTGTTCTTTCTTTGCAAGGAAAGTAACCTGGAAATAATCAATCCACTTTCTGTTCTTTGTTTCTGCTTTCTTCAGCCCTTCTCTATCTCAAAAATTAACTTCCTCTCTTGGATCATTGGAAAACTTATTCTATGTAATGAACTGAAATGTTGCCCAATTCTGTAATCACAAATAAAAAAAATTATGATCTTTAAACTAAATTATTGTAAGTTTGTCTCTTGACACATGATATCTATGAATTTGCAGAAATAAAGAAATATATCACAAATTTTTTATTAGTTATGAATATTCATGAGATACAAAGGTGATTGTCATTCCTTGTGCCCAAGATGTGAATGCCAGATTCATACTGGCAGCATGCCCATTACCAGAAATTGCAATTGTACCTTATGTCCCCTACCCAGTTATCCCAAACCTCCCTCCCCATCCACTTTTTGCCCACTCCACTTTGTATACCTAGGTATGCTCTCTCCCTCTGCAAGTCCAACACACCACTGTGGTCTTTCTATGTTTCCTTCTTTCTCTCTTAGCTCCCACATAGTATATTAAAAAGAAAAGACATCTAATTAAACTCTAATTGTAATTTTAATTTGATCTCTGAGCCCTCCCCCAGCCTGAACAGAAGGCAGGAATGTGACCATGACCAGGGGCCCATGCAGAAATCACAGTAAGCCCTCCCCCTGCACAAGTGAAGACAATTGTGCCCTACAAATAAAACACTTCATGCAGGTGGTCCACCACAGCCACCAGCACAGCTTCTGCCACCATAAGGATAGCTCACTGCCATAGTAGCAGCTATGACTGCAGTGCAGTTGGCCTGCCACATGTTAAACTGTAATGACCACAAGGAGAGTCAATGGAGGAGCCTGGAAAGGAAATAGTAACAGAGAACTTCCCAGGTGTAGGGTGGGATCCAGACCTTCAGATCCAGGAAACTCAAAGGTCCCGAAACAGATTCAACCCAAAAGATCCCCCCCCAAGACATATTATAGTTAAAGTCCCAAAGCTCAAAGACAAAGAGAATTCTACAAGCAGCAAGAGAAAAGCGTCAGGTCACTTATAGGGGAACACCTATCAAACTAACAGCAGACTTCTCAATCAAAACCCTATAGGCCAGAAGAAAGTGGAAAAATATATTCAAAATACTAAGAGAAAAAAACCTGCCAGCCAAGAATTCTTTACCCAGCAAGGCTCTCTTCAGAAATGAGAGAGAAAACGTGTGTTTCCCAGACAAACAAAAGTTGTGGGAGTTCACCACTGCATGACCAGACCTGCAAGAAATTCCCAAGGGAGTCATTCATCTGGAATCTGAATAATGGTGACTACCATCACAAATACACAAGAAAGAGCAAAACCCACAATTAAAGCAAAAATGCCAGCAAGAAAGAGAAAGAAGCTAAATCATTCTGCCGTAAATTCCGTACTCACATTGATGAAAAGAAATAAAAGGGGAAATAATGATCAAGAGTATTTAAGCCAAGTGAACAAGTAGCAATTAAATGACAGAAATTAAACAACACTTCTCCATAACTACTCTAAATGTGAACGGATGAAACTCCCTATTGAAGACACAGACTAACTGACTGGATTAAAAAGCTAGACCCAAGTATATGCTGTCATCAAGAGACACACCTCACATGTAAAGACACTCATAGACTGAAAGTGAAGGGATGGAAAAAGATATACCCTGTAAATGGAAACCAAAAATGAGCAGGAGTTGCTATTTTTATATCGGACAAAATAGACTTTAAACCAAAAAAAAAAAAAAAAAAAAAAAACATTAAAAAGATAAAGAAGGCATTACATAATGATAATTGAACTATCCAGCTAGAAGACATAACAATCATAAACTTGTATGGACCCAATACTGGAGCACCCAGATATATCAGGCAAACAGTCTTAGACCTAAAGAAGGAGATAGGACCTAATACATTAAGAGTGGGTGATCTAAACACCCTTCTCTCAGTATAGGACAGGAGTTCTAGGCAACAAGTCAACAAAGAGACACAGGATTTAATGTACACCCTAGATCAAATGGACTTGGCAGATATATACAGAACATTTCACCCAACAGCTAAAGAATACACTTTCTTCTCATCAGCTCACAGTACATTCCACAGGATAGACCACATATTAGGTCAAAAATCTAGTCTCAGCACATTTTAAAAAACTGCAATCATTCCAACAATCTTTTCAGACCACAATGGACTAAAACTGGAGATTAACAATAAGTGAAATGCTGGAAGCTGTACATATACATGGAAAATGAATAATAGGCTCCTGAGTGACTTATGGGGTCCAAGAAGAAATTAAACAGGAAACAGAAAAATTTCTAGAAACTAATGAATATAAGGATACATCATACCAAAACTTGTGGGATACTGCAAAAGTTGTACTAAGAGGCAAATTTATTGCAGTTAATGCTTATATCAAAAAACGGACAGACTTCAAATAAATGAACTAACACTGTGCCTCAAAGAACTTGAAAAACAACAACAATCCAAAGCTAAAGGCAGTGGATGGAAAGGAATAATTAAGATCAGAGCAGAACTAATGAAATAGAGACCCCCAAAACAGTAGAAAAGATCAACAAAACTAAAAGTTGGTTTTTTGAGAAGATAAACAAAATAGCCTCACCATTATCTAAATTAACAAAAAAAGGAGAGAGAAGACCCAAATAACAAAAATTAGAAATGAAAAGTGAGACACTACAACTGATACCACAGAAATATAAAGATTCATTAGAGACTATTATAAACAACTGTATGGCAACAAATTTGAAAATCTGGTAAGTCTGGATAAGTTTCTAGACACACAGAAATTACCAAGACTGAACCAAGAAGAGATAGAAAACCTGAACAGACCAATAACAAGCAAGGAAATTGAAGTGGTAATTAGCAATTTTCCAACCAAAAAAAGTCTGGGTCAAGATGGCTTTACAGCTGAATTCTATCAAACTTTTAAAGAGGAGTTAATACCAATTCTCATGAAACTATTCCAAACAATTGAAACAAATGCTACTCTCCCAAACTCATTCTATGAGGCCAACATAACTCTGATACCAAAACCAGATAAAAACACAACAAAAAAAGAAAATTACAGGCCAATATCCTTGATGAACGTAGATGGTAAAATCCTCAACAAAACATTAGCAATTAGAATACAGCAACATATTAAAAAGTTATACACTATGATCAAGTGGGATTCATCCCAGGGATGCAAGGATGGTTCAACATATGAAAGTCAATAAATGTGATATATCACATCAACAAACTCAAGGACAAAGACCATATGATTATCTCAATAGATGCTGAAAATTCATTTGACAAAATTCAACATTCCATCATGATAAAGACTCTCAACAAATTAGGTATAGAAGGAAAATATCTTAACACAATAAAAGCCATTTATGACAAGCCCACCGCCAGTATTATTCTGAATGGGGAAAAATTGAAGGCCTTCTCCTTAAGGACAGGAACAAGATAAAGATGTCCACTCTCACCACTTCTATTCAACACAGTACTGGAGGTACTAGCTAGAGTAATCAGACAAGAGAAAAAAGTAAAGGGAATCCAGATTGAAAAAACATGAAAAACTTTCCCTATTTATAGATGGCATGATACTATATATAGAAAAATCAAAAAACTCTTAGAGCTGGTTAATAACTTCAGTAACATTGCAAGATACAAAGTAAATGCCCAGAAATCAGTAGCATTTATTTCCTCAAATAATGAATTAATAGAGAAATAAAGTAAGACCATTTACAATTGTCACCAAAAAAAATACAATACCTAGGGATCATTGTAACCAAAGAGGTGAAAGACCTTTACAATGAGAATTACAAACCACTTCTGAAAGTGATTAAAGAAGACACAAAAAGATGGAAAGATATTCCATTTTCTTGGACTGGAAGAATTAACATTGTGAAAATGTCTATACTACCCAAAGTGATCTACAGATTCAATGCAATCCCCATCAAAATACCAATGACATTCTTCACAGAAATGGAAAAACACAATCTTAACTTTCATATTGAAAAACAAAAGACCCCAAATAGCAAAAGGAATCCTGAGCAAACAAACAAACAACAACAAAAAAAAACAAAGCTGGAGTCATAATTCTGCCTGACTTCAAATTATACTACAAAGCTGTTGTAAATGAAACAGTATGGTACTGGTATAAAAATAGACATTCAGACCAGTGGAGTAGAATAGAGAACCCAGAAATCAATTCTCAGGCTTATAGCAATGTGATATTAGACATAGGCAACAAAAATCTACATTTGGGAAAAGACTGCCTCTTTAACAAGTGGTGCTGGGTAAGCTGGATATCCACATTCAGAAGAATGAAAATACAAATGAATCTCTCACCATACACTAAAATCAACTCAAAATGGATTAAAGACCTAGGTTAAAGACCTGAAACTGTAAAATTACTAAGGGAAAATATAGGTGAAACACTTCAACAGTTAGGTCTGGGCACGGGCTTTATGAACACAAGCCTGAAAGCACAAGCAACAAGAGAAAAAATAAACAAATGGGACTATATCAAACTAAAAAGTTTCTACACAGCAAAAGAAACAATCAACAGAAAAAAAAGACAACCTGCAGAATGGGAGAAAAATTTTGCTAACTATGCATCCACACAAGGGACTAATATCCAGAATATACATAGAACTCAAGCAATTATATGTTAAAAAAAAAAAAAAAAAAAAAGATGACCCAATTAAAAAATGGGCAAAGGAGCTGAATAGACATTTTTCAAAGGAAGACATACAAATGGCCAACAGATACATCAAAAAGTGCTCAACATCACTAGTCATCAGGGAAATGCAAATTAAAACAACATGGAGATACCACCTCACTCCAGTTAGACTGGCTATAATCAAAAAGACAGTGAATAACAAATGCTGTTGAGGGTGTGGAGAAAAGGGAACACTACTGCACTGTTGGTGGGACTGTGAATTAGAACTACCACTTTGGAAAATAATTTGGAGGTTTCTCAAACAACTACAGGTAGATATTCCATATGATCCAGCAATCCGTCTTCTGGGCATATATCCAGAGGGATGGAAATCATCATCTTGAACAGATACCTGCATTCCCACGTTTATTGCAGGTCTGTTTACAATAGCCAAGATATGGAACCAACCTAAATGTCCGTCCATAGATGATTGCATAAGGAAACTGTGTATTGTATACTATATGGAATACTACTCTGTCATAAAAAAGAATGGAATGCTCCCATTTGCAACGACATGGATGAACCGGGAGAGACTTATGTTGAGTGAAGCAAGCAAAGCACAGAGGGATAATTACCACATGTGCTCACTCATATGTGGGAGCTAAGAGAGAAAGGAAGGCAGGAAAGAAAGACCACAGTAGTGCTGTGATCCAACAGAGGGAGGGAACATTTCTGGGCTACAAATTGGAGTTGAGGAGAGAGGGAGAAGGGGAGGGAGGTTTGGAGATAATTGGGAGGGGACAAAGGGTACAAAAGTAATTTCTGGTAATGGGTATGCCCCCAGTATGAATCTGGCTCCCATATCATAGGCAGCAGGGGGGGAAATCAGCTTTGTATCTCATGAATATTCGCAATAAAAAAACACATAAGTTTCTCCAAGCTCAGCCTTGTTTTTGCAAGGAGTCATTTTACAGCTTCAATGGCCTAATACCATGTACCAGAGGTAGTGTTATTCTGCTGCAACAAAGATACTACAACTGACATTGCAGGTGCAATTTGGGCTAACTTGGGCTAACTTGGTTGAGTTTGAGGTAGTTCACTGTCATCTTCCGAGATCCAATTTTTGTAGGAGCCAGAATGGAGAATTAAATGGATGCATACATGGTGGACTACCAATCTCTGCATCCTCTAGGTCTTTAAGGATAGAATTAATCTCTGCCATTTTCTCCCTGGGATATGATTTTTTTTTTTTTTTGATTTACTATCACTGCTAGAATGGAATAGACTTCCACTTGCCCTTTTGCATTTTAATAAATTTTACCCTACAAACCAAGTAACGAATGTAGGATATTCTGCCAACTTTTAAGTACGTCTAGTCCAATAATGCATACATACACAGGTGTTCACAATATATAAAAAGAAGTCAGTTATACACAATACAAAACTTCAATTGTATTTTTATTGACTATGAATAGACAAAAACAAAATTATAAAAACAACATGATTTATACTAATATGAAAATTATAAAATATTTAAGGATAAATCTGAAAAAGATGTGCAAGACCTGTACTTTTAAAACTGCAATTCAAGAGAGAAATTTCAAAAAGCTTAATAGAGAGGTACACAATGTTCAGTATTGTCAACATCTCATTTCTCCCCAAATTTGTATGTAGATTGAATGCGATCTCTTCCGAATTCCAGCAGACTTTATTGTAGAAACTAAGAAACTAATTCTCAAATTCCCTTGAAAATGCAAAGGACCCAGAATAGCCAAAACAACTTTGTAAAGAACAAGAAAGTTAGGAGACTAATACTTCCTATTTCAAGACTTAATAAAGTAATCAAGACAGTGGGGTGCTGGCATCTAGATAGATAAATATAAAAATGGAACAGAATAGATAGTCCAGAAATAGAGCCACACATAAATAACTGATCTTTCAATAAACTTGCAAGGGTATGTCAGTGGAAAAGAATGTTTGTTGCAACAAATTGTGTTAGAACAATTGAATATTCCATGGCAACAAAATGAACGTTGATCCATATCTTAAGCCATGTACAAAAAGTTTGTATAAAATGGACAATAGACCTAAATATAATACATAAAATCATAAAACTTATGAAAGAAAACTTTGGAGGAAATCTTCGTGAACTTGGGTTAAGCTGAGAATTCTAAGATACAACACCACCAAAAGCACAATTCACAAAAGAAAAAATTGATAAATCGGGACTCATCAAAATTAAGTTTCTGTTCTTTGAAAGAGACACTGCTAGAAAATGAAAAGACAAGCCACAGAGTGGAAGAAAATGTTTGCAAATCGTATATATTGCAAGGACTTATTTAGAGAACTCTTAAAATGCAAACAAAGCAATCACAAACTAGGCAAACAAAAACTGAGCAAAGATTTGACAGTTGACCAAAGAAGATATATGGATAACATATATCTAAGTAAATATGTGAAAAGATGTGCAACATCACTAGTCATTAGGGAAATGTCAATTAAAACCACATGAGCTGCCCATACATTCTATTTGAATGGTGAAAATTTAAAAAACTGACCGTATCAAGTACTGGTGAGGATGTTGAAGAATTGCTGTTGGGAATGCAAAATAGAACAACCACTTTGAAGAACAGTTTGGTAGTTTCTTAAAAAGTTAGAGAATACTTACCATATGATCCAGTCGTTCTCTTCCTTGTAATTTGCCAAAGAGAAATGAAAGCAAATGTACATAACAATACTTGAACACAACTTTTCACAACTGCTTTATTTTTAATAGTCAAAGACCAGAAATGACCCAAATGTCCATCAGTAGATGAATGAATGAACGGATTTACTATATCTACACAATGGAATGCTAAATAGCAATAAATTCTGCCAAGTAAAATAAGCCAGACAATAAAAGTACACATTGTATGAGTCAATTTATACAAAATTTTAGAAAATGCAAACTTATCCATATTGATGGACAGTAGGTCAGTGGTCACCTGGGGACAGGAGAGAGGACATGGATGGGTGTCAGAGAGTGAAGGAAACTTTTTTGGGTGATGGATATATTTATTATTTTGTTTGCAGTGAAGATTTCATGTTTGTATACATAATCAAAACTTACCAAATTTTACACTTGAAATATGTGCATTGTTTTGTATGTCACTTATGCCTCAATAAAATGGTTAAAACGTAACAACTCTTTTGACTAAGTAACTTCATTTATTAAGATATGTGTAAAATATGCTTAATGCAGCATTGGTTGACATTGTAAAAACCTGAGAACAGTGCAACGTTCATTATTAGAGGATGAGTTAAATAAATTTTGATGCCTTCTTACAATGAGATACTAATATTATTTAAAAGAATTTTATTCATCTCTATACACAGAAAGACGCCCAAGATATTTTAAATATAAAATGTAATTTGCTTGCTGCTGAGGATATAAAATGTTGGGACTCTGTGGACAACAGCTTGGCAGATCCTCAAAAATTAAAAAGAACATTACCACATGACCCAGAAATTCCACTCCTAGGTTTTTAATCAAGAGAACTGAAAACACATGTCCACGCAAAAAATTGTACACGAATGGTCACAGCAGCATTATTCATAATAGGCCAAAAGTGGAAACAACCCAAATGTCCAAGAGATAAATGGATAAACAAAAAGCGGTATATCCATACAATAAAATATTATTCAGCCATAAAAAGGGACGAAGTACTGGTACATCCTGTAACATAGATTAAACGTCAAAATGTTATGCTACATGATAGAAGCCAGACACAGAAGGACACATATTATATGATTCCACTGATATAAAATGCCCAGAGTAGGAAATCAGTAGAGACAGAAAGCAGATCAGTGGCTCACAGAGTCTGGGGGAAAGGAGGAATTGGGACTAACTGCTGATAGGTACAGGGTTTCTTTTTGTGGCAATGAAAATATTCTGGATGTTGTGGTGATGGTCGCACAGAATAGGGAAAATATTAAAACCACTGACTGAACACTTTCAAATAGTAAATTTTATGTTATAAAAAGTATGTCTCAATTTTTAAAATATTATTTAGAAAAATCTGTGAGGAGTAAAATGTGTAATGTCAAAAAAAAGTAATTTGGATAAGGAATAATTGGGTATAGTAAAATACAGTGTAGTTTAAAATTTATAACATATGTTAATATATGCATATAAATAAATTTGGAAGACTATTCACTGAACTGTGAACAACAGCTATCTTTGAGAAGTGAGATTATGGAGGACCTTCAGTTTCTAAGTAATACAATTAACTGCTACTTGATTTTTTTTAAACCATAAATTACTTTTGTGATCAAGTAAAATTAGACTTTTAAATGATTAATGAAATATATAACAGAGTATAGTACTAAATACAACATGTAGAAAATCTTTTGAAAATAATTCTGTAAGTGAAAATCACTCTATATTTACTTTTTGTACAAATTTAGGTTTTTCTACATCGAAAGAAATACTTTTCTTTCAAGATATGATATATACATAATATACAGGAGATGTTTGTGTATTGAAGCGTTTTTAAATTTTAAAGTATTTGATTTTTTTGCAATACAAATTTGACTATTGAGCTTAAGAAGAGAACTCTCTAATATTTTAATATTACTTTTAGATTTATTACTCATGGTCAGTTCAGAATTTAATTAGGGTGAGTATTTTCTCCCAATTTTGAGTGTAAGGATCAATATTATTCCCGTCTCAATTTGAGCACGAGTGGTGCCAACTTTTCATCAGTTGCTGAGATTCCCTGTTTGTGGTCACAAATGCCTCTATGCAATGGCATGGCAGCCATGAGAATGGGCCTCTCAGATCTCCTACTGCAGTAAGGATAGTTAACCAAAGGCACCAGCTGCTGTGCTCTGGCTGTCATCACTGTGTTTCAGGCCAAAGCCCACTCCCCCTGGCCTGTTCCCAGTGACTGCTCATGGCAGGATACTAAGGCAGGCCCATTTCTGGAAGACACAGGACTCCTCTGAAGGGCACCTTTGGCTTGAGGACTCCTTGTTGGCCTTGCTGAAACTTCCTTAGAACAATGCTGCAGGCTAAGAACTTTCATCTCTCCTTCAGGGGGCTCAGATCATCTTTACAGCCTGCTGTCTCTCCCAGCCTCCTGCAGCTCCCCTTTTCCCCTTATCAGCATTTGCCCCAATAAATCTCTTACAAATCAACTACTACCTTTTGCTTCTCAGATGACTTGGACTAACACAAATAGTACCAACGATGTTCCAAGAAAACAGGTGGTGAGATTACGATTTGGGACTGAACCACCAAACATCCAGTGGCAAAGATATTGACTTGGTCAATTGGTGGGGCATAGATGGTCCCTAGCATAAGGTGGTGAGTCAAATGCTACAGGTTTCATTGATGGTGACCAGGGAGAACATCTTGATGGAGGGAAAAGATGTTGCAGATGTGATGACTGAGGCATTTGAAAGCTGTGGAAAGGAAAATGTCCTCAAAGACAAGAGAGTTAACCTATTCCTGCTAAGTCTTATCGATGCCAGCAGAGGGATAATGACAGCAGTTAAACAAGCAGTTAATGGCTTAGTGCGTGAGGCAGAGGGTCTCTTTGGTACCTTACAAAGAGGTCCTTACCTCTTGCAGTGTGGGAGAGAAGACACAATTGAACAGGCTGAAGATCAAATAATTAGAATTGCAGAGATCCTGATATTTTTGACTGTTCATTGAAGAACAGGGTGCTGGGGCAGTGGTGGCAGGGGACCTGGAACCCTGTGAAAACCTGGGACCCAGAAAATGGGGATGAGGGCATGTAGATGGATGACCTTGAATGTATTGTCTAGGCAGACTGCTGCTCCCTCCCCAAGTCCCTTAGGCTTGCAGAGGGATCCTGTCCTTCCTGGTAAGAGCTAGCACTTCTATTGTGCAAGAAGATGGTGTAGAGGTCTCTCCTTCACAAGGCAGCACATGCTCTGCTCAGTAGGTGCCCTCATCACCTCTCTTGTCTGACAGCCAAGGTTCAGTCCCAGCATAAAACCTGGGTGGGTACATGCTGGGAACAATTAAAAAGGAAGAAGATTATACCCCAGATGAGATGCAAGAATTAGCTAGTATCTACCACCATGTGCCAGAGGAGTACACCTTGGATCATATTTGAGATTGCTTGATCAAGGGACTTGGAATTTAACTTTCAGGACCTGAGATCTAACACTTTGGCAAGGACCCCAGGGAAGAAGGCAAACTCACTTCTAGGGTGATTCTTAGAAGTCTGGAAAAAGCAATTGTCAACACCAAGTGAAGTAGAATTTTCTGAGTTGCCCTCAGCAGGAAAGAATTCTGCGACAGGTCCAGGCTGCAGTGCAAACGTCACTGCTCATTGGTCCATGTGATCAGAGGAAAGGATAAAGAGGCTGAGGGAAGTGGGAGCTCTAAAATGTACCCTATAACCTTCATGCTCCTGCCACTGCAGGGATGTTTTTATGGGGTCCAACAGGCAGGAGCATGCCAGTACATCTTCTCCAAAGTGAAAGACAAGTGGGTGCATCTTGCTTCTCTACCACATGAGGGAAGCTCCTGGTAAGCCTCTTTGAGTCAGGGAGACAGACAATTGCTCTGGCCCATATTAGGTGTGACATAGAAAACGGCCAGCTTTGAGTGGGGCTCAGAGCAGGAAAAGGCTCTGCAGCAGGTGCAACATCCCTACTGCTTGGACCATGTGATTGGGCAGTCTCTATAGCTGTGGACATGTTAGTGTTGGGAAAAAGTGCGATGGGAAAAGATGGCACTTATGTCAAGCCCCAGGGGTAGAATCACAATGCAGGCCTCTGGGATTATGGAATAAGACCATGCCAACCATTGCGGAGAATTATATCCCTCATGAATAGATGAATGCCTTCTTGTGGGAGTGAATGAGTTCGCAGCTCTCACAGGACTGCATTCGTTACTGTGAGAGTGGGCTGTTACAAACTGAGGTTGCTCCTTGTGTTTCCTTTTCTTTGCACATGCCCGCTCTCTCTTCCTTCCTCTGCTGTGCCATGATCAGCAGGAGGCCCTCACCAGAAACAGCTTATGCCAGTGCCATGCTTCTTGAACTTCCCAGCCTCCAGAATCATAAGCCAAATAAACCACTTCTTTATGAATTACCTTGTCTCAGGTATTCTGTTCCAGCAACACAAAACGGATTAAGATGGGCACGAACTGTGAAGAGTTCTGTATCACATATTAATGCCCACTAGAGGCACTGAACAGCCAAGTAGACAAAATGACATGGTCGGTTGACATAAATCAGACTGCCACTGGCCACATGAATTGGCATGATGGGCACATGACCTGAGGGCCCTGGTAGCAGAGAAAGAGGCATCCATCTGGGAGACTGACTTCACAGAAATGAAGTAGATGGCATAGGCCTATGATACAAATACCACACCCTCCATATAGAATGCAGAGACAGCCAACACTTACCATTAATCATTTGCTATCATTATGAATATCATTCATAATTAACAAAAGTTTCACATACAATAGCTCTCTGACCATGACGTTTCTTGATAGAGATTTAAGGAGTATCCCAGTTCAGCAGTAGTGACTAATGAAGGGCCAAGACCCTTCCCTCAGGGTTAATTATGAATCATGCAGTAAGAAATATGAGAGATTTTCATGGCCACCACAGGCTCCCATGTGCACTGCACAGGTCTACGTTTCCACCTCTGACCCTCACAACCAGCTGCTTTGCTCAGAAATCTATCACCACGTTTGCACTAAGGGTGTGCTTCCCCCAGGCTGCTCCCAGCCAATGACCCGGTGTGCCAGGCATACTAAGCAGAGCCCTGCCTGCAAGAAGCCGGCCTCCTCTGAAGGGCAACTTTAGCTCAAGGACTCGCCATAGGCTTGGCTGAAACTTGCTTCCAACAGCACTGCAGACTTAGAAGTAACTTCTTTCCTCCCAGCTTCCTTCCTTCCCTCCTTCTCTAGGTTCCTCTCTCTTTTTTTTTTTCACAAGGGACAAACCTATATCATAGTCTTATGGCTCCTCCACCACCTCATTCTCCATTTCCCCCCAGTGGCATTTCCTCTAATAAATCTCTTGCACATCTGATCCCATCTTGGCATCTGCTTCTGATCCAGACTGACACAAATGGCTTGTATATGTGCTGGTGGGGCTTCTAAGACAGAATGGCAAATATGTCAAACTTGCATGCTAAGTGCAGTCAACTAGTAGTGGCTACCAGGAGAATGCTGAGATGAGAAAGATTGTAGAGCTGTATCCGGCCCAGTGTAATAAGTGCCGTGGTCTACTGGCAAGGTCTGCCATGAGGGCAAGGGAGGAGGTCTTGGCCTTTCATTAGTCCCTACTAATGAATTGGGATGTTCCTCAATTCTACTGTGTGAAAATTTGTTAACGATGAATGATGTTCACAATGATAGCGAATGATTAATAATGATGGTTAATGATAATAATGATAATTATAAAAATAATTATGATATGATATAATAATATATGATTATATAATATTAAAATGATAATGCTTAATGATGAATGGTAATTATATAATGTTATTATATCACTGAGGATCCTAAGGCAATACTAAATGTAAGATAATATGTGGCTTAATTATATAAGCAATAATATTTTCACACTGAAAGATGTTGAGTCACAGGGAATCTAGAAAAGATACAGAAGGTAAGAATTTGTTGATAGTTTCCATCTCTGACTTGGGGTGACTGCGTTCTGCTGAGCTGAAGTGATTATCTCTGTTTCCTTGGCAGGTCTGCATTATGGAGCACATCAAAACATGATGCTATTTGTGAATATTACTCATTTCCCTTTATCTGATTTTATACTTTCCAAGCAACATTCTGACATTAATCAGGTTTTATAAGTAGATATTCCTACTGGGAAAAGCATGTGCTGACCAGTTCATACAGGTATTCTAGTCTGTCTAGCATTTATTTCTTTCCTTTAAAAAATCATTTTTAAATTTATAAAAATAATACCTGCTTATCATAAAATAATAACTAAAGAACATAGAAGTAAAATTTGAAATCTACTCC
This sequence comes from Cynocephalus volans, assembly GCF_027409185.1. Taxonomy (NCBI): domain Eukaryota; kingdom Metazoa; phylum Chordata; class Mammalia; order Dermoptera; family Cynocephalidae; genus Cynocephalus; species Cynocephalus volans. The sequence continues at coordinate 148,754,926 of NC_084478.1, forward strand.
TTATGCACAGCTTCCGTCCAATACTACCCACTAGGAGTAACTTTATTTTTTGTTGTAAATTAATTGGTTTCTCCATTGGATATCTCATGCTCAAGATGTTTTCTTTATGACCCTGTTTAAAAGGAATCTCTTGTGAATTCACTCGGAATGAACTAACAAAACTGAGTTTCTAAATACATGAAACTGAGGGCTAACCCTTTCATTACGAGTCCTTGTTATCTTCATGTGCCAGTCTTTTATGATAGCAAACATTACGCTTTGCCAAAAGTGTAAGCTTTACCTATCACTCACAGAATAAGAGACCAATTTGGAAGAATATATGTAGTGCTGAGCTTGCTGCATTTTCTGATTTATTCAGTTCTATGAACTACCATTGGTTTACTTTTGTGTGAATCGTAGTACTTTGTAGTTATTTTCTAGGAGGCTTTCCACCCTCCCCCCACCAAGGATAAAGCAAGGGGTAAGAAAAGTAACTGTACTGCTCGAGTGACTCGGTGTGCACCTACTCAAACAGTTGTAAAAAAAGAATGTGTGGAGACACATCTGAAATGATACAGATTACAGATTTGATTTTTGTTTCTTGTTGTTTAAGAAGGTCAAGATTATTATTATTGACCATTTTCAAACTGAAACAATTCCTGATGAGAAAAATTTGTTCCCTAAAATGAGGAAGGTTGGGCTTTCAGTGTACATGGAATTTATAGCAAGATATTTTCCTTAATGGAGAATATCTAGACCTTTTTGAAAATGCTTTCTTACAAGGATTGAGGGAAGCCACCTTGAGCATAAGATCTCTAAGGGAAATTATTGTTTTAGGAACAGAAAAGAGAATTTGCCAAAACAAGGCAATAAAACTATAAAAAGAGATATATAATTGTGTAACTTTTAAAAAACTTAAATCCTGATTTCACTTGAAGAGAGAAGGACTACAATATTTTCACAAATAAACCCAACCTAAAAAAAGTATTCATTTTATTGAAGGCTGATGAGTTTAAAATATAATTTCAAAACCAAAGAAAAGCTGATACAAAGTTTTCATAATTTTTTAGCTGGGACAAATAATTTAGTGAACATTAACACAGAAATCTAGGTGGCTGTGGGGATAAAATAGAGATCATTTAACGTACATTAATAAGATTTATTTTCCTAAAAGCAACTCATTTATTCCCTCATCCTTTCATAAAATTAGAATAAATTTTTCTTTTGATTACAAGGTAAGATATACTAGAGAAATAAAGATTCTCTAAAACATTCACAGATCTACCTGTTTCCTCTCTCTTTTTCATTATAGAGAAAATGGAATCATTTTGTAGCACGTTTATTATTCAACCGTTTTCAGAAAACGGCATGCTGTAAAGGTAATTACAAAAATACTGTAGAAATATCTTTGGGGCGAGGCTGTGATTTAGTAAATCCTACATTGGATAGTCACAGAGAAGAAGCCTGGTCTTCACATTGGTTCTATCCTCTCAACTTCATTTTCTGATGTTAGAAGTCAGAAAATGTTATATATTTTCAGCAAGATATATGACTTCATAACTATTGGAGGCAAAATTACTACTATGCCTTAACCTCTTTATATAATAAAGTACCAAAGTAGTATAGGAATGTCATTTCAGTTATCTGACCCACTAGATTAGAGTGGTAGGTTTGATCGTCTTCTATTTAAGATCAATGATTGTTGCTTGAGTAGCTTTAATACATTTATTTTGATTTTTCCTTTTCTTTTCTTTTTATAATCTAATGTCACCCATGGGTTAGGCAAAATACCAAGGTCAGAATGCAAACTTGCATATGGCCTTAATATGAATTCATCTTTGGCTTGGAGGAAACAGCCCTCTGCCCTCATGACGATAGTAGCAGCTTCAACTGTCCTACTTTTATGATTCTTAGTATAGATACTAAAGTCAAAAATCCAATAAAACCATTGCCATGAGTTTATCCATTATGTCATTCTGGCATATGATGTCAGTTTCTCCTGGGCAATTCTAATTTGATTTTTTTGTTCCTATTTTCATACATGAAGAATGGAACTTCTACTTTAAATAACAGCATACAGGGATTGCCTTTTCAATGTCATTTTATTTGCAATAAAGGTTTTGAAGGCATACTTGCTTTCATGCAAATGTTATCGCATGGTTCAGCCAGATGGTAAAACAAAGTACTAAAACAGGCAAAGTCATTCTACTGGCACTTTTGTCTTCTCAACTTACTATTTCCAGGTCCGCTAGGTCTAGTTTATATAGAACCTACCTAAGCATGATTTTATGGAGTTTAGGATAGATCCAGGCTAACTGGACGTAAATTCCTAAAGATACTACAAATTTTAGGGCACAGATGAAATAACAAACACATAGTAAGATCAACTTTGGGGGTACAAGAGAACTGAGACGGTTTCAGAAAAATAATTAAGAACCCAAACTAATCACACATGTAACCCAGTTTATTAGATTGTCAGTGATACTTTGCGTCAAATTCAAGTTATTTTATTTTGCTTCATATAAACAGAGGAAGGGAGGAAAGTTTTAAACTTCAAGTTTTGTTCAGCTTGTGTGCAGTTAGCATCCACAAAAGCACCATTGGATACGGAAGGATTAGCACCACAGAATTTTAGGACCTGACTGTTTTTTTTTTTTTTTTTTTGATCCTCTTTATTTATTTATTTATTTTTATAAGAAAAAACATTTTTAATGGTAATATGTCTTCTTTCCTTTTTTTAAAAAATTTTATTTTGTCGATATACATTGTGGCTGATTATTGTTGCCCATCACCAAAACCTCCCTCCCTCCTCCCTCTCCTCCCTCCCCCACACCACTGTCCCCTCTGTTTGCTTGTCGTATCAACTTCAATTAATTGTGGTTGTTATATCTTCTCCCCCCCCCGTTTTTTTTTTTTTTTGTGTGTGTGTGTGTGAATTTATATATTAATTTTTAGCTCCCACCAATAAGTGAGAACATGTGGTATTTCTCTTTCTGTGCCTGACTCGTTTCACTTAATATAATTCTCTCAAGGTCCATCCATGTTGTTGCAAATGGCAGTATTTCATTCGTTTTTGTAGCTGAGTAGTATTCCATTGTGTAGATGTACCACATTTTCCGTATCCACTCATCTGATGATGGGCATTTGGGCTGGTTCCAACTCTTGGCTATAGTAAAGAGTGCTGCGATGAACACTGGGGAACAGGTATACCTTCGACTTGATGATTTCCATTCCTCTGGGTATATTCCCAGCAGTGGGATAGCTGGGTAAGACCTAACTGTTAACACGCATCACTGAAAAACTTGGAACATGAAAACTGAAGTAGTATGTGGTGTGGTTTATCATAAACAATACAAGGCAATTTATTATTTGTTTTCACACAGTACAATACAATCACAATCAATGAGAACCTTTTAAGTACAATACAGGATCAAAAAACACCTCGTCGTACCCTGTTAACACTAGAGCAGTTACAGATTTAAAAAAAAAAAATGTTTCCTGGAAGAGGCTGGGGGTTAAAACGATCCCTCCCCCTCAATATTTAAGATGAGAGTTGTATAGTTACATGATCTCTTAAGAAAGTATTTTCAAATCTACACGTCTCTTTGACTCAATGCTGACAAGTGGCGGTCTGAAAACTGAAAGGCTTGATACATTAAAAAAAACAAAGCCAAAACCTGATAGAATCCAGTGTGGTGGAAGGTATTGCACATAAGGTCTGTTTGCAAATGATGCCAAGGGGGTTGATACTTGTCTTCCCTTCCGTGGAGATTTTACAAGGATTTCAAGGTATGTCTCAAGAGATATTTGTTTCTCAAACGAAGTTACACTGTTCTTCCCTAAGAAAAAAATTAAAGAAGACAATCTATTTTGTGCAGCTAGTGTTGTCGAAACTTATTAAGATCATGAACCAATTTCAATGAAAATAAGATTTCAAAGAAAATACATTCTAAAGACATACGAAGCTTATTAAAAGCAATAGGTTTGTGCCATGGAATAAGTTAAACTGCTCAAGGTCATTAAGACAGCTGAATAAGACATATAAGTAACAGTTGTGTCATTTAATTGATTTTGGTACACAATTTAATGACATCCACCTTTAACATTGATTAAAAGTATTTGATTAACGTATTAATGCAGTCAGTTACTTATCCTTTAAATACTTCGCGCCTTTCTATAGAGATAAGTGACCAACAAAGTTTTTTCTCCTCAGGTGTAATATCCAGTGAATGGAAAGTTGATTGCATGTTCATCTAAATATGAGAAACATTAATTCTTATACCTTGTCTATTCTAATGTGATTGGTTTACATATAATGACCTAGAAAATCTTCAATGGGAAGCATTTCATTTAATAAAGATGAAATTGCTTCAGAATCTGGTTGGAATAAGTCAGTGAAGTGCGTTCTGCAGCGTTGCTAAAATTGCTTTCATGAATCATTAGAAACAAATAATACTCTCACTCGGAGGAGAGGCGTGTCTTTCTCCTATGTTTCTGCATGTTGAACATTTTAATTCTAGCCCCTTAATTCACGCTTCACTTCATTTTAAGGTTTTCCAAATCTGTAGAAACAAGTGCATTGACATTCTGTTTTCTAACTGCGATATCTAATACAGGAAGAAGTGACTCCTCCCACAGAAGTGAGCATTTTGTATCAAGAGTCAAGGGTCAGTTTCTTTCCTAAATTCGCGTTTTGGTAAAGGATTCTCCCCCTCATCCAAAGTTCGTCTTGGTATATATGTCCTTAGCACCATTTCCGACTTTTAAGAAGATCCTTCTTTGAGAAGTTTTGCCAGTTGGTACAGAGGAAAATAAGTACTTCAGTGTCGGTTGTAAATTTCATTCTCATGAGTTTATTCTTTTCTTTTTAGCAATATGAACTCTCACTTTTTTGTTCAGTACTCAATTACTTGCTGAAAATAGATATAGTACCTGCTCGTTAGTCTGTGCTTTTTCTGATTATTTCATTATGTAGCCTGTGAGCTCATTCTGTATGTGGGGGTCGTTCTCCCTGAGTACAACCTTAACTCATATCAGAGCCGGGCAGTTTCCACGGGGCACAAATAGCAACTATTCCTCCTGTGATGACTCTGCAGAGGAAAACCCGCCCACTGAATGAGGAGGTTACTGCCTCTGAGCTTCACATTTTCAATGATTTCTTTTAATGTTGTTTTCCTTTTCTTGTCCTTCTCATATTTCCATTAGGCATATTTACAGATTTTCTAGTTGTCCCATAGCCCTTATATATTCTCTTCTCTTTTTTTTTTTTTTTCTTTCAGTTTTTTTCTATTGGCTTTCAAGTTTTTGAAGTTTATATTGATATACCCTCAAGGTCAGCAATTGTTTCTCAGCTGTTGCAGTCTCCTCATAAGCCCATTAAAGGCATTCTTAGGGCTGGCCTGTGGCTCAGTTGGGAGAGTGTGGTGCTGGTAACACCAAGGCCACGGGTTCGGATCCCTATATAGGGATGGCCGGTTTGCTCACGTGGGAGAGCGTGGTGCTCACAACACCAAGTCAAGGGTGAAGATCCCCTTAACTGGTCATCTTTGAAAAGAAAAAAAAAAAAAAAAAAAAATTTGTGGGCCTTTGGTTACAGAATAGATTTGTTTTTGCTTCTTTTGGAATAAAAAAGGATAGTCTTTTACACAATGTTTCAATAAAAATGTTAAAAGCAGACATTTTTTTAATTAAAGGTCATGGAGCAAGATATTTGCAGGCATTGCCATAGTCCCCCCTTTAACTGTATATGTTTCCTATGTCTGAGATAGGGGAACACAGACCTTCCTACTCCCAACTTAATAAGAAGAGACCTTTATGAGTCTGTTAAATCAATCTCCCTCCTGTGCCAAGGAGCAAATGGTTATCTGGTGCCATCAGAGAGCTGCAGACCCCAGGTGGGATATTTTACCTGAGGGCTCTCACAACACCAGTCCACTGCGGCTCCTTGAAGCCATTGCCCAGCCACCTGGTACCACAGCATCACAGAGAGTGATGCCATAGAAAGAGATGTTCTGCCTCATGCTCAGTTCTGGGACACAGATTGCTCCACTGGCCAGACCTACACTTGACTTCTTTCTACTCACTGGGAGGATTAGCTTCCTCTGCCTTCCTCTGTCTTTGTCCATCTTGTGTTTCTATAACAGAATACCTAAGACTGGGTAATTTATAATGAGCAGAAATTTATTTAGCTCCTGATTCTAGAAGCTGGGAACTCCAAGATCAAGGGGCCACATCTGGTGAGGGTCTTCTGCTGTGTCGTCCTGTGGCTGAAGGCAGAAGGGCAAGAGAGGGCAAGAGTGACACAGCAAGAGAGAGAAGGGAAGGGTGCTGAACTCATCTTTTTATCAGGAACCCACCTGGGAAATAACTAACTTACTCCCGAGATAACATCATTAATTCATTCATGAGGGCAGAGTCCACATAACCTAATTACTTTTTAAATGTTTCATCTCTAAACACCATTGCATCGGGGATTAACGTTTTAACACATAAACATTGGAGGACATGTTTTAACCAGAGCACCTTCCTTTAACAAAAATGCTATTATGAGATATTGACAATGTTAAATTTTTCCTGAGCCCTGTGATCCTGAAAAACAGTGAAAGTTAAACCCCCAGCTCTCTGTGTTCCAGAAAACAGCATCCTGCAAAGAAGTCTCCTACTCCATGTGACTTAGGTAAGACTCAGGGGATGCCTCCCCTGTTTACTTGTGACAAGGCCTGACACGAGACCCTCGAGATTTCCATTATTTGCCTCATAAGTGATTAGCTGAGCTTCTTGTTCCCACCGATCAGTAGGAACAACATGCTTGTTACCCAAGATTTGGCAGATTCCCTTCTTCCTCCAGATCCTTGAACTCTGATCAACCCTCAGTCTGAGCCAGCAGAGAACCTTAATGGCCCTTTCTGTGAATAGGCTGACCCCAGGCAAACATTCTCTGATGCACTATCTGGTCATCCCACATACTCACATCAGCTTCTTTGTAGGATTGCTCACTGCTCCTTTAATAGAAAGCTTCTTCTTGCCTAACTCTTAAGATGCTTGTGGATCTTACGGCTGGGGTGTCCTCCCTTTGCAATATCCCCTCACCACATTGCAAGAAGCCTTTTGACTAAAGTCTTTCTTCATCAAGTCAGGATGTTTTTTCCCCAAGCTTTACTGAGGTATAATTGACAAATAATATTTTCATATATTTAGGGTGTACGATGTGAGGTTTGGATATATGCATACACTATGAAATTATTACCACAATCAAGTTAATTAAGACATCCATCACCTCACATAGTTTTTTGTGTGGTGAGACACTTGAGATCTAGTCTCTTAGCAAACTTCAAGTGCACAATATACTATTATTAACTGTATTACCATGGTGTCCATTAGGCCTTCAGTACTTATCCATCTTATGGCTGAAAGTGTGCACCTTTTGACCGGTATCTCCTCTTTTTCTTCACCACACGCCCAGCCCTTGATAACCACCACTCTACTCTCTGTTACTATGAATTTGACTTTTTAACAAAATATCCCACAGACAAGAGAGATCATGCAGTATTTGTCCTTCTGTGCCTGGCTTGCTTCACTTAGCTTATTGTCTTCGAAGTTTATTCATGTTGTTGCAAATGGCAGGTTTTCCTTCTTTTTAAAGACTGAATAATATTTGACATTCTACAGATTACACTTCTTCATCTGTCAGTAGGTACTTAGGTTATTTTCATGTCTTGGCGGTTGTGGATAATGCTGCAATGAACATGGGAGTTCAGATATCTCTTAGGGATAGTAATTATATTTCCTTTGGATATATACCCACAAATAAGATTGCTGGATCATACGGTAGCATATTTAGTCACTTAATTTTCGGGGGTGGCGAGAATACACAATGGTGCCACGAACACACAACAGGGAAAGGATAGACTCTTCAATAAATAGTGTTGGCAAAACTGGATATCCACAAGCAAGAGAATGAAATTGGACCCTTATCTTACACCATACACAACAACCAATTCAAAACAAATTAAAGACTTAAAGATAAGACCTGAAACGAGAAGAAAACATAGACGAAAACTTCCTTGATATTGTTCTGGGCAATGATTTTTTGGATCTGGCACCAAAAGTGAAACTGGCACTCAAATAGAAAGAGAGTAGATTTTATAATTTAGCTTAAGCTTAGATGTTAAATTAGGAAGGAGTTAAAAGGTTTTTGTTGTTGCTGACTTTGCTTGCCACGTAGCCTGAACTTAATGATTAAATAAAAGACATTGAGCTAGGAGTCTCCAGATGCTCTTCCTCCTTTTTGACCTCTAAAGATAACGTGACTTATGTACAGGTTACAAGCTGTTTGTCTTAAGATGTCTTGCAGAACCTAGAAGCAGATCCCAGCAGCCTCAGCTGGCTCAAACTGGATGAAGCCAAAGACCCCTACACTGGCCCTGTGTAACTGTCCAATGACTGACCTATTGATATCAGAAGGCCTAAAACTCCACCTCCTCATCATGCTAATGCTGCCATTTTTGAACATGCATCCCATGAAAAAGCATGATGAGCCTACTGTGCATGCCCAAGAGACTTTCCAGATTCCTCTTTCTTTGTTCTTTGCCTCCATTAATCACCTTTCTATTTCTTTACTTCTCCTCTACCAATCATATTTCCCCATGGCTGTGACTTTCCTGCAAACTTTGCCTTAAATATACCTCACTCCACGCCATCAGGAAGATGGATTTGACATATATAAATATCTTACTTTCTCACTTGGTCAGCCTTGTGAATAAAGCATTTCTCTACTACAAAGGCCCATACTTCAGTGATTGGCTTTCTCTGCATGTGGGCAACAAATTCCATTTGGTTTGTTAACAAAAAAGCACAGGCAACAAAAGTAAAAAATTAATAAATGGGACTACATCAAACCAAAAAACTTTCTGCAAAGAAAACAATCAACAAAGTGCAAAGGCAGTCTACAGAATGCGAGAAAATATTTGTAAACCACATATCCAATAAGGGATTAATATCCAAAATATATAAGGAACTCATACAACTCAATAGAAAAAATAAACAACTCAATTAAAAAACGGGCAAAAGAGCTGAATAGACATTTCTCAAAAGAAGACATACAAATCGCCAACAGTTTTGTGAAAAGATGTTCAAAATCACTAATCATCACAGTAATGCAAATCAAAACCACAATGAGATATGATCTCGTACCTGTTAGAATCATCAAAGAGACAGAAAATAACACATGCTGGCAATCTCCTACATTGTTGGTGAGAATGTAAATTGGTACAACCATTATGGAAAACGGTACAGAGGTTCCCCATAGAACCAAAAAGCGAATTCCCTTATGATTCAGCAATCCAACTTCTGCTTATATATCCAAAGGGATTTATTTTTATCTGGCAGTTAATGATTCTGCATCTCTGATAATGTGCTGACTGTCCCTTGGACCCCTATCTTCACCTGACGGTTCATGCTGGTAATGAATGAGTCTGGTGGGATTCCCTTTTATGATCAGCCAGTGTGCAAGGGGTCGTCTTAGGGGAATCCCCAACCTATGTGGGTCTGAGTGCTCACCACTATAGGATTGCCAATCACACCTGCCAGACAGAACTCAAAGGAAAGACTTTTAATTTTGGAAAATGTTGACCAGGAGACAGAGGGTGAAGTCCCCAGTCAACTGTATAAATTAAATATTCCTAAAACTCCCGGAAATTTAAAAACTAACCAAAATGTTTTAAAAATTCAACTTCACGTACTTTAGGTAAATGTTTGGCAAAAAAAAAAAAAAAAAAAGTTTAATATTGTTGGTTTAATAAAAGCAGTCATGACCCTGAGTTATCAGCATTAAGCATAATACAACTATACATATTTATTTAACCTGGTATGTGGGTATGTTCCTCCAAAACTTAGAATGGACTTACTAGAAAAATGAGCTAATGTAATATTTATTAAACATTTAAGATAATAAAAAATATACATATAAATTTGAGTTTAATCACATCGAGTCATTATTCTGACAACCTTTATTTCAAAAATACTTATATTTTTCAACCCACAATGTAGGGAAGGAAAAATAATTTGTTTTATAAGATGTCTGGATAAAAATAATTTCCAATTTCATGGGGTTAACTTAAAACCTTAGACTAGGGTAAATTAAGTAGGAGATATTCATTAAATAGCTAGATCATTTATAAGTGAGATAAAACACTGAAACAATGAACAATAAATGTAAGTTTATATACTTTTTCTTATTATTTTTATATAGTACAGAAAAGCTAAAAATATTACAGTTCGTTAATAAATATGTTCTTTCTTGACACACTGTGAAATTTTATTGTAAGGAAGTATATACCTATAAACAATTGTGGGATATATATTCCCAATCCTTGCCAGTCTGCCATAAAATGCTGGCTCATGAGGGATGGTTTATAATGATCCACTTTCTTGTTTTCTCTGTAAAATAATAGTGACTAATATTTTAAAATTATAATCAGTACTCATAAGTGAAATAAAAACAGGTAGAGTATCCTTTATCCGAAATGCTTGTGAGCAAAAGTGTAGCAGATTTTGGATTTTTTCAGATTTTGGACTATTTGCAGAATACATACTGGTTGAGCATCCGCCATCTGGAAATCTGAAATCTGAAGTGCTCCAATCAGTATTTCCTTTAAACAACAGGTTGGTGCTCAAAAAGTTTCAGATTTTGGAGCATTTTGGATTTCAGATTTTAGAATTGGGTGATGCTTAACCTGTAGACACAATAATGGCAAAGGGAAACAACATTGCATGCACTGCATGCAAGATAAGTTTTTCTTAAGGAAAAAGAAAGTAATTTTATCCTCAGGTAAAATGAGTGGTTGTTCCAAAATGAGATGAATGGACACAGCAAGTTGCAAAACATTAATTAGAAAGGAATTTAATTACTCATGGTCAAGACTGGGTAAAATGTGATGGGTTTGTTTATAAGATTATTTAAAAAAACTGCTTGAGTATTAAAATTTGGTTTTCTCTCTGTTAAAATGACAAAATCGTCATGGATTACTGTTCTGCTCTTAATAATAGGTGGTAAAAGATGTTCATTTACCTTCTGAGTAGCAAGGACGGGGCGGAGCCCAAGAGACTCAGGACCCCGAACTGCCCCAAGCGCGCCCATCCGGCCCGTTCCCCTGTCCTGGGCAGTGTCTGCTGGTTCGGCTCGAGCACGTCCTGTCCCTCTCTTTGGTCCAGCCTAAACGCCCCACCAGGTGACGTAGCCGCACGCCATGCCCGCCCCTCTCCCACGGCCACACTGGTCTGCGCCGCTTTGGCTCGTGCAGACCCCGCCCCTCACCGCCGGGCACCCTCTACCGCCCTTGGGCTCTCTAGCCCCGCCTCCCGGCGCGCAGCACAGCCCCGCCCACTCCCACCACTGTGACGCACGCGTGACGCCTGCGTGACGCCAGCGCGGCTGCTCCCCAGGCGCTCGCGCTGCCCCCACCCTGCTGCTAGGCGGCCGTTGATAGGCTTGTGTAGACAGGCCCCGGCCGCCCGCAGGCCTTCGCCTCCCGCATCCCAGTGCCGGCTGCACCCGTCATGGACGACAATCGGGTTGTGTCGGACCCCGAGCTGGCCGCCCTTCTGCGCTATTTCATCCCGCACGGGAACGTCTTGGGTGCGCGGCGGCCGGCGGCGGTTGGGTCACCTCCCGGGACCTGCTCTCTGCGTTTCGTCCCGCTCCTTCCTCCGCACCCATTCCCCGTGTCCCCCCTACGCTCTCCCCCAGGTTTCCTTCCCATACCCCTGACCGCCCTGCGCCCCGTGTCTGGCCAGGCTCCACTGACAATCTCTTGGAAGAGGAAATCTTCAAGTACATGACCCAGAGGCGGAGGAGGCTTTCGCCCTCTAACTCGTCTGCCTCCTCCTATGGGTTCTCCAGTGAGACCCAGCCCCAGAGGCCCGCCTGGCCACGCATGGGATGGGAAAGGGGCATGGGCGACGGGGAGGATGGGTCGGGAGTGTGTGGCAAGGGCGTTGGCTGATTGGGGCGCTGGGGAGAAGGGAGGAAAGCCTGAGAGGCACATGGACTGTTCCTCCTACCCCATTCAGACTTGGATTCAGCTCTCAAGGGCTTGTCGGATATGGACAATCTGCCCGAGAAAGAGGACACCTTACTTGCCCAGAGCATCGGTAAGGCAGGGATGGGGTGGGCACCCTTATACCTTCATCCCACTCCGTCGGGGACCCCAGTCTCAGGGAGAACCTGATTCCCCAACCCCCACCACCCCTCAGCAGCCCTGGAAGGGAGAAACTTTGTCATAGGCCCATAATGGGATTCAGATTAGGTCCATTAGGCCAAGCAGGGGACAGTGATGCTTCTGCTGCTAACCATGCCCTCCTTCCTAAGGTTGTAATGAGGAATACTATGAGGAGAGTTACCTGACCGCCAGGACTTCCGGGGAGGCTGATTCTGTGGGTACGTCCAAGGGATTCCACCAGCAGGGGACTTCGCTCTCAGTTGCTGACACCTTCCACCACCAGGTGAGCTAGCTGTCAGGCATCCTGTACTTTGATCCGACCTGAGTGGACCATAGCTGGGTTTGGGCAAATACAGTGCAGGAGGGGGGGCACTGAGTGCACCCTTCATTCTCTGGGGAGAGTTAGGGTCAGCAGACAACTGTTTGGTCAGGGCCCTACTTTGGGGAGTCGTGAGAACTATTTGAGTAGAGTGCATGGGACGGCACATGGCCTGGACCCTGGTTTGAGATCTAGGCTCGTGCTCTTTCTGAAAATCCTTAGGGTAGAAAGGAGGGTGCTGGTGTACAGGCAGTCAGGACAGTCACTGAGCAAGTGGGAAGGCCCCGCAAACAAAAGGCCGGGAACCCAGGAGGTTCTGGAAGGGGCAGGTCCCTGGCCTTTAAGCAATGGTCTGAATGGGCTGGCCAAGGAAGTTTGGACTGAGGGATATGATAGGGCCATGGTGATCCCACCAATCGGTTCCCTCACCCTGACTTCCTTCTGCAGATTCGAGATGACAGTCTTTTGTCTTCTTCTGAAGAGGACAGCAAGGATAGGTGAGTAATGGAGAGGCACAGGGATGGGGCTGGTTCAGGGCCCAGGCTCTCCTGGCCCACTTGCTCCCCTGTTTTCCTCAGGGAACACCCCGTGTATGGCTTGGACAGTTCCTACCAGAGCGTCGCACACTACCGCCACGTTTCCAGCATCTCCAAGAGCTCCCAGGACCTGTCCTATTATCCTACATCCTCATCCTCCTCCTCTTTATCTTCATCTTCATGTTCCTGCCCTTCATGTCTCACCCAATACACCATCCAGCCAGGAAAGCAGGCCCTTAGGGTCCCGCTCTGGGGCCAGCTGCTGCTTTTCCTGCTGTTAGTTGCCTTGCTGCTCCTTGTTTACTACTACTGGAAGTTTAGAGAGGGCAAAGCATTCTGAATAGAGCCCTGAGGGTTTTTGGCTTCAGAGCCAGCTCTTCTCAGAAGTCCTGGCTGACTACTTCAGCAGTGTTTGATATGGGTGGGGGTGGGGGTTTTCTTTGTGTTCTAGCTTCTGGGGGCTGGGCCTAGCCCAAGGCAGTGTTTGTTCTCCCTGCCTTGTCCTGCCAGGGAGGCAGCAGACTCAGGCCCTCCAGTGTATGGTGGTCCTGTGCTTGCCTTCCTCTGGAGCCTCATGGCCCTGGTTGCCTGTGACCCTTAAGTCCTGGGATGGAAAGACCTGACTCCCGAGGAGAATGGGGTTGTTGTCATGCATGCCTCTTGTTCATTGACACCTTGTTGGCCAAAGGCCACCCTGACTTTGTTTTCGTGGACACACAATAAAAAGACCATTTATTTGTAATGTATTGGCTCTTTGTGTTGGGGGAGGGGTTGGGCTCCAATGGCATGGGGCCTCTGGTCTTGGATCTCCAGGATCACTATCTGGCTTTGCATTTCTGTTTTGGTCTTGGGTTAGGGATCAAATGCTCCCCAGAGATATGTTTGTGTTTTGTTTTGGGGTTTTATTCCTTAACTCATTCCCCAAAACATTTACAATGTGCATAGTTTACATGCAAATACTACGCCATTTATATAAGGGACTTGAGCATCAGTGGATTTTGGTATGGGGGTGGGGTGTGGTGGGGTGGGTGTGGGAGGTGTCCTGGAACCAATCCCCCAATATACTGAGGGATGCCTACTTATAAAAATAACTATAGTATAACAAAGTGTGTGGAGAGAACTCAGTTGGAAGTGCAGCATACCGGTATCTGTGGTGTTTTAACTTGGAAAAGTCAAAGGCAACCTCAGCATCCAAGGGCACATAGATGGTGGAGCATTCCTGAGCTCCTGGAATTGCTGCTTATTTAATGACACAGGGGAAAAATCTTAAGACTCTGAAGTTCTCCAAATGGTCCATGACTCTATTGACTACACACACACACACACACACACACACACACACACACACACACACACACACACACACACACGCATGCTCCTGCTCCCCCATACACACACCATGCCCTTCTTTCCCTGTTTATCCAGTTAGATGTACCATCCAGCCCTATAAACACTCCTTTACCAACCGCTTTAGTTCCTTTGCCTCTCTCTCCCTCCAGTGCCCTTGTGTGTTTACAGCCCCATGACTCTGTGAACCCCATAGGACCAGCCTGCTTCCCAGCTGTGCTTGAAGTGCTGAATGTTGTCGGGGCCATCTCTCCCTAGCGCTGGCTGGGTGAAATTTGGTGGCCAATTCCCTGGTATTATACTCCTCGTCCCTCTCTCCAAAAATACTCTTTCACCCCTTCTTCTCTCCTCAAACTTCCAACATCCCTGCTGATGACTTTGCTCCATAGTTCACTGAGAAAAGAGGTGCAAGTGGCTGAGAATCACGTCATCCTCCCACCATCAAACCTACTCACTGTGTTTGTGTCCCTATTCTCTGCTCTGGCCTGGTGGCAGTGGATGAACTGTCTCTGCCCCTACAAGGCCAACTCGTGTGCTTGTCCCATCTTCCATCCATTATCTCACATGTTTAGAAGTCCCTTTTTTCCTCACATCCCCTTCTAGTGACAACCTTGGTGCCTGCTCCCCTTTACTATGTGTATGTATATCAAAACATAATGTTGTGCACCTTAACTTTATACCATGAATAAACTCATAAACTCACTGCTAAAGTCATCTACACAGCCTTTCCCTGCTCTGCCTAATCCATCCGCTCCACAGGGACCATTTGAACGCCTGGGAATGTGGAGGGGATGAAGATGCATTAGGGCCAGAAAAGGCACATGGGGTCACATGGGACACATGATGACATCCTTAGGCTCACAGAGTCCTGGCCTTCAGAGTAGGGAGGAAGCGGAAATATTTCTTCATTATAAAGATGGGGAAACTGACACCCAAAAAGGAAATGGACTTGCCCTATATCCCACAGTGATGGGGCTGCGTAGCCAGGAATGAAACACGTTCACTTCCCTATTTCTCAACGATGTCTTCAATTATTACAGTGAATTATTTTGTGATCTCTATGTTTTTGTCCCAAAAGTAATAACATGAGATATTATATGCAAAAAGTTCAAGCTGTCTGGATTTACATGGAGTAAAATATAAAGGCGCGCCCTCTTGCAGGCCCACACAGGGCATTTCTCTTCCCAGTGCTACCCACTGTCAATGATGTCAGTGTCAAGCCACACTGCACCGAACCACCTCTCAAGAGTTTGCTGCACTTTCAGAAACTCTCATTTGCCCTGGGGTTGAACTTGCCTTGGTCTACTCAGCAGCAAACATCAGGGAACATAAGATCCACTTGGGGAATTTACGAAAAACCACCAAATTACATACTTTAAGAGCCAGGGTTTTATGTGATGTGAGATTTATCTTGGACAAAGGTCACAACAGGATTTGGGGGATGTCACGGAGGACCAAGGTATTGAATCAGAAGTGGCAGAGTCCACATTTTACTCCATATACATCTCAACAACTTGGACTCTTTTACATGTAAAATATCATGTTATTACTTGTGGGATAAAAACATGTATCTTGCCCCAAGAGCATTTCTCCCGGCTTACTGCAATGGAGCACAAAGCACAGGCACAGAAGCCTTAGTGACACTGCGGCTCCTTGGCCTCCCCACAGCACCAACTCCACACACAGAACTTTTGTCATGAACAGCCTGGGCCGCCCCTCTCAGGCAGAGGGTTCGCTCCATCAGACCCGCCACGCCTTCACTGCTCCTGGAAGGGGTCATTGGGGCACTTTTGTCTTGAGTCACCTAAGTAGGTCCCAGCAAGACTCCTCAGTTTAGATGTGCCCCTCCCTCCAGGCCCTATGATCTCTCCCTCCTCCTAAATTGCACCCCATTCCCATGGTGGTCTAAGCTCGGAGCCTGGGACTAATTCCTCAAACCTCCTTCTCTTCCTCAGTTCCTACATCTACTCTGTCACCAAGGTCTGTCCATTCATCTTCAACTGATCCTCCCAGTCCTCCCACTTCTTTTCATCTCTGTGGTCACACCCCAAGTCCAAGCTGCCACCATCTCTAGCCTAAACAACAGGCTGCACTGGCCACCCACCTGATCCTCCTATGGCCTCTTATTGCCTCTGTCCTTTCTCTCAAAAGCAGCCGAGGAGATCCTTTAAAAAGTAAGTCTTATCCGATCACTTCCATCTCTGAATACACGCCAGGCAGTGGCTTCCAATGACCCTTGGACATAAACCCCGACTCCTTCCCGTGCCCTCCAAGCAATGCCACACCGAGCCCAGTGCCCATGTGACCTCCCCTGTGCCAATCTTCCGACTCACTCGGCTCCAGCCACGCTCTTCCCCATTCTTGGGACACACCAAGTTCTAGTGTGTCTTCCCTCTGTTGAGAATGTTCCTCTTCAGCCGGCCGATGCCTTCCCATCTCGCAGGTCTCCATTCTGATGCCACTGCCTCAGCGGATGTGGGAGGAAGGAGTATTTGGTCTCCCTCCCCTGCTGGCCCTTGTCACGGTTCACTGTAGGCAGAATATACTTCCACACCCCACTGCCTTTGGGCTTTTGCCCGTGACTTGCCAACGTGATAGATATGAGTGGGCCTGAGGTGCACCATGTCCAGTGAGAGGCTTTGATGTGCTTCCATGGTTTGACGTTCCACTTCTGCCCCTGCCCTGGCCCATTGGGAGTCACGGCCTCACTCATGTAACCACTGATGCTTCTATTGGGCACCCAGATTGAGGAGACACGTGGAGCAGTCCTGAAGCCATCTCCACCATCGCACACACAGCCACAAGTGACCCGAAGGCCATGAGTGAGAAATGTTGATGTGAACCACTGAGGCCCGGGGGCTGTTTGTTTGGCAGTACTATTAATGACACCTGCCCTTAGCATTGATTTAGGAATTTTACTAATGTATATGTATAATGAATTATTTGTGGTTTATGTATTTTACATCTATTTCTAAAGGTAAATTGTCTAGAGTGCTTTGCTTTCTACGTATAATTTTCAGTGGTATGTGGAAGTTTCAATGCACATGCATCTAAAAACTTGAATCGATAATTCTCATTCATTTCCGTTTATAATGTGCATTTTTATATTTAACAATACAGTCTTCATTTTATTTAATAGCTATGAAATTGTTTGTGAATATATTTCGAACAACTTAGTGAATTGTCTTCTTTTGTCAAATTAGGGAAATTGCTTTCACGAACCATTCAAAATAAAATTGTCCCACTGGGAGAAGAGCCAGGGTCCTGGGGCCTGGGGTCTGCCTGCTCTTTCTCGCCCTCCCATCAACTTCTACCCACTTATTCCTGGGGGCTGTCCGACTGCCCTTGGGCCCCAACCAGCCATTGCCCCATGTCATGTTGCCCAGCTCCATGCATCCCAGGGGCCACCATGGCCCATCATGACCCCTGCCCCGCACATCCCCGAATGTTAAACTGGCTCCTGTGGCCCCTCATCCCCACCTCCATCCCAGCACTGTCTGGCCCAGCCGTCAATTGCCCACAGCAGAGGAGAGACTCAGCTGCAACATCCAGAGAACTTTATTGACCAGAAATATCTGCTGAACCACTGAGGAGAAGGGGACATCACAGAGAGGAAATCCTAACGGGCACAAGAGGTCATGTGTCCCAGGGTGGACACGCACCTCATGGCTTTGCACAGACACGAAGGTGGTGGGGGTGGGGAATGGGAGCACCTGATTGACACGGGAGTCACCTCAGGGCCAACACAGATAAGGGTGGGCTTCACAGAAGATGGAACAGCCTGACCCATGACTGGGAATGGGGGACCCCTCTTGGGAGTCCCCAGCAGCTCCATCCTTGAAATGGCCTCTTTCCCCCTAATGTCTCCCAGTCTAGTGCAGGTGGCAGCCATCTTCAGGTCCCTCATCCAGGCCTTGGCCGGACACTCAGACCTTCCCCCTTCTCCGAGACAAGACTGGAGTCTTTGGGGTTCTTGCCTGACTGTGTACGGAGAGGCATTCTACTGGGAGTGGGGTGCTCAATTTGCCCCCTTCCCCGTGCCCTTGGCAGCCTGATGGGCTCTGGACATTGCTTTCTTGGCCGTGAGGGCAGCATGTGTGTCATACCTCCCCAGAGATATCCATCTGTCTGGCCCATGTCAGTCTTCCATAGTTCCTTTGCCTTTCCTTTGCTGCCTGGTCAGAGATCAGTACCACCTGGGCCAGAAACAGAGCTCCAGTCCCTGTGGGTCTCACCACCCAGCACCCAACATCTGGCCCGTCACGGGAGTCCAGGACCATGTGGACAGCCTCTCCAAAAGCCAGATGGCAAGCAGGCTCCCGTGGGGTCGCGCCTCTAGGTGGTGTTGCCAGGCCCCCTTCTCTTTCCTTGCCTGGCATCCTCTCTGGAGACTTGCTTTACCCACTCAAGCGTTACTGGCCCAGGAGGAGACAGTGGGGGCGTTTTTAGTACCTGATGGTGATTGCCTTTGAACTTGACTGGTTTTAAAGGCGGGAGCAGACGCACGGGAAACAGGAATTCTGATTGGATGAGGCCTACCCACGTTATGGAGGGCTGTTTGGTTACTCAGAGTTCACTAATTTGAATGTTAATCTCATCCAAAAACATCCTCCAAGTTGACACACAAAGTTAATCATCACACCTACCAAGCACTAAAGTGAGTAGTTTTGAAATATTTCCTCAGGTAGTGTAATATGTGCATACATTTTTCTCTGTGGCTTCATAAAAGTGTTTACTGTAAAGGAAGACGCTTTCTGCCTTCATCACATCATTTTGTTATCCTTGGATATTTTGAGGGAAAAGTATAGATTTTCTGAGTTATGAGCATTAATCAATGGACTGGAGAGTTCTTTGTTTTGAATAGAATGAGGCCCATTTGGAATCCAGACAGAGGAATAAAAGCCTCATTGTTCTCTTTATTTAAAACCCTCAGGAAGATCTCACCTGACATTTTAGGCTCATGGTCTGCAAGGATTCACATAAATCCTATTTAGCTCTTTATTAGCCTTTTTTTTTTTTTTAATTCCCCGATTGGGATGCTGATTTCAAGAACAGCTGCGGACCTATTTGAGTCAGCCATCTGCACTTTCAGACAATTCCCAGGATGGGTTTTTGCTGAGATTAGCCCAACACATCCAGAACGACTGGACCTGGACCTGCTTCGTCCTTGCTGTGGGGCTGGTGTCCCTGACAGTGTTTTTTAGCCACAGCCTTTCCCACACAGGCTTGTGGCTTTGTTTCTCTGCAAGGGTCATAAGTGTGCTGGTGAGGCCTTTTCTCCCTTATATTTTCAAGTGATAATTTTTAGAACCTCATCATATGCATAGAAATCTTATTTGGCCTTGAAAATCTGCATTATCATATTACCAAATCTCAATGATGTGTCAGCATGCTAAAACCATCAAGGTGTCTTCTGTAATCATAAATTTCCACACGCACAATGTGCCTGTCATAATGTTGAATGTCTTAGGGTTGTTTTATGTACTGCTCCAATTTTGTCTGAAACTTCACATGCAAATCAGGATTTCTTTTTTCGAATGGTTGATTCTCCTTTTATGTTCCACGTGCTTTATAGGAATGGGTGTTTCCTCTCCTTTGTTCTACTCAAAGGCAGTTTTATTCCAGGCTCTAGGGAAAACAGCTGTACCATCCTTGGCCAGCCATGATGCTCTGCCCTCTTTTATAAAATTACTGAATGTGACTCTGATCTACCTGCTGAAGTTTTTCACTCTGTAATTAAGATTAATGTATGTTCATCTCTTAGGAAGACTGGATTCAGAATTTGATTCCCCAGCCTGTGCTTTTGGGGAAAGCACTTTTTGGTCAATGGATTTGTATGTCATTCCTTTGGGGAAAAATATTCAAGGGTATTTAGTAAGCTCTGTTTTTCTTAGTTTTGACGTTATTAGTATAGGAATATTTAAGTACCAAAGGCAATGTTCTTTTATAAAATAGATGTTAGAGTGCCTTCTTCTAAAATTCTTCTCCATTAATGTTAACCTTAATTGTTGAAATTTATTTATCAATTTGGCCAAATTGAGACATCTAAAGGATTATTAGCATTTAAACACATAAAATTTATTATCTATTAGTATAGGTTCCAAACATGTATATTACTTAATTTGTTAATGCTTAGATTTTCTCAGTAGATAACCAGAAAGTGACTACTTGCAAGAAATACCACCACTTGACCTTGGTCATTGAATCTGTTTCAGTCCAGTCAGGGGAGAGAAACCACACAGTAGATTAAATGAGAAGGAAGTTTAATATAAAGTATTATTAAATTCAAAGAAATAAGTGACTACAAGTTATAAGGAAATTCTGTGTGGTTCTCTAGGGCCCTGGGAGAATACCCAGGGAAGGATGAACTTGGAAGGAGACCCCCTCCCCTAGTCTGAGGTTCAGACTTTGTTGGAGAACGTATCGTTCAGCCCATAGGATAGCAGAGAAATTTGCTGGTTTTCCCGGGCTATACTGGTCTGCACTTGCTTGGCAAGCAGGAAGCAGCTCTCTGGAGTATAGGCAGGACACACAGGCAATTGGCAACCAATGGTGTGGTTGTGTAGAGGGAGCAGAGGCTTGGTTTGGGCAGGAGACTTTTGGAATGCTAGTATCCATGTGGAGAGGGCCCTGAGAAGGTTATCACTAGGGCAGGCCAAGAGTGCAAGTTTAGCAAGGAACTGCATGTTGTGGGTGCATGGCTTACACAGTAGCCGTCAGCAGGGGAGCCCCATTCTCCTGCAGTGTCCTTCCAGCATCCTCAACTGAGAAAGTGTCATATCATGCTCACTATAAAGAAATATGCTTAATGTAATTCTGTCCATTATAGCAGAGCAAACATGGAAGGGAAAGTTTGGAGGTGAGAGGCAATTAAATGACAGCTAACACGGTCGTAGTCTCATCGTACTGTGAACCGTCTTCCTCCTTATTATTTATTATCAGTTGAGGAGTGACTCCCTCCATAGATTTTACAACCCAATTATTGCTGTGAAGAGGTGATCCAAGAACAAAACTCCAAATTGAGTTTTGGTGCCATCATCTGAACCTTCTCTTCTCCATTCAGGAGTACTTACATGGATAGTGAAGTGAAGATGCTATTTAGCTGCCAAATTTGTTACTTCTTACCCCTATTCATTGGATTTCCCCAGTGGCACCGATTCTGGAACTGGCTAGCCTAACTAGACATGAAAGGCAATTATTAAATCTGATTAAAGGGCTGGCCGGTTAGCTCAGTTTGTTAGAGCCCAGCCTTAGAGCCCCAGGGTCACAGGTTCAGATTCCCGTACCCGCCAGCTGCCAAAAAGCAAATAAATCTGATAAAAGAAAAACATACATATATTGTATTGGGAACTATAATTCATGTATTTAAATGTTAATAATTTGAATTTAAATTACTTCTCATTGATATTTAGAATGTGTTTCATTGTTATTGTGGCTGATTATTATAAAATAAGTACCAGAATGCTATATTGGTTTGTACAATTTTGAAAATAAAGTTGTTCTTGAATAACGAACAGACATGATCCTGAAAAAATAACTTTTAAAAAGGTTCCATTTAAAAAAAATTCAGTAAGCATTTACTGAGTCCCTACTGAGCCCCTGCACTAAGCATAGATACTTCAGATTCTCCAAGATCTTATTTTTCTTAAATCAGGTTGACTAGTTAGCACCCCTGGGAATTTCTGAACATTTCATTGCCAAGTCAATAAATACATGTGACAGATGTCTTATGCTGTTTCCCTTAGTTTTAGTGTGTCAGCAATATCTGTCCATTGAATTAATGGCTGCTAATAACTTGTTTGGTATCTGTAGAACTATACATCTGTGTGCCGGTAGAATGGCAGAAAACTGCGGCAGAGCCATCATGTTCCAGGATCTCTACTTTTGCTGCCCCCATAGGGACTTCCTTGTTCTCAGAATGTATTTTTTCAAAATGCAGTTTTAGAAGTCTTTTATCCAGTCTGTTGCTCACGCACTGGTGATTTTTGTGGAGAAAGGCAATAGGTGGAGATGGTCTCATAAAATGCCCATGAAGTCAAAGCTTGTTATAAAAATATCAAAGATAGTGATAAAGACTTTCATTTTTATCATTGTTATTAACAGCAGTCTTTACAATAAAAAGGAGGTGGTACTCATGGAGCTTTCCTCACCTTGTATTGACGGTAGCGTCTACAGTCAGCCATTTTTCTATTTATTCCTCTTCCCGCCATCACACTTCTCTCGGTTTTCCTGCACTGCACATTGCAAACACTTACTACATATTGGTTACATCTCTCTGCTCCGTCTGCAGCCATCCTTTTTTCTGAACATATGGTTTTCTGGCTTTATCCCATTCCCAGTGACCCATCTTTGGGAGATGGCTCTCTCTTTTGTAACCAATTATTGTATTCAATTAGCTCTGCAGAATAGCTCCAGGTGGATAAATAGGACTTCCCAGCTTAAGTGGAAAGAGGCAGACATACTTGCAATAGGAAACCCTTATATGGCCCCCTGAAAGGAACTGGAAGTCTAAGAGTTCTCATTCTCTGTTTTTCTTTTTCCAGAATGGCCCATTTTACCCAAACTTAACTATCAGGATGTTTCTGAACCCTTAGAAGGGGCCTCCGTCAACTGGAATTGCCTGTGTCTACAGGTTCAAGATGTTCGGTTGTGCCAGTTCATTCCGCAGAGTGGCTCTTATTGTATCTGACCTCCCATGGAAAGGGAAGAAACTGGGTGATGAGGCTCGTCACAGGAGAGCCCTCTCTCCCACTCAGGCTGGTCACCTCACCATCCCTCAAACAGCCACATTTCTTCCACCTCTGTGCTTTTGCACAAAGCACACCACTTTACATTCTTTTGTTCAGGTCATAGTTCTTCTTCAGTTTCCTTTCCGTGTTTTCTGTGGGACCTTTTCTAACCCTTCCAGTCCTCACTTTCCTTGCAACTCTTACACTATGTATATAGTCTCTACCTGCAACTTAATACTTACCTTTCCCTTGCGGTGCTTATGGATGTTTGTATGATTCAGACTACATTGTAGGTGGGATGCATTTTACACTTCTCTTTCCCCCCAGTTGTTCACTGGCAGTCATTTGTTAAAATACACAGGAGTTTGTTGCATGTATCTATCTCTTAAACCAGAACATTTAGCTTAAGGTCGGACTAAACACGGTTAAAAAAAAAAAAAAGTATACATCTTTCATTATCTCTCTTTTCAGATTGGCTGCTGTGAATTCATAAGTGTGGCCAAGAGCTTTTTAACATTTGATTGACGGCACTTATAGAAATACTGTTTTTAAAGCAGGTCTTACTGTACTAGCTGCCCATACTTCAAGGTATTAACATGTGGCCGGGAAGAGTGTGGATTAAAATCTATTGGTAAAGTTCTTCTGTCTATGCCCATAGAGTGATAGAAGCAGGTAGGAATGGGGGTAGAAAAGCAGATTGAATCATGTCCCTTCTCTCCTTAAAATGGAGTGATGGCTTTCTACTGTATAAGATCCCCAGTCCTCAACATTCGTGGTCTGGCCCCCACAACCCTCATTTCATCCCCTTCTCCTCCTAGCTCGGCACACTCCAGCCACTGTAGCTCTTCTGCCCTTCTTTGCCTGATTAACTCCCACTGAGTCCTGAGGTGATACGTACTTCATATTGTCTCTTTCTCAGAGATGTCTTCCCTGACCCCCCAGTCCAAATCAAACATCCCCAATATATAATTTCTCATCACTGACATTGCTTTTTCTTCCTATTGCTTTTTGCCTTTCACTTTTTTCCCCATTTATTTTCATTTTTATTTGATGTATATATATTAAAGGTCAAGATTCTTACAGCAGTTATTTCAAATGAGACCATGCAAAGCAATTCAGTGTGCACAACAATCCTTTCTTCCCTTTGGTTCTGCTGCCTTATACAAGAGTGTGAATGGCAGAAAATTGGATGACATGTGGCCGGTTGGAAATGTCATCTGTTTACAAAAACAACAGAAAAACCCCAAACAACAACACGCAGGACAGTTTCTACTTTTGTAAGTCAATTTATAATAAGTATTTTGTTTTTTATTTAGGAGGCACATGGAACTGAAAACTTTAGTTGTCCGATTTTATTAAACTAACCCACAAAAAGCACAAATAACAGTCCCGACACTCTGCAGACTTTGGAGGGTTGAGATTGTAGCCACTGTTATCTTTAGTAGATTCAAAGACTTAGCCTGAAAACGTTGGCTTTTTCTCTTAATAGAAATAAATCTTCATAGGGGTTTTCCTCTAGTTTTGCTAGAGTGGCTTCCAGAAGAATAGGGAAGAACACTTCATGTGAAATTTAAAGTGTGAAAACTGTAAAGTATTCTCTTGCATTATATGAACATTTGCTAGTTGCATAGACTAAAGACAGTTGGTTTGCTAAATGGCACTGAAGAAAATCCTGACCCAAGTGGCACTACTTAGTCCAAATGTTTCTGACCGAAGAAAACTATACAATATTTATAGGCTAACTGTATGAGATGGTTGACATTAATACTGTACATATTTTACATGTCAAATACATAGTCCAAGAGTTCGTAAAACAAGGTCATGCATTATTACCTCTAAGAATGTCATGTACAAGATATACCTCCCCAAGTACTTGTGAAAGCATTTCAGGTAGAAGCAGTCTTATATGCAAAAACAATCCAGTTTCTCTGCTATGCTAAGTATATAATTTAAAGAATCTTCAGAGATTACTGAGAAAAAAAATCTCAGTCCACTGAAGACTAAAGTGTCAATTTGTGGGATTTAAAATGTTTCCTTTTTAAAAAATACCGGAATACATAACCTTTGTACAAAGAAAAATATAAAATTTCTGGACGATCATGATTGATCACACTACTACACAATTGAGAATGAAATGTCATTGGTTAAAAGTTTTTCTACTTTAGTCATTCCTTTGACAGCATTAATTTGTGAACTAACGTTTACATTTAGTTCACCTGCATTTATGGCACAAGATCTCATTTTCAAAATGGCACCAATTTTCCTTAAGTGTAACAGCATTCTATTTTTAGCAGCAATTCTATTTTTAAAGGTTAACAATTTGTAGAACAAATGTTTTATCAATACTTATTTTCTACTTTATACCCACCAGTTATAATATTCACAAAAGGCTAAAGTCTACTTTAAAAATGATCTTCCACTCTCCCCTTCCCCACATTTTAGTCAAAGGTTTTTCCTTCCACCTCATTTCTGAACTGGTTGGGGACGTACAGGAGTTTCAGACAAGGTACCTATGTGTTTTAGGTGGGATTCTTGATTTTAAATGAGTATAAAGACAAGTACAAGATGAAATATTTCTTAGTTCAGGTATGTCCTACTACCCCAAAAGTTAGTTAGTTACATGACAAATAGTACCTACGGACAACCTAGAAAGGAAGAGACATTCAACACTAGGCTAAAAATCTTAAGTCTGAACAGCAAGAAGGCCGTTTTACACAACGGTGATGCAGTCAAAACTGACTGGCATTTAAGGTTAGACTCTAATTTTGTGGTTACTGATAAACACGAAAGTTTACCTGAAGAGGTGTCACTAAATTTAAAAAAAAACTGAAAATGTTTTAAGAGCAATTTACACTGAGGAAAATATGCTTCCATGATATTCTGCGTAAAGAGAGATTATCAGTAAAGGGAATTGACAACTGAGCCTGCTGAATAAAATTCCATGAATATAGTTTTCATGATAAGATGTATTTCCCCCTAAAAATCATCAACTCTATAGAGGTACACTTCATGTTAAACTATTATTATCTAGAGAAAATATCCATATCAAACAGTTAGTGACATAATACGGGTTGAGAAAAACAATTTAGGGGGAAAATTTACCCACAAGTAATCTGATCTGACAAAACAAACCAGACTGATGTCAAATGGACAAAAAACTGAGAAAACGTTGCAAAAAACCTGATAACCACAAATATATGGTTGGGGGTGGGGAACAGTTAAGCCATCTAAAAAATCATTCCACATGGCTTTGGCTTATTAAAATATTTTACACTTTTCTTTAAAAAAAAAAAAAAAAGATTTGAAAGCATCTGAAAAACATGCAAATTGTTTGAAAACCCTGCATGGAAAATTCAGACAGTTTGCAAGCCTCATTCAGATGTTTACCAAGGAAAGACAACTCTCCCCATGAGACATATGGTGGGAAAGGTCTTTATAATTCTCTCTGTGTTATACTAGATGGCAACCCAGAGGTCCGTGCAGCAGTTACAAACAAGGGGTATTATCTGAAAGGGACGGGACTGTGGTATTTGCTTTGGTTGGGGAACCACCCAGCTTCGGTTTTTCCAGATATTCTGCACGCACAGGTTTATGACACTGGAGAACTTGGATTGCATCTTCTACTTTGAACCACTCTCTCTCCCTGCCTTCATTAACAGGATCTTCCCAATCTTCTCCTAGCTCAGTGACTGTAAGAACATGAACACATGTTCTGTGCTTTCGGACTTGGTTCTGCTGCACGGTGCCCAGGAGTCTGCCTAATCTTCCTTTCACTCCAGCCTCCTCATCAACTTCCCCCAGGGCGGCGCCGCCAGGCCCCTCCTCGGGCTGCATTCCTCCTCCTGGGACAACCCACTGGTCGGGGCACCGACTGCTGCTCACCAGCAGCGCCTCGTCCTCCTGCTCGCTCCGGAAGCACAGGCGCGCTGCCCGCTTCTTGAAGCCCTCGCGGTCATAGGTCCGCGTCTGCTTGGGCTTGAGCTTGAGCTTGGGCTTGAGCTTCATCACAGAGGCCGGCGCTTGCTGCCGCTGCCGCTGCCGCCAGGAGAAGAGCGAGGCTCGGGAGCTGCGGCTCGCGCCACCGGGAGGCAGTTTCGAGAACCGGCGCCGCCGACTCGGCAGCCTTGGAATGGTTTGTAGTTGTGCATCTATTTGCGTGATGATTTGTTTAAAGTCCGAGTCCTCTTGTAGAGTGTAAGCTCCACAAGGGCGGGAACGTGGTCTGTTTTGCTTGCTCTTTTAACCCCACGTCCCTAGCTCAGTGCTTGGCACGTAATGGAGGCTCAATAAATACGAGTTTGAGAAACGGAATGAAAGCAGATGTGACAGCAGACTTTAGGGTTTGCAAGGTCGCGTGTGAAGTTAGGGGGGCAGAGGACTGTGGTCACAGAGACCTTTATGGGAGGAGCTGAATCAGGAAGCCGGTGCATTCAGGGCGTGTCAGAGAGTCAGAAATAGTAGGTCCCTGGCTCTGCAGGGCTGGACAAATGGTGACTCTAAAGAGGCTCTAGAGCGTAATAGCCTGGAATACACTGTAATAGCTTCTTAACTCCCATTTCTTCTCTTTCCAGTCCATCAGCACACATTTACCAAACCAAGTTCTCTAAAGTCCGTCCTTTATTGTTATTTCTTGCCTCCTCAGTGATCTTCAGCAGTTCGCCATGGTCACCAAATCCTGAACTCCTTGGTCCTGTATTCGAAGCCCCAGCCAGTCTCAGTCTCCTTCATACACTTTATCTTCTTTTGCTCTCTTGGTCAACTCTCTGAGCCCCAAATGCAGAAGTGACACATTCTGGCTCTAAAACTGGTCTAGAGTAGTTCTGCTAGCTGCCATACAGGACCGTTATGTTTTAATAGCCATGTAAAATCCTCCAGTGCGTGAGGCCTGGAATCCTATTCCAATGCCTGATTAATACCCTTGTATGTATTCCTGTTCTCTCACTCAACTCTCGCTTTATTTTGTTTTAGTTTGTTTTTTTATCTCCTTTTTATCTGATTTAGTAGTATAAACATAGTCGATGTTAGATAAATATTTGTTAAATGAGTAAATCATGCATGTGGTGGACTGTCTCACTAGGAATTTGCTGTGCATTAATATATTCACAGCAATAAAGAAGTAATAGAATTTTAAAATGAGGAAAGTAGGATCTTGAATAGATTTCTCATTGGCAACTTCAATAAACTGCAAAGTGTGTGAACTTTAGTGTTCTCATAGGTCAAAGTACAAAAACATTGGTATATTGACTGCCAGTGGGGCCCAAAATATTGGTTACAATAAATACGATGTCCTTTTGCTTTGAGTTTGTGATATGCTGCTCAACTCACTGAATAATGCACATTGAAGAAATTGCTAAATAGAAATATTTAACATTACTTTAAAAGTACTGAATGCTCTTAGGAATGAAATAAACAGAATTGTGACACACTTCATAAAATAAAAGAACTGAACTGCTCATACAGTTTACCTCAGGCTACTCTTTTCTATTTTCAGTAGATTTACCTTTTAAATTAAATTATATTTTGCTTAGGCTAATATTACAATTACTTTGCATTCCAGGAGCACATGTGTCAAGGGGGACATACATTTAACAGCAAA
Source organism: Cynocephalus volans (assembly GCF_027409185.1). Classification (NCBI taxonomy): domain Eukaryota; kingdom Metazoa; phylum Chordata; class Mammalia; order Dermoptera; family Cynocephalidae; genus Cynocephalus; species Cynocephalus volans. Next base: position 148,783,650 of record NC_084478.1, read on the forward strand.
AACTATCTGCAAAAGCAAAAGGCTCTTTTTCCTCCCGAAAGGATCTTTTATAAGAATCAAAATGCACAACTGATCAAAAATAATAGTTTAAGGGCTGGTCAGTTATCTCAGTTGGTTAGAGCATGATGTTGATAACACCAAAGTCAAAGGTTCGGATGTCAAAAAAAAAAAAAAAAAAAAGTTTAACAGGGTGCAAACAGTAGCTCAACAGAGCATATAAATTTATTTAGTTTATTTTCTACGCTTGTTTGAGCTTTCTGTTTTTGTTTTTTCTTCACTTTGTGCTTTACAACCAAAAGAAAGAAACTCCTTCAAGGAGATATATCCTCTAAGTAATTACTGTGTGCTATAAATTGGAATATTAGCTGAAGTTAATGGCAGAGAATGACAGTGTAAACTAACAGAGCATTATCTAAACCTTACGAATAATATAATGGGTGTTCTCCTGAAGAAAGACACAAGATGTCTCAAGGCCTGGGTTCTAGAACTGACTACTATCTTATGAGCTTGAGAATATAATAACTCAATATTACTAGCATATATATTGTTATAAATGGTACTGATTCTTTATGTCCCTTGTCCATTCTCTTCCCATCCCACTCTCCCACCCCCCTCCCCACTCTAATTACCCTAGATTTCTTCTCTCCTTCTGAAAGAGTAATGGTTACTCTGCTGGTTTGTTGCCTAGATGATCAGACTAAAGCTGAGAGGTGTGTTCAGGTCCCCCAATATTATCATAGAGCCGATGCTTCTTCTGTCACTCTGGAATGGGCTTTGTGGAGAGGGGCATCCTCTTCTTTTTGGTCACTGCTGGTGACTCTCCTTCTGTCAATGCACTCCAGTGGCTGGCGGACCATCTGCATGGTGGTTGTGGTGTCTAGCTGCTTCCACGGCAGCTGTGGATATTGTGGGGCCTATGACCCCTGTGGAAGAGATTCCGAGCACTGAGATTCCTGCCAGGCTCAGGAAACCACAAACACCCTTCAGATCTCAGTCTCACTCACTGAATGCTTTTTGAAATCTGCATCTGTCTTCCAGCCTCCCCTTCCCCCTGACTCACCAAGGTACTGTATGATTTCAGACTCTTTATTGACAACTATCAGGTTAAGTGTATTAATGGGAAGATGTGTTAGGTGCAGAAGCGACCGACATCATATTCCCACAAAATGAGTCCCGAGGAGGTCTCTGCACATGATGTCTTAGTTTCAAAAGGGAGCAACACACCAAAAATAGATCACTGCTGTTCTCGCTCAAGTTCTGAGGACTCTGGGATCAATGCGATTGGGGCTCACTATCTGGAATCGTGTGATGAGGACACAGAAGAAGGAGCAGAACTGAGTTCAGAAGAAGATTACAGTCCAGAGAGCAGGTGGGAACCGACGAGTGCACCCTTTTCTCCCCTTCTCAGTCTGATCTGGAAGCGACTGCAGCGATAGAAACCACCCTGTGAGAGTCCAGGCGGGAAACTGTGCCCTCTGAGCCACGTTGAGCTTTTGTACTTTTGTCTGATGGATCCTTTTTCTCAAGGCTGTTGATATTCTCTACCCTTGTCTGACAGCAATAGCAGTTCAGTGGTCTGCAGATTAGCTTCACTCTTCAATTAGTCTTATAACTAAGACATTCGTTTTATTATAAATGGTTTTCTTTTGTATTTTGTCTTACTTTCTATGCTGCATCTGGTGTCCTGTATTGTGACCCAGCCTTAATTTCACTGATGATCACAGAATTTCATGAATCAGATTGAGGAACTACCCAGAACGAAGGAGACAGTATTTTCTAAACAGCCAGTACTTCACAAAAAGACTCTTGGCATTCCATCTGGCACGCTCACAGGCACCCCTATCCTGCTAGTCCCACGTGGGAAGCGCTCACTTGAGGGGGACAGAGTGTGCACTGGTGGATGCCATTCCTTCCCTTTCCCCTTCTCCCTACCGCGTGTACTGGGTCTGGCCCAGAGCTGCCTCTGTTTACTTCTGGGAGTTCACTGGAGGCCAGCTCAGCCCCTGGTTATGCCTAGTATCTGCACAACCCTCCAATGACTGGGGCTTACTAGACCTTCACATAGGAGCAATTTCATGCTCAATTCCACTTTAGGTGACACCTGCACTCTGGAGGGTGCTGTGGAGATACAGAATGAATAAGACCTGATCCCCACCATGAAGGGGACCACAGTCCAATAGAGAATATGACACGTACAGCTAATGGCACGCAGATGCTCTGGGAACCGAGGTGAAGGACAGATGTACTTGGCTTGGACTAGCTGGGGAAGGTGTTGCAGATCTGAGCTGGCCTCTTGGGTGGGTTCCCTAACATTTCCTTGCTTTTCTTAATTGCTCTTCAAATCTGGGGAAAGCTTTAAGGAAGCTATATAGGTATTCTATTTAGGAGGATGCCATAGCTGACATCTTAAGAAAAAAATTGATTAATAGTCTTAGTTAGCATGGAAATGCTAAAGGCAGAAGTCCTTTAGGGATTAGGAATGAATCTAATAGGTTTGATTAATTCTGCTTCATTTGGTTGTATGAAGCATTAGAATGGGTTAGGTGAGAAATGGATTAGAACTCAGTACGATGCATGGATTTATTATGCAAATGCAGAATCAGTTGAGAGAGTTCACTGCTAAGTCAGGAGAAAATATTTTGTGTGATATTCATTCACTTTACTACACTAATATTCATGGTCTGTTGTATATGTTCTCTTCTCTCACATGCACAAAATAGTGAATAATTCTTATTTAGCTCTCTTCAGAGTTCTCTTAATCTCCACTTACACCGGCTATTCTTGTGTGAGCTGGTTATCTGCCATTTCTCCAAATCTTCTGTGAGGCACGTGGTTAAGAGTCCAGGAGATTTTAAATATGGCCTTAATGAAATGAACACTATCGAAGGTGGAGATAGAGAAATACTTCTCATACCCTGACTATCCATGAGTGGGCTCTTGTGCTGTGTCAGCAGTATGACTCATGTCTTCTATGTCACGTTAGTTAATATTTTAAGAAATGAGAAGAAGCCTGCTGTGTTCTTCCCTGAAGCTTCCATTTGGCATTCTTCACAAACTGCTCAAGGAAGAATCTGCTTTCCTAGTTGTATGTGTAGTTTAAGTGATTTGCTAGAACTTTATGGTAGGTTTAGGTGCCCCAAACATCCAGAGGGTTTAGAAGGCAGAGTGTGCATTTTCCTTTCAAAACAGTGTCAGTTAAAACTTTCTAGATGAGAAATAAGTATAAAATTCCTCCTTATTGAAATTTAAAGACTCAACAGGTCACACTCAAGGTGGTGGTAGGAGGAGCTGTAGGAACGGCAAGGTACAAGAGAGGGCAGGTGGAGGCAGGTGTGTGGGCTTTCTCCTGCTCTGTCCTGGACTGGCCCAGGTCTCCTGGGGACATCTGCTGAGCCCTGCCTGAGTTCTTAGTGCCTTCTCTAAGCAAGTGGCCAGTAGAAGGCAGGCATGGAAGCTGAATGCCTGCAAGCCACATGTCAGGCCCCAGCAGTGCAGTCGGTGACCATGCGCTCAGGGTTTAACACCAGTGCCCTGTCTAGATCACACCATGGGTGAGTCCTTGAATCCCCAGGTGGGCATACAGAGGGGCTTCTTTCTCTATGCCATTCCCATCAATTTTCTATTTTGGGCCCACATCCTCACCGATTAAACTATTAGGTATCAACAATCAGGTCTAAAAAGTTATAGAAAGGTTTTTTTCAAGATGGCGGTGGCTGCAGCGGTTGGCGCAGAGTAGCTGAGGTGGAAAAGGCGGCTACTGGGCCTCAGGCAGCCGGGAAACTTGTGGACCTTCCTCTTGCCATCTCTTAAGGGAGGACCGCTGCTGGTGGCCGGTCGTGGGGGGTGACCGCCACTTTGCCCTCGGCAGGAGCGGCTGCCTCATCTACAGGCAACAGCTTTGAATTGTGGAGCAGGAAAAGAACTGTTTCTTAGCTGCAAAAGCGAGTCTCGAAACAGGGAACATGGCGCCAGGGCTGCTATGGATGCAGACAGGATACTGGAGGCCGGGGCCGCGCTGAAGGTGGCCAGATGCCCTATTCAGGATTCGAGGTTTCAGGCCGGCATTAAAGAAGATTCCTGGGAGCACCCGAGCCGCGCTGCGACTGAACAGTCCGAGGCGGCAGCAGCCGAGAACAGGGAAGGCGGCAAACCAGAGGCAGAGAGTGAGCGCCCGACCTGGCACAACCCTGTGAGTGACCCCTGGACCAGCCCTGTTTGGGGTGCTGACACCCACACGGCTCCTGCCTGCATCACCAGGCCACTCACCGCCCCGGGGCTGCCTCCATTTACCCAGGTACTGGCAGCTCCGCCCAGCTCGGTCGTCACTGAGCCTTCCCACTTGCTTGGCCTGGCGGGGGGCTTTCTGGAGCCTGCGGGTCGGCCTCCCCTCCCACTCCCTCCGCGGTTCTCTGGCGGGTTGGTGGCATGGGGAGTCCCCGGCCAGTGTTGGGAGGGCAAGGAAGTACAGGCAGGCCGACTGTCACTCCACCACACCCTGGACTCCAGCCCCCGGTAAACTTCCTGTTACTGGGAGGCAGATACCATCTCTGTGGCCACCAGTTCGGAAAAAAGCCTAACCAATTTCTGGTTGGGAATAGTGTGGTAGGAGAGTTCCCAGGTCCGCTTGAACCTGCCGGAGATCTGGCTGCAGGCGGGCGCTAGACTCGGTTTATACCAGGGGGATACAAAGGTGAACAAGTCCCGAGAAAGATCTACACTGTGCTACAAAGGCACCCAGAGCGACCGGTCATCTGTGCCTAGCAGAAACCTGGTAGACTTCCTGGGAGAGGCGGTGCCAAGCAGGGTCTTGAAGGCCCAGCTGATAGACAAGGGTTGCAGAAGACACGCCCCAGCCCAGCACAGTGCGCACAGAGTGGGGAGACGTGCAGCCAGGGAGGCGGAGACTCGACAGAAACCACACACCCTGTGGGGTCGCCACTGCAGGATCCAATAGCCTGGGCCAGAGCACACGGAACAGGGAGAAGTCCTGCACAGGAAGTGAAAGCTCAACAGCGATCACACACCCTGTGGTACGTGATCCACCAGCCCAGCAGAGTCCAAGCTGACCAGAAAGGTGGCTCCCCGGAGAAGCCCAAGACCCAAGGCAACCACACACACAAGGCACTAGAGGCCAACTGAGCAGCCACGGAGGTAGCCATACGAAATTGGCAACCACAGCAACATCCTAGTTATTCATTAGTCTCAAACCGGTGGACTGTGAAACCCCCTGCCACAATGAATAAACATCAAAAAAAAAAAAAAAAGATACCAGAAATACAAAAAATCAAGAAAGTACACCACCAAAAGTTAATAAATCTCAAACTCTAGATCCTATAGAACAAGAAGCCCTTGATATGACTGACAAGGGATTTTGAGTGATAATTCTAAGGAAACTGAATGATATAGAAGAAAACTCAGCTAGACATCATGATGAAATGAGGAAAAGTATACAGGATCTGAAAGAGGAAATGTACAAAGAAATTAATGTCCTGAAAAAAAATGTAGCAGAACTTGCTGAACTGAAGAAGTTATTCAGCGAAATAAAAAACACAACGGAGACTTTACCCAGCAGGCTTGTCGAAGTTGAAGAGAGAACCTCTGAACTTGAAGATGGGCTGTTTGAAATAACACAAGCAGACAAAAAGAAAGAAAAAAGAATCAAGGACATTGAAGAAAATCTGAGAGAGATATCAGAGAACCTTAAGCGCTCAAACATCCGAGTCATGGGTATTACAGAAGGGGAGGAAAATGGAGGTTATGTTGAAAACATATTCAAAAAAATAGTGGTAGAAAACTTCCCAGGTATAGGAAAAGTCACAGATCTTCAGATCCAGGAAGCTCAACGATCTCCAAACGTATTCAACCCAAAAAGGCCTTCTCCAAGACATGTCATACTCAAATTGGCAAAACTCAGAGACAAAGAGAGAATCTTAAAAGCTGCAGGAGAGAAGTGTCAAATCACCTATAAGGGAGCCCCAATCATGCTAACATCAGACTTTTCATCACAAACCCTAAAAGCTAGAAAGGAATGGGATGATATTTTCAAAATACTAAAAGACAAAGATTGCCAGCCAAGAATACTCTACTCTGCAAGGCTATCCTTCCGAAATGAAGGGCAAATAGTATATTTCTCAGACAAACAAAAACTGCGGGAGTTCACTACCCCACAACCACCCTTACAAGAAATCCTCAAGGGAGTACTGGTTTTGGTTCCTGAAAAATAACTACCACTGCCATAAAAACCCAAGAAAAATCAATACCCACTAGTATAATAAAAATGGCATTCATGAAGAGAAAACAAGCAAACAAAAACGCTATCTACAACCTAAGGAACCAACAAACACAGAAACCAAACAGTAAATCAGAAAGCAAGGAACAAAAGACACCTAAGACAACCAAACAACCAATAAAATGCTAGGAATAAATCAACACCTTTCAATAGCAACTCTTAATGTAAAAGACTTAAATTCCCCAATCAAAAGACACAGACTGGCTGACTGGATCAAAAAGCAGCACCCAACTATATGCTGCCTACAAGAGACCCACCTCACCCATAAAGATTCACACAGACTAAGAGTGAAAGGATGGAAAAAGATTTACCACGCAAACAAAAACGAACAACGAGCTGGAGTAGCTATTCTTATATCTGACAAAATAGACTTTAAATTAAAAACCATAAAAAGGGACAATGAGGGACACTACTTAATGATAAAAGGACTGATCCATCAAGAAGACATAACAATCATAAATATGTTCGCACCCAATGTTGGAGCAGCCAGATTTATAAAACAAACTCTATTAGACCTAAAGAAGGAAATAGACACTAATACCATAATAGCAGGGGACCTGAACACCCCACTGTCAATATTAGACAGATCATCTAGTCAAAGAATCAATAGAGAAACACAAGATCTAAACAAGACTCTAGACCAATTGGAATTGGCAGATATCTACAGAACATTCCACCCAACAACCTCAGAATATTCATTCTTCTCATCAGCACATGGATCATTCTCCAGGATAGATCACATATTAGGTCACAAATCAAGTCTCAATAAATTCAAAAAAATTGGAATTATCCCATGTATCTTATCAGACCACAATGGATTAAAACTAGAAATTAATAACAAACGAAACTCTGGAAACTGTACAAACACATGGACATTAAACAACATTCTACTTACTGACATATGGGCCCAAGAAGAAATCAAGCAGTTAATCAAAACATTTATTGAAACTAATGAAAACAATGATACATCATACGAAAACCTGGTGGATACTGCAAAAGCACTATTGAGGGGGAAATTTATTGCATTAAATGCTCACTTCAAAAGAATAGAAAGATGGCAAACGAACAACCTAACACTTCACCTTAAAGAACTAGAAAAACAAGAACAATCCAAACCTAAAGTTAGCAGACGGAAAGAAATCATTAAGATCAGAGGAGAACTGAATGAAATTGAAAACCAAAAAACAATTCAAAAGATCAATGAATCAAAAAGTTGTTTTTTTGGAAAGATAAATAAAATTGACAAACCATTAGCATGGCTAACAAAATAAAGAAGAGAGAAGACTCAAATAACCAAAATTAGAAATGAAAAAGGCGATATTACAACTGATTCATCTGAAATACAAGGAATCATTCGAGACTACTATATACAACTATACGCCAACAAATTTGAAAATCTGGAGGAAATGGATAAATTTCTGGACACACACAAGCTCCCAAAACTGAACCATGAAGACGTAGAAAATTTGAACAGAACAATAACAATAAAGGCGATCGAAGCTGTTATCACAAGGCTCCCAACAAAGAAAAGCCCAGGACCAGATGAATTCACAGCAGAATTTTACCAAACATTCAAAGAGGAATTGACACCTATTCTTTACAAACTATTCCAAAAGATTGAAACAGATGCAAATCTCCCAAACTCATTCTATGAAGCGAACATCATCCTGATACCAAAACCAGGTAAAGATATAACCAAAAAAGAAAACTACAGGCCAATATCCTTGATGAATATAGATGCAAAAATCCTCACTAAAATACTAGTAAACAGAAAACAGCAACACATACGAAAAATTATTCATCACGATCAAGTGGGATTCATCCCAGGGATGCAAGGTTGGTTCAACATACACAAATCAATAAATGTGATACACCATATTAATAAACTCAAACACAAGGACCATATGATCATCTCTATAGATGCTGAAAAAGCATTTGATAAAGTTCAGCACTCATTCTTGATAAAGACCCTCTATAAGTTAGGTATAGAGGGAAAGTATCTCAACATAATTAAAGCCACATATGCCAAACACACTGCCAATATCATCCTGAATGGGGAAAAGCTGAAAGCTTTTCCTTTAAGAACAGGAACTAGACAAGGATGCCCACTCTCACCACTCCTATTCAACATAGTATTGGAAGTACTAGCCAGAGCAATCAGAGAAGAGAAGGAAATAAAGGGCATCCAGATTGGAAAAGATGAAGTCAAACTGTCCCTGTTTGCAGATGACATGATCCTATATATCGAACAGCCTAAAACCTCTACAAAAAAACTGCTGGAATGGATAATTGATTTCAGCACAGTAGCAGGATACAAAATCAACACACAAAAATCAGTAGCATTTCTTTTCTCCAATAGTGAACACGCAGAATGAGAAATCAAGAAAGCCTGTCCATTTACAATAGCCACCAAAAAAAAATAAAATACTTAGGAATTGAGTTAACCAAGGAGGTGAAAAATCTCTATAATGAGAACTACAAACCACTGCTGAGAGAAATTAGAGAGGATAAAAGAAGATGGAAAGATATCCCATGCTCTTGGATTGGAAGAATCAACATAGTGAAAATGTCCATACTACCCAAAGTGATATACAAATTCAATGCAATCCCCATCAAAATTCCAAAGACATTTTTCTCAGAAATGGAAAAAACTATCCAGACATTTATATGGAACAATAAAAGACCATGCATAGCCAAAGCAATGCTGAGCAAAAAAAATAAAGCTGGAGGCATAACACTACCTGACTTTAAGCTATACTACAAAGCTATAATAACCAAAACAGTATGGTACTGGCATAAAAACAGACACACTGACCAATGCAATAGAATAGAGAATCCAGAAATCAACCCACACACTTACTGCAATCTGATCTTTGACAAAGGCACCAAGCCTATTCACTTGGGAAGGGACTGCCTCTTCAGCAAATGGTGCTGGGATAACTGCATATCCATATGCAGGAGAATGAAACTAGATCCATACCTCTCACCGTATACTAAAATCAACTCAAAATGGATTAAGGATTTAAATATAGACCCTGAAACAATAAAACTTCTTAAAGAAAACATAGGAGAAACACTTCAGGAAATAGGACTGGACACAGACTTCATGAATACGACCCCAAAAGCACGGGCAACCAAAGGAAAAATAAACAAATGGGATTATATCAAACTAAAAAGCTTCTGCACAGCAAAGGAAACAATTAACAGAGTTAAAAGACAACCAACAGAGTGGGAGAAAATATTTGCAAAATATACATCTGACAAAGGATTAATATCCAGAATATATAAGGAACTCAAACAACTGTACAAGAAGAAAACAAGCAACCCAATTAAAAAATGGGCAAAAGAGCTAAGCAGGCATTTCTCTTTGGAAGATATACAAATGGCCAACAGACATATGAAAAAATGCTCAACATCACTCAGCATCCGGGAAATGCAAATCAAAACCACACTGAGATACCATCTCACCCCAGTTAGGATGGCTAAAATCCAAAAGACTGTGAATGATAAATGCTGGCGAGATTGCGGAGAAAAAGGAACTTTCATACATTGTTGGTGGGACTGCAAAATGGTGCAGCCTCTATGGAAAATGGTATGGAGGTTCCTCAAACAATTGCAGATAGATCTACCATACGACCCAGCTGTCCCACTGTTGGGAATATACTCAGAGGAATGGAAATCATCAAGTCGAAGGTATACCTGTTCCCCAATGTTCATCGCAGCACTCTTTACAAGAGCCAAGAGTTGGAACCAGCCCAAATGTCCATCATCAGATGAGTGGATACGGAAAATGTGGTACATCTACACAATGGAATATTACTCAGGTATAAAAACAAATGAAAGACTGCCATTTGCAACAACATGGATGGACCTTGAGAGAATTATATTAAGTGAAACAAGTCAGGCACAGAAAGAGAAATACCACATGTTCTCACTTACTGGTGGGAGCTAAAAATTAATATATAATTGCACACACACACACACAAACACACATACACACACAAACACACGCACACACAAAACCGGGGGGGGGGTGGAAGAAGATATAACAACCACAATTACTTGAAGTTGATACGAAAAGCAAACAGAAAGGACATTATTGGGGGGGAGGGGGGAGGGAGAAGGGAGGGAGGTTTTGGTGATGTGGAGCAATAATCAGCCACAATGTATATCAACAAAATAAAATTAAAAAAAAAAAAGTTATAGATATACATGGTCGTGGGGCCACATTTTTGAAGCTTGGCTAAATGTCAGCGTTGTGTCCTTTATCAGTAATAGATACAAATTTTGTCTAGTCCCTGTTATTTAAACTCCTGAACTGTCATTCAGTTTACCCACAATTTTAATGGAATTTTTGAATTTAATAATGGTTGATAATCACTTTAAATATTTGTGCAATCTGTCTATAATTAAAATTCCGTGATTCACTTACTATTATCTATTTTTTAGAATTGGAGATATTCCACTGGATTCTAAATATCACATACCCCTGGATCTCAAAACAGCCTTTTCTAAATCAGCACAAGAATTTTTTTTGTCCTAGCACTGTTAATTTTAATAATTCTCTGAAATATATGATTGAACCAGAATTGATTGTTTATGCTTGCATTACAAAATCTACTAATAAAGATATAAAATTGTGAAGTTTCAGCTTAAATTCTAGGCCTATTCTGTTCTATACTATACGGAAGAATTCGTCCGTAATCCTAATATTATATTGCTAATTCACATAAGCATATTTATAGTTACTTTAGAAAATGTGTAGACTGCAATGTGTACTATAGACATAACAAGTCATGTTAAGTAGCCTTTTGATTAATACACGGACGCTGAGAGAGATGAAAGCTTTATCATTTGGACCTAGTAGTATGTTCACTCGGAGTAAGGGTTGGGCTGTGTGGATGGATAGACTGCTTTCTTGGGCTTCTGTGCAAACCTGGCACCATTTCCACTTTGTGAAAGTTGTTTAAAAGCTACTATGTAGAAGCTTAGTTCAAGAAAATGGGGAATTTAGCTTTCTTATCTGACCAAGATTTATTTCAGAACTTTCAAGTTTCAAATATGCTCATAACTATTTTGAGAATTGGCAAAGCAATTAAAATGCTGTTGTGGTAATAACTGTTTGGTACATTAAACAATAAGGCTTTACTATCAGATATAGATATTTTATTTTTACCTTGTAATTTTTAAGATATGAAATGAGAATGTGAGGACAACCCTGAAAAAAGAAAAACAGTTGCTTTCCTGGAAGGGAAAAACTTGTAGTTCAAGATAATGCAATACGTAATAAAAGAAAAACCAAAACCCTCGAGGCTGGAACAAAACCACGTAGTTATTTTCCAAAGTACTTTTTGGATTTGATCTAGGATTTGATTTTATCTTGGAAGTGGTTGTTTTATTTCTTAACTTCCACTTCCTGGCCTATTTGAAACATCCCGGTTTCAAATTTTTAAATTTTATAATTTAGCACATCCAGAAAAGAATGGCTTCTGGGGTTGGCTCCTATTGAACAACCTCAGTAGAAACGGCTATATAAATATCATTGTTAATATTAATAATTAGAGATGGCAACAAAATACTTTTATGCATATTTAATTCTCTACTTGGATAACAGAGTATAGTGGATAATTTAGAAAGCTATCAAAATGTCGTAAGTTTGTTGGTATAGATACTACTAGGCAAGAAAGAAAGCACAAGTTAAACAGAAGATATTTATATGGTCAGCTCTTGATTATTCTGACATCTTGTTTCCCAAATTTTCTTCTCGCCTTTCGGCTATTTCCACGAGGAAAACAAAGTTTTGGGTGTTTTCTCTCCTACCCCCTTTTCCAGAAGAGATGTGAACCAGAATTAAGGAGCCAGTTTTCCTAGGAGTATGTGGCTCTGCCCATTGAGAAGGAGCGAAAAGCAGAAGGCAAGTGGGGGTTCCACTCACTTTACTAGTGCCCTGTGTTCTGGAGATGTCAGTCTTTCTCACATCCAAACATAAGTACAAGGACACATTTCAAAATTAATCTGGGAATTGTTCACCATTAAAAAACTTATGGATAGGGCCGAGCCCGTGGCGCACTCGGGAGGGTGCTGCGCTGGGAGCGCAGCGACGCTCCCAGCGGCCGCGGGTTCGGATCCTATATAGGAGTGGCCGGTGCACTCACTGGCTGAGTGCCGGTCACGAAAAAGAAAAAAAAAAAATTAAAAATTAAAAACTTATGGATAATTGAGAGTTGACTGTATTAGGAAAGGGCCATGTTTCAGTTAGTGCTATGAGTTCTTTTTTCTATTAACGTCGAAGCAGCGCTCTCTTAGTAGCCTGAACACCTCTGAAAGCAACCCATCACCAGCGGTTTTAATATTAACCTTCCATATTATTGTGCGCACATACGCTTTTTAAGGCTGTTCATACCTTGCAAAATTCACTTACTGTGCTATTCTTTTAAATCTGTCTATTTTAAAGTTTTAACCACAATATCGACTCTTCTGTAATTTCCTAGAATTATATTGTTTTCTTACAGACACCTCAAGTTGCTTTTCTGTATAATACTTTAGGAAAACATTGCCTTGTAAAGTAAACCTGATTTTTTTTTTTCTTTTGTAACAGAATGAATCTGCTATTTTGGAATCTGGAATATGCCTCCCACTCCCCCAATTCTCCACAGATTGTGGAAATCTGATGTAAATAACAAGACGTGAGCTAAAAAGCCAAACAAAAATCCATATTTTCAAAATGTGAAATATTTGTATTGAATGTTTACTCTGTGCTAGGAAATAAGCAATTTATGTCCATTATCCCATTGAAACTTTACAGAACTTCATGGAGAGCAGGTAAATATTATCCACAATATATGCTAATGGTGACCAATCATGATAACTCCCAGAATTCTTTGTAATAAGGACTTTTTTGTTGGCCACATTTGGTTTATATCAAATAAAATTATATTCCCTCACAAATAGCACTTATTTCACACAAAGAAACAGTCTTTGCGTGCAGTTTACACATGCCATGTAAGACAGAATTTGGCTGCAGTTCTAACTGCAGGTCAGGCATCGAAGGAGGCCTCCTTAGGGGCACTGGGGTACTTGGGGGCACTTGGTTGCCACTTGGTCACCAAAGCTCGGGGTGCAAGCCTCAGTGTGGCTAGTCCAGGAGCTCACTTTTTAAAATTTAGCACATCCAGAAAAGAACGGCTTCTGGGTTTGGCTTCTATTGAACAACCTCAGTAGGGACCACTAAATAAATATCATTGTTAACATTAATAATTAGAGCTCAACAGCTACCTTACTGCTTTCTCTACATCACCTTCACAGCAACCCTATGAGGGAGATTTCAGCGTCCTCATTTCACAAATGAGAAAAGAGCTCAAAAGTAGACATTTTTGCCCACAACGGCACCTATTGTCAGATGGGAGCGTCAGGATTTGAACCCAGTCACTCTGGCTCTGGAGTCCACACTCTTGGCCCTTTGCCTGCATTGCTCCGTTCTTGTCCCTCCCCTGGCAAGCACCTTCCCACAGTCTGGTGGCTCATCTCCTCACCCAGTGCGCCTCCTCCCCAGACAGTGTTGGAGAAACACTGACAGGCTTCCCTCCTCTCCCCCTTTTCTGTGCTCCACAAAGACACCGCCCCAAGCACGCACACGCCCTGTTCCTGTAAATACTTCAATGCTTTCATTAAGCCACTGTTTCTCCCATGTTGAAATCACATCTTGACTAGCATTCGAGTCTAGCTCTTTCTGTCTTCACAAAACATAACTTGTCTTTTAAAGTGACTCCTGTAGACAGCTAATCTCATCTACTGTGTATGCATTCCACTAATTTAACTCTATGTAATTGTATTCCCAAGTTCTGTAAGGCATTTCATTGTAGCCTCTTACAAATGCTGTCCACACACGCTTTTATTCTGCAATGACCTTTAATTTAACATCTCATCCTCATTAAAGTTAAGGCACTGGGAATCGGCAATGCCTTTAACCCTTGGTGTCTCACCCTGGTTCTTTGCTAAGACAGGATCTTGGGACTCAGTTTCGCAGTAGAGTTCCAGGAGAAGCAGTTAGTGGTCAGACAGAATTAATTTTTCAGAAAATATGAGAAGTGGATGGAAATATCAGTGAAAAGCAAGGCAAAGTAAATACGGCAACGTATTAGTGGTGTTTTTCTGTCTTGCTTTTTTGAATTTTCTGGTTCTCTAAAATGAGTCTATATTACTTTTATAATCAGAAACAACCCAGGAAGTTATTTTCAAAATGGTGAGCCCTAGGACAGTGAATGTAGGTGGGGCCTGATTTTGCTGGGTCTGTGGTGAAAGTGGAGGGCTTTTTTGTCCAGGCAGTGTTCACACTTGCTTGTGCATCTGCAGGAAAAGACTAAAGGCTGGGCTGGGGAGTGTGTTATCCGGCTTCCACTGAGGAGTGACCCCATTCCAGGGGCCCCAACCATGGCTGGAAAGTTCGTGGGCTTGGTGGGCTGGATAAAGAGGAGAGGATTTGCTTGTCCCTGACTTTCTCTGTTTTCAACCTGAAGCTCTGTAGGTGAATCTGGACAAGGGAGATCAGAAAACTCGGGCCCGTGGGAGACATCTTAGCCCTGTGTGACACTGAGCCTGTCACCTGGTGTAAAAGCCCAGATGATTTCTCCCGGGACAGAGATCTGAAGCATCACTGCAAGACGATGACAATGCATGCAGCATCATGGATTAGTGGAACATCACAACATCTGATCCTACGGTATACAGAGTGTTTTCCCAGATGGCTGCTTTTCTGCCATATCCAGCAACTCTGTGTGGTGGGTGGGGCAGGACTAATCTTGAGTGTACAGTGGGAGCAGCCAAGAGTTAAGTCAAATCTAAAGGTCACCCAGCCGGTAAGTAGCAGGGCCAGAGCTCCAAACTTGTGCTGATTCCAGACCCAACCTGTGTTATTCTCTTTCTCGGTGATTCTAACCCTGCCTTGCTTCTGCTTTTGCATCCTGTTTTCTCTCCTCCCCACAGCTGAGACCCCCAGGCCCCCCCAGACAGAGACCAGTCCTGGCTTTATGTGGGGGCAGGAAGGAAACCTCAGCCCAGCCCTCTCGGGATCACCCACCTTTTGCCCACCTGGCTTGACCTGGACCCAGGTCTGGTCCATGACCCAGATGCTGTCTCGTGCTCAGGTGTGACCCCAGGATCTACAGAATCATTTTGGAAACTTAGCACATTCAGAATCAGCTGCTTCTGTGTCCTCCCCTTCCCATCCACTTTGGGGTTGGGGCCCTTGATTCCAACTGGCTTCTTTCATCAGCTCTTGCATGTCCTCAGTGTCTCCCACCTTGGACTTGCTTCCTGGAGCCAGTCTCCTCCAGAGGTTGCATAGACCCTAACTGTATGATTACAAACCCTGGTCATCTGATGGCTGCCTCAACCAGGGCCCTATGCAGTCATCAAAGGGATAAGCTTCTGTGCTTCTACCTGATCCAGGCATAACTGTATCGTTCACTCACTGTGGTGTAACTATCTGTTTATGTGCTTCACCTGTTAGACTATGAACTCCCTGAAGATCAGAACTGGATCTTACTCATCCTTCTATTCCCAGTGCTCTGCAGCCAGAAAATGGTCAACAAACATTTGCTAAGTATTTTGGATTGAATTGTTTCCCCCCAAATGTTTAAAGTGTTGGAGGTTTGATCCCCACTGTGACAGTGTTAACAAGGTTGGAAATCCTATTATGATAATTGAAAGGAAGGTCCTTGAAGAGGTGATTGAATTGATTGTTTAATGGTGGTCATGAGTGTGGTTCTGAGGATTTTAAAAGGAGAGGGTGTGAGGGGTTCTCTCTCTCTCTCTCTCTCTCTCTCTTTGTCTCTCTCTCTGTCTGCTTTACCATTTTCTGCCATATGAGATCCCTTTAAAACCACCACCCAAGAAGACCCTCACCCGATGTGTTCCCTGGACTTAGGACTTCCCTGCCTCTCAAACTGAAAGCAATAAATTCCATTTTCTTAATGAATTACCCAGTTCCAGGTATTTTGTTATAAGCAATAGAAATGGACTAAAATAGAAAACTGGTACCAGAGAAGTGGGGTGTGGCATACAACAAATACTTGAAAATGTGGAAGTGGTGTTGGAACTGGATGTTGAGGAGAGGCTAGAAGAATTTGAAGGAGGAGGCTAGAAAAAGCCTAATTGCTGGTGGTAGTTTAAAAGACAACAAAACCAGGGAAAATTTGGGACTTCCTAAAGACTGGTTAAATGGGGGTGAGCAGAATGCTGATAGAAATATGGACAGTAAAGGCCATATTGAGGGGATTTCAGATGTAAATGAGAAGGTATTTATTGGAAACTGGGGCAAAGATCACCCTTGCTATGAACTGGCAAAGAACTTGGCTGCATTCTGTTCATGGTCAAAAGTTTTATGGAATGGGGAACTTAAAGATGCCAAAGCAGGGTATTTGGCAGAAGATCAGTAAGGCACACTGGCTACTTGCAACAGCCTAGGCTGAGCTATGGCAGCAAAGGCATGAAGTAAAGCCTGAATTTAAAAGTAAAGCAGAGAGTAAAGATTTGAAAAATTTGCATCCTGGCCATGTGGTAGAGAAGCAGAGATCAATTTCAGAAGAAAAATGCAATGGCTAAGAAGATCTTAGCACAAAAGAAAGGGATTATCAGGAGAAGAGGGAAAAGGCCCTGAAGGTATTGCAGAAACCTTTGGGGCCAACACTTCCATTTCAGGCCCAAAGGCCTAGGGAGACAGAATGGTTGTGGGGAAGATGCCTGAGTTGGCCCCTCTATGTGCTTGCTCTCTAGGGCCAGCTTGGGATGCTGCTCTCAACACCAGCATCCCAGCCATGGCTCAACTGGCCCCAGATGTGGCTGGACCCACAGCTTCGGAAAATACTTTGGAAGCCTTGGTGGCATCCTCTTGGTGTTAGGTCTGCAGGCATGCAGAATGGCAGGGCTGTGAAGGTTTGGGAGCCTCCTCCCTGATTTCAAAAGATGTATGGAAAATCCTGGGGGCCCAGGAAGATATCTGTTGAAGGGGTCGATTCACCACAGTAGTCTTTGCTAGAGCAATGACAAGAGGAAATGTGGGGTAGGAATTGCAGCAGAAAAACCCCATCAAGGCCATGACTAGTGGAGTTGTGGGAGCGAAACCACCAGGGAGACCCCAGCATGTAGAGCTACCAGCATGCAACACTAGCATGGGAGGGCTGAAGCATGGCCTAAGACCAGGAAAGCCACAGGACTTGAGCTGAGGACTTGGGAGCCCAAACCCCAAACCAGAGCACAGGAGAAATTCAACATGGAGTCAAGGCACATAATTCACCAGCTTTTAGATTTAATGTCTGCCTGCTGGGTTTTGGACTTGTTTAGGACTTATTACCCCTTTCTTTTGGCCCATTTCCCCCATTTTGATTGTGAATATGTACCCTATATTTGTCGCTCCATTGTATTTTGGAAGTAGATAAGTTGTTTCGATTTCAAAGATGGGACCTGGAGACTTTGGGCTTTGGAGTTGAAACAAGTTAAGACTTTGGGGATGGAATGAATGTATTTGTATGTGAAAAGGACATGAGTGTTGGGGGCCCATGAGTGGAATATCATGGATTGGATTGTGTCTCTCCAAAAGTTTAATGTGTTGGAGGCTTGATCCACACTGTGATAGTGTTAAGAGGGTGGAAATCCAATTATGCTAATTGAAAGGTGGGGCCTTGAAGAGGTGATTGAGTTGATGATTTAATGGTGGTTGTAGGTATGGTTCTGAGGGCTTTAAAAGGTGAGGGCATGAAGAAATCTCTCTCTCTGCTCTTCCATTTCTGCCATGTGAGACCCCTGGGACACTGTTGCCACCACCAAGACCTTCACCAGGTGTGTTCCCTGGACTTTGGACTTCCCAGCCTCCGAAACTGTAAACAATAAATTTTGTTTGCTAACAAGTCACCCAGTTCCAGGTGTTTTGTTATAAGCAACTGTTGAGTATAGGTGTAACAGCAGGCAGCAAATTGCTCTCCTGGCCTAGTGTGAAATCACTGGCATTTGTCTTCCTATTTTCAAGAATTCAAACTCTGCAAAGATTCTTTGTGATCTCTGGCATGTTTGTCATATACCTCAGTGAAAATATCAATTTCATTTTACTTAATGCATTTTTGAGGAAAATTATTTTTAAAATGTCCTAAACCCTAAGTACCAATTCCTTTAAGAAATCAGTAAAATTTACCAAATGAGTGGGCCTTGTGGTTAAAAGAGTATTTCTGTTGGCACCTGAGCATGTTGCAGGGCAGAGGCCTTCATTAGGCTGCCTGAGGCCTGCTGGGAGGGGCAGGGCCTGCTTCCCATTGGCCACTGACACTGCAGAGTTTGGTGGGTAAGAGCCTGTGCTCTGGCTAAGCGCAAACTGGAGCTTCAACAATTGCTAGCAGCCCAATATTAGGAAAGTTACCTATTCTCTCTGAGCTGGGTGGTTTTGGGTAACATGGGGATAACGAGAGCAGCTACACCACACAAAGTGGTTGAGAAGATTAAGGAAGATAAAGTATGCAGAGCACGCAGTGGATGCCCAGGATGCCGTAAGTTCTCACTGCGTGCTATTAACCGGAGGGCACAAGAGGGCCTACAGGTACTGCACACAGAACCAGCCTCCAATAAATATAATTACATGGTCCGGGTCCTAATGTGGTCGCAGAAACAGAGAGAAGGAGGCACGACAGCACAGTGCACAGGCAAAACCGGGTGATGGAAGAGGTTGGGGAGGCTGCAGAAGGTGGGTATGGGAGACTGAGACGGGAGACTGCATGCAACTGAGGGCAACCTGAGGAAACGACCTGTCTGTCCTGCTCACCAGTGCCCAGCACTGTGGCACACACAGAGGGGCTGTGAAATAATTATGTGCTGATCAAACGGCTGTAGGGATGGGAAAGGCGAGCAAGAAGGCTTTCTCCTTCTTACATATTCACTGGAGTTTTCATAGATCCTCTGCAACTCAATAAGAGGAACACAGGGGAGGGCTTCTGACAGACTTGGGCTCAATCTGGATTCTGTCCACAACTAGCTGAGTGGCTCTAGGCAAGTTATTTAGCTTCTTTCCATCTTAGTTTCTTTATCTGTAAAGCTCTACTTTGCAGAAATTGTTGTGAGAATTAGAGATAATGTAGAGGCCTGGTGCCTATTTGATGTTCAATAAATATCAACAGTTACTGAAATTGTTTAATTTGTACTCCCAGAGAGAAGTGCCCTGTACAAAGAACAATGGGCTGAGAATCAGGAAACCTGAGTTCTAATCCAGTCAGCCGATCCCTGTACAACCTGAGCAGGTCGCATCTCTCCTCTGATTCTGTGTTCCAATTCAGCAAAGGGTAATGCCACCTTGGCCACCACTCTACTATCCAGGGAAGATGTTAAGAGCCATGAAATAATAGGCAATTAGGGTATGAAAGTTTCAAGTAAAATCGTCATTTTTACTAAAACTAGTCATGGCTTTTATTGCATAATCAGAAGCAAACTAGGCCTACCGATGAGGGGCACTGTCACAGACTCATGACGGCCCTGAGTTGTCATGAAATAATAGATTCTGTGTACAGGTGCCATGCAGAGAAATTGATCTGCCACATCAGTGCACAAAATAAAAGCGGGAGCCACAAAATGTGAACATAATCTCAGTTTGGCAAATCCATAAACATAAAACACCTTTCCCAGTATTCCCAGATCATCTAGCCCCAAAGCATAGAATTGATTAGGATTGATTTTCCAACTGAAAGAGAAGGAAAAACGCATTTGATGCTATCTCCAAAAGCAAATTTCTTTCTTCCTGTGTAATGAAGTCCAGTGATAATAGCTGAAAATTAAACTGCAGCTGAACATTAGGGGGAGAAACTGTCACAGCCCTGGAAATGTCCTTGTAACACTCAGCATTAAAGTAAACCCAGTGGAAAATGAGGTCCTGATGATCTACAAGAGCCCCAGGGAGAGGAACGTTGGGCTAACACAGTGCTCCAGTACATTTCAAAGCTCAGTAACTCACAGATGTGGTGGAAGTGAAAGCTGTAATTACATCCGCTTGAAGGAAGAAAACAAACCAGGGCTTTCAGGAACCCCAGGCCTTTTAACTAGCACATTAGGCTTCAATACAGAAACCACCATGATCCACTGCCACCCTGAAGGCCCCGCTCCCAATAATAGGGATTATACTAATAGTAGGGATTCTAGATATGAAGCCTTCAGAAGGCTGATCTGGGTTTGTTCATTTCATATTCTGTACAATAAATAAGGTCCTGAAATCAAAATCCTAACATTTCCTCTCCTAATGGTCTTCGCACACTAACACAGCAGATGGCTAAACCTAGTTTGTGAGAGACATGGGACTCTTTGTATAATTCTGCAGCATGATCATCTGTCTTTTGTGTATTGGGAGGCTTCTATGGGCATTTCTGTAATTTGCTGCTGGACATGGAGGTAGAGGTGGAGTGGTATGAGTGGCACCGGCACCATTTTTCCTGCCTTCCCTTGACCTCACTTTCAAATCCTTCCCTATGTCTCTTATAGGTCTTAGCCAGACAGTTGCCACCACCTAAGCTTTTTCAAACCGGAGGTCTGTAATATTTAAGCTTTTGCCTAAAATGAAACCTTGGCTTCAGAGATAAGAACAAAGCCATACCTCCTTCCCCTCTGCAAGTGGAAAACACCTTTCCTGAAATTCCCACCCACAACACAGTTTGTCCTCAGGCTGAACCTGACCTCTCATACCCTCACATTTTCTCATGCCTCAAAAATCTCAAAAGCTGACAGCTAATAATGAATTAGGTAATAAAATAATAAAACAGACAGACAAGTTGCTAAGCTGCCTGGAGATGGGAGGAAAAAATCTGGCAGAACCTCTCTGGAGGAGATTTCATTTACAGTAGAAATCAAGGCTCTAGAATGACCATCTCTAAGGGAATTGAGTGCTTGAGGTTGTAGACAGATACTGTGAAAGGTTAATTGAAAGATAGCCATAAAAACCCACCACCTTCAATACCACAATTAAAATGAAACAACACAGCGACCTTTTCATAGCAGTAGGGGGAAAATGCTGGTTTAAGTCTTCAAAGATGTGAAAAGAAGGAACAAAAACCACTACCACCACCCTGCACCAGCTAACATTTGATGTGCATGTAATTACCATGTGCCAGTGTCCCTTACAAGCACTTTGCATGTATTATCTCATTTAATCATCACAACAACCCTGTAAAGTAGGCACTTTTGTTATCGTTGTTTTACAGTTGAAGAAACTAAGGTCCTGGGGTTCAGTGATGTGCCAGGGGTCACTGTGGTTGGTGACAGAATCCAGATCTGAATGGGCAGTCCAGTTCCAGAGATTTCTTTCACCTGCCATGCTCTTGGTTTCAGTCTGAAGAAGCCTGACAGAAAGTCATTTTCAAGGGACCTGAAATGTTGTGTCAGGAGCAGAGTAGGACCTGTCTGGGGTCCCTATGCCTAAAGCATGCTCTTGAAACACTGATAGCCTCTGACCTCCTTCTGGGATCTTTTATTTTATTTTATTTTATTTTATTTTATTTTTTCGTGACCGGCGCTCAGCCAGGGAGTGCACCGGTCATTCTTATATAGGATCCGAACCCGCGGCGGGAGCGTCGCCGCGCTGCTAGCGCAGCACGCTACCGAGTGTGCCACGGGCTCAGCCCCTTCTGGGATCTTTTATGATTCTGCTTTCTTTAACTTTAAAACTCATGCCATCAGGCCTGTGAAGTATAAACAAAAGGCCCAGGAGAGAGAGTGAGCGGCAGCAGACAGAAATAAACTACAGCTAGTAGTGTCCGAGTCAAAAATGACTGGAAGTCTGGACCAAAGCCCAGTGAGCGGCAACTCCACTAAGAACTAAGCTAAGTGCTGCAGTGAGAGAACTCACCTATGATGTAGTGACAATTTTGTGTACCCACCAGGAGCTCTTGAATGCTTCTGCCATCACAGAAAAAACTCTGAACTTGGCTCTGACACTAAATAGTTGTATTGATATCCTTGATGTCAGTCCTCTTATCCATAAAACAAAGAAAGTATCTGCATAGCCAGCCTCACATGTCTCTAGTGAAAGGAGCTAGCTACTTTTGTGTTGAATGCATACATTAGCCCGATGAAGTATAATTTATTGCCTTTAATTTACGTGTGAAGAAACTGAGGTTCAGATATGTTAAAATGCAGTTTATAAGCGACAGGGTGGTTCCTTATAATAGGACTGACCCTAAAGCCCAAGGTACCATTTTTGTAACAAACATAAGGTTCTATAAATGTGTAAGGTATTATGAGCTTCCCATGGACAATATGAGCTGCCTAGTCTCTTGGGAGGCTGCTATTACATCTGCCTGAGCACCCTACCTACCAAGACTCTTTGTGCTGCCATCTGTAAGGTTCACACCACATAAATGCTATGTCATCTCATAAGGGAACACAAGTCTTTTTTCTTGTTTGGTTTTGTGCATCCATTTTGTTTCTTCACAAAAAGAAATGTCCCCAAATTAGTTTAAAGTCTCTAAATCCCATACCCTATCCCTGCACACACTTGGCTCTTGACTCCTTGCCTAACCTGCTTTGAAAGGCAACAGCCTGGGGAAAATCTGGTGGCAAAAGCTGATGATCTCATCATGATTTAAAATATGGATTTTTTAAAAAAAAACTGATTAGGCAACTTCAGAGTTTAATTTGAGTTTTCAGATAACTAATGTAGTTCCTTGGAAAAATTAATTAAAACCTGCCTATCATCTGGACAGGGATTATTATTATTAGAAGTGCTTGGCCATTTTAGTGTAACTGCTTCACAGGCATGGGAAGCACAAATTCCCAAATGGATTAAAAAATATTTGCTGGATGTTGCCACCCCCGACGTACTGGAGGCATTATTTAGGGTCATCATTTTCCAGAGATGTCAGGATAGAGATGAGGAGCATTATAAACAGAAATGAACATGATAGTACTGGGAGATGAGATGGATGACTGTGAGCCTGCGACCCCTGATCTTCTTCCTTCCTGAGGGTATTGTCCTATGCGAAGTTGGAGTCTTGCCACATGGTATACTGTGGCCATTTCATAATTGACTTTTCTTTCTGTCAGGAAAAGAAGACCTAAGAAAAACCCCAAAACATTTATTTTTATGGGAAGCAGAGTTACAAAGAAAGTTTCTGAGTGAGGTGGCAATTTCTACTGCTAGTCAGAAACCATTTGTCTTATCATTGGCCAAGTGTTTGGCCTTATTAAAAAAAAATCAGAACAGCAGCTTTCATTTCATATATGTAATTAAGGCTTACCACCCTTTGATTGTCTAACTGATTATTGCATACTTAGGAAGAAAGTCAAACAATTACCTTGATGAATCCTGCTGTGGGGCAGCAACTATGACAAAGCACTCCTCTGAGGAGCAGTGTCTTTAACGAATTTTCTATCAGAGCCATGATTGCTCAAACATTTTCAGTTCTAGTATTCCTGTCCATCTTAACTAGACAGAGCTAATAAAGATGGCCTGATAACCAGAGGAATACAGAATCAACTGGAAGAGCACTTAACCCTGAAGTTAGCAAAACTCGATACAAGTTAACAATGTAATTACAAACCAAAGGAAAAAGAGCACTGATGTATGTGGTTGTCCTGTAGTTATTTTAGGGAAATTTGCTATCAGAAAGAGAGAAAATCTTTTGGATGATTTTTCTCTGTAGTTCCAGATTTGGGAGGAGAAAGGCAGAAAATTATGTGGAATGAGATACAAACTCAGTGAAATTAATATATTAAACTATTGTTCTCTGTACCTAAAAACGAAACTAGAGATTTTCAGATATTGCCATTATATAGTAATAGTACTGGACTAGACTAGCTTTCCCATAACAAGTAAATATAAAATTGGCCAAAATATATAGAGCACCTCTTTTCGAACTCTGGACAAAAGGCAGAGCAGGATCATGATCTTTGAAAGAAGGCGAGCACACAAATTGAGTCCATGATTTCCCTGGAATTCTGGAAGGATTATTGGACTTCAGCACGGTGAGGGAGAGCCCAAGTAGAGCACAGAAGTCTTGATGAACTGAGGAATTAGACATAGAATTTTGGGGCTGGGCAGGGGGTAGAATGTGAAGAGGAGAAAGCTGACTTGAGAAGGAGGTCTAGATATCTATGTAGGGGTCTCCTTACATTTTTTGGCTAATATTCACCTACACATAGGCAAGTAAGACTCCAGAGGCCTTGCAGAGAACAGCTACTGGGAAGCTATGAGGTAGATGGAGATTCTAGAGGTTATGAAGTGCTGGAAGACAAGGGAATGCTATCCAGGCAAAGTAGAAAGACTTTAATAAACACCCTGTTATTAAATTAGATCTCCAAAAGCCATGTATTAGCGACAGAGATACTCTAAATCTGCCCTAACAAAGCTTCCAAATAAGCTTCAAGAATATGTAGCTGATTTAACATTAACTAATAGCCTGTCAAGACAAAACTCAAAAGACTCTAAAGGAAGATAACAAAATCCAGATGCTCACAAACATAGCATCTACAATGTCAAACACACAATCAAAAGTTTCTAGATATGTGGAGCAGAAAAATGTGACCCATAACCAGGAAAATAGTCAATGGAAACATACTCAGAGATGATAGAGATGGTGGAGTTAGCAGACAAGGAAACTAAGCATCTACTTTATAAATATGTTTAAGGTTTTAAAGGAAAGGATGGAACTAACAAATGAATAAATGGAAAACCTCAGTAGAAAAATGGAAACTATAAAACAGATCTAAATGATGGGAGGGTAGTAAGTGAACCTATAGCATTGCAAGGTATCTATATTTTATGTTAAGTAGTAAAATATCAACTTGAATTAGACTGTGATATAGTAAAGATGCATTCTGTAATCCCTAGAGCTACCACTAAAAAAAAAAAAAAAAAAAAAGTAAAGACATATAGCTAAAAGAACAATAGAAGAATCAAAACAAATATTCAAAAATATACAAATAACCCCAAAGAACACAGGCAACAGAGGAGCAAAATACAAATTCAAAAGAAATAATACCAACATACAAGAGAAGAGAAAGAGAGAAGGAATAAAGGCAGCAAAATGGGAGACTTAAATGTAATCATTACATCAAATTTAAACAGATTAAACTCTCCATTTGAAAGGCAAACATTATCAGACTGAATTTTAAAAGCAAGACATAATTATAAGTTGTTTTCAAGAGATCCACTTTAAATACAAAGACAAAATAGGTTGGAAACTAAAAGATAGAAAAAGAGATATATAATGAAAACACTAATCATAAGAAAGCTTGATTGGCTATATGAAGAGATAATATTCTTTGACATAAGGAGTATTACTAGAGAGTAAGAGGAACATTTCATAAAGGTAAATAGGTTAGTAGGCCAGGAAGATATAATAATAACGAATATATATGTGCCTAATAGCAGATCTCAAAGTACACAAAGAAATGACAGAGCTAAGGGAGGAGACAGACAAATTAACAATCACTGTTGAAGATTTATATCACTGTCTCTCAGTAGTTGATAAGTAGACAGAAAAAATTAGTACACATACAGATCTGAATGACATTAACAACTGCCTTGACTTCACTGATATTTATAGGAATTACACACAACAGCTGCAGATTACACTTATTATTCGAGTACACAAATCATGTTCACTTAGATAGACCATATGATTGGTCATAAAAAAGTCTCAGTGCCAAGCCAGTGAAGGAGCTGGCCATGTGCCAGCCCCTCTCCTACACCTCCGCCTCTGTTTCCCTCCCCTTCCCCTCTCCCCCTCCCACTGCTCTGCAGCACCTTTGAATGTAAAGAAATATATAATAATAATAATAAATACATTTTTAAAAAATCTCAGTGACTTATTGAAGATTGATATCTTACAGGATATGCTACCGGTCCACAACAGACCTAGGTCAGAAATTCATTACGTTGAAATATCTAAAGAAGCATTCAATATTTGGAAATTAAACAATATGCTTTTTTTGTGGCTGGCCGGTTTGGGGATCTGAACCCTTGACCTTGGTGTTATCAGCACTGTACTCTAACCAAGTGACCTAACTGACCAGCCCTAAAATAATTTACTTCTAAAAAAATGACAGGTGCAAGAAGAAATAAGGCAAATTAAAAAACATTTCAAGGAGAATGATAGTGAAAATATAACATATCAAAACTTGTGGGATGTAGCTAAAGCAGTGCTTGAACGAAAATTTATAGCTTTAAATTCTTATGTAAGAAGAAAAAGTTAACATCACTGATCTAAGTTTGCACCATGAGAAGCTAGGCAATGAAAAGTGAATTAAACCATAAGTAGAAGGAAGACAAAAACTCACTGGGTGATCTTGACAACAGACTTGATTTGTCCTGTATGAACATGGTATTGGTTATGTTTAAAAAAGAGTGAGAAATGTCCTTTGGTTAAAGACAAAGGAAAGGAAGAGTACATGAAGATGAAATTTGTGCTGCTGGTTCATCAAAAGCCTTGACTGTCAACCCCAAACTATTTATAGAGCACTCTGTTACCAACAGGGACCCACTGAAGTTTTCTAAGCACTCGAGTAGGTGGAGGATGAACTGAAACCCCAGAAGCAGAGGCAGCAGGGTCAGTGAGGACAGTAGAAGGACATATCTGCAGGGGAATGACTATTATTGAAATGTGGAGGAGGAGAAGGTCGGCACTGTTGAGGAAGGCCTCTCAGAGCTAAAAGAGAAAGGCAGAGAGAGGCCACTTGAATTAAATAATTTCTTTCTTCCAAACATCATGAAGAAACTTACTATCTGTGCAAATTCATTTTCTCTCATACATTGCTGTGAAGTTGCCGGGGACAAATATGAACTGCTGCTCCATGTTAGTTTCATAAATAAGGTAACCTTAACTGACTCAGTGAATAAAAGGAAAAGTTAAGTGACTTAACCGCATAGAATGGGGTCTGTCCTTCAAGGATGTGCTATCTGTGGAATAGAATCTATTAAAAATAGATATTTCACTGCAAAGTCCGGGACCCAAAACTTTTACTTACCCATGTCATGAAAGAAGAGCTGATATAAATCGTAACTAGTACTCCCCTTGGATATTTGTTGAAAAAACCCAAACCACGAAATTCCTAACGCAGTGACTTTTGTCAAACTGACAGACTGCACTAGGCACCAGCCCACCTTACATCTTCATCTCCTCTTTCTCTCCTTCTACTTTAATCAATGGAGATTTCTCACTGTTTCCTGAACATACCCAATGCAACATTCTGATATCATATGGAGGACGGGCATGAGCTTTCAGGGGGAGCACAATAATTGATTTGGGACAGTGGTTCAGACAGAAGGCTATCCTCTGCAGTAAAAGTGTAACTGATACTGCAGCTCACACTCTGCAATGCTCTGCTGTTTGGATTCCATGACCTTTACAAATAGGTGATAATTTAGCCCAGCACAATTTGCAATGGACTACTGAGTTGTTTTAATGCACAAAAATAGTCTTCTAGTTGCTCTGCCACACATACTGAAGAGAAAAAAGAGAACTGCCATGTACTGAGGGAAGCACCAAAAAGCTTCATCAGGAAACACAGTTGGAGGAGAAAGGCACATTTGTAATTCAATCAATAGTCTCATTGTAGGGTCTAAAATTGCAAGAACATGGTAGACATGATGGCAATACTCGTCTTGATGAGGGAGTTCACTTCCATAAAGAGAGGGTGCAGGGACAGCATAAAGAACAAGCACTGACCCTGAGATGGTCTCACTTACGGCATGTCCACAATGGAAGACTCATGTGATCTGAGTGGAAACAATCTTAGTCAACTGCTCATGAAGAGCAGTAACATATTAAGCGGCAGAAAAATCACACCCGTCAGCTCTCAACGGCCTTACTATAACATGAATGAAGCTTCCTAGGTGCTGATGATGAGCTAAGGGGCTCTATCCTTGGCTTTGCACTATGTAAATATTTTATCAACCACTTGGATAAAAACAAAAGAGGCCTATGTATGGGACAAAAAACCATGATTCCCAAAGGATATACGCTGAAACAATATTAGCAAAGCTCTGCACGTGGCTCCAGAAACCAGCAGAATGTATATCAATAGCATCCATGAATAGAATCAGGAGTTTGGCATCATTATGTTCACTGTGAGTCATCCATGAAAAATGGCTGCTAAAAAGTTAGTATTCCTTTGGTTCCATTTACGTAAACAAAATCTAGAAAAAGGAAGGTGATGATGTCATTGTGTTCTCAAATTACCTCACCTGAAGCACATGGTAGTAGCTGATGAGATGTGGTGTTATGGGGTGGAGAAGAGAGAGGAGACGAACTGTGGACGTTCAAGAGACGACTGGGGACTGGGTATTCATGACTTCAACTACGTGAAGGACTGGAAAGGCTGCTCTACAAAAGAGGGATTAGACGTCGTTTTGGTAGTTCCTACAGGAAGGACTAGGATCAATGGGTAGAGAGGTGTCACCCACCATAAGGAAGAACTATCTTAGTCACAGCTTCCAGAGATGGAACATCCTGTCTCAGGAGTTGTTTTTCAAGCAGAAGCAGGACACTTTGGTAAAAAGTGGACGGGGAGAGAGACTGACTGCCAGCGTGCCAGCCTGAGGAGCTCCACTCACCTGTGCTCAAGTGAAACTGGTAAAAATGATTTTTTAAAAACCCCAACTATCTAAAGACACTGGAAATGGTCCTAAGGGCAAACATCAAAGGAAGAAATGACGATTCCAAAAAATCTATGAAAATTAGGTAAGAAAGGCAAGTCTGTTGTATGTGAACCAAGACTGCTCCCTTTCTATATCTTCACAGCACAGGGAGGTGCTGACTGCACTCCAGGCTGCTGCAGTCAAGAACAACAGGCTCCCTCTCTCCCAAGATCCCAGTTGAGGGCTGTCTTCCCAATAGGAGCAGCACTTCAGCATTTCTCTTCCTGCCTTCAGCTATGTGTTGCCTGTGTTGCCGAGTGCAGTGGAGGTGGTAGGGGCTACCTTCTTCTGGCAGACTCCCCTCATGGAACGGAAGCTCACCATGGGGGCTGTGTAGGGAAAATCCTGGGCCTCTGATCGCACACGCCCTGGCTTGGGAGGTGGTGGTTCCATGTCAGGAAAGGCAAGCCAAGAAGACCTCAGGCGGCTGCACCATCCCACCCCCTTCCAACAGTGTTTAGCTCCTAGAGTGGGGAGTGACATTCAGAGAGAGAAGCTTGCCATTGTTCTTACCCCAGCTCTAGAGCCCTGGCACAGAGATTCTTCCTCGGGAGAGAAGCAGGTACCTGACCTCTTCCCAAAGGAACTGACTTCATTTGCAACTGAGCATGGAGAAGTTCAAACCTAAGTGTGTTCTTAAGAATAGTGGAGGTTGAGGCAAAAGGCAACTGACAGGAAATTCGTGGATTTAACCCAGATACAATCTAGATGGTAGGCTGGTTACTTTGCAGAAGAGAACAACAGGAAAAAAGGAAAAAGTCAACTGGGAGAAGCCCTCCTGAAGTCAACAGCAGACCTCAGAACTATTACTCAAAGGGAGTCACAATTTGACTGGATAAGTTTGCAGAGCAATTTATGTCCCAGGGCATTGTAAAAAACAATAGAGCAATCAGTAGGCCCTTAGTGGAATGTAACAGTTGGGTGTGGTCAGAGAAAAACAGACAGTCTAGTCCATACCACTGTCACCTCAGGGTGACTGTAGGTATAAAGAAGGCTACACCTTCCTGAGGAGCAATGTCAGAGGCTTAACACTGTGGAGAAAAATAGACTTCACTAAACTAATGCAGCCAGTCACTAAAAAATAGACAAGCAAATAACAATAACAAGCCCTGGGGGCAGGGGAACGAATACAGAATGTATTATGTACATGTCCAGTTTCCATTAAAATATTATGAGGCATGCAAAGCAATAGGAAAGCATGATCATACCCTAGAAAAACGGCAGGAAACACAAACTGCCTGTGAAAGTATCCAGATGTCACATTTGACAGAGAAAGATTTCAAAATAGCCATTATAAATATGTTCACAGAACAAAAGGAAAGCATGATTTAGAAACTAAAGGTGGGGAAGAAGACACAACAATCACAATTCCTTGAACTTGTTAAGACAAGTGAACAGATATGATGTTGATGGGTGGGAGGGGGGAGAGAGAGAGAAGGGTGATGGAGGAATTGGTAAAGGGACATGAAAATCAACTACATTGTATATTGATAAAATAAAATAAAATAAAAAACTAAAGGAAGGTATTGATGCATCAAATAGAGAATATCAGTAAAGGGATACAAACTACAAAAAAGAACCAAATGTACATTCTGGAGTTGGAAACTACAACAACTGAAATAAAAAAAAAAAAAATCATTAGAAGAGTTCAACAGAAGATTTGAACTGGCAGAAGAAAGAATTAGTGAACGTAAAGACAGATCAATAAAGATTATAACAGCTGAAGGACAGAAAAAAAAAGAATTAAGAAAAATGAACAGAGATTCGGGGAAATGCAGGGCCTCATCAGCACAGCAAGATAAGCTAGAAGAGGGAGAAAAAGGTGAAGAAAAACTATTTCAAAAAATTATGGCTGAATACTTCTTAAATTTATTGAAAAACAATAACTTACACATTCAGAAGTTCAATGAACTCAAAGTAGGATAAAAACAAAGAGATCCACAAACAGACCCATCATTTCAAAAAAAGATGAAAGTCAAAGACAGTGTGAAAATCTTGAAAGCAGCAAGAGAAAAATAAATAGTAATTTACAAGGAACCCCAATAAGATTAACAACAGAAACAATGGAGGCCAGAAGGCAGTGGGATAACATGCAAAATGTTCTAACAAAGATATTGGGAAGGTTAATTTTAGGTGTCAGCTTGATTAGATTGAGGAATGCCAAGAAACCTGGTAAAGCTATCTTTTTGGGTGTGAACCTCAGGGTGTTTCCAGCAGAGATTAGCATGAGAACCTCAGTGGACTGGGTGGGAAAGACCCACCTTCAATGTGGGCGGGAACCATCCAATCTTCTGGGGGCCCAGAAAGAACAAAAAATAGAGAAAAGGGGTGAATCTTTCTCACTATCCACTGGAGCTGGAACACACTCTTCTCTTCTGTCCATGGACATCAGAGCTCAAGAACCTTCATCTTTTGGGTTCCAGGACTTACACCAAGGACACCATTGGCTTCCCTGGTTTTGAGGCCTTCGGACTTGGACTGAGCCACGCTACCGGCATCCAGTTTGCAGACAGCCTATCGTGGGACTTCTCTTCACAATCCCTTGAGCTAATTGCCCTAATAAATTCCCTTCCATATATTTATAACGTATCCTATTGGTTCTGTCTCTCTGAAGAACCCTGACTACTACAGCTATCTTTCAAAAATGAAGGTAAAATAAAGACTTTCCCAGATAAAAATATACTGAGAGAATTTGCTGCAAGCAGACTTGCTTTACAAGAACTACTGATGGAAGTTCTTCAGCATGAAAACAAGTCATTCCAGCGGGTAATGCGAATCCATGTGAAAAAATAAGGAGAACTGCACAAGATAATTATGTAATTATTAAAGACAGTACGAATTCAGATTTTTCTCCTTTCTTCTCATAACTGATTTTAAAAAGCAATTGTGTAAAATATGTATATAACCGAGTGTCAGGTCTATAACAATAGAAATGTAATAAATGTATAACATATTTGCACAAAGGAGGTGAGTGTAAACAAAGCTTTATGGAGCTAAAGAAATAACTACAGATAGTGAAGTAATAATTACAACAATATATTGTGGGGTATAACATTAATAGATATACTACGTATAATAATACTACTACTAAAAGAGGTGAAAGACAATAGAGCTATACAGGAGCAACGTTTCTATATATAACTGGAATTAAGCTAGTTTAAATCAGTAGCTGAATGAGAAAAGCTAAAATTCATATGGTAAACCCTAAAGCACCACTAAAAACACAAAACAAAACAAAACAAAAAAGCAAACAAAAACTGAAAAATCATTAAAGACCTCATTAAAAAATATATACGGATGACAAATAAGCATATGAAAAAATACTCAACACCCTATATCATCAGGGAATTGCAATTTAAAAAACGAGATACTTTTATACACCTATTAAAATGGCTGATATCCAAAACACTAACACCACCAGATGCTGGTGAGGATATGGAGCAACAGGAGCTCTCATTCATTGCTGGTGGAAATGCAAAATGCTACAGCCACTTGGGAAGACAGTTCGGCAACTGAAAAAATCTAAACATAGTCTTGCCATATCATCCAGCATTCATGTTCCTAGGTATGTACATCAATGAGCTGAAAACTTACGTCCACCCAAAAACCTAACATGGATGTTTACTACAGCTTTATTCACAATTGCCGAAACTTGGAGGTAACTAAGATGTCTGATGAATAACCCGTGGTACATTCAGACAATAGAATATTATTCAGCAATAAAAAGAAATGAGCTATTAGGGATTGGATATGGGGCATAAAGAATAAGTAAAATTTGTAATAATATATATGCTAATAATATTGATTTGATCAACAATTGTCAACATTGAACCCCCAAAATATGTACAATCAATTATGATTCAATAAAAATAAATAAATAAATAAAGAGCTATTAAGCCATAAAAAGACACTGAGAAACCTTAAATGCTGATTGCCAAGTGAAAGAAGCCAATCTGGAATGGCTACATACTGTCCAATACATGGCATTCTAGAAAAGGCAAAACTGTGGAGATAGTAAAAAGATGAGTAGTTGTTAAAAATCTGGGGAGAGGGAGGGAAGGATATGTGAAAATTGGTTATAAAAATTGGGTCATTCTTGTCATATCAAAACCAGATCAGAGTTGTCGGGCCATAGAAAAGCACCCGGGGCACACAGCACCTGCTAAGAATTTTCTGCAAGCTCACTTGCTGAAACAGCCTGCAGTAGCCAGTTTTACCTAGTAGCCGCTAAAATTATCTGCCATGACTCTAGGACTAGTTTTACTGCCACTGTCACTCACAGTCAGAGCTTGCCAATTCCCTAAAGTTGAATATTGCCAACGAGCTTTCTTTCAAAAACAATGCACAGCATTTCTCTTTCTAATAAAACTCCCGTCCCTTTCTTTGCACTTCGGACATACTGAAGACCACCCATCTGCATGTATGCCCCAAATTGCAATTCTGTTTCCCAAATAAAACAGTTTTCTAAGAGATTCATCTCTATATTGTTGACTTTGTCAAATAAATGGTTGGAGCACAGAGATCTGGGGGTCAGTAAAACTATTCTGTGTGATACCATACTGGTGGATGCATTTCATCATACATGTGTCAGATAACCCGAACCCACAGAATATACAACATAAAGAGTGAACCCTAATGTAAACTATGGAGTTTACTTAATAATGTATCAATATTGGCTCATCAATTCTAACAAGTGTACCACATCAATGCAAGATGTCAATAATAGGGGAAACTGTAGGGGTGGGAAAGGGAAAAGGAATACATGGAAACTTTCTATTTTCCACTCATCTTTTCTGTAAACCTAAAACCGCTCTAAACATAAAATCTGTTAATTTAAAAAAATCATTAAAGAAATAAAAATGCTTGTTAACCGACAACCAAATTTCACTTAAGCTTCCCTCTCTCCTCCAAGCCCCTGAACTCTGACCCACCCTCAGCCTGAGCCAGCACACAATCCCTCCTTAATGGTGCCTTCTGAAAATCAGCTGACCTCAAGGAAAGACATTCCCTGATCAACTGTCCAATCCTCCTATCCATTCCCCCACACCTGGTTCTTTCTAGTCTTCTTTATCACCTCTATAAATTTCCTTTCTGCTTGATCTATGAGACTCTTGCAGATCTTATGGTTGGAGTCTTCTCCCTGTTGTAACAGCCCCCTCCCTTCTATTGCAATCATTCTCATGAATAAAATCTCTTTACCTAAGTCCAGATTGGTTTTTCTTTGATAGACAGCATACTCTATTAGTTCAGGCAAGATGTTAGGGTCTAAATAAAATCATTCGGCACATCAGTGAACATGCCATTTGTTTGAGTTTAATACAACTGTAGGCTCATGAGATTTCAACACTCCAAGGGATCTAAAAATCAACCAATCCAACTGCTCACCCATGGCAAGAGCTTTCATCAACAGACATCCTGCCACTGATCAAATATCTCCAGTAATAGGGAATGCACTATCACATAAGATAGCTTATTCAATTGTTATAAAATTCTCATACCAAGCTGACATCTCCATCTACAGAGTGGTTATGCACAGGTACCAGCTCCATCTTCTAAACTATTTTTAATGCCTATGTTTCCAAATTAGTGCCCTTGAAATCACTGACCTCCAGATGTCTGAAAGCAACTAGACCTCAGCTTCACAGCAGCAGAAAATGCACCTGCTTTGCTGAGAACTTCACCACTGCCTATGCAAAAACAGAGATCATATCATGTCCTGATTTCTTTCTTTCTTTTTTTTTTTTAATCAGTAGAGTCACTAAAGTCATATTTGGATATAAATCCTACTAAGACAAATTCTCTACGGAAAAACGGCATCTATATCCATTAAGGGTGGCTGTTTATAAAGACTTACATCTTTGCAGGAAAGAGTTAAGGGTGAGGCATAAAAAGGTAAATAAAGATTCATTCAAGCTACCATCAAATGACGGCTAGAAAATGCTGCATCTATCTCAGTGCTTGCTTCATTCATGCTTCCCTTGACTTGTAAAGCTATCATATCAACCAGCCATTCTTGGGGCTGGTCAGCTAGGACACAACAGCCAGCTTTTCCTGCGTATAGAAACAGTGGTTTTATAAAGGGTTTTCCCTCATAAACAAAACAAACAAACAAACAAACAAACAACAACAAAAAAAACAAGATAGCAGCAACAACAACCTGCCATTCAATAAAAACCAAGAGCAAGTATAGCTGTATACATCATGACATGAGTGGCAAGACTGGGAATTGGGCTATAAAAACCTTATAGTAGAACACTTGGAACAACAACAGAAATCAGCTCCAAATTCTTACAATACACTTGAACACTTGAGAAACCGAAAACCAATTTCTTAGAGGTTTGGTTGTGAAATCTACCAGTTCAGTCACCATTAACTTGTAAATATGCTGAGAAAATGAACTAAGTTTCACTGACCTTTGTCCCTCTGAATCCTTGCACCTAATACAGGAGTTGTTGAATATTTACTGAATGGAATGAGAGGACTACGGGAAAGTTTTCCACTCACTTCCCAGTGCCTTGGCTCTAACTGGAAGAAATTACTCTGAGGAGAACATCAACTGTGGATGTTCCACTGGCACTACCAGCCTGAGGACGGTCTTTAGCCCCTCAGCCTTCTTCAACCTTGATCTAACATGGGGGGTGGCTCAGAGGCTGTTACCATGCTTCTGAGATCAAGATACAAAACAATGTCCTTTCTCTGGTTGTTATGCATGTAACAGACCCAATTTTGCTACAAAAATTCCTGTTGGTATTTCTACACTAGTCAAGAAGAGATGCATCACAGCCAAGTGGTTTTTGATGCTACCTTCGACTAACTCTCTAAACTCCTTCAATCCACTTCAAACACTCTCAACCCCTCCAATTTAGATGTATTCTAGGGAGTTCATTGTAATGGGCTTTTATGTCCATTTTTATCTGAAAGCAATCCTTCCTGATTTTTTCATTTCTGGCCATCCATGATCAGATGCTGAAAAGGTCCTAGGGAAGCTTGCATACCTGTCTTTCAACTTTGTTATTGAAATTATCAGCTAGAGCTCATTAAGAAGAAATTTCATATAGATAAAATATTACGTATAAATTTTACAAACTATATATTTATACAATAAATATTTCTAATCTAGAGTTTTTATAATGAATATCTAAATGCAAAATATTTGTGAAAAGCTACACGCTGTGGAATGTGCCACACACTCTGATATGTAGCAGCAAAGTCGAACAGTGACATCCTGTAAAGTGACTCCTCCATGTGACACCTGTCCCAAGAGGTCAGCAGAGCCCTACCGGATACAGCTCCTGTTTCCTCAGCACTTGAATCTAGCTCTTGGCAGGGCCAGTTATGACAGCAGAGTCACCAGCACTTCCTTCAGTTATCGGTCAACAGAAAATCTTTAGCTAAATTGAGAACACTACTGCTTCCTTTGTGTTTCTTACATATGTCACGTTGGCAGTCACTGGTCAACAGACACTACCGCTGCTTCCATCTGTCAGTGCAACTTTGGGAGAGAGACTGTAGCTCAAGGATGAGAAACAGAATCAATATGTAGATGTACTTACACACACACAAGCACATACACACAACAATACATACCCGACTAGGGAAGTAATAATTAGGTGTTGAGTGTGTTTCACATCCATCTTCAAGTAAATCTCACTCAGTATTGCTGATTCAGAGCAAAGACTAAGCAGCTGATCATGCTGGGAATACAAGCCTGGGACCACGATGGTGTTTCATCTGTTCTTCCTCTAGCTATCCAGACCAGAAACTTCTTTTTCCCCTCACTTCCCATACACAATCACGAAGTCCTGTGGGATATCTTTCATAAATGTCTCATTCATTCAACAATGGCTGAGTGACTACTTTGTTCCACACTTAGGGATACAACAGTAAACAAGACTGGTGTGGTTCCTGCCCTCACAGGCTTCTAGTCTAATTGGAGCAGACAGACAATTTCAACACATCAAGGTCAGTATGTTGGTAGAGACTGGTTCAGGATACTGTGAGCTCAAAGAAGGAAGGAAACCTACTAAGGCTTAGGGAGGGTGTCAGAACGGTTTCCTGGGGGGAAAGTAGCTAAGATTTGAATTTATCTCATCTCTTCACTCCATTAACACAGCCTAAGGGCTAGGACTTTTTTCTTGCCTGGACAATGGTCCTATTCTTTCTTCTAAGTGACCTTTCTGCCTTTAATCTTACCTTTGACTGAAACACTTATCTTAAGATAAAAAGCAAACTTCACAGACTAGGGCTCTTTGTTATCTAGGCCCCCATTTATCTTTCACCAGACTTTCCCATGCTTTCATTTTTAACACTACAGAACCATTCCTACTTCCTACAATGTGCTGTACTAACCCATGTCGTCCTGGCATACCTTTTCCCTTTGTTTTTAAAGGCTAGATCAAGCTTTTCCTAGCCCTGACCTCCTAGTCTGGCATAGGTACCTGTTATGATGTATATTTTAAAGTAACAATAGACAGATGTTGGGAAAATAGAATGGTTTGGTCAGGACCCTAACCTCAGGTCCGGTTGGGTGTGGTTCAGCACATCCTTTGTAAGCAAATTGTGTGTGTGTGTGTGTGTGTGTGTGTGTGTGTGTGTGTACACATGTAGTTAGTGTGCATGCATGCCAATGCATCTTTTTAGTTTTGTTCCTATTCTTGTGTTCTTCAGAGGTTTTGTGAAGCAGGCAGGCTGGCGGTTGACTGCCTCAGGTGGCTGCCACCGCACAAGTGGCCATGCTCTCAGACCTACGGCTTCCAAGGACTTGTTTGCTGGTTACATAGCTCCTAAACCTGAGTGTGAGGGGTCTGGTGACCCATCTTGGTGTGTGAGGGGTCTGGGGACCCAGCCTGGCATGTGAAGGGCTTTTGACCCTGTCGGGACAATGGGCTTGAAGGTTTTGTGAGCTCCAGACCCAGCCCTAGCTCTATAAGTGTCACTGTGAGCAGGATTCCAACAGTAGCCCTAGAGCCTAACAATTGGTATAGTCTGCGACAGGATTCTGAGCAGGTACAGGAGCCGAAAGCCCTTGGAAGAAGGAGGAAATGTGGCTAGTTGTGAATATGTTGTGCCCTATGGTCACCTTCCTGTTGACCGGGATCTGGTTGCTGCTCACTGTATTGCAAGGCAGCAATAGACCTGGTACTACAATGCAAAACCCCTTAGGAGGGGGAGGAAATATGGCTATCCTTGAGCATGTGGTGGCCAGTGGTCACTTTTCTGCTGACCGGAGCCTGGCTACTGCTCATGATGCTGCAAACTGATCGAGATTTCTGGCAGAAAGCAGAGTTGTTGGAAGCACAGATTATTTGTCTGGAGGATGGCGTGCAGCGACTGGCCACTCCTGCCTCTCACACCAGTGAAGACATCCAACCCAGTGGTGAGCTGGGGGGAAATTTACACCTCCAGGAATGACATGTTGTGCATGAGAAATTGAGACAGTAAAGCAGCAGAAACAGGGAGAGCCCCTGGCTGCTACAGCTATGGGACCTAGGAGTGGATGGTGTAACGTGCTTCAATACTTCAAGTTTTTCAATAGATATTAGATACTACCTGTTTAGAATGATAAGCAATTACACTTACTATCACAAGCCTATTCCAACTCTAATAGTCTAATATTAAGAGCCAACAGTACAGATGATGAAGATATTTCCTTTTACTGTTGCCCTGCTATTCAAGTAGGGCCACGTTGCATGCTTAAAATTTCTGCTTTTCCCCCTGACTTTAAGATAACTTCAGAAAACGTATCTTAGCTCAAGGATCAAAACTGCTGGCTGTCCAGACTGCCGTTTCAGATTTATCAGGTCTGCAAAAATTAGTCTTGACGGCCTTTGCTGTAACATACAATGATGTTGATACTCTGGAATTCACTCCAGATGTATGGTGTAGCTTGCTAAAAATGATCCAACTTTAACCCCTGGTATGCTCTTTTTGAAAAATGAGAAAACAGATTTTCATAGAAAAGTAGATACTTAAGCTTAAAAACATGACCTCATGAAAGAGTCTGCAGACTTCTTTAAAACAAGACAACTAGATGGTGTGGGAGACAATATATCTGAGAAGGCTGTTCTCTGGAGATTAAGTCAGGGAGTGTTTGAAGTGGCAATAGCAATGGCTCAGCTTCCCTCCTGAAAGGCCTTATTTTTTTATTTAACAGGATTCCTTCTGGAAATCCCTTAGGCAATGACCTTCTGGAAATGCCTTTGGCAATGCAGTTTAAAAGAGACACTTTAAATACAGGTGTGCAGACACTGGATCTAGGGACAGGAATGATATACTAAGCTATGGCCTTACTCATGCTGAACTTTTGTGATCTTTGTTCATAAAATGATTCCTGACTTAGAGAAGCAATCTGAGCTGAAGTTTAAAAGCAATAGGAATACTCTCCTTATCACACCTTGCTTTTTTTTCAAACAAGTCTTAATTTTTCTGATTACAAAAGGAATACATGTTTATTGACAGAAATTTGGAAACTATAAAAGAGCAAACAAAGCAAATAAAAATCACCATTCACCCACACAGCAATAACTACTATTAACATTTGGAATGACACTGTTTTTATGTTGCATGTTACGAATATTCATTTCACAATATCAACATTCTTCTACAGTGTGGTTTTTCATGGCTACAAACTAGTTCACTCATTGTATAGATATACCATACCTAATTTAACCAACTGTGGGCTATTGGGACATTTAGGTGGTTTTCAATTTTTTCTAATTATTAAACATGTTGCCAATAAACATTCTTGTATGTAACACTTGGCACACAAGCTTGATTAATTCCATTGGACAAATTCTAGTGAGTTCCTGCTTCAAAGGGTATAAACATTTAAAAATACATATTGCCGATTTTTCTCCTGACAAGAAAGATGGGTCCATAAATACTTCTCTTACAATTCTGAAATCCAAAATGCTCTGAAGCCAAAAGGATTATTTTTAAAATACATTTGGCACCAAAAGTCATCTGGCAGCAAAACCTGACCTGAACTGAAAAGGGGCTATATATAGGATATTTTTTTTTAAATCTCACATAAGAACTTGATTATGGGATGTTGATCTAGCCCACACCACAAATATTGTAGAATATACAATACAAGTACCATACTGCCTTTCATTCAGCACTTTAATGACGTCATTTTATTGTCTTCTGACATCCACTTTTTTAAAAAATTAGAAATCAACCATCATTCTTACTGTTTTATCTTCGCTCCCTTCTAAAGTTTCTTCTTTATCTTTGGTTTTATAAGTTTGACTATGACTATGATCTGTTTGGGTGTGTTTTTCTTTATATTTACCCTGTCAGGAGTTTGCTGAGCTTTTTGGATTTTATGATTTAGAGGTTGATGTTTTTCACCAAATTTGGGAAAATTTCAGACCTTATTAAGTCAAATTTCCACAGCCCTCATTCTCTCTCTCTTTCCTCATGTTCCAGAACTCCAATTACATATATATATATATATATATAAAATATATATGAACACGTATGTATATGATATGTAATATACATACACACACAATCACACACATTTATAATATATAATGTACACACAAGCACACATGTGTACATATATAATATATACACACAAACACACACATGGATATATAATATGTACTATATATACACAAACACACATATGTGCATGTGTATAATATTTGTATGTTATACACACACACAAACACACATGTATGTGTACATAAATTATATACACAGGGGACATGGTTTAGGTTACCCCAAGACTAAGGGCAAAAGCAAAATAAATCTTCTCTAACTAAGCCAAGGCCCAATTATCATAGGATCAATAGGAAGGAGAAGGAAAACGTGACCTATAATCAAGACAAAAAGCATCACTAGTAGCAGACCTATGGATGACCCAGATGTTAGAGTTGGCAGTTAAGGACATTAAAATATGAATTATAAATCTGTTTAAGGATTTTGGGGAAAAGATCAGCAACATGATTGAATAAGCAAAATTTGGCCTGGAGCTAAACTTTGGAGGTAGGGATAGAAGAGAGCTGAAGATGGAGGAATTTGGTTTTGCTCTCAGCAGGAAGGCAGTAGAGGAAGTGAGTGGGAAGTTGCAGCCTGCATTATGGAAAGATGGCCAAGGGATTATTATCTTTTTTTAAACAGGGATGTTTGAAGTCAATGTTAAATTGTGTATGTTGCTATAGTAACAGTATAGTATGAAATCCCAATTGAGATACATTCTTGACCCCAGAGGTTACAAAATGGTGCTGGGATAACAATGGATATGGCACTATAGAGAACTAAGTCCCCAGAATCTCCAGGTTCATGAGGGTTACCAGCCTTCATATGGAATCTATGTAGACAATGAGCTAAACCGGCAAGAGGGATCAACTCTTGCCATGGGCAGTCACATAAAGATAGGTCTGTGTGCGGTAAGGGATTAACATTGTCCAACAAAAGGTCTGGCCCTTGGTAAACTCCTGAGAGGTTACTCTGAGCTCTTGAAATATCCTGACTGATAAGAGAGTCTTTGTCTTCCCAGAGGTCCTTGGCCACATCAGACAGTCTATGCTAAAAATATGATTTATAATGAGACTTTGGGCCACGTGGTATCAGCTTGACCTCTAAGGGCTGGAAACTAAAGTCAACCACATGGGCTTTCAGCCATGCCCACACGAATAACTGCCAATAAAAACCTTAGATATCAAGGCTTAGGCGAGCTTCCCTGGTTAACAATACTCTGTGCATGTTGCTACACATCATTACTGGGAGCAGTAAGTGCTATTTCATTACTCCACTCTAAGATGACAAACGGAAGCTCATGCCTGGTCTCTCCTGGACTCTGCCCTATGCTCCTCATCTCTTTGCTGATTTTAATCTGTGTCCTTCCACCGTAATAAACTGTAAGTGTGAGCACACACACAAAATATGTTTTTCTGTACTCCCTCCACCCCTGTTACTTGCAGGACTCCAACTGTCTATATATTTGGACTATACATATAATTATATGCTCCTTGAAGCTGTTCCATAGTTCACAACCAAATGAATACATGCTCGATTAATTTTTCAGTCGTTTTTCTCTGCAATGCCCATTCTGCTGTTGATCTCATCTAGAGCATGCTTCACTTCAGACAATGCAGTTTTAACCTTTACATGTTCTGTTGGCTCTTTGTGACTTACATATTCCTACTTATCATGTTCAATATTTCCTCTAGCTTCTTGAACTTATGGAATATAATTATAACTTTAAATTTCCTTGTCTACTAATTCTATCATCTGTGCCATTTATGAGTCAGTTTCAATGGACTGATTTTTTTCCTCCTCATTAGGACTTGTATTTTCCTGTTTCTTTTCATGCCCAGTAATTTCAAATGCCAGACATTGTGAATTTTACCTTGAAGGGTGTTCGATATTTTTATAATTCTTAGTGTATTTATGAGTTTTATTCCGGGATGTGGCTAACATACTTGGAAAGAGTTTAATCTTTTCATTTTTTTTTTTTTTAAGCTTTGGTAGGTGAGATCAAAGCAGCAGTTAGTCTAGGGTTAATTTTCCCCCACCATTGAGGCTAAGACCTTACTTAGTACTCTCAGTGCTGCCCTGTGAGCTATAAAGCTTTCTAAGCTGGCTGGTGGTAACAGACATTATTTTTGGCTTTAAATAAGTCTGGGACACCGTTCCACCTAATGTACAATAAAGTACTAGTTATACTAAGTAAGCTTAGCAAGGTAAATGGTCAATGGATACAAGGGCAATATACAAATATCAACAGTATTTTATGTACTAGCAACAAACAATAGGAAAGTGAAATACAAAATAGTAAAATATACAACAGCATCAAAAGTCATTAAGTACGTAGAAAGAAATCTTTCAAAATGTGTAAGATTTGTATGCTGAAAACTACAAAGCACTGATGAAATAAATCAAAAAAGATCTAAATAAATTGAGAGATCTACTGTTAAGTGTTAAATGTGTCCCCCAAAAGTTCACGTGTTAGAAACTTAATCCCCACTGTGCCAGTGTTAAGAAGGTGGGAAATTCTATTATGGTAATTGGAAGGTGGGGCCTTTAGGAGGTGATTAGATTGTGAGGACCCTGCCCTTGTGGATGGATTGATCCATTCATGGAGTAATGGGTTGATGGTTTAATGAAGGGTAATGGGCATGGTTTTTAAGGATTGCTTTTTAAGGAGAGGGAGTGAGCAGGTGAGCTCTTTCTTGCTCAAGCCATTTGCCATGTGATATCCTGCATCACTGTAGAGCCATCACCAACAAGGCCCTCACAAGATGTGCCCCTCAGACTGGACTTCCCAGCCTCTGAAACTATAAGCAATAAATATTGTTTCTTTACAAATTACCCAGTTTCGGGTATTTCTGTTATAAGCAACAGAAGCAGACTAATATATGTACCATGTTCATGAATTGGAAGATTCAATATTTTTAAGAGGTCAGCTCTCCTCAAATTGATCAATAGATTCAACATAATTCCAATAAAAGCCCTGTATTTTTTTTTTTTTTTTGAGAAGGCAACAAGATGAGTTTAAAATTTGTAATGAAAGGCAAAGGAAGCAGAATAGTCAAGTGTTAGAAAGAAGAATAAAGCCGGAGAACTCACACGCCTTGATAACCAATACTACAAAGCTATAGTATTGGAGAAAGGATAGATACATGGATCAATGGAACAGAATAGAAAGTTTAGAAACAGACCCACACATACACGGTCAATTAATTTTTAACCAGGGTACAAAGGCAATGCAATAAATACCCACATGCAAAAGAATAAACTTCAATCCATCTTTCACATCCTATATAAAAATTAACTCAAAATGGATCAGTGGTTGCCAAAGGTTGAGGGCTGGGGTGGGGGAGAGGTTGATTGCCAAAAGATATGGTGAACTTTTGAGGAGGACAATAATACTGCTTTATACCTTGACTGTGGACGTGGTCATCAAAATTCACAGAAGGTGACTTTTATTGTTTGTGAATTATTTTTTTAAAAGAGTCTATTTTAGCACTGAGTACTATCTAGGAAGAAAAAATATATATAATTGGCAATATCCAGGCAAGAATATACATGTCATCACAATTTGGTTACGAATGGCTATAAATTAAATAAGAAAAAACTGAAGGGCCTCAGATGTAATTCCTTAAGTATCTGCATACATAGAGGTCCCCCATCTGCCTTTGAATTCAGCTTGGAAAATGCTGGAAATCATAGGATGTGTCTTACCTTTCCAGAATGCAAACAAGGAAGTGTTTTGGGTGACTAGTTAATCAAATTTTCAATCTGGGAACTATACTGAACATCTTTACCTATATGTCCTGCAGACATCTCTAACTCCAACAGTGAACTCTATCGTAATAAATGCTCCCACCATGCATCCGCTCAGTTGTTCAATGAAGAAATCTGGGTGCTATCTTTGACTCCTCCCTCTGTCTTACCTCCTCCATCCAATTAATTTATTTATCATCGAGCCATGATAACTCTACCTGTCAAATACAGCATCTCTGCTGTGAAGCAGAAAAGAGCATAGAACTAGAAGCTGAGCATGATTGAATCTACGAAGTGAGAGAGATTGTATCACATGAGCTTAGTGACTGAATCAGAGACCATGTTAATTATTTGGATGTTTGTATTCATCTCAAACACATCTCAAATATGTGCTTTTTTCTCCATCTCTACGTCTTCCATTCTAGCACAAGTTACTACTGCTCTTCTCTAAATTAATTTAATAGTCTCTGGTCTCCCTATATCCATTCTTTTCACTTTCATTTTCTGCACTGCAGTTAAAGTATTCTTTTAAAAATACTATTCTTAAAAAAACCCAAAACTAGTCTAATTAGGTCATATCATTCATTCCATAAAGTCCTTCACTCTCTTCCAGATTCATTTAGCACAAGCAGAAAAATAATGAAATAGGTGCTTGTTTATCTCACTAGCGTCATCTCACACTTCTCTCTTTTCCCTTTAGATTCAACCACGCTCAGCTTCTAGCACAGACACTATGTTGTTCCCTCTGC
The DNA here is from genome assembly GCF_027409185.1 of Cynocephalus volans. NCBI lineage: Eukaryota > Metazoa > Chordata > Mammalia > Dermoptera > Cynocephalidae > Cynocephalus > Cynocephalus volans. The sequence continues at coordinate 148,828,582 of NC_084478.1, forward strand.
CTGCAGTCCTTCTCCTCCTGCCTGCCCTTGCACCTCAGCTTGTCTAGCGTACTCCCTCTTTTCCTTCAGCGGCAGCTGAGGTGGCACTTTTACAAAGCTTTCTATGATTCCTCACGTCTAGTTTGACCTACTCTTCATCTGCTCTTACAGCACAGTTCATCTGTAAGGACCTGTGGTATAACAATATATATATATATGTCTATATCTTTGGCTTTTGTCCCAGGTTCCCAGCACAGAGCCCTTAAAACCCTTGAAATCTCTGGAGTGATAGGAGTGTCTTTCATATGCTAATGAGATGATTGGTGGCTGGGGACCAGCAGACAGCTTCAGGATGAAGGATGGTTACAGGAAAGAACAAGCCATGATGAGAAGTTTGGAACTTTCAGCCCCATCCCCTGACCTCTGCGAAGGGGAGAGGGACTGGAGATTGTGTTCAATCACAAATGGCCAATGATTTAATCAATCGCAACTACATAATAAATCCTCCATGAAAACCCCTAAATGATGGAGTAAGAGGAACTTCTGGGTTGATGAAGACTTTGATGTGCTGGGAAGGTGGTGTACCCGGAGAAAGTATGGAAACTGCTACTCCTCCGCCCTCACCCCAGCCTTGTCCTGTGCATCTCTTCCATTTGGCTGTTCCTGAGCTGTATTGTTGGGAGGTCATGGGGACCCCTGAATGTGTACCCAAATCAGACAGAAGTGTGGGTAGCATGGGTACTCCATGTGTGACTGGCATCTGAATTGAGGGCAGTCTTGTGGGACTGAACCCTTAACCCATGGAGTCTCTAACTGCAGGTAGTTGGTGTCAGAATTGAATTGAATTGTTGGACACCCAATTGGTGTCCAGAGAATTAACAGAATTGGTGTCAGATTTGGTACTGAAAAAGACATCCCATATTTGGTGTCAGAAAGAACTTGAGAGTACTTATTCACAATCTGTTTATAATTTCTTTTTTAAAAAATATTTTTTTAAAATTTTTATCTTAATTTACACATCATGATTGCACAAACTTATGGGGTACAATCTAATGTTTTGACACATACATAAGTTGTATAATAATCAGGTCAGGGTAGTTAATGTATTAATCACCTCATACATTTATCCTTTCTCTGTAGTGAAAACATTCAAAAGCCTCTCCTCTAGCTATTATGTAATATACAAAACTTAACTGTTAACCATAGTCACTCTAGTATGCAACAGAACATCAGAACTTATTCCTCCTATCTAATCGCATGCTTATAATTTCATTGACTATAAACTCCGCAAGACAAGACCGTGTTTGTCTTGTGTACCATTGTATCCCCAAAACCTAGCACAGTGCCTGGCACACTATTCAATACATATGGTGAATATATAAATGGAATGCCGACCACTGGAGTAGAAATTCTAAGCCGTTATCTGGGAAGAAGGTGTTATCTGTCCCTGCTTCTGATACAACACTGAAAGCTGATGACACGAAAAGAGAAAATTAACAAGTCCAACTTTTCACTATATGATGTGAAGGCTGACTACAGGATAGGGAGGCACAGGGAAAGGAGCAGGAAGCAGCAAATGTGATACCACTTCAAAGAGGAAGTACAGCTGAACACAGCACAGAGATCAAGTCATAGCCCCAGCATCTTCTCCACATTGAACCCCTTGTGTTTTCAAGTTCTGCTCTCCCAAAGGCTGTTAAGCAGTAGAGTTCAAACTCTGCTCTGCTTCCGGATTTTTAAAATGGGGGTTATAAAATAAATAAAAATTTTCTAGTCCACTAGTCAGACTCCAAAGGCAATAAAAACCTTCTCAAATGAACAATACTACATCAAATTCTTTGAAGAAAGTTAGCCAAAAGAGAAATCAGGTTCAGAGAATACATGTATATGCCCTGTCCTTCATCACCAGCCCTACTTAGAAGCAGTAATTCTATACTCCTAAGCATATAGGCACTCATTAGTACTGTAGCATTTGTACTTGCTGACCTGTTATTCTATCAAAGGTTCTTAAGAACAGGCTTATGTGTGTACATTCTCTCTGCTCAACTAGATCTAAGTTTCTCCAGGGCAGAAAATGTCTTCTGTTACTCTCAAATCCATGTTTTTCAGTGCTGAGCAGAGGACTCTTCAAACACTAAACAGGACTGAACACTAAATAGATGTTGTATACTCAATACCCATCGGGTAAGTTTGTTAAGGCTGATAGAATCTGAAGAGAATGAGGTCAGACCTAAAAGATACTGGCAAGAAAAGACCATCTCCATCTTGCCACAAAACAAGTCTTACCTTTTCAATTTCAGACGAATTTTCTCTTAGTTTTCCTACTTTGTTACTTGAGCTGCATTTGCAGAATATCCATCTTGTTTGGCCCTCAATTTCTATGGTACATTCGTTGTTTTGTAGAAAGAAAGAATGATCCAAATGGCTACAGCTACAAAATGTGAAGGCAACCAATTTGTACTTTTTGTTATAAAATCCATAAGCATAAGCTATGATAGAGTATACTTATAAGCAATAGAGATTTCTAACAAGCTGGGATTCACTGATGGTTGTATAGGATAAGAAACAAGAAAAGAAATGTACTTGTTGCTGTTCTTACTTTTTAAAAATCTAGACTCACGTATTTTTATACTTAAGTTATAAGTAGGAATAGAGTCACAGTTCTCTGACTACAAACCACCTGGAGGATGAGTTGAACTTCTGTTCATTTCTCAGACTATGAAATTCTGACAGTATTTTTAGATAGTCTGAAAAAAGGAAATTGGGAAAAATCATAATTATATAAGTAGCTTGATAATAGCATGAGTGGTCTGCCTCATCAAGTTCAAGGCAAGAGTTGTGATTTGATTAAACATTTACAAAAATGTCATTGCTGCCATAAATTCTGACACTTTGAAGAAATTCCCTACTGATTACACTAAATTACCAAATAAGCCTTCCAGAAATTGAGTGTTGAGTATAATTCTGTCAACTAATTTCTCTTCATTTCCCCAACCTGAATGTCAATCTTTTTCTCTTGTATAGTCTTTATCTTCTTTTTCTTCCACATATTCTCTCCGTCTACATATAGACCTATTTCTTCTATACTCTTCTTTTCTGTAACTACCCTCGCTCCTTTAGTGGTAACTTCTGGTTCCATAGCTTTAAAATACCACCCACATGTGCTTATGACTACCAAATTTATACCTATAGCCCAGACATCGCCCATAAACCTTAAATATCTAATTACCTCCTCAAGAACTCTGCTTTGGATGTCTAATCTTACATTTAACATATCTAAAACCAAACTTATGATTTCCACTCTAATGCACCCCCACTGTGTGCTCTCATCCTACCTCCTACAACTCAATAAATGGCAGCTTTCTTCCGGTTTCTCAGGCCCAAAACTTTGGAGTCATCCTTGACTATTCTCTTTCTTTTGCATCCCACATCCAATCGATAGACAAATCCTAACAGCTCTAACTTCAGAATATATCCAGAATCCTACCGCTTCTTACTACATTGCTATCACCCCAGGCTACCTCTCACATAACCTACCTGTCACTCTGCTTTCTCCCTTGCTCCACTACAGTCCATTTTCAGCACAGCAGTCAGAGTGATCCTTAAGACATAGGTCAGATCATGTCACCCCATCTTCAAAACCATCTAATGGTTTTTCATTTCAGAGCAAAAGTCTAGCTCCTTATAATGACCCAGTTCCTACATGATTTGGCCTCTGGCGTAGAGGGTTAGAAATCTTGATTCTCATTTGATTTTTAGAATAGGGTTTTTAGGTAATGCATGGATGAGGCAACAGGCTCTGGTCAGGGGGCAAAAGCCCACAGATAGTGTGGCAAAAGCCCATTTAATCAATTCTAATTAAGTATGTGTTGATTCTCATTTGATTTTTAGAAGAGGGATTTTAGGTAATGCATGTATGAGGCAATGGTCTCCGGCCAGGAGGCAACAGCCTATCTAATCAACTCTAACCACTGCTGAGGTATGGTATTGTATACTTTAATGATTTTAGAGCTAACAGGTGGTTGTCATACTGATCCTGTTAAGAGATTTTAAGAGTTGCTGAAGGGAAAGATGTGAAAAAATGTTTGCTAAGCGCAAGCTGTCTGTTGGTGGAATCTTTAGAGACAATTATACTTAGATTTAATCATAAGAATGTAACTTTTGCTTAAATCATTTGAGGAGAGGTTTATATTTTAGATAATGATCACAGTTTGACCAACTTAGCTTTTCACAAATTGTACTTTGGAATGTCTCATTGTTAATTTTACTGATGTTGCTAGTTTCCATTGTTTCAGCTATACTTAGCCATAGATAACTTTTGTCACACTGCCCATATCTTGGTGTCCTTTTGAAACAATTGAATCAACTGATTTTTCTTGTGAAACTCCTTGTCTTTACAATAAAAAACAGAAGCTAACTTTAAAACCAGGCTGGACCAAGGTTTCTCCTTCTAACCAAAGAGTTGCTGAGGTGCAGTGCCTTTGGGCTTCTCATTGCATTCATGGTGCTTTGAGCAATCCTTTTTTTCATCTCCCTTACACAGTGAGAAGCGTAACTTTCTGGTCCTCCTCTTAAGTCCTCTCTTATCTAACTTCCCCTTTCTTTCACTCTACTCGGGCACCACTATACCTACCCACTACCGTTCAAGTATGCCCAAAATGCTCCTGCCTTATGGCCTCTACACTTACTGGTCCTCCACTTGGGGTACTCTCTCCTTCCTTTAGGTCTCTGCTCAAATGTCACTTACACAGTGAGGCTTTTCTTGACTAGTCTTTATAATCAGAAGCTCCCAACGTTATCTATCCTCTAATCATATACCGTGTTTTATTTTTATTCATGTCATTACTAATTACCTTTTTAATTGTCTGTTCATAAGTCACCTTAACAGTGAGGCTTTCCCTGACCACTCTATATAAAATATCCCCTCCCCGTCACCCCCAAACACTCTGTAACTCCCTTAACATATTTTATTTTTTTCCACAGTAGTTATTAACATCTGCAAACTTGTTTGTTTATTGTCTGCCCCTGCTACTAGAATGCAAAGTCCATGAGGGCAGATCCTCTGTTTTGTTCATGCCATACCCTATCCCCTTGAACAGTAGCTAGCATACAGTAAGTGCTCAATAAATACTTGCTAAATGAATGGGCTGTTTGTGTGATGAGAACTACTTCCCCTTCCAACCATCAAATCTACCAATCTTCCTATGTAGCTAACACTTATAGTGCTCACTCATGCCAGGCACAATAAGTGCCTTACATAAATTATCTCATTTAATCTTCACAAAACCCTAGGAGGCAGGTACTATTATCCCAATTTACAGATTAAGAAACTAAGATATAGAGGGTAAATAACTTGTTCAAAGTCTCACAGACGGCATGTGCCAAAATCCAGATTTGAACTCAAGAAGTCTGGCTCCAAGTCCACATTATGTTGCCTCTACCCATATATTCTGGATGAGCTGTTGTCCTGAGACTGACCCCTTCACTTCTGCACTAGACATCTTCTATCTTTGCACTGAGGCTTAAATATCATTTACATGCTGATGATTTTTCTAAATTTACATTTCCAACTGCAATATGTCTCCAGATTTCTCACTAGAAAATCTGTCTACCTGACATCCCCACTCAAATGTCTAACAGTCATCTCAAACATAACATCTGCATGATAGAGCTCTTGATATCCCCCGTTCATTATACCTGTTCCTCCTCATCTTAGACAACGATACCACATTGACCCAGTTGCTCAGGACGAAGACCTCATTTTCCCCTCACACTTCACATCTAAAACACCAGCAAGTTAGCTCTATCCTTAAAATATATTCTGAATTCAGTAAACAGGCAGGATGCAAAATCAACACACAAAAATCAATAGCATTCCTTTTTGCCAATAATGAAATAACTGAAGAAAAAAATCATGAAAGTAATCTCAATTCACAATAGCTATCAAATAAATAAAATACCTAGGAGTAAATTTAACAAAGGAGGTGAAAGACCTCTACAATAAAAACTGTAAAACACTGGTAAAAGAAATAGAAAAGGACACAAATAAATGGAGAGATATCCCATGTCCTTGGGTTGGAAGAGTTTATATAATCAAAATGTCCATAATACCCAAAGCAATCTACAGGTTTAATGCAAACGTTATCAAAATATCAATGACATTCTTCACAGAAATAGAAAAAAAATTCTTAACCTTTGTATGAAACCACAAAGACCCCCTATAGCCAAAGAAATATTAAGCAAAAAGAACAAAGTGGGAGGCATCACGCTACTTGAGTTCAAAATATACTATACAGCTATAGTAACCAAAACAGCATGGTACTGGCATAAAAACAGAGGAATAGACAAATGAAACAGGACAGAGATCCTAGAAATAAATCCACACTCTTATAGCCATCTGATTTTTGACAAAGGTGCCAAAAACATATTGGAGAAAGGACAGCCTGTTCAATAAACGGTGCTGGGAAAACTGGATATACACATACAGAAGATTGAAACTAGACCCCTTTCTCTCAGCACACACAAAAATCAACTCAAAATGGATAAAAGACCTAAATTTAAGATCTGAAACTATGAAACTATTAGAAGAAAACACAGAGAAAACACTACACAAAACTGGAGTGGGCAGCACTCTTTTGAACAAGACTACAAAGGCACAGGCAACTAAAGCAAAAATACGCAATGGGATTGTATTGAAATTGTTGCTTTGCATATCAATCTCCTCCACTCAATTGACCTCTTCTTGGGAGTAGGAGATGTTCACTCATTCAATGAGAGTAAATCTTCCCTCCCCGGCCTACAGCAGGGGCTCAGTACATGTTTGATAAATGAATGGACTGAGGGGCTGAGGAGCTGGTGCTGGAGATGTCAGACATGGCCACCAGGGGGCAATCAAGCCCTTCCTAAGCAGGTCCACTTGAGTCACTGCAGAGGCCCTTCTCAGAGGAAGAGAGGGCTCTGCAAGATTTACTCTCTGGTGGGTGAAGCCCAGGGCCTAGGCCTGAGCTGCTAATTCTCTTCTTGTGTCTGGCATGAACTCTGTGCAAAGGCAGGACGATCTACCATGGTGCCCTGAGTCACCACATCTGCCTGAGTACCCAAGATGACCCTGGAGGAAAGAAACAAGTTGTATTAGTGGGGATCCTGGTGAGCTCTCCTGACGGGGTCTTAGGGCCAGTGTATATGTCGTATGCACGTCTACATGTGAATTCATGAATGGGTGTGTTTATTAGAGCTATTGGACCGCTCCATGGAGATCTGGCCATTTGCCTACCCTCATAAACAGAAGGGTAGAAAAGTGCCAGGTAACACTGAGGCCTGGCTGCAGGACTAGTGCACCTACTGACATGCTGTGTGACCTGGGCAAGCAGCTTCCCCGCTCTGGTCCTCGGTGTCCTTTTCATTAAAATGAGGGCATTGGGTTAGTTGGCTAACAGCCTTTCTAGCTCTGACATTGATTATTTGTGTCTCTGAGGTATGGACTGAATCAGCTTCAAGGGCTCTGTGTAATCTTGGGGATTCTCAGACTAGACTGGAACGTGAATCCTTAGGAGGATTGGATGCCACTTCTAGCTTCCTTCCTGGGCATAACCCAGCCTCACTTGGGTGGTCACCAGCCGGATGTTGCCCTGGGCTCAGAGAGGAAGGCTGTCACATAGCAGTGGGAACGCTGTCACCTGCCTTTCTGTCTGTGGATGTCTCCCAGGGACAGCCTCCTCAACAGGTCTCTCCTTGCCCTGTGCTTCCCCCAGTCCTTTCCTTTCATTCTCAAACTACCAAGGGTCTCTTCATTAATGTTGCTGTCGACTGGGAAGGCAAGAACCTGTAACAGATCCTCTGGTTTGGAACACTGGCAGCAGGCAGAGCCTGGAGCCTCAGTCTTTTGGGGCCTCTGGGGACCCAACCCATTCCCCTCCTATCAGCTCTAGGCAGGAGAGGCCAGACAGATGAAAAGCTAGCCAAGCACAAGCTGATGTTAAAATTTAGGAGAGAATTTTCTTTTATAACTTTCCCCTTGAAATTAACCCAGACTTAAGAACAACAAAAACATGGAAAATGTGTTTTTAGTGGAACACAGATGGAGGGCTGAAAGCCCAGCAGGCTGTCTCCATGGAGGGTTCTTGTCTCTGGATTTCTACCCTTTCCTCCCCATCCACGTCAGGCAAATCCCCTCCCAACCACTGGGCTTGGGCTCTCTGGCCTGGGGTGGTCTCCCTCAAGCCATCTCCTTGACCTTGTTTCCAGGTAGTCAGAATCCCCCCCACACCCTCACTCTAGACACAAGGCTCAGTCTGGCATCTAAGGAGGTCTGTGATTTCAGAGATTTGGGGGAGGGGAGTGGAGGCCAGGACCAACTCAATCCAAACACCTGGATCTGCCGAAATACAACAGAGAGTGAATTAAGACATCTGAAAAAAATACTCCAAGGAATTCTGCTCACCCACATGGCCCACTGCTTCTTATTAAGTAGTTACAGTTTTACATATTAACATATGCAAATCCAACCCTGTGCTGGGGGACGACAGGTGGGTGGGGGTACAACTTCAGATACAAAGGCAAGTCGTAAGAACCCCTTTCCCCCATTTCCCCAATTTGGTCAAAGGAGGTTCCTGTGGAATGAACTCTCACGAGTTCCATTTCGGATTCTACTAAAACAGCAAAGACTTTGAGAGTTGTAGCCAGGGATGTTCTTTCCCTGAGGGGAAATGGATGAGAAGAGCTTCAGGGAAAAACTAAGGAAACAGATTCTGTAGAATCTACTTCTTCTCCTATGTGTTGCTGTTCCTTTTTCAACAAATATTCCTGGGTGCATACCCTATGCCAGGGGCTGAACTGGGGACTAAAGACACAGAGGTCACTGAGACATAGGGTCTAGCCTCTGATTGCTCATGATCTAATGGAGAAGTAGGAGAAGGAAAAAGAAATCAGAGATTACAACTAAGCAGCTGATGGAATATACTGAGTTTGGTCATGGATGGGTCTTCTTTATGGCTTCTCTGCGACCTCCAAGATATTGGATGTAGGGGGTAAAACACTGAAGAATGAAGTTTGGGCAAGAAATATCGATTTGGGAGCTATCCGTGTAGCTACAGTAGACAAGTCGCTGGAGAGAAGAGCGGAGGGCTGCAAGCCGTATCCCAGGGAGTGGGGGGAGTCCTAATAAAGGAATCAAGGAAGAAAAAGAGAAGCCATAAAGAAGACAGATGGACCACGATCAGAAAAGGGCAGGGAATGAGGGGAGAACAGTATCAGGGAAGGAGGGAGATGCAAGAAGAAAGGAGGAGTCAATAGGGTCCAACATCAGCCACAAGGCCTCAAACATGTTTCCTGGAAGCGTCATCAGGAGACCACCTGTGCCCTTTGCCAGAGTGGCTACAGTGGTGTAGCAGGGAAGGAAGCCGGCCAAGGGGGTGCGAGGAGAGGGAGAGGGGTGAGGAAGCAGAGCTGCCTTCAAGAAGCCAGGCAGAGGGAAGGACTTCCATTCCACCCCCTTCTGAATGGTTGACAATGGCCACAGGATGCTCATGGCATGACTCCCATGGGGGCAGGGTCCGGACAGAAGTGGGAAAGTATGTGGCACTCGCCTGTGTCCTCTGGGAGTCCCCTGGTCCCTGACTCTGATATCTCAGGAGGGTGCATTTCTAGGAGGGACTTAGGATTTAGGGAGTGTGATGAGTTTCATTTTCAGAGGCAACTCTTAAAGAAGAAAAAGCTTTCCTGTCAGAATGACTCTGGAATGATAACAGAATGTTAGGCAGCTTAAGAGAGTGGAGGATTTTTTTCAGTAGCAGAAGAGCAGAAGTGTCATCTGCACTCCGCAAATCATTCCCAGCCTGTTTTTCTGTTTCACTCCCTCTTACACTGAGCTGATTCTGCCTGCAGCCCTTCCTCCTGGCTGCCCTGCTCTCTCTCATTTGCCCTGCTGTCCTTTTCCCCATTGGATGTCTACCCTCTGGGGAGTGGTCAGAGTTGAGCAGTAGCAGGGAGAGGTGCCATGGGGACAGGGCAGGGTGGCCTGGTTCCCAGCTCCTGGTTCCGTGCCTCCTTAGCAGGTAGTGAGACCTCAATGTGGATTTGTCACCTGAAGAAGGAAGGAGACAGGCTAGAGCTGCATTTTTCCTCTCCCTTCAGGGCCTGTGCACGGAGGGCCTCACTGCTGCTAGGAGAGGGAAGGGAGACTCGGAGAGTGAACCGGCAGAGGGCCCCGCCGCGGCACTGTGGGGGCAGGAGGCTGCTGGCTCCTGCCTGAGCTTCAACTCCCACTTTCTGCTGTGACACTTAGACTGAGCGAAGCTGCGTGCTGTCCCTGGGGGCCCTCAGATATGAACCCTGTTCCATATGCATCAAGGAGCAGGGCTAAGCGTGGAAGGAAGTGCCCAGACAGAGGGGGACAGAGTATTAAAATTCTACCCCCAATTCCATGGGAAGGAGTTTACAGTTCTTAGCTGACCACAAACCCCTTTTCCTGACAGGTCTTGGAATACATCACTCTGGCCTCTCCCTGAGCAGCTGACACATGTCAATAACGCTTCTCCAGAAGTCAGGGTCTGCCGATTCCAGCACGGATGGGAAGGCAAGAAGGGAGCGACTGAAATGGCTCCTGTCCATTCCGACTTCAGAGGCCGAGGGCAGGTGGCCGGCGCTGACAGGGCCCATTGGAAGGGCTGTTGAGTGAAGCACTGCGATTTCCAGCCCCAGCCAGAGAAGGTGTTTAACTGTCTGCCTTTGTGTGGAATTCTATTAACCTAGAGGGAGAAACTCATTTTCTCTCCACTGAGAGCTCTGAGTGGCATGTTGCCTATGTTTTTTACTGATAAAAATGAGAACATAGAGTCATTATTACTGCATAATTGCATTTCTTTGCTAGGACAACTCTTTCAAAGCCTGGTTGGTGAAGGTGGGACAGGGGAGATAATAAAAGGGACCTCGATGTGAGCTGCTTGGGAACCACCTGTGTAGGAGGCACCTTGGGAGTGACTCTCCAAGAGCTCAGGGCCCTACGAGAATCCGAGCAAGTGTGGGCAGGGAAACCTCTCTCAGAGTTACCAGATGGCACCACAGCCCTGGTGCCAGCTCCAGGAATCAGGTGACCTTAAGCAAGGCCCTACCCTCCTGGAAGCACTGTTTCTTCTTCTTTTCTTTTCTTTTTTTTTCCTCCAGGAAATCAGAGCTCATATTCCTGCCCTGCTTGACTCACAAGGTTGTTCTGAGAATCAACTGACATCAATCATGGATTCTTTCCTTCACTTATTCAACAATCATTTACCCGGGTTTGTTACGTGCCAGACATTGTGCTAGGTAATGAGATGCAAAAAGGAATAAAACTCAAAACTTGCCTTCAAGGATCGCACAGTCTCGTAGAGGGCACACAGAGAAAGAGATGGGAATAACAACACAATGTGGAAGGGGGGGACCTTAGATGCTCACCCTGCTTTGGAAAGCCAGAGGAAGTCTTATACCCCACCCACCTGGTCCAGGTGATCAGACAAGGTCTCAGCATGGTTATGCCTGAACTGACTTGCAAAAGGTGAGCAGGTAAATGGGAAACATACCGCATCATTTCCAAATGTGAATAAGATCATGATGTCACACATGAGCTTGAGGGTTGACCTTGATGCTCCAAGTCTGAATAAAATTCTTGCTGTGTGCATTTTATGAGCATGGCTGCCCAGCGAGGCTGTAGAAGAAGGAGAGGGTTGTCGTCAAGGGGATTTTGGTCAAGCTGCTTGGTCCCATGTGGAGGACAGCATCCCAATTGCCTCCTTAAGTCGTATATGCTACCCCTAGTCTGCTGTGGATAAAGCCTGTTCCTCAGATCAGAAACTTAATTTGACCTTTCAGGCTGGTCACAAAAGAGACCAAGATGGAAGATTGACCAGCTTTAAGATGACAGGAATTAAGATGGTGGCCCCCACAAAAACACAGACAGGAGCCGAACCAGGTGTTTACAAATCGCTTGAGCCCTTTAAGGAAAAACAGAGTTAAGTAAAAAAAAGACATCCATACTTTGGAAACATTCTCATCCTTATACTGTTGACATTTTCTATCATTCTTTTCCTTTTGGCCTCCCTTAATATTAAGTAAGGTTACTTTTTAAGACGCCAACACATCTCAGCTCCAGAGGACTTGGACTAGACCTTTACGGGATGATCTTAAGCTCTTGGGAGTCAGCACGGTGGTAACAAAAATTAGAGTGAGAAAGTCCTCTTTCTATCCAGAGCAATATGGTGCTCAGGAGGCCCAAGTTCAGGCCACATTGTCAGCCACCCATCCCAGTGGGAATTTCTCCTTCAAGTACTCTTTTCGGTCAAAATTTTGAAGTGTTCCTGTGTTTCTTTGTGTTTCTTTTCACGGAGGGGACATTTCATTTATAATAACTCTAGGAACATAGAACCAAGACTAACATAAGGACGCTCTCTCCTCCAAGATGACGGAGAAGTCCCAGGAAAGTGAGCTGGGACATTCTTAACCTGTTCTATGGGTGCTGGCACCTGTTTATTGGTCTGTCTGCCAGCACTGCCAGGGACTCACGCAGGATGGGGTCTGTTTCCTGCTGAACAAGGGAGAAATGTTTATCCCTCACCTCTGGGCCTCTAATGAACATAATATCGTCAGGGAATAGCAAAGAGGGCAGATTTCCTGGAGCGTGGGACCGGTTGTGGCGGGAGTGGGAGGAGATGAGGCCAGCCAGGTAGGTTGGGTCCAGGCTGGGAAAGGTCTGGAATGCCATTTGAAGGAATTGGACTTCATCCTGGAAGGACTGCCTGCAGAGGATTTCAAACAGAAGCCTGCAGTGCCGATGGTTGCAGGTTGGAACGGCCACCTGGTGGTAATGTAGATGATGTGCTGGTAGGTGATGTGAGATCCGAGGTGGCAGGCAGAACAGCGATGACACAGTTGCAGTAATCCAGCAGGAAGCTAGAGGAAGGCCGTGGCAGCGGGGATGCCTGCCCACAAAGCAATGGAATTAAAAGCTCTTGAACCCCTGCTGTAAAAACTGGTGCCCTAGGCGAAAGGCGTGAAGCATCCTGTTAGAGCCTCACCCTCCTTTGAAGACAACCTCCCCTGTAATGCCGCTCTTGTTCCTCTGGCATCACCACCCCCACCCTACCCCTCTGCCCTCATGGCTGCTCCAGCAGGCTGGCCGTAGGGCCTCCACCATAACATTAGCCACTTAACTTCGCACACAAGGCATTCAGTCTCATTAACTCACTTCCTTAACCTTTCACCTGACAGGCATTTTTGAGCAGGCAGAGGGCTGGGCTGGAGGGGACTGGTGTCAGGAGTACTCAATAGATACCTAGGGGCAAATCTAACCAGTTCCCTGCCACTGAGACAATTTCCCACCCCGCTATGCCCAGCACGCAGGGGATCATTGAAATCTTCTTTGACTCACTTCTTCCTAAATAAAATGACTTTCTTCTCAGGGACAGAGATGTGTCTACTCCTCTTTGTACCTTCTGCAAGGTAAAACACTCAGCTGGCACACACTAGGTGCTCGGTGGGCATTGGGCTCTTGAATACTTTTGGACCGCTTCCAATCCGTCTTTGCCTGTTCCTTCAATGTTGCCACCTCCAGCTCTCCCCAAGGAGGCTCAAGGTAAGTAGGAATGGTTTGGGTCTTTTAGGAGTCTCTGTTAATTAATGGCTGTGCCCTTACAATTCTGCCAGGCAGAAGAGTGTTGTACCTGGTCCCTGCTCAGAGCGATGTAGGTAAGGATGGGACGCTGGCCTTGTACAGGCTCCCGTCTCCTGGTTGAGGACAGCATTTCATTCCATGGTCCCTCTGTGCTAAGGCTGGAGAGCCAAGGGTCAGATTTCTACTTCCTTGCCAGCCAGAAAACAGATTGTTGCTATTTCTCTTTCCAGTTGAAAGCCCAGTGCCAGACGGAGTTGTCGATCAACTTACTGAAGCTGTAAGTTACGGAGGCTTTGGTCTCTCTGTCCTCTGATCTAGTAGGCCAGGAGTCTGAGAGTCCTGTTCTATCCAGGAGGGCAAAGGCAGCCATTCCTTGCAGTTGACACAGTTTCTCACCCCCACTGCCATGTCCATCCCCTTTCCCTTCTTCTGGCCCCTCCTGGAAATCTCATCGAGCCCGTAGGAGATAGCCTTGGTATTGCTTTGTGGGGTCTCCTAGAATGGCCATACCCCCTGAATATCGAGCAATAGGAATGAAACTCGGGGACACCATCATGTCCCAGCACAAAGAGCCAAGTCCCCTTTCTTTCCCCAAACCAGGGATTCTTATTTGCGATCCAGACATGATGTCCCAGTGACAGCCACCACAAGAGCCATGGGTCCTGGAAAGAGAAGTGCCGTGAGGCTCCTGTCCATGTCAGTGAGCCAGACAAGTCACAGCCTTTCTGATCAGTGAAGGAGTTCACGGCCTCTATCAAGTTCGGCTAGTGACAGTGGCTTTCCATTTATTTTGTGTCACGCATGTGGGAGACGCTCATCCCTGACCCGGTCATACAAAGCATGGAGACTGACACTTTGGAGTTCAGGAGGAGCAGTGGGGCCAGGAGAGGGGACACGTTCCACAGGGAAGGGAGAGGACATGGCTTGGGGCAGGGAAACACCCAGGTTCCATTTCTACAGAAACCCACCCCATCCTTCCCACACCCAGGGGCATGGCCTCGAGCACTTCTAACCCATCACTGAGGCCACCTTGCCTTCTTAGTCAGTGCTCTCTCCTATAGAGCAGGCCTCGCACTAGATACTGGGGATTCAGCAGTAAATGCCACAGCGAGGTCTGCTCCAGTGGTCCTTACAGTATATAGGAGCAACAGACAATAGCTCAAGGAATGAAAAAATCCTATACAATTACAGATAGTGGTAAATATTAAGACAATAAGACAACGAGAGTCAGGACAGCCTAGAAAGCACCAAGGACGTGACAGTTACGACAGGCATGTTCAAGGACCTGGAATAGGACCAGTGAGAAAAGGCAAGTGGAGCTGGGGAGGTTGGACAAGGCAGAAGGCTTGGAGGCCACGGATGGGGATCTGGAAGCCACAGGAGGGTTGTGAGCTGCTGGGCATTTTAGAGTGGGGGTTACCTGAGTGAGGCCATGACACCCAATGGGCCAGGGCAGGGGCAGAAGTGGAAGGTCAAACCACGGAAGCACATCATAGCCTCTCACGGGACGTGGTGCATCTCATGCCCACTCATATATATCACGTTGGCAAGTCACGGCCAAAGCACAAAGGCAGTGGGGTGTGGAGGTACATTCTGCCTACACTGCACCGTGACAAGGGCCAGCAGGGGAGGGACACCAAATCCTCCTTCCTCCCACATCCGCTGAGGCAGCGGTATCAGAATGGAGACCTGCGAGATGCGAAGGCATCGGCCAGCTGAAGAGGAACATTCTCACCAGAGGGAAGACACACTAGAACTTGGTGTGTCCCAAGAATAGGGAAGAGCGTGGCTGGAGCCGAGTGAGTCGGAAGATTGGCACAGGGGAGGTCACATGGGCACTGGGCTCGGTGTGGCATTGCTTGGAGGGCACGGGAAGGAGTCGGGGTTTATGTCCAAGGGTCATTGGAAGCCACTGCCTGGCGTGTATTCAGAGATGGAAGTGATCGGATAAGACTTACTTTTTAAAGGATCTCCTCGGCTGCTTTTGAGAGAAAGGACAGAGGCAATAAGAGGCCATAGGAGGATCAGGTGGGTGGCCAATGCAGCCTGTTGTTTAGGCTAGAGACGGTGGTTGCTTGGACTTGGGGTGTGACCACAGAGATGAAGAGAAGTGGATGTACTGGAAAGATCAGTTGAAGGTGAATGGACAGACCTTGGTGACAGAGTAGATGTAGGAACTGAGGAAGAGAAGGAGGTGTGAGGAATTAGTCCCAGGCTCCGAGCTTAGACCACCATGGGAATGGGGTTCAATTTAGGAGGAGGGAGAGATCATAGGGTAGGGCCTGGAGGGAGGGGAACATCTAAACTGAGGAGTCTTTCTGGGAAGTAGTTAGGTGCCTCAAGACAAAAGTACCCCAATGACCCCTTCCAGGAGCAGTGAAGGCGTGGTGGGTCCGGTGGAGTGAACACTCTGCCTGAGAGGGGCGGCCCAGGCTGTTCATGACAAAAGTTCTGTGTGTGGAGTTGGTGCTGTGGGGAAGCCAAGGAGCCACGGAGTCACTAATGCCTCTGTGCCTGTGCCTTGTGCTCCATTGCTGGGAGCCGGGAGAAATGCTCTTGGGCTAGGATACATGTTTTTATCCCACAAGTAAATATCATGAGAAATTACATGTAAAAGAGTCCAAGCTGTCGAGATGTATATGGAGTAAAATGTAGAATCTGCCACCTCAGATTCAATAGCTTGGTCCTCGGTGACATCCCCCAAAGCCTGTTGTGAACTTTGTCCAGGATAGAACTCACATCACATAAAATCCTGACTCTTAATGTATGTAATTTGGTGGTTTTTCGTGCATACCCCAAGTGGATCTTATGCTCCCTGATGTTTGCTGCTGACTAGCCCAAGGCAAGTTCACCCCAGGGCAAATGAGAGTTTCTGAAAGTGCAGCAAACTCTTGAGAGTTGGTTCAGTGCAATGTGACATGACACTGACATCACTGACAGCGTGTAGCACTGGGGAGAGAAATGCCCTGTGTGGGCCTGCAAGAGGGCACGCTTTTATATTTTACTCTATATTAATCCGGACAGCTTGAACTTTTTGCATATAACATTTTATGTTATTACTTTGGGGACAAAAACAGAAACCACAAAAGAAGTCACTGTGATAATTGAAGGCAGCCTGGCATCATTGAGAAATAGGGAAGTGAACGTGTTTCAGTCCTGGGTATGCAGCGCCATGACTGTGGGATGTAGGGCAAGTCCATTTCCTTTTCGGGTGTCAGTTTCCCCATCTTTACAATGAAGAGAAATTTCCGCTTCCTTCCTCCTCTGAAGGCCAGGACTCTGTGAGCCTAAGGATGTCATCATGTGTCCCAAGTATCCCTTGTGCCTTTTCTCTTCCTAATGCATCTTCATCCCCTCCACACTCACAGGCGTTCAAATGGTCACTGTGGGATGGATGGAGTAGGGAGAGCAGGGAAAGGCTGTGTAGATGACGTTAGCACTGAGTTTATAAGTTTATTTATTTATTTATTGTATAAAGTTAAAGTGCACAACGTGAAGTTTTGATTTATATACACAAAGTAAAGGGACACAGGCACCAAGGTTGTCACTAGAAGGGGATGTGAGGACAAAAGGGTCTTCTAAGAAAGTGAGATAAAGGATGGAAGATGAGACAAGCACACGAGTTGGCCTTGTAGGGGCAGAGGCAGTTCATCCATTGCCACCGGGCCAGAGCAGAGAATAGGGACACAGACACAGACAGTGAGTAGGTTTGATGGTGGGAAGATGACGTGATTCTCAGGCAGTTGCACCTGTTTTCTCAGTGAACTATGGGACAAGGTCATCAGCAGGGGGGTTGGAAGTTTGAGGAGAGAAGAAGGGTGAAAGAGTACCTTTGGAGAGAGGGACGAGGAGTATAATACCAGGCAATTGGCCACCAAATTTCAGCCAGCCAGTGCTAGGTTAAGATGCCCCTGACAACATTCATCTCTTCAAGCACAGCTGGGAAGCAGGCTGGACCTGCGGGGTTCAGAGAGGCATGGGGCTGTAGACACACAAGGGCACTGGAGGGAGAGAGAGGCAAAGGAACTAAAGGGGTCGGTAAAGGAGTGTTTATAGGGCTGGATGGTGCATCTAACTAGATAAACAGGGAAAGAAGGGCATGGCATGTGTATGGGGGAGCAGGTGTGTGCCTGTGTGTTGCAGGGGGTCAATGGATTCATGGACCCTGTGGGGCTAAAGATTTGTTGGATTGAAGGTTCAAGAGCAGAAGGTGGTGGTCAGAGAATGGGGTGCTTGAAAGGGAGGATTGTGGTGCAGTGGTTATTAGTGATGATTTGGGTGGGTCCTTAGGAGTGAATGGCTGAGGTGCACTTCAGGGGAGCATAACTGGACTGAGGTGGCCAGGGCATTGAGAGGCCAGGTGGGAGATGAGGATCCACGTGGACAGTGAAATTGCCAAAAGTAACAACACGCATAGCAGTGGGGAGGATGCCAGGATTCCAGGGGCTACAACCTTCTGCGAATGGGACACAGTGACAGGGGCAGGGGTTGGAAGATGATTGCTTCTGAGAGGGGTAGTGGGTGGGAGAGTCTGATGGGGTACTAGCAAGGAGTTGGTAGTTTTTCAGGATGTGCTAAGAGTCCTTGAGAGACCGCTGGCCATGAAGAGCAAGGCAGCCAGTAAGCTTGCCTCTGCCACACAGGGGTTGCAGAGGAGATGCTGATGTCAGTGGAAGGTGCACAATCACAGTGAAGCTCTTGAAGACCTGTTGCTCAAGGTGTATAGGTTCTGTACATGAGAGTACTTTGCTGAGGGTCTTTTTCTCCAGTATAACTTGCTGCACCCATTGATAAGTGTCATAAGTAGTGCAATATTTTTTCAAACTTGTATTAACCACCTCCTAGGATATAGCTCTACCAATGGTGACAGTACTCGTATAATGAGTATAGAAACCACTGGCCCCGTGGGATGAGAATCTGCCCATTACAGACTATGCGGATTGGTCAGGGTAGGACAGTCTGTGCTGCAGAATGGATACCTCCAGTATCAGTGGCTTATGATCACAAAAGCTTCCCTTTTTGTTCATGCTGCATGTTCATCACAGGTCAAAAGTGGTCTCATCTCCACAGACTCATTCAGGGACTCAGGCTGGTGGAGGCTCCACCTCTTGTAGCTGCATCCTCTGGAAAACAGGACCACCTCTGGCTCAAGGAACAAAGCACACCAGTTATTATATGCTTGGGACCTCAAGCAGCACATATCATACCAGTTATTGCCCACAGGCCAGAACTAGTCACACAGCTACTCCTAACTGCATGCGACAGAGACAGGGGGCCTGGGGGATGGAGAGACTAGGAAATGCAGAGGAGCACACAGGATATGTGGTGAGCACAACTGTGTGTACTACAGGGACCTTTTACCAGAGGGGTTCAGGCGACTTGTTTCACCAATAGTTTAAAAATCCTTGGGGGTCTGTTTTGTTAGGAAATTTTATGGGTGTTTTATTTTTGTGTTTAATTTGTTTTGCTACTCATGGCTCATTTGAGATGAAAGTGTCCCTGCTGTTCCTCTAGTTTCCTTCCATTCATTTACACATTCAGTCACTCACACATCCATTCAGCATGTATTTGTTGAGCACCTACAGTGGGGTAAAAACGTCTGCCCTTATGGAGACGATGTCCCAACAGGAGCAGACAAAAAACACGATACACATGTGTGAGGCTGGCAATTGGTGAGGAAGAATAAAGCAGGGCGGGGATATGGAGTGCCAGACCTGGGGGCTGCAGTCAGTTTTCCATAGGCAGTGAGGGAAAGCCTAAGTAAGAAAGCACCTTTGAGCAATTGCCTCACCGGGTGAAGATAGAAAGCAATGAACCTTTCTGAGGGAAGAGAGAGTTTTATAAGATTTAAAGATTCTTCTGATGGCAGGACACTGCAATAAATGAAAGGAATGGCTCTTTGTTACTCACAGTTCCACATAAGAGCAGGCTGCTAGGCAGCACCACACCTGAGGACAGGGTGACAATGAGCTAGAGCTGTAGGGGCAGCTTATGTATGGCTAGCAGGGTGGCGGAGGCTAAGTTTTGTGAGCTCCTTGTGGATTGGCTAAATTGAATAATGTCCCAGTTCCAAGGAATAGGGACTGTCCCTAGCTGTCTAGCCCCAGGATGATTAGGACAGGTGCATAGTGGCCTGAAGTGTGACAGCTTGATAAAGGAAGAGGTTGGAGTGTGAACTTAGCCAGCTGCTTAGTAAGGGGAGCTTCCTAGTCTCTAGCCAGGGCCTCAAAACTAGGTCAAGACAGCATTAAAAAAAAAAAACAAAGGGCCTCTTCAGCAAATGGTGCTGGGATAACTGGATATCCATATACAGGAGAATGAAACTAGATCCATACCTCTCGCCGTATACTAAAATCAACTCAAAATGGATTAAGGATTTAAATATACACCCTGAAACAATAAAACTTCTTAAAGAAAACATAGGAGAAACACTTCAGGAAATAGGACTGGGCACAGACTTCATGAATACGACCCCAAAAGCACGGGCAACCAAAGGAAAAATAAACAAATGGGATTATATCAAACTAAAAAGCTTCTGCACAGCAAAAGAAACAATTAACAGAGTTAAAAGACAACCAACAGAGTGGGAGAAAATATTTGCAAAATATATATCTGACAAAGGATTAATATCCAGAATATATAAGTAACTCAAACAACTGTGCAAGAAGAAAACAAGCAACGCGATTAAAAAATGGGCAAAAGAGCTAAGTAGGCATTTCTCTAAGGAAGATATACAAATGGCCAACAGACATATGAAAAAATGCTCAACATCACTCAGCACCCGGGAAATGCAAATCAAAACCTCATTGAGATACCATCTAACCCCAGTTAGGATGGCTAATATCCAAAAGACTATGAACGATAAATGCTGGCGAGGCTGCGGAGAAAAAGGAACTCTCATACATTGTTGGTGGGACTGCAAAATGGTGCAGCCTCTATGGAAAATGGTATGGAGGTTCCTCAAACAATTGCAGATAGATCTACCATACGACCCAGCTATCCCACTGTTGGGTATATACCCAGAGGAATGGAAATCATCAAGTCGAAGGTATACCTGTTTCCCAATGTTTATCACAGCACTCTTTACAATAGCCAAGAGTTGGAACCAGCCCAAATGCCCATCATCGGATGAGTGGATACGGAAAATGTGGTACATCTACACAATGGAATACTACTCAGCTATAAAAACGAATGAAATACTGCCATTTGCAACAACATGGATGGACCTTGAGAGAATTATATTAAGTGAAACAAGTCAGGCACAGAAAGAGAAATACCACATGTTCTCACTTATTGGTGGGAACTAAAAATTAATATATAAATTCACACACACACACACACACACACACACACACAAACCGGGGGGGGGGGGAGAAGATATAACAACCACAATTATTTGAAGTTGATACGACAAGCAAACAGAAAGGACATTGTTGGGGGGAGGGGGGGAGGGAGAAGGGAGGGAGGTTTTGGTGATGGGGAGCAATAATCAGCCACAATGTATATCGACAAAATAAAATTAAAAAAAAAAAAACAGAAAATTATATCACAGACGGTTCCAGATAAGGCCCCTAGAAAGGAGGGCATCTGATACATTAGAGCAAACGAAGGATTCGGAGATAATCTGAAGATAGAAATGACAGATTTGCTCGTAGAGCAGACAGTGGGGTGTGAGATAAAGAGTCAAGGATAACTTCAAGGTTTTTGGTCCGAGCTACTGGAAAGGTGGAGCTGACATGAGTGAGATAAGAAAGATGTCGGAGAAATAGGTTTGGAGACAAGAAAGGAGTTAGGATTTGATCATGTTAAGTTTAGGATGTCTGTTAGATGTACAAGTGGAATTGCCACGCGTATACAGTTGGATACCTGAGTCTGTTGCTTGGGCAGGATGAAGAGATAACGTTGGGAAAAGTCAGTGTGTGTGTTTTTGTGCATGTAAATCCATGAGACAGGGCAGAGGCACCTAGAGAGTGAGAGGAAGTGTAGGTAGCTCGAGGGACTCATCCTTGGACATATGTGGAAAGAAACAGTAAGGGAGACTGAAAAGGAGCTGTCAGGGAGGTGGAAAGAAAACAAGGAATGAACGACATCCTGACAGCCAAAGAAGGGAAAGTGAGCCACGCGCCACACTGAGCGTTAGTGGTGTGCCGTTCTTTCCTTCATTTGCATGTGTCTCTGTCAGAGCATGCCTTGTAAGATGTCCCTAGTGCAGCCAAACTGAATCCCTAGGTGCACATGTCTCTTTGTCACTGGAGTATTCACAGTTACAGAGTCAGAATCCTACATTGTAGACTCCCATTCCGCTTGTGGCAGATTCCCTTTAAGACTTGTTACCTATGGTGTCACGACTATTTTATGAGAACATTTTTGTTCATTCGAAGATTTATTATTGTGTGGTAATCGGTGTCAATCCAACATAGCTCCTGCCCTCCAGGAGAATATAATGTAAGGTAGGCACTGATGGATCTCATAAGATAATTACAAAGGGGTTTGACAGTTCAGGAAGAGGCAAAGATCACTTTCAACGGGAGGGAGTTGGAGGTGGGATCAGAAAAGGTCTATGGAGCTGGTGATGGGCGTAGAGGATATTAGGATGGCTTGACTGTATAGTCACAAACTTTGTCTTCCTTTCCTGCTATGACTAATTCAAAGTAGACTACTGATGTTTCCATTATTTTCACATTCCCGGCGTTTCCCTGCTGTTGTCACAATCTATTTCTGAATCCTTCCAAGCAAATCTCAGCTGGTGTTAAACCTTGTTCATGTAAACAATTTTGTTTAGTTGTGTTTGTCCCCCTTACTTTATCTAATGGTATACGAGTACAGGCAGCTGAAGGCTTACTTATATGAGTCTTGAACTACTTCTCCCATCTTGTCATTTGGAAATAACTGACAGTATTTCTCTGTGTCACATATCTTGTCCACCATAGCATTTGGTTTGCCAGTGTTTTTTTTCTTCTTGAGTCCCTTCATCAGTTTCATAAATCTTCTGGAAAACATGTTAAAAGTTAATTCTGAGATAAGCTCTTTTCCCTTTGCCAAGAGATCACTATTCTAGCATCAGAAACCATGATATAAAATCTTTATCAGCAAAGTCACAGCATCTTTCTGCTTTCTGCATATGCTTCTTTAGGACAAATTTAGCAACTGGAATAAGAGATGAGGATTCGACCACTACCCCTGAGTTTTGATTTTTCTACCCTGACAATATGCAAGATTGATTGGGGTAGGGAGAGACTGGAGAAAAGGAACCCAGCCCAGAGGCCATTGGATCGTCCAAACAACTGGAGAGGATAAAGCAGAGGGGCTCTGCCCTGCACAGTCATGTCTCCAGTCCCAGGTCAAGTCCTGGGATCATCGTCTGTTGCTCTGTTATCTTCAGTCCTTCTCTGCAGGCTTCCCCACAGCTTTCTTTTCCAGCTGGCCTCTGCCCTCGCCAGGCTCCCCTTGTGTCCATTTCTCATGCACCACTTATGTCACTGTCTCAGCAGCCTGCCTGTCCTGGACTTCCTATTGTAATTGTCTTTGGAAAGTGTGGAGCTGACTCTTAGAACTGTTGACACCATGAGTGCCTTAAAGTCACTTGGTATAGTATGGATATGTTGTCCCCTCCACGATATCATGTTGAAGTGTCATCCTCCATGTGGCAGTGTTGGGAGGTGTTTGGTTCATGGGGTCGGATCCCTCATGAATAGATTATTGCCCTCCAAATGGGGGTGTGTGGGGTGGGTAGTGAGTGAGATCTCGCTCTATTAGTTCCTTTGAGAGTTGGTTGTTTAATGGACCCTGGCACCTCTCCTCCCCTCTCTCTTGCTTCATCTCACTCTGTGATCTCCTTGCAACTGCTGGCTTCTCTGCACTTTTCCACCAGGAGTAGAAGCAGTCTGAGGCCTGCGCCAGATGCAGCTGTCCTAGAATCGTAAGACAAATTAAGCTCTGTTTTTATAAATTACCCACTCTTAGGCAATCTCTTATAGCAACACAAAAACAGACTAATTTTTCACTAATTTCCATCACATGGCCCTAGCCCACCTTCCACTTTTGTATTTTCTTTCAGATTGGGGAACCAGACCTGTCCCTATGGAATCACATTCCCAGCAGGACATTTCTGAAGAAGGCTCATTCTGGGCCCCTTTGTTGCGTGACACTTGGGGATGTGAAGGCCACTTAGAGAGACATCTGGGACAAGTAGCAGAATAGCACCAGAGAAACTCTGGGGAGGGTGTGTCCTATGAGCACAGTACTTTTGAGGGAAGTTTCGGACTGAAGTCAGTCCTTGTTTCCCAGAGCGGAGTTCGTACAGGAGAGAGTCTCCTACACGGGACACACACGTAGGGACCTTGATGCCGAATTTAGATCTGATTACTCAGCAGGGGTTCTGTGTGGGAAAGATACTCAACAGTTAAAAAGGGTGAATAAGGAAATCTGTAAAGCCAAGTCATGCCAGATAGTCATGTAAGATCTTGTACATAACAATAAGGAATTACATGACAGTAATACAGTCCACTTAATAACTTTTCCTATTATAAGTTAAAGGGTTAAAAATAATCTTCCTTAACTACAAATATCTTGTAAAAGAGATGTTCTAACCTTTCCCACCTATTCTGTCCTTCATTCCTGTCAAGAAATTACATCAGCATTTAAATTAAGAGTGCCTAACATACCAAGCTTGCTTTGGAAGAAACATGCTGAATGTTTTACATACAATAACTGCTACATGACCCAAGGTTGACTCTAGTCCAGGACTTTATCAGCAAGCAAAATTACTTTAAACACATTACCCCTCATCTTGCTCATCTTCTGCAAAAGGTCTTTTGTGCCCACGCTCATCACTTCCTTCATCGTGTCCTGCGTTAAAATAAAGATGAAAAACAGTTTTACCAGATGTATGCGATTTTGGCCATTTCTCATGGAGAAATACCCTCACCGTGGAATTTCTAAGGCCTTTGGACTACAAAGGCTTTTGGAACAGACCTATACAGTACAGGGAATCATCATGTGCAGGTGAGAGGAAGTTAGGCCATCGCTCAGAAAGGTTTTCTAGAGACGTTTCTGCAAGCCTTTCTGGCTTCGAGTCACAGTGAACCAGGTCCTACTCATGACACATTTCAGAAGAAGGAATGCCCACGTCTGAGCGTCTGGAACTCTCCAACTGCTACAGGGTGGGAACATGACAGGGGAACCCTGCAGGCCAGGAACAGGCTTTACAAACATAGGCTGTTTAGCGTTTGGAACAGGTAGAATCCGAAGCTGTGAGCCTGGGGAGCGGTGGCGCCCACGTGCTCCACCTGCAAAGAGTTCAGAGAGACGGTGCCCTGGGGCGGGACTCTTCTTCGGGGGCCCCGCGGGCGTCTTTCCCTTGGTGCTCATCGTCAAGCGCTGCCATCGCCTGAGCCTCCACCGGGGACGTGGCCTTCCTTCCCATGCGCTTCCCTCCAGCGGGCGCCAGGGTGCGCTGTCTTCCCGCGCTGCAGACCGCTCCTGGACGTCTGGAGTGCAGAGCCACGCTGCAGAGACAGGCAAGCCACAGGACAGTCAGAGGGCACGTCCCAGGCTGCACAGGCGTGGTGCTGTCCTGCCCTAGAGTCTGCTGGCAGCCGGAGGTGACGAGGAGAGGACGTCAGCCCCCGTCCCGCCCGCCGCCCCACCCCTGAGCTTCAGTCCCTCTGCAGGGCTCCTGTCGCTGGGACACGAAGAAACTCAGTGCTGCTCCCGCTGCCCAAGGGCCCCCGCGTGCGGGCCGGGAACAGGGCCGGCCTTGGGGAACACGATCCGCCAGCCCCGCCCCCCCCGGCCGTCTCCATGGGAACCGAAACCTTTACGCTGGTCCTGTATGGCCAGGCGAGGCCGCTGGCCACTCACTGGCCCAGACGCCTTCTAAAGTTCTCCAGGGACCGGGTGTCCCTTCCTGACAGGTGACCAGCAGGGCAGTAGGGGCAGACGCGGAAGGTCCCCTCCCCACCCGACAGCACGTACGTGGCCCCACTGCCACCCTCCCCCTGTTCTGGCCCACCCGGCAGGATCCCAGACCCCAGGTGACTCCAACTCCTCCGGGACGTCTCTTCAGAGGTCCGCCAGGCTCTACCTGCGCCCACACACTCGAGCCCCAGGCCGCGGGGCCACTGAAGAATTTCATGCCCGTGTGAAATGCAGGAAGCAGCTGTATTTTTGCTCTTTTCTCCTCAAACGCAGCCCAATAAAAAATAAATAGGAACCCTGAGTGTCATTCAGTAAGCACCCACTCGGCCTATACTTTGCACCTGGCCCTGTGCTGGCACCTTGGAATATATATATAAATAAGAAGAGGGTCTGGTGACTGTCCCACCACATGTTCCGTCCAATGAGGGAGAGACACGTGTTACTGGAGCAGCAATGGCTGTTGCCTCTGGTGTGACACGTGGCGGGCCTGGTGGTTTCCATCAGACAATAAGCGGCTGGACTCAGACCTACTGTTGCAATGTAAGCAGCTCCCAGCCCCATTAGAATTCTCTGTAATCCATGCACACGTGGGGCAGGATCAGAGGGCGGGGAGGCCCCCCTTTGAGGAAGAGTGTGGGGGAGGGGTGCGCTGCAGCCAGGGTGCAGGCGCGAGCAGCAGGTGTGCAGCTCCCTTGGCGGGATTGTCACCCGACTTCCTCTTCCTACCACAGCTTCGTGGTCCAGTCTGCACTGTGGCGGCAGCAGCGACATAGGCGTGGTGGCTGCCCTGCACAGGCGATCCGGCCTGGAGCCATCTCCAGCAGGTATGGAGCTGGGCCCCCGGCACAAAGGCAACCCAGATAACAGGGGATCCCCCAATGACCCTTGCTACCTTCCTAGGGGCCAGTAGCTGTAAGTTTTCCCTGGAAGTTGAATCCCACTAGCACCGTGCGGCCTCCCTGCCATTTCCAGTCATCACAACCAGCCTGGGAAATTCAGGGTCACCTAATCCAAACTTGACCCTGCCCAGGGGTCAGGACAATTGGCTCTGACCCTTGCTCTTGAGGGAAAGTGGCTGTAGCCCTTCCCCTCCCCCCACCCCCTCCTACTTCCACTGACTGATGTATCCCTGTCCAAGCATGGGGTGGGGGAATAAGGTGGGGGGTGTATGTGAACGAGTGAGGGGCACAGGGGGCTGTAGGTAACAGGGTGGGAGTGGGGAGCACAGGGAAATGAGAGTGGGGAGCTTGGGGATAAAGGTTAGGCTTGGGTGTGTGCAGGGCTTTGAGTAGGGATGGAGCTTGGGAAGGGTTGGATTTGGGGGGGAGGGGTGGGTTTTAAGAATTTGTGGGGTTTGTACTGGGGTTGGAACAGCAACATTACCCCTGGATCTTTTCTGCCTAAGCAGCAGCCCCCAGTTGGGTAGTTTCTTGTATCCCTGCACCAGGGTCCTTGTGTACACCTCTGGAGACTCAGCATTGACACAACCTGAGCGGGAGACGTGGACCAGAACCAACATACGTCTGTCTTGCTTTGGATAGATCCAGTGGAGCGGGACCCATCACCTCTGATCTGCCTGACTGGACAGAGCTAGAGAGCAGAGGGAGTGCTGAGTGCTAGTGGAATCGGAATCGCAGCAGCATCTGAACTGCTGGTGGGACCTACTCAGCAGGGTGAGCAGCTGGGAGGTGGGCTGTGTTGGGAGGGGACTGTGTAACCCTGGTAAAGAGCAGGAATGGAGGGGCTGCCTGCCAGGGCTCACAGACTGCAGGGCAGGGCCACACCTACAGCAAGAGTTGTCTGTTTCCTGCAGTGTAGCAGAGGAGACCCTTTCTGGGTCCCTTTTCTGCTCCTGATACCAGCTTCCACTAATTTGAAAGCACAAGCTCTTGTTTTTCAGCACTCACCCTTGCTGCCCACCTCATCCCACACCGCCCCTTCCCTCACTCACCCCCTTGTGGCTAAGATGCTTCATTGGTTGGCAGCCGGTGACATCACCTGTTGCTCCTTGAGGGCCTTAACACTACTGCAGAAATCCTCCTGCAATGGAAACCCATGGTCCACACTGTTCTCGGCATCTATGGCAGCACTGCAGCTCGTCACACGCGCTCCATACCCGCCCCTCTCATTGTGCTGCACAGAGCTCCAGCCATCTCTCTCATCTGTCAGGAATTTTCTGAGAAAGAGGAGAGCTCTGCAGCTCCTTCTGCCAGCCTTTGCCCCGGCAAGGAGGGGGCCAGGTATTGTGGGGCAGCAGAGCCCCAGGGGGTGGGGGCATTTTCCTGCCCTCTCCTTCCTCGAGGGCTTTGTGATTGTCCCCAGGCATCAGGCCCTGCCTCCTGACACTGGCCTTTTCACCACAGGCATGCACAGCCCAGAGATTTCAAGGAGGAACCCACAAAAAATGGAGTTCAGCTAGGAGGGCTGAGGTGGAGGAGATTTTCTTGGGGAGACCCTCCACACTCTGCTCTCCACAAAATAACTGCAGGAGCCATGGGAATCAGGAACTAAATCCCTGCATGGGGAGGTGGGGGCAGAGGAGGTGCTCTGGGTGGAGGTGGGGAGTTGGGTGTTAACGATGCTCTCACCCCTTTGCATTACAGGCTGTGGAAACCTGGGACACTTCTGCCTTCCTTCTTGGCATTGGCTCAGAATTATTTGAGTCCTGGTAAAGCTCTGAGCTGATTAGTGCCCTAGTATTAGATCAGTCCGTAGGCAGTGAGAGCCATGGCGGAGACACTGTTAGAGGACTGGTGCAAGGGCATGGGTCTGGACCCCAGGAAGGCCCTGCTGATCGTGGGCATCCCCGTGGAGTGTAGTGAGGCTGAAATTAAAGAGACCGTGAAGGCAGGCTTCAAGCCCCTGTGTGCGTACAGGGTGCTGGGCAGAATGTTCCTAAGGGAAGACAATGCCAAGGCTGTCCTCATCGAGTTGGCTGACTGTCAATTTTGCTACAATCCCTAATCAGATACCAGGAAATGGGGGCACCTGGGAAGTGCTGGTAGAACCCCGGAACCCAGATGAACAATTTATCAATTGACCTAAGAACTTCCTGAAAGATGAGGGCCGAAGAGTGGTAGACGTGGCCAAAACCCTGGCCTATAGCACCTTGTCCACTGAGGGCTCGAGCCAAGTCTGACCAGCAGTTTTGCAGCCTCTGGAAGATAGCACGTGGTACCAAAAACCGAAAGTGTTTTCAGGAAGTGCTTTCCCAGGCCCAGGCGAAAAGACCTTTGAAGTGTGGCTGGAGCAGGTCACTGACATGATGCAGATGTGGCAAGTGTCTGAGGTGGAGAAGAGGTGGCGTCTGCTGGAGAGTTTACGCGGCTCTGCCCTGTCCATCATGCAGGTGCTCTGGGCCCACAATGACTCTATCTCTGTGGAGCAGTGCCTGGACGCCCTGAAGCAGATCTTTGGGGATAAAGAGGACTTTAGAAGCTCTCAGTTTAGGTTTCTTCAGACCTTTCAGAAGACCGGAGAGAGTCTCTGCTTACTTGCTACGCTTAGAACCCCTGCTGCAGAAAGCCGTGGAGCAGAGCCCCTTAGAGCAGAGCACAGACATGATTCATCTGAAACATTTTCTAGCTCGGACCTGCATGTCCACCACCCTCCAGCACAAGCTCAAGCTCCTTGATCAGTGAGACTGTCACCCCATATTTATGGAGTTAATGAAAGTCATTCGAGATGAAGAGGAGAGGGAGGCCACCATGGCTGTGATGATGGAGAAGCAGAGTCCTGTAGGAAGAGACTGGAAGGCCGCAGGTTGGCAGGCAGTAGCGGGGGCCTTGGGCAGGCAGTCCCCGCAGCTCAGGTCCCCATGCAGGCAGGTTCTTTTGACGAGAGCAGCAGCCAGACCCTACAGGAAGGGGCTCTCCGATCACTGAAGCGCAGCCGACTACTGTGCTGCCACAGCACTGGGGAAGAAGGCCGTGGCCAGGCAGCGTGTGCCACGGCTGAAGACAAACCTCCATCACTGGGGAGGACACAGGTTGTAGCAGGAGACAGCAGCATTGGGAAACAAGATGGGGACTGGGGCCATGAGCCCTACGATGCGTAGGCTCAGAAGATCCAGGCACCGCTTCTCCTAGCAGGCAGCAGAGACATTTTATCAAGGGGAAGGGGCAGCCCAGGAAAACAACAGTTGACTTGAGTGAGTCAGAGGGGCAGAGCAGCCAGGCCCAGGCTGTGCCCCTTCCTCCTCCACCAGCTGGAAGGGACTCCACCAACCAAGACCAAACCCCATGTGACTCACTGACGGCCCTGACGAGGTGCCAGAGATGCACATGGGGCGCCCGAGCCTCGGGTGGGGACACCAGGAAAGTACAGGCTCAAGAATGTACAGCTGAGGGCTCTGGCCCAGGCACCAGCCCAGTCATCTGGCCAACCCCTAACGCCCACCCTGTGTGCTCTGAGACTGCCCAGGGTCTGACCCAGACAGAAGGAATCAGTGCTGGTGAGGAAGAGCTGCAAAGCTGAAAAGTAACATCTCAGAGTGGAGCCCGCAGGATCCAGCCTGTCTTCAGGATCAACTACACTGCTCTAGGGGAGCTCCAGGAACAAAGCACCATTGAGCTGAGGGCAGGGGACACAAAGGACCTGGGATCCCCATGCCAGCTTAGAGGCAGTTTTCTCCCCCTGTGTCCTGACAGGGCTCAGTGGGCAAAAAGACCAAAGACTGGGAGAAGACCCCCAGGCAGGGGTGCTGGGTATCCAGTGGGCCAGTGTCCCCACAGCTGGCTTAGGCCAGATTGGGTGTGCAGGAAAGTTTTTGTTCCAAAGCAGGAGGAGCAGGAGGAGGAGGGGGAGCAGCAAGGGGAGGAGGGAGGAGTGGGGGTGCTGTCTCGTTCTGTTGTGTTTGTGCAGAGCCACAGGAGAGAGAAGGCAAGGAGAAACTGGGACTGGCATGGTGGACCATAGCTGAGCACCTGCCGATGCCGAGCCCTGCCCCACACCCTGCCACCTTGGGCAGCTGGCCTGGAGGCAGCCCTGAGTGTGTGTCCCAGGCCTGGATGAGGGACTTGAAGATGGCTGCTACCTGCACTGGACTGGGAAACATTAGGGGGAAAGAGGCCATTTCAATGGTGAAGCTGCCTGGGTCTTCCAAGAGGGGTCCCCCATTCCCAGTCCTGGGTCAGGCTGTTCCCTGTTCTGTGAAGCCCACCCTTATCTGTGTTGGCCCCGAGGTGACTCCCGTGTCAAGCAAGCGCTCCCATTCCCCAACCCCCACCGCCATCTTGTCTGTGCAAAGCCGTGAGACTCGTGTCCATCTGGGGCGCGATCTGGCCTACCGGGTCAGCCACCTCTGGGCCTGGGCACGTGCTGTGAGCTTCCAGGCCAGGAGCCAAGGCTCTGCTCGCTCTTGTCCAGTGTCGCTAGCTCCACCTCCGCTTTCTCAGTGAAGATTTAGGCCACTGGCTGCCTGTTCTTGTGGGGATGTGTGTGACCTTAACTGAGCATTTCCCCCCGGAGTCTCTGAGCTCTGATGTCCACCCTGCTCTTACTCATGCCTCAGTTTACTCGGCTCCTTGGTGTGTTCCCTGCCATGTTCTCCAGTGTCCTGTGACTGTCCTGTGCAGGCCATAGGGCAGAACACTGGCCCAGAGGGTCAAACCAGGAGCAGGTTTACTCAAGTGAGTGGACATTGCCAGAGTCCACCATCCTGGCCAGAGGCAGATCGGGGAGCCCTAAGGAAGGGAGAAGGTGTTAGGGCCACAGTGTGAGCAGCAGATGTGGCACCTGGTCAGGAACCCCAGGAGGAGGGGTCCCCGGGACCCATGACCTCTCGTGGCTGTTGGGATGTCCTCTCTGTGATGTCCCCTTCTCCTCAGTGGTTCAGCAGATTTTTCTTGTCAGTAAAGTTCTCTGGATGTTGCAGCTGAGTCTCGCTTCTGCTGTGGGCAATTGACGGCTGGGCCACCCTGGGCTGGGATGGAGGTGGGGATGAGGGGCCACAGGGGCCACGTTAACATTGGGGGAAGTGAGGGGCAGGGGCCGTGATGGTCTATGGGAGCCCCTGGGATGCACAGAACCCGTTGACATGACATGGGGCAGTGCCTGGTTGGGTCACCAGGGCACTCGGGCAGCCCCAGGAATAAGTGGGTAGAAGTTGAAGGGAGGGTGAGAAACAGCAGGCAGACCCCAGGCCCCAGGACCCCGGCTCTTCTACGAGTGGGACTATTTTATTTTGAATGGTTCGTGAAAGCAACTTCAGTAACTCAATAAAAGAAGACATTTTACTAAGTTGTTTGAAATATATTCTCAAACAATTTCATAGTTATTAAATAAAATGAAGACTGTGCATATTGTTAAATGTATAAAGTGCACATTACAAAAGGAAATGTATGAGAATTATCGATTCAAGGTTTTAGATGCATGTGCATTGACACTTCCACATACTACTGAATATTATACGTAGAAAGCAAAGCACTCTCTGGGCCGAGCCCGTGGCGCACTTGGTAGAGTGCTGCGCTGGGAGCGCGGCAACGCTCCCGCCGCGGGTTCGGATCCTATATAGGACTGACCAGTGCACTCACTGGCTGAGTGCCGGTCACGAAAAAACGACAAAAAAAAAAAAAAAAAAAAAAAAAAAAAAGAAAGCAAAGCACTCTCAACAATTTACCTTTAAAAATAGATGTAAAATACATAAAGCACAAATAATTCATTATACATATACATTAGTAAAATTCCTAAATCAATGCTAAGAGCAGGTGTCATATATAGTGGACCAAAACCAATTAAATGACATTTTGGTGTCTCTGTGAAAATGACATATTCAGAAACCCATGGCTCAGCACTGGTATTTATTTATCTCGTTCAGTTGTCTCGACAATATTTAGCACTTTAATTTGCTTCAAAAATACAAACAGAAGTTTCTTTTAATCATTTTTACGTCCATAGAATAGGTTTTCTTTTGAAATCAAATTTTCATTGAAATTGGCTCTGTAACATGATTCGTAATACACAAGTGTGAGCAGATAAAATTGATTTTGTCTTCTCTTATATTTTCCTAAAGAAAGAACAATTTAACCTTCGATGCTTGTGCTTTCTACCTCTTGGGACTGATAGCGATCCACTGAGGCCAAACCTAAAATTAAGTCATCCATCTTTTTTTTTTTTTTTTTTGTGACCGGTAAGGGGATCGCAACCCTTGGCTTGGCTTCACCCACACCGCGCTCAGCCAGTGAGCACACCGGCCATCCCTATATAGGATCCGAACCCGTGGAGGGAACGCCGCTGCACTCCCAGTGCTGCACTCTCCCGAGTGAGCCACGGGGTCGGCCCATCATTCTTGCTAAAAGTTAACTGACAGGTTTAGGGAGAAAAAGTCACCATTACTATCGAAGGGCTGGAAGCCTGATATATGCAACTTTGGTATTCACGTAACTGTTGAGGGTACACTCGCTGGTTAACAGCAATGTGGTCTTGCATTGAACGAAGAAACTAATGATAAACAAGATATACTGAATTATACTAGAATTTCTAAGCCACTGTAATGGAGTTTAGTGTAGCTAATGTTATACTTGTGTCATATAACTGAGGTTCAAGTTCCTTCTTCAGAGTCTTCAGAATAACAGAGATTGAAGAGATATTTCAATAATTGCCATTTCTTGCTGATGCTGTTTCAGAAAATGAAATGTACGTAATTCTCATACGCAACTCCACAAAGTGTTCCAGTGCCCACACCCTCCCTTAGTCTCTAATATTAAAGAGTCACTACTTACAGTTCCCATCATAATGTTTTGCTGCAACATGGCCATGTCTTTGTTAAGTTCACTTTGTTCATCAATAAGGAGACTTTCATCATTCCCATCCAAGTCCTTGAGAGCCTAAAACAAAAAGTCCACTTCAGTCATAAGCTACTTTCATGTCACGTTCTAAACAGGTAAAATTACACTTCAAAAGGCACAACTTTTCATACATAGGCTTGTTATTTATTTCAACTTAAAATGTTATAGTAAATACATGGAGATAAAAATACCCACTCAAGAAATTTCTAAATGTCGGATTTGAGTGAAAGACTAATATTATGGGAGATGCAATAGTTTTATACTTAACTCTGAAAAATGGGTTGATGAACAGTTCTGGTCAAGATGGAACAAAGACAGAAAAAGACTGGCAGTCCCAAACCATAAAATACCATCACTTTTTAGGGGGTAATGGCCCATTTATTTTCACTCATAGTTCCGGTACCATGATTCCTAAGAAGGAATAAAATGGCCTGTCATGGGACCTCTTTAAGTTAAGAAAAACATAGCTTCTGTTTTAAATGTTCACTATTCACTCAAAAAATAATGATGTCATTTGTACTACACAAAACGTACCATGTGAAGTGCTGTGGAGGAATTAAAAACCAAATATGCGATCTCTTCCACAACTAAGTGGAATGAGAAAGCATAAAAGGTAGCAATAGAAAAAGTTTGTAAGACTTATGAGAGGGTAACTTTCTGGGGCTGCGTAGCTGAAAGTAGAGATTTATAGTGACTCAGGTGGCGTGAGCTCTCGACTTCCATCTCTCAGTGGCTGTGGTTTCCCAGGCGTCTGCGGGATCCTGTGCTCCTTGCGGCAGGTGGCCCAGCCTGGGGGGCCTGGTCTTCATTCCCCACCTGCTCCCACACAGGCACCTGAGGCCACCCCTGTGCCAGACCAGGCTTGGGGGGCGTTTCTGCCCAAACTGGAAAGGAAGAGATTGACAGAGGCTAAGGCTGAACTTGGTCAGGTCCGTTCACCTCACCTGACCCAGCACCTGCTCCAGAAAGCCACCAGACCAGGGCCCTGGAGATGCAGGCTCTGATCCCCACCCTGCCTGTCCCAGCCCGCTGTGGGGAACTGCAGCAGAGACACGGGGAAAGAGGGGTCTAGACCGATAGGGCCAGTGGGGGTGTGTGTCAGAAAAGAGTTGTGCCCCCACCCCCAGCCCCACCCCGGGAGTCCAGCTTCCCAGCAGAGGCCAAGGAGGAGTCTGAAGGGGGCCTGGCACAGTCTTGTGGTTGTGGAGAAGGACCCAGGGCATGTGGGAAGGGGGACAAGATGAGCTTGTGCAGGAAGGCAGGGGTCCTCCTACAGGGCCAGGGGGATCTGCACATGGCTCGGTGCATGCCTTTGACCATCTCCCTAATAACCTGATGGTGGAGGCCTGGCTAGGGCCCCAGGCTTGTGACAGGTCCACTGCCCACAGGAGCACTGCACACCCAGGTGGTCACCGCCAGGCCATAGGACACACCATGGGCCTCCCGCCCCCCACCATCAGCCGGCAGCATCCACATGGTTTGAAACAAGGAGCTCCTGTCCCCCACCGAGCTGCACTCGGTGTTCCCAGGAAGATGCTTCCTTGTCCCAGAGCCAAGCACATCGCCTGTTGTTGGAGGCCCACAACCTTGTCAGGGGACAGTCCCCGGGACAGGCCTCCCACACCCCCTCTCCCACAAGCATGGCCGCTCAGAGCCAGCTCCTACTTCTACCCAGGCCGCTGCTGCACAGTTCCCAGCTGGGGTCCTGCAGCCTGAGGCCATGTACCTTGTCTCTCCTGGATTTCCTGAGAGACTCTAGGGTCTGCGTGGCTGTCCCAAGTCCAAACTTGTTGCACACCCATCCCCTGACTTGCACATGGGGAGAAGGGGGTCTTCCATTTCTATGTTGACAAGACTGGACAGCTGGAATTCACACCACCCTGGCTGGGACGGCAGCGTCGCACCGATCCCATTCAGTCCCACCCTGACCTGGACCGAAGCCCACTTTCATGCCGCATCACCCCACAGAGGGCCCGAGTGCCCCCTTCTTTGGTGGGGGGCCAGGGGTTCTGAGACCTTCGGGCACCGGACACTGTCCAGGGGCAGCCCCTGCCACTTACAGGAACAATGCCCCCACCTCCTACCCCAGGCAGACCCACTTTCTCCTCCTTTGCCTCCTTCCTCACCAGTGCCTTGGGGCTCTGCTTCCTCCAAGTCCCTGTCCCTGCACAAAGAAGCCAGGTCCTCCCCTTCTCTCCAGACCCTCTGTCTGTGCTGCACCCAGGAGCTGGGTGACTCACACATCCTCTCCTAGCACTGGGGCCAGGAGAGGAGACACGTTGCAAATGGAAGGGAGGGGACATGGCTTGCCAAGCTGTCGAGATATGTGTGGAGTAAAATGTGGACTCTGCCACCTCTGATTCAATAGCTTGGTCCTTGGTGACATCCCACAAAGCCTGTTGTGACCTTTGTCCAAGATAAAACTCACATGACATAAAACCTTGGCTCTTAAAGTATGCAATATGGTTGTTTTTTGTACACTCCCCAAGTGGATGTTAAGCTCCCTGAGGTTTGCTGCTGACTAGCCCAAGGCAATTTCACCTCCAGGACAAATGAGAGTCTCTGAAAGTGCAGCAAACTCCTGAGAGGTGGTTTGGTGCAGTGTGACTTGACACTGTCATCACTGACAGTGGGTAGCACTGGGCAGAGAAATGCCCTGTATAGGCCTGCAAGAGGGCACGCTTTTATATTTTACTCCATATAAATCCGGACAGCTTGAACTTTTTGCATATAAGAATTCATGTCATTACTTTTGGGACAAAAACATAGAGACCACAAAAGAAACCACTGTGATAATTGAAGGCATCATTGAGACATAGGGAAGTGAACGTGTTTCAGTCCTGGCTATGCAGCCCCATCACTGGGGGATGTAGGGCAAGTCCGTTTCCTTTTCAGGGGTCAGCTTCCCCTTCTTTATAATGAAGAAAAATTTCCGCTTCCTTCCTACTCTGAAGGCCAGGACTCGGTGAGCCTAAGGATGTCATCATGTGTCCCAAGAGTCCCATGTGCCATTTCTGTCCCTAATTCATCTTCCCCTCCACACTCCCAGGAGTTCAAATGGTCCCTCTGGAGCGGATGGAGTAGGGAGAGCAGGGAAAGGTTGTGTAGATGACTTTAGCAGTGAGTTTAGGACTTTGTTTATTTATTTACTGTATAAAGCGAAGGTGTTCAACATGAAATTTTGATATACATACACATAGAAAAGGGGCGCAAGCACCAAGTTTGTCACTAGAAGGTGATGTGAGGACAAAAGGGCCTTCTAAGCAGGTGATATAAAGGATGGAAAATGGGACAAGCACACGAGTTGGCCTTGTAGGGGCAGAGGCAGTTCATCCCTTGCCACCGGGCCAGAGCAGTGAATAGGGACCCAGACACAGATAGTGAGTAGGTTTGATGGTGGGAGGATGACGTGGTTCTCAGCCAGTTGCACCTGTTTTCTCAGTGAACTATTGGGCAAAGTCATCAGCAGGAATGTTGGTAGTTTGAATAGAGAAGAAGGGGTGAAAGAGTGCTTTTGGAGAGAGGGATGAGGAGTATAATACCAGGGAATTGGCCACCAAAATTCAGCCAGCCAGCGCTAGGGAGAGATGGCCCGCAACAACATTCAGCTCTTCCAGCACAGCTGGGAAGCAGGCTGGCCCTGTGGGGTTCAGAGAGGCATGGGGCTGTAGACACACAAGGGCACTGGAGGGAGAGAGAGGCAAAGGAACTAAAGGGGTCGGTAAAGGAGTGTTTATAGGGCTGGATGGGGCATATAACTAGATAAACAGGGAAAGAAGGGCATGGCATGTGTATGGGGGAGCAGGTGCACGCGTGTGTGTATGGTCAATGGATTCATGCACCCTTTGGTGAACTTCAGAGTCTTTGAAACTTTTTCCCTTGTGTCACTAAATAAGCAGCAATTCCAGGAGCTCAGGAATGCT
Organism: Cynocephalus volans; assembly: GCF_027409185.1. NCBI lineage: Eukaryota > Metazoa > Chordata > Mammalia > Dermoptera > Cynocephalidae > Cynocephalus > Cynocephalus volans. The sequence continues at coordinate 148,865,829 of NC_084478.1, forward strand.
CCACCAGCTATGTGCCCTTGGATGCTGAGGTTGGAACACCACAGAAATTTATGCTGCATTTCCAACTGGGTTCTCTCCACACACTTTGATATACTATAGTTAATTTTATAAGTAGGCATCCCTCAGGATCTTGGTGGATTGGTTCCAGGACACTCCCACCCCCCCACCCCACCCCCATAACAAAATCCACTGAAGCTCTAGTCCCTTACATAAATGGCGTACTATTTGCATGTAACCTTTGCACACTGTAAATGCTTTGGGGAATGAGTTAAGGAATAAAACCCACAATAAATCTAAGAACATATCTATGGGTAGCATTTGATCCCCATCCCAAGACCAAAACAAAAATGCAAAGCCGGATAGTGATTCTTGAGATACAAGACCAGAGGCCCCATGTCATGGGAGCCCAACCCCTCCCCCAGCACGAAGAGCCGATATATTACAAATAAATGGTCTTTTTATTGTGTGTCCATGAAAACAAAGTCAGGGAGGCCTTTGGCCAACAAGGTGTCAATGAGCAAGAGGCATGCATGACAACAACCGTATTCTCCTTGGGAGTGAGTTCTTTACGTCCCAGGCCTTAAGGGTCACACGCAACCAGGGACAGGAGGCTCCAGAGGAACGCAAGCCCAGGACCACCATATACTGGAGGGCCTGAGTCTGCTGCCTCCCTGGCAGGACAAGGCAGGGAGAACAAACACTGCCTCGGGCTAGGCCCAGCCTCCCAAAGCTAGAACACAGGGAACACCCCCACCCCCACCCCCATCAAACACTGCTGAAGAAATCAGCCAGCACTTCTGAGAAGAACTGGCTCTGAAGCCAAAAACCGTCAGGGCTCCATTCAGAAGGGGTTGCCCTCTCGAAGCTTCCAGTAGTAGTAAACGAAGAGTAGGATGGCATTTAAGAGCAGGAAAACCAGAAGCTGGCCCCAGAGCGGGACCCTAAGGGCCTGCTTTCCTGACGGGATGGTGTATCGGGTGAGACATGAAGAGAAGGAACATGAAGATGAGGATAAAGAAGAGGAGGATGAGGATGTAGGAAAATAGGACAGGTCGTGGCAGCTTTTGGAAATGCTAGAAATGTGGTGGTAGTGTGCGATGCTCTGGTAGGCACTATCCAAACCATACACGGGGTGTTCCCTGAGGCAAAAGAGGGGAGCAAGTGGGCCAGGAGAGCCTGGGCCCAGAACCAGCCCCGTCCCTGGGCCTCTCCACTACTCACCTGTCCTTGCTGTCCTCTTCAGAAGAAGACAAAAGACTGTCATCTCGAATCTGCAGAAGCAAATCAGGGTGAGGGAACTGGTTGGTGGGATCACCATGGCCCTATCATATTCCGCAGTCTAAACTTCCTTGGCCAGCCCACTCAGACCATTGCTTAAAGGCCAGGGACCTGCCCCTTCCAGAACCTTCTGAGTTCCCGGCCTTTTGTCTGTGGGGCCTTACCACTCGCTCAGTGACTGTCCTGGCTGCCTGTGCCCCAGCACCCTCCTTTCTAATTTAAGGATTCTCAGAAAGAGCATGAGTCTAGATCTCAGACCAGGGTCCAGGCCATGTGCCTTCCCATGCTCTCTAGTCAAATAGTTCTCACGGCTCCCCAAAGTAGGGCCCTGACCAAACAGGTGTCTACTGACCCTAACTCTCCCTGGAGAATGAAGGGTGCACCCAGTGTCCCCCCTCCTGCACTGTATTTGCCCAAACCCAGCTATGGTCCCCTCAGGTCGGATCAAAGTACAGGATGCCTGACAGCCAGCTCGCCTGGTGGTTGAAGGTGTCAGCATCTGAGAGCGAAGTCACTGGCTGGTGGAATCCCTTGGATGTACCCACAGAATCGGCCTCCCTGGAAGCCCTGGCGGTCAGGTAACTCTACTCACAGTACTCGTCATTACAGCCTTATGAACGGGGGCATGGTTAGCAGAGGAAGCATCGGTATGCCCTGCCTGGTCCAATGGACCTAATCTGAATCACATTACGGGCCTATGACAAAGTTTCTCCCTCCTAGGGTTGCTGAGAGGTGGTGGGTGTTGGGGCCTCAGGTTCTCCCTAAGACTGGGGTCCCCGACGGAGTGGCCTTCAGATATCAGGGTGCCCACCCCATCCCTGCCTTACCCTTGCTCTGGTAAAGTAAGGTGTCATCTTTCTTGGGCAGATTGTGCATATCCGAAGAGCCCTTGAGAGCCGAATCCAAGTCTGAATGGGGCAGGAGGAACAGTCCATGTGCCTCACAGGCTTTCCTCCCTTCTCCCCAGCGGCCTAATCGGCCAACGCCCTTTCCCCACACTCCCGACCCATCCTCCCCGTCGCCCATGCCCCGTTCCCATCCCATGGGCGGCCAGGCGGGCCCCTGGGGCTGGGTCTCACTGGAGAACCCATAGGAGGAGGCAGACGAGTTAGAGGACGAAAGCCTCCTTCGCCTGTGGGTCATGTACTTGAAGATTGTTAGTTGAGCCTGGCCAGACACGGGGTGCAGGGCGGTCAGGGTTATGGTCCTCAAACCTGGGGGAGAGCGCAGTGGGGACACGGGTAACGGGTCCGAGGGAAGGAGCGGGACGAAACGCGGGGAGTATGTCCCGGGAGGGGACCCGACCGCCGCGGGGCGCTGCGTACCCAAGACGTTCGCGTGCTGGATGAAATAGCGCAGCAGGGCGTCCAGCTCGGGGTCCGACATAACCGCAGAGTCGTCCATGGCGGGCGCAGCCGGCACCGGGAGGCGGGAGGGGAAGGCCTGCGGGCGGCCCCGGCCTGTCAACACAAGCCTAGCAACGGTTTCCTAGCAACAGGGCGGTGGCAGCAAGAACGCCTGGTCAGCAGCCCCGCTGGCGTCACGCTGGCGTCACTCGTGCGTCACAGTCATGGGAGTGGGCGGGGCTGTGCTGCGCGTCGGGGGGCTGGGCTAGAGAGCCCAAAGTCCCCAAGGGCGGCAGAGGCTGCAGGGAAGTGAGGGGCGGGGCCTGCACTGGCCAAAGTGGCGCAGACCCGTGTGGCCATGGGAGTAGGGCGGGCATGGCCTGCAGCGTCGTCAACTGCTGGGTCGTTTAGGCTGGACCAAAGACCGGGACAGGACCTGCTCGAGCCGAGCCAGCAGACAGCGGCCAGGACAGGTGAGCGGGCGGGATGGGCGCGCTTGGGGCAGTTCGGTTCCCTGAGTTTCTTCGGCTTCGCCCTGTCCTTGCATCTCCCCGCCGTCCGCCATCGCTCCATGTCCCCGGTGTCCAGGTCCTGGTTCAAATCCCCAAACCAGACAACTGCACCCCCTCCCAAAGGAACAAAAACTGAAAATGTAAGGACTGAGAATTTTCACAAATTAAAGTCAGGCACCAAACTACATATCCAGGACGGTCAGAGAATACCAAGCATCATAAGTGCACAGAAAGCTACACCTAGGTCAAACTACATACAATTAAAATTTAAAAAAAATTCCAGAAACAAGACAGAAGGGGGGGAAAACCTTACCTGTACAAGAACAAGGATAAGAACTACATCCAACTTATCCTCAGAAAGCAGACAAGCAAGAAGAGAGTAGGGTGAAATTTTTAAATTGTTGAGAGAAGTATGCCAAACCTAGAATTCTTTACCCTGCAAAATTATCGTTCAAATGTGAACGCTAAATAGAGGCCTTCTCGGAGAATAGAAATTAAGGGAATTCGTTGCCAGTGTCCTGCCTTGAAAGACGTGTTAAAAGTCCTTTAGACAGAAGGAATGTGATACAGGTCAAAAACACAGATGTACATAAAGATAGGAAGACTATCAAAGAAGGAATAAGTGAAGGTGAAATAAAACCTTTCATTTTTGTAATTCTTACAATAACTGACAGGTAATACTTTGTCCAACATAATAGTTAAATGGAGGCAATTATGAATGATTTGTTCATGTTATATGCATGAAAGATCTGTTATACGTATGTATTTTGCCTATATCTGCTTATACATAAGTGAAGGGCATGACCGTGGAACAGGTTGGAAGAATTAGGACTCTATTATTATACACAGTGCTCACACACCCCATGAAGTGGTACACAGTCATTGAAAGTGGACTTGCGTTAGTTGTAAGTGTGTATGACCAACTCTAGGGCATCCACTAAAAAAGGTAGTAAAGGAAGTACAAGAAATATTTTAAGAAAGGACAGATAATGGAATCATTTAAACCACAAAAGGCAGTTAATAGTGGAAGACGAAACTAAGAACAGAGAACAGGGGCAACAAATAGAAAACTAACAAATACGGTAGATATTTATCCACCTCTACCAGTAATATGAACGGACTAAATACACCAAATACACCTTACATATGAATGGACTAAATACACCAATTAAATTCAGACATTGTCAGAGATGATCACAAAACAAGATGCAATTATATTTTGTCTCCAAGAAATCCCGTTTAAATATAAAGAAATGTATTGACTGAAAGTGAATGAATGGAGAAAAATATACCATGCTAACACTCATCAAAAGAAAGCAGGAGCAGCAATCTTAATCACAAACAGAGCATACTGCCAATCAAGGAAAGTTATCAAGGATTAAGAAGTGCATTACATAAGGATAAAGGTGTTCAGTGCTCCAAGGAGACATAACAATCCTTAATGTGTAAGCACTTAACCACATATCACATTACATGGCAATGACTGAAAGAACTGTAGGGAGACAGAGATGAATCCACTATCTTAGATGGAGACTTTAAACGCCGATATCAGAAGTGGCCAGATCCAGCAGGCAGAAAACTGTGAAGGACATAGCTGAACTCAACAACACCAGCAATCAACTGGATATACTTGACATTTATAGAGTGCTGCCTCCAACTACAACAGCATACACAGAGCAGTAAAGATCTATGCTCTCAACAAGTTTAAAGTATACAGTACAGTATTGTTAACTACACTCAAAGGGTACAAAGTCTCAGTTATTCAATAAGAATAAGTTCTGGAGATCTAATGCATAGCGTGGAGATTATAGTTAACAACAGCCATTTTTAACTACTGTATAGTTAACAACAGCCATTGTTAACTATTGTAGAGTTAAAAACAGCCATTGTTAACTATTGTATAGATAAAACAACCACTCTTTTACCCTCAAAATTCTTACCTCGTAAATTTGAAATTTGAATTTACAACTTAAATTTCTTATTTCTTTCTTTCTTTTTCTTTCTTTTTTTTTTTTTAGGATGTCTAGTAAGGGAATCCTAACCCCTGATTTGGTGTTGTCAGCACCACACTCTCCCAAGTGAGCCATGGGCTGTCCCCTCAAATTTCTCATTTCTTGATGGAACAATGAGGTAGTCCTGTAGATGTGTAATGGTACCTAGGTAATATATAAATAGTAATACAAATAAATATCCATAAGTATAGGGTGATAGGATGAAGAAAATCATCCTTCCCGATTCTAGATCCTGATTTCCTTTGGGAATAATTAGTTGGGTATAAAAGTAAGTATTATGCGGTGGGCAGAATATGTACCCTAAAAGTTCATGTGTTCGAAAGTTGATCTCCATTAAGAGGGTAGGAAATCCTATAATGGTAATTGAGATGTGAGGCCTTTAAGAAGTGATTAGATTGTGATGACTGTACTATCGCTAGCTAGGTCACAATTTTACTAGAGATAACGAGAAACACCTAGAGAAATAGTTGGTGCTATTCTTATATCTTGCTGATGTAAGGCATTGGTTATATAGAGACTAGTGGGATGTAGATAGCTAGTCATACTGAAAAAAAATTGAGATAACCAGAATTAATATTTTAAGTGAGTAAATTTAAAATGAGTTTCTTCTAAAATCTAACATTTTACATTTTTTTCTCAGAAAAACAAGTACTGCAGGTATCAAGTAGTACCTATGTAACCAGTTTGCTAGCAGTAAGTAGAGATAACAAGGACAACAGGCGGAAAAGGGCTCAAAACCTTTAAATCTAACTTTTCATCTCATGTTGAGATATAGTTTTATTACTGTATATAATTAATGGTTTCTCACTAATAATTTACCTGTAGTTAACTATTTCAAGGGAGGGAATAGAAAACACATTACTGTGCTCTCAACTCTAGCTTCTTCTATGTGCTTGAAATAATGTGTTAGTGATTAACACAATCAGCAGTACTTAAACTAATGTATTAGACATAATTTCTAAAACAAGTTTATATATAGGCTTTTGAAAATAGTAAACAGTCTTGTCTGATCTAAATTCTTATGTTTTCATAATATTGACTTAGTGCAACTGATAACTACTAAACAACTAGTTGAAGCCAGAAAGCTGAATATCACATTCTTTTCAACTTCAAATTCTCGCATTTTGTTGAACTGAGGGAGTACTACAGATGGGTGTGGCTCCTTGAAAAACTAGTTAACTAGAGATGAACAGAAGCAAATAGGATGAATAGGAGAATGGAAGAGAAAACACACATTTCTCAAGTCTCAGTTGTTGTTTCCTATAAAACAATGAGTTAATACTCTACAGAGTTTTTGTAAATATGTAAGTAGTTAACAAGGCATAACTGGAGACAATTAGAATAACTGGGTAAAGGAAAAAAGAAAAAATATTAGATTTTTCTCAGGTATAAATTATTAATTCTTGTTTGATAGGGTGTTAGCTCTGTCTATAGCTCTCTCTATCTCCCTGTCTATCGACCTACCTATCAACTTCCCTAGCTGGCTGTATTCAGGTAATTAGTTTACTAGGAATAAATAACCATAACTAGAAAAACTAGTTGAATACAGGAATTGAAAAAATCGTTCTTCTCAACACTTCTTATTTATTGTTGAGAAAATGAGTTAGTAATATAGGCAAGTCATGCTTCCCAAGTCAGTAGTAAAATGCAGACAATATGAATAATAAGTGAAATGCAAGTAGTAGAAAAATATTCTTTGCAGATTAATTTTGTTGTTGTTGTTGAACTAATAAATTAGCTCTTCTTTACTGAGTTTTCCCATGAAACTTGTTTAAAAAAAAAAAAAAAAAAAACAGCCAGCAAACACTAAAATAACAAGGGAAGCCTTCACCTAAAAGTCATATTCTTTTCAACTCTTAATCATTAGTTCTAGTTGGAATAAAAAAATTAGAAGAAGAGATAATGCTGAGTGTTACCTAGGAAAAAAGTTGTTAGGGCTAACTGGGGATAACTTGAATAACTATGGGATGCCAAGCAGTGTTGCTTTGCCTCCCATGGATCTGTCACCCCTATACACCGGTGTGATGGAGCTGCCAATGATTACTCAAAGCCCATCTCTTCTGAGCAGTGAGAAGCCGCAAAAAGTGGTTAATCTCCAAGAACCCTCAAGAACGGGGTATTCCTTCCATTTGGGAAATCAACCACGAGTTGGGGTTCTCTTCCCGCATTTATTCTCCAGACCAGGAAGTTACAGGAAGAGAACATAGGTGTGGTTTTTGCTAAGTATACATAAACAAGTTTAACAATAAAAGCTGGTAACATTCAATAAGACAAGCAAGGTGACATTCCATAATGCAATTTGCAACAATAGCTTGATTTTAGCAAACACTGCCTTCTTATAGCAATTTCCCAGTGTTTTTACATATCAATCAGTAACCTGTCTGCCTTTGAGCCAGCAATCTTGCTGTGTTACAATTCTTGATCTCACAACAGAGACTATGTAGCCTGGGGAATATTTCCAGTCCTTGGTAAGGTCAATATTTGAAACTGCAAGGCTTTGGAAAAGCAGGCCCTGTGAAGTACATTTGCCTTATTCATACTCCACAAAGCAGGGGAAACCCATCCTTATCTTTTTATTATTTATTTCTGTAGGGATGATAAAGTCTTAACTACCAACATCAGTTGGTAAATACATAATTCATATAGTTGATGCTAGAAATGGCTAGAAATATATAGACTAAGGAATCACTGCTGATGAATACCGGTTTATTCCAGGAAGTTGCATAACCATTTTTTTAACTCAAAATTCTTAATTAGTGTTAGAAATATTAGCTCATGCCATAGGCATCTCCTTTACCCAGGTGAATAATTAATTGGAGATAAATAGATGAATCCACTATGAGGAAAAACACATTCTTTTCAACACTACTTCTCATTACTTATTGAAATAATGTGCCACTATTCTAGATATTTAGTGGTTCTTAGCCAAATATGATGAGTCAACTAGAAATTACTGTAAAAAACTTGCTGAATATGGGAACTTGAAAAACACATTCTAGTCAACTCTAGGTTCCTGTTTCTTTAGCGAATGTTGAGTTAGTACTATTGATATAGTAAGTGGAGTTACCAAGGTAAGGTTTAATTAGACCTACCTCCATAAACTAGAATAACTGGACAGGAAGAGAAAAGTCACATCATTCTTCTCCACATTTCTCATTTCTTGTTGCAGTAATGAGCTAGTTCTCTACATGGGTGGTAGTACTTAGGGAATCACATGATGGGGAACAAGAAAAGATGGATAGAATAAATATTTGATGCCAGGAATATGAAAAACATATTCTGCTAATTAGAAATGCTTGTTTCCGGTAGGAACAATGAGTTAACACTAATTGGGACTAGAGATATCTCTGTGAGGCACTGAATGAATTTCCTTTGGGCATGTGCTCAACAGAGGGATTGCTGGATCATATGGTAGTTCTGGTTTTGATTTGATTTTCTGAGGAACATTCACACTGTTATCCATCATCACTGTACCAACTTACATTCCCACCAACAGTGTACAAGGTTTGCCCTTTCTGTTACCTCTTGAAGTTTGGGTAATAGCCATCCCAACAGACATGAAGTGAGATCTGATTGTGATTTTGATTTTCATTTCCCCAATTATTACTGATGTTGAGCACCTTTCATAAACCTGTTGGCCATTTGTAAGTCTTCTTTGGAGAAAGATCTGTTCAGATCCTTCAAACATTTGTTAATTGGGCTGCATTGTTCTTTGCTATTGAGCTGTGTGAGTCGCCTGCATATTTTGGATATTGACCCTTCTCAGATATGTGCTTCACAAATATTTTCTTTCAATCTGTAGACTGTCTCTTCACTTTCTTAATTGTTTCTTTGGCTATTCAGAAGCCATTTTGGTTGATGGAGTCCCACTTGTTTATTTTTGTTTTCGGTTCCTAAACTTCTGACGTGACAATCAAAAAATTATTGCCAAGGCTAACATCGACGACCTTTCTGCCTATATTTTCTATAAAGAATTTTACAGTTTCGGGTCTTATGTTGAGATTTTTAATCCATTTTGAGATGATGTTTCTATATAGTGTCAGATAAGGATCCACTTTCATTATTTTTCATGTCGATATTCAGTTTTCTCAGCACCATTCATTGACGACACAATTTCTAACGCAAGAATGCAACTTCAAGACCCGTTTCAGTTCCTGGCCTGAAGGCTTGCTATTTAAACAGTATTGGAAAGTCAAGACTGTGACATCAACCCTTTCCTGAATGGAGAGCCTGCCCTATATATTTCAGCTTGTTTGCCCCCACAATGTGGGAGTTGATTCCTTAAAATAAATAACCTAAAATATACATGCGTTATTTATAAATAAAGATTAAATAACACCACTTAAACATATATGACATGTAATATTACATATCACACATGCACACACGTGCACACACGCAGACACATATACCCCGTTGCTTCTGTTTCCCTTTCTGTGGGGAAGCCAGTCTCATACAGCTGAGCACGTTTATTCACTGATCTCCACAGCCTTCAGGTGGTCATTCGGAGCATAAAAACAGAAAATCGAGGGGAGCTATGTGAACAGTTGGAAAAGAAGTTGAAATGGACAACCTTCTGGGTAGTAGCCAAGAAATGAACGGACTTCAGGGTACGGCAGAGTCTACGCTGCTCTGGGCTGGTTGGGAGGTGCAAGAAGGCACACACCTCCCTGGGCGAGGTCTTGCAGAAGCGCTGGGTGGCTGCGAAGGGAAGGCTCAAGGCTAGAAGAGGAGTTGGAAGAGTCTGATCTCAAGTTGTGACCCAGCCGAGGTTTCTCAGCCAGGCACCACGTGCAGCCACCTTCTAGCAGAGATCTGATGCCACCCAGCATAAGACTGGCGTCTCGGACGCCCAGCTCCCACTGGGTGCCCAGATTGGCCGGGAGAAGCTTTTGCAGGAAGCCGCCTGGTTGCGGATCAAAGGGCAAGGGTGGGATGGCAGAGAGATGTTGAAATCCTACAGGCAGCAGAGCACAGTGTCCCAGAAGCCCCGCAAGCTGGCCGAAGCCCTGGGGAAGATCAGCTGGAAGAGGAGTTCCCCTGCCCCCTTCATGAGCCCCCCATTGGGACAGTGAGCCCTGGGTGAATACAGAGGCCCTAGACAAGCCACCCACAGCCAGGGCACAGTGGTACTGCTGCGTCCTGCCGCTGGGGGGCGTGCCTGCAGGGGGCGTGGTTCCGCACGGCCTCACCTCCCGCACTCACCGCCAATCAGCGAGCCGTCTGTTGCCGCGCAGGCGCTAGCCCACAGGCCCTCAGAGCCGCGTAGCCAGCGGGCCGTTGTGGAATCCCCTGAGGCGTCCGGTAGCCTGAGGGTTCCTCAGGTGAGGCGCGCACTTGCGGGTTGGCGTGGCCCCCGGCCCAGGGGCATGAGGGCGTGGGCACGGGGAGGTCCCGGTGGACATCTGAGGAAATGTCCTGGCTTGGGTGTCAGTCCCCTGGGGTCTGCGACCGGGGCCCGGCAGGCAAGGGCGCTGGGACTGTGGCAGCCGGCCACGTGCCTGCTGTCTGGCGGGGAAGAGACCGTCCGGGTCTGCGCCTCCTGCCTGTCGGCCGACCATAAAGAAGAACACTCGGTCCCCTGAGGGTCTCCAGGTGCGTCTTAGTTGGTGACCAGGTAGCGGCCTTGCTTGGCTTTCCAGGACCTGGCCGGGGGGTTCGCTTCCTGAGGAGACGGCCGGGAGGTGGTCATTTGAATGTGCCTACTTGTATTGAGGATCATGGCTCATCATGTGGAATGCGACGAGTCTAATTTCTTTTATTCCTGTGGAGGGGGGAGGGAAGCAAAACTGAGGGCTATTCAAGATTCTTCCGTGTGTAATGGGTACACTTACCCCTTAACTACAAAACAACCTCACTCTCCACGTAGTCATGACAGCTATGCATAAAATTAACGAACGAAATAAGAGAAAAATGGAAAGGCATTCATTCACACCCAGTTACTCCACCCATGCACTGCGATCCTATGAAACCTAAGACTTTCTAAGAAAAATGCGTGAAACTTGCTGCGGAGTGAATCTGGCAAAGGAAAGGTGCAAGAAGAGGCACAGCAGTGTTTTCTTTATTTAAAAAGAAGTTTTCAAAATTGTGCCTTTATTATACTATAAACGGATATGCCAGCTCATCCTTCTATGGAAATACGTCCCTTTAGGTAGGTTTGCCATCACAAACCCAGTAGGTGCACAGAAGATCCAATACACATCTGGTCATGGTAGAGGGGGCATCACGTGAAGATGAGAGAATTCCTGCCTCTGGGGAACAGTATGGGGGTCATGTCGAGATAGGGGCACCAATTTGAGACAACTTGCTGAGGATTCTGTTCTTTAGTTTTCGCCTAAGATGTAAATAAAACCCTCACTAGGGAAAGCAGGCAACAGAACTTCCCAAGTGACAGGGCTTCCAAGGTAATCCTTCCCAAAATCACGGTTGTTGACTGGAGAAGTCAATGCTCATTGTTATCTTGTTCTTTCACTCCTCTGCTAAGGAACAGATGCAACAGAAGAAATGGGATGGTCCAAAGGAGTACGCTACTCTCTTTGGAAACACTACTTCTTGGTCATCTGAATTTGACTTTGACGTTACAGATTGTGGAGTCTCCATGTAGAAAGTATTTCTCTTTTATTGTCAACTGGGTATTCTCCCTCTGCAGGCAGTGTTTGCTTTGATGTTGGACTGAAATACTGGACGCATTTTCACACCACGTCCTCCTAGAACTTGGCATCAATTTACAAACTTATTCTGCTGCTATAGAGATTTTATTGTTCTCACATGTTCCTGGGGGGTAAGAGAAGTTTAATATTTGATTATCGCCATCTACGTGTATTTATGTATCTCTATGCATCTATCTTTCTGTTTATCTCTATGCCTCTATCACCTGTTTATCATCTCCCTATCATTATCTATCTCTACCTCCGTTGTTAGCTATATCTGTCTAGCTGTTCATCTGTCAGTCTATTTTGCCATTCATTATATCTCTCAACCGTCAGTTTTCGACACGAGTATATTTATATATGTCTACCTCTGTATCCATGTATCTTTTTCCTACCTATCATCTATCTGTCTCCTTCTAATCATTCCTTATCCTTCCGTACATCTACCTACCCCCTTCTATCTACTGCATATTATACATCTTTTTCGATCCCTATATCCATCTGTCTTTATGTATCTCCATCAACCTCTGTGTCGATTTCTGTCTCTCTGCCTCTATGTATCTATGTATCTAACTGTACACCATCCACCTTTCTACCATCCATCTATTTACGCGTCTGCTTGCCTAACTTACCTACCTGTCCCTTCAGAGGGAGGGAAGAGTGTCGTATTCCCGTTAGGACAAAACCAGAACGTAAATTATCCAGAAGACTCTAAGCAGACCCTAGATAGAAGCTCTTCTTGCCATGGCCCATAGCGTTTGGTGAGAGGAACATGCACTGTTTTGATTTAACACGCTTGCCTTCTGGTTGTGTCTGTTAAGGAAGCATCAGCTTTTGTAATCAGAAAAATCACTGGGATTGCCGTTCTTTATCTGTTGAAAGTGTTTTCTGAAAAGTTTTCACACTGGAAAAGAGCTGCCAAATGTGAGTAATGAATCATATCCACGTGGGGTGTACAAGTCTTAAGGTGTTGTAACTGTCTTATAGAGATATATTTGTTGCATATGGTGTAAAGGGATTCAGAGAACTATATCTATAAATATATATCTGTATGCATAAAAATCCTGGAGCACATGGACTCACGTGATTGGAACAAGAGTTCCTGGGTGATTGGACTACTGATGCTTATTATGCTCATTGTTTGGTAATTTTGAAGATCATTTTAGATTTTTCCGTGTGTGCTTTCAAAACGAGGAACTAAACGGAACGCAAAGTAGCATTCCTACTGGAAGCAAGCACACGGGGGATGGGTACAGACATTGAGGTGTATTGTTGGCTTCCACGCCAGGCATCTTGGGTTTCTAACATCTGCGTGTATGGGGCCGTGAGCGTGCGTGAGCGTGTGGGAGAAAGAGTACGTGCTTGTGTTTTGGGGTGTGGGTGGTCACGCTTGAAGGTGCTCTATCACACCTGTTTTCTGAGTGGGGCTAGCAGGTCCAGCTGAGGGGAGCCCGAAGCGGTCGAGTCACCTTTTATTCCTTCCTCCTGTAGTTGTGTGTCCTCAGGTGAACCCTGGGCTTGAGAGCCCAGCACCCTTGAGTGAGCACCCTCGTTCAGGGAAGACTGTGTGCTGATTGTCGTCTCCAATGTACGTGTATTTCATCATCGTGACACCTTTCCTGTTACGTCGACCAGTGTGCGTGAACAAAGACATACATACACGCATTTATTAAGGAGAGAAGTTTCGCATCACAGAACATAGAATGTGAAGTCAATAGTGCACTAGGTAAAGTGCAGAAAGCAGTCATGACACTAATTTGGACGACATATAGGGAAAGCTAGGACATATGAACGGAGTATTGGCGGTGGAAAGATAGGAAGAGTAGGACGGGTAGAACAATTGCTGCTTCTGCAGAACACATTCCTGTAATGTCAGAAATTCCATGAGAGTTTGGAAATATCAGGAAAATTTTGGCGTAACGAGACTCTTGGAAATGACGTAGCAGAAATGGGCACTAACTAGGAAATATATCCAATTATGCTCTCATGTTAGCAACTATAGTGTAACACAGTACGTGCTTGCACGTGCACAGGGATGCATAGGTAGTGCGTTGGAAGCACGTACACCATCGTCCTCATAGTGAGCATCTGTAAGGTGCCAGCCCCTCTACACATATTTCTATGCATGTCATGTTCTCACAAGCTCATTCAATGCGATTTGAAAATCAGAAAGACACAATAACTTCAAAATCCCCATTTTCGTTACACTCACACAGATGGTCACAAACACACGATTGATGTTAAATCCATGTGTCCATGGCATCCGCGATCCCCAAAGCAGTGGTTCTCCCTGTTGTGACGCAGGAACAGACTAGCATACGCCAAGCAGCATACCATGGAAATATTTTGGAATGCAAGAGGAGGAAAATAAAAATGGCATCTACATTATGGATGGGATTCAGATATCAGCTCTGTTTCAAAAAGGCATGCATCCCTGAGTTGGTGAAGGGAACGGGATCATTAGATCCACACTTTATTGGCTCACGTTGCTTCCTCTTTTGAATTTTCCAGATTCGCTTGAGAAAAGACTACATTGGTCCTGAGTATCTGCACTAGTTCCCACCTGATCACAAAGAACAGCACCCTTCAGAAGCACGCAGCGGGGTAAAGGGTGTGCGGACAAGCGATTGGAGTGTGAGAAACAAGAGACCCAGCTCACAGAACCGGACCTGCCTCCGTCCACGTGACCTTCGGTAAGACTTCCCCATTCACTCGCTGCCATCTAATGTTGACATTTCGGGGTACGATCGTCTTTGCACCTCACTCTATACACACGTGTCTTCATAACGAGCATCACATCTTTGGTGTTGGGAGACAAGAGTTTTGCACCAGAGTATAGAGGTTCAGGTCACAACCCATGACCGGTTCCTGCAGAAATCCCTATTAACAGTGACAGCCAGGAATCATCAAGATGACCTCACAGACCTCTGGATTCTGAGTCATGCTCTTGAACATGACATGGGGCTGGCTCCCAGCATCGGTATGTAGGAGATGGCCTCGGTCTTCTTGGGGTGGACAGGGAGGCATGGGCACCCTAGGAAGGCAAAAAACTAATGAAGCATTTTCCTAGGTTGAAGCCCAAGGATCTCAGAAGCCGCAGAGGGTCCAGGAGAGTGAAACAGGATCCCTGACATGACACCCACGTCCGCATGCGGATGCTCTTCCGCATGCAGTCGTTACAATTAGGTTACACGGTGGCTTCGGGCTGTTATAGAACTCTTCTGGCACCTTCCATATTTTTCCCCAAATGCTTGACACTCATCTTCCCCTCTGTCTAAGGCCCACTCTTTTAATACCTTGTTTTATCTCATCAATCTCCTTGAGCAGGGCGCTTCTAGTTTCACAAAAGGAATTCTTTCCTCATACGGTTCTTCTTTTCCTTTTTCCCATTCCAGTCTCCTCCAGGTCTTTCCACTGAAAACACGAGTGCAAGCATCTCACGGAGAACCAGGTGGAGGAGGACAGCCAATGCAAGCTGGGAACGCTTTGCAGTCCGGAGGCAAAGGAGGCGTATTAGAGCAGGGGTTTTGAGGGAAGACCTGAGCCAGCAGTGGGAATGACAGCCAGAAACCTCTGCCCCTCATCATCACCTCTCAGGAGAAGAAACGATTAAAGTGAAAAGCACAGACGTAAGGCCCTGACGAAGTCTGAAATGGAAGGCATGGGCTCTTCGGCAGGGGCGCAGTGGAAGTTCAATGCCACAGCGGGAGAGGAAAGGGGGTGCAGAAGAGTCCTGAAAGTGGTACTGGAGAGGCTGGATGAGAGAACAAAACTGGGCCGAGGAAGAAAACCAGATGACCAGCAGACCAGTACAAGCTCCCAGGTGAAAAGCACAGACATAACGGCCCTGACGAAGTCTGAAATGGAAGGCATGGGCTCGTCGGCAGGGGCGCAGTGGAAGTTCAATGCCACAGCGGGAGAGGAAAGGGGGTGCAGAAGAGTCTTGAAAGTGGTACTGGAGAGGCTGGATGAGAGAACAAAACGGGGCCGAGGAAGAAAACCAGATGACCAGCAGACCAGGACAAGCTCCCAGGAGAAAAGAACAGACAAAACAGCCCTAACGAAGTCTGAAATGGAAGCCATGGGCTCCTTGGCAGGGGCCCAGTGGAAGGTCGGTGCCCCAGCGGGAGAGGAGAAGGAGTGCAGAAGAGTCCTGAAAGTGGTACTGGAGAGGCTGGATGAGAGAACAAAACGGGGCCGAGGAAGAATACCAGATGATCAGCAGACCAGTACAACTTCCCAGAAGGTAGCTCAACAGCCGGCAAGTAGACCCCCTCGTAAAAAGTATGGTAAACGCAAAGGGGTCGTTCGGAGGAGTGCTGGGAAGAGAGAAGCCTCAGGATCACTGCCAGTTGGTGCCGAGAGTGAGGATGCCCTGTGCGGTGACAAATCACGGGTGCACACGACCTCTGCCCCTGCTCCAGCAGAAAGGCAAATAAAGGCATCACGGAAGTCCAGCGCTAGCCACGATTTCCCGACACTGTCGGGACACGAGGGTGAGAAAGAGGGCAAGGCAAAGGCACAAGCCTCCACGGTTACATCCCGGCGTCCCACAGTCCTGGAGGAGGGTGCATGTGCTAATGATGGACAGGTGGCCCCATCCCAGCCACGGGGTGTCACCCCCACTGTGCCCATAGCTCTGAACGCAGAGGCACAGGACACCTGGCCGAAGACCGTGGCTACTCACTCCGCGTGCTCTGCGCGCTCAAGGAATGCTGAGGACTCTGGGGAGGGGGCCTCGAAGCCAGGCGTGGAAGGCTCGGCCGCTTCTTCCGGGTCCCCTGCCCCCTCCAGTTCCCCTGCCATGAGGCCGTGTGGCTCCCTCTGTCTGGCAGACAGAATTAGGAAGCTAAAAGCGGCAGTTTGTTCCGAAGGACTGCAAGAACGCCGACCTCCTGCTGACTCGATGTCTAGGAATCCCATCCGCAAGGCTAAAATGGCTGGTGGTAAACGAGGTGGACAACCTGCCAGCATGGCTCTGACACAGGAGCCTCCTCCAGTTGAAAGAGGAACGATGGTGTGGTTTAAATTTCAAGACCACCCATTCTGGCCGGCTGTGGTGAAGAGTGTCAGTGCGTCGGAGAAGACCGCACGGGTGCTCTTGATTGAGGCAGACCTGCGCCAGGAGAGGAGCGGCATCCGAGTTCCTCTTCGAAGACTGAAGCCCCTGGATTGCAGAGAGAAAGACAGACTCCTGCAGAGAGCCAGGAAAGTGCACGAGCAAGGTGTTAACTGGTGTTTCTCCCTCATCTCCCACTACACACAAGCCATCGGCCGGGGTTCCTTCGTGGGCTCTTTCCTGGACTATTATGCCGCCGACGTCAGCTACCCACTCAGGAAAGCCATCCAAGAGGGCCCGCTGGAGGTTGACTTTCCAAAGGTGAACTATGCCGACCTGGAAGACTCTGAGGAGGAGACCTCCCTGGGCGGGAAGAGGCCCTGCAAGAGGATTCTCCCCGACAGGATGAGGGCCGCTCGGGACCGGGACAACCGCAAGCTGGTGGACTTCATCGTGAAGAGAAGGGGGGCCGACCACCACCTCCTGGACATCTTGAAGGGCAGGAAACAGTCCAGGTGGCTGACATCATTTCTGAATTCACCAAGGCACAGGCTCTGCGTTGAAACGTACCTGGAAGATGAGGACCTGTTGGATGTTTTGACGAAACATCTACAAGAAATCTATACACAAATGGACAACACCATGCTGACTCTCATAAGAGACGACAAAGTAAATTTTGTTCTGGAAGTTCTCCTGCCAGAAGCAATCATTTGTTCCATCGCAGCACTTGATGGGCTGGATTACCAGGGGGCAGAAGAGAAGTATCTGCGAGGGCCCCCCGTGCACTACCGCGAGAAAGAACTATTTGACAGAAACGTCATAAAGGAAAGGAGAAAGAGATCAGCAACCATGAGGACGGCTAACTAGGTCTCCTCCTGTGCCCCTACAGCGACAGACCCTTTTTCTTCTATCTTATCGCCACATTCCCATACCCCTTCCAAAAACGGTTCTAAAAGGGAAGCAGAAAGTGAACGGGTCACCTTCGCCTAGTCCATGTGTGAGTGAATGAAATCCCTGCGTGCACTAAACCTTTGTCAGCCTTGTGCAAGACCTTCTTTGACTCTCTGTCTCCCTGAAATTCCATCTACCACAGTAGCTCTCCCTCAATGGCCGAATGATTTCCTGAAACGGAGGGTCTCCCGGCTGTCTTCTAAACTGATGGTGACTGGATCCTCTTCCTAGAGCCATCTGTCCCCACGTGGACGGCAGCTAGCCTCATCATATTCACAGTCTAGCTACTCTACACCTATGAGCCAGGCTGACTACGTGGTAGCCCATCTACTCTCATATAAGTTCGAGGAAAGCAAGCACTTTGTTCTGCATCCTGTACCCCCAAAACGTAGTCATTTGTCTCAAACCAACCGAGCTTCATCTTCACGCTTATTCGTGGGCTAGCTCCAACAGGTTCCATCAGCACACATGCACACCGGCAAGTCATTCCAGGAGGCTTGAGCAGTAGATGGGCCAGGGCCGGGAATGTGAAAATGAATTCTAGAAACAACCTCCATTCGGCTAAACGTGACCCTCTTTGGAAGAGAATTAATTAAACGCACTCAATGGAAGGAGAACTTCTGAAGCCCATGAATAGTTATACTACGTTAATACGAGGCGTGTTTTGAGAATAAATGTTGGGAAAGCTAGTTTAGTTTGAAAACTTGATGTGAAAATAAACACTGAGGGCTTAACAGGAACCTGAGTGCATTTCTAGTTTAGAGGAAGTCAACTGCTCCTGTGAGACCACGCTGTGTGTTCACATGGCCACGTGTTGCTTTAAAATTTGCAAAGTACCTGTCTGGATTCACAATAAATCCATGGTGTCTGTTGCCTTGAAATTCTGCTTCGTCATATTTGAGACCATACCAGTTTGAACGGGGCATTTCTGAGAACATATATAAACGCACTTCCAAAGAAACCGTATTTCGGGAATTGTGATGGCTGCTGTTGTCATGGGTTAGAGCAGGTTAGAAATGTTCTTCTCATTCTAAACAAATATTCACTTTAACGCTCGATTTGGTATAATTTTAGAAGAACGTCTTCCAGGTCGTGTAATCATCAGGCCCTACAGAAGCCTCTTTGGATTCGGCCTGCGAGAGAGAAAGGCTCCTGGGGCACACGGCCTAGGCACATTCCACGTGATGTCTTCCTGGTCCTGAGGAGTAGTAGAAAACACAGCACCTCCATGCTCTGTGTGGACCTCATACACCGAGACGGCACGCTTTAGTTACGCTCTAACACTGAGACTCTCTGAGTCCAATCTATGAGCCAACTGTTCATCTCCATGATCTAACACATTCTTTACCACCTCGTGCACCCATTCACTCATCCATTCATTCACTCACAGTACCATAAGTCAGGAGAGCAAGTACGGTGGTGTTTCCGCTCTGAGGACAAACTTCGGATGTCCTAGGAGAGACGGAAATCTGGAGACCCAGGTGGCAATGAAATTCTTAAGATAACGAGATATTCTACCCTCATCCTGTGAGTGAGAAATATTTATCAGCATTGCAGGCTGACTGCCTGAATTCATAACCACACTACTGGGTTTCCCCATGCTTGTGAGATCATGGTTTTCTTTGATTCGGGTGAAGGGAGGTGGCCTTGTGTCCCTTGGATGTCATTTTGTCCTGGGGCATCTGTTCTGCTTCTCTTGAATCAAGGTCACTGAGAGTGACTTGGGGTGTGGGGGTGGATTTTTCGCTGCTTGGACTCTGAGATCCCTTCTAGGCTTGCTGGATCTCTAGCAGAAGTGTGTGTTCAATGGAAAAGCTTGACTTTCGCCTGCCCTCGCTGACTAGGTGAAGGAGACCTCCTCTCCTCCAGTCACAAGGGCTGGACATCAGGCCCTCATGCTAAGTGTTGGTTGGGTGAGTGGCACAGAGACGCTGTGCACAGCTTTCTCAGGTCTCTACGTCCATGTAAGCAACTGACAAGGAAAGAGTGGGACCTCAGAGCTGGATTCATCATAGTCACCCTCAGGGAGTCAGGGTCCCCATGCTCCTAATCAAAATTTAGTGTCCAGGGTCCCTAAGGGCTCTTCGGTGACTGTGAACGTGGTTCCAATCCTGCCAAGTCTCTCAACAGGCTCTCCCCAAGGCCCCACTTCTTGCCCAGACATCCTTTGGAGCACGGCCCTAGGATGAGCGGGGGCCTGGCCAGTTCTGGACCTCCATGTGGCTGGTCCAACACTTAGGAAGGAAGAAGAGGAAGGCCGCCTGTCGATTCAGGTCCAGAGGCAGTGGCAAGGAGAGGTGACCCACCCACGCTCCTCCCTTTATTCTGTATTGACCTCATTCCTCCTCACCCAACAGATTCCTACGCTGTCTTTAGCGGGCACAAGCCCTTCCTCAGCCCACAGCCCTTCTCATGAGCCCCGGTTCTCCTCCATCCTCCATCCTCCATCCTATTCCCCAAACCAATGCCTTTCTGCAGTCTCTCCAGTGTCCTTCCGGGAGCCCAAGACAACTGTTTAAAACCTGGTAAACGGCACCACCAAATCAGTGCATTGTTACAATTCATGAGCACCATCCTCGTGTACTTTCTCAGATTGCCATGCTTGAGAGACCAGTGATCTAATGAGTGTGCTTGGTAGAATGCGAAGCCTGCTTGTTTCCCAAAGACGCATTCTCGCTGAAAGATAAATATCGGTAGAAGGCATCTACCTTTACTGGGATAGGTTGGAAATACGTGGCTGGAGATGCGTAAGGGCACGTCCTTTCATTTGTGCTAGGGGAAGCTGAGGTGAAGGAATAGGCATATCAGCCGTACTTTGAACAAGGGGTGCCTTCGCTCTATAGTTATGTCTTCTGTTCCTCGTTGTGTGTTTTCTATTGTCCTGCCTTGTTTTTGACAGAGCCCTTTTTATGATCACCTTTTATCACCACGATTTGTTGTGCTGGCGATTAACTAGTTTAAGGGACGTTGGGAGGGGAGACAAAGGGCAAGGGAAGTGGGGATGAGTTTAGACATTAAAAGCACACATGGAGCTGGGGATCCTCTTGCAGAGAGAAGTAAGAGAAGGTGACAGATTCATACGGTGATTGATAATCTTGAATTTTCTCTAGCCTGACAACTTGCCTGTAATCCCTAGCCAGATTAATGTCAGCAAAAGAGAAGAAAGAGTGAATTCAGTACAAAATCTGACAGTATTTCATTCATAATGAATTAACTCACAGGACAAATATTGGGCACCTACCACAGTCCAGGCACTAGTCGGGGCTGTAATCCAAGGATAATAATATCTGTCACCAATGAGCAACGTACGCAAGAGTGTTTCAAAAATTTCACGGAAGCATGCATGAGCTTCGAGAAAATTATGTTCAATCAAACAAGCCAGGCAAAGACAGAGAAACAGTGCATGTTGTCACTCTTAAGTAGGAGCTAAAAATATAAATTAATGGAAAGAAAGAAGGAAGGAAGGAACGAAGGAAAGATCATAACAACACACTGCACTTTCATAAGGAGAGCGTGGCACTGTGGGTAGGAGAGTGGCAAAGGGGGAGGGGGAGAGCGAAAGCGAGAAATGGATGAATGGACACTAAGAATGATGACATTTTGTAATGATTTATCCTGATTTGATCATCACACATTGTACACAGGTATTGATATTAACCTCAGTTCCTCAAATATCTGTATAATCAATTATACGTCAATGAGGAAAGAGTTCATGGAAAATAGAACTAAAACATAACAAGAATCCTTGCGTGAACTTTTTGAAGATCCCTCATTTATCTAATACTCCCAACAATTTTGAAAGCTTGATGGGGTTATCTTTATGTTCAGAAAAGGACTCTGTGAACCTGTGAGGTGATGAAATCTGCTCCAGACCACCTACTGTCAGGGCCCGAGTTTGTCTAACTCCGAAGCCAGTCCCATTCCCCAGCACGTCTTATGACCAAATAACCAGGGAAGAGCTAAGAGGTTTTTTGAGGTTTGGGTATGTGGGATAAGGAAATTAGGAATGTTTGTTTGAAACTTGTCAAGGCTTCACAGGAGTTAGAAGTTCGTATAAAGATCCTCATGGATTCATCGACCACCCCACCCCCCACAATGCATGTGTTAATTCCTCAAAATAAAACACCTAAAACATATAGACATTATTTATACATATATATTAAATAACACCACTTAAACATATAGGACATGTAATCTTACATATCACACATGCACACACGTGCACACACGCAGACACATATACACCGTTGCTTCTGTTTCCCTTTCTGTGTGGAAGCCAGCCTAATACAGCTGAGCACGTTTATTCACTGATCTCCAGAGCCTTCAGCCGGTCATTCGAAGCATGAAAACAGAAAATCGAGGGGAGCTATGGGAAAAGCTGGAAAAGAAGTTGAAATGGACAACCTTCTGGGTAGTAGCCAAGAAATGAACGGTCTTCAGGGTACGGCAGGGTCTAAGCTGCTCTGGGCTTGTTTGGAGGAGCAAGATGGCACACACCTCCCTGGCCAAACTCTTCCAGAGATACTGGGCGGCTGCGAAGGGAAGGCTCAAGGCCAGAACAGGAGTTGGAAGAGTGCAATCTCAAGTTGGGACCCAGCCGAGGTTTCTCAGCCAGGCAATGCGTGCAGCCACCTTCCAGCAGAGATCTGATGCCACCCGGCAGAAGATTGGCGTCTCGGACGCCCGGCTCCCACCGGGTGCCCAGGATGCCCGGGAGAAGCTTTTGCAGGAAGCCGCCTGGTTGAGGATCAAAGAGCAAGTGTGGGATGGCAGAGAGATGTTGAAATCCTACCGGCAGCAGAGCACAGTGTCCCAGAAGTTCCGCCAGCTGACCGAAGCCCTGGGGAAGATCAGCTGGAAGAGGAGTTCCCCTGCTCCCTTCATGAGCCACACATTGGGACAGTGAGCCCTGGGCGATGAAAGAGGCCCTGGAAAGCCCCCCGCAGCCAGAGCAAGGCGACATTGGGCGGCCGCCTCTGGGAGGCGTGCCTGCAGGGGGCGTGGTTCCGCATGGCCACGCCTCCCTCACGCACTGCAAATCATAAAGCCAGTGGGTTTCAGGGG
The DNA here is from genome assembly GCF_027409185.1 of Cynocephalus volans. Classification (NCBI taxonomy): domain Eukaryota; kingdom Metazoa; phylum Chordata; class Mammalia; order Dermoptera; family Cynocephalidae; genus Cynocephalus; species Cynocephalus volans. The sequence continues at coordinate 148,888,701 of NC_084478.1, forward strand.
AGTCTGGGATCATCTCCAGCCCCAGATGAGAGGTCCCTTTCTCTCTTGCCAACGATTGGCTTAGGACTGGGGATGTGAGCTGCCGAGGGAGATGTTGGAGGAAAAGTCTTCATTCCTCCTTCATTGGCTGGACATTGTCTCATTTGTGTGTTACAAAGGACTACAGCAGTCATATTGTCACGATGGAGGAAGCTAGTGAAGGACAAAGGTGGCTCAGTTTGGATTGCACAAGAGAAGGATGGAAGAACTTGGCCTGCCACTAATGGCCTCAAGGGGCCAGTGCATTAGCAATTCCAGAGCTCATACCTCAGGACATCTGGTGGAGTGAGATAACAGTCCTTCCATATTGCTGGGACCACCGGGAAATGGGCTTTCTGTTACTTGCAGCTGAAAACGAAACAGCTCAATCTCTTTTCCGACCCCCTCCTTCCCTGGTCTTCAGCGGCCACTACAACTTTTGCAGGTCAACCTGAGATGACATGTTCAGACCAATAGAGGTTATGGCAGTGCCCCTGCAAACCAGGCTTTGCTTCAACTTCCTGTGGGAGGAGTTGGCCATTTGGGAAAGTCTTCCTTGGACTCTGGAGCCAGCTAAGGAGGGGAACACCTGTTTCCAGTACTTACTGTGGCTGCCCCAGAAACAACCACTAGCCTCCAAATCCTTATGCCCTAACTTGGAAGAGGAGCCTCAGGAGCAAATAAATGTTTGGAGGAGTGAAATGGGTACCCTGTGTTCCTGATATGAACCATGAGCCTGCTGCTATTCTTCCTCTGCAGGACTCTGGAGGAAAGGGCTGATGGGTGACCTGCCAGATCAGCTGTCCCCACAGCTGCAACCTGTTATGCCAACCTTATTGAGCCTCCCACATGCCCCTGCCCGCACAGGTACTCTGGGACTAATCCTGAATCTGGTCTGGGGGGTGAGTGGGAGCCTTCTCATGCTGGTGCTGCACGTCCCGGTTCTAAGAACAACAATAAATCTAGCTACCTGTTTATTAGGCATGTCCATATGCCAGGCACTGTACTGAGCAAATGGGATTTTTCTCATTTATGCCTCCCAATGATTCTGCCTTAGAAGGTAACATCATTCCCATTTCATAAACGAGGAAACCAGGATTCAGAGGGGTGTCATAGTTGCCAAAGTCACACGGTAATAACTGGTGGAACTTGGATTCAATATCCAAGTTTGGAAGGAACCCAGTCTCTGGACTCCTCCCTTGTTCCTGGAGAATTTGTTTCCATCCTGTCCCAGCCAGCTCCAGTGACAGACCCTGTCTCCGTGCACAGTGAGCCCTCCCAGCCCTTGCTGGCACTGGAAGCCCACCATCAACATTTAGTCCTCCAGACCACAGCCTGTTCCTATCAGCCAGACTGTCCAATTACCAATGATATTAGCTTCTCAGGACTTCCATAACAAACAACGACAACCTTAGTGGCTTAAATAACACCAACCCTGCAGTTACGGAGATTAGAGGTTGATGTGGGTTTCACAGGGCTAACATAACAATATCAACAGAGCAGAGTTCTTTCTGGAGGCTCTAGGGAAGCATTCATTCCCTTGCCTTATCTAGCTTCTTGAGTCTACCTAGACTACTAGTCCACTTGTCTCATGGCTCTTTCTTTCATGTTCTAAATCAACAGTGTAACATCTCCAAATCTGTCTCTGACCCTGCTTCCTTCATCACACCTATTGTTGTTCTGACCTCTGTCTCTCTCTTATAAGGACCTTTGTCATTACATTGGGCCAACTAGAGTAATCCAAGAAAATCTCCCCATCTCAAGGTCCTTAATTACACCTGAAAAACTCCCTTCTGCCATGTGGGGTAATATATTCATAGGTTACATGGATTAGGACGTGAACATCTTGGCAGAGGATGTGTCTACCACACCAGTGGGCCTTGCCAGTACCCGCATACCTAGCCTACTTAGGCTACCACACTCTCCTCTTATACTGATCCCTCTCCCTCTCTCCCTCCCTGATGTGGTCTCTGACCGGGCAAATCGGTCTTGTTCCTGTCAGTGCTCTGATACTACACGTTAGAATGGGCAGTCCGTCCTTCCACTTCCCATACACACACAAAGGGAAGGAAAACTTAGGTTCTCAATAAAGGGTTAGCAGCAGTGTCTTAGTCCATTCAGGCTGCTTTAACAAATATAGGCTGGATGGCTTAAACAACATTTATTTCTCATAGATCTGGAGGCTGGTAAGTCCAAGATCAAGGTGCCAGGAGATCCTGTGTCTGGTGAGGACTTGCTTCCTAGTTAGCAGATGGCCATCTTCTCTTTGTGTTCTCATGTGGAGGATTTCAGAGAGAGAAAAAGCAAGCTCTCTCATGTCATCATGAGGGTTCCACCATTATGACCTAATCACCTCCTAAAGCCCACATCTCCAAACACCATCACAATGGAATTAGGGTTTCAAAATATGAATTTTGTAGAGACACAAACATTCAGAATATAGCAAGTAGTCATAGGACTTGTACCAAATGGGATCTTGTCCCTCCCACAGTCATAATACAGGTCTTAGCCAGTTTATGAAGCAAAGCAGGGTGGGGATGAGTGTCAACATCCTTGACTCTCATGATCTCAGGACTACCTTGGTGGTGGGTGGGTTGTTTCTTTCCAGCTGAAGATGAAGCACGGGGAGTCCGTTCCTAAAGTAGTGTGGTGCATTGAATTATGTGCCCTCCAAACTCACTGAAGCTTGAATTGTGTCCCCAAAGTATTATGTGTTAGAAACTTGGCCCCCACTGTGACTGTTAAGAGGCTTCTGCATTTAATCTGTTGAGATGCATTGTTTTAGTGGAAGAACATAGGCGAAATTGGGCCTCACACAGATATGTCATTGAAAAGTGATAAAAATTTTAACAGTCATTTAAATTTAAAAACAAAACAAAACAAAACAAATTTGAAGACAATTTAAAATACAGAAAAAAGTTCAGGCCAAAATTTTGGAAGAAGACCTATATTTAAACGATTAAACCTGGTGTTTGTGACACTTTTCCCTTAGAGATGTGCATTAATTCTATTATAGGTGGCTGAGAGGCTCTTTTACAAGCCTTGGAGAGACTCACTGGCATAGGGCTGAAAAAATTGTAATTCCGGACACAACAGCACAAAAAGAGGGATTGCTGTAAATCTATCCTGGTTCATGTTGAGACTCCAAAAGGCTGTAACCTGGGAAGCACGCAAAAAAAACTAAAACGTATTAAGAAACAGGCAATGGCTTACCTGTACTTATGTTGTAAGCCTGAGGCCTCTTCCATCCTTGTGAAGGGAAGCACTAAACCCTGTTTCTTTCATACAACTCTTAACAGCATTTTTAGATAATTGTGGACATTCTTCTTTGGTACCACACACAGTTCAACAATTGGTAATTTCTTCGAGTTTAGTTGCAATGTGGAATCAGAAACCTTATTATTGATCTTTCCATACTTTGTTCCATGAAAATCTGTCGGTCTGAATGGCTCTTTTGTTCACAGATGATTTTGTAACATCACACATTGGTCAACTGGAAAACAACAACAACAACAACTCAGTCCCAGACATTTCCTAGAGTGACCCCCAATGAGTTACACCCTTGTAGAATTCTCCTCTCCTTGAGGGCAGGCAAATCCTGTGACTTGCTTTTAAACAATAGACTATGACAAAAGCGAAGGAATTTTGCATATGTTATGGAAGTCTCTAATCAATCGACTTTCAGGTGGGAGATTATCCTGGGTGGGCCTTTCCTAAACAGACCTCTTCTCTTCTGACCTCTCTCCTCCTCTCCAGCACACCCTTCTCTGGCTTTGAAGAAACAAGCAGCCATAAGTAGTATAGCAGCAAGAACTTGGATTCTGCCAGCAACATGGGGGAGCTTAGAAAAAAGATCCTCCCCACAACTCCACATGAGAAATAAGCCTGGCTGATACCTTGGTTGCAGCCTTACGGCGCCCTGAGCTGAGGACCCAGCTGAACCCTCCCAACTCCTGACCCACAGAAACTCTCAGATAATACTGTGTGTTGTTTTACAGCCACAACATTTGTGGTAATTTGTTAGTAGCGATAGGAAACTTAAATACTGAATTACACAGATCTTCTGAATGTCTTCACATTTATTATAGAAATAACATCATCTTTGTTAATGTCACTATTGATCTCAGATAAACAACAACAGAAAAACTACCTATCGGGGACATTTCAAGCTCACAGTAGTGGATAAAAGTTTTTTCCAAAATCCCAATTTTCACTTGAAAGCTGAAATTTTATTACTGACAACAAATACTGTCAGTTGTTTTCTTTGAAGTTGAAACCAACAGTCAAACAGAAATAGATTCGATATTATAATTTAGTTTAAATTTAGATGTTACTCTAGGTATAGGTCCAAAGTTTGTACTTGCTGATTTTGCTTGTCCTGTAGCCCACGGTTAATTTTTAAGGAAGACACATTGAGTCAGGAATCACAGGATGTGATTCCTGCCTTTGTGCCCTAAACATAACACCACTGACATATAGGTCACAAGCTGTTTGTCTTAAGATGTTTCATAGACACTCGAAGCAGATCCCACCCGCCCGGCCTTGCTCAAACCAATGAAGCAACAGATCCCCCCACAGGGCCTGCACGAGTGCCTGAGGGGTGACCTAGTGATGTCAGAGGGCCTAGCCTTCCACCTCCTGATCATGCTAAGTTCACCACTGAAGAACCATGGTGAGACTACTGTGCGAGTCCAAGGGACTTTCCACATTCCTGTTTCTTTGTTGTCCACTTCCACCAATCACCTTTCCATTTCCTTGTCATCCATTTCTGCCAGTTACCTTTCCCCACAATCTAACTCCCTACCCACGCACTTTACCTTAAATATACCTCACTCCCAGCCATCGGGAACACAGATTTGAGATTTATTTCTCCCGTTTTTCAGTTGTAAACCTTTGTGAGTAAACCTTTTCCTTATTGCAAAACCAGTGCTTCTGTATTTGCCTTTCTGTTGTGTGCAGGCATAGAAACTCCATTCAGTTTGATAATGAAGTGACGGGAGCACTTTATCCATTTTTCGAGAAAATGCCTGGAAAATACAGAAGTCTTAATAACCTTAGTTTGCCAATTATTCTTCCAAGAAAAAAAAAAGGTGTTCCACGAAATAAAGTTAGCTCAGATGGCACCTTAATCACATAAGTGCTTCTTCTTCTTTTTTTTTTTTTTTTTTTCTGAGAAAACTGTCGTACTTTGGTTTGCAATACACATGCTTTATGAAAACCTTCTACTTTCTCAGGCACAATATTAAAAAGTGTACTCAAGGGTTGAAATTTAATAAAACTAATAATATTTGTTGCTTCTTAACTAAAACTAGTTCTTTTTCTTTTTTTTCTTTTTAAACTGTGGAGTTGTTTTGGTGAAGACTCCAATGACGACTAGAACAGTTTGGGGCCAATCTCTTGATTTGTGCTAAAGTGCCAGAGTTTTACCCATCACTGCTTTTTCACCATCAGTGTAAAACAGTGGGAAAGGCAAATAATATCTTAGGATCACTATGAAAATAGTTATGACCTTCTGGAATCTCTGGCAGGGTCTTGGGAACTCCCCTTGGAGAATCTCTGTAACAGTGTAATGTTAGAAGGAAATTTACCAAAAATGTCCTCTCCTTTCATGAGGACATGTTGGTAGCACAGGGCAGGAAGATGGCCAGCTCCTCTCTCTGACCCTGGAATCACTTCACCGATGAAGAGGATGGGGGTCGGTTTCCACAAGACAGGACTGGTCAGCCTCATGGATCCTTCCTCCTCGCTAGGCATGGAGGAGCAAGAAATGTCATGGGCTCCTGACAGCCTTCTCCTCTGGAAGCTCCCTTCTGACTTTGGAGGTTTACGTGCCAGAATTATTTTTCGATTAGGAAATTCTTCTGTCATTGTTCCCATTCTGGCCCTCATTGGAGACCATGACTTTACTTATCCTGTCCCAGTTTGGGAGGAGTGAGGTCCAACCTGCTGTACCTGGTGTTCCCTGTTCAGGGTCCTTCTTCTTTTCTCAGATCCACTCACGACACCATCAGGGCCCTTTTCACTTCCTGCCTGAATTAAAACAGTGCACAGAGGAAAGTTGGGCAATGTCCACAGGGGTGCTGACATTTTCTAGGGCTGGGCAATTTTAGAGAGGGAAGGAAGCAATGAGTACAGGGGCAGCCTACTTTCCAGAAAGCTCAGTAATGGCATTTTCTGGCAATTGAGTACTGGAAGAAATCAGAAGCAGAGAGTTCAATATAAAAAAATGCACAACCAAAAGTGACCTTCCTCAGGTAGGACCCAGACCCAGGATGCAGCCATCTGCCCTTAGGGACTGGCAAGTAAAGATAAGCATCTGCCCATCTTTGAGCCATCAGTGTCAACCCAGAAAAGGACCAGCACCAGGCAGTTGCTCCAGATGTATGTGGAGTGTCCCTCACTTGTGTCCCTTTCCCTCTGGTCCTGTCTCAGTGAACTATCTAAATTTCAAATCTGATTACATCATCACTTCTCGACTCAAAACTTTTCCAGGGCTCCTGCTCACCTTCCTGTCAAGTACCAAATCCTTATCATTGTCCCCATGGACCGGCCTCACTACTTGGTTTTGCCTTCTCATAGCTTCTCATACTTCCTCTAATGAGACTTGGCCCAGGATGTAACCAGACAACCATGCGATTATTGAATCATTTCATGTATTTTTCCACCCGAAAATGCTCAGCTTTGCAGAAGGATTTCAATTCATCATCATCAGTCATTGCCCAGGAGGCATTCAATAAATACTTATTTAATCGGTGATTCTGAAATCTTAACCTCTCACCCTGACACATGAACTACAAACCTGTCTTTTATTTCCATCTCAAAAGAAAGAGCGAAAGCTCACCACATCCCATTCACATACTGGGGTCGAGAGGAATATAGAAACTCTCAGGGAGCTTTACCTTCCTTCTTAAAACATTGCCCTCTGGTGACAGGTGGAGCCTGGTGACCTCCAGCCAAACAGATGTCTTTCATTCATAACCTACGTCTATAGACACATTAACAATGTTAAGTCACCTTCATTACCGAAGTGATAAGGAATGACTAGCTGCCAGTCCTTTCGGGTGCTACCCTCACCTCACTCTCCATTTCCAGAAGAGGCTGGTTCCTTTCTCTTCAGCCCTGCTCCGACTCCAAGAAACCTCTGGATACCACTTCCACTGCTGTGCCCCAACGTGCCCTCTGTGGGTCCGTCTCCACCAACGCCTGAACTCCAAACACTTTCCATGGGACGGGCCATGCACTGGTCCCTTGTGATGATTTGCCAGCCTCTGAGTGGCTCTTTCTTCTGGTTGTCTGTGATTCCTCGCTCTTATGTGAGTCCATGGAAGCCCTGTTAGTGGTGTGGCTGGCCTGGGGGCCACCAAGGCCCTCTTCTCCCATGCCAGCTCCAAACAACACCATGTGAAGGGCATGGCTGTGGCTTTTGCCAGCTCTTTCTCCATGAGCTCACCAGCTCCAGGCAGGATGTAGCTGGGGATGGAAGAAGTGGGAGCGATCCTTTTTATCTTTCATTGTGGCTCCTCCTGTGCCGTGAAATCCATATGTCTCACCACCTCTTTCCTGTTATTTTAATAAACATAGAGAAATATAAAAGGGTTATGAATAAAAAGATATCTAGGATTTGTTTAAATTGATCAAGTGTGGACAGGAACTGGGGCAGAGTCGGAGAGGGTCACGTAAGGAATAGAGTTAGCTGTCTCTTGACAAGAGCTGGAGGTGGGAGAAGAATCCATGACGATCTTTATACAAATCTCTCACTACTGTGAGGCTTGACAAGTTTCAAACAAATGTCCCTAATTTCCTTATCCCACATACTGAAAACCTCAAAAAAACCTCTTAGCCCTTCCCTGGTTATTTGGCCATAAGACGTACTGGGGAATGAGACCGGCTTTGGAGTTAGACAAACTCGGGCCCTGACAGTAGGTGGTCTGGAGCAGATTACTTCACCTCCCTCATTCTCAGAGTCCTTCACCACACATGAGGATAACTCCATCAATCTAGCAAAATTGTTGGAAGAATTAAATATATGAGTGTTTTTCAAAAAGTTCACGGAAGGATTCTTGTTATGTTTTAGTTCTATATTCCATGACCTCTTTCCTCATTGACCTATAAATGATTATACACATATTTGAGGTACAGAGGTGAATATCAATACTGTGTACAATCCGTGATGATCAAATCAGGATAAATCATTACAATATGTCATCCTTTTTATTGTCCATTCATCTATTTCTCGCTTTCCTTCTCCCCCTCCCCCTTTGCCACTCTCCTACCCACAGTGCCGCGCTCTCCTTATGAAAGTGCAGTGTGTTGTTATGATCTTCCCTTCTTTCCTTCCCTCCTTCTTTCTTTCTTTCCATTAATTTATATTTTTAGCTCCTTCTTAAAAGTGACAACAAGCACTGTTTCTCTGTCTGTGCCTGGCTTGTTTGATTGAACATAATTTTCTCGAAGCTCATGCATGCTTCCAGGAAATTTTTGAAACACTCTTGTATATTGCTCATTAGTGACAGATATTATTATCCTTGGATTACAGCCTCGAGTAGTGTGTGGACCGTGGTAGGTGCCCAATGTTTGTCGTGTGAGTTAATTCATTATGAATGAAATACTGTCAGATTTTGTACTGAATTCACTCTTTCTTCTCTTTTGCTGACATTAGTCTGGCTAGGGATTACCGGCAAGTTGTCAGGCTAGAGAAAATTCAAGATTATCAATCAGTGTACGAATCTATCACCTCCTCTTTCTACAGTCCCCAGAGGATCCCCAGCTCCATGTGTGCTTTTAATGTCTAAACTCATCCCCACTTCCCTTGCCCTTTGTCTTCCCTCCCAACGTCCCTTAAACTAGTTAATCGCCTGCACAACAAATCGTCGTGATAAAAGGTGATCATAAAAAGGGCTCTGTCAAAAACAAGGCAGGACAATAGAAAACACACAACGAGGACCAGAAGACATAACTATAGAGCGAAGGCACCCCTTGTTCAAAGTACGGCTGATATGCCTATTCCTTCACCTCAGCTTCCCCTAGCACAAATGAAAGGACGTGCCCTTACGTATCTCCAGCCACGTATTTCCAACCTATCCCAGTAAAGGTAGATGCCTTCTACCGATATTTATCTTTCAGGGTGAATGCATCTTTGGGAAACAAACAGGCTTTGTATTCTACCAAGCATACTCATTAGATCACTGGTCTCTCAAGCATGGCAATCTGAGAGAGTACACGAGGATGGTGCTCATGAATTGTAACAATGCACTGTTTTGGTGGTGTTGTTTACCAAGTTTTATCAGTTCCCTTGGGCACCCAGAAGGACACCCAACAGACTGTAGAAAGGCATTGGTTTAGGGAAAAGGATGGAGGATGCAGAAGAACCGGGGCTCATGAAAAGGGCTTAGGAAGGGCTTGTGCCAGGTAAAGACAGGGTATGAGTCTGTGGGGCGAGGGGGTGAGGTCCATACAGAAGAAGGGGAGGAGCGTGTGTGGGTCACCTCAACTTGACACTGCCTCTGGAACTGCACAGACAGTCGGCCTTCCTCTTCTTCCTTCGTAAGTGTTGGTCCAGCCACATGGAGGTCCAGACCAGGCCAGGGCCCCGCTCATCCTAGGAACGTGTTCCAAAGTGGAATATCTGGGCAAGAAGTGGGGCCTTGTGGGGAGACTGTTGAGAGGTGGGGCAGGATTGGATCCCCTCTCACAGGCACCCAAGAACCCTTAGGGACACCAGAGACTAAAGTTTTGATTAGGAGCATGGGGAACCTGACTCCCTGAGGGTGACTATGATGAAGCCACCTCTAAGGTCCCACCCTTTCCTTGTCAGTTGCTTACATGGATGTAGAGACCTGAGAAAGCTGTACACAGCATCTCTGTGCCGCTGGCCCCACCAACACTTAGCATCAGGTTCTGAGGTCCAGCCCTTATGACTGGAGGAGAGGAGGTTTCCTTCACCTAGTCAGGGAGGGTAGGCGAAAGTCGAGCTTCTCCATTAAACACACACCTCTGTTAGAGATCCAGCAAGGCAAGAAGGGATCTCAGAGTCCAAGCAGCCACAAATCCACCCCAACACCCCAAATCACTTTCATTGACCTTGATTCAAGAGGAGCCGAATAGGTGCCTCAGGACAAAATGAAATCCAAGGGACACGAGGCCACCTCTCTTCCCTGCATGGGGACGTGTGTGTCATGTCAGGGATCCCATTTCTCTCTCTTGGACACTCTGCGCCTTCTGGGATCCTGGAGCTTCAACCTAGGAGAATGCTTCATTCGGTTTTTGCATTCCTACTGCGCCAATGCTGCTCTATCCACACCAAGAAGCCCGAGGCCATCTCCTACATACCGATGCTGGGAGCCAGCCCCATGTCATGTTCAAGAGCGTGAACTCAGAATCCAGAGTTCTGAGAGGTCATCCTGATGATTCCTGGCTGTCATCGTTAGTAGGATTGCTGCAGGCACCAGTCACTGGCTGCGACATGCACCTCTATTCTGTGGTGCAAAACTCTTGTCTCCCAGCACCAAAGCTGTGATGCTAGTTATGAAGGCATATGTGCATAGAAGTGAGGTGCAAAGACGATCCGATCCCAAAAGTTAACAAGAGATGGTTGCGAGGGAATGGGGAAGTCTTACCGAATGTCACGTGGACGGAGGCAGGTCCGGTTCTGTGAGCTGGATCTCTTGTTTCTCACACTCCAACCGCTTGTCCGCACACCCTTTAACCCACTGCGTGCTTCTGAAGGGCACTGTTTTTCAGGGATCAGGTGGCACCTAGTATATATACCCAGGACCTATATACTATGTTCTCAAGCTAATCTGGAAAATTCAAAAGAGGTAGCATCGTGAGCCAAGTAAGTGGGGATCCAATGATCCCATTCCCTTCCCTAAATCTGGGATGCATGCCTTATGAAACAGAGCTGATATCTGAATCCCACCCATAATGTAAAAGCCATCTTTATTTTCCTCCTCTTGCATTCCAAAATATTTCCACGGTATGCTGCTTGCCGTATGCTAGACTCTTCCCACGTCAGAAAAGGTGGAACCACTGCTTTGGGAATCATTTATGCCTTGGACACATGGATTTAACATTAGTCGTGTGTGTGTGATCATCTGTATGTGTGTAACGAAAATGGGGTTTTTGACGTTACTGTGTTTTTCTGATTCTCAAATCGCATTGAGTGAGCTTGCGAGAGCATGACATGCATATAAAGATGTCTAGAGGGGATGGCACCTTACAGATGCTCACGCTGAAGACGATGTGCTTCCAGCACACTCCCTATGTATCCCTGTGCACGTGAGAGCACATACTGTGTTACACTATATTTGCTAACATGAGAGCATAATTGTATATATTTCCTAGTTAATGCCCATTCTCCTACGTCATTTCTGTGAATCTCGTTACGCCAAAATTTTCCTGATATTTTCAAACTCTCAAGGAATTTCTGACATTACGGGAATGTGGTCTGCAGGAGCTGTGACAGTTCTATCCGTCCTAAACTTAATATCTGTCCACCTCAAATACTCCATTCATATTTCCTAGTTTTCTCTATACGTCGTCCAAATAAGTGTCATGACTGATTTCTGCACACTACCTGGTGTAGTATGGACTTCACATTCTATGTTTTGTGATGCAAAACTTCTCTCCTTAATAAATGCATATATGTATGTCTTTGTTTACGCACAGTGGACCACATAACATGAAATGGGTCATGATGAAATACAGGTACCTTGGAGACAATCTGCACACAGTGTTTCCTGAACAAGGGTGAGCGCTCGCACAGGTTGGCGCCCTCTTCTTTAGAGTACTCAAGGGTGCTGGGCTCGCAAGTCCAGAGGTCACCTGAGGACACACAACTAAAGGGGGAAGGAATAACAGGAGACTCGGTTGCTTCAGTCTCCCCTCAGCTGGACCTGCCAGCTCCTCTCAGAAAACAGGTGTGATCGAGCACCGTCAAGCGTGACCACCCACACCCCAAAACACAAACATGCACTCTTTCTCCCACACGCTCACGCACGCTTACGGCCCCATACACGCAGATGTGAGAAACCGAAGATGCCTGGTGTGGAGGCCTGCAATCCAGCTCAATGTCTGCACCCGCCCCCACTGTACTTGCTTCCAGTAAGAATGCTGCTTTGAGCTCCGTTTAGTTCCCCGTTTTGAAAGCATAGACTGAAAAATCTAAAATGATCGTCAAAATTACCAAATAATGAGCATAGTAAGCATCAGTAATCCAATCACCCAGGAACTCTTGTTCCAATCACGTGAGTCCACGGACTCCAGGATTTTTATGCATACAGAAATATATTTATAGATATATTTCTCTGAATCCCTTTACAACGTATGCAACAAATATATCTCTATAAGACAGTTACAACACCTTAAGAATTGTACAGCGCACTTGGATATTGTTCATTGCTCACATTTGGCTGCTCTTTTCCAGTGTGAAAACTTTTCAGAAAACACTTTCAACAGATACAGAATGGCAATCCCAGTGATTTTTCTGATTACAAAAGCTGATGCTTCCTTAACAGATACAGTCAGAGAGCAAGAGTGTTAAATCAAAACAGTATATGTTTCTCTCATCAAACACTTTGGGCTATGGCAAGAAAAGCTTCTATAAAGGGTCTGCATAGAGTCTTCCACATAATTTACGCTCCTGTTTTGTCCTAATAGAAATACATCTCTCTTCCATCCCTCTGGAGAGACAAGTAGGTAAGTTAGGCAGGCAGACGGGTAAATGGGTGGATGGTAGATAGGCCGATAGTGTACAGTTAGATACATAGATACATAGGGGCAGGGAGACAGAAATCGACACATAGGTCGATGGAGATACATAAAGACAGATGGATATAGAGATCGAAAAAGATGGATAATATGCAGTAGATAGAAGGGGGTAGGTAGATGTACAGAATGATAAGGAATGATGAGAAGGAGACAGATAGATAAGAGGTAGGGACGAAGATACATGGATACAGAGGTAGACATGTGTAAATACACTCGTGTCAAAAACTGACGGTTGAGAGATATAAAGAATGATAAAATAGACTGACAGATGAACAGCTAAACAGATATAGCTAACAACGGACGTAGTGATAGATGAAGAGAGGGAGATGATCAACAGGTGATAGAGAGATATAGATAAAAAGATAGAGAGATGCATAGAGATACATGAATATAAGGAGACGTCTATAATCAAATATTAATCTTCTCTTACCCACCAGGAGCATGTGAGAAAACTAGAACATTGATTACAGCAGAATGAGTTTGTGAATTGATGCCAAGTTCTAGTAGGGCATGATGTGAAAATGCATCCAGTATTTTAGTCCGACATCAAGGCCAACACTGCTTGCAGAGTGAGAATGCCCAGTTGACAATAAAAGAAAAATACTTTCTACATGGAGACTCCACAATCTGTAATGTCACAGTCAAATTCAGATCACCAAGAAGTAGCAGTTGCAAAGAGAGTAGCATAATCTTTTGGACCATCCCTTTTCTTCTGTTGCATTTGTTCCTTAGAAGAGGACTGAAAGAACAGGATTACAATGAGCATTGCCTTCTCCAGTCGACATCCGTGATTTTGGGAAGGATTACCTTGGAAGCCCTGTCATTAGGGAAGTTCTGTAACCTGCTTTCCCAGCGAGGGCTTTATTTACATCTTAGTCGAAAACTAAAGAACACAATCCTCAGCAAGTTGTCTCAAACCGGGGTCCCTATCTTGACATAACCACCACACCTTTCCCCAGAGGCAGGAATTGTCCCATCTTCACCTGATGCCCCCTCCACCATAACTAGATGTGTATTGGAGCTTCTGTGCACCTACTGGGTTTGTGATTTCAAATCTTCCTCAAGACACGTTGTTCCATAAAAGGATGACCTGGCAAATCCCTTTATTGTAATAAAGACAAAATTTTGAATACTTTTTTTTTTAAATAAAGAGTACACCTTCGTGCCTCTTCTTGCACCTTTTCTTTGCCAGATTCACTCCGCAACAAGTTTCACACATTTTTCTTAGAAAGTCTTAGGTTTCATAGGATCGCAGTGCATGGGTGGAATAACTGGGTGCGAATGAATGCCTTTCCATTTTTCTCTTATTTTGTTCGTTAATTTTATGCATAGCGGTCATGCCTACATGGAGAGTAGGGTTGTTATGTACTTAAGGGGTAACTGTACCCATTACGTACTGAAGAATCTTGATTGGCCCTCAGTTTATTTTCCCTCCCCCCGCCCCACAGGAATAAAAGAAATTAGACTCGTCGCCTTCCATATGATGAGCCATGATCCTCAATACAAGTAGCCACATTCAAATGACCACCTCCCGGCCGTCTCCACGGGAAGCGAACCAGCTGCCCAGGTCCTGGACAGCCAGTCGAGGCCCCTGCCGAGTCACTGGCACGGACGACCCTGGAGACCCTCAGGGGATCGAGTGTCCCTCCTGACAGGTGGCCAGCAGGGCAAGAGGGGCACACGTGGATGGTCTCTTCCCCCCCAGGCCGCACACACGTGTCATGCCGCCACCCTCCAAGCGCCCTCACGAGCCTGGCCCCGGTTGTAGACCCCACAGAACCAATACCCAGGCCAGGACGTCTCCTGAGATGTCCGCTGGGCCTTCCCAGCATCCACGCCCTCATACCTCTGGGCCGAGGGGCCCCATGGACCCGCCAGCAGGCGCCTCACCTGAGGAACCCTCAGGCGACGGATCCGTCAGGGATTCCCCAGGGCCCGCTGGCCACACGGCTCTGAGGGCCTGTTAGTGAGGCCTGCGGGGCAACAGACAGCCTCACTGATTGGTGGTGCGTGCTGGAGGCGTGGCCGTCCGGAACCTCGCCCCCTGCAGGGACTTCCCCAGTGGCGGGCGGTGCAGTGCCGCCCTGTCCTCGCGGCGGGTGGCTTTCCAGGGCCTCTGTCTTCACCCAGGGCTCACTGTCCCAGTGGGTGGCTCATGAAGGGAGAAGGGGAACTCCTCTTCCAGCTGATCTTCCCCAGGGCTTCGGCCAGCTGGCGGGGCTTCTGGGGCACTGTGCTCTGCTGCCTGTAGGATTTCAACATCTCTCTGCCATCCCGCACTTGCCCTTTGATCCGCAACCAGGCGGCTTCCTACAAAAGCTTCTCCCGGGCATCCTGGGCACCCGGTGGGAGCCGGGCGTCCGAGACGCCAATCTTCTCCCGGGTGGCATCAGATCTCTGCTAGCAGCTGGCTGTAGGCATTGCCTGGCTAAGAAACCTCGGCTGGGTCCCAACTTGTGATCAGACTCTTCCAACTCCTGTTCTGGCCTTGAGCCTTCCCTTCGCAGCCGCCCAGCGCTTCCGGAAAAATTTGCCCAGGGAGGTGTGTGCCATCTTGCACCTCCCAACCCACCCAGAGCAGCTTAGACTCTGCCGTACCCTGAAGTCTGTTCGTTTCTTGGCTACTACCCAGAAGGTTGTCCATTTCAACTTCTTTTCCAGCTTTTCCCATAGCTCCCCTCGATTTTCTGTTTTCATGCTTCGAATGACCGGCTGAAGGCTCTGGAGATCAGTGAATAAACGTGCTCAGCTGTATTAGGCTGGCTTCCCCACAGAAAGGGAAACAGAAGCAACGGTGCATATGTGCCTGCGTGTGTGCACGTGTGTTCATGTGTGATATGTAAGATTACATGTCCTATATGTTTAAGTGGTGTTATTTAATATATATGTATAAATAATATCTATATGTTTTAGGTGTTTTATGTTGAGGAATTAACGGATGCATTTGGGGGGTGGGGTGGTGGATGAATCCATGAGGATCTTTATACGAACTTCTAACTCCTGTGAAGCCTTGACAAGTTTCAAACAAACATTCCTAATTTCCTTATCCCACATACCCAAACCTCACAAAACCTCTTAGCTCTTCTCTGGTTATTTGGTCATAAGACGTGCTGGGGAACGGGACTGGCTTCGGAGTTAGACAAACTCGGGCCCTGACAGTAGGTGGTCTGGAGCAGATTTCATCACCTCACATGTTCACAGAGTCCTTTTCTGAACATAAAGATAACCCAATCAAACTTTCATAATTGTTGGGAGGATTAGATATATGAGGGATCTTCAAAAAGTTCACGCAAGGATTCTTGTAATATTTTAGTTCTATTTTCCATGAACTCTTTCTTCGTTGACCTATAATTGATTATACAGATATTTGAGGTACAGAGGTTAATATCAATACCTGTGTACAATGTGTGATGATCAAATCAGGATAAATCATTACAAAATGTCATCATTCTTAGTGTCCATTCATCCATTTCTCGCTTTCCCTCTCCCCCTCCCCCTTTGCCACTCTCCTACCCACAGTGCCACACTCTCCTTATGAAAGTGCAGTGTGTTGTTATGATCTTTCCTTCTTTCCTTCCTTCCTTCTTTCTTTGCATTAATTTATATTTTTAGTTCCTACTTAAGAGTGACAACATGCACTGTTTCTCTGTCTGTGCCTGGCTTGTTTGATTGAACATAATTTTCTCGAAGCTCATGCATGCTTCCTTGAAATTTTTGAAACACTCTTGCGTACGTTGCTCATTGGTGACAGATATTATTATCCTTGGATTACAGCTCCGACTAGTGCCTGGACTGTGGTAGGTGCCCAATATTTGTCCTGTGAGTTAATTCATTATGAATGAAATACTGTCAGATTTTGTACTGAATTCACTCTTTCTTCTCTTTTGCTGACATTAATCTGGCTAGGGATTACAGGCAAGTTGTCAGGCTAGAGAAAATTCAAGATTATCAATCACCGTATGAATCTGTCACCTTCTCTTTCTTCCCTCCGCAAGAGGATCCCCAGCTCCATGTGTGCTTTTAATGTCTAAACTCATCCCCACTTCCCTTGCCCTTTGTCTCCCCTCCCAACGTCCCTTAAACTAGTTAATCGCCAGCACAACAAATCGTGGTGATAAAAGGTGATCATAAAAAGGGCTCTGTCAAAAACAAGGCAGAACGATAGAAAACACACAACGAGGACCAGAAGACATAACTATAGAGCGAAGGCACCCTTTGTTCAAAGTACGGCTGATATGCCTATTCCTTCACCTCAGCTTCCCCTAGCACAAATGAAAGGACGTGCCCTTACGTATCTCCAGCCACGTATTTCCAACCTATCCCAGTAAAGGTAGATGCCTTCTACCGATATTTATCTTTCAGCGAGAATGCGTCTTTGGGAAACAAGCAGGCTTCGCATTCTACCAAGCATACTCATTAGATCACTGGTCTCTCAACCATGGCAATCTGAGAAAGTACACGAGGATGGTGCTCATGAATTGTAACAATGCACTGATTTGGTGGTGCCGTTTACCAGGTTTTAAACGGTTGTCTTGGGCTCCCGGAAGGACACTCGAGAGACGGCAGAAAGGCATTGGTTTGGGGAATAGGATGGAGGATGGAGGATGGAGGATGGAGGAGAACCGGGGCTCATGAGAAGGGCTGTGGGCTGAGGAAGGGCTTGTGCCCGCTAAAGACAGCGTAGGAATCTGTTGGGTGAGGAGGAATGAAGTCAATACAGAATAAAGGGAGGAGCGTGGGTGGGTCACCTCTCCTTGCCACTGCCTCTGGACCTGAATCGACAGGCGGCCTTCCTCTTCTTCCTTCCTAAGTGTTGGACCAGCCGCATGGAGGTCCAGAACAGGCCAGGCCCCCGCTCATCCTAGGGCCGTGCTCCAAAGGATGTCTGGGCAAGAAGTTGGGCCTTGGGGGGAGCCTGTTGAGAGGCTTGGCAGGATTGGAACAACTTTCACAGTCACCGAAGAACCCTTAGGGACCCCGGACACTAAATTTTGATTAGGAGAATGGGGACCCTGACTCCCTGAGGGTGACTATGATGAACCCAGCTCTGAGGTCCCACTCTTTCCTTGTCAGTTGCTTACATGGACGTAGAGACCTGAGAAAGCTGTGCACAGCGTCTCTGTGCCACTCACCCAACCAACACTTAGCATGAGGGCCTGATGTCCAGCCCTTATGACTGGAGGAGAGGAGGTCTCCTTCACCTAGTCAGCGAGGGCAGGCGAAAGTCAAGTTTTCCATTGAACACACACTTCTGCTAGAGATCCAGCAAGCCTAGAAGGGATCTCAGAGTCCAAGCAGTGAAAAATCCACCCCCACACCCCAAGTCACTCTCAGTGACCTTGATTCAAGAGAAGCAGAACAGATGCCCCAGGACAAAATGACATCCAAGGGACACAAGGCCACCTCCCTTCACCCGAATCAAAGAAAACCATGATCTCAAAAGCATGGGGAAACCTAGTAGTGTGGGTATGAATTCAGGCAGTCAGCCTGCAATGCTGATAAATATTTCTCACTCACAGGATGAGGGTAGAATATCTCGTTATCTTAAGAATTTCATTGCCACCTGGGTCTCCAGATTTCCGTCTTTCCTAGGACATCCGAAGTTTGTCCTCAGAGCGGAAACACCACCGTACTTGCTCTCCTGACTTATGGTACTGTGAGTGAATGAATGGATGAGTGAATGGGTGCACGAGGTGGTAAAGAATGTGTTAGATCATGGAGATGAACAGTTGGCTCATAGATTGGACTCAGAGAGTCTCAGTGTTAGAGCGTAACTAAAGCGTGCCGTCTCGGTGTATGAGGTCCACACAGAGCATGGAGGTGCTGTGTTTTCTACTAATCCTCAGGACCAGGAAGATATCACGTGGAATGTGCCTAGGCCGTGTGCCCCAGGAGCCTTTCTCTCTCGCAGGCCGAGTCCAAAGAGGCTTCTGTAGGGCCTGATGATTACACGACCTGGAAGACGTTCTTCTAAAATTATACCAAATCGAGCGTTAAAGTGAATATTTGTTTAGAATGAGAAGAACATTTCTAACCTGCTCTAACCCATGACAACAGCAGCCATCACAATTCCCGAAATACGGTTTCTTTGGAAGTGCGTTTATATATGTTCTCAGAAATGCCCCGTTCAAACTGGTACGGTCTCAAATATGACGAAGCAGAATTTCAAGGCAACAGGCACCATGGATTTATTGTGAATCCAGACAGGTACTTTGCAAATTTTAAAGCAACACGTGGCCATGTGAACACACAGCGTGGTCTCACAGGAGCAGTTGACTTCCTCTAAACTAGAAATGCACTCAGGTTCCTGTTAAGCCCTCAATGTTTATTTTCACATCAAGTTTTCAAACTAAACTAGCTTTCCCAACATTTATTCTCAAAACAAGCCTCGTATTAACGTAGTATAACTATTCATGGGCTTCAGAAGTTCTCCTTCCATTGAGTGCGTTTAATTAATTCTCTTCCAAAGAGGGTCACGTTTAGCCGAATGGAGGTTGTTTCTAGAATTCATTTTCACATTCCCGGCCCTGGCCCATCTACTGCTCAAGCCTCCTGGAATGACTTGCCGGTGTGCATGTGTGCTGATGGAACCTGTTGGAGCTAGCCGACGAATAAGCGTGAAGATGAAGCTCGGTTGGTTTGAGACAAATGACTACGTTTTGGGGGTACAGGATGCAGAACAAAGTGCTTGCTTTCCTCGAACTTATATGAGAGTAGATGGGCTACCACGTAGTCAGCCTGGCTCATAGGTGTAGAGTAGCTAGACTGTGAATATGATGAGGTTAGCTGCCGTCCACGTGGGGACAGATGGCTCTAGGAAGAGGATCCAGTCACCATCAGTTTAGAAGACAGCCGGGAGACCCTCCGTTTCAGGAAATCATTCGGCCATTGAGGGAGAGCTACTGTGGTAGATGGAATTTCAGGGAGACAGAGAGTCAAAGAAGGTCTTGCACAAGGCTGACAAAGGTTTAGTGCACGCAGGGATTTCATTCACTCACATGTGGACTAGGCGAAGGTGACCCGTTCACTTTCTGCTTCCCTTTTAGAACCGTTTTTGGAAGGGGTATGGGAATGTGGCGATAAGATAGAAGAAAAAGGGTCTGTCGCTGTAGGGGCACAGGAGGAGACCTAGTTAGCCGTCCTCATGGTTGCTGATCTCTTTCTCCTTTCCTTTATGACGTTTCTGTCAAATAGTTCTTTCTCGCGGTAGTGCACGGGGGGCCCTCGCAGATACTTCTCTTCTGCCCCCTGGTAATCCAGCCCATCAAGTGCTGCGATGGAACAAATGATTGCTTCTGGCAGGAGAACTTCCAGAACAAAATTTACTTTGTCGTCTCTTATGAGAGTCAGCATGGTGTTGTCCATTTGTGTATAGATTTCTTGTAGATGTTTCGTCAAAACATCCAACAGGTCCTCATCTTCCAGGTACGTTTCAACGCAGAGCCTGTGCCTTGGTGAATTCAGAAATGATGTCAGCCACCTGGACTGTTTCCTGCCCTTCAAGATGTCCAGGAGGTGGTGGTCGGCCCCCCTTCTCTTCACGATGAAGTCCACCAGCTTGCGGTTGTCCCGGTCCCGAGCGGCCCTCATCCTGTCGGGGAGAATCCTCTTGCAGGGCCTCTTCCCGCCCAGGGAGGTCTCCTCCTCAGAGTCTTCCAGGTCGGCATAGTTCACCTTTGGAAAGTCAACCTCCAGCGGGCCCTCTTGGATGGCTTTCCTGAGTGGGTAGCTGACGTCGGCTGCATAATAGTCCAGGAAAGAGCCCACGAAGGAACCCCGGCCGATGGCTTGTGTGTAGTGGGAGATGAGGGAGAAACACCAGTTAACACCTTGCTCGTGCACTTTCCTGGCTCTCTGCAGGAGTCTGTCTTTCTCTCTGCAATCCAGGGGCTTCAGTCTTCGAAGAGGAACTCGGATGCCGCTCCTCTCCTGGCGCAGGTCTGCCTCAATCAAGAGCACCCGTGCGGTCTTCTCCGACGCACTGACACTCTTCACCACAGCCGGCCAGAATGGGTGGTCTTGAAATTTAAACCACACCATCGTTCCTCTTTCAACTGGAGGAGGCTCCTGTGTCAGAGCCATGCTGGCAGGTTGTCCACCTCGTTTACCACCAGCCATTTTAGCCTTGCGGATGGGATTCCTAGACATCGAGTCAGCAGGAGGTCGGCGTTCTTGCAGTCCTTCGGAACAAACTGCCGCTTTTAGCTTCCTAATTCTGTCTGCCAGACAGAGGGAGTCACGCGGCCTCATGGCAGGGGACCTGGAGGGGGCAGGGGACCCGGAAGAAGCGGCCGCCCCTTCCACGCCTGGCTTCGAGGCCCCCTCCCCAGAGTCCTCAGCATTCCTTGAGCGCGCAGAGCACGCGGAGTGAGTAGCCACGGTCTTCGGCCAGGTGTCCTGTGCCTCTGCGTTCAGAGCTATGGGCACAGTGGGGATGACACCCCGTGGCTGGGATGGGGCCACCTGTCCATCATTAGCACATGCACCCTCCTCCAGGACTGTGGGACGCCGGGATGTAACCGTGGAGGCTTGTGCCTTTGCCTTGCCCTCTTTCTCACCCTCGTGTCCCGACAGTGTCGGGAAATCGTGGCTCGCGCTGGACTTCCGTGATGCCTTTATTTGCCTTTCTGCTGGAGCAGGGGCAGAGGTCGTGTGCACCCGTGATTTGTCACCGCACAGGGCATCCTCACTCTCGGCACCAACTGGCAGTGATCCTGAGGCTTCTCTCTTCCCAGCACTCCTCCGAACGACCCCTTTGCATTTACCATACTTTTTACGAGGGGGTCTACTTGCCGGCTGTTGAGCTACCTTCTGGGAAGTTGTACTGGTCTGCTGATCATCTGGTATTCTTCCTCGGCCCCGTTTTGTTCTCTCATCCAGCCTCTCCAGTACCACTTTCAGGACTCTTCTGCACTCCTTCTCCTCTCCCGCTGGGGCACCGACCTTCCACTGGGCCCCTGCCAAGGAGCCCATGGCTTCCATTTCAGACTTCGTTAGGGCTGTTTTGTCTGTTCTTTTCTCCTGGGAGCTTGTCCTGGTCTGCTGGTCATCTGGTTTTCTTCCTCGGCCCCGTTTTGTTCTCTCATCCAGCCTCTCCAGTACCACTTTCAAGACTCTTCTGCACCCCCTTTCCTCTCCCGCTGTGGCATTGAACTTCCACTGCGCCCCTGCCGACGAGCCCATGCCTTCCATTTCAGACTTCATCAGGGCCGTTATGTCTGTGCTTTTCACCTGGGAGCTTGTACTGGTCTGCTGGTCATCTGGTTTTCTTCCTCGGCCCAGTTTTGTTCTCTCATCCAGCCTCTCCAGTACCACTTTCAGGACTCTTCTGCACCCCCTTTCCTCTCCCGCTGTGGCATTGAACTTCCACTGCGCCCCTGCCGAAGAGCCCATGCCTTCCATTTCAGACTTCGTCAGGGCCCTTACGTCTGTGCTTTTCACTTTAATCGTTTCTTCTCCTGAGAGGTGATGATGAGGGGCAGAGGTTTCTGGCTGTCATTCCCACTGCTGACTCAGGTCTTCCCTCAAAACCCCTGCTCTAATACGCCTCCTTTGCCTCCGGACTGCAAAGCATTCCCAGCTTGCATTGGCTGTCCTCCTCCACCTGGTTCTCCGTGAGATGCTTGCACTCGTGTTTTCAGTGGAAAGACCTGGAGGAGACTGGAATGGGAAAAAGGAAAAGAAGAACCGTATGAGGAAAGAATTCCTTTTGTGAAACTAGAAGCGCCCTGCTCAAGGAGATTGATGAGATAAAACAAGGTATTAAAAGAGTGGGCCTTAGACAGAGGGGAAGATGAGTGTCAAGCATTTGGGGAAAAATATGGAAGGTGCCAGAAGAGTTCTATAACAGCCCGAAGCCACCGTGTAACCTAATTGTAACGACTGCATGCGGAAGAGCATCCGCATGCGGACGTGGGTGTCATGTCAGGGATCCTGTTTCACTCTCCTGGACCCTCTGCGGCTTCTGAGATCCTTGGGCTTCAACCTAGGAAAATGCTTCATTAGTTTTTTGCCTTCCTAGGGTGCCCATGCCTCCCTGTCCACCCCAAGAAGACCGAGGCCATCTCCTACATACCGATGCTGGGAGCCAGCCCCATGTCATGTTCAAGAGCATGACTCAGAATCCAGAGGTCTGTGAGGTCATCTTGATGATTCCTGGCTGTCACTGTTAATAGGGATTTCTGCAGGAACCGGTCATGGGTTGTGACCTGAACCTCTATACTCTGGTGCAAAACTCTTGTCTCCCAACACCAAAGATGTGATGCTCGTTATGAAGACACGTGTGTATAGAGTGAGGTGCAAAGACGATCGTACCCCGAAATGTCAACATTAGATGGCAGCGAGTGAATGGGGAAGTCTTACCGAAGGTCACGTGGACGGAGGCAGGTCCGGTTCTGTGAGCTGGGTCTCTTGTTTCTCACACTCCAATCGCTTGTCCGCACACCCTTTACCCCGCTGCGTGCTTCTGAAGGGCGCTGTTCTTTGTGATCAGGTGGGAACTAGTGCAGATACTCAGGACCAATGTAGTCTTTTCTCAAGCGAATCTGGAAAATTCAAAAGAGGAAGCAACGTGAGCCAATAAAGTGTGGATCTAATGATCCCGTTCCCTTCACCAACTCAGGGATGCATGCCTTTTTGAAACAGAGCTGATATCTGAATCCCATCCATAATGTAGATGCCATTTTTATTTTCCTCCTCTTGCATTCCAAAATATTTCCATGGTATGCTGCTTGGCGTATGCTAGTCTGTTCCTGCGTCACAACAGGGAGAACCACTGCTTTGGGGATCGCGGATGCCATGGACACATGGATTTAACATCAATCGTGTGTTTGTGACCATCTGTGTGAGTGTAACGAAAATGGGGATTTTGAAGTTATTGTGTCTTTCTGATTTTCAAATCGCATTGAATGAGCTTGTGAGAACATGACATGCATAGAAATATGTGTAGAGGGGCTGGCACCTTACAGATGCTCACTATGAGGACGATGGTGTACGTGCTTCCAACGCACTACCTATGCATCCCTGTGCACGTGCAAGCACGTACTGTGTTACACTATAGTTGCTAACATGAGAGCATAATTGGATATATTTCCTAGTTAGTGCCCATTTCTGCTATGTCATTTCCAAGAGTCTCGTTACGCCAAAATTTTCCTGATATTTCCAAACTCTCATGGAATTTCTGACATTACAGGAATGTGTTCTGCAGAAGCAGCAATTGTTCTACCCGTCCTACTCTTCCTATCTTTCCGCCGCCAATACTCCGTTCATATGTCCTAGTTTTCCCTATATGTCGTCCAAATTAGTGTCATGACTGCTTTCTGCACTTTACCTAGTGCACTATTGACTTCACATTCTATGTTCTGTGATGCGAAACTTCTCTCCTTAATAAATGCGTGTATGTATGTCTTTGTTCACGCACACTGGTCGACGTAACAGGAAAGGTGTCACGATGATGAAATACACGTACCTTGGAGACGACAATCAGCACACAGTCTTCCCTGAACGAGGGTGCTCACTCAAGGGTGCTGGGCTCTCAAGCCCAGGGTTCACCTGAGGACACACAACTACAGGAGGAAGGAATAAAAGGTGACTCGACCGCTTCGGGCTCCCCTCAGCTGGACCTGCTAGCCCCACTCAGAAAACAGGTGTGATAGAGCACCTTCAAGCGTGACCACCCACACCCCAAAACACAAGCACGCACTCTTTCTCCCACACGCTCACGCACGCTCACGGCCCCATACACGCAGATGTTAGAAACCCAAGATGCCTGGCGTGGAAGCCAACAATCCATCTCAATGTCTGTACCCGTCCCCCGTGTGCTTGCTACCAGTAGGAATGCTACTTTGCGTTCCGTTTAGTTCCTCGTTTTGAAAGCACACACGGAAAAATCTAAAATGATCTTCAAAATTACCAAACAATGAGCATAATAAGCATCAGTAGTCCAATCACCCAGGAACTCTTGTTCCAATCACGTGAGTCCATGTGCTCCAGGATTTTTATGCATAGAGATATATATTTATAGATATAGTTCTCTGAATCCCTTTACACCATATGCAACAAATATATCTCTATAAGACAGTTACAACACCTTAAGACTTGTACACCCCACGTGGATATGATTCATTACTCACATTTGGCAGCTCTTTTCCAGTGTGAAAACTTTTCAGAAAACACTTTCAACAGATAAAGAACGGCAATCCCAGTGATTTTTCTGATTACAAAAGCTGATGCTTCCTTAACAGACACAACCAGAAGGCAAGTGTGTGAAATCAAAACAGTGCATGTTCCTCTCACCAAACGCTATGGGCCATGGCAAGAAGAGCTTCTATCTAGGGTCTGCTTAGAGTCTTCTGGATAATTTACGTTCTGGTTTTGTCCTAACGGGAATACGACACTCTTCCCTCCCTCTGAAGGGACAGGTAGGTAAGTTAGGCAAGCAGACGCGTAAATAGATGGATGGTAGAAAGGTGGATGGTGTACAGTTAGATACATAGATACATAGAGGCAGAGAGACAGAAATCGACACAGAGGTTGATGGAGATACATAAAGACAGATGGATATAGGGATCGAAAAAGATGTATAATATGCAGTAGATAGAAGGGGGTAGGTAGATGTACGGAAGGATAAGGAATGATTAGAAGGAGACAGATAGATGATAGGTAGGAAAAAGATACATGGATACAGAGGTAGACATATATAAATATACTCGTGTCGAAAACTGACGGTTGAGAGATATAATGAATGGCAAAATAGACTGACAGATGAACAGCTAGACAGATATAGCTAACAACGGAGGTAGAGATAGATAATGATAGGGAGATGATAAACAGGTGATAGAGGCATAGAGATAAACAGAAAGATAGATGCATAGAGATACATAAATACACGTAGATGGCGATAATCAAATATTAAACTTCTCTTACCCCCCAGGAACATGTGAGAACAATAAAATCTCTATAGCAGCAGAATAAGTTTGTAAATTGATGCCAAGTTCTAGGAGGACGTGGTGTGAAAATGCGTCCAGTATTTTAGTCCAACATCAAAGCAAACACTGCCTGCAGAGGGAGAATACCCAGTTGACAATAAAAGAGAAACACTTTCTACATGGAGACTCCACAATCTGTAACGTCAAAGTCAAATTCAGATGACCAAGAAGTAGTGTTTCCAAAGAGAGTAGCGTACTCCTTTGGACCATCCCATTTCTTCTGTTGCATCTGTTCCTTAGCAGAGGAGTGAAAGAACAAGATAACAATGAGCATTGACTTCTCCAGTCAACAACCGTGATTTTGGGAAGGATTACCTTGGAAGCCCTGTCACTTGGGAAGTTCTGTTGCCTGCTTTCCCTAGTGAGGGTTTTATTTACATCTTAGGCGAAAACTAAAGAACAGAATCCTCAGCAAGTTGTCTCAAAGTGGTGCCCCTATCTCGACATGACCCCCATACTGTTCTCCAGAGGCAGGAATTCTCTCATCTTCACGTGATGCCCCCTCTACCATGACCAGATATGTATTGGATCTTCTGTGCACCTACTGGGTTTGTGATGGCAAACCTACCTAAAGAGACGTATTTCCATAGAAGGATGAGCTGGCATATCCGTTTATAGTATAATAAAGGCACAATTTTGAAAACTTTTTTTAAATAAAGAAAACACCGTTGTGCCTGTTGTGCCTCTTCTTGCACCTTTCCTTTGCCAGATTCACTCCGCAGCAAGTTTCACGCATTTTTCTTAGAAAGTCTTAGGTTTCATAGGATCGCAGTGCATGGGTGGAGTAACTGGGTGTGAATGAATGCCTTTCCATTTTTCTCTTATTTCGTTCGTTAATTTTATGCATAGCTGTCATGACTACGTGGAGAGTGAGGTTGTTTTGTAGTTAAGGGGTAAGTGTACCCATTACACACGGAAGAATCTTGAATAGCACTCAGTTTTGCTTCCCTCCCCCCTCCACAGGAATAAAAGAAATTAGACTCGTCGCATTCCACATGATGAGCCATGATCCTCAATACAAGTAGCCACATTCAAATGACCACCTCCCGGCCGTCTCCTCGGGAAGCGAACCCCCCGGCCAGGTCCTGGAAAGCCAAGCAAGGCCGCTACCTGGTCACCAGCTAAGACGCACCTGGAGACCCTCAGGGGACCGAGTGTCCTTCTTTATGGTCGGCCGGCAGGCAGGAGGCGCAGACCCGGACAGTCTCTTCCCCGCCAGACAGCTGGCACGTGGCCCGCTGCCACAGTCCCAGCGCCCTCGCCTGCCGGGCCCCGGTCGCAGACCCCAGGGGACCGACACCCAAGCCAGGACATTTCCTCAGATGTCCACCGGGACCTCCTCGCGCCCACGCCCTCATGTCCCTGGGCCGAGGGGCCTCGCCAACCCGCCAGTGTGCGCCTTACCTGAGGAACCCTCAGGCGACCGGACGCCTCAGGGGATTCCACAACCGCCCGCTGGCTAGGCAGCTCTGAGGGCCTGTGGGCTAGCGCCTGCGCAGTAACAGCCGGCTCGCTGATTGGTGGTGCGTGCGGGAGGTGGGGCCTGCTGAACCACGCCCCCTGCAGGCTCGCCCCCCCCCAGCGGCAGGCTGCAGCAGTACCACCGTGCCCTGGCAGTGGGTGGCTTTCTAGGGCCTCTGTCTTCACCCAGGGCTCACTGCCCCAATGGGTGGCTCATTAAGGGAGAAGGGGAACTCCTCTTCCAGCTGATCTTCCCCAGGGCTTCGGGCAGCTGGCGGGGCTTCTGGGACACTGTGCTCTGCTGCCTGTAGGATTTCAACATCTCTCTGCCATCCCGCACTTGCCCTTTGATCCGCAACCAGGCGGCTTCCTGCAAAAGCTTCTCCCAGGCATCCTGGGCACCCGGTGGGAGCCAGGCGTCCGAGACGCCAGTCTTCTGCCGGGTGGCATCAGATCTCTGCTAGAAGGTGGCTGCACGTGGTGCCTGGCTGAGAAACCTTGGCTGGTTCCCAACTTGAGATCGGACTCTTCCAACTCCTCTTCTAGCCTTGAGCCTTGCCTTCGCAGCCGCCCAGCGCTTCTGCAAGACCTCGCCCAGGGAGGTGTGTGCCTTCTTGCACCTCCCAACCCACCCAGAGCAGCTTAGACTCTGCCGTACCCTGAAGTCCGTTCATTTCTTGGCTACTACCCAGAAGGTTGTCCATTTCAACTTATTTTCCAACTGTTCACATAGCTCCCCTCGATTTTCTGTTTTCATGCTTCGAATGACCGGCTGAAGGCTCTGGAGATCAGTCAATAAACGTGCTCAGCTGTATGAGGCTGGCTTCCCCACACAAAGGGAAACAGAAGCAACGGTGTATATGTGTCTGCGTGTGTGCACGTGTGTGCATGTGTGATACGTAAGATTACATGTCATATATGTTTAAGTGGTGTTATTTAATATATATGTATAAATAATGTATATATGTTTTAGGTGTTTTATTTTGAGGAAGTAACACACGCATTGTGGGGGGGGGGTGGATGAATCCATGAGGATCTTTATACGAACTTCTGACTCCTGTGAAGCCTTGACAAGTTTCAAACAAACATTCCTAATTTCCTTATCCCACATACCCAAACCCTCACAAAACCTCTTAGCTCTTCCCTGGTTATTTGGTCATAAGACGTGCTGGGGAATGGGACTGGCTTCGGAGTTAGACAAACTCGGGCCCTGACAGTAGGTGGTCTGGAGCAGATTTCATCACCTCACAGGTTCTCAGAGTACTTTTCTGAACATAACGATAACCCCATCAAACTTTGAAAATTGTTGGGAGGATTCGATATATGAGGGATCTTCAAAAAGTTCACGCAAGGATTCTTGTTATGTTTTAGTTCTATTTTCCATGAACTCTTTCCTCGTTGACGTATAATTGATTATACAGATATTTGAGGATCTGAGGTTAATATCAATACCTGTGTACAATGTGTGATGATCAAATCAGGATACATCATTACAAAATGTCATCATTCTTAGTGTCCATTCATCCATTTCTCGCTTTTTCTCCCCCCCTCCCCCTTTGCCACTCTCCTACCCACAGTGCCACACTCTCCTTATGAAAGTGCAGTGTGTTGTTATGATCTTTCCTTCGTTCCTTCCTTCCTTCTTTCTTTGCATTAATTTATATTTTTAGCTCCTACTTAAGAGTGACAACATGCACTGTTTCTCTGTCTGTGCCTAGCTTGTTTGATTGAGCATAATTTTCTCGAAGCTCATGCATGCTTCCGTGAAATTTTTGAAACACTCTTGCGTACGTTGCTCATTGGTGACAGATATTATTATCCTTGGATTACAGCCCCGACTAGTGCCTGGACTGTGGTAGGTGCCCAATATTTGTCCTGTGAGTTAATTCATTATGAATGAAATACTGTCAGATTTTGTACTGAATTCACTCTTTCTTCTCTTTTGCTGACATTAATCTGGCTAGGGATTACAGGCAAGTTGTCAGGCTAGAGAAAATTCAAGATTATCAATCACCGTATGAATCTGTCACCTTCTCTTTCTTCCCTCCGCAAGAGGATCCCCAGCTCCATGTGTGCTTTTAATGTCTAAACTCATCCCCACTTCCCTTGCCCTTTGTCTCCCCTCCCAACGTCCCTTAAACTAGTTAATCGCCTGCACAACAAATCGTCGTGATAAAAGGTGATCATAAAAAGGGCTCTGTCAAAAACAAGGCAGAACGATAGAAAACACACAACGAGGACCAGAAGACATAACTATAGAGCGAAGGCACCCTTTGTTCAAAGTACGGCTGATATGCCTATTCCTTCACCTCAGCTTCCCCTAGCACAAATGAAAGGACGTGCCCTTACGTATCTCCAGCCACGTATTTCCAACCTATCCCAGTAAAGGTAGATGCCTTCTACCGATATTTATCTTTCAGCGAGAATGCGTCTTTGGGAAACAAGCAGGCTTCGCATTCTACCAAGCATACTCATTAGATCACTGGTCTCTCAAGCATGGCAATCTGAGAAAGTACACGAGGATGGTGCTCATGAATTGTAACAATGCACTGATTTGGTGGTGCCGTTTACCAGGTTTTAAACGGTTGTCTTGGGCTCCCGGAAGGACACTGGAGAGACGGCAGAAAGGCATTGGTTTGGGGAATAGGATGGAGGATGGAGGATGGAGGATGGAGGAGAACCGGGGCTCATGAGAAGGGCTGTGGGCTGAGGAAGGGCTTGTGCCCGCTAAAGACAGCGTAGGAATCTGTTGGGTGAGGAGGAATGAGGTCAATACAGAATAAAGGGAGGAGCGTGGGTGGGTCACCTCTCCTTGCCACTGCCTCTGGACCTGAATCGACAGGCGGCCTTCCTCTTCTTCCTTCCTAAGTGTTGGACCAGCCGCATGGAGGTCCAGAACAGGCCAGGCCCCCGCTCATCCTAGGGCCGTGCTCCAAAGGATGTCTGGGCAAGAAGTGGGGCCTTGGGGGGAGCCTGTTGAGAGGCCTGGCAGTATT
This sequence comes from Cynocephalus volans, assembly GCF_027409185.1. Classification (NCBI taxonomy): domain Eukaryota; kingdom Metazoa; phylum Chordata; class Mammalia; order Dermoptera; family Cynocephalidae; genus Cynocephalus; species Cynocephalus volans. Next base: position 148,918,930 of record NC_084478.1, read on the forward strand.
GGAACCACTTTCACAGTCACCGAAGAACCCTTAGGGACCCCGGACACTAAATTTTGATTAGGAGCATGGGGACCCTGACTCCCTGAGGGTGACTATGATGAACCCAGCTCTGAGGTCCCACTCTTTCCTTGTCAGTTGCTTACATGGACGTAGAGACCTGAGAAAGCTGTGCACAGCGTCTCTGTGCCACTCACCCAACCAACACTTAGCATGAGGGCCTGATGTCCAGCCCTTATGACTGGAGGAGAGGAGGTCTCCTTCACCTAGTCAGCGAGGGCAGGGGAAAGTCAAGCTTTTCCATTGAACACACACTTCTGCTAGAGATCCAGCAAGCCTAGAAGGGATCTCAGAGTCCAAGCAGCGAAAAATCCACCCCCACACCCCAAATCACTTTCAGTGACCTTGATTCAAGAGAAGCAGAACAGATGCCCCAGGACAAAATGACATCCAAGGGACACAAGGCCACCTCCCTTCACCCGAATCAAAGAAAACCATGATCTCACAAGCATGGGGAAACCCAGTAGTGTGGTTATGAATTCAGGCAGTCAGCCTGCAATGCTGATAAATATTTCTCACTCACAGGATGAGGGTAGAATATCTCGTTATCTTAAGAATTTCATTGCCACCTGGGTCTCCAGATTTCCGTCTCTCCTAGGACATCCGAAGTTTGTCCTCAGAGCGGAAACACCACCGTACTTGCTCTCCTGACTTATGGTACTGTGAGTGAATGAATGGATGAGTGAATGGGTGCACGAGGTGGTAAAGAATGTGTTAGATCATGGAGATGAACAGTTGGCTCATAGATTGGACTCAGAGAGTCTCAGTGTTAGAGCGTAACTAAAGCATGCCATCTCGGTGTATGAGGTCCACACAGAGCATGGAGGTGCTGTGTTTTCTACTAATCCTCAGGACCAGGAAGATATCACGTGGAATGTGCCTAGGCCGTGTGCCCCAGGAGCCTTTCTCTCTCGCAGGCCGAGTCCAAAGAGGCTTCTGTAGGGCCTGATGATTACACGACCTGGAAGACGTTCTTCTAAAATTATACCAAATCGAGCGTTAAAGTGAATATTTGTTTAGAATGAGAAGAACATTTCTAACCTGCTCTAACCCATGACAACAGCAGCCATCACAATTCCCGAAATACGGTTTCTTTGGAAGTGCGTTTATATATGTTCTCAGAAATGCCCCGTTCAAACTGGTACGGTCTCAAATATGATGAAGCAGAATTTCAAGGCAACAGACACCATGGATTTATTGTGAATCCAGACAGGTACTTTGCAAATTTTAAAGCAACACGTGGCCATGTGAACACACAGCGTGGTCTCACAGGAGCAGTTGACTTCCTCTAAACTAGAAATGCACTCAGGTTCCTGTTAAGCCATCAATGTTTATTTTCACATCAAGTTTTCAAACTAAACTAGCTTTCCCAACATTTATTCTCAAAACACGCCTCGTATTAACGTAGTATAACTATTCATGGGCTTCAGAAGTTCTCCTTCCATTGAGTGCGTTTAATTAATTCTCTTCCAAAGAGGGTCACGTTTAGCCGAATGGAGGTTGTTTCTAGAATTCATTTTCACATTCCCGGCCCTGGCCCATCTACTGCTCACGCCTCCTGGAATGACTTGCCAGTGTGCATGTGTGCTGATGGAACCTGTTGGAGCTAGCCGACGAATAAGCGTGAAGATGAAGCTCGGTTGGTTTGAGACAAATGACTACGTTTTGGGGGTACAGGATGCAGAACAAAGTGCTTGCTTTCCTCGAACTTATATGAGAGTAGATGGGCTACCACGTAGTCAGCCTGGCTCATAGGTGTAGAGTAGCTAGACTGTGAATATGATGAGGCTAGCTGCCGTCCACGTGGGGACAGATGGCTCTAGGAAGAGGATCCAGTCACCATCAGTTTAGAAGACAGCCGGGAGACCCTCCGTTTCAGGAAATCATTCGGCCATTGAGGGAGAGCTACTGTGGTAGATGGAATTTCAGGGAGACAGAGAGTCAAAGAAGGTCTTGCACAAGGCTGACAAAGGTTTAGTGCACGCAGGGATTTCATTCACTCACATGTGGACTAGGCGAAGGTGACCCGTTCACTTTCTGCTTCCTTTTTAGAACCGTTTTTGGAAGGGGTATGGGAATGTGGCGATAAGATAGAAGAAAAAGGGTCTGTCGCTGTAGGGGCACAGGAGGAGACCTAGTTAGCCGTCCTCATGGTTGCTGATCTCTTTCTCCTTTCCTTTATGACGTTTCTGTCAAATAGTTCTTTCTCGCGGTAGTGCACGGGGGGCCCTCGCAGATACTTCTCTTCTGCCCCCTGGTAATCCAGCCCATCAAGTGCTGCGATGGAACAAATGATTGCTTCTGGCAGGAGAACTTCCAGAACAAAATTTACTTTGTCGTCTCTTATGAGAGTCAGCATGGTGTTGTCCATTTGTGTATAGATTTCTTGTAGATGTTTCGTCAAAACATCCAACAGGTCCTCATCTTCCAGGTACGTTTCAACGCAGAGCCTGTGCCTTGGTGAATTCAGAAATGATGTCAGCCACCTGGACTGTTTCCTGCCCTTCAAGATGTCCAGGAGGTGGTGGTCGGCCCCCCTTCTCTTCACGATGAAGTCCACCAGCTTGCGGTTGTCCCGGTCCCGAGCGGCCCTCATCCTGTCGGGGAGAATCCTCTTGCAGGGCCTCTTCCCGCCCAGGGAGGTCTCCTCCTCAGAGTCTTCCAGGTCGGCATAGTTCACCTTTGGAAAGTCAACCTCCAGTGGGCCCTCTTGGATGGCTTTCCTGAGTGGGTAGCTGACGTCGGCGGCATAATAGTCCAGGAAAGAGCCCACGAAGGAACCCCGGCCGATGGCTTGTGTGTAGTGGGAGATGAGGGAGAAACACCAGTTAACACCTTGCTCGTGCACTTTCCTGGCTCTCTGCAGGAGTCTGTCTTTCTCTCTGCAATCCAGGGGCTTCAGTCTTCGAAGAGGAACTCGGATGCCGCTCCTCTCCTGGCGCAGGTCTGCCTCAATCAAGAGCACCCGTGCGGTCTTCTCCGACGCACTGACACTCTTCACCACAGCCGGCCAGAATGGGTGGTCTTGAAATTTAAACCACACCATCGTTCCTCTTTCAACTGGAGGAGGCTCCTGTGTCAGAGCCATGCTGGCAGGTTGTCCACCTCGTTTACCACCAGCCATTTTAGCCTTGCGGATGGGATTCCTAGACATCGAGTCAGCAGGAGGTCGGCGTTCTTGCAGTCCTTCGGAACAAACTGCCGCTTTTAGCTTCCTAATTCTGTCTGCCAGACAGAGGGAGTCACGCGGCCTCATGGCAGGGGACCTGGAGGGGGCAGGGGACCCGGAAGAAGCGGCCGCCCCTTCCACGCCTGGCTTCGAGGCCCCCTCCCCAGAGTCCTCAGCATTCCTTGAGCGCGCAGAGCACGCGGAGTGAGTAGCCACGGTCTTCGGCCAGGTGTCCTGTGCCTCTGCGTTCAGAGCTATGGGCACAGTGGGGATGACACCCCGTGGCTGGGATGGGGCCACCTGTCCATCATTAGCACATGCACCCTCCTCCAGGACTGTGGGACGCCGGGATGTAACCGTGGAGGCTTGTGCCTTTGCCTTGCCCTCTTTCTCACCCTCGTGTCCCGACAGTGTCGGGAAATCGTGGCTCGCGCTGGACTTCCGTGATGCCTTTATTTGCCTTTCTGCTGGAGCAGGGGCAGAGGTCGTGTGCACCCGTGATTTGTCACCGCACAGGGCATCCTCACTCTCGGCACCAACTGGCAGTGATCCTGAGGCTTCTCTCTTCCCAGCACTCCTCCGAACGACCCCTTTGCGTTTACCATACTTTTTACGAGGGGGTCTACTTGCCGGCTGTTGAGCTACCTTCTGGGAAGTTGTACTGGTCTGCTGATCATCTGGTATTCTTCCTCGGCCCCGTTTTGTTCTCTCATCCAGCCTCTCCAGTACCACTTTCAGGACTCTTCTGCACTCCTTCTCCTCTCCCGCTGGGGCACCGACCTTCCACTGGGCCCCTGCCAAGGAGCCCATGGCTTCCATTTCAGACTTCGTTAGGGCTGTTTTGTCTGTTCTTTTCTCCTGGGAGCTTGTCCTGGTCTGCTGGTCATCTGGTTTTCTTCCTCGGCCCCGTTTTGTTCTCTCATCCAGCCTCTCCAGTACCACTTTCAAGACTCTTCTGCACCCCCTTTCCTCTCCCGCTGTGGCATTGAACTTCCACTGCGCCCCTGCCGACGAGCCCATGCCTTCCATTTCAGACTTCGTCAGGGCCGTTATGTCTGTGCTTTTCACCTGGGAGCTTGTACTGGTCTGCTGGTCATCTGGTTTTCTTCCTCGGCCCAGTTTTGTTCTCTCATCCAGCCTCTCCAGTACCACTTTCAGGACTCTTCTGCACCCCCTTTCCTCTCCCGCTGTGGCATTGAACTTCCACTGCGCCCCTGCCGAAGAGCCCATGCCTTCCATTTCAGACTTCGTCAGGGCCTTACGTCTGTGCTTTTCACTTTAATCGTTTCTTCTCCTGAGAGGTGATGATGAGGGGCAGAGGTTTCTGGCTGTCATTCCCACTGCTGGCTCAGGTCTTCCCTCAAAACCCCTGCTCTAATACGCCTCCTTTGCCTCCGGACTGCAAAGCGTTCCCAGCTTGCATTGGCTGTCCTCCTCCACCTGGTTCTCCGTGAGATGCTTGCACTCGTGTTTTCAGTGGAAAGACCTGGAGGAGACTGGAATGGGAAAAAGGAAAAGAAGAACCGTATGAGGAAAGAATTCCTTTTGTGAAACTAGAAGCGCCCTGCTCAAGGAGATTGATGAGATAAAACAAGGTATTAAAAGAGTGGGCCTTAGACAGAGGGGAAGATGAGTGTCAAGCATTTGGGGAAAAATATGGAAGGTGCCAGAAGAGTTCTATAACAGCCCGAAGCCACCGTGTAACCTAATTGTAACGACTGCATGCGGAAGAGCATCCGCATGCGGACGTGGGTGTCATGTCAGGGATCCTGTTTCACTCTCCTGGACCCTCTGCGGCTTCTGAGATCCTTGGGCTTCAACCTAGGAAAATGCTTCATTAGTTTTTTGCCTTCCTAGGGTGCCCATGCCTCCCTGTCCACCCCAAGAAGACCGAGGCCATCTCCTACATACCGATGCTGGGAGCCAGCCCCATGTCATGTTCAAGAGCATGACTCAGAATCCAGAGGTCTGTGAGGTCATCTTGATGATTCCTGGCTGTCACTGTTAATAGGGATTTCTGCAGGAACCGGTCATGGGTTGTGACCTGAACCTCTATACTCTGGTGCAAAACTCTTGTCTCCCAACACCAAAGATGTGATGCTCGTTATGAAGACACGTGTGTATAGAGTGAGGTGCAAAGACGATCGTACCCCGAAATGTCAACATTAGATGGCAGCGAGTGAATGGGGAAGTCTTACCGAAGGTCACGTGGACGGAGGCAGGTCCGGTTCTGTGAGCTGGGTCTCTTGTTTCTCACACTCCAATCGCTTGTCCGCACACCCTTTACTCCGCTGCGTGCTTCTGAAGGGTGCTGTTCTTTGTGATCAGGTGGGAACTAGTGCAGATACTCAGGACCAATGTAGTCTTTTCTCAAGCGAATCTGGAAAATTCAAAAGAGGAAGCAACGTGAGCCAATAAAGTGTGGATCTAATGATCCCGTTCCCTTCACCAACTCAGGGATGCATGCCTTTTTGAAACAGAGCTGATATCTGAATCCCATCCATAATGTAGATGCCATTTTTATTTTCCTCCTCTTGCATTCCAAAATATTTCCATGGTATGCTGCTTGGCGTATGCTAGTCTGTTCCTGCGTCACAACAGGGAGAACCACTGCTTTGGGGATCGCGGATGCCATGGACACATGGATTTAACATCAATCGTGTGTTTGTGACCATCTGTGTGAGTGTAACGAAAATGGGGATTTTGAAGTTATTGTGTCTTTCTGATTTTCAAATCGCATTGAATGAGCTTGTGAGAACATGACATGCATAGAAAACTGTGTAGAGGGGCTGGCACCTTACAGATGCTCACTATGAGGACGATGGTGTACGTGCTTCCAACGCACTACCTATGCATCCCTGTGCACGTGCAAGCACGTACTGTGTTACACTATAGTTGCTAACATGAGAGCATAATTGGATATATTTCCTAGTTAGTGCCCATTTCTGCTACGTCATTTCCAAGAGTCTCGTTACGCCAAAATTTTCCTGATATTTCCAAACTCTCATGGAATTTCTGACATTACAGGAATGTGTTCTGCAGAAGCAGCAATTGTTCTACCCGTCCTACTCTTCCTATCTTTCCACCGCCAATACTCCGTTCATATGTCCTAGCTTTCCCTATATGTCGTCCAAATTAGTGTCATGACTGCTTTCTGCACTTTACCTAGTGCACTATTGACTTCACATTCTATGTTCTGTGATGCGAAACTTCTCTCCTTAATAAATGCGTGTATGTATGTCTTTGTTCACGCACACTGGTCGACGTAACAGGAAAGGTGTCACGATGATGAAATACACGTACCTTGGAGACGACAATCAGCACACAGTCTTCCCTGAACGAGGGTGCTCACTCAAGGGTGCTGGGCTCTCAAGCCCAGGGTTCACCTGAGGACACACAACTACAGGAGGAAGGAATAAAAGGTGACTCGACCGCTTCGGGCTCCCCTCAGCTGGACCTGCTAGCCCCACTCAGAAAACAGGTGTGATAGAGCACCTTCAAGCGTGACCACCCACACCCCAAAACACAAGCACGTACTCTTTCTCCCACACGCTCACGCACGCTCACGGCCCCATACACGCAGATGTTAGAAACCCAAGATGCCTGGCGTGGAAGCCAACAATCCACCTCAATGTCTGTACCCGTCCCCCGTGTGCTTGCTTCCAGTAGGAATGCTGCTTTGCGTTCCGTTTAGTTCCTCGTTTTGAAAGCACACACGGAAAAATCTAAAATGATCTTCAAAATTACCAAACAATGAGCATAATAAGCATCAGTAGTCCAATCACCCAGGAACTCTTGTTCCAATCACGTGAGTCCATGTGCTCCAGGATTTTTATGCATACAGATATATATTTATAGATATAGTTCTCTGAATCCCTTTACACCATATGCAACAAATATATCTCTATAAGACAGTTACAACACCTTAAGACTTGTACACCCCACGTGGATATGATTCATTACTCACATTTGGCAGCTCTTTTCCAGTGTGAAAACTTGTCAGAAAACACTTTCAACAGATAAAGAACGGCAATCCCAGTGATTTTTCTGATTACAAAAGCTGATGCTTCCTTAACAGACACAACCAGAAGGCAAGTGTGTTAAATCAAAACAGTGCATGTTCCTCTCACCAAACGCTATGGGCCATGGCAAGAAGAGCTTCTATCTAGGGTCTGCTTAGAGTCTTCTGGATAATTTACGTTCTGGTTTTGTCCTAACGGGAATACGACACTCTTCCCTCCCTCTGAAGGGACAGGTAGGTAAGTTAGGCAAGCAGACGCGTAAATAGATGGATGGTAGAAAGGCGGATGGTGTACAGTTAGATACGTAGATACATAGAGGCAGAGAGACAGAAATCGACACAGAGGTTGATGGAGATACATAAAGACAGATGGATATAGGGATCGAAAAAGATGTATAATATGCAGTAGATAGAAGGGGGTAGGTAGATGTACGGAAGGATAAGGAATGATTAGAAGGAGACAGATAGATGATAGGTAGGAAAAAGATACATGGATACAGAGGTAGACATATATAAATATACTCGTGTCGAAAACTGACGGTTGAGAGATATAATGAATGGCAAAATAGACTGACAGATGAACAGCTAGACAGATATAGCTAACAACAGAGGTAGAGATAGATAATGATAGGGAGATGATAAACAGGTGATAGAGGCATAGAGCTAAACAGAAAGATAGATGCATAGAGATACATAAATACACGTAGATGGCGATAATCAAATATTAAACTTCTCTTACCCCCCAGGAACATGTGAGAACAATAAAATCTCTATAGCAGCAGAATAAGTTTGTAAATTGATGCCAAGTTCTAGGAGGACGTGGTGTGAAAATGCGTCCAGTATTTTAGTCCAACATCAAAGCAAACACTGCCTGCAGAGGGAGAATACCCAGTTGACAATAAAAGAGAAATACTTTCTACATGGAGACTCCACAATCTGTAACGTCAAAGTCAAATTCAGATGACCAAGAAGTAGTGTTTCCAAAGAGAGTAGCGTACTCCTTTGGACCATCCCATTTCTTCTGTTGCATCTGTTCCTTAGCAGAGGAGTGAAAGAACAAGATAACAATGAGCATTGACTTCTCCCGTCAACAACCGTGATTTTGGGAAGGATTACCTTGGAAGCCCTGTCACTTGGGAAGTTCTGTTGCCTGCTTTCCCTAGTGAGGGTTTTATTTACATCTTAGGCGAAAACTAAAGAACAGAATCCTCAGCAAGTTGTCTCAAAGTGGTGCCCCTATCTCGACATGAACCCCATACTGTTCCCCAGAGGCAGGAATTCTCTCATCTTCACGTGATGCCCCCTCTACCATGACCAGATGTGTATTGGATCTTCTGTGCACCTACTGGGTTTGTGATGGCAAACCTACCTAAAGAGACGTATTTCCATAGAAGGATGAGCTGGCATATCCGTTTATAGTATAATAAAGGCACAATTTTGAAAACTTTTTTTTAAATAAAGAAAACACCGTTGTGCCTGTTGTGCCTCTTCTTGCACCTTTCCTTTGCCAGATTCACTCCGCAGCAAGTTTCACGCATTTTTCTTAGAAAGTCTTAGGTTTCATAGGATCGCAGTGCATGGGTGGAGTAACTGGGTGTGAATGAATGCCTTTCCATTTTTCTCTTATTTCGTTCGTTAATTTTATGCATAGCTGTCATGACTACGTGGAGAGTGAGGTTGTTTTGTAGTTAAGGGGTAAGTGTACCCATTACACACGGAAGAATCTTGAATAGCACTCAGTTTTGCTTCCCTCCCCCCTCCACAGGAATAAAAGAAATTAGACTCGTCGCATTCCACATGATGAGCCATGATCCTCAATACAAGTAGCCACATTCAAATGACCACCTCCCGGCCGTCTCCTCGGGAAGCGAACCCCCCGGCCAGGTCCTGGAAAGCCAAGCAAGGCCGCTACCTGGTCACCAGCTAAGACGCACCTGGAGACCCTCAGGGGACCGAGTGTCCTTCTTTATGGTCGGCCGGCAGGCAGGAGGCGCAGACCCGGACGGTCTCTTCCCCGCCAGACAGCTGGCACGTGGCCCGCTGCCACAGTCCCAGCGCCCTCGCCTGCCGGGCCCCGGTCGCAGACCCCAGGGGACCGACACCCAAGCCAGGACATTTCCTCAGATGTCCACCAGGACCTCCTCGCGCCCACGCCCTCATGTCCCTGGGCCGAGGGGCCTCGCCAACCCGCCAGTGTGCGCCTTACCTGAGGAACCCTCAGGTGACCGGACGCCTCAGGGGATTCCACAACCGCCCGCTGGCTAGGCGGCTCTGAGGGCCTGTGGGCTAGCGCCTGCGCAGTAACAGCCGGCTCGCTGATTGGTGGTGCGTGCGGGAGGTGGGGCCTGCTGAACCACGCCCCCTGCAGGCTCGCCCCCCCAGCGGCAGGCTGCAGCAGTACCACCGTGCCCTGGCAGCGGGTGGCTTTCTAGGGCCTCTGTCTTCACCCAGGGCTCACTGCCACAATGGGTGGCTCATGAAGGGAGAAGGGGAACTCCTCTTCCAGCTGATCTTCCCCAGGGCTTCGGGCAGCTGGCGGGGCTTCTGGGACACTGTGCTCTGCTGCCTGTAGGATTTCAACATCTCTCTGCCATCCCGCACTTGCCCTTTGATCCGCAACCAGGCGGCTTCCTGCAAAAGCTTCTCCGGGCATCCTGGGCACCCGGTGGGAGCCAGGCGTCCGAGACGCCAGTCTTCTGCCGGGTGGCATCAGATCTCTGCTAGAAGGTGGCTGCACGTGGTGCCTGGCTGAGAAACCTCGGCTGGTTCCCAACTTGAGATCGGACTCTTCCAACTCCTCTTCTAGCCTTGAGCCTTGCCTTCGCAGCCGCCCAGCGCTTCTGCAAGACCTCGCCCAGGGAGGTGTGTGCCTTCTTGCACCTCCCAACCCACCCAGAGCAGCTTAGACTCTGCCGTACCCTGAAGTCCGTTCATTTCTTGGCTACTACCCAGAAGGTTGTCCATTTCAACTTATTTTCCAACTGTTCACATAGCTCCCCTCGATTTTCTGTTTTCATGCTTCGAATGACCGGCTGAAGGCTCTGGAGATCAGTCAATAAACGTGCTCAGCTGTATGAGGCTGGCTTCCCCACACAAAGGGAAACAGAAGCAACGGTGTATATGTGTCTGCGTGTGTGCACGTGTGTGCATGTGTGATACGTAAGATTACATGTCATATATGTTTAAGTGGTGTTATTTAATATATATGTATAAATAATGTATATATGTTTTAGGTGTTTTATTTTGAGGAAGTAACACACGCATTGTGGGGGGGGGTGGATGAATCCATGAGGATCTTTATACGAACTTCTAACTCCTGTGAAGCCTTGACAAGTTTCAAACAAACATTCCTAATTTCCTTATCCCACATACCCAAACCCTCACAAAACCTCTTAGCTCTTCCCTGGTTATTTGGTCATAAGACGTGCTGGGGAATGGGACTGGCTTCGGAGTTAGACAAACTCGGGCCCTGACAGTAGGTGGTCTGGAGCAGATTTCATCACCTCACAGGTTCTCAGAGTACTTTTCTGAACATAACGATAACCCCATCAAACTTTGAAAATTGTTGGGAGGATTCGATATATGAGGGATCTTCAAAAAGTTCACGCAATATTCTTGTTATGTTTTAGTTCTATTTTCCATGAACTCTTTCCTCGTTGACGTATAATTGATTATACAGATATTTGAGGAACTGAGGTTAATATCAATACCTGTGTACAATGTGTGATGATCAAATCAGGATAAATCATTACAAAATGTCATCATTCTTAGTGTCCATTCATCCATTTCTCGCTTTTTCTCCCCCCCTCCCCCTTTGCCACTCTCCTACCCACAGTGCCACACTCTCCTTATGAAAGTGCAGTGTGTTGTTATGATCTTTCCTTCTTTCCTTCCTTCCTTCTTTCTTTGCATTAATTTATATTTTTAGCTCCTACTTAAGAGTGACAACATGCACTGTTTCTCTGTCTGTGCCTGGCTTGTTTGATTGAACATAATTTTCTCGAAGCTCATGCATGCTTCCGTGAAATTTTTGAAACACTCTTGCGTACGTTGCTCATTGGTGACAGATATTATTATCCTTGGATTACAGCCCCGACTAGTGCCTGGACTGTGGTAGGTGCCCAATATTTGTCCTGTGAGTTAATTCATTATGAATGAAATACTGTCAGATTTTGTACTGAATTCACTCTTTCTTCTCTTTTGCTGACATTAATCTGGCTAGGGATTACAGGCAAGTTGTCAGGCTAGAGAAAATTCAAGATTATCAATCACCGTATGAATCTGTCACCTTCTCTTTCTTCCCTCCGCAAGAGGATCCCCAGCTCCATGTGTGCTTTTAATGTCTAAACTCATCCCCACTTCCCTTGCCCTTTGTCTCCCCTCCCAACGTCCCTTAAACTAGTTAATCGCCAGCACAACAAATCGTGGTGATAAAAGGTGATCATAAAAAGGGCTCTGTCAAAAACAAGGCAGAACGATAGAAAACACACAACGAGGACCAGAAGACATAACTATAGAGCGAAGGCACCCTTTGTTCAAAGTACGGCTGATATGCCTATTCCTTCACCTCAGCTTCCCCTAGCACAAATGAAAGGACGTGCCCTTACGTATCTCCAGCCACGTATTTCCAACCTATCCCAGTAAAGGTAGATGCCTTCTACCGATATTTATCTTTCAGCGAGAATGCGTCTTTGGGAAACAAGCAGGCTTCGCATTCTACCAAGCATACTCATTAGATCACTGGTCTCTCAAGCATGGCAATCTGAGAAAGTACACGAGGATGGTGCTCATGAATTGTAACAATGCACTGATTTGGTGGTGCCGTTTACCAGGTTTTAAACGGTTGTCTTGGGCTCCCGGAAGGACACTGGAGAGACGGCAGAAAGGCATTGGTTTGGGGAATAGGATGGAGGATGGAGGAGAACCGGGGCTCATGAGAAGGGCTGTGGGCTGAGGAAGGGCTTGTGCCCGCTAAAGACAGCGTAGGAATCTGTTGGGTGAGGAGGAATGAGGTCAATACAGAATAAAGGGAGGAGCGTGGGTGGGTCACCTCTCCTTGCCACTGCCTCTGGACCTGAATCGACAGGCGGCCTTCCTCTTCTTCCTTCCTAAGTGTTGGACCAGCCGCATGGAGGTCCAGAACAGGCCAGGCCCCCGCTCATCCTAGGGCCGTGCTCCAAAGGATGTCTGGGCAAGAAGTGGGGCCTTGGGGGGAGCCTGTTGAGAGGCTTGGCAGGATTGGAACCACTTTCACAGTCACCGAAGAACCCTTTGGGACCCCGGACACTAAATTTTGATTAGGAGCATGGGGACCCTGACTCCCTGAGGGTGACTATGATGAACCCAGCTCTGAGGTCCCACTCTTTCCTTGTCAGTTGCTTACATGGACGTAGAGACCTGAGAAAGCTGTGCACAGCGTCTCTGTGCCACTCACCCAACCAACACTTAGCATGAGGGCCTGATGTCCAGCCCTTATGACTGGAGGAGAGGAGGTCTCCTTCACCTAGTCAGCGAGGGCAGGGGAAAGTCAAGCTTTTCCATTGAACACACACTTCTGCTAGAGATCCAGCAAGCCTAGAAGGGATCTCAGAGTCCAAGCAGCGAAAAATCCACCCCCACACCCCAAGTCACTCTCAGTGACCTTGATTCAAGAGAAGCAGAACAGATGCCCCAGGACAAAATGACATCCAAGGGACACAAGGCCACCTCCCTTCACCCGAATCAAAGAAAACCATGATCTCACAAGCGTGGGGAAACCCAGTAGTGTGGTTGTGAATTCAGGCAGTCAGCCTGCAATGCTGATAAATATTTCTCACTCACAGGATGAGGGTAGAATATCTCGTTATCTTAAGAATTTCATTGCCCCCTGGGTCTCCAGATTTCCGTCTCTCCTAGGACATCCGAAGTTTGTCCTCAGAGCGGAAACACCACCGTACTTGCTCTCCTGACTTATGGTACTGTGAGTGAATGAATGGATGAGTGAATGGGTGCACGAGGTGGTAAAGAATGTGTTAGATCATGGAGATGAACAGTTGGCTCATAGATTGGACTCAGAGAGTCTCAGTGTTACAGCGTAACTAAAGCGTGCCGTCTCAGTGTATGAGGTCCACACAGAGCATGGAGGTGCTGTGTTTTCTACTAATCCTCAGGACCAGGAAGATATCACGTGGAATGTGCCTAGGCCGTGTGCCCCAGGAGACTTTCTCTCTCGCAGGCCGAGTCCAAAGAGGCTTCTGTAGGGCCTGATGATTACACGACCTGGAAGACGTTCTTCTAAAATGATACCAAATCGAGCGTTAAAGTGAATATTTGTTTAGAATGAGAAGAACATTTCTAACCTGCTCTAACCCATGACAACAGCAGCCATCACAATTCCCGAAATACGGTTTCTTTGGAAGTGCGTTTATATATGTTCTCAGAAATGCCCGTTCAAACTGGTACGGTCTCAAATACGACGAAGCAGAATTTCAAGGCAACAGACACCATGGATTTATTGTGAATCCAGACAGGTACTTTGCAAATTTTAAAGCAACACGTGGCCATGTGAACACACAGCGTGGTCTCACAGGAGCAGTTGACTTCCTCTAAACTAGAAATGCACTCAGGTTCCTGTTAAGCCCTCAATGTTTATTTTCACATCAAGTTTTCAAACTAAACTAGCTTTCCCAACATTTATTCTCAAAACACGCCTCGTATTAAAGTAGTATAACTATTCATGGGCTTCAGAAGTTCTCCTTCCATTGAGTGCGTTTAATTAATTCTCTTCCAAAGAGGGTCACGTTTAGCCGAATGGAGGTTGTTTCTAGAATTCATTTTCCCATTCCCGGCCCTTGCCCATCTACTGCTCAAGCCTCCTGGAATGACTTGCCGGTGTGCATGTGTGCTGATGGAACCTGTTGGAGCTAGCCGACGAATAAGCGTGAAGATGAAGCTCGGTTGGTTTGAGACAAATGACTACGTTTTGGGGGTACAGGATGCAGAACAAAGTGCTTGCTTTCCTCGAACTTATATGAGAGTAGATGGGCTACCACGTAGTCAGCCTGGCTCATAGGTGTAGAGTAGCTAGACTGTGAATATGATGAGGCTAGCTGCCGTCCACGTGGGGACAGATGGCTCTAGGAAGAGGATCCAGTCACCATCAGTTTAGAAGACAGCCGGGAGACCCTCCGTTTCAGGAAATCATTCGGCCATTGAGGGAGAGCTACTGTGGTAGATGGAATTTCAGGGAGACAGAGAGTCAAAGAAGGTCTTGCACAAGGCTGACAAAGGTTTAGTGCACGCAGGGATTTCATTCACTCACATGTGGACTAGGTGAAGGTGACCCGTTCACTTTCTGCTTCCCTTTTAGAACCGTTTTTGGAAGGGGTATGGGAATGTGGCGATAAGATAGAAGAAAAAGGGTCTGTCGCTGTAGGGGCACAGGAGGAGACCTAGTTAGCCGTCCTCATGGTTGCTGATCTCTTTCTCCTTTCCTTTATGACGTTTCTGTCAAATAGTTCTTTCTCGCGGTAGTGCACGGGGGGCCCTCGCAGATACTTCTCTTCTGCCCCCTGGTAATCCAGCCCATCAAGTGCTGCGATGGAACAAATGATTGCTTCTGGCAGGAGAACTTCCAGAACAAAATTTACTTTGTCGTCTCTTATGAGAGTCAGCATGGTGTTGTCCATTTGTGTATAGATTTCTTGTAGATGTTTCGTCAAAACATCCAACAGGTCCTCATCTTCCAGGTAGGTTTCAACGCAGAGCCTGTGCCTTGGTGAATTCAGAAATGATGTCAGCCACCTGGACTGTTTCCTGCCCTTCAAGATGTCCAGGAGGTGGTGGTCGGCCCCCCTTCTCTTCACGATGAAGTCCACCAGCTTGCGGTTGTCCCGGTCCCGAGCGGCCCTCATCCTGTCGGGGAGAATCCTCTTGCAGGGCCTCTTCCCGCCCAGGGAGGTCTCCTCCTCAGAGTCTTCCAGGTCGGCATAGTTCACCTTTGGAAAGTCAACCTCCAGCGGGCCCTCTTGGATGGCTTTCCTGAGTGGGTAGCTGACGTCGGCGGCATAATAGTCCAGGAAAGAGCCCACGAAGGAACCCCGGCCGATGGCTTGTGTGTAGTGGGAGATGAGGGAGAAACACCAGTTAACACCTTGCTCGTGCACTTTCCTGGCTCTCTGCAGGAGTCTGTCTTTCTCTCTGCAATCCAGGGGCTTCAGTCTTCGAAGAGGAACTCGGATGCCGCTCCTCTCCTGGCGCAGGTCTGCCTCAATCAAGAGCACCCGTGCGGTCTTCTCCGACGCACTGACACTCTTCACCACAGCCGGCCAGAATGGGTGGTCTTGAAATTTAAACCACACCATCGTTCCTCTTTCAACTGGAGGAGGCTCCTGTGTCAGAGCCATGCTGGCAGGTTGTCCACCTCGTTTACCACCAGCCATTTTAGCCTTGCGGATGGGATTCCTAGACATCGAGTCAACAGGAGGTCGGCGTTCTTGCAGTCCTTCGGAACAAACTGCCGCTTTTAGCTTCCTAATTCTGTCTGCCAGACAGAGGGAGTCACGCGGCCTCATGGCAGGGGACCTGGAGGGGGCAGGGGACCCGGAAGAAGCGGCCGCCCCTTCCACGCCTGGCTTCGAGGCCCCCTCCCCAGAGTCCTCAGCCTTCCTTGAGAGCGCAGAGCACGCGGAGTGAGTAGCCACGGTCTTTGGCCAGGTGTCCTGTGCCTCTGCGTTCAGAGCTATGGGCACAGTGGGGATGACACCCCGTGGCTGGGATGGGGCCACCTGTCCATCATTAGTACATGCACCCTCCTCCAGGACTGTGGGACGCCGGGATGTAACCGTGGAGGCTTGTGCCTTTGCCTTGCCCTCTTTCTCACCCTCGTGTCCCGACAGTGTCGGGAAATCGTGGCTCGCGCTGGACTTCCGTGATGCCTTTATTTGCCTTTCTGCTGGAGCAGGGGCAGAGGTCGTGTGCACCCCTGATTTGTCACCACACAGGGCATCCTCACTCTCGGCACCAACTGGCAGTGATCCTGAGGCTTCTCTCTTCCCAGCACTCCTCCGAACGACCCCTTTGCGTTTACCATACTTTTTACGAGGGGGTCTACTTGCTGGCTGTTGAGCTACCTTCTGGGAAGTTGTACTGGTCTGCTGATCATCTGGTATTCTTCCTCGGCCCCGTTTTGTTCTCTCATCCAGCCTCTCCAGTACCACTTTCAGGACTCTTCTGCACTCTTTCTCCTCTCCGCTGGGGTACCGACCTTCCACTGGGCCCCTGCCAAGGAGCCCATGGCTTCCATTTCAGACTTCGTTAGGGCTGTTTTGTCTGTGCTTTTCTCCTGGGAGCTTGTCATGGTCTGCTGGTCATCTGGTTTTCTTCCTCGGCCCAGTTTTGTTCTCTCATTCAGCCTCTCCAGTACCACTTTCAGTACTCTTCTGCACCCCCTTTCCTCTCCCGCTGTGGCATTGAACTTCCACTGCGCCCCTGCCCACGAGCCCATGCCTTCCATTTCAGACTTCGTCAGGGCCGTTATGTCTGTGCTTTTCACCTGGGAGCTTGTACTGGTCTGCTGGTCATCTGGTTTTCTTCCTCGGCCCAGTTTTCTTCTCTCATCCAGCCTCTCCAGTACCACTTTCAGGACTCTTCTGCACCCCCTTTCCTCTCCCGCTGTGGCATTGAACTTCCACTGCGCCCCTGCCGAAGAGCCCATGCCTTCCATTTCAGACTTCGTCAGGGCCCTTACGTCTGTGCTTTTCACTTTAATCGTTTCTTCTCCTGAGAGGTGATGATGAGGGGCAGAGGTTTCTGGCTCTAATTCCCACTGCTGACTCAGGTCTTCCCTCAAATCCCCTGCTCTAATATGCCTCCTTTGCCTCCGGACTGCAAAGCGTTCCCAGCTTGCATTGGCTGTCCTCCTCCACCTGGTTCTCCGTGAGATGCTTGCACTCGTGTTTTCAGTGGAAAGACCTGGAGGAGACTGGAATGGGAAAAAGGAAAAGAAGAACTGTATGAGGAAAGGATTCCTTTTGTGAAACTAGAAGCGCCCTGCTCAAGGAGATTGATGAGATAAAACAAGGTATTAAAAGAGTGGGCCTTAGACAGAGGGGAAGATGAGTGTCAAGCATTTGGGGAAAAATATGGAAGGTGCCAGAAGAGTTCTATAACAGCCCGAAGCCACCGTGTAACCTAATTGTAACGACTGCATGCGGAAGAGCATCCGCATGCGGACGTGGGTGTCATGTCAGGGATCCTGTTTCTCTCTCCTGGACCCTCTGTGGCTTCTGAGATCCTTGGGCTTCAACCTAGGAAAATGCTTCATTAGTTTTTTGCCTTCCTAGGGTGCCCATGCCTCCCTGTCCACCCCAAGAAGACCGAGGCCATCTCCTACATACCGATGCTGGGAGCCAGCCCCATGTCATGTTCAAGAGCATGACTCAGAATCCAGAGGTCTGTGAGGTCATCTTGATGATTCCTGGCTGTCACTGTTAATAGGGATTTCTACAGGAACCGGTCATGGGTTGTGACCTGAACCTCTATACTCTTGTGCAAAACTCTTGTCTCCCAACACCAAAGATGTGATGCTCGTTATGAAGACACGTGTGTATAGAGTGAGGTGCAAAGACGATCGTACCCCGAAATGTCAACATTAGATGGCAGCGAGTGAATGGGGAAGTCTTACCGAAGGTCACGTGGACGGAGGCAGGTCCGGTTCTGTGAGCTGGGTCTCTTGTTTCTCACACTCCAATCGCTTGTCCGCACACCCTTTACCCCGCTGCGTGCTTCTGAAGGGCGCTGTTCTTTGTGATCAGGTGGGAACTAGTGCAGATACTCAGGACCAATGTAGTCTTTTCTCAAGCGAATCTGGAAAATTCAAAAGAGGAAGCAACGTGAGCCAATAAAGTGTGGATCTAATGATCCCGTTCCCTTCACCAACTCAGGGATGCATGCCTTTTTGAAACAGAGCTGATATCTGAATCCCATCCATAATGTAGATGCCATTTTTATTTTCCTCCTCTTGCATTCCAAAATATTTCCATGGTATGCTGCTTGGCGTATGCAAGTCTGTTCCTGCATCACAACAGGGAGAACCACTGCTTTGGGGATCGCGGATGCCATGGACACATGGATTTAACATCAATCGTGTGTTTGTGACCATCTGCGTGAGTGTAATGAAAATGGGGATTTTGAAGTTTTTGTGTCTTTCTGATTCTCAAATCGCATTGAATGAGCTTGTGAGAACATGACATGCATAGAAAACTGTGTAGAGGGGCTGGCACCTTACAGATGCTCACTATGAGGACGATCGTGTAGGTGCTTCCAACGCACTACCTATACATCCCTGTGCACGTGGAAGCACGTACTGTGTTACACTATAGTTGCTAACGTGAGAGCATAATTGGATATATTTCCTAGTTAGTGCCCATTCTGCTACGTCATTTCCAAGAGTCTCGTTACGCCAAAATATTCCTGATATTTCCATACTCTCATGGAATTTCTGACATTACAGGAATGTGTTCTGCAGAAGCAGCAATTGTTCTACCCGTCCTACTCTTCCTATCTTTCCACCGCCAATACTCCGTTCATATGTCCTAGTTTTCTCTATATGTCGTCCAAATTAGTGTCATGACTGCTTTCTGCACTTTACCTAGTGCACTATTGACTTCATATTCTATGTTCTCTCCTTAATAAATGCGTGTATGTATGTCTTTGTTCACGCACACTGGTCGACGTAACAGGAAAGGTGTCACGATGATGAAATACACGTACCTTGGAGACGACAATCAGCACACAGTCTTCCCTGAACGAGGGTGCTCACTCAAGGGTGCTGGGCTCTCAAGCCCAGGGTTCACCTGAGGACACACAACTACAGGAGGAAGGAATAAAAGGTCACTCGACCGCTTCGGGCTCCCCTCAGCTGGACCTGCTAGCCCCACTCAGAAAACAGGTGTGATAGAGCACCTTCAAGCGTGACCACCCACACCCCAAAACACAAGCACGCACTCTTTCTCCCACACGCTCACGCACGCTCACGGCCCCATACACGCAGATGTTAGAAACCCAAGATGCCTGGCGTGGAAGCCAACAATCCATCTCAATGTCTGTACCCGTCCCCCGTGTGCTTGCTTCCAGTAGGAATGCTACTTTGCGTTCCGTTTAGTTCCTCGTTTTGAAAGCACACACGGAAAAATCTAAAATGATCTTCAAAATTACCAAACAATGAGCATAATAAGCATCAGTAGTCCAATCATCCAGGAACTCTTGTTCCAATCACGTGAGTCCATGTGCTCCAGGATTTTTATGCATACAGATATATATTTATAGATATAGTTCTCTGAATCCCTTACACCATATGCAACAAATATATCTCTATAAGACAGTTACAACACCTTAAGACTTGTACACCCCACGTGGATATGGTTCATTACTCACATTTGGCAGCTCTTTTCCAGTGTGAAAACATTTCAGAAAACACTTTCAACAGATAAAGAACGGCAATCCCAGTGATTTTTCTGATTACAAAAGCTGATGCTTCCTTAACAGACACAATCAGAAGGCAAGTGTGTTAAATCAAAACAGTGCATGTTCCTCTCACCAAACGCTATGGGCCATGGCAAGAAGAGCTTCTATCTAGGGTCTGCTTAGAGTCTTCTGGATAATTTACGTTCTGGTTTTGTCCTAACGGGAATAGGACACTCTTCCCTCCCTCTGAAGGGACAGGTAGGTAAGTTAGGCAAGCAGACGCGTAAATAGATGGATGGTAGAAAGGTGGATGGTGTACAGTTAGATACATAGATACATAGCGGCAGAGAGACAGAAATCGACACAGAGGTTGATGGAGATACATAAAGACAGATGGATATAGGGATCGAAAAAGATGTATAATATGCAGTAGATAGAAGGGGGTAGGTAGATGTACGGAAGGATAAGGAATGATTAGAAGGAGACAGATAGATGATAGGTAGGAAAAAGATACATGGATACAGCGGTAGACATATATAAATATACTCGTGTCGAAAACTGACGGTTGAGAGATATAATGAATGGCAAAATAGACTGACAGATGAACAGCTAGACCGATATAGCTAACAACGGAGGTAGAGATAGATAATGATAGGGAGATGATAAACAGGTGATAGAGGCATAGAGATAAACAGAAAGATAGATGCATAGAGATACATAAATACACGTAGATGGCGATAATCAAATATTAAACTTCTCTTACCCCCCAGGAACATGTGAGAACAATAAAATCTCTATAGCAGCAGAATAAGTTTGTAAATTGATGCCAAGTTCTAGGAGGACGTGGTGTGAAAATGCGTCCAGTATTTTAGTCCAACATCAAAGCAAACACTGCCTGCAGAGGGAGAATACCCAGTTGACAATAAAAGAGAAATACTTTCTACATGGAGACTCCACAATCTGTAACGTCAAAGTCAAATTCAGATGACCAAGAAGTAGTGTTTCCAAAGAGAGTAGCGTACTCCTTTGGACCATCCCATTTCTTCTGTTGCATCTGTTCCTTAGCAGAGGAGTGAAAGAACAAGATAACAATGAGCATTGACTTCTCCAGTCAACAACCGTGATTTTGGGAAGGATTACCTTGGAAGCCCTGTCACTTGGGAAGTTCTGTTGCCTGCTTTCCCTAGTGAGGGTTTTATTTACATCTTAGGCGAAAACTAAAGAACAGAATCCTCAGCAAGTTGTCTCAAAGTGGTGCCCCTATCTCGACATGAACCCCATACTGTTCCCCAGAGGCAGGAATTCTCTCATCTTCACGTGATGCCCCCTCTACCATGACCAGATGTGTATTGGATCTTCTGTGCACCTACTGGGTTTGTGATGGCAAACCTACCTAAAGAGACGTATTTCCATAGAAGGATGAGCTGGCATATCTGTTTATAGTATAATAAAGGCACAATTTTGAAAACTTCTTTTTAAATAAAGAAAACACTGCTGTGCCTCTTCTTGCACCTTTCCTTTGCCAGATTCACTCCGCAGCAAGTTTCACGCATTTTTCTTAGAAAGTCTTAGGTTTCATAGGATCGCAGTGCATGGGTGGAGTAACTGGGTGTGAATGAATGCCTTTCCATTTTTCTCTTATTTCGTTCGTTAATTTTATGCATAGCTGTCATGACTACGTGGAGAGTGAGGTTGTTTTGTAGTTAAGGGGTAAGTGTACCCATTACACACGGAAGAATCTTGAATAGCACTCAGTTTTGCTTCCCTCCCCCCTCCACAGGAATAAAAGAAATTAGACTCGTCGCATTCCACATGATGAGCCATGATCCTCAATACAAGTAGCCACATTCAAATGACCACCTCCCGGCCGTCTCCTCGGGAAGCGAACCCCCCGGCCAGGTCCTGGAAAGCCAAGCAAGGCCGCTACCTGGTCACCAACTAAGACGCACCTGGAGACCCTCAGGGGACCGAGTGTCCTTCTTTATGGTCGGCCGGCAGGCAGGAGGCGCAGACCCGGACAGTCTCTTCCCCGCCAGACAGCAGGCACGTGGCCGGCTGCCACAGTCCCAGCGCCCTCGCCTGCCGGGCCCCGGTCGCAGACCCCAGGGGACTGATACCCAAGCCAGGACATTTCCTCAGATGTCCAACCGGACCTCCCCGTGCCCACACCCTCATGCCCCTGGGCCGGGGGCCACGCCAACCCGCAAGTGCGCGCCTCACCTGAGGAAACCTCAGGCGACCGGACGCCTCAGGGGAATCCAAAACGGCCCGCTGGCTAGGCGGCTCTGAGGGCCTGTGGGCTAGCGCCTGCGCGGCAACAGACGGCTCGCTGATTGGCGGTGAGTGCGGGAGGTGAGGCCGTGCGGAACCACGCCCCCTGCAGGCACGCCCCCCAGCAGCATGACGCAGCAGTACCACTGTGCCCTGGCTGTGGGTGGCTGTCTAGGGCCTCTGTATTCACCCAGGGCTCACTGTCCCAATGGGGGGCTCATGAAGGGAGCAGGGGAACTCCTCTTCCAGCTGATCTTCCCCAGGGCTTCGGCCAGCTCACGGGGCTTCTGGGACACTGTGCTCTGCTGCCTGTAGGATTTCAACATCTCTCTGCCATCCCGCACTTGCCCTTTGATCCGCAACCAGGCGGCTTCCTGCAAAAGCTTCTCCCGGCCAATCTGGGCACCCAGTGGGAGCCGGGCGTCCGAGACGCCAGTCTTATGCTCGGTGGCATCAGATCTCTGCTAGAAGGTGGCTGCACGTGGTGCCTGGCTGAGAAACCTCGGCTGGGTCACAACTTGAGATCAGACTCTTCCAACTCCTCTTCTAGCCTTGAGCCTTCCCTTCGCAGCCACCCAGCGCTTCTGTAAGACCTCGCCCAGGGAGGTGTGTGCCTTCTTGCACCTCCCAACCAGCCCAGAGCAGCGTAGACTCTGCCGTACCCTGAAGTCCGTTCATTTCTTCGCTACTACCGAGAAAATTGTCCATTTCAACTTCTTTTCCAACTGTTCACATAGCTCCCCTCCATTTTCTGTTTTTATGCTCCGAATGACCACCTGAAGGCTGTGGAGATCAGTGAATAAACGTGCTCAGCTGTATGAGGCTGGCTTCCCCACAGAAAGGGAAACAGAAGCAACGGGGTATATGTGTCTGCGTGGGTGCACGTGTGTGCATGTGTGATATGTAATATTACATGTCATATATGTTTAAGTGGTGTTATTTAATCTTTATTTATAAATAACGCATGTATATTTTTGGTTATTTATTTTAAGGAATCAACTCACACATTGCGGGGGCAAACAAGCTGAAATATATAGGGCAGGCTCTCCATTCAGGAAAGGGTTGATGTCACAGTCTTGACTTTCCAATACTGTTTAAATAGCAAGCCTTCAGGCCAGGAACTGAAACGGGTCTTGAAGTTGCATTCTTGCGTTAGAAATTGTGTCGTCAATGAATGGTGCTGAGAAAACTGAATATCGACATGAAAAATAATGAAAGTGGATCCTTATCTGACACCATATAGAAACATCATCTCAAAATGGATTAAAAATCTCAACATAAGACCCGAAACCGTAAAATTCTTTATAGAAAATATAGGCAGAAAGGTCGTCGATGTTAGCCTTGGCAATAATTTTTTGATTGTCACGTCAGAAGTTTAGGAACCGAAAACAAAAATAAACAAGTGGGACTCCATCAACCAAAATGGCTTCTGAATAGCCAAAGAAACAATTAGGAAAGTGAAGAGACAGTCTACAGATTGAAAGAAAATATTTGTGAAGCACATATCTGAGAAGGGTCAATATCCAAAATATGCAGGGGACTCACACAGCTCAATAGCAAAGAACAATGCAGCCCAATTAACAAATGTTTGAAGGATCTGAACAGATCTTTCTCCAAAGAAGACTTACAAATGGCCAACAGGTTTATGAAAGGTGCTCAACATCAGTAATAATTGGGGAAATGAAAATCAAAATCACAATCAGATCTCACTTCATGTCTGTTGGGATGGCTATTACCCAAACGTCAAGAGGTAACAGAAAGGGCAAACCTTGTACACTGTTGGTGGGAATGTAAGTTGGTACAATGGTGATGGATAACAGTGTGAATGTTCCTCAGAAAATCAAATCAAAACCAGAACTACCATATGATCCAGCAATCCCTCTGTTGAGCACATGCCCAAAGGAAATTCATTCAGTGCCTCACAGAGATATCTCTAGTCCCAATTAGTGTTAACTCATTGTTCCTACCAGAAACAAGCATTTCTAATTAGCAGAATATTTTTTTCATATTCCTGGCATCAAATATTTATTCTATCCATCTTTTCTTGTTCCCCATCATGTGATTCCCTAAGTACTACCACCCATGTAGAGAACTAGCTCACTACTGCAACAAGAAATGAGAAATGTGGAGAAGAATGATGTGACTTTTCTCTTCCTGTCCAGTTATTCTAGTTTATGGAGGTAGGTCTAATTAAACCTTACCTTGGTAACTCCACTTACTATATCCATAGTACTAACTCAACATTCGCTAAAGAAACAGGAACCTAGAGTTGACTAGAATGTGTTTTTCAAGTTCCCATATTCAGCAAGTTTTTTACAGTAATTTCTAGTTGACTCATCATATTTGGCTAAGAACCACTAAATATCTAGAATAGTGGCACATTATTTCAATAAGTAATGAGAAGTAGTGTTGAAAAGAATGTGTTTTTCCTCATAGTGGATTCATCTATTTATCTCCAATTAATTATTCACCTGGGTAAAGGAGATGCCTATGGCATGAGCTAATATTTCTAACACTAATTAAGAATTTTGAGTTAAAAAAATGGTTATGCAACTTCCTGGAATAAACCGGTATTCATCAGCAGTGATTCCTTAGTCTATATATTTCTAGCCATTTCTAGCATCAACTATATGAATTATGTATTTACCAACTGATGTTGGTAGTTAAGACTTTATCATCCCTACAGAAATAAATAATAAAAAGATAAGGATGGGTTTCCCCTGCTTTGTGGAGTATGAATAAGGCAAATGTACTTCACAGGGCCTGCTTTTCCAAAGCCTTGCAGTTTCAAATATTGACCTTACCAAGGACTGGAAATATTCCCCAGGCTACATAGTCTCTGTTGTGAGATCAAGAATTGTAACACAGCAAGATTGCTGGCTCAGAGACAGACAGGTTACTGATTGATATGTAAAAACACTGGGAAATTGCTGTAAGAAGACAGTGTTTGCTAAAATCAAGCTTTTGTTGCAAATTGAATTATGGAATGTCACCTTGCTTGTCTTATTGAATGTTACCAGCTTTTATTGTTAAACTTGTTTACATATACTTAGCAAAAACCACACCTATGTTCTCTTCCTGTAACTTCCTGGTCTGGAGAATAAATGTGGGAAGAGAACCCCAACTCGTGGTTGATTTCCCAAATGGAAGGAATACCCCGTTCTTGAGGGTTCTTGGAGATTAACCACTTTTTGCGGCTTCTCACTGCTCAGAAGAGATGGGCTTTGAGTAATCATTGGCAGCTCCATCACACAGGTGTATAGGGGTGACAGATCCATGGGAGGCAAAGCAACACTGCTTGGCATCCCATAGTTATTCAAGTTATCCCCAGTTAGCCCTAACAACTTTTTTCCTAGGTAACACTCAGCATTATCTCTTCTTCTAATTTTTTTATTCCAACTAGAACTAATGATTAAGAGTTGAAAAGAATATGACTTTTAGGTGAAGGCTTCCCTTGTTATTTTAGTGTTTGCTGGCTGTTTTTTTTTTTTTTTTAAACAAGTTTCATGGGAAAACTCAGTAAAGAAGAGCTAATTTATTAGTTCAACAACAACAACAAAATTAATCTGCAAAGAATATTTTTCTACTACTTGCATTTCACTTATTATTCATATTGTCTGCATTTTACTACTGACTTGGGAAGCATGACTTGCCTATATTACTAACTCATTTTCTCAACAATAAATAAGAAGTGTTGAGAAGAACGATTTTTTCAATTCCTGTATTCAACTAGTTTTTCTAGTTATGGTTATTTATTCCTAGTAAACTAATTACCTGAATACAGCCAGCTAGGGAAGTTGATAGGTAGGTCGATAGACAGGTAGATAGAGAGAGCTATAGACAGAGCTAACACACTATCAAACAAGAATTAATAATTTATACCTGAGAAAAATCTAATATTTTTTCTTTTTTCCTTTACCTAGTTATTCTAATTGTCTCCAGTTATGCCTTGTTAACTGCTTACATATTTACAAAAACTCTGTAGAGTATTAACTCATTGTTTTAATAGGAAACAACAACTGAGACTTGAGAAATGTGTGTTTTCTCTTCCATTCTCCTATTCATCCTATTTGCTTCTGTTCATCTCTAGTTAACTAGTTTTTCGAGGAGCCACACCCATCTGTAGTACTCCCTCAGTTCAACAAAATGCGAGAATTTGAAGTTGAAAAGAATGTGATATTCAGCTTTCTGGCTTCAACTAGTTGTTTAGTAGTTATCAGTTGCACTAAGTCAATATTATGAAAACATAAGAATTTAGATCAGACAAGACTGTTTACTATTTTCAAAAGCCTATATATAAACTTGTTTTAGAAATTATGTCTAATACATTAGTTTAAGTACTGCTGATTGTGTTAATCACTAACACATTATTTCAAGCAGATAGAAGAAGCTAGAGTTGAGAGCACAGTAATGTGTTTTCTATTCCCTCCCTTGAAATAGTTAACTACAGGTAAATTATTAGTGAGAAACCATTAATTATATACAGTAATAAAACTATATCTCAACATGAGATGAAAAGTTAGATTTAAAGGTTTTGAGCCCTTTTCCACCTGTTGTCCTTGTTATCTCTACTTACTGCTAGCAAACTGGTTACATAGGTACTACTTGATACCTGCAGTACTTGTTTTTCTGAGAAAAAAATGTAAAATGTTAGATTTTAGAAGAAACTCATTTTAAATTTACTCACTTATAATATTAATTATGGTTATCTCAATTTTTTTTCAGTATGACTAGCTATCTACATCCCACTAGTCTCTATATAACCAATGCCTTACATCAGCAAGATATAAGAATAGCACCAACTATTTCTCTAGGTGTTTCTCGTTATCTCTAGTAAAATTGTGACCTAGCTAGCGATAGTACAGTCATCACAATCTAATCACTTCTTATAGGCCTCACATCTCAATTACCATTATAGGATTTCCTACCCTCTTAATGGAGATCAACTTTCGAACACATGAACTTTTAGGGTACATATTCTGCCCACCGCATAATACTTACTTTTATACCCAACTAATTATTCCCAAAGGAAATCAGGATTTAGAATCGGGAAGGATGATTTTCTTCATCCTATCACCCTATACTTATGGATATTTATTTGTATTACTATTTATATATTACCTAGGTACCATTACACATCTACAGGACTACCTCATTGTTCCATCAAGAAATGAGAAATTTGAGGGGACAGCCCATGGCTCACATGGGAGAGTGTGGTGCTGATAGCACCAGGGCTGCGGGTTCAGATCCCTATGTAGGGATGGCCAGTTGGCTCACTTGGGAGAGTGTGTTACTGACAACACCAAATCAGGGGTTAGGATTCCCTTACTAGACATCCTAAAAAAAAAAAAAAAAAAAAAAAAAAAAAAAAAAAAAAAAGAAAGAAATAAGAAATTTAAGTTGTAAATTCAAATTTCAAATTTACGAGGTAAGAATTTTGAGGGTAAAAGAGTGGTTGTTTTATCTATACAATAGTTAACAATGGCTGTTTTTAACTCTACAATAGTTAACAATGGCTGTTGTTAACTATACAGTAGTTAAAAATGGCTGTTGTTAACTATAATCACCACGCTATGCATTAGATCTCCAGAACTTATTCTTATTGAATAACTGAGACTTTCTACCCTTTGAGTGTAGTTAACAATACTGTACTGTATACTTTAAACTTGCTGAGAGCATAGATCTTTACTGTTCTGTGTATGCTGTTGTAGTTGGATGCAGCACTCTATAAATGTCAAGTATATCCAGTTGATTGCTGGTGTTGTTGAGTTCAGCTATGTCCTTCACAGTTTTCTGCCTGCTGGATCTGGCCACTTCTGATATCGGCGTTTAAAGTCTCCATCTAAGATAGTGGATTCATCTCTGTCTCCCTACAGTTCTTTCAGTCATTGCCATGTAATGTGATATGTGGTTAAGTGCTTACACATTAAGGATTGTTATGTCTCCTTGGAGCACTGAACACCTTTATCCTTATGTAATGCACTTCTTAATCCTTGATAACTTTCCTTGATTGGCAGTGTGCTCTGTGTGAGATTAAGATTGCTGCTCCTGCTTTCTTTTGATGAGTGTTAGCATGGTATATTTTTCTCCATTCATTCAATTTTAGTCAATACATTTCTTTATATTTAAACGGGATTTCTTGGAGACAAAATATAATTGCATCTTGTTTTGTGATCATCTCTGACAATGTCTGAATTTAATTGGTGTATTTAGTCCATTCATATGTAAGGTGTATTTGGTGTATTTAGTCCATTCATATTACTGGTAGAGGTGGATAAATATCTACTGTATTTGTTAGTTTTCTATTTGTTGCCCCTGTTCTCTGTTCTTAGTTTCGTCTTCCACTATTAACTGCCTTTTGTGGTTTAAATGATTCCATTATCTGTCCTTTCTTAATATATTTCTTGTACTTCCTTTACTACCTTTTTTAGTGGATGCCCTATAGTTGGTCATACACACTTACAACTAACGCAAATCCACTTTCAATGACTGTGTACCACTTCATGGGGTGTGTGAGCACTGTGTATAATAATAGAGTCCTAATTCTTCCAACCTGTTCCACGGTCATGCCCTTCACTTATGTATAAGCAGATATAGGCAAAATACATACGTATAACAGATCTTTCATGCATATAACATGAA
This sequence comes from Cynocephalus volans, assembly GCF_027409185.1. NCBI lineage: Eukaryota > Metazoa > Chordata > Mammalia > Dermoptera > Cynocephalidae > Cynocephalus > Cynocephalus volans. The sequence continues at coordinate 148,947,534 of NC_084478.1, forward strand.
CAAATCATTCATAATTGCCTCCATTTAACTATTATGTTGGACAAAGTATTACCTGTCAGTTATTGTAAGAATTACAAAAATGAAAGGTTTTATTTCACCTTCACTTATTCCTTCTTTGATAGTCTTCCTATCTTTATGTACATCTGTGTTTTTGACCTGTATCACATTCCTTCTGTCTAAAGGACTTTTAACACGTCTTTCAAGGCAGGACACTGGCAACGAATTCCCTTAATTTCTATTCTCCGAGAAGGCCTCTATTTAGCGTTCACATTTGAACGATAATTTTGCAGGGTAAAGAATTCTAGGTTTGGCATACTTCTCTCAACAATTTAAAAATTTCACCCTACTCTCTTCTTGCTTGTCTGCTTTCTGAGGATAAGTTGGATGTAGTTCTTATCCTTGTTCTTGTACAGGTAAGGTTTCCCCCCCCCCCTTCTGTCTTGTTTCTGGAATTTTTTAAAAATTTTAATTGTATGTAGTTTGACCTAGGTGTAGCTTTCTGTGCACTTATGATGCTTGGTATTCTCTGACCGTCCTGGATATGTAGTTTGGTGCCTGACTTTAATTTGTGAAAATTCTCAGTCCTTACATTTTCAGTTTTTGTTCCTTTGGGGGGGGGGCAGTTGTCTGGTTTGGGGATTTGAACCAGGACCTGGACACCGGGGACAGGGAGCGATGGCGGACGGCGGGGAGATGCAAGGACAGGGCGAAGCCGAAGAAACTCAGGGAACCGAACTGCCCCAAGCGCGCCCATCCCGCCCGCTCCCTTGTCCTGGCCGCTGTCTGCTGGCTCGGCTCGAGCAGGTCCTGTCCCGGTCTTTGGTCCAGCCTAAACGACCCAGCAGGTGACGACGCTGCAGGCCATGCCCGCCCTACTCCCATGGCCACGCGGGTCTGCGCCACTTTGGCCAGTGCAGGCCCCGCCCCTCACTTCCCTGCAGCCTCTGCCGCCCTTGGGGACTTAGGGCTCTCTAGCCCAGCCCCCCGACGCGCAGCACAGCCCCGCCCACTCCCATGACTGTGACGCACGAGTGACGCCAGCGTGACGCCAGCGAGGCTGCTGACCAGGCGTTCTTGCTGCCACCGCCCTGTTGCTAGGAAACCGTTGCTAGGCTTGTGTTGACAGGCCGGGGCCGCCCGCAGGCCTTCCCCTCCCGCCTCCCGGTGCCGGCTGCGCCCGCCATGGACGACTCTGCGGTTATGTCGGACCCCGAGCTGGACGCCCTGCTGCGCTATTTCATCCAGCACGCGAACGTCTTGGGTACGCAGCGCCCCGCGGCGGTCGGGTCCCCTCCCGGGACATACTCCCCGCGTTTCGTCCCGCTCCTTCCCTCGGACCCGTTACCCGTGTCCCCACTGCGCTCTCCCCCAGGTTTGAGGACCATAACCCTGACCGCCCTGCACCCCGTGTCTGGCCAGGCTCAACTAACAATCTTCAAGTACATGACCCAGAGGCGAAGGAGGCTTTCGTCCTCTAACTCGTCTGCCTCCTCCTATGGGTTCTCCAGTGAGACCCAGCCCCAGGGGCCCGCCTGGCCGCCCATGGGATGGCAACGGGGCATGGGCGACGGGGAGGATGGGTCGGGAGTGTGGGGAAAGGGCGTTGGCCGATTAGGCCGCTGGAGAGAAGGGAGGAAAGCCTGTGAGGCACATGGACTGTTCCTCCTGCCCCATTCAGACTTGGATTCGGCTCTCAAGGGCTCTTCGGATATGCACAATCTGCCCAAGAAAGATGACACCTTACTTTACCAGAGCAAGGGTAAGGCAGGGATGGGGTGGGCACCCTGATATCTGAAGGCCACTCCGTCGGGGACCCCAGTCTTAGGGAGAACCTGAGGCCCCAACACCCACCACCTCTCAGCAACCCTAGGAGGGAGAAACTTTGTCATAGGCCCGTAATGTGATTCAGATTAGGTCCATTGGACCAGGCAGGGCATACCGATGCTTCCTCTGCTAACCATGCCCCCGTTCATAAGGCTGTAATGACGAGTACTGTGAGTAGAGTTACCTGACCGCCAGGGCTTCCAGGGAGGCCGATTCTGTGGGTACATCCAAGGGATTCCACCAGCCAGTGACTTCGCTCTCAGATGCTGACACCTTCAACCACCAGGCGAGCTGGCTGTCAGGCATCCTGTACTTTGATCCGACCTGAGGGGACCATAGCTGGGTTTGGGCAAATACAGTGCAGGAGGGGGGACACTGGGTGCACCCTTCATTCTCCAGGGAGAGTTAGGGTCAGTAGACACCTGTTTGGTCAGGGCCCTACTTTGGGGAGCCGTGAGAACTATTTGACTAGAGAGCATGGGAAGGCACATGGCCTGGACCCTGGTCTGAGATCTAGACTCATGCTCTTTCTGAGAATCCTTAAATTAGAAAGGAGGGTGCTGGGGCACAGGCAGCCAGGACAGTCACTGAGCGAGTGGTAAGGCCCCACAGACAAAAGGCCGGGAACTCAGAAGGTTCTGGAAGGGGCAGGTCCCTGGCCTTTAAGCAATGGTCTGAGTGGGCTGGCCAAGGAAGTTTAGACTGCGGAATATGATAGGGCCATGGTGATCCCACCAACCAGTTCCCTCACCCTGATTTGCTTCTGCAGATTCGAGATGACAGTCTTTTGTCTTCTTCTGAAGAGGACAGCAAGGACAGGTGAGTAGTGGAGAGGCCCAGGGACGGGGCTGGTTCTGGGCCCAGGCTCTCCTGGCCCACTTGCTCCCCTCTTTTGCCTCAGGGAACACCCCGTGTATGGTTTGGATAGTGCCTACCAGAGCATCGCACACTACCACCACATTTCTAGCATTTCCAAAAGCTGCCACGACCTGTCCTATTTTCCTACATCCTCATCCTCCTCTTCTTTATCCTCATCTTCATGTTCCTTCTCTTCATGTCTCACCCGATACACCATCCCGTCAGGAAAGCAGGCCCTTAGGGTCCCGCTCTGGGGCCAGCTTCTGGTTTTCCTGCTCTTAAATGCCATCCTACTCTTCGTTTACTACTACTGGAAGCTTCGAGAGGGCAACCCCTTCTGAATGGAGCCCTGACGGTTTTTGGCTTCAGAGCCAGTTCTTCTCAGAAGTGCTGGCTGATTTCTTCAGCAGTGTTTGATGGGGGTGGGGGTGGGGGTGTTCCCTGTGTTCTAGCTTTGGGAGGCTGGGCCTAGCCCGAGGCAGTGTTTGTTCTCCCTGCCTTGTCCTGCCAGGGAGGCAGCAGACTCAGGCCCTCCAGTATATGGTGGTCCTGGGCTTGCGTTCCTCTGGAGCCTCCTGTCCCTGGTTGCGTGTGACCCTTAAGGCCTGGGACGTAAAGAACTCACTCCCAAGGAGAATACGGTTGTTGTCATGCATGCCTCTTGCTCATTGACACCTTGTTGGCCAAAGGCCTCCCTGACTTTGTTTTCATGGACACACAATAAAAAGACCATTTATTTGTAATATATCGGCTCTTCGTGCTGGGGGAGGGGTTGGGCTCCCATGACATGGGGCCTCTGGTCTTGTATCTCAAGAATCACTATCCGGCTTTGCATTTTTGTTTTGGTCTTGGGATGGGGATCAAATGCTACCCATAGATATGTTCTTAGATTTATTGTGGGTTTTATTCCTTAACTCATTCCCCAAAGCATTTACAGTGTGCAAAGGTTACATGCAAATAGTACGCCATTTATGTAAGGGACTAGAGCTTCAGTGGATTTTGTTATGGGGGTGGGGTGGGGGGGTGGGAGTGTCCTGGAACCAATCCACCAAGATCCTGAGGGATGCCTACTTATAAAATTAACTATAGTATATCAAAGTGTGTGGAGAGAACCCAGTTGGAAATGCAGCATAAATTTCTGTGGTGTTCCAACCTCAGCATCCAAGGGCACATAGCTGGTGGAGCATTCCTGAGCTCCTGGAATTGCTGCTTATTTAGTGACACAAGGGAAAAAGTTTCAAAGACTCTGAAGTTCACCAAAGGGTGCATGAATCCATTGACCATACACACACGCGTGCACCTGCTCCCCCATACACATGCCATGCCCTTCTTTCCCTGTTTATCTAGTTATATGCCCCATCCAGCCCTATAAACACTCCTTTACCGACCCCTTTAGTTCCTTTGCCTCTCTCTCCCTCCAGTGCCCTTGTGTGTCTACAGCCCCATGCCTCTCTGAACCCCACAGGGCCAGCCTGCTTCCCAGCTGTGCTGGAAGAGCTGAATGTTGTTGGGGGCCATCTCTCCCTAGCGCTGGCTGGCTGAATTTTGGTGGCCAATTCCCTGGTATTATACTCCTCATCCCTCTCTCCAAAAGCACTCTTTCACCCCTTCTTCTCTATTCAAACTACCAACATTCCTGCTGATGACTTTGCCCAATAGTTCACTGAGAAAACAGGTGCAACTGGCTGAGAACCACGTCATCCTCCCACCATCAAACCTACTCACTATCTGTGTCTGGGTCCCTATTCACTGCTCTGGCCCGGTGGCAAGGGATGAACTGCCTCTGCCCCTACAAGGCCAACTCGTGTGCTTGTCCCATCTTCCATCCTTTATATCACCTGCTTAGAAGGCCCTTTTGTCCTCACATCCCCTTCTAGTGACAAACTTGGTGCTTGCGCCCCTTTTCTATGTGTATGTATATCAAAATTTCATGTTGAACACCTTCGCTTTATACAGTAAATAAATAAACAAAGTCCTAAACTCACTGCTAAAGTCATCTACACAACCTTTCCCTGCTCTCCCTACTCCATCCGCTCCAGAGGGACCATTTGAACTCCTGGGAGTGTGGAGGGGAAGATGAATTAGGGACAGAAATGGCACATGGGACTCTTGGGACACATGATGACATCCTTAGGCTCACCGAGTCCTGGCCTTCAGAGTAGGAAGGAAGCGGAAATTTTTCTTCATTATAAAGAAGGGGAAGCTGACCCCTGAAAAGGAAACGGACTTGCCCTACATCCCCCAGTGATGGGGCTGCATAGCCAGGACTGAAACACGTTCACTTCCCTATGTCTCAATGATGCCTTCAATTATCACAGTGGTTTCTTTTGTGGTCTCTATGTTTTTGTCCCAAAAGTAATGACATGAATTCTTATATGCAAAAAGTTCAAGCTGTCCGGATTTATATGGAGTAAAATATAAAAGCGTGCCCTCTTGCAGGCCTATACAGGGCATTTCTCTGCCCAGTGCTACCCACTGTCAGTGATGACAGTGTCAAGTCACACTGCACCAAACCACCTCTCAGGAGTTTGCTGCACTTTCAGAGACTCTCATTTGTCCTGGAGGTGAAATTGCCTTGGGCTAGTCAGCAGCAAACCTCAGGGAGCTTAACATCCACTTGGGGAGTGTACAAAAAACAACCATATTGCATACTTTAAGAGCCAAGGTTTTATGTCATGTGAGTTTTATCTTGGACAAAGGTCACAACAGGCTTTGTGGGATGTCACCAAGGACCAAGCTATTGAATCAGAGGTGGCAGAGTCCACATTTTACTCCACACATATCTCGACAGCTTGGCAAGCCATGTCCCCTCCCTTCCATTTGCAACGTGTCTCCTCTCCTGGCCCCAGTGCTAGGAGAGGATGTGTGAGTCACCCAGCTCCTGGGTGCAGCACAGACAGAGGGTCTGGAGAGAAGGGGAGGACCTGGCTTCTTTGTGCAGGGACAGGGACTTGGAGGAAGCAGAGCCCCAAGGCACTGGTGAGGAAGGAGGCAAAGGAGGAGAAAGTGGGTCTGCCTGGGGTAGGAGGTGGGGGCATTGTTCCTGTAAGTGGCAGGGGCTGCCCCTGGACAGTGTCCGGTGCCCGAAGGTCTCAGAACCCCTGGCCCCCCACCAAAGAAGGGGGCACTCGGGCCCTCTGTGGGGTGATGCGGCATGAAAGTGGGCTTCGGTCCAGGTCAGGGTGGGACTGAATGGGACCGGTGCGACGCTGCCGTCCCAGCCAGGGTGGTGTGAATTCCAGCTGTCCAGTCTTGTCAACATAGAAATGGAAGACCCCCTTCTCCCCATGTGCAAGTCAGGGGATGGGTGTGCAACAAGTTTGGACTTGGGACAGCCACGCAGACCCTAGAGTCTCTCAGGAAATGCAGGAGAGACAAGGTACATGGCCTCAGGCTGCAGGACCCCAGCTGGGAACTGTGCAGCAGCGGCCTGGGTAGAAGTAGGAGCTGGCTCTGAGCGGCCATGCTTGTGGGAGAGGGGGTGTGGGAGGCCTGTCCCGGGGACTGTCCCCTGACAAGGTTGTGGGCCTCCAACAACAGGCGATGTGCTTGGCTCTGGGACAAGGAAGCATCTTCCTGGGAACACCGAGTGCAGCTCGGTGGGGGACAGGAGCTCCTTGTTTCAAACCATGTGGATGCTGCCGGCTGATGGTGGGGGGCGGGAGGCCCATGGTGTGTCCTATGGCCTGGCGGTGACCACCTGGGTGTGCAGTGCTCCTGTGGGCAGTGGACCTGCCACAAGCCTGGGGCCCTAGCCAGGCCTCCACCATCAGGTTATTAGGGAGATGGTCAAAGGCATCCACCGAGCCATGTGCAGATCCCCCTGGCCCTGTAGGAGGACCCCTGCCTTCCTGCACAAGCTCATCTTGTCCCCCTTCCCACATGCCCTGGGTCCTTCTCCACAACCACTAGACTGTGCCAGGCCCCCTTCAGACTCCTCCTTGGCCTCTGCTGGGAAGCTGGACTCCCGGGGTGGGGCTGGGGGTGGGGGGAACAACTCTTTTCTGACACACACCCCCACTGGCCCTATCGGTCTAGACCCCTCTGTCCCCGTGTCTCTGCTGCAGTTCCCCACAGCGGGCTGGGACAGGCAGGGTGGGGATCAGAGCCTGCATCTCCAGGGCCCTGGTCTGGTGGCTTTCTGGAGCAGGTGCTGGGTCAGGTGAGGTGAACGGACCTGATCAAGTTCAGCCTTAGCCTTGTCAATCTCTTCCTTTCCAGTTTGGGCAGAAACGCCCCCCAAGCCTGGTCTGGCACAGGGGTGGCCTCAGGTGCCTGTGTGGGAGCAGGTGGGGAATGAAGACCAGGCCCCCCAGGCTGGGCCACCTGCCGCAAGGAGCACAGGATCCCGCAGACGCCTGGGAAACCACAGCCACTGAGAGATGGAAGTCGAGAGCTCACGCCACCTGAGTCACTATAAATCTCTACTTTCAGCTACGCAGCCCCAGAAAGTTACCCTCTCATAAGTCTTACAAACTTTTTCTATTGCTACCTTTTATGCTTTCTCATTCCACTTAGTTGTGGAAGAGATCGCATATTTGGTTTTTAATTCCTCCACAGCACTTCACATGGTACGTTTTGTGTAGTACAAATGACATCATTATTTTTTGAGTGAATAGTGAACATTTAAAACAGAAGCTATGTTTTTCTTAACTTAAAGAGGTCCCATGACAGGCCATTTTATTCCTTCTTAGGAATCATGGTACCGGAACTATGAGTGAAAATAAATGGGCCATTACCCCCTAAAAAGTGATGGTATTTTATGGTTTGGGACTGCCAGTCTTTTTCCGTCTTTGTTCCATCTTGACCAGAACTGTTCATCAACCCATTTTTCAGAGTTAAGTATAAAACTATTGCATCTCCCATAATATTAGTCTTTCACTCAAATCCGACATTTAGAAATTTCTTGAGTGGGTATTTTTATCTCCATGTATTTACTATAACATTTTAAGTTGAAATAAATAACAAGCCTATGTATGAAAAGTTGTGCCTTTTGAAGTGTAATTTTACCTGTTTAGAACGTGACATGAAAGTAGCTTATGACTGAAGTGGACTTTTTGTTTTAGGCTCTCAAGGACTTGGATGGGAATGATGAAAGTCTCCTTATTGATGAACAAAGTGAACTTAACAAAGACATGGCCGTGTTGCAGCAAAACATTATGATGGGAACTGTAAGTAGTGACTCTTTAATATTAGAGACTAAGGGAGGGTGTGGGCACTGGAACACTTTGTGGAGTTGCGTATGAGAATTACGTACATTTCATTTTCTGAAACAGCATCAGCAAGAAATGGCAATTATTGAAATATCTCTTCAATCTCTGTTATTCTGAAGACTCTGAAGAAGGAACTTGAACCTCAGTTATATGACACAAGTATAACATTAGCTACACTAAACTCCATTACAGTGGCTTAGAAATTCTAGTATAATTCAGTATATCTTGTTTATCATTAGTTTCTTCATTCAATGCAAGACCACATTGCTGTTAACCAGCGAGTGTACCCTCAACAGTTACGTGAATATCAAAGTTGCATATATCAGGCTTCCAGGACTTCGATAGTAATGGTGACTTGTTCTCCCTAAACCTGTCAGTTAACTTTTAGCAAGAATGACGGGCTGACCCCGTGGCTCACTCGGGAGAGTGCAGCGCTGGGTGTACAGCAGCATTCCCGCCACGGGTTCGGATCCTATATAGGGATGGCCGGTGTGCTCACTAGCTGAGCGCAGTGTGGGTGAAGCCAAGCCAAGGGTTGCGATCCCCTTACCGGTCACAAAAAAAAAAAAAAAAAAAAAAAAAAAAAAAAAAAGATGGATGACTTAATTTTAGGTTTGGCCTTAGTGGATCACTATCAGTCCCAAGAGGTAGAAAGCACAAGCATGGAAGATTAAATTGTTCTTTCTTTAGGAAAATATAAGAGAAGACAAAATCAATTTTATCTGCTCACACTTGTGTATTACGAATCATGTTACAGAGCCAATTTCAATGAAAATTTGATTTCAAAAGAAAACCTATTCTATGGCCGTAAAAATGATTAAAAGAAACTTCTGATTGTATTTTTGAAGCAAATTAAAATGCTAAATATTTTCGAGACAACTGAACGAGATAAATAAATACCAGTGCTGATCCATGGGTTTGTGAATATGTCATTTTCACAGAGACACCAAAATGTCATTTAATTGGTTTTGGTCCACTATATATGACACCTGCTCTTAGCATTGATTTAGGAATTTTACAAATGTATATGTATAATGAATTATTTGTGCTTTATGTATTTTACATCTATTTTTAAAGGTAAATTGTCGAGAGTGCTTTGCTTTCTACGTATAATATTCAGTAGTATGTGGAAGTGTCAATGCACATGCATCTAAAACCTTGAATCGATAATTCTCATACATTTCCTTTTGTAATGTGCACTTTATACATTTAACAATATGCACAGTCTTCATTTTATTTAATAACTATGAAATTGTTTGAGAATAAATTTTGAAGAACTTAGTAAAATGTCTTCTTTTATTGAGTTACTGAAGTTGCTTTCACGAACCATTCAAAATAAAATAGTCCCACTTGTAGAAGAGCCGGGGTCCTGGGTCCTGGGGTCTGCCTGCTGTTTCTTGCCCTCCCTTCAACTTCTACCCACTTATTCCTGGGGCTGCCCGAGTGCCCTGGTGACCCAACCAGGCACTGTCCCATGTCATGTCACCGGGTTCCGTGCATCCCAGGGGCTCCCATAGACCATCACGGCCCCTGTCCCTCACTTCCCCCAATGTTAACGTGGCCCCTGTGTCCCCTCATCCCCACCTCCATCCCAGCCCAGGCTGGCCCAGCCGTCAATTGCCCACAGCAGAAGCGAGACTCAGCTGCAACATCCAGAGAACTTTACTGACAAGAAAAATCTGCTGAACCACTGAGGAGAAGGGGACATCACAGAGAGGACATCCCAACAGCCACGGGAGGTCATGGGTCCCGGGGACCCCTCCTCCTGGGGTTCCTGACAAGGTGCCACATCTGCCGCCCACACTGTGGCCCTAACACCTTCTCCCTTCCTTAGGGCTCCCCGATCTGCCTCTGGCCAGGACAGGTGGACTCTGGCAGTGTCCACTCACTTGAGGAAACCTGCTCCTGGTTTGACCCTCTGGGCCAGGGTCCTGCCCTATGGCCTGCACAGGACAGTCACACGACACTGTAGAACATGGCAGGGAACACGCCAAGGAGCCGAGTAAACTGAGGCATGAGTAAGAACAGGGTGGACATCAGAGCTCGGAGACTCCGGGGGGAAATGCTCAGTTAAGGTCACACACATCCCCACAAGAACAGGCAGCCAGTGGCCTAGATCTTCACTGAGAAAGCTGAGGTGGGGCTGGCGACACTGGACAAGAGCGAGCAGAGCCTTGGCTCCAGGCCTGGATGCTCACAGCACGTGCCCAGGCCCAGAGGTGGTTGACGCGGTAGGCCAGATCGCGCCCCAGATGGACACGAGTCTCACGGCTTTGCACAGACAAGATGGCGCTGGGGGTTGGGGAATGAGAGCGCTTGCTTGACACGGGAGTCACCTCGGGGCCAACACAGATAAGGGTGGGCTTCACAGAACAGGGAACAGCCTGACCCAGGACTGGGAATGGGGGACCCCTCTTGGAAGACCCCGGCAGCTCCACCATTGAAATGGCCTCTTTCCCCCTAATGTTTCTCAGTCCAGTGCAGGTGGCAGCCACCTTCAAGTCCCTCATCCAGGCCTGGGACACACACTCAGGGATGCCTCCAGGCCAACTGCCCAAGGTGGCGGGGTGTGGGGCAGGGCTCAGCATTGGCGGGTGCTCAGCTGTGGTCCACCCTGCCAGTCCCAGGTTCTCCTTGCCTTCTCTCTCCTGTGGCTCTGCACAAACACAACAGCACGAGACAACACCCCCACTCCTCCCTCCTCCCCTTGCTGCTCCCCCTCCTCCTCCCGCTCCTCCTGCTTTGGAACAAAAACTTTCCTGCACACCCAATCTGGCCTAAGCCAGCTGTGGGGACACTGGCCCACTGGATACCCAGCACCCCTGTCTGGGGGTCTTCTCCCAGTCTTTGGTCTTTTTGCCCACTGAGCCCCTGTCAGGCCACAGGGGGAGAAACCTGCCTCTCAGCTGGCATGGGGATCCCAGTTCCTTTGTGTCCCCTGCCCTCAGCTCAATGGTGCTTTTTTCCTGGGGCTCCCCTAGAGCAGTGTAGTTAATCCTGAAGACAGGCTGGATCCTGCGGGCTCCACTCTGAGATGTTACTTCTCAGCTTTGCAGCTCTTCCTCACCAGCACTGATTCCTTCTGGCTGGGTCAGACCCTGGGCAGTCTCAGAGCACACAGGGTGGGCGTTAGGGGTTGGCCAAATGACTGGGCTTGTGCCTGCGCCAGAGCCCTCAGCTGTACATTCTTGAGCCTGTACTTTCCTGGTGTCCCCACCCGAGGCTCGTGCGCCCCATGTGCATCTCTGGCACCTCGTCAGGGCCGTCAGTGAGTCACATGGTGTTTGGTCTTGGTTGGTGGAGTCCCTTCCAGCTGGTGGAGGAGGAAGTGGCACAGCCTGGGCCTGGCTGCCCTGCCCCTCTGACCCACTCAAGTCAACTGTTGTTTTCCTGGGCTGCCTCTTCCCCTTGATAAAATGTCTCTGCTGCCTGCTAGGAGAAGCGGTGCAGGCTGGATCTTCTGAGCTGCCCCTTCCCCTTGATAAAATGTCTCTGCTGCCTGCTAGGAGAAGCGGTGCAGGCTGGATCTTCTGAGCCTATGCAGGAGGAGGAGGAAGGAGGAGTGTGGGTGTTGTCTCGTTCTGTTGTGTTTATGCAGAGCCACAGGAGAGAGAAAGCAAGGAGAACCTGGGACTGGCATGGTGGACCATAGCTGAGCACCCACTGATGCTGAGCCCTGCCCCACACCCCGCCACCTCGGGCAGCTGACCTGGAGGCAGCCCTGAGTGTCTGGCCCAGGCCTGGATGAGGGATCTGAAGACGGCTGCCACCTCCACTGGACTGGGAAACAGGGGGAAAGAGGCCATTTCAATGGTGGAGCTGGTGGGGTCTCCCAAGAGGGGTCCCCCATTCCCAGTCCTGGGTCAGGCTGTCCCCTGTTCTGTGAAGCCCACCCTTATCTGTGTTGGCCCCGAGGTGACTCCCGTGTCAAGCAAGCGCTCCCATTTCCCACCCCCCACCGCCATCGTGTCTGTGCAAACCCATGAGGCTCGTGTCTACCCCGGGGTGCGACCTGGCCTACCGGGTCAGCCACCTCTGTGCCTGGGCACTTGCTGTGAACTTCCAGGCCAGGAGCCAAGACTCTGCTCGCTCTTGTCCAGTGTTGCCAGCTCCACCTCCGCTTTCTCAGTGAAGATTTAGGCCACCGGCTGCTTGTTCTTGTGGGAATGTGTGTGACCTTAACTGAGCATTTCCTCCCGGAGTCCCCGAGCTCTGATGTCCACCCTGTTCTTATTCATGCCTCAGTTTCCTTGGCTTGTTGGCTTGTTTCCTGCCATGTTCTCCAGTGTCCTGTGACTGTCCTGTGCAGGCCATCGGGCAGGGCCCTGGCCCAGAGTGTCAGCCCAGGAGCGGGTTTCCTCAAGTGAGTGGACATTGCCAGAGTCCACCGTCCTCGCAAGAGGCAGATTGGGGAGCCCTAAGGAAGGAGCTACAGTGTCGGCGACAGATGTGGCACCTGGTCAGGAATCCCAAGAGGAGGGGGCTCCGGGACCCATGTCCTCTCGTGGCTGTTGGGATGTCCTCTCTGTGATGTCGTCCCCTTTTCCTCATTGGTTCAGCAGATTTTTCTTGTCAGTAAAGTTCTCTGGATGTTGCAGCTGAGTCTTCCTTCTGCTGTGGGCAATTGACGGCTGGGCCAGCCTGGGCTGGGATGGAGGTGGGGATGAGGGGACACAGGGGCCACGTTAACATTGGGGGAAATGAGGGGCAGGGGCCGTGATGGGCCATGGGGTCCACTGGGATTCACGGAGCCCGGTGACATGACATGGGGCAGTGGCTGGTTGGGTCACCAGGGCACTCGGACAGCCCCAGGAATAAGTTCGTAGAATTTGAAGGGAGGGCGAGAAACAGCAGGCAGACCCCAGGCTCCAGGACCCCGGCTCTTCTCCAAGTGGGACTATTTTATTTTGAATGGTTCGTGAAAGCAACTTCAGTAACTCAATAAAAGAAGACATTTTACTAAGTTCCTCGAAATATTTTCTCAAACAATTTCATAGTTATTAAATAAAATGAAGACTGTGCATATTGTTAAATGTATAAAGTGCACATTACAAAAGGAAATGTATGAGAATTATCGATTCAAGGTTTTAGATGCATGTGCATTGACACTTCCACATACTACTGAATATTATACGTAGAAAGCAAAGCACTCTCGACAATTTACCTTTAAAAATAGATGTAAAATACATAAAGCACAAATAATTTATTATACATATACATTAGTGAAATTCCTAAATCAATGCTAAGAGCAGGTGTCATATACAGTGGACCAAAACCAATTAAATGACATTTTGGTGTCTCTGTGAAAATGACATATTCACAAACCCATGGCTCAGCACTGGTATTTATTTATCTCGTTCAGTTGTCTCGAAAATATTTAGCACTTTAATTTGCTTCCAAAATACAAACAGATGTTTCTTTTAATCATTTTTACGGCCATAGAATAGGTTTTCTTTTGAAATCAAATTTTCATTGAAATTGGCTCTGTAACCTGGTTCGTAATACACAAGTGTGAGCAGATAAAATCGATTTTGTCTTCTCTTATATTTTCCTAAAGAAAGAACAATTTAACCTTCGATGCTTGTGCTTTCTACGTCTTGGGACTGATAGCGATCCACTGAGGCCAAACCTAAAATTAAGTCATCTTTTTTTTTTTTTTTTGTGACCGGTAAGAGGATCTCAAACCTTGGCTTGTCGACAGTCCCCGCCTGCCCCCAAGCAGGTATCTGGGGCCACCCCTGTGCCAGGCCGGGCTTGGGGGGCATTTCTGCCCAAACTGGAAAGGAAGAGAGTGACAGAGGCTAAGTCTGAACTTGATCAGGTCCGTTCAACACACCTGACCCAGCCCCTGCTCCAGAAAGCCACCAGATCAGGGCCCTGTAGATGCAGGCTCTAATCCCCACCCTGCCTGTCCCAGCCCGCTGTGGGGACCATCAGCAGAGACACGGGGACAGAGGGGTCTAGACTGATAGGGCCAGTGGGGGTGTGTGTCAGAGAAGAGTTGTGCCCCCACTCCCAGCCCCACCCCGGGAGTCCAGCTTCCCAGCAGAGGCCAAGGAGGTGTCTGAAGGGGGCCTGGCACAGTCTTGTGGTTGTGGAGAAGGACCCAGGGCATGTGGGAAGGGGGACAAGATGAGCTTGTGCAGGAAGGCAGGGGGCCTCCCACCGGGCCAGGGGGGTCTGCACTTGTCTCGGTGGATGCCTTTGACCATCTCCCTAATAACCTGATGGTGGAGGCCTGGGGAGGGCCCCAGGCATGTGGCATGGCCAAGGCCCACAGGAGCACTGCAGACCCAGGTGGTCCCCGCCAGGCCATGGGCCACACCATGGGCCTCCCGCAGCCCACCCTCAGCCGGCAGCATCCACGTGGTTTGAAACAAGGAGCTTCTGTCCCCCTAAGCTGCACTCGGTGTTCCCAGGAAGATGATGCCTTGTCCCAGATCCAAGCACATCGCCTGTTGTTGGACACCCTCAACCTTGTCACGTGACAGTCCCCGGGACAGGCCTCCCTCTCCCCAGGCTACTGCTGCACAGTTCCCAGTTGGGGTCCTGGAGCCTGAGGCCATGTGCCTTGTCTCTCCTGGATTTCCTGAGAGACTCTAGGGTCTGAGTGGCAGTCCCCAGTCCAAACTTGATGCACACCGATCCCTTGACTTACATGTAGGAAGAAGGGTGTCTTCCATTTCTACGTTGACAACACGGGACAGCTGGAATTCACACCACCCTGGCTGGGACGGCAGCGTCGCACCAATCTCATTCAGTCCCACCCTGACCTGGGCTGGAGCCCCCTTTCATGCCACATCACCCCACAGAGGGCCCGAGTGCCCCCTTCTTTGGTGGGGACCAGGGGCGCTGAGACCTTTGGGCACCTGACGCTAGCCGGGGGCAGCCCCTGCGACTCACAGGAAGAGTCCCCCCACCTCCTACCCCAGGCAGACCCACTTTATCCTCCTTTAACTCCTTCCTCACCAGCCCCTTGGGGTTCTGCTTCCTCCAAGTCCCTGGCTCTGCACAAAGAACCCAGGCCATCCCCTTGTCTCCAGACCCTCTGCCTGTGCTGCACCCAGCAGGTGGGTGACTCACACATCCTATCTTAGCAGTGGGGCCAGGAGAGGAGACACGTTCCAAAGGGAAGGGAGAGGACATGGCGTGGGGCAGGGAAACACCCAGATTCCATTTCTACAGAAACCCACCCCATCCTTCCCACACCAGGGCCACGGCCTCGAGCACTTCCCACCCATCACTGAGGCCACCTTCCCCTCTGTCAGTGCTCTTTCCTCCAGAGCAGGCCTCGCATTAGATACTGGGGATTCAGCAGTAAATGCCACAGCGAGGCCTGCTCCAGTGGTCCTTTTGGTATATAGGAGAAACAGACAATAGCTCAAGGAATGAAAAAATCCTATACAATTACAGATTGTGGTAAATATTAAGACAATAAGACAACGAGAGTCAGGCCAGCCCAGAAAGCACCAAGGACATGACAGTTATGACAGGCATGTTCAAGGACCTGGAGTAGGACCAGTGAGAAAAGGCAAGTGGAGCTGGGGAGGTCGGACAAGACAGAAGGCTTGGAGGCCACGGATGGGGATCTGGAAGCCACAGGAGGGTTGTGAGCTGCTGGGCATTTTAGAGTGACCCCCCTGAGTGCCCGTGGTGCCTGGTGAGCCGTCTAGGCTGAATGCGCTGGAGGCATGGAGTGATGTGCGGCTGCTTGGGCCCCATTGCCCCTTCAAAAGAGACTCTTTTGATGGCCATTTACTTTTTCCACTTCAAATTGGATGTTTCTGTGTATTTTTCATTAAACACGTATTGGAACTGCTTGGAAGCCCTGTGTGTGTGGACGGGAGTGGGAGCGCTACACCCTGGAGGGCTTCGTGGGGGAAAACTGAGATTTATGGTGGGACCTCTCATGGCTAATGTCTCTGGATCTTTTCTCTTTGACTTTTTTTTCCCCCACCAAAGAAATTCTTTCATCTTCTACCTGGGAGGTATTTACCTGGCGGCCAATGCTCTGGAGTGGAGTGTGTCACTGCTCGCCTCTCTCGACCTTCACTTAATTCTCTAGTTTTGTTTCTGGTGAATGCTGCTCCCTTGAGGCATCTGAAAGCGTTTGCTGCAATAGCGCTGCCAAACCAACAGCCCCCAGACCTCAGTGGTTCACATCAACATTTATTTCTCACTCGTGGCCTTCGGGTCACTTGTGGCTGTGTGCGGTGGTGGAGATGGCTTCAGGTCTGCTCCACGTGTCTCCTCATTCTGGGTGCCCATGGAAGCAGCAGTGGTTGCCTGAATGAGACCGTGACTACCAATGTGCCAGGGCAGGGGCAGAAGTGGAAGGTCAAACCACGGAAGCACATCAAATCCTCTCATGGGACATGGTGCACCTCATGCCCACTCATATATATCACGTTGGCAAGTCATGGCCAAAGCCCAAAGGCAGTGGGGTGTGGAAGTATATTCTGCCTACAGTGAACCGTGACAAGGGCCAGCAGGGGAGGGAGACCAAATACTCCTTCTTCCCACATCCGCTGAGGCAGCGGCATCAGAATGGAGACCTGCGAGATGGGAAGGCATCGGCCGCCTGAAGAGGAACATTCTCAACAGAGGGAAGACACACTAGAACTTGGTGTGTCCCAAGAATGGGGAATAGCGTGGCTGGAGCCTACTGAGTCGGAAGATTGGCACAGGGGAGGTCACATGGGCACTGGGCTCGGTGTGGCAGGGCTTGGAGGCCACGGGAAGGAGTCGGGGTTTATGTCCAAGGCTGATGGGAAGCCACTGCCTGGCCTGTATTCAGAGATGGAAGTGATCGGATAAGACTTACTTTTTATTTTATTTTTATTTTTTGTCTTTTTTGTGACCAGCACTCAGCCAGTGAGTGCACTGGCCATTCAGACATAGGATCCGAACCCAAGGTGGGAGCGTCGCCGTGCTCCCAGCGCCGCACTCTCCCGAGTGCGCCATGGGCTCGGCCCAGACTTGCTTTTTAAAGGATCTCTTCGGCTGCTTTTGAGAGAAAGGACAGAGGCAATAAGAGGCCATAGGAGGGTCAGGTGGGTGGCCAATGCAGCCTGTTGTTTAGGCTAGAGATGGTGGTAGCTTGGACTTGGGGTGTAACCACAGAGATGAAGAGAAGTGGGAGGAATGGGAGGATCTGTTGAAGATGAATGGACAGACCTTGGTGACAGAGTAGATATAGAAACTGAGGAAGAGAAGGAGGTGTGAGGAATTAGTCCCAGGCTCCGAGCTTAGACCACCATGGGAATGGGGTGCAATTTAGGAGGAGGGAGACATCATAGGGCCTGGAGGGAGGGGCACATCTAAACTGAGGAGTCTTGCTGGGACCTACTTAGGTGACTCAAGACAAAAGTGCCCCAATGACTCTTTCCAGGAGCAGTGAAGGCGTGGCGGGTCTGATGGAGCGAACCCTCTGCCTGAGAGGGGCGGCCCAGGCTGTTCATGAGAAAAGTTGTGTGTGTGGAGTTGGTGCTGTGGGGAGGCAAAGGAGCCGTGGTGTCACTAAGGCTTCTGTGCCTGTGCCTTGTGCTCCATTGCTGGAAGCCGGGAGAAAGGACTTTGGGGCAGGATACATGTTTGTATCCCGCAAGAAATAACATGAGAAATTACATGTAAAAGAGTCCAAGCTGTCGAGATGTATATGGAGTAAAATGTGGACTCTGCCACCTCTGATTGAATAGCTTTGTCCTCGATGGCATCCCCCAAATCCTGTTGTGACCTTTACTGTTTCGTTATCTTGAAGTTCAATAAATTTCACAATCAGAAGCCCTATGTTTTGCTAACAAATCAAAATCTGGACTCTCAGAAGAACAAGTTTCTTTTAAGTGGTATCTTTGGTGATCTTCATGATTCGTGCTTAATGCAGGTATAGTAGTACCAGTTATCTGTACTGCAGCATTTGAAGCTAAACACACCGATGAACCTGCAATTTGGGGAAATGTTGTGGAAGCCACATGCTCTACACCTCCTCCAGTAATTTGAGTATCTTTTTGTTTTACACCACTATCTTCACTCTCTAATAATGAAGTTTCTGTTAATACGTATTTTTCTCCCCGCATCGAGTTAAACGTAGTAGAAAATTCTTCAGAACTCAGAATTCCTACATTGCTGTAGTTTTCCCTCTTTCTTTCATCTATACTGGTGAAATTTTTGTTTGTATGAAAATCCTGCTTCTCGTCTCCGTATATGAATTCTCCGTTGTTTTCTGAAGACAAAGCACCATTTTCCTCTTTAGCCTCATTTTGGTTTTCTTTATCCTTATCTCCTTGTTCCCTGAAATTAATATTCAGGCATATATCACTGTTCAAGTGTGTATTACAGAACAGACTGTCATCTTGACCTTCATCTTCAGTGTGAGGAATTCCTCGGCAGTCTCGGTGATTGTTCTCCGATGGCACTGGCTCATTTTCATTTTTCCTATGGACACACACATGTTCTCTAGTTATTCTGCAGTTCGAATTGTCATGAGATGAAATAACTGTATCAGTGAGCAGTTCTTTGGCCTGGGGAATGTCTTTTGCTTCATGGAAAGCATCACTCATGATGCTAACATAATTCTGATTTGTTTTTTCCAATTTCAGTTCCACTAGCTTTTGAGCAATAGCAAAACCTGTATGAAAGTTATCTTCATACTGCAAAGAGTGTTGAGCATGCTTTTGTGAAAGGTTCTCCATACTTGGAGTAAGATTATTTTGTAATTCCAATGCTAGATGATCTAGTTCATCCTTATCCTTTGTGGCAGATGTGAAAGATTCTGGTATTCCAAAATCTCGAGTACTTAATGTTTTATCAGAGTCTTTCCCCAAAGAATTAAGATTCTCACCTTTTTTGTATTCTTGGTGCAATGAAATATAATTATCTAGTGGACTGACTTTTGTTTCATTAGGAAAATAATTTTCAGTTTCTTTCCATAAAGTTTGCTTCTTTTTGTATTGGGAATTGTTTTCTGGGTCAGTGAAGTTTCTCATCTTTCCAATATTTTGAATGTACTCATCTATGTGTTCTTTTTTTTGGAGTGGAAAAACTGCAGACATTTGGTGACCAGTTTGATACACAGTTTTTAAATTAGAAGACTGTAATTTCTGAGAGGTGTGACTACTGTATTCTTTTGTACAAGTATTCACTGATCCATAAGAGTTACGTGTCTCACTGCTTTGTTTAATTACAAGTGGGATGTTGCTTCTCTTTTGGCCTCTCTGGACTTTTTCCTCACTGTGTTTTTGGCTCTCAACTTCTGAAACTACATTTGACAAAGGAATTGGCAAGGAAAAATTGTCTTGGTCCTTACATTGTCCTGTTAACGTCATTTTATTGGAAGATGTACAATCGTAGTCCATAGAGTCCATGCTGTGGGCCTGAGATTGTGAATCATCAAAAGACATTTTGAAGCGAGGGGCATCCAAACAATTAGTAAGAATAGCCTGATTATCAGGAACCACTTCAGGTGAAGAGGAAGAAGTAGTTGGCATGGATGACAGGTTTATTTCTGAATTAACATAACCTGAACTTTTCTCAAATGGCAAAATCTCATATAAACCTGTGGTATTATTCTGCTTTTCCATGGTTTTTCCTCTCCTAATCAGTCTTGGGTCTTTGATAAGTTTTGAAGTAATAACTGTGCTTGAGACACTATTGTTGTAAAAGGGAATAGCAGCAGAAAGATCACTTAAAACATTTTTCAGATATGTCAAGTTTAACAAACTGTCATCATTAACACTTTCTTTGGTATTACTGGGCATAAATGAAAGACCCGAATCATGTGCTTGAGAAGTGTCTCTAATTTCTGCTAAATTGTGCTTTGTCTGTCCACTGCATGTTTCAAGTCAAGGAATGTTTCCATTTTGCACATTTCCATAGGAATTAGAAGTATTGGAGTTGGAAGTATTATTCTCTGCACTTAGTGCCTTGTATGAAAAATTTTCCTGAACAAATGGATTTATAGGTTTCCTGAAATGCTCAAAGACGACTGTACCTTCTTCTCCTTTTCCAATTCTTTTGGCTACTGTACAGTTATTCAGTGAACATATTCTTTCTGTGGAAATAATAAGATAGTAAAAAAAAAAGTAACAAAAATTGTTTCTATAGAAAACTCTATTAATACAAGCAAACTGCGTTATAATTGATTTTAATTGAAAGTTTAATAACTTCATGTTAAAATGCTTTCTCAACAGAAAAAGCAAAAAGAGAAGAGAATGAGTAAGAAACCAATACTGTACAAATGATGTGGCATGAAACTCTGTCCTAGTCTAGAAAAGTTTCTAAAAAATAGTATTTGCTATGAGAAAACTGAATTCTGACAAGAAATACAAAAATTAAATAGGAATAAGAACTTTTTCTCATAGACTAAGCCTTTCTTATATTAATTTCCAACATTCAACAACATCTAGGCAAAATTACCTCCATTTACTGTTACCTTGCTTTCCCCCCTTCTATTACAGGAAAACAGAAAAGGAAAGGAAAGGAGAATGAGGTGGAGAAGTAGGGGGGAAAAACCAAAACAATTCCACAAAATCTTTTCCAGGAAGCAAAGCAATTCACTACCCCACCCCCTCAATTGTGAAATACGTATTCCCAATAATGGTTTAAGTACATAAAAACCTGGAAAATGAAAGCATATTTTCCTTCATAACTTATAGAAATGTATTCCTAAAATTTCATAAGGTAACTCAGGTAATAGTAAAGGAACTTATAAAAATGCATATTTAACAAGTAAATAATTTCTCTTAAAATGTTCACAAAACATTCACAGCTAAGTAACACCATAAAAATTCTTTTATTAAAACAGAAATTAATGATGAAAAATTGTTTATAAGATATATGAAGTCATAATCATATCACCAAGAAGCACCACAATATTATTTTTCAAATGTAAAATCTCTAAATTTTATAATCATTTGTGATTGTATCTTGTTAATTACAGTAAGCTAGAGTGAAAATATGACCACTGATAATGAAAGGTAGTTCTTAAGAGTGAGAGTATAATGGAAAGATAAATGGAAAGGTAGATCCCTACACCTCCTCATACCAAAATGCAATTCATTGAAAAAAAATAATCGTAAAAGGACTAGAAGAAAACATGAACGTTTTTATAATCTTGGAGTAGGAAATTACTTTTTAGCCCAACTGAAAACACAAAAGGAAAAGATGATGTTGATTACATATAAATTAAATATTTTAATAGGCCAAAATGCAAAGAACAAAGTCAACAAAGTGGAGAGGCAACCTACAGAATGGGAGAAAGTATTTGCAATCTACGTATCAGACAAAGGGATAATATCCAGAATATATGAGGAACTCAACCAACTGAACAGCAAAAATGCACAATTTCAAATTGGGCAAAGGACCTGAACAGACATTTCTCAAAAGAGGACAAGCAAATGGCCAATAGACATGAAAACATGCTCGACATCACTAATCATCAGGGAAATGCAAATTAAAACCACAGTGAGAGTTCATCTTACTCTAGTTAGAATGGCTATTATCAAAAAGAAAGAAAATAACAAGTACTGGTAAGGATGTGGAGAAAAGGGAGCTCTCCTACATTGGTGGTGGGAATGTGTTTAACTGGTACAGTCACTGTGGCAAATAGTATGGAGGTTCTTCAGAGAATTGAAAGTCGAACTACTCTTATGACCCAGCAATCCCACTACAGGGTATATGCCCAAAGGAAACTAAATCAATATATCAAAGAGACACCTGCATTCCCATGTTCACTGTGACACTGTACCCAATAGCCAAAAGATGGAATCAACCTAAATGCCCACCAGTGGGTGAATAGATTTAAAAACTGTGGTATATATGCACAATGGAATACTATTTAGCTATATAAAAAAGAAATCCTATCATTTGCAGTAACATGGATGTAACTGGAGACTATAATATTAAGTAAAGATCTCAAAGTAAGAACCTAATCCTTCCACCTTAAGACACCAGAAAAAAAAAATGCAAACTAAATCTAAAAGCAAACAGAAGAAAAGAAATAAAAATTTAAAGAGGAAATCAATGAAATATAGAAGAATCAGGAAAAAAAATGAAACCAAACGCTGGTTCTTTGAAAAAAAATTAACAAAATCGACAAACCTTTACCCAAAGAAAAAAGGGAAGACTCAAAATAATAGACTAGGAAATGAAAGAGAGCACATTACTAATGACCTTACAGAAATTAAAAAAAAGACTATAAAGGAAATCTATAAACACTGTATGACAATAAATTATGAAAGTAAAATGAAATGGCGAAATTCCTACAAAGACAGAGACTACTGAAACCAATGCAAGAAGAAACAGAAGATCTGTATAGACCCACAATCAGGGGAGAAACTGAATTAGCAATCAGAAAGCAGGCAGGAAACGAAGTATGCCCGGGGTCCTAGGCAGGAGCTGAGGGCAGCCCTCTCCACTTGTAAGCAGGCAAGGAACACACTGAAAACACCCTTTTCACATGGGTGGCCTGCCACAGCCAGTGCCACAGTCACAACTGCTGCAAAAGTGGCTCGACACCATAGCCAACTGTGCGGGTGGCCCGTCAGACTGCAATGACACAAGAAGAGTCTGCATTGACACAAGAAGAGTCACCAGTAGAGACTGGAAAAAGAAGAGGACGTTTCTCTTCTCAAAGTCCGCTCCAAAGTAACAGAAGTAGAAAATGCTCGACCATGTCCCTGCTTTAATTTCTGATTTTAGCAATTTCATTCTTCTCTATTTTTTTCTTAGTCAGTCTAGATAAAAGTTTGCAAACGTTGTTAATCTTTTTAAACAGTCAACTTTTGGTTTTGTTGATTTTCTCTATCGTTTTTTAATTTCCTATTTCGTATATTTCTGTTATAATCTTTGTTATTTCCAACTTATATTTGCTTTTGATTTAGTTTGCTCTTCTTTTCCTATTTTCTTAAGGTGGAAGTTTCCATTACTGATCTGAGCTTTTTCTTATTTTTAATATAGGTGTTTACAAGTATAAATTTTCCTCTAGCAATGCATGAGCCCTGCATCCTTTAAATTTTCATATGGTACGCTATGATATTTATCTCAAAGTACTCTCTAATTTCTCTGTGATTTTTCTTTTTATCCATTGCTTATTTAGGGAGAGTGTTGTTTAGTTTCCACACAGTCGTGAATTTTCCAAATTTCCTTCTGTTATTTTGGTCAGAAAACGTATTTTCTATGCTCTTAGTCATTTTAAGTGTATTAAGACTTGTCTTTCGGCCAAAAAAAATCTGAACAGCACAAGCCTAATATTGGACATTAATTTAATTGTTTTCAGTTAATCTTTTAAAAATTACATTGAATAGCTCTATTATATTGAAAAAAATTTAGTGTAAAATTCTCAATTATTTTGTTCAGTATTTTTTGAATATTTCTTTCTTCTTGATGCCAATATTAATAAAATTGTTTTTTTTTAATTTTTTTAAAAAAGGAAATTGAATTATTAATCCAAATACTACCTGAACAGAAAAACCCAAGCCCAGCTGGCTTCACTAGTGAAGTCTACTAAATGTTTAAAGAAGAATTAATACCAATTCTTCACGAACTCCACAAAAAAATAGTAGAGGAGAGAACATTTCCCAACTTGTTCTGAGACCAATATTACCCCGACACTAAAATCAGAAAAAGATATCACAAGAAATGTAGAGATAAGTATCTCTTATGAATATGGACACAAAAATCCTCAACAAAATAGCAGCACGCTGATTCTGGCAACGTTTAAAATGAAGCGTATACTATGGTCAAATGAGATTTACCCCAGGAATGTAACGTTTGCTTAACATCTGAAAATTAATTAATGTAATAAAATAAAAACCAAAACCCACCAGATGATCATCTCAATAGCTGCAGAAAAAGCTTCTGACAAAATCCAATATCCTTTCATGGTAAAAACACTCAATAAACTAGGAATAGAATCTCCTCAACATGATAAAGGGCTTCTACAAAAGCCCCACAACTGACATCATATTTATTGGTGAAACAGTGGATGCTTTCTCCCTAAGTTTGGGAACAAGACACAGAGATGTCTCTGTTCACCACTTCTCTCACACATTCTACTTGAGGTACCAGCCAGGGCAATTAGGCAGAAAAGAAATAAATAATTAAAATGAAAAGATCGAAAGGAAAAAGTAAAAGTATCTGCATTTGCAGATGACATAATCTTGTATATAGAAGATACCAAGGAATCCACTACAAAACTTTCAGAACGAATAATACATTCAGAGCAAGTTGCAGGATATAAGATCAATATCCCCAAATCAATTGTATTTCTATACACTTGCAATGAACAGTACACAAAAGCACACAAAAAGTAAAATACTTAGTAATAAATATAACAAAAGAAGTGCAAAACGTAGGCTGAGAGTGACACTTCACACCCACTAGGATGGGTTTAACAAAAAAGTTGGATAATAATTAAGTGTTGACAGCCTGTGGAGACATCCTCACCCTCAGACGCTGTGGGTGTGAATGCAAGTGGTACAGCAACTTCGGAAAACAGTCTGGCACTTGTTCCTTGGTTAACACAGAGTTAACATAGGACCCAGCAATTCCACTCCCTGGTATATTATACCAAGAGAAATGGTAACAAATGTCCATTTGAAAACTCGTACACAAACATTCAAAGCAGAATTTTCGTAATTGCCAAAAGGTGAAAACAACCCAAATGTCCATCACCTGATAAATGGATAAACACAGTGTAGTGTATCTATACAATGGAATATCACTCCATAAAAAGAAATGAAGTCCTGATACATGCTTCCACATGAATGAACCTTGAAAACATTAAGTGAAAGACACCAGCCACAAAAGGACAACAATTATCTATGATTCAACCTTTATGAAATGCCCCAAATAGGCAAATAAATAGATCATTGGTTGGTTGCTTAGGGCTTGGGATGGTGGGTGGAGCGTGAGAGGAAAGGGATGCGACAGCTTTCAAAGTCTTTAAAACTCTTCAGAGTTCTGAAACGGACTGTGGTGATGGTTGCACATGTTTTTGTGAATGTACTAAAAATCATTAAGTTGTACACTTTTAAATAAAATTGATATAACCAACAATAAAAAGAAAACAAAACTTAAAAGAGACATTTTAAAAATTGCGTAAAATACCAAATCTTTAAAAATACATAAAACAAGACATGTAAGAACTTATAGAGAAAATTATAAAACTGAAATACATTAGGGATAACTGAAATGAAGATAAATACAATGTTAACAGAAGACTCAATATAAGAAAGATGTTAATTTCCCACAAATTAATCTCTAGATTCAATCAATCCCAATCAAAATTCTAATATATTTGGTGACAGACATTATTAAGCTGATTCTAAAATTTATATGAATGGCAAAAAATTCTTTGAATAAAGATGGAGGACCAGATATGTAGGTATTAGCATTTTTAATGGTTACAGTAATTAAGGCAAGGTGCAGATAGCAAAAGGATAGGCAAAGAGACAAATGGAATGGAATAGAGAGACCAGTAAGAGATCTTTGCAGCACCTGTGGCCAACTGATATATCACAAAGGTGGTGCTGCAGATCAGTGGAAAAAATGGAATCTCCAATAAATTGTACTGAGACAACTAGGTATGCATATGTAAAATAAAATAAGTTGGGAGCTTATGTTATAAACCGAAGTCATTTCCAAGTAGATAAGACAAAAACGGGACAACAGAACTATAATATTTTTCAAAGATAACATGGGGAAATATCTTCGTGTCCTGGGGAAAGCATTCTTAAACAACACACATGTAATAGCACTTATAAGAAGAATGCCTGTTCATCAAACAATACTGACTAAAAAGTCTGACAGTTGTTGAGGATGCAAAGATCCTCAACTTCATTAAAAATTAGGGAAATGCAGGGCCGAGCCCATGGCGCACTCAGGAGAGTGCGGCGCTGGGAGTGCGGCGACGCTCCCGCCGCGGGTTCGGATCCTATATAGGACTGGCCGGTGCACTCACTGGCTGTGTGCCGGTCACGAAAAAAGACCAAAAAAAAAAAAAAATTAGGGAAATGCAAATTAAAACCACAATAAGATAACATATCACACTCATTAAACTGGCAGAAATAAAAATGTTTAAAAAAGTATACTATGTGTTGTAAAGGACATAGAGTGATTATGCAACTCAATGCAACCACTTTGGAAAACCATTTGACATCCATCACCTTTGGGTTTAAGTTGCACATTCCTGGTCTACATATAAACTCTTTAGAAAAACTCTTGCACATATGCACCAAGACATTTATGTCAATGTTTAAAATAGCAATATTTGGAATGAAAAGAAAACTAAAAATTGCCCAAATATCCCCAGGAGAATAGTGTATAATCACACAGTGGACTATTCTTCCCTCCCTTCATGTAGCTATCTATCTATGAAAATAAATAAACCACAGTTCTACATATCAACATGAAGAGTCACATGAACATAAGCAAAAGAAGTCACAAAAACACCTGCCGTATGATTCTAGTTATACAGAATGGAAAATAGGTAAAGCACAACGATTTTTCTTAGAAATGCACTGTGTGTTAGAAATAATATTCAGAAATTTCAATATCAGCACAAATGCTAGTGATGTAGAATAATATACGTATCTTACCAACCCTCTTAGGAAATCCTGTTGAGGGAATTCTCAAGGATGTCATAAAATGCCCATTACACACTTTTTGACCCATCAATTTTACTGTTACAACTGCATATGGAAGACACTGTCTCGGTTTATCTACTGGTTTTGAAAAGATGTTGTATTCATAGAAGTATACCTGAAAGACAAATAAGAAGAAAAATAATAAGTTTATGCTGATTAATCTTGGCAGTCAGACTTGAGCAAGATCATATTTTTTAAAAGTCTATATAACTACGTGTTATTTATTTATTTATCTACTTCAACATACATCCTCCCCCTGCCATCTACAACCCTAGCTTTTTTGAAGATTTATAAAGTTCCTTTTTTTCCCCACTACGTGTTTTTTAATTCATAGGCTACCAATGTCAGCAGAAGCAGACACAATCTGTTTTAAAAGAAAGAGTATTTTTCCATTAAAAGTTCAAATATTTTGCATATACTCTGAGCCATTATATTGTTATTTTATTTGGCAGCAAAATAATTAGAAAAACAACAATAGCTTAATACATTTTACATGTGGGATCATGTATATACTTCTATATAGAAGATTTATCTTTTTATCAAATATATGATTATATATAATATATTTATGTATAATCTATCCTGTATAGAAAATTAAAGTTCCACAAACTGTCTAAGCAGAATATGATAAAAGATTACTATTTCACTTAATGTAATCTTTTCTATTTTTCTCTTTTTGCAAAGTACAAAGGATCAATATTGTTTCAAAATAGCCTGATTTTTAAACATTAATATTTTTAATTGATAAATAGTAATTGTGTATATTTGTGGGATACAATGTGCTGTTCTCATGTATACATACAATGTGGAAGGATTAAATGAAATTAATTAATATACCCATCACCTCACTTACACATCAATTTTTTCTTCTGGCAGCTGACAGGTATGGGGATCTGAACTCTTGAAAACGGTGTTATAAATACCAGACCCTAATCATAGAATGGTTGATTTTCAAGTAATCAAGTCTACCATAATGTTGACATACCACTGAACCATAGGCTTGTAGCTGAATGGTATCTTTCAGAGAAGGTATACTTCTTGACACGTGGCAGTCAAAATTAGGAGAAGGATCCAAAGAAACTTTGTTTTTATCCATGGAAGGCTGAATTTTCTTAACTCTTCCAAAGAGAACCTAAAAAAGAAAAGAAAAAAAAATGTCCATAAGAATACACCAAAACACTTTTAAGCACTCAAACTTCAAACAGAGGAGTAAGGCTCACACTGTTTTTTAAAGAAGTAGAAATATGAATGGAAAGATAACCCATGTCCCAGATGAAAGGGCTGACTTAACACGGTAATTATGCCAATTCCCCCTCAAATTAAACTCTAAGACTAATTCCAATAAAATTTGCAGAAAATCTACTCTTAGAAATAAGTTTCAATCTAAAAATTTACCTGAAAGATTAAACAAACAAGAACAGCCCCCCAATTTAAAAAAAAATCGGTCAGAAACAGAATGATGGAACAGGACAGGTGATTCACAATTCCAGATATTAAAACATTTTCAAAAGGATCGTATTACCACAAGAATAGGCAAAGGAAAAAACAAACAAAAAACAGAACACTCGCAAAAAGCCCAGAAGCCCACACATATACTAAACATATAGTGTATTATTAAAGGCACCATCTGAAATAAGTGAAGCAAGAAAAGATTGTTCAGTAAACAGTATGGAACAAATAAAAAAAATAAATTTTTTACTTAATCTATAAACCAAAATAAATTTCATGCAAGTTAAATACTTAAGTATTCAAAACACATTGAAATATTAGAGAAAGAAACACAAGCAAATATTTATCTAATCTCAAAGTGAGGAGTCTTTTCTCAGAATATGTGCCAAGAATCATGAAACCAAAACATATAGATTTCACTATATAATATGCTAAAACTTCTGTACATCAAAAGCAAATGAGCACAAAATCACAAAAAACAAAACTATGAATAGAATTGACAAAAGATGCGATACAAGAAAGTGCAATGAATATCATGAAAGGTACACATTTTATATAAGGTCAGCAATTCTATCACTATTATTTTAAATAAGTTAATACATTCTTTCAAAAATCAAAACAATACTAAGTGTAATCTGGCATCCTGGATTAGATCCTGGAACTAAAAGAAATATGAGTAGAAAAACTGGCGAAAGCTAAATGAAATCCATAGTTTAGTTAAGAGTTGTACCAATGTTACTTTCTCAGTTTTGACAAACATGCCACAGTTATGAAAATGTTAACATTAGAAAAAGTTGGGTAAATTGTGTACATGAACTCTCGTACTAGAGCGTGGTAACTTTTATGTAAATCTAAAATTATTCAAAAATAAAAGTTCACTAAAAAGATCACATGAAGTGATTAAACATTATACAGGGAAAAAGCCTAACTCTCAAGATACTCTTTACTCAATTGATAATACTCACGGAATCAATCACGAAAAAAAAAAGGAAAAAAAAACGAGTAACTGGCAAAGGCTATTAATAGGCAATTCACTAAATATAAGTAGTCAACAAGTATCTACAATGAAGTTTAACCTCGGGAAACCATAATAAAGAAGAAAATTGAGCCAATGAGGAGAAACAAATGATCACATATTAGACTGGAGAAGATTATTTAAAAAGTGTAATGTACACAATGAGGGTGTGAGATAACAGTCATTTTCATACACTGTGGATGGAAATGTGAATTAGTACAAACTTTCTCAATACAACTAGGCGTTACATATCAAAAGCTGTAAAAATGTACATAGCTTTGACTCCTAATTTAACACCTCTGAATAAACCAATTAATTCTTAGCAAATAATCATGCATGTGTGTAAAAACATACCTACAAGGAGGATCGAAGCAGTATTTAAGAGTGCAAAAACAAAACAAATCCAAAACTAAATAACTTATAATCCACATTACCAAATTTATAGGCAAATTTATGGTACAGATTTATAGTGGAATACTATGCAGCCATTCAAAGGATTCTGCAGAAGAACATTTATTTAATGCTATAAAAACATCTTCACTTTATAATCAGTGAGAAAAGCAAGTTACATAGTATATAAAGCGAGAACAAACTTTAATTTTAACAATTACACATTCATATCTGTATACATGAGTAAAAGACTATCAAAAAACAAACCAAAAAACCTACTGTGGCTATTAATGAGCTTTTCAGAGTACGGCTGGGGTGTCCTCCCTTTGCAATATCTCCTCACCACATTGCAAGAAGCCTTTTGACTAAAGTCTTTCTTCATCAAGTCAGGATGTTTTTTCCCCAAGCTTTACTGAGGTATAATTGACAAATAATATTTTCATATATTTAGGGTGTACGATGTGAGGTTTGGATATATGCATACACTATGAAATTATTACCACAATCAAGTTAATTAAGACATCCATCACCTCACATAGTTTTTTGTGTGGTGAGACACTTGAGATCTAGTCTCTTAGCAAACTTCAAGTGCACAATATACTATTATTAACTGTATTACCATGGTGTCCATTAGGCCTTCAGTACTTATCCATCTTATGGCTGAAGGTGTGCACCTTTTGACCGGTATCTCCTCTTTTTCTTCACCACACGCCCAGCCCTTAATAACCACCACTCTACTCTCTGTTACTATGAATTTGACTTTTTAACAAAATATCCCACAGACAACAGAGATCATGCAGTAGTTGTCCTTCTGTGCCTGGCTTGCTTCACTTAGCTTATTGTCTTCGAAGTTTATTCATGTTGTTGCAAATGGCAGGTTTTCCTTCTTTTTAAAGACTGAATAATATTCGACATTCTATATATTACACTTCTTCATCTGTCAGTAGGTACTTAGGTTATTTTCATGTCTTGGCTGTTGTGGATAATGCTGCAATGAACATGGGAGTTCAGATATCTCTTAGGGATAGTAATTATATTTCCTTTGGATATATACCCACAAATCAGATTGCTGGATCATATGGTAGCATATTTAGTCACTTAATTTTCGGGGGTGGCGAGAATACACAATGGTGCCAAGAACACACAATGGGGAAAGGATAGACTCTTCTATAAATAGTGTTGGCAAAACTGGATTTCCACAAGCAAGAGAATGAAATTGGACCCTTATCTTACACCATACACAACAACCAATTCAAAACAAATTAAAGACTTAAAGATGAGACCTGAAACGAGAAGAAAACATAGACGAAAAGTTCCTTGATATTGTTCTGGGCAATGATTTTTTGGATCTGGCACCAAAAGTGAAACTGACACTCAAATAGAAAGAGAGTCGATTTTATAATTTAGCTTAAGCTTAGATGTTAAATTAGGAAGGAGTTAAAAGGTTTTTGTAGTTGCTGACTTTGCTTGCCACGTAGCCTGAACTTAATGATTAAATAAAAGACATTGAGCTAGGAGTCTCCAGATGCTCTTCCTCCTTTTTGTCCCCTAAAGATAACGTGACTTATGTACAGGTTACAAGCTGTTTGTCTTAAGATGTCTTGCAGAACCTAGAAGCAGATCCCAGCAGCCTCAGCTGGCTCAAACTGGATGAAGCCAAAGACCCCTACACTGGCCCTGTGTAACTGTCCAATGACTGACCTATTGACATCAGAAGGCCTAAAACTCCACCTCCTCATCATGCTAATGCTGCCATTTTGAACATGCATCCCATGAAAAAGCATGATGAGCCTACTGTGCATGCCCAAGAGACTTTCCAAATTCCTCTTTCTTTGTTCTTTGCCTCCATTAATCACCTTTCTATTTCTTTACTTCTCCTCTACCAATCATACTTCCCCATGGCTGTGACTTTCCTGCAAACTTTGCCTTAAATATACCTCACTCCACGCCATCAGGAAGATGGATTTGACATATATAAATATCTTACCTTCTCACTTGGTCAGCCTTGTGAATAAAGCATTTCTCTACTACAAAGGCCCATACTTCAGTGATTGGCTTTCTCTGCATGTGGGCAACAAATTCCATTTGGTTTGTTAACAAAAAAGCACAGGCAACAAAAGTAAAAAATTAATAAACGGGACTACATCAAACCAAAAAACTTTCTGCAAAGAAAACAATCAACAAAGTGCAAAGGCAGTCTACAGAATGCGAGGAAATATTTGTAAACCACATATCCAATAAGGGATTAATATCCAAAATATATAAGGAACTCATACAACTCAATAGAAAAAATAAACAACTCAATTAAAAAACGGGCAAAAGAGCTGAATAGACATTTCTCAAAAGAAGACATACAAATCACCAACAGTTTTGTGAAAAGATGTTCAAAATCACTAATCATCACAGTAATGCAAATCAAAACCACAATGAGATATGATCTCGTACCTGTTAGAATCATCAAAGAGACAGAAAATAACACATGCTGGCAATCTACATTGTTGGTGGGAATGTAAATTGGTACAACCATTATGGAAAATGGTACAGAGGATCCCCATAGAACTAAAAAGAGAATTCCCTTAGGATTCAGCAATCCAACTTCTGCGTATATATCCAAAGGGATTTATTTTTATCTGGCAGTTAATGATTCTGCATCTCTGATAATTTGCTGACTGTCCCTTGGACCCCTATCTTCACCTGACGGTTCATGCTGGTAATGAATGAGTCTGGTGGGATTCCCCTTTACCATCAGCCAATGTGCATTGGGTCGACTTAGGGGAATCCCCATCCTATGTGGGTCTGAGTGCTCACCACTATAGGATTGCCAATCACACCTGCCAGACAGAACTCAAAGGAAAGACTTTTTATTTTGGAAAATGTTGACCAGGAGCCAGAGGGTGAAGTCCCCAGTCAACTGTATAAATTAAATATTCCTAAAACTCCCGGAAATTTAAAAACTAACCAAAATGTTTTAAAAATTCAACTTCACGTAACTTAGGTAAATGTTTGGCAAAAAAAAAAAAAAAAAAAAAAAAAAAAAAGTTTAATATTGTTGGTTTAAGAAAAGCAGTCATGACCCTGAGTTATCAGCATTAAGCATAATACAACTATACATATTTATTTAACCTGGTATGTGGGTATGTTCCTCCAAAACTTAGAATGGACTTACTAGAAAAATGAGCTAACATAATATTTATTAAACATTTAAGATAATAAAAAATATACATATAAATTTGAGTTTAATCACATCGAGTCATTATTCTGACAACCTTTATTTCAAAAATACTTATATATTTCAACCCACAATGTAGGGAAGGAAAAATAATTTGTTTTATAAGATGTCTGGATAAAAATA
This sequence comes from Cynocephalus volans, assembly GCF_027409185.1. Taxonomy (NCBI): domain Eukaryota; kingdom Metazoa; phylum Chordata; class Mammalia; order Dermoptera; family Cynocephalidae; genus Cynocephalus; species Cynocephalus volans. The sequence continues at coordinate 148,980,279 of NC_084478.1, forward strand.
ATTTCCAATTTCATGGGGTTAACTTAAAACCTTAGACTAGGGTAAATTAAGTAGGAGATATTCATTAAATAGCTAGATCATTTATAAGTGAGATAAAACACTGAAACAATAAACAATAAATGTAAGTTTATATACTTTTTCTTATTATTTATATATGGTACAGAAAAGCTAAAAATATTACAGTTCGTTTATAAATATGTTCTTTCTTGACACACTGTGAAATTTTATTGTAAGGAAGTATATACCTATAAACAATTGTGGGATATATATTCCCAATACTTGCCAGTCTGCCACAAAATGCTGGCTCATGACGGATGGTTTATAATGATCCACTTTCTTGTTTTCTCTGTAAAATAATAGTGACTAATATTTTAAAATTATAATCAGTACTCGTAAGTGAAATAAATACAGGTAGAGTATCCTTTATCCGAAATGCTTGTGAGCAAAAGTGTAGCAGAATTTGGATTTTTTCAGATTTTGGAATATTTGCAGAATACATACTGGTTGAGCATCCGCCATCTGGAAATCTGAAATCTGAAGTGCTCCAATCAGTATTTCCTTTAAACAGCAGGTTGGTGCTCAAAAAGTTTCAGATTTTGGAGCATTTTGGATTTCAGATTTTAGAATTGGGTGATGCTTAACCTGTAGACACAATAATAGCAAAGGGAAACAACTTTGCATGCACTGCATGCAAGATAAGTTTTTCTTAAGGAAAAAGAAAGTAATTTTATCCTCAGGTAAAATGAGTGGTTGTTCCAAAATGAGATGAATGGACACAGCAAGTTGCAAAACATTAATTAGAAAGGAATTTTATTACTCATGGTCAAGGCTAGGTAAAATGTGATGGGTTTGTTTATAAGATTATTTTTAAAAAACTGCTTGAGTATTAAAATTTGGTTTTCTCTCTGTTAAAATGACAAAATCGTCATGGATTACTGTTCTGCTCTTAATAATAGGTGGTAAAAGATGTTCATTTGCCTTCTGAGTAGCAAGGAGGGGGCGGAGCCCAAGAGACTCAGGACCCCGAACTGCCCCAAGAGCGCCCATCCCGCCCGTTCCCCTGTCCTGGCCAGTGTCTGCCGGCTCGGCTCGAGCAGGTCCTGTCCCTCTCTTTGGTCCAGCCTAAACGCCCCAGCAGGTTATGTCGCCGCACGCCATGACCTCCCCTCTCCCACGGCCACACTGGTCTGCCCCGGTTTGGCTCGTGCGGACCACGCCCCTCACCGCCCGGCACCCTCTCCCGCCATTGGGGACTTTGGGCTCTCTAGCCCCGCCTCCCGGCGCGCAGCACAGCCCCGCCCACTCCCACGACTGTGACGCACGCGTGACGCCGGCGTGACGCCAGCGCGGTTGCTCCCCAGGCGCTCGCGCTGCCCCCGCCCTGCTGCTAGGCGGCCGTTGATAGGCTTGTGTAGACAGGCTCAGGCCGCCCGCAGGCCTTCGCCTCCCGCATCCCGGTGCCGGCTGCACCCGTCATGGACGACAATGGGGTTGTGTCGGACCCCGAGCTGGCTGCCCTTCTGCGCTATTTCATCCCGCACGGGATCGTCTTGGGTACGCGGCGGCCGGCAGCGGTCGGGTCGCCTCCCGGGACCTGCTCCTGCCGTTTCGTCCCGCTCCTTCCTCCGCACCCGTTCCCCGTGTCCCCAGTGCGCTCTCCCCCAGGTTTCCTTCCCATACCCCTGCCCGCCCTGTGCCCCGTGTCTGGCCAGGCTCCACTGACAATCTCTTGGAAGAGGAAATCTTCAAGTACATGACCCAGAGGCGGAGGAGGCTTTCGCCCTCTAACTCGTCTGCCTCCTCCTATGGGTTCTCCAGTGAGACCCAGCCCCAGAGGCCCGCCTGGCCACGCATGGGATGGGAAAGGGGCATGGGCGACGGGGAGGATGGGTCGGGAGTGTGTGGCAAGGGCGTTGGCTGATTGGGGCGCTGGGGAGAAGGGAGGAAAGCCTGAGAGGCACATGGACTGTTCCTCCTACCCCATTCAGACTTGGATTCAGCTCTCAAGGGCTTGTCGGATATGGACAATCTGCCCGAGAAAGAGGACACCTTACTTGCCCAGAGCATCGGTAAGGCAGGGATGGGGTGGGCATCCTTATACCTTCATCCCACTCGGTTGGGGACCCCAGTCTCAGGGAGTACCTGATTCCCCAACCCCCACCACCTCTCAGCAACCCTGGAAGGGAGAAACTTTGTCATAGGCCCATAATGGGATTCAGATTAGGTCCATTGGGCCAAGCAGGGGACAGTGATGCTTCCCCTGCTAACCATGCCCCGCTTCCTAAGGTTGTAATGAGGAGTACTATGAGGAGAGTTACCTGAACGCCAGGACGTCCGGGGAGGCTGATTCTGTGGGTACGTCCAAGGGCTTCCACCAGAAGGGGACTTCGCTCTCAGTTGCTGACACCTTCCACCACCAGGTGAGCTAGCTGTCAGGCATCCTGTACTTTGATCCAAACTGAGGGGACCATAGCTGGGTTTGGGCAAATACAGTGCAGGAGGGGGGGCACTGAGTGCACCCTTCATTCTCCGGGGAGAGTTAGGGTCAGCAGACAACTGTTTGGTCAGGGCCCTACTTTGGGGAGTCGTGAGAACTATTTGAGTAGAGTGCATGGGACGGCACATGGCCTGGACCCTGGTTTGAGATCTAGGCTCATGCTCTTTCTGAAAATCCTTAGGGTAGAAAGGAGGGTGCTGTTGTACAGGCAGTCAGGACAGTCACTGAGCAAGTGGGAAGGCCCCGCAAACAAAAGGCCGGGAACCCAGGAGGTTCTGGAAGGGGCAGGTCCCTGGCCTTTAAGCAATGGTCTGAGTGGGCTGGCCAAGGATGTTTGGACTGAGGGATATGATAGGGCCATGGTGATCCCACCAATCGGTTCCCTCACCCTGACTTCCTTCTGCAGATTCAAGATGACAGTCTTTTGTCTTCTTCCGAAGAGGACAGCAAGGATAGGTGAGTAATGGAGAGGCACAGGGATGGGGCTGGTTCAGGGCCCAGGCTCTCCTGGCCCACTTGCTCTCCTGTTTTCCTCAGGGAGCACCCCGTGTATGGCTTGGACAGTTCCTAACAGAGCGTCGCACACTACTGCCACGTTTCCAGCATCTCCAAGAGCTCCCAGGACCTGTCCTATTATCCTACATCCTCCTCCTCCTCCTCTTTATCCTCATCTTCATGTTCCTGCCCTTCATGTCTCACCCAATACACCATCCAGCCAGGAAAGCAGGCCCTTAGGGTCCCGCTCTGGGGCCAGCTGCTGCTTTTCCTGCTGTTAGTTGCCTTGCTGCTCTTTGTTTACTACTACTGGAAGTTTAGAGAGGGCAAAGCATTCTGAATAGAGCCCTGAGGGTTTTTGGCTTCAGAGCCACCTCTTCTCAGAAGTCCTGGCTGACTTCTTCAGCAGTGTTTGATATGGGTGGGGGTGGGAGTTTTCTTTGTGTTCTAGCTTCTGGAGGCTGGGCCTAGCCCAAGTCAGTGTTTGTTCTCCCTGCCTTGTCCTGCCAGGGAGGCAGCAGACTCAGGCCCTCCAGTGTATGGTGGTCCTGTGCTTGCCTTCCTCTGGACCCTCCTGGCCCTGGTTGCCTGTGACCCTTAAGTCCTGGGATGGAAATACCTGACTCCCGAGGAGAATGGGGTTGTTGTCATGCATGCCTCTTGTTCATTGACACCTTGTTGGCCAAAGGCCACCCTGACTTTGTTTTCATGGACACACAATAAAAAGACCATTTATTTGTAATGTATTGGCTCTTCGAGTTGGGGGAGGGGTTGGGCTCCAATGGCATGGGGCTTCTGGTCTTGGATCTCAAGGATCACTATCTGGCTTTGCATTTCTGTTTTGGTCTTGGGTTAGGGATCAAATGCTACCCATAGATATGTTTGTGTTTTGTTTTGGGGTTTTATTCCTTAACTCATTCCCCAAAGCATTTACAATGTGCATAGTTTATATGCAAATACTACGCCATTTATGTAAGGGACTTGAGCATCAGTGGATTTTGGTATGGGGTTGGGGTGTGGTGGGGTGGGTATTGGAGTTGTCCTGGAACCAATCCCCCAATATACTGAGGGATGCCTACTTATAAAAATAACTATAGTACAATAAAGTGTGTGGAGAGATCTCAGTTGGAAGTGCAGCATACCGGTATCTGTGATGTTTTAACTGGGAAAAGCCAAAGGCAACCTCAGCATCCAAGGGCACATAGCTGGTGGAGCTTTCCTGAGCTCCTGGAATTGCTGCTTATTTAATGACACAGGGGAAAAATCTTAAGACTCTGAAGTTCTCCAAACGGTCCATGACTCCATTGACTACATACACACACACGCACACACACACAAACACACACACACACACACGCATGCACCTGCTCCCCCATACACACACCATGCCCTTCTTTCCCTGTTTATCCAGTTAGATGTACCATCCAGCCCTATAAACACTCCTTTACCAACCCCTTTAGTTCCTTTGCCTCTCTCTCCCTCCAGTGCCCTTGTGTGTTTACAGCCTCATGACTCTCTGAACCCCGTAGGACCAGCCTGCTTCCCAGCTGTGCTTGAAGTGCTGAATGTTGTCGGGGCCATCTCTTCCTAGTGCTGGCTGGGTGAAATTTGATGGTTAGTTCCCTGGTATTATACTCCTTCTCCCTCTCTCCAAAAGTACTCTTTCACCCCTTTCTTCTCTCCTCAAACTTCCAACATCCCTGCTGATGACTTTGCTCCATAGTTCACTGAGAAAAGAGGTGCAACTGGCTGAGAATCACGTCATCCTCCCACCATCAAACCTACTCACTGTGTTTGTGTCCCTATTCTCTGCTCTGGCCTGGTGGCAGTGGATGAACTGTCTCTGCCCCTACAAGGCCAACTCGTGTGCTTGTCCCATCTTCCATCCCTTATCTCACATGTTTAGAAGTACCTTTTTTCCTCACATCCGCTTCTAGTGACAACCTTGGTGCCTGCACCCCTTTATTATGTGTATGTATATCAAAACATAATGTTGTGCACCTTAACTTTATACCATGAATAAACTCATAAACTCACTGCTAAAGTCATCTACACAGCCTTTCCCTGCTCTGCCTAATCCATCCGCTCCACAGAGACCATTTGAACGCCTGGGAATGTGGAGGGGATGAAGACGCATTAGGGCCAGAAAAGGCACATGGGGTCACATGGGACACATGATGACATCCTTAGGCTCACAGAGTCCTGGCCTTCAGAGTATGGAGGAAGCGGAAATATTTCTTCATTATAAAGATGGGGAAACTGACACCCAAAAAGGAAAAGGACTTGCCCTATATCCCACAGTGATGGGGCTGAATAGCCAGGAATGATACACGTTCACTTCCCTATTTCTCAACGATGCCTTCAATTATTACAGTGAATTACTTTGTTATCTCTATGTTTTTGTCCCAAAAGTAATAACATGAGATATTATATGCAAAAAGTTCAAGCTGTCTGGATTTACATGGAGTAAAATATAAAAGCGTGCCCTCTTGCAGGCCCACACAGGGCATTTCTCTTCCCAGTGCTACCCACTGTCAATGATGTCAGTGTCAAGCCACACTGCACCGAACCACCTCTCAAGAGTTTGCTGCACTTTCAGAAACTCTCATTTGCCCTGGGGGTGAACTTGCCTTGGTCTACTCAGCAGCAAACATCAGGGAGCATAAGATCCACTTGGAGAATGTATGAAAAACCACCAAATTACATACTTTAAGAGCCAGGGTTTTATGTGATGTGAGATTTATCTTGGACAAAGGTCACAACAGGATTTGGGGGATGTCACGGAGGACCAAGGTATTGAATAAGAGGTGGCAGAGTCCACATTTTACTCCATATACATCTCAACAACTTGGACTATTTTACATGTAATTTATCATGTTATTACTTGTGGGATAAAAACATGCATCTTGCCCCGAGAGCATTTCCCCCCCCCTTCCAGCAATGGAGGACAAAGCACAGGTACAGAAGCCTTAGTGACACCGCAGCTCCTTGGCCTCCCCACAGCACCAACTCCACACACACAACTTTTCTCATGAACAGCCTGGGCCGCCCCTCGCAGGCAGAGGGTTCGCTCCATCAGACCCGCCACGCCTTCACTGCTCCTGGAAGGGGTCATTGGGGCACTTTTGTCTTGAGTCACCTAAGTAGGTCCCAGAAAGACTCCTCAGTTTAGATGTGCCCCTCCCTCCAGGTCCTATGATCTCTCCCACCTCCTAAATTGCACCTCATTCCTATGGTGGTCTAAGCTCGGAGCCTGGGACTAATTCCTCACACCTCCTTCTCTTCCTCAGTTCCTACATCTACTCTGTCACCAAGGTCTGTCCATTCATCTTCAACTGATCCTCCAAGTCCTCCCACTTCTCTTCATCTCTGTGGTCACACCCCAAGTCCAAGCTGCCACCATCTCCAGCCTAAACAACAGGCTGGACTGGCCACCCACCTGATCCTCCTATGGCCTCTTATTGCCTCTGTCCTTTCTCTCAAAAGCAGCCGAGGAGATCCTTTAAAAAGTAAGTCTTATCCGATCACTTCCATCTCTGAATACAGGCCAGGCAGTGGCTTCCCATCAGCCTTGGACATAAACCCCGACTCCTTCCCGTGGCCTCCAAGCCCTGCCACACCGAGCCCAGTGCCCATGTGACCTCCCCTGTGCCAATCTTCCGACTCACTCGGCTCCAGCCACGCTCTTCCGCATTCTTGGGACACACCAAGTTCTAGTGTGTCTTCCCTCTGTTGAGAATGTTTCTCTACAGGCGGCCGATGCCTTCCCATCTCGCAGGTCTCCATTCTGATGCCGCTGCCTCAGCGGATGTGGTAGGAAGGAGTGTTTGGTCTCCCTCCCCTGCTGGCCCTTGTCACGGTTCACTGTAGGCAGAATATACTTCCACATCCTACTGCCTTTGGGCTTTGGCCCGTGACTTGCCAACATGATAGATATGAGTGGGCGTGAGGTGCACCATGTCCAGTGAGAGGCTTTGATGTGCTTCCGTGGTTTGACGTTCCACTTCTGCCTCTGCCCTGGCACATTGGGAGTCACGCCCTCACTCATGTAACCACTGCTGCTTCTATTGGGCACCCAGAATGAGGAGACACGTGGAGCAGACCTGAAGCCATCTCCACCATCGCACACACAGCCACAAGTGACCCGAAGGCCATGAGTGAGAAATGTTGATGTGAACCACTGAGGACCGGGGGCTGTTTGTTTGGCAGCACTATTAATGACACCTGCCCTTAGCATTGATTTAGGAATTTTACTAATGTATATGTATAATGAATTTTTTGTGGTTTATGTATTTTACATCTATTTCTAAAGGTAAATTGTCTAGAGTGCTTTGCTTTCTACGTATAATTTTCAGTGCTATGTGGAAGTTTCAATGCACATGCATCTGAAAACTTGAATCGATAATTCTCATTCATTTCCATTTATAATGTGCATTTTTATATTTAACAATACAGTCTTCATTTTATTTAATAGCTATGAAATTTTTTGTGAATATATTTCGAACAACTTAGTGAATTGTCTTCTTTTGTCGAGTTAGGGAAATTGCTTTCACGAACCATTCAAAATAAAATCGTCCCACTGGGAGAAGAGCCAGGGTCCTGGGGCCTGGGGTCTGCCTGCTCTTTCTCGCCCTCCCATCAACTTCTACCCACTTATTCCTTGGGGCTGTCCAACTGCCCTTGGGCCCCAACCAGCTATTGCCCCATGTCATGTTGCCCAGCTCCATGCATCCCAGGGGCCACCATGGACCATCATGGCCCCTGCCCCGCACATCCCCGAATGTTAACCTGGCTCCTGTGGCCCCTCATCCCCACCTCCATCCCAGCCCTGTCTGGCCAGCCATCAATTGCCCACAGCAGAGGAGAGACTCAGCTGCAACATCCAGAGAACTTTATTGACCAGAAATATCTGCTGAACCACTGAGGAGAAGGGGACATATCAGAGAGGAAATCCTAACGGGCACAAGAGGTCATGTGTCCCAGGGTGGACACGCGCCTCATGGCTTTGCACAGACACGAAGGCGGTGGGAGTGGGGAATGGGAGTGCCTGATTGACACGGGAGTCACCTCAGGGCCAACACAGATAAGGGTGGGCTTCACAGAAGATGGAACACCCTGACCCATGACTGGGAATGGGGGACCCCTCTTTGGAGTCCCCAGCAGCTCCATCCTTGAAATGGCCTCTTTCCCCCTAATGTCTCCCAGTCTAGTGCAGGTGGCAGCCATCTTCTGGTCCCTCATCCAGGCCTTGGCCGGACACCCAGACCTTCCCCCTTCTCCGAGACAAGACTGGAGTCTTTGGGGTCCTTGCCTGACTGTGTATGGAGAGGCATTCTACTGGGAGTGGGGTGCTCAATTTGCCCCCTTCCCCGTGTCCTTGGCAGCCTGATGGGCTCTGGACATTGCTTTCTTGGCCCTGAGGGAAGCATGTGTGTCATACCTCCCCAGAGATATCCATTTGTCTGGCCCATGTCAGTCTTCCATAGTTCCTTTGCCTTTCCTTTGCTGCCTGGTCACAGATCAGTACCACCTGGGCCAGAAACAGAGCTCCAGTCCCTGTGGGTCTCACCACCCAGCACCCAGCATCTGGCCCGTCACGGGAGTCCAGGACCATGTGGACAGCCTCTCCAAAAGCCAGATGACAAGCAGGCTCCCGTGGGGCCGCGCCTCCGGGTGGTGTTGCCAGGCCCCCTTCTCTTTCCTTGCCTGGCATCCTCTCTGGAGACTTGCTTTACCCACTCAAGCGTTACTGGCCCAGGAGGAGACAGTGGGGGCATTTTTAGTACCTGATGGTGATTGCCTTTGAACTTGACTGGTTTTAAAGGTGGGAGCAGACACACGGGAAACATGAATTCTAATTGGATGAGGCCTACCCACGTCATGGAGGGCTGTTTGGTTACTCAGAGTTCACTAATTTGAGTGTTAATCTCATCTGAAAACATCCTCCAAGTTGACACACAAAGTTAATCATCACACCTACCAAGCACTAAAGTGAGTAGTTTTGAAATATTTCCTCGGGCAGTGTAATATGTGAATACTTTTTTCTCTGTGGCTTCATAAAAATGTTTACTGTCAAGGAAGACGCTTTCTGCCTTCATCACATCATTTTGTTATCCTTGGATATTTTGAGGGAAAAGTATAGATTTTCTGAGTTATGAGCATTAATCAATGGACTGGAGAGTTCTTAGTTTTGAATAGAATGAGGCCCATTTGGAATCCAGACAGAACAATAAGAGCCTCATTGTTCTCTTTATTTAAAACCCTCAGGAAGATCTCACCTGACATTTTAGGCTCATGGTCTGCAAGGATTCACATAAATCCTATTTAGCTCTTTATTAGCCTTTTTTTTTTTTTTTTTTTTTTTTTTTAAATTCCCCGATTGGGACGCTGATTTCAAGAACAGCTGTGGACCTATTTGAGTCAGCCATCTGCACTGTCAGACAATTCCCAGGATGGGTTTTTGCTGAGATTAGCCCAACACATCCAGAACGACTGGACCTGGACCTGCTTCGTCCTTGCTGTGGGGCTGGTGTCCCTGACAGTGTTTTTTAGCCACAGCCTTTCCCCAAAGGCTTGTGGCTGTGTTTCTCAGCAAGGGTCATACGTGTGCTGGTGAGGCCTTTTCTCCCTTATATTTTCAAGTGATAATTTTTAGAACCTCATCATATGCATAGAAATCTTATTTGGCCTTGAAAATCTGCATTATCATATTACCAAATCTCAATGATGTGTCAGCATGCTAAAACCATCAAGGTGTCTTCTGTAATCATAAATTTCCACACGCACAATGTGCCTGTCATAATGTTGAATGTCTTAGGGTTGTTTTATATACTGCTCCAATTTTGTCTGAAACTTCACATGCAAATCAGGATTTCTTTTTTCGAATGGTTGATTCTCCTTTTATGTTCCACGTGCTTTATAGGAATGGGTGTTTCCTCTCCTTTGTTCTACTCAAAGGCAGTTTTATTCCAGGCTCTAGGGAAAACAGCTGTACCATCCTTGGCCAGCCATGATGCTCTGCCCTCTTTTATAAAATTACTGAATGTGACTCTGATCTACCTGCTGAAGTTTTTCACTCTGTAATTAAGATTAATGTATGTTCATCTATTAGGAAGACTGGATTCAGAATTTGATTCCCCAGCCTGTGCTTTCGGGGAAAGCGCTTTTTGGTCAATGGATTTGTATGTCATTCCTTTGGGGAAAAATATTCAAGGGTATTTAGTAAGCTCTGTTTTTCTTAGTTTTGACGTTATTAGTATAGGAATATTTAAGTACCAAAGGCAATGTTCTTTTATAAAATAGATGTTAGAGTGCCTTCTTCTAAAATTCTTCTCCATTAATGTTAAACTTAATTGTTGAAATTTATTTATCAATTTGGCCAAATTGAGACATCTAAAGGATTATTAGCATTTAAACACATAAAATTTATTATGTATTAGTATAGGTTCCAAACATGTATATTACTTAATTTGTTAATGCTTAGATTTTCTCAGTAGATAACCAGAAAGTGACTACTTGCAAGAAATACCACCACTAGACCTTGGTCATTGAATCTGTTTCAGTCCAGTCAGGGGAGAGAAACCACACAGTAGATTAAATGAGAAGGAAGTTTAATGTAAAGTATTATTAAATTCAAAGAAATAAGTGACTACAAGTTTTCAGGAAATTATGTGTGGTTCTCTAGGGCCCTGGGAGAATACCCAGGGAAGGATGAACTTGGAAGGAGATCCCCTCCCCTAGTCTGAGGTTCAGACTTTGTTGGAGAACTTATATTTCAGCCCACAGGATAGCAGAGAAATTTGCTGGTTTTCCCAGGCTATACTGGTCTGCACTTGCGTGGCAAGCAGGAAGCAGCTCTCTGGAGTATAGGCAGGACACACAGGCAATTGGCAACCAATGGTGTGGTTGTGTAGAGGGAGCAGAGGCTTGGTTTGGGCAGGAGACTTTTGGAATGCTAGTATCCATGTGGAGAGTGCCATGAGAATGTTATCACTAGGGCAGGCCAAGAGTGCAAGCTTAGCAAGGAACTGCATGTTGTGGGTGCATGGCTTACACAGCAGCCGTCAGCAGGGGAGCCCCTTTCTCCTGCAGTGTCCTTCCAGCATCCTCAACTGAGAAAGTGTCATATCATGCTCACTATAAAGAAATATGCTTAATGTAATTCTGTCCATTATAGCAGAGCAAACATGGAAGGGAAAGTTTGGAGGTGAGAGGCAATTAAATGACAGCTAACACGGTCGTAGTCTCATCGTACTGTGAACCGTCTTCCTCCTTATTATTTATTATCAGTTGAGGAGTGACTCCCTCCATAGATTTTACAACCCAATTATTGCTGTGAAGAGGTGATCCAAGAACAAAACTCCAAATTGAGTTTTGGTGCCATCATCTGAACCTTCTCTTCTCCATTCAGGAGTACATACATGGATAGTGAAGTGAAGATGCTATTTAGCTGGAAATGCCAAATTTGTTACTTCTTACCCCTATTCATTGGATTTCCCCAGTGGCACCAATTCTGGAACTGGCTGGCCTAACTAGACATGAAAGGCAATTATTAAATCTGATTAAAGGTCTGGCCGGTTAGCTCAGTTTGTTAGAGCCCAGCCTTAGAGCCCCAGGGTCACAGGTTCAGATTCCCGTACCCGCCAGCTGCCAAAAACCAAATAAATCTGATAAAAGAAAAACATACATATATTGTATTGGGAACTATAATTCATGTATTTAAATGTTAATAATTTGAATTTAAATTACTTCTCATTGATATTTAGAATGTGTTTCATTGTTATTGTGGCTGATTATTATAAAATAAGTACCAGAATGCTATATTGGTTTGTATAATTTTGAAAATAAAGTTGTTCTTGAATAACGAACAGACATGATCCTGAAAAAATAACTTTTAAAAAGGTTCCATTGAAAAAAAATTCAGTAAGCATTTACTGAGTCCCTACTGAGCCCCTGCACTAAGCATAGATACTTCAGATTCTCCAAGATCTTATTTTTCTTAAATCAGGTTGACTAGTTAGCACCCCTGGGAATTTCTGAACATTTCATTGCCAGGTCAATAAATACATGTGACAGATGTCTTATGCTGTTTCCCTTAGTTTTAGTGTGTCAGCAATATCTGTCCACTGAATTAATGGCTGCTGATAACTTGTTTGGTATCTGTAGAACTATACATCTGTGTGCCGGTAGAATGGCAGAAAACTACGGCGGAGCCATCATGTTCCAGGATCTCTACTTTTGCTGCCCCCATAGGGAGTTCCTTGTTCTCAGAATGTATTTTTTCAAAATGCAGTTTTAGAAGTCTTTTGTCCACTCTGTTGCTCACGCACTGGTGATTTTTGTGGAGAAAGGCAATAGGTTGATATGGTCTCATAAAATGCCCATGAAATCAAAGCTTGTTATAAAAATATCAAAAATAGTGATAAAGACTTTCATTTTTATCATTGTTATTAACAGCAGTCTTTACAATAAAAAGGAGGTGGTACTCATGGAGCTTTCCTCAACTTGTATTGACGGTAGCGTCTACAGTCAGCCATTTTTCTATTTATTCCTCTTCCCGCTATCACACTTCTCTCGGTTTTCCTGCACTGCACGTTGCAAACACTTACTACATATTGGTTGAGTCTCTCTGCTCCGTCTGCAGCCATCCTTTTTTCTGAACATATGGTTTTCTGGCTTCATCCCATTCCCAGTGACCCATCTTTGGGAGATTGCTCTCTCTTTTGTAACTAATTATTGTATTCAGTTAGCTCTGCAGAATAGCTCCAGGTGGATAAATAGGACTTCCCAGCTTAAGTGGAAAGAGGCAGACATACTTGCAATAGGAAACCCTTATTTGGCCCCCTGAAAGGAACTGGAAGTCTAAGAGTTCTCATTCTCTGTTTTTGTTTTTCCAGAATGGCCCATTTTACCCAAACTTAATTATCAGGATGTTTCTGAACCCTTAGAAGGGGCCTCCGTCAACTGGAATTGCCTGTGTCTACAGGTTCAAGGTGTTCGGTTGTGCCAGTTCATTCCGCAGAGTGGCTCTTATTGTATCTGACCTCCCATGGAAGGGGAAGAAACTGGGTGATGAGGCTCGTCACAGGAGAGCCCTCTCTCCCACTCAGGCTGGTCACCTCACCATCCCTCAAACAGCCACACTTCTTCCACCTCTGTGCTTTTGCACAAGGCACACCACTTTACATTCTTTTGTTCAGGTCATAGTTCTCCTTCAGTTTCCTTTCCGTGTTTTCTGTGGGACCTTTTCTAACCCTTCCAGTCCTCACTTTCCTTGCAACTCTTACACTATGTATATAGTCTCTACCTGCAACTTAATACTTACCTTTCCCTTGTGGTGCTTATGGATGTTTGTATGATCCAGACTACATTGTAGGTGGGATGCATTTTACACTTCTCTTTCCCCCCAGTTGTTCACTGGCAGTCATTTGTTAAAATACACAGGAGTTTGTTGCATGTATCTATCCCTTAACCCAGAACATTTAGCTTAAGGTCGGACTAAACACGGTTAAAAAAAAAAAAAAGTATACATCTTTCATTATCTCTCTTTTCCGATTGGCTGCTGTGAATTCATAAGTGTGGCCAAGAGCTTTTAAACATTTGATTGACGGCACTTATAGAAATACTGTTTTTAAAGCAGGTCTTACTGTACTAGCTGCCCATACTTCAAGTATTAACATGTGGCCGGGAAGAGTGTGGATTAAAATCTATTGGTAAAGGGCTTCTGTCTATGCCCATAGAGTGAGAGAAGCAGGTAGGAATGGAGTAGAAAAGCAGATTGAATCGTGACCCTTCTCTCCTTAAAATGGAGTGATGGCTTTCTACTGTATAAGATCCCCAGTCCTCAACATGCGTGGTCTGGCCCCCACAACCCTCATCTCATCCCCTTCTCCTCCTAGCTCGGCACACTCCAGCCACTGTAGCTCTTCTGCCCTTCTTTGCCTGATTAACTCCCACTGAGTCCTGAGGTGATACGTACTATATATTGTCTCTTTCTCAGAGATGTCGTCCCTGACCCCCCAGTCCAAATCAAACATCCCCAATATATAATTTCTCATCACTGACATTGCTTTTTCTTCCTACTGCTTCTTGCCTTTCACTTTTTTCCCCATTTATTTTCATTTTTATTTGATGTTTATATATATATGTATGTATAAAGGTCAAGATTCTTACAGCAGTTATTTCAAATGAGACCATGCAAAGCAATTCATTGTGCACAACAATCCTTTCTTCCCTTTGGTTCTGCTGCCTTATACAAGAGTGTGAATGGCAGAAAATTGGATGACATGTGGCCGGTTGGAAATGTCATCTGTTTACAAAAACAACAGAAAAACCCCAAACAACAACACGCAGGACAGTTTCTACTTTTGTAAGTCAATTTATAATAAGTATTTTGTTTTTTATTTAGGAGGCACATGGAACTGAAATCTTTAGTTGTCCGATTTTATTAAACTAACCCACAAAAATGCACAAATAACAGTCCTGACACTCCGCAGACTTTGGAGGGTTGAGATTGTAGACACTTTTATCTTTAGTAGATTCAAAGACTTAGCCTGAAAACGTTGGCTTTTTCTCTTAATAGAAATAAATCTTCTTAGGGGTTTTCCTCTAGTTTTGCTAGAGTGGCTTCCAGAAGAATAGGGAAGAACACTTCATGTGAAATTTAAAGTGTGAAAACTGTAAAGTATTCTCTTGCATTATATGAACATTTGCTAGTTGCATAGACTAAAGACAGTTGGTTTGCTAAATAGCACTGAAGAAAATCCTGACCCAAGTGGCACTACTTAGTCCAAATGTTTCTGACCGAAGAAAACTATACAATATTTATAGGCTAACTGTATGAGATGGTTGACATTAATACTGTACATATTTTACATGTCAAATACATAGTCCAAGAGTTCGTAAAACAAGGTCATGCATTATTACCTCTAAGAATGTCATGTACAAGATATACCTCCCCAAGTACTTGTGACAGCATTTCAGGTAGAAGCAGTCTTATATGCAAAAACAATCCAGTTTCTCTGCTATGCTAAGTATATAATTTAAAGAATCTTCAGAGATTACTGAGAAAAAAAATCTCAGTCCACTGAAGACTAAAGTGTCAATTTGTGGGATTTAAAATGTTTCCTTTTTAAAAAATACCGGAATACATAACCTTTGTACAAAGAAAAATATAAAATTTCTGGACGATCATGATTGATCACACTACTACACAATTGAGAATGAAATGTCATTGGTTAAAAGTTTTTCTACTTTATTCATTCCTTTGACAGCATTAATTTTTGAACTAACGTTTACATTTAGTTCACCTGCATTTATGGCACAAGATCTCATTTTCAAAATGGCACCAATTTTCCTTAAGTGTAACAGCATTCTATTTTTAGCAGCAATTCTATTTTTAAAGGTTAACAATTTGTAGAACAAATGTTTTATCTATACTTATTTTCTACTTTATACCCACCAGTTATAATATTCACAAAAGGCTAAAGTCTACTTTAAAAATGATCTTCCACTCTCCCCTTCCCCACATTTTAGTCAAAGGTTTTTCCTTCCACCTCATTTCTGAACTGGTTGGGGATGTACAGGAGTTTCAGACAAGGTACCTATGTGTTTTAGGTGGGATTCTTGATTTTAAATGAGTATAAAGACAAGTACAAGATGAAATATTTCTTAGTTCAGGTATGTCCTACTACCCCAAAAGTTAGTTAGTTACATGACAAATAGTACCTACGGACAACCTAGAAAGGAAGAGACATTCAACGCTAGGCTAGAAATCTTAAGTCTGAACAGCAAGAAGGCCGTTTTACACAACGGTGATGCAGTCATCACTGACTGGCATTTAAGGTTAGACTCTAATTTTGTGGTTACTGATAAATACGAAAGTTTACCTGAAGAGGTGTCACTAAATTTTAAAAAAAACTGAAAATGTTTTAAGAGCAATTTACACTGAGGAATATATGCTTCCATGATATTCTGCGTAAAGAGAGATTATCAGTAAAGGGAATTGACAACTGAGCCTGCTGAATAAAATTCCATGAATATAGTTTTCATGATAAGATGTATTTCCCCCTAAAAATCATCAACTCTATAGAGGTACACTTCATGTTAAACTATTATTCTCTAGGGAAAATATCCATATCAAACAGTTAGTGACATAATACGAGTTGAAAAAAACAATTTAGGGGGAAAATTTACCCACAAGTAATCTGATCTGACAAAACAAACCAGACTGATGTCAAATGGACAAAAAACTGAGAAAACGTTGCAAAAAAACTGATAACCACAAATACATGGTTGGGGGTGGGGAACAGTTAAGCCATCTAAAAAATCATTCCACATGGCTTTGGCTTATTAAAATATTTTACACTTTTCTTTAAAAAAAAAAAAAAAGATTTGAAAGCATCTGAAAAACATGCAAATTGTTTGAAAACCCTGCATGGAAAATTCAGACAGTTTGCAAGCCTCATTCAGATGTTTACCAAGGAAAGTCAACTCTCCCCATGAGACTGCATATGGTGGGAAAGGTCTTTATAATTCTCTCTGTGTTATACTAGATGGCAACCCAGAGGTCCGTGCAGCAGTTACAAACAAGGTGTATTATCTGGAAGGGACGGGACTGTGGTATTTGCTTTGGTTGGGGAACCACCCAGCTTCGGTTTTTCCAGATATTCTGCACGCACAGGTTTATGACACTGGAGAACTTGGATTGCATCTTCTACTTTGAACCACTCTCTCTCCCTGCCTTCATTAACAGGATCTTCCCAATCTTCTCCTAGCTCAGTGACTGTAAGAACATGAACACATGTTCTGTGCTTTCGGTCTTGGTTCTGCGGCACGGTGCCCAGGAGTCTGCCTAATCTTCTTTTCACTCCAGCCTCCTCATCGACTTCCCCCAGGGCGGCGCCGCCATGCCCCTCCTCGGGCTGCATTCCTCCTCCTGGGACAACCCACTGGTCGGGGCACCGACTGCTGCTCACCAGCAGCGCCTCGTCCTCCTGCTCGCTCCGGAAGCACAGGCGCGCTGCCCGCTTCTTGAAGCCCTCGCGGTCATAGGTCCGCGTCTGCTTGGGCTTGAGCTTGAGCTTGGGCTTGAGCTTCATCACAGAGGCCGGCGCTTGCTGCCGCTGCCGCTGCCGCTGCCGCCAGGAGAAGAGCGAGGCTCTGGAGCTGCGGCTCGCGCCACCGGGAGGCAGTTTCGAGAACCGGCGCCGCCGACTCGGCAGCCTTGGAATGGTTTGTAGTTGTGCATCTATTTGTGTGATGATTTGTTTAAAGTCCGTCTCCCCTTGTAGAGTGTAAGCTCCACAAGGGCGGGAACGTGGTCTGTTTTGCTTGCTCTTTTAACCCCACGTCCCTAGCTCCGTGCTTGGCACGTAATGGAGGCTCAATAAATACGAGTTTGAGAAACGGAATGAAAGCAGATGTGACAGCAGACTTTAGGGTTTGCAAGGTCGCGGGTGAAGTTAGGGGGGCAGAGGACTGTGGTCACAGAGACCTTTATGGGAGGAGCTGAATCAGGAAGTCGGTGCATTCAGGGCATGTCAGAGAGTCAGAAATAGTAGGTCCCTGGCTCTGCAGGGCTGGACAAATGGTGACTCTAAAGAGGCTCTAGAGCGTAATAGCCTGGAATACACTGTAATAGCTTCTTAACTCCCATTTCTTCTCTTTCCAGTCCATCAGCACACATTTACCAAACCAAGTTCTCTAACGTCGGTCCTTTATTGTTATTTCTTGCCTCCTCAGTGATCTTCAGCAGTTCGCCATGGTCAACAAATCCTGAACTCCTTGGTCCTGTATTCGAAGCCCCAGCCAGTCTCAGTCTCCTTCATACACTTTATCTTCTTTTGCTCTCTTGGTCAACTCTCTGAGCCCCAAATGCAGAACTGACACATTCTGGCTCTAAAACTGGTCTAGAGTAGTTCTGCTTGCTGCCATACAGGACCGTTATCTTTTAATAGCCATGTAAAATCCTCCAGTGCGTGAGGCCTGGAATCCTATTCCAATGCCTGTTTAATACCCTTGTATGTATTCCTGTTCTCTCACTCAACTCTCGCTTTATTTTGTTTTAGTTTGTTTTTTTTATCTCCTTTTTATCTGATTTAGTAGTATAAACATAGTAGATGTTAGATAAATATTTGTTAAAAGAGTAAATCATGCATGTGGTGGACTGTCTCACTAGGAATTTGCTGTGCATTAATATATTCACAGCAATAAAGAAGTAATACAATTTTAAAATGAGGAAAGTAAGATCTTGAATAGATTTCTCATTGGCAACTTCAATAAACTGCAAAGTGTGTGAACTTTAGTGTTCTCATAGGTCAAAGTACAAAAACATTGGTATATTGACTGCCAGTGGGGCCCAAAATATTGGTTACAATAAATACGATGTCCTTTTGCTTTGAGTTTGTGATATGCTGCTCAACTCACTGAATAATGCACATTGAAGAAATTGCTAAATAGAAATATTTAACATTACTTTAAAAGTACTGAATGCTCTTAGGAATGAAATAAACAGAATTGTGATACACTTCATAAAATAAAAGAACTGAACTGCTCGTACAGTTTACCTCAGGCTACTCTTTTCTATTTTCAGTAGATTTACCTTTTAAATTAAATTATATTTTGCTTAGGCTAATATTACAATTACTTTGCATTCCCGGAGCACATGTGTCAAGGGGGACATACATTTAACAGCAAAAACTATCTACAAAAGCAAAAGGCTCCTTTTCCTCCCGAAAGGATCTTTTATAAGAATCAAAATGCACAACTGATCAAAAATAATAGTTTAAGGGCTGGTCAGTTATCTCAGTTGGTTAGAGCATGATGTTGATAACACCAAAGTCAAAGGTTCGGATGTCAAAAAAAAAAAAAAAAAAGTTTAACAGGGTGCAAACAGTAGCTCAACAGAGCATATAAATTTATTTAGTTTCTTTTCTACACTTGTTTGAGCTTTCTGTTTTTGTTTTTTCTTCACTTTGTGCTTTACAACCAAAAGAAAGAAACTCCTTCAAGGAGATATATCCTCTAAGTAATTACTGTGTGCTATAAATTGGAATATTAGCTGAAGTTAATGGCAGAGAATGACAGTGTAAACTAACAGAGCATTATCTAAACCTTACGAATGATATAATGGGTGTTCTCCTGAAGAAAGACACAAGATGTCTCAAGGCCTGGGTTCTAGAACTGACTCCTATCTTATGAGCTTGAGAATATAATAACTCAATATTACTAGCATATATATTGTTATAAATGGTACTGATTCTTTATGTCCCTTGTCCATTCTCTTCCCATCCCACTCTCCCTCCCTCCACCCCCCTCTAATTACCCTAGATTTCTTCTCTCCTTCTGAAAGAGTAATGGTTACTCTGCTGGTTTGTTGCCTAGATGATCAGACTAAAGCTGAGAGGTGTGTTCAGGTCCCCCAATACTATCATAGAGCCGATGCTTCTTCTGTCACTCTGGAATGGGCTTTGTGGAGAGGGGCATCCTCTTCTTTTTGGTCACTGCTGGTGACTCTCCTTCTGTCAATGCACTCCAGTGGCTGGCGGACCATCTGCATGGTGGTTGTGGTGTCTAGCTGCTTCCACGGCAGCTGTGGATATTGTGGGGCCTATGACCCCTGTGGAAGAGCTTCCGAGCACTGAGATTCCTGCCAGGGCTCAGGAAACCACAAACACCCTTCAGATCTCAGTCTCACTCACTGAATGCTTTTTGAAATCAGCATCTGTCTTCCAGCCTCCCCTTCCCCCTGACTCACCAAGGTACTGTATGATTTCAGACTCTTTATTGACAACTATCAGGTTAAGTGTATTAATGGGAAGATGTGTTAGGTGCAGAAGCGACCGACATCATATTCCCACAAAATGAGTCCCGAGGAGGTCTCTGCACATGATGTCTTAGTTTCAAAAGGGAGCAACACACCAAAAATAGATCACTGCTGTTCTCTCTCAAGTTCTGAGGACTCTGGGATCAATGCGATTGGGGCTCACTATCTGGAATCGTGTGATGAGGACACAGAAGAAGGAGCAGAACTGAGTTCAGAAGAAGATTACAGTCCAGAGAGCAGGTGGGAACCGACGAGTGCACCCTTCTCTCCCCTTCTCAGTCTGATCTGGAAGCGACTGCAGCGATAGAAACCACCCTGTGAGAGTCCAGGAGGGAAGCTGTGCCCTCTGAGCCACGTTTTGTCTGATGGATCCTTTTTCTCAAGGCTGTTGATATTCTCTACCCTTGTCTGACAGCAATAGCAGTTCAGTGGTCTGCAGATTAGCTTCACTCTTCAATTAGTCTTATAACTAAGACATTCTTTTTATTATAAATGGTTTTTTGTATTTTGTCTTACTTTCTATGCTGCATCTGGTGTCCTGTATTGTGACCCAGCCTTAATTTCACTGATGATCACAGAATTTCATGAATCAGATTGAGGAACTACCCAGAATGAAGGAGACAGTATTTTCTAAACAGCCAGTACTTCACAAAAAGACTCTTGGCATTCCATCTGGCATGCTCACAGGCACCCCTATCCTGCTAGTCCCACGTGGGAAGCGCTCACTTGAGGGGGACAGAGTGTGCACAGGTGGATGCCATTCCTTCCCTTTCCCCTTCTCCCTACCGCGTGTACTGGGTCTGGCCCAGAGCTGCCTCTGTTTACTTCTGGGAGGTCACTGGAGGCCAGCTCAGCCCCTGGTTATGCCTAGTATCTGCACAACCCTCCAATGACTGGGGCTTACTAGACCTTCACATAGGAGCAATTTCATGCTCAATTCCGCTTTAGGTGACACCTGCACTCTGGAGGGTGCTGTGGAGATACAGAATGAATAAGACCTGATCCCCACCATGAAGGGGACCACAGTCCAATAGAGAATATGACACGTACAGCTAATGGCACGCAGATGCTCTGGGAACCGAGGTGAAGGACAGATGTACTTGGCTTGGACTAGCTGGGGAAGGTGTTGCAGATCTGAGCTGGCCTCTTGGGTGGGTTCCCTAACATTTCCTTGCTTTTCTTAATTGCTCTTCAAATCTGGGGAAAGCTTTAAGGAAGCTATATAGGTATTCTATTTAGGAGGATGCCATACCTGACATCTTAAGAAAAAAATTGATTAATAGTCTTAGTTAGCATGGAAATGCTAAAGGCAGAAGTCCTTTAGGGATTAGGAATGAATCTAATAGGTTTGATTAATTCTGCTTCATTTGGTTGTATGAAGCATTAGAATGGGTTAGGTGAGAAATGGATTAGAACTCAGTATGATGCATGGATTTATTATGCAAATGCAGAATCAGTTGAGAGAGTTCACTGCTAAGTCAGGAGAAAATATTTTGTGTAATATTCATTCACTTTACTACACTAATATTCATGGTCTGTTGTATATGTTCTCTTCTCTCACATGCACAAAATAGTGAATAATTCTTATTTAGCTCTCTTCAGAGTTCTCTTAATCTCCACTTACACCGGCTATTCTTGTGTGAGCTGGTTATCTGCCATTTCTCCAAATCTTCTGTGAGGCACGTGGTTAAGAGTCCAGGAGATTTTAAATATGGCCTTAATGAAATGAACACTATCGAAGGTGGAGATAGAGAAATACTTCTCATACCCTGACTATCCATGAGTGGGCTCTTGTGCTGTGTCAGCAGTATGACTCATGTCTTCTATGTCACGTTAGTTAGTATTTTAAGAAATGAGAAGAAGCCTGCTGTGTTCTTCCCTGAAGCTTCCATTTGGCATTCTTCACAAACTGCTCAAGGAAGAATCTGCTTTCCTAGTTGTATGTGTAGTTTAAGTGATTTGCTAGAATTTTATGGTAGGTTTAGGTGCCTCAAACATCCATAGGGTTTAGAAGGCAGAGTGTGCATTTTCCTTTCAAAACAGTGTCAGTTAAAACTTTCTAGATGAGAAATAAGTATAAAGTTCCTACTTATTGAAATTTAAAGACTAAACAGGTCACACTCAAGGTGGTGGTAGGAGGAGCTGTAGGAACGGCAAGGTACAAGAGAGGGCAGGTGGAGGCAGGTGTGTGGGCTTTCTCCTGCTCTGTCCTGGACTGGCCCAGGTCTCCTGGGGACATCTGCTGAGCCCTGCCTGAGTTCTTAGTGCCTTCTCTAAGCAAGTGGCCAGCAGAAGGCAGGCATGGAAGCTGAATGCCTGCAAGCCACATGTCGAAGTTGAAGAGAGAACCTCTGAACTTGAAGATGGGCTGTTTGAAATAACACAAGCAGACAAAAAGAAAGAAAAAAGAATCAAGGACATTGAAGAAAATCTGAGAGAGATATCAGACAACCTTAAGCGCTCAAACATCCGAGTCATGGGTATTACAGAAGGGGAGGAAAATGGAGGTTATGTTGAAAACATATTCAAAAAAATAGTGGTAGAAAACTTCCCAGGTATAGGAAAAGTCACAGATCTTCAGATCCAGGAAGCTCAACGATCTCCAAACGTATTCAACCCAAAAAGGCCTTCTCCAAGACATGTCATAGTCAAATTGGCAAAACGGGGAGAGAAAGAGAGAATCTTAAAAGCTGCAAGAGAGAAGTGTCAAATCACCTATAAGGGAGCCCCAATCATGCTAACATCAGACTTTTCATCACAAACCCTAAAAGCTAGAAAGGAATGGGATGATATTTTCAAAATACTAAAAGACAAAGATTGCCAGCCAAGAATACTCTACTCTGCAAGGCTATCCTTCCGAAATGAAGGGCAAATAGTATATTTCTCAGAAAAACAAAAACTGCGGGAGTTCACTACCCCACTACCACCCTTACAAGAAATCCTCAAGGGAGTACTGGTTTTGGTTCCTGAAAAATAACTACCACTGCCATAAAAACCCAAGAAAAATCAATACCCACTAGTATAATAAAAATGGCATTCATGAAGAGAAAACAAGCAAACAAAAACGCTATCTACAACCTAAGGAACCAACAAACATAGAAACCAAACAGTAAATCAGAAAGCAAGGAACAAAAGACACCTAAGACAAGCAAACAACCAATAAAATGCTAGGAATAAATCAACACCTTTCAATAGCAACTCTTAATGTAAAAGACTTAAATTCCCCAATCAAAAGACACAGACTGGCTGACTGGATCAAAAAGGAGGACCCAACTATATGCTGCCTACAAGAGTCCCACCTCACCCATAAAGATTCACACAGACTAAGAGTGAAAGGATGGAAAAAGATTTACCATGCAAACAAAAAAGAAAAACGAGCTGGAGTAGCTATTCTTATATCTGACAAAATAGACTTTAAACTAAAAACCATAAAAAGAGACAATGAGGGACACTACTTAATGATAAAAGGACTGATCCATCAAGAAGACATAACAGTCATAAATATGTACGCACCCAATGTTGGAGCAGCCAGATTTATAAAACAAACTCTATTAGACCTAAAGAAGGAAATAGACACTAATACCATAATAGCAGGGGACCTGAACACCCCACTGTCAATATTAGACAGATCATCTAGTCAAAGAATCAGTAGAGAAACACAAGATCTAAACAAGACTCTAGACCAATTGGAATTGGCAGATATCTACAGAACATTCCACCCAACAGCCTCAGAATATTCATTCTTCTCATCAGCACATGGATCATTCTCCAGGATAGATCACATATTAGGTCACAAATCAAGTCTCAATAAATTCAAAAAAATTGGAATTATCCCATGTATCTTCTCAGACCACAATGGATTAAAACTAGAAATTAATAACAAACGAAACTCTGGAAACTATACAAACACATGGACATTAAACAGCATTCTACTTAATGACATATGGGCCCAAGAAGAAATCAAGCAGTTAATCAAATATTTCTTGAAACTAATGAAAACAATGATACATCATACGAAAAACTGGGGGATACTGCAAAAGCACTATTGAGGGGGAAATTTATTGCATTAAACGCTCACTTCAAAAGAATAGAAAGATGGCAAGTGAACAACCTAACACTTCACCTTAAAGAACTAGAAAAACAAGAACAATCCGAACCTAAAGTTAGCAGACGGAAAGAAATCATTAAGATCAGAGCAGAACTGAATGAAATTGAAAACCAAAAAACAATTCAAAAGATCAATGAATCAAAAAGTTGTTTTTTTGGAAAGATAAATAAAATTGACAAACCATTAGCATGGCTAACAAAATAAAGAAGAGAAAAGACTCAAAGAACCAAAATTAGAAATGAAAAAGGCGATATTACAACTGATTCATCTGAAATACAAGGAATCATTCGAGACTACTATAAACAACTATACGCCAACAAATTTGAAAATCTGGAGGAAATGGATAAATTTCTGGACACACACAAGCTCCCAAAACTGAACCATGAAGACGTAGAAAATTTGAACAAACCAATAACAATAAAGGTGATCGAAGCTGTTATCAGAAGGCTCCCAACAAA
Source organism: Cynocephalus volans (assembly GCF_027409185.1). Taxonomy (NCBI): domain Eukaryota; kingdom Metazoa; phylum Chordata; class Mammalia; order Dermoptera; family Cynocephalidae; genus Cynocephalus; species Cynocephalus volans. The sequence goes on from NC_084478.1 coordinate 149,004,662, forward strand.
GAAAAGCCCAGGACCAGATGAATTCACAGCAGAATTTTACCAAACATTCAAAGAGGAATTGACACCGATTCTTTACAAACTATTCCAAAAGATTGAAACAGATGCAAATCTCCCAAACTCATTCTATGAAGCAAACATCATCCTGATACCAAAACCAGGTAAAGATATAACCAAGAAAAGAAAACTACAGGCCGATATCCTTGATGAATATAGATGCAAAAATCCTCACTAAAATACTAGTAAACAGAAAACAGCAACACATACGAAAAATTATTCATCACAATCAAGTGGGATTCATCCCAGGGATGCAAGGTTGGTTCAACATACACAAATCAATAAATGTGATACACCATATTAATAAACTCAAACACAAGGACCATATGATCATCTCTATAGATGCTGAAAAAGCATTTGATAAAGTTCAGCACTCATTCTTGACAAAGACCCTCTATAAGTTAGGTATAGAAGGAAAGTATCTCAACATAATTAAAGCCACATATGCCAAACCCACTGCCAATATCATGCTGAATGGGGAAAAGCTGAAAGCTTTTCCTTTAAGAACAGGAACTAGACAAGGATGCCCACTCTCACCACTCCTATTCAACATAGTGTTGGAAGTACTAGCCAGAGCAATCAGAGAAGAGAAGGAAATAAAGGGCATCCAGATTGGAAAAGATGAAGTCAAACTGTCCCTGTTTGCAGATGACATGATCCTATATATCGAACAGCCTAAAACCTCTACAAAAAAACTGCTGGAATGGATAATTGATTTCAGCACAGTAGCAGGATACGAAATCAACACACAAAAATCAGTAGCATTTCTTTTCTCCAATAGTGAACATGCAGAACGAGAAATCAAGAAAGCCTGCCCATTTACAATAGCCACCAAAAAAAATAAAATACTTAGGAATTGAGTTAACCAAGGAGGTGAAAAATCTCTATAATGAGAACTACAAACCACTGCTGAGAGAAATTAGAGAGGATACAAGAAGATGGAAAGATATCCCATGCTCTCGGATTGGAAGAATCAACATAGTGAAAATGTCCATACTACCCAAAGTGATATACAAATTCAATGCAATCCCCATCAAAATTCCAAAGACATTTTTCTCAGAAATGGAAATACCTATCCAGACATTTATATGGAACAATAAAAGACCACGCATAGCCAAAGCAATGCTGAGCAAAAAAAATAAAGCTGGAGGCATAACACTACCTGACTTTAAGCTATACTACAAAGCTATAATCACCAAAACAGTATGGTACTGGCATAAAAACAGACACACTGACTAATGCAATAGAATAGAGAATCCAGAAATCAACCCACACACTTACTGCCATCTGATCTTTGACAAAGGCACCAAGCCTAATCACTTGGGAAGGGACTGCCTCTTCAGCAAATGGTGCTGGGATAACTGCATATCCATATGCAGGAGAATGAAACTAGATACATACCTCTCACCGTATACTAAAATCAACTCAAAATGGATTAAGGATTTAAATATACACTCTGAAACAATAAAACTTCTTAAAGAAAACATAGGAGAAACATTTCAGGAAATAGGACTGGACACAGACTTCATGAATACGACCCCAAAAGCACGGGCAACCAAAGGAAAAATAAACAAATGGGATTATATCAAACTAAAAAGCTTCTGCACAGCAAAAGAAACAATTAACAGAGTTAAAAGACAACCAACAGAGTGGGAGAAAATATTTGCAAAATATACATCTGACAAAGGATTAATATCCAGAATATATAAGGAACTCAAACAACTTTACAAGAAGAAAACAAGCAACCCAATTAAAAAATGGGCAAAAGAGCTAAGCAGGCATTTCTCTTTGGACGATATACAAATGGCCAACAGACATATGAAAAAATGCTCAACATCACTCAGCATCCGGGAAATGCAAATCAAAACCACACTGAGATACCATCTCACCCCAGTTAGGATGGCTAAAATCCAAAAGACTGTGAACGATAAATGCTGGCGAGGTTGCGGAGAAAAAGGAACTCTCATACATTGTTGTTGGGACTGCAAAATGGTGCAGCCTCTATGGAAAATGGTATGGAGGTTCCTCAAACAATTGCAGATAGATCTACCATACGACCCAGCTATCCCACTGTTGGGAATATACCCAGAGGAATGGAAATCATCAAGTCGAAGATATACCTGTTCCCCAATGTTCATCGCAGCACTCTTTACAAGAGCCAAGAGTTGGAACCAGCCCAAATGTCCATCATCAGATGAGTGGATACGGAAAATGTGGTACATCTACACAATGGAATATTACTCAGCTATAAAAACAAATGAAATACTGCCATTTGCAACAACATGGATGGACCTTGAGAGAATTATATTAAGTGAAACAAGTCAGGCACAGAAAGAGAAATACCACATGTTCTCACGCACACACAAAACCGGGGGGGGGGAGAAGATATAACAACCACAATTACTTGAAGTTGATACGACAAGCAAACAGAAAGGACATTGTTGGGGGGGAGGGGGGAGGGAGAAGGGAGGGAGGTTTTGGTGATGGGGAGCAATAATCAGCCACAATGTATATCAACAAAATAAAATTAAAAAAAAAAGTTGTAGATATACATGGTCGTGGGGCCACATTTTTGAAGCTTGGCTAAATGTCAGGGTTGTGTCCTTTATCAGTAATAGCTACAACTTTTGTCTAGTCCCTGTTATTTAAACTCCTGAACTGTCATTCAGTTTACCCACAATTTTAATGGAATTTTTGAATTTAATAATGGTTGATAATTACTTTAAATATTTGTGCAATCTGTCTATAATTAAAATTCCGTGATTCACTTACTATTATCTATTTTTTAGAATTGGAGATATTCCACTGGATTCTAAATATCACATACCCCTGGATCTCAAAACAGCCTTTTCTAAATCAGCACAAGAATTTTTTTTGTCCTAGCACTGTTAATTTTAATAATTCTCTGAAATATATGATTGAACCAGAATTGATTGTTTATGCTTGCATTACAAAATCTACTGATAAAGATATAAAAATGTGAAGTTTCAGCTTAAATTCTAGGCCTATTCTGTTCTATACTATATGGAAGAATTCGTCCGTAATCCTAATATTATATTGCTAATTCACATAAGCATATTTATAGTTACTTTAGAAAATGTGTAGACTGCAATGTGTACTATAGACATAACAAGTCGTGTTAAGTAGCCTTTTGATTAATACACGGACGCTGAGAGAGATGAAAGCTTTATCATTTGGACCTAGTAGTATGCTCACTCGGAGTAAGGGTTGGGCTGTGTGGATGGATAGACTGCTTTCTTGGGCTTCTGTGAAAACCTGGCACCATTTCCACTTTGTGAAAGTTGTTTAAAAGCTACTATGTAGATGCTTAGTTCAAGAAAATGGGGAATTTAGCTTTCTTATCTGACCAAGATTTATTTCAGAACTTTCAAGTTTCAAATATGCTCATAAATATTTTGAGAATTGGCAAAGCAATTAAAATGCTGTTGTGGTAATAACTGTTTGGTACATTAAACAATAAGGCTTTACTATCAGATATAGATATTTTATTTTTACCTTGTAATTTTTAGGATATGAAATGAGAATGTGAGGACAACCCTGAAAAAAGAAAAACAGTTGCTTTCCTGGAAGGGAAAAACTTGTAGTTCAAGATAATACAATACGTAATAAAAGAAAAACCAAAACCCCCCGAGGCTGGAACAAAACCACGTAGTTGTTTTCCAAAATACTTTTTGGATTTGATCTAGCATTTGATTTTATCTTGGAAGTGGTTGTTTTATTTCTTAACCTCCACTTCCTGGCCTATTTGAAACATCCCGGTTTCAAATTTTTAAATTTTTAAAATTTAGCACATCCAGAAAAGAACGGCTTCTGGGGTTGGCTCCTATTGAACAACCTCAGTAGGAACGGCTATATAAATATCATTGTTAATATTAATAATTAGAGATGGCAACAAAATACTTTTATGCATATTTAATTCTCTACTTGGATAACAGAGTATAGTGGATAATTTAGAAAGCTATCAAAATGTCGTAAGTTTGTCGGTATAGATACTACTAGGCAAGAAAGAAAGCACAAGTTAAACAGAAGATATTTATATGGTCAGCTCTTGATTATTCTGACATCTTGTTTCCCAAATTTTCTTCTCACCTTTCGGCTATTTCCACGAGGAAAACAAAGTTTTGGGTGTTTTCTCTCCTACCCCCTTTTCCAGAGGAGATGTGAACCAGAATTAAGGAGCCAGTTTTCCTAGGAGTATGTGGCTCTGCCCATTGAGAAGGAGCGAAAAGCAGAAGGCAAGTGGGTGTTGCACTCACTTTACTAGTGCCCTGTGTTCTGGAGATGTCAGTCTTTCTCACATCCAAACATAAGTACAAGGACACATTTCAAAATTAAGCTGGGAATTGTTCACCATTAAAAAACTTATGGATAGGGCCAAGCCCGTGGCGCACTCGGGAGGGTGCTGCACTGGGAGCGCGGTGACGCTCCCAGCGGCCGCGGGTTCGGATCCTATATAGGAGTGGCTGGTGCACTCACTGGCTGAGTGCCAGTCACGAAAAAGAAAAAAAAAAAAATTAAAAATTAAAAACTTATGGATAATTGAGAGTTGACTGTATTAGGAAAGGGCCATGTTTCAGTTAGTGCTATGAGTTCTTTTTTCTATTAACATCGAAGCAGCGCTCTCTTAGTAGCCTGAACACCTCTGAAAGCAACCCATCACCAGCGGTTTTAATATTAACCTTCCATATTATTGTGCGCACATACGCTTTTTAAGGCTGTTCATACCTTGCAAAATTCACTTACTGTGCTATTCTTTTAAATCTGTCTATTTTAAAGTTTTAACCACAATATCGACTCTTCTGTAATTTCCTAGAATTATATTGTTTTCTTACAGACACCTCAACTTGCTTTCCTGTATAATACTTTAGGAAAACATTGCCTTGTAAAGTAAACCTGATTTTTTTTTTTCTTTTGTAACAGAATGAATCTGCTATTTTGGAATCTGGAATATGCCTCCCACTCCCCCAATTCTCCACAGATTGTGGAAATCTGATGTAAATAACAAGACGTGAGCTAAAAAGCCAAACAAAAATCCATATTTTCAAAATGTGAAATATTTGTATTGAATGTTTACTCTGTCCTAGGAAATAAGCAATTTATGTCCATTATCCCATTGAAACTTTACAGAACTTCATGGAGAGCAGGTAAATATTATCCACAATATATGTTAATGGTGACCAATCATGATAACTCCCAGAATTCTTTGTAATAAGGACTTTTTTGTTGGCCACATTTGGTTTATATCAAATAAAATTATATTCCCTCACAAATAGCACTTATTTCACACAAAGAAACAGTCTTTGCGTGCAGTTTACACATGCCATGTAAGACAGAATTTGGCTGCAGTTCTAACTGCAGGTCAGGCATCGAAGGAGGCCTCCTTAGGGGCACTGGGGTACATGGGGGCACTTGGTTGCCACTTGGTCACCAAAGCTCGGGGTGCAAGCCTCAGTGTGTCTAGTCCAGGAGCTCACTTTTTAAAATTTAGCACATCCAGAAAAGAACGGCTTCTGGGTTTGGCTTCTATTGAACAACCTCAGTAGGGACCCCTAAATAAATATCATTGTTAACATTAATAATTAGAGCTCAACAGCTACCTTACTGCTTTCTCTACATCACCTTCACAGCAACCCTATGAGGGAGATTTCAGCGTCCTCATTTCACAAATGAGAAAAGAGCTCAAAAGTAGACATTTTTGCCCACAACGGCACCTATTGTCAGATGGGAGCGTCAGGATTTGAACCCAGTCACTCTGGCTCTCGAGTCCACACTCTTGGCCCTTTGCCTGCATTGCTCCGTTCTTGTCCCTCCCCTGGCAAGCACCTTCCCACAGTCTGGTGGCTCATCTCCTCACCCAGTGCGCCTCCTCCCCAGACAGTGTTGGAGAAACACTGACAGGCTTCCCTCCTCTCCCCCTTTTCTGTGCTCCACAAAGACACCGCCCCATGCACGCACATGCCCCGTTCCTGTAAATACTTCAATGCTTTCATTAAGCCACTGTTTCTCCCATGTTTAAATCACATCTTGACTAGCATTCGAGTCTAGCTCTTTATGCCTTCACAAAACATAACTTGTCTTTTAAAGTGACTCCTGTAGACAGCTAATCTCATCTACTGTGTATGCATTCTACTAATTTAACTCTATGTAATTGTATTCCCAAGTTCTGTAAGGCATTTCATTGTAGCCTCTTACAAATGCTGTCCACACACGCTTTTATTCTGCAATGACCTTTAATTTAACATCTCATCCTCATTAAAGTTAAGGCACTGGGAATCGGCAATGCCTTTAACCCTTGGTGTCTCACCCTGGTTCTTTGCTAAGACAGGATCTTGGGACTCAGTTTCGCAGTAGAGTTCCAGGAGAAGCAGTTAGTGGTCAGATAGAATTAATTTTTCAGAAAATATGAGAAGTGGATGGAAATATCAGTAAAAAGCAAGGCAAAGTAAATACGGCAACGTATTAGTGGTGTTTTTCTGTCTTGCTTTTTTGAATTTTCTGGTTCTCTAAAATGAGTCTGTATTACTTTTATAATCAGAAACAACCCAGGAAGTTATTTTCAAGATGGTGAGCCCTAGGACAGTGAATGTAGGTGGGGCCTGATTTTGCTGGGTCTGTGGTGAAAGTGGAGGGCTTTTTAGTCCAGGCAGTGTTCACACTTCCTTGTGCATCTGCAGGAAAAGACTAAAGTCTGGGCTGGGGAGTGTGTTATCCGGCTTCCACTGAGGAGTGACCCCATTCCAGGGGCCCCAACCATGGCTGGAAAGTTCGTGGGCTAGGTGGGCTGGATAAAGAGGAGAGGATTTGCTTGTTCCTGACTTTCTCTGTCCTCAACCTGAAGCTCTGTGGGTGAATCTGGACAAGGGAGATCAGAAACCTCGGGCCCATGGGAGACATCTTAGCCCTGTGTGACACTGAGCCTGTCACCTGGTGCAAAAGCCCAGATGATTTCTCCCAGGACAGAGATCTGGAGCATCGCTGCAAGACGATGACAATGCATGCAGCATCATGGATTAGTGGAACATCACAACATCTGATCCTACGGTATACAGAGTGTTTTCCCAGATGGCTGCTTTTCTGCCATATCCAGCAACTCTGTGTGGTGGGTGGGGCAGGAATAATCTTGAGTGTACAGTGGGAGCAGCCAAGAGTTAAGTCAAATCTAAAGGTCACCCAGCCGGTAAGTAGCAGGGCCAGAGCTCCAAACTTGTGCTGATTCCAGACCCAACCTGTGTTATTCTCTTACTTGGTGATTCTAACCCTGCCTTGCTTCTGCTTTTGCATCCTGTTTTCTCTCCTCCCCACAGCTGAGACCCCCAGGCTCCCCCAGACAGAGACCAGTCCTGGCTTTATGTGGGGGCAGGAAGGAAACCTCAGCCCAGCCCTCTGGGGATCACCCACCTTTTGCCCACCTGGCTTGACCTGGACCCAGGTCTGGTCCATGACCCAGATGCTGTCTCATGCTCAGGTGTGGCCCCAGGATCTACAGAATCATTTTGGAAACTTAGCACATTCAGAATCAGCTGCTTCTGTGTCCTCCCCTTCCCATCCACTTTGGGGTTGGGGCCCTTGATTCCAACTGGCTTCTTTCATCAGCTCTTGCATGTCCTCAGTGTCTCCCACCTTGGACTTGCTTCCTGGAGCCAGTCTCCTCCAGAGATTGCACAGACCCTAACTGTATGATTACAAACCCTGGACATCTGATGGCTGCCTCAACCAGGGCCCTATGCAGTCTACAAAGGGATAAGCTTCAGCCTTCATGTTTAGAGTCTACCTGTGTGTACTGTGAAACCAAAATTCACAAAGCAAATGTAGGCATATTCATTTATCTGCAGAAGCACGTAGAAAAGCCCTTCCAGTCTATCAGCAAAGCCACTCTAAGAGGCAAGTCAGCAAGCTCAGGAGCGCTGGGGAAGACCCAAGGTGGCCACATGGTGTCTGGAGGGTGAGTTCACTGAGTCCTAGGTGTGATGTGCACAGGGGATCTACAGAGCCAGTTTTACCTGGGAATCTAGAATAATAGGGTGATTGTAGCATAATTCCGAGGGTGCAATGAGTATAGGGGGAGGACACCAGGGATTTGGGTTTCTCAAGGGCCCCAGGGCCCCAGATGGATGTGGGCCCACAGTGGGCATCTCTGAACAGGTCACTAAGAGGTCAGTGTAAGATTAGTGGGTCCAACTAGAATTCACTGGGGTCCCTTCAGACTACTGAGAGTCTAAAAGGGGTAAGTTCTAACCCTGAAGGATTTATTCTCCCCCCATAAGCAACATATCCAAGGATCACAGGGAGGCCATGAATTCCTAGAGCTTCTCTGTGTCCCCTGAATCAAGTAGGAAGTCACCCATGTTATGCCTCAACCCAGCCACTCAGAGTGGGAGTAATGGGGTCATAGAAAGGTCAAGGGGCAAGGATGAAGGAAGGGAGTTGATTGGAAATCACTGCTCATGGGGAGGTGAATGTGGGTTATGGAGGTGTTGAAGGATGATGGGCCAACTCATTCTTCTAGAGAGAGAAGAGGCCAGGTTCGGTAAACCACGAGGTCTTCATCTTTGCTAGGGGCTGGGATGTGGCCCCAAGACCATTAGGACCAAATCCTGACCTTTGAGATGGGTATAGTGCAGAGTTCTGAGGGAACAGATGTCAGGAACTGAGGGTGGGGGTGGGGGTATTGGCTTCTCTCAGTTATGTACAAGTGCCTAAGTGTGCAGCTGAGGGCCCCTCAGTGCCGCAGGCCAGTCAGGCCAGGCCCAACCCAGGCCCAACCAGCAGCCTAATAGCAGATCCCGCCAGGCTTTGGAGCCTGCTACCCCCTGGCTGGGGTTCGAGGCAGGTGGCAGGGCCTTGCACTTAGAGCTAAGCTCAGGAAAAGACTTTGGGGTGGGAGTATGTGTGAACCATCTCCTATCTTGCCTATCCCACTGCCCTCTGAAGCTGTAGAAATTCGTTTGTTCGGGCAGGCAGGCATGCATTCAAAAGTTATTTATTATACCTGCCTCCTGACCCTGCAAGATCATTCCTAAGTTCATACCAAGCAGAAATACATACATTATGTTCACCAAAAGACAGGAACAAGAATGGGAATAGGCCAGTACTGAAAGCAACCCAAGTGCCCATTAATACTTGAATGGATAAAATATGGTGTATTCATATAATGAAATACTATTCAACTATGAAAATAAATAATATGGACAAATCTCAGAAACCTAACGTTCAATGAAAGTAGCTATTTCTAGAACAGAACATGGTATATAATTCCATTTATATGAAGCTCAAAACAGGCAAAATTACCTCTGCTGTTAGAAGTCAGGATAGTGGTTAACTTGGGGGGTGGTGGTGTGATGAATGGAGAATTCAGGGGATACCTGGGGTGCTGGTCATTTCTATTTGCTTGACATGGGTGCTGGCCATACAGGTGTGTGCACGTTGCAAGTCAATCCAGCTGTGGTACACATATGGTTTGGGGACATATCTGTTCCATGAAAACTTTAGTTGAAAAAGATAGTGACTTGGATAGTGACACATATTCTGTTTCAAGCAGTGCCTGGCATATACTTGGCACTCAGTAAATCACTATTGACTGTGCCAGGGAGGACACAGGAGTGAACCACACACAGTGCTGCCCTCAGGAGGGATGCAGACAGACAGGGCAACAGGCTTCTCTGCTTGTGTGGCAAGTGCTCCCGGGAGCATGTAGATGGGGTGAGTCAAAGTGCCATTTTCCTCAGGGAGTTGGGAGAAGCTTCACAGAGGATCCCGGAAGCACCAAGATGGCCAAGGAGGCCCCTGGGGGGAGGGGGCTGCTAGGATGGATCCTCAGAATACCTGGGGCCGCCCACTGGGGCTCAGCCGTGCTCACACACCTCTGGGGCCTGGAGTCCGGAAGACACCATCCCAGGAGCCCTTTCCATCTCTGGGCATGGCGCAGATGTCTGATTCTGCACGTGCATCTTTGGAAAGCCATTTTCAGCAGGCAGAGAGTGGAAACACACTGCATCTGAAAGGATTTCGAAAACGGAATTAGTTATTCACCGAGGCATTCATCATTGATGAGTCTGCCTTCCTCTTCCAGACCCCTTCTCTTCCCCTCACCAGGGTAGGCTGTGGTTGGTAATACCTGACTTTTGTCAAGCATGTGCACACATCATTGAGCCCTTTGCTGTGGGTGGAACAGATCGCTTTTGTCATCTTCCCAGAGGGGCCAGCAGCCTTCCTCAGCTCACACAGGGACCTGTGGCAGGCTGTGACTGGAACCCAGGCTCCTGACGTCCCAACTGTCCGCTCTGCCTCTCCTGGAGAGCTAGGTGAGTCTCCGTCCTCTGATGGCAGGAGGGAGGGGCAGGTGCAGGGGCTCCGGGGGCCTCCCGGGCTCTGCCTTCTCCACACATGGGCTGGGCCGTGAAGGTCAAGCTTGCCCCGCCCTTTCCCACAAAAATCCCCCAAGGAGTCCTCTAGGATAAAGCAGGACAACAACGAATTAGAGTAAAGTTAGTGCAGCAACTTCTGAGGTCCCTAAAGTCAGGATTGACACTTGGAACACGATGGGCCTGCCACCTGCAGACAACTCCCAACGCTGGGCTCAGCTCGGGCTGTTTCCCTGTCCACATCCTCACGTGGGAGGACAGACTGCTTTCCTCCATGAAGCCTTTCCCGCTGCTCGTGACGTCCCTGTCCTGAACAAGCACGCCAGCCCCCCATGCTTCCTTCCTCCTTGTCTTCCCCACGCCCAACCAGACAGTGAGCAGAACACTCTTCCCTGGGCACAGGGCTCTTGCCTGGGAACGCAGCTGTCCCAGGTGGCTGCAGAGCTCCCTCCTGGACGCTGGATGCTTCCTGTCCTCCAAATCCCTGGAGCGCCTCCCCAAGAGCCTCCCCACTAAGTCCCAGCCCGGGGTCAAGGCTGGTGCCTGGATCTGGGTGGGGGAAGCTGGCACCCACTGAGTTCTGTGGTTCCGTGGATTCTAGAATTTACTGACCCCAACATTTTATTTATTTACTTATTTTTAACGAAAATGTAATTTTATTAATATCATTTTTTACATTCTAGGATTTTGCTGCAGAGCAGTTGGGAGGAGGAGGAGAGGAAAAAAGGGGAAGGAAATGGGATGGAAGAAGGAGGAAGGAGGAGGGGTGGGGTTGAGGCCTGTGGCACCCCCCTCATTCCCAGAGGGGACACCTGGGGACTTCCAGTGGTGACTTGGTCACTGCCGGGCTGGGTGCAGATGTCAGGGGTGGGTGGCAAAAGCCCTCGCCCCCACCGTCCCAGCTTGGGAACACGGGGCCCTTCTTGTGGTGGCCTGGTTGTCGCTGGGCTGGTAGCACGACTGACTCGAACATTTTAAACTGCCGCACTCAATTTCTGCAGGGATCTGCTCTGATTTCTGCAGAGTGGCAGAAACGGAGGTCTTTGCTGTCTTCTCTATCCCTTTGATGGGTAAAGAAAAGAAAAATTATATCAGAAACAAGGTGGATGAGTCCAAATTAAAAAGAAAAAGGAAAAGTTTCTCACGGGTTAGGGTCCCTCCCACCCACTCACCTGGCAAACCCTACAAGTCTCAATGTTTTCCCACTCTTGTGTGATGTCTGTGCAGTTTTTAACCTCTCTCTGCTCCATGAGAGGAGAGACCGTGTCTGACTTGCTCACTGTTTATTCCCATGGCAGCGGCAGTGTCTGGCATATTCTTGGCACTCGGGAAACAACGACTGACTGACAGACAAGCAACGGATACGCGCCAGGACTCAACATTCATTATCTCTGATTCCCACTGTAACCTGCAGTGGAGAGCACTGTCCACCCTGACACACACTTTTTTTTCTTTCTTGAACAGAGGAGGAAACAGACACCGATCATTTGCTCAAGGATCGTCTCCCCTCCCACTGAGGATGTGACTACACCTTGTATAACCACAGATATCAGTTTTTTTCAGGATCTCACACCCCTTCAGGGGCTGGGAAAGCAGCTGCTTGTGAAAAATATGTGTAAGACACACACGGTCCCGGGGAAAAGCAATCTGGGGACCAAGATGGGTGTCGTCCCAACCTGGCCAGAACCCACCCTGGAAGGTGACTTCGTCTGCCAGAAACAGCCTCTTCCCCACCTGCTGGCCTTTCTCTGATTTCCCCCAGAGGTATTACAGGTTGGTCTCCTCAAAATGTGCTCTGGCAGGCTCCCCTCACAGGCGCTCCATGCCTTGGCCCAAGGAAAGCTGATTTTCTCACTTCGGTCGCCGTAGATGTGCCCTGCTTGGCCTTACTGCCGAGTGAGCTGAGACAACATGGGCAGTTGCTCCTTGTGGATGTAGGGAGGCTGGCAGGTAGATTTTTAATACCCTTGACCCAGCCATTCTGCGGGAATAGATGTCTTTCCAATGAAGCTTTTACTCTTCATTCCCAGGTGAACTTGGGAGTCACGTATTCCAAGCTCCAAATACAACACATTAGCTGGGAGTTCAACGGAACTAATTCCTTCTGAGTAAAATGGGGAAAACTGCAGCTCCCTCCCCTGCTGAGGATACTGTGGGAGAATGAAGTACCTGCAGATAGTGATGCTGAGGGCTAGTGGCTGCTATTATCCCCCATTTTATGTTATACAAAGGGTGTTTAGGCCATGCCAGGTTTTGCCCTCATTTACCCACAGGTAGGCAGAGTAGGGAATGTTAGGGAACCCGGAGAACTGATGACAGCAGGGGTTCTCAACCTGGTTGTGCTCCAGAACCCTTACCCCAGGCCTTGCATGGAAATCCACCCACTGAAAGAGGATGGGTCCTGGATGGAGCACATGCCCGGGCCAACTGCGGTGAGCAAACTACCTCACCACTGTACCTCCTAGAAGCCCTTGGACAGAGAGCCCCATAAGCCAGAAGCTCTGACAGAACTCTGAGTCCTAGAGGAAACCCACAATCTCGTACCCTCCTCCCCAGAAGGAAGCCAGGCTGGGAGGAGCTTTCTGAGGCCCCTTCCCCACCTCCCCTTACCCTCACTGGCTCAGTTCTTGATTACCATTAGGATAATTAGACCACAGCACGGAGAAAAGGATACTTGGATCTATCTCATGCTGGGCCTTTAATACATTCCACTCTAGTTAAACATGAGCACATACCTAAGAAACACTTGTCTTAGTCCATTTTGTGCTGCTATAACAAAACACCTGAAATTGGGTAATTTATAAAGAACAAATTTAATTTCTCTCTGTTCTGGAGGCTGAGAGGTCTGAGGTAAAGGCAGCAGCAGGTGAGGGTTGCTGTCTGCGTCCAAGGACACCTTGTTGCTGTCCCCTCATGTGGAAGGCGGAGGGGCAAGTGCAGCCTCTTTTATAAGGGCTTTACTCTCATTAGGGAGGGAAGAGCCCTCACGGCCTACCCACCTCTACTTACAGGCCCCAACTTTAAATACCATCACACTGGCCATGGTCCAACACCTGGAAGGTAGACGTTCAGACCATATCAACGTGAAAACGTGGGCTAGTTTATTTATACCTCTGGAGGAAAGTGGTGCTCCTGTTGAAGGGGATATCACCAGAGTTTCAACACATAGGCACAAACCTCCCTCTGGATAATGAAATGTCAAAAGAAGAATGGAAAACAGAGGCTATGACAAATAATGCCTGGTAAGAGTGGGCCTGTATGATAAAAGGTCCGTGCCCAGACTCTAAACGTGCCCAAAGGAAATGACCCAACTTACATAGAGGGAAGCTCAGCATATCCCCACATGAGCAAGTGCACAACCCAAAGCAATAAAGGGACCACTGAGCCATCTTTTTATAAGAATTAAACTTTAAAAATAAAAACAAGTGTTGGCAAAGCTATGGGGGAGTTTTCTGCTAAATGTGTATCCCTCTATGGTAAGCACCTAAGGAGACAGGGGCTGTGTGTCTGTCACGTTTGTGTCCATGGCAGCCAGCACAATGTCTGGCCCAGGGCGATGACTGAGTATGACGGGGGCAGATAGGGGAGTGTAGAGGGCAGGGGGGAATTCAGCTGAAGCTGGGAGCTTAACCATTCTCAGGTGTGACGTGGACAGTGTCCATTCAAATACTAAGTGTTTACCAGCTCAAAGGAGAAACAAAGCTGTGATGGACACTGCTGTTTCCTGGCCAACCTGAATGCCCCCCACGCCCACGTCAGTGCCCTAATTCCTGCTTGGGGGATCATCTCCTCCTCTTCCCAGGGGATGGTCATGGGAGAAGGAGAAAGTTCAGACCAGGTACCTGCCCTCCCCAAATGGTAGCTGAAGGGTCTCTGGAAACTCCCTTCAACAGATCCTCCTTCTTATCACTGTCACAGCCAATCGATGGGCATGTGGCCTGGAAACACAGCTGGAACTCAGCACTGGGGCTGGAGCGAGGCACTTGGAGCTGCCTGTTCCAACGTCCTGAGCTCCCCATACCCTCGGTAAGCTCCCAAGGAGATACGCAGAACCAGTTGCAGTTGCTGAATCTAAAGATATTTCCAGAGAAATCTTTTCCCTGAAGGAACTGCTTTGAGGTGGGACCTGATGTCACTACAAGGTAGAACATATGCTGAGTGCCCCAAGAGGGGACAGGGTCAGGTTTCCAGATGGAAGGGACTGGGGCTCGGCTCAGGCCTGCCCCATCCCTGGTGCTCAGTGCTGCCCAGCTCTCAAGAGTTGGTTTCTCACAAGAGGACTCTTCACATCCAATCTAGAGTATATTCTTAGGAAGGCATGACATGAACATAAAGAAGCTGCAGTTTATTCAGTTGTGCAGTGACTTGAATGACAGACAAGTAAAGGAACTTTTGAGGACTGATAAAACACGGAAGGGGCTGGGAAGGACTGCTGGATGTTTATTGGTCCTGATTTGTGCAGGGGCTCTGATACTCAGCAAACTGACGTGGTTCTTTTAATTTTTTTTTAATTGATGAGTAAAGATTGTATATATTTATGGTGTGTATCATATTTGGGTATGTGTATATGCTGTGGAATAGCTAAATCAAGCTATTTAACATATGCATTGCCTGATATACTTATTTTCTTTGTGGTGAGAACACTTAAAATCTACTCTCAGCAATTTTCAAATATAGAATACCTTGTTACTAACTGTGATCACCACGATGCACAATAGATCTCTTGAACTTATTCCTAACTAGAATTTTGTGTCCTTTACCAACATCTTCCCAATACCCTCCTCCCCCAGCTTCTGGGAACCCCCATTTTCATCTGTTTCTGTAAATTCAACTTTTTTATACTCCACATATGAGGGTATTTCAAAAAGTTCGTGGAAAAATAGAATTTAAAAAAAAAGAGTCTTTCCGTGAACTTTTTGAAGACCCCTCACATAAGTAAGATCATGGAGCATTTTTCCTTCTGTGACTGGTTTATTTCACTTAATGTCCTCCAGGTTCATCCATGTTGTCCCGAATGACAGGGTTTTCTTTCTTAAGGCTAAATAGTATTTCACTGTGTATATGTACCACTTTTTCTTTATCCATTTCCACTGATGGACACTTAGCTTGACTGTGAATAATGCTGCAATGAACATGGGAGTGGAGATATCTCTTGACATACTGAGTTTATTTCCTTTGGATATATACCTAGTAGTGGTATGGCTGGGTCAATGGTAGTTCTATTTTGAATTTTTTGACGAACTTCCATACCGTTTTCCATAATGGCTGTACCAATGTACATTCCTGCCAATAGTATAATGGTTCCCTTTTCTCCACATCCTCGCCGACGATTACCTCTCATCTTTTTGGTAAGAGCCATTATAACAGGTCTGAGGGGATATCTCACTATAGATTTAATTTGCATTTACCTTATGATTAGTGATATTGAACATTTTTTTCATATACCCATTGGCCATTTATATGTCTTTTTTGAGAAATGTCAATTCAGGTCCTTTGCCCAATTTTAAATCGAGTTATTTGTTTTCTTGCTTTAAAGTTGTTTGAGTTTCTTATGTATGCTGGATATTAGCCCCTTATCAGATGTATGGTTTGCTAATATATGCTCTCATTCTGTAAGTTATCTCTTCACTCTGTTATTTCTTTTTCCGTACAGAAGCTTTTTAGTTTGATGTAACCCCATTTGCCTATTTTTGCTTTTGTGGCCTATGTTTTGGGGGGTCATTAAAAAAATCTTTGCCCAGACCAATATCACAAATTTTTCCATTATGTTTTCTTTCAATAGTTTCACAGTTTTGGGTCTTAAGTATTTAATCCATTTTGAATAACTTTTAGTATATGGTGTGAGATGAGGGTCTAATTTCATTCTTCTGCATGAGGATATTCAGTTTTCCCAGCACCATTTATTTTAAGACTGCCCTTTCCCCATTGTGTGTTCTTGGCATCACTGCTGAAAATCAATTGACTGCAAATGTGTCAATTGCATGGATATATTTCCGGGCTCTCAACTCTGATCCATTGGTCTATGTCTGTATTTATGGCAGCACCATGCTGTTTTGATTAGTACAGCTTTGTAATCAATTTTCAATTCAGGTAGTGTGATGCCTTGAGCTTTGTTCTTTTTCCTCAGTATTGTTTTGGCTATTGTAGTGGATAGAATTATGTCCCCCGAAAGCTCCCTGAAACTTGAATTGTGTCTCCCACATTTTAGTATTAGAAACAGCCCCCACTGTGACGGTTAAGCAGGCAGGAAATCCTATTATGGTAATTGAAAGGTGGAGCCTTGAAGAGATGATTGGCTTGAAACACCATGCTGTAGTGAATGGATTAAAAATGGTGGTCAGGGGCATGGTTCTGAGGGCTTTAAAGGAAGAGAGTCTCTCTCTCTGTCTCTCTCTCTGCTTCCACCATTTTGCAATGTAAGACCACTGGGTCACTGTTGCCACCAGCAGATTGACTTTGGACTTCCCAGCCTCAGAAACTGTGTGCCAAACAAACCTCTGTTTTTTACAAATTACCCAGTTTCAGGTATTCTGTTATGGGAACACAAAACGGACTAATAAAGCTATTAAGGGTCTTTTGGGGTTCCATGTGAATTTTAGGATTGTTTTTCCTATTTCTGTGAAAAATATCATTGGAATTTTGATAGGGATTGCACTAAAACTGTAGATTGATTTAAGCAGTTATAGTCATATTCACAATATTAATTCTTCCAATCCATGGGCATGAGATATCTTTCTATTTCTTTGTGTCATCTTCGATTTCTTTCATCAGTGTTTTATGGTATACAGATCTTTCACTGCTTTGGTTAAATTCATTAATAAGTATTTTATCTTTTTGTAGCTATTGTAATTGGGATAATTTTCTTGATTTCTTTTTTACATAGTTTGTTGTTAGTGTAAAGAAACACTGCTGATTTTTGTATGTTGATTTATATCTTGCAAATTTACTGAACTTGTTTATTAGTTCTAACAGTTCTTTGGTGGAGTCTTTAGGGTTTTTTATACAAAAGATCATGTTATCTGTAAACATTGACAAATTTAATCTTTTCCTTTTCTAGCTGCATGCCTTCTATTTCTTTCTCTTGCCTAATAGCTCTGGCTAGGACTTCCAGTACTAAGTTGAATAGAAGTGACAAGAAAGGGCATCTTTGTCTTGTTTCTGATCTTAGAGGAAAAGCTTTCAACTTTTCGCAATTGAGTATAATGTTAACTATGGGCTTGTCATAAGTGGCCTTATTGTGTTAAGGTACATTCTTCTATACCTAATTAGTTGAGAGATTTTATTGTGAAAGGATGTTGAAATTTGTCAAATGCCTTTTCTGCATCTATTGAGATGTGCATATGGATTTTGCCCTTCACTCTGTTAATGTGGTGGATCACATTTACTGATTTGTGTTGTACCATCCTTGCATCCCTTGGACTAATCCCACATGATCATGGTGAATGACCCTTTTATGGTGCTCCTGGATTTGCTTTGCTAGTATTTTGTTGAGGATTTTTGTATATATGTTCATCAGGGATATTTGCCTGTAATTTCCTTTTCTAGTAGTATCCTTCTCTGGTTTGGTATCAGAGTAATGATGACCTCTTCAAATCAGTTTGGCAGGCTTTCCTCCTTTTCAGTTTTATGGAAGAGTTTTAAAGGGATTGGAATTAGCTCTTTAAATTTTGGTAGAATTCAGCAGTGAAACCATCTGATTCTGGGCTTTCCTTGATGGGAGACTTTTTATTTCTGATTCAATATCCTTGTTATTGATCTGTTCAAATTTTCCATTTCTTCATGACTTTCCCTTGGTAAGTTGTATGTGTCTATGAATTTATCCATTTCTTTTAGGACATCTGATTTGTTGGTGTATACTTATCCATAACAGTCTCTTATATTTATTTTTATTTCTGTGGTATCAGTTGTAATGTCTCCTCTTTCATTTCTGATTTTATTTATTTTTGAGTCTTCTCTTTTCTTCTCAGTGTAGCTAAGGTTTATTGATTTTATTTACCATTTCAAAAAGCAACCTTAATTTTGCTGATCTTTTCTATTGTTTTTCTAATCTGCATTTCATTTACTTCTCTGTACTGTTTTCTTCCTTCTACTAATTTTATGATTAGTTTGTTCTTTTTGTAGTTTCTTTAAGTGTAACATTAGGTTGTTTATTTGGAATTTTTCTTTTTTGATGCAGCAATTTATCACTATGAATTTCACTCTTAGAACTGCTTTTGCTTCATCCCATAAGTTTTGGTATGTTGTGTTTCCATTTTTATTTGTCTCAAGATATTTTTAGTTTCTTCTTTGACCCATTGGTTGTTTAGAAGTATGTTGCTTAATTTCCACAGATTTGTGAATTTCCCAAAATTTCTTCTATTATTGATTTCTAGTTTCATGAAACCTTTGTGGTCAAACAGATAATTGATAGATTTTCGATCTTAAATTTACTAAGACTTGTTTTGTGACCTATATAGGATCTATCCTGGAGAATATTCCATGTGCACTTGTGAGAAATGTGTATTCTGCTGCTGTTGAATGGAATGGTCTGTATATGTCTATTAGGTCCATTTGATCTGAAGTGTAGTTCATGTCCAATGTTTCCTTATTGATTTTCTGTTTGCATGATCTGTCCATTGTTGCAAATTGGATATGAAGTGTCCTACTATAATTTTATTGGAGTCTCTCGATATTTGCTTTAAAATTTTAGGTGTTCCAATGGAAGGTCCATATAAATCTACAATGGTTATATCTTCATGATGAATTGATACGTTTCTTATTATATAATGAACTTTGTCTCATTTTATAGTTTTTGACTTGAAGTCCATTTCATGTGATGTAAGTATAGCTACTCCTACTATTTTGGTTTCCATTTGCATAGAATATCTCTTCCCATCCTTTCACTTTCAATCTATGTATGTCCTTAAAGGTGAAGTGAGTCCCTTGAATATAGTTGGATCTTGGTTTTTAATCCAATCAGTAACTCTATAGTCTTTTTATGGTTTAGTCCATTTACATTCAAGGTAATTATTGACAGGTAAGGACTTACTGTAGCCATTTTGCTAATTGTTTTCTGATTGTTTTGTAGATCTTTTGTTCCTTTCTTCCTCTCTTGCTGTCCTCCTTTATGATTAGATGGTCTCTAGTGGTTTGCTTTGATTCCTTAGTTTTTATATTTTGTGTATCTACTATATAGGTTTTTGCTTTATGGTTACCATGAGGATTACATAAAACATCTTTTAATTATAAACGCTACTTGAAGCTCATGACAACTTTACTTTGATCACATAAAATACCTACACATTCACTCAACACCTCCCACATTTTATATTTTTGACATCACAATTTACACCGTTTTATTTTGTACATCCTTCTGCCTTAGTTCTTTAGACTACAGAATGAAGAGCAATCACCAAGTTTTGCTTTTAGAATATCAAGTTCCTGTGGCCTTAATTTTAAGTTCATTGAGAATCTTCTGATATATAACTTGGGGAGGTAGCATCACTGGCTGTGAAATCACAGTTCCAAGTTCAAATTCCTACTCTGCTACTTCTTTAATGTGTCACCTTCGTTAAAGTCCTTATGATCTCTGAGCCTCAGCTTTCTCTTCCATAAACTGGGTTGAGACTGTCTCATAAATTTGCAGTGCACATCCTGGTGGTGATGACCACTTGATGCTCAATCTCTTCCCTTGACCACATCTCCTCACCCTTCATTGGGAGGCAGTACTCCATGTAACCCAGTTCTTGGGAAGTGTTATATAATAAAAGGTAAGCTAACATTTCTGGGGCATTTGCTATGTGCCTGCACAGCACCTAATGTTTATATGTATCATCTCATTTTGTCTTCATAATAGCTCTATTTATAAAGAAACTGAGGCTTAGAGAGATTAAGTGACTTGCTTAAAATCACAGCTAGTACATGGCAGAAGTAAGATCTGTTTTCTCTCAAGAAAGTCAATATATTTGTATCTAATTAATACGCCTATTTCCTGTGCATTTGGTTAGCTTCAGTGCATGATAGCCTGATCATTTGTGAGTAAATTGATAAAATGGAGCATCTAAGTATGTGAGGTGGAAACCTAGGTCTCTGGGTGCCGTGACCTCCTGTGGTTGTTGGTTCAATGATATGCAAAGTCCCAGGGCCAAAAAAGTAAAAGTAATACTCTCTTGGCAGTCTACACCCTTTCTAACAGCACTTGGGTGTTTGGGCTGCTCATTGTAGCCTGCAATGGAGCTGCTTATTTGAATAAAGTAGGGCTGCCACAGTCAGGTTCCCTGACTTTGAGCTAATAAAGCTGAATTATGGCAATAGGTGTCTAAATGTCCTCCAGGACTTGACAGATTGAGAGCTAGACAGCCAGCCAGTAGGCCTGCAGAACTTAAACACAGAAGCATTTATTGTTAAAAGTTAACATAAACACTTCAAAAGGGAGTTGCTCCAGTGCTGGTAGGTTCTTTGCTCCCTCCAATGAAAGTTTCAGTTATAATGCAGCCTGGCCATTCACTTTGAAGTTGAAATTCCTCCCTGCTGCTCACCATCTGGAGGAGACGGTGCATGACAGTCTCTTGAATGCCATCGGAATGAGCTCCATCTACTCTCTGGGTTTCAGGGGTAACAAGGAAAAGTCCCAATAGGCAAAATGTATTTCCTAAAAGGCTGGATGGATGTATGCGGCATTCCTTTGCTTAACAAGCAAAACAAAATCAATCAGTCTGGTGAACTGATGCTGCGACGATGCTGTGGAAGAGACAGAGAGTCTCCATTGGGAATGGTGGGTGTGGAAGTACTGGGCACAGAAGTCCAACCTGGCAAATCTGCTTAGAATTGTGGGAGGCAGCGGAGGCCAAGCTACTGAGAGAAATGGGGCCTATCCCCAGTTTCCTAGGGATCATCTCTGGGTTGCCAGCGTCAGGCTTTGGGAAGCTTCAGTCCTCAGTCACAGGCTCTCATTCTGGAAGATGCTGTTGAAAGCAGGGTCACTCTGGAAGCAACTGAAAGGCCTGTAGTTCTCACTGCTGCGATTCTGAGAGAGTTCTGTAAGGAGAGCCAACTGCAGAGGAGGGGACACACATCAGTCAAGGCTTGTGTGGGGCAGAGAATCTGTGTGTGTTGGCATGGGAGGAAGGTGTGGGGCAAAGGCGGAGAGGATCCTGAATTCCCCTGCCTCAGATACAGGAGAGACAGCACTACATTGTGGGAAGAGTAAAGAAACTGGGTATAGATCCTAAGTCTGTATCTCACAAACTAGTACAGGTTGAGCATACCTAATCCAAAAAATTGATACCCTGAATGCTCCAAAATTAGAACTTTTTGAGCACTGACATGACACTCAAAGGAATGCCCATCATAGCATTTCAGATTTTGGATTAGCATTGCTCATCTAGCGCTACTGTGCAAACATTACAAATTCCAAAAAAATATTAAAATCCAAAGTGCTTCTGGTCCCAAGCATTTTGGATAAGAAATATTCAACCTTTAGTGATTTTGGGCAGCTTCACTTCATTTCTTAGGGCCTAAATTTCCTCATTTTATAAGGATGAGCCTGGACTTGTTTGCTCCCAAGGGCACACAGACTGTGCTCTCTCTGACACTGGACAGCTGACACAAACCTGCCCTACACCCTGAGTTTCCTTCTACAGTTGCTTCGTACCGCCCTGTTGCTGCCTTTGTCTCCCTGTGGACAAGCCTTGAGCTGAGGTTCTCCATTCTCAGCTCAACTCATTAAACACTTTCCCTCTTGGTGAGTTCTCCCTGGGGTGAATGAGCCTGAATTATGACCACTGGCTCTGACCTCTCTCTTTTGTAACCTGGATAGCTCCAAGTGGATGTCCAGCTACAGATTCAAACTTAGGGGCTGCAGAGTGGAACTCACAGACTCTACCTTCTCCCCACATGAGTCCCGCCTGATCCCATCTTCCCTGTTCCCACCAGCAACACCAGCAATACCCTCATTCTGTGAGTGGCTCTGTTCTGGAAGACCTGCCAAGGAGGAGAGAATGGCAGGAGGAAGTGTTACTGTCTGTCATTGGGAAGCCAGGCTCTGCCAAACAGAGGGGTCATCCCTCTCACTTAGAGAGGCTTTCTGCAAAAGCAGGGAGCCTGATGGCCTGACCTTGAGATGCCCTTGACAGTCAGAAGAGATGAATTCCATCCCAGGGTCCTTAGACTTCTTGCCCAATAGGCATCTTTTCCTGCTGCTTCCCCAGGTGTTAACAGAGGGAATCAACTGGACCCACCCACAGAGCTAACTTGAGGGACAACTCAGAGCCAAGATAAAATGCTCCCTTTTTACCATACATGCGACTTGTGGGATGGAGCCCTTGTGTCTGACCACCAATATTCTGAGGAAAGCTGCTTAGGCTTGAGTGTAGGCCAATGAAAGCCTGGCCCATGGGGACTCCTTGGAGAGGGGGCTTCTGTGATGAGTGACCTATCAAACTCCTCAGGGCAACCCTGCCTGTGGTCGGCTCGTCAGAAGTCTGAGGGGACTTCTAATAACCTTAGGTATCTATACTGAGTGTCTTTTCCGAACCAGGCACTATGCTAGGTGCTTTACATGTGTGTTATTTCTAATCCTTCACCACAACCCTCTGGGGTAAAAAACTCAGAGCCCCAAGAAATTGAGTAACTTGTTCTAGGTCATCCAGCAGTGATTGGTAGTGTGGAATTCAAACTCGGGTCCATGTGGTGATTTCTGCTCAGCCAAGCAGCCTACAGTCCTGCCTTCCCTGGAGATAACTTGTACATCACCTTTTCCCTCCCCACTTGCCCTGCCAGGTACTCTGTCTTCTAGCTGTTCTCTGATTTCTGGCAAGGGGGTCTCCCCTCACACATGCCATAGCGACACAAGGCTCACATGCGTCCATCTGTCACTTCTGTTGAAAACTCACTACCAGTGGCTACGGTAATGGGGAGATATCCGAATGCCCCTACGTTCTATGTCCCAGGTCCTGGCTCGCAGACATGTCTTTGGTCTAATTCATAATTCAGTGACTCTGAGGCTCTGACTGCAAGTTACTGAGCTGTCCCTTGCAGTGCTCGAGCCCCACCATGTGCCACTCCCTTTCCCATGATCCCTCAGCTGCCCACCAGCCTGTGGAGTACTCTGTGAGGACCATTATCTACAATGCTTTGAGGAGAACAGGCAACAGATGCTAAACTCCAAGTGCTTTCACATTCTGACACTGTGAGGCAGAGAGATTGACCACACAAACAATTATCTCCCAAGAAAAGGATAAGTTTGTGTTCTACTTCTGTAACTCAGTGATCTTGAAATCGGTGAGCCCTGAATAGTGGCTCAACAGTCTGAAGCAGAAGACCTTCCTTGGAAGGCCAAAAAACCAACTCCTGGGGCAGAGCATGGCTGAGGCTGAGAAGGGGTGGAAGTGCTGACAGTTTAATAAAGATACTGGACCACATTCAGGGGACCCCTGGAGAAATTTCCTGGAGTAAGAACTCTGCGCATACCAACTCTCAAAGAGGGAACACAATTTGTCCTCTGGGTTGCCAAACAACCTGGCAGGTGACTGCCTAAGGATGGGCAGTGGGAGAAGGGAGACCAGGCATAGGAGCAGAGCACGGAAGTAGTTTGTGCAAGCTCAAGATAAGGTCAGGGGACAAGTTGGGCCTGGCTGGAATTCAGCTGTGACTTGGGGAGTAGAGCAGGTGGTGGCAGAGTTTGAACTCCACCCTTCATGTTGGGGAGATCCAGAATGCGTTTTAAGTAAGGGGGAAACAGCACACATGGGGTTTGGAAAGAGTACCCTGGCATCAGCATAGAGATGGGACAGGACAGTTTCTAACCAATCAGAGCACCTGCAGTGGCCTCTGTCAGTGACAAGGAGGCCTGGCCCACAGTAGTGACAGTTTGGAGGGAAAGGGGAAGAAAGAGAGAAGCTGCCTGCAGATATCTCCAGTGGGTAGATGGAGGGTGAGAGATGAGCCCAGGGGGCTTCCAGTTCCTCTTCTGGTTGACGGGATGAGAGAAGGTGCCATTCCCAACCTAATTCAATCAATGCAGATGCCCAGGAGGGTCTGGAGCTTAGGACAGATTTGGCAGTCATCAGTATAAACCAAGGTCTCTTGGATGAGGGATTACTTTCTGGCTTGCTTACTCTGGAGGTCGGTCAAATACAGAAGCCCTCTGTGTCCTCGCAGCCCATGGTAGGTAAGGGACACACATCTCTCCAATCTGCCCTCTTTGCCAAGTTTTGAGTGCGCCCTTGGGTCAGGGCCACTTGGCCATATGGCTACAACAGGGATGACAGGGCACCGTCCAGGCTAAGGAAGAGGCTAGAGGGGGAATTTGAGGACACTGCCTTTCCAAAACTGTAATGTACAAATAGGGAAATAAAAATATAAACAACCACACAGACGTTTCCGTGGAACTTCCTAGGTACAGAGGGCAAAGCTGATCAAATGCTTGGACTTGCTGTGGATCCAGAACAGGTTCTGAGGTTGCCTGAGAAACCAAAAACGATAACATTAGTAACATTAGATGCTGGGTCCCTGGGCAGTCTCTGAACTCTCACCGCAGCAACGATGAAGCAGGACAGGGCGCTTTGTTCTCCTGAAGAAAATCCATGCTACCAGCACTTAGTGAGAGACATCCTACTGAGTCTTTATTTGAAATGGGTGTGTTCCTATGAAGTCCTTCCTAGGTGCTGCCCCCACGTTGACCTGTCTATGGACCCTTTTCCCACTGTGCCTAGTAGATGCTCACCTGACTTAAAATTCTTCCTGGAATAAGATAGAGTATTTTTAAAACAGAAGCAATCATGGGATAACTTACCAGTATATATCTGACAAAGGAATAATATCCAGAATATACAAGGAACTGAAACAACTTTCCAAGAAAAAAACAAGCAACCCAATTAAAAAATGGGCAAAAGAGCTAAATAGGCATTTCTCAATGGAAGATATACGAATGGCCAAAAGACATATGAAAAAATGCTCAACATCACTCAGCATTTGGGAAATGCATATCAAAACTACACTGAGATACCATCTCACCCCAGTTAGGATGGCTAATATCCAAAAGACTGTGAATGATAAATGCTTGCAAGGTTGTGGAGAAAAAGGAACTCTCATACATTGTTGGTGGGACTGCAAAATGGTGCAGCCTCTATGGAAAATGGTATGGAGGTTCCTCAAACAATTCCAGATAGATCTACCATACGACCCAGCTATCCCACTGTTGGGAATATACCCAGAGGAATGGAAATCATCAAGTCAAAGGTATACCTGTTCCCCAATGTTCATCGCAGCACTCTTTACAATAGCCAAGAGTTGGAACCAGCCCAAATGTCCATCATCAGATGAGTGGATACAGAAAATGTGGTACATCTACACAATGGAATACTACTCTGCTATAAAAAAGAATGAAATACTGCCATTTGCAACAACATGGATGGACGTAGAGAGAATTATATTAAGTGAAACAAGTCAGGCACAGAAAGAGAAATACCACATGTTCTCACTTATTGGTTGGTAGCTAAAAATAAATAAATAGTTACACAAAACCCGGGGGGGGGCGGAGGAGGGAAGAAGACATAACAATTACAATTCCTTGAAGTTGATATAACAAACAAACAGAAAGGGCATTGTTGGGAGGGAGGGGGGAGAGGGTGGAGAGAGGGAGGTTTTGGTAATTGGGCCACTGTAATCAACCACATTGTATATTGACAAAATAAAATAAAATTCGGAAGAAAAATATATTTCTTAAATAGAATCAAAGAATTAAAATAACATATATTTTATATACTGTAGCCACAGCCTCTAGAGGTGAGTAAGAATCAGAGGTCCAATTAGAACAAATTCTAAAAGTCCAAAACAAACTTATATTGCCCTTTCCTCCTTGCTATTTACTTCTTTTAGTTAATTGTAACTCTCTCTTACTTATTAAAATTCTCATTTTCCTTCTTGTAGACAAAATTGTGGCTAAAACTCCTATCTTTACTGTATTGTTTTTTTAATGCTGTCTGTAAAATTATGTAGAATGTTCTCAGAGTTAGGCTATGAAGCACCAGAAATTGAATAAATGAAATATGAATGAATCATTTAAAAATTCTAACAGGAATTTATTCTTTGAGTAAACTAAACAAATTCTTTGGAACCAAAACAAACAAACAAACAAACAAACAAAAAACAAAGTGTTTCACCTTCTCCAGTGTTGATAAGCAAAACTTGAGAGGTTGTTGAGGTATAATAACCACAGACTGCATATTTTCCAGGGCAATCCTTGTTTGAAATATGCTCTTACATTATCTACATAAACCATCAAAATGTCCCTGAAATTATATTCTGGGGTCCAAATTACATTCTTACACAAAGTGAGACATGGAAGTCTCTGCTCTGGCACCTCTCCAGAACGTCTCCTCTGAGTTCCCTAACTCTGTCAACAGACCACGTTCTTACTTCTGTGCTTCTACCTGATCCAGGCATAACTGTATCTTTCACTCACTGTGGTGTAACTATCTGTTTATGTGCCTCACCCGTTAGACTATGAACTCCCTGAAGATCAGAACTGGATCTTACTCATCCTTCTGTTCCCAGTGCTCTGCGGCCAGAAAATGGTCAACAAAGATTTGCTAAGTATTTTGGATTGAATTGTGTCCCCCCAAAAGTTTAAAGTGTTGGAGGCTTGATCCCCACTGTGACAGTGTTAACAGGTTGGAAATCCTATTATGATAATTGAAAGGAAGGGCCTTGAAGAGGTGATTGAATTGATGGTTTAATGGTGGTCATGAGTGTGGTTCTGAGGATTTTAAAAGGAGAGGGTGTGAGGGGTTCTCTCTCTCTCTCTCTCTCTCTCTCTCTCTCTCTCTCTCTCTCTCTTTGTCTCTCTCTCTGTCTGCTCTACCATTTTCTGCCATATGAGATCCCTTTAAAACCACCACCAAAGAAGAACCTCACCTGACGTGTTCCCTGGACTTAGGACTTCCCTGCCTCTCAAACTGAAAGCAATAAATTCCATTTTCTTAATGAATTACCCAGTTCCAGGTATTTTGTTATAAGCAATAGAAATGGACTAAAATAGAAAACTGGTACCAGAGAAGTGGGGTGTGGCATACAACAAATACTTGAAAATGTGGAAGTGTTGTTGGAACTGGATGTTGAGGAGAGGCTAGAAGAATTTGAAGGAGCAGGCTAGAAAAAGCCTAATTGCTGGTGGTAGTTTAAAAGACAACAAAACCAGGGAAAATTTGGGACTTCCTAAAGACTGGTTAAATGGGGGTGAGCAGAATGCTGATAGAAATATGGACAGTAAAGGCCATATTGAGGGGATTTCAGATGTAAATGAGAAGGTATTTATTGGAAACTGGGGCAAAGATCACCCTTGCTATGAACTGGCAAAGAACTTGGCTGCATTCTGTTCATGGTCAAAAGTTTTATGGAATGAGGAACTTAAAGATGCCAAAGCAGGGTATTTGGCAGAAGAAATTTCTAAGGCAGCAAAGCATTCAGTAAGGCACACTGGCTACTTGCAACAGCCTAGGCTGAGCTATGGCAGCAAAGGCATGAAGTAAAGCCTGAATTTAAAAGTAAAGCAGAGAGTAAGGATTTGAAAAATTTGCATCCTGGCCATGTGGTAGAGAAGCAGAGATCAATTTCAGAAGAAAAATGCAATGGCTAAGAAGATCTTAGCACAAAAGAAAGGGATTATCAAGAGAAGAGGGAAAAGGGCCTGAAGGTATTGCCGAAACCTCTGGGGCCAACCCTTCCATTTCAGGCCCAAAGGCCTAGGGAGACAGAATGGCTGTGGGGAAGATGCCTGAGTTGGCCCCTCTATGTGCTTGCTCTCTAGGGCCAGCTTGGGATGCTGCTCTCAACACCAGCATCCCAGCCATGGCTCAATTGGCCCCAGATGTGGCTGGACCCACAGCTTCGGAAAATACTTTGGAAGTCTTGGTGGCATCCACTTGGTGTTAGGTCTGCAGGCATGCAGAATGGCAGGGCTGTGAAGGTTTGGGAGCCTCCCCCCCCTGATTTCAAAGGATGTATGGAAAATCCTGGGGGCCCAGGAAGATATCTGTTGAAGGGGTGGATTCACCACAGTAGTCTTTGCTAGAGCAATGTCAAGAGGAAATGTGTGGTAGGAATTGCAGCAGAAAAACCCCATCAAGGCCATGACTAGTGGAGTTGTGGGAGCGAAACCACCAGGGAGACCCCAGCATGTAGAGCTACCAGCATGCAACACTAGCATGGGAGGGCTGAAGCATGGCCTAAGACCAGGAAAGCAACAGGACTTGAGCTGAGGACTTGGGAGCCCAAACCCCAAACCAGAGCACAGGAGAAATTCAACATGGAGTCAAGGCACATGATTCACCAGCTTTTAGATTTAATGTCTGCCTGCTGGGTTTTGGACTTGTTTAGGACTTATTACCCCTTTCTTTTGGCCCATTTCCCCCATTTTGAATGTGAATATGTACCCTATATTTGTCGCTCCATTGTATTTTGGAAGTAGATATGTTGTTTCGATTTCAAAGATGGGACCTGGAGACTTTGGGCTTTGGAGTTGAAACAAGTTAAGACTTTGGGGATGGAATGAATGTATTTGTATGTGAAAAGGGCATGAGTTTTGGGGGCCCATGAGTGGAATATCATGGATTAAATTGTGTCTCTCCAAAAGTTTAATGTGTTGGAGGCTTGATCCACACTGTGATAGTGTTAAGAGGGTGGAAATCCAATTATGCTAATTGAAAGGTGGGGCCTTGAAGAGGTGATTGAGTTGATGATTTAATGGTGGTTGTAGGTATGGTTCTGAGGGCTTTAAAAGGTGAGGGCATGAAGAACTCTCTCTCTCTGCTCTTCCATTTCTGCCATGTGAGACCCCTGGGACACTGTTGCCACCACCAAGACCTTCACTAGGTGTGTTCCCTGGACTTTGGACTTCCCAGCCTCCGAAACTGTAAACAATAAATTTTGTTTGCTAACAAATCACCCAGTTCCAGGTGTTTTGTTATAAGCAATAAAAACAGGCTACTACGCTAAGTAATTCGGTACCCTGGTTTCTTTTGAACTGTTGAGTTTAGGTGTAAAAGCAGGCAGCAAATTGCTCTCCTGGCCTAGTGTGAAATCACTGGCATTTGTCTTCCTATTTTCAAGAATTCAAATTCTGTAAAGATTCTTTGTGATCTCTGGCATGTTTGTCATATACCTCAGTGAAAATATCAATTTCATTTTACTTAATCCATTTTTGAGGAAAATTATTTTTAAAATGTCCTAAACCCTAAGTACCAATTCCTTTAAGAAATCAGTAAAATTTACCAAATGAGTGGGCCTTGTGGTTAAAAGACTCTTTCTGTTAGCACCTGAGCATGTTGCAGGGCAGAGGCCTTCATTAGGCTGCCTGAGGCCTGCTGGGAGGGGCAGGGCCTGCTTCCCATTGGCCACTGACACTGCAGAGTTTGGTGGGTAAGAGCCTGTGCTCTGGCTAAGCGCAAACTGGAGCTTCAACAATTGCTAGCAGCCCAATATTAGGAAAGTTACCTATTCTCTCTGAGCTGCGTGGTTTTGGGTAACATGGGGATAAGGAGAGCAGCTACACCACACAAAGTGGCTGAGAAGATTAAGGAAGATAAAGTATGCAGAGCACTCAGTGGATGCCCAGGATGCCATAAGTTCTCACTGCATGCTATTAACTGGAGGGTACAAGAGGGCCTACAGGTACTGCACACAGAACCAGCCTCCAAGAAATATAATTACATGGTCCGGGTCCTAATGTGGTCGCAGAAACAGAGAGAAGGAGGCACGACAGCAAAGTGCACAGGCAAAACCGGGTGATGGAAGAGGTTGGGGAGGCTGCAGAAGGTGGGTATGGGAGACTGAGACGGAAGACTGCATGCAACTGAGGGCAACCTGAGGACACGACATGTCTGTCCTGCTCACCAGTGCCCAGCACTGTGGCACACACAGAGGGGCTGTGAAATAATTACGTGCTGATCAAACGGCTGTAGGGATGGAAAAGGCGAGCAAGAAGGCTTTCTCCTTCTTACATATTCACTGGAGTTTTCATAGATCCTCTGCAACTCAATAAAAGGAACACAGGGGAGGGCTTCTGACAGACTTGGGCTCAATCTGGATTCTGTCCACAACTAGCTGAGTGGCTCTAGGCAAGTTATTTAGCTTCTTTCAATCTTAGTTTCTTTATCTGTAAAGCTCTACTTTGCAGAAATTGTTGTGAGAATTAGAGATAATGTAGAGGCCTGGTGCCTATTTGATGTTCAATAAATGGCAACAGTTACTGAAATTGTGTAATTTGTACTCCCAGAGAGAAGTGCCCTGTACAAAGAACAATGGGCTGAGAATCAGGAAACCTGAGTTCTAATCCAGTCAGCAGCTCCCTGTACAAACTGAGCAGGTCGCATCTCTCCTCTGACTCTGTGTTCCAATTCAGCAAAGGGTAATGCCACCTTGGCCACCACTCTACTATCCAGGGAAGATGTTAAGAGCCATGAAATAATAGGCAATTAGGGTATGAAAGTTTCAAGTAAAATCGTCATTTTTACTAAAACTAGTCATGGCTTTTATTGCATAATCAGAAGCAAACTAGGCCTACCGATGAGGGGCACTGTCACAGACTCATGACGGCCCTGAGTTGTCATGAAATAATAGATTCTGTGTACAGGTGCCATGCAGAGAAATTGATCTGCCACATCAGTGCACAAAATAAAAGCGGGAGCCACAAAATGTGAACATAATCTCAGTTTGGCAAATCCAGAAACATAAAACACCTTTCCCAGTATTCCTAGATCATCTAGCCCCAAAGCATAGAATTGATTAGGACTGATTTTCCAACTGAAAGAGAAGGAAAAACGCATTTGATGCTATCTCCAAAAGCAAATTTCTTTCTTCCTGTGTAATGAAGTCTAATGATAAGAGCTGAAAATTAAACTGCAGCTGAACATTAGGGGGAGAAACTGTCACAGCCCTGGAAATGTCCTTGTAACACTCAGCATTAAAGTAAACCCAGTGGAAAATGAGGTCCTGATGATCTACAAGAGCCCCAGGGAGAGGAACATTGGGCTAAGACAGTGCTCTAGTACATTTCAAAGCTCAGTAACTCACAGATGTGGTGGAAGTGAAAGCTGTAATTACATCCGCTAGAAGGAAGAAAACAAACCAGGGCTTTCAGGAACCCCAGGCCTTTTAACTAGCACATTAGGCTTCAATACAGAAACTACCATGATCCACTGCCACCCTGAAGGCCCGCTCCCAATAATAGGGATTATACTAATAGTAGGGATTCTAGATATGAAGCCTTCAGAAGGCTGATCTGTGCTTGTTCATTTCTTATTCTGTACAATAAATAAGGTCCTGAAATCAAAATCCTAACATTTCCTCTCCTAATGGTCTTCGCACACTAACACAGCAGATGGCTAAACCTAGTTTGTGAGAGACATGGGACTCTTTGTATAATTCTGCAGCATGATCATCTGTCTTTTGTGTATTGGGAGGCTTCTATGGGCATTTCTGTAATTTGCTGCTGGACATGGAGGTAGAGGTGGAGTGGTATGAGTGGCACCGGCACCATTTTTCCCACTGTCTTCCTGCCTTCCCTTGACCTCACTTTCAAATCCTTCCCTATGTCTCTTATAGGTCTTAGCCAGACTGTTGCCACCACCTAAGCTTTTTCAAACCAGAGGTCTGTAATATTTAAGCTTTTGCCTAAAATGAAACCTTGGCTTCAGAGATAAGAACAAAGCCATACCTCCTTCCCCTCTGCAAGTGGAAAATACCTTTCCTGAAATTCCCTCCCACAACACAGTTTGTCCTCAGGCTGAACCTGACTTCTCATACCCTCACATTTCCTTATGCCTCAAAAATCTCAAAAGCTGACAGCTAATAATGAATTAGGTAATAAAATAATAAAACAGACAGACAAGTTGCTAAGCTGCCTGGAGATGGGAGGAAAAAATCTGGCAGAACATCTCTGGAGGAGATTTCATTTACAGTAGAAATCAAGGCTCTAGAATGACCATCTCTAAGGGAATTGAGTGCTTGAGGTTGGAAACAGATACTGTGAAAGGCTAATTGAAAGACAGCCATAAAAACCCACCACCTTCAATACCACAATTAAAATGAAACAACACAGCGACCTTTTCATAGCAGTAGGGGGAAAATGCTGGTTTAAGTCTTCAAAGATGTGAAAAGAAGGAACAAAAACCACTACCACCACCCTGCACCATCTAACATTTGATTCGCATGTAATTACCATGTGCCAGTGTCCCTTACAAGCACTTTGCATGTATTATCTCATTTAATCATCACAACAACCCTGTAAAGTAGGCACTTTTGTTATCGTTGTTTTACAGTTGAAGAAACTAAGGTCCTGGGGTTCAGTGATGTGCCAGGGGTCACTGTTCTTGGTGACGGAATCCAGATCTGAATGGGCAGTCCAGTTCCAGAGATTTCTTTCACCTGCCATGCTCTTGGTTTCAGTCTGAAGAAGCCTGACAGAAAGTCATTTTCAAGGGACCTGAAATGTTGTGTCAGGAGCAGAGTAGGACCTGTCTGGGGTCCCTATGCCTAAACCACGCTCTTGAAACACTGATAGCCTCTGACCTCCTTCTGGGATCTTTTATGATTCTGCTTTCTTTAACTTTAAAACTCATGCCATCAGGCCTGTGACGTATAAACAAAAGGCCGAGGAGAGAGAGTGAGCAGCAGCAGACAGAAATAAACTACAGCTAGTAGTGTCCGAGTCAAAAATTACTGGAAGGCTGGACCAAAGCCCAGTGAGCGGCAACTCCACTAAGAACTAAGCTAAGTGCTGCAGTGAGAGAACTCACATATGATGTAAAGACAATTTGGTGTACCCACCAGGAGCTCTTGAATGCTTCTGCCATCACAGAAAAAACTCTGAACTTGGCTCTGACACTAAATAGTTGTATTGATATCCTTGATGTCAGTCATCTTATCCATAAAACAAAGAAAGTATCTGCATAGCCAGCCTCACATGTCTCTAGTGAAAGGAGCTAGCTACTTTTGTGTTGAATGCATACATTAGCCCAATGAATTATAATTTATTGTCTTTAATTTACGTGTGAAGAAACTGAGGTTCAGATATGTTAAAATGCAGTTTATAAGCGACAGGGTGGTTACTTATAATAGGACTGACCCTAAAGCCCAAGGTACCATTTTTTGTAACAAACATAAGGTGCTATAAATTTGTAAGGTATTATGAGCTTCCCATGGACAATATGAGCTGCCTAGTCTCTTGGGAGGCTGCTATTACATCTGCCTAAGCACCCTACCTACCAAGACTCTTTGTGCTGCCATCTGTAAGGTTCACACCACATAAATGCTATGTCATCTCATAAGGGAACACAAGTCTTTTTTCTTGTTTGGTTTTGTGCATCCATTTTGTTTCTTCACAAAAAGACATGTCCCCAAATTAGTTTAAAGTCTCTGAATCCCATACCCTATCCCTGCACACACTTGGCTCTTGACTCCTTGCCTAACCTGCTTTGAAAGGCAACAGCCTGGGGAAAATCTGGTGGCAAAAGCTGATGATCTCATCATGATTTAAAATATGGATTTTTTTAAAAAAACTGATTAAACAATTTCAGAGTTTAGTTTGAGTTTTCAGATAACTAATGTAGTTCCTTGGAAAAATTAATTAAAACCTGCCTATCATCTGGACAGGGATTATTATTATTAGAAGTGCTTGGCCATTTTAGTGTAACTGCTTCATAGGCATGGGAAGCACAAATTCCCAAAAGCATTAAAAAATATTTGCTGGATGTTGCCACCCCCGACGTACTGGAGGCATTATTTAGGGTCATACTTTTCCAGAGATGTCAGGATAGAGATGAGGAGCATTATAAACAGAAATGAACATGATAGTACTGGGAGATGAGATGGATGACTGTGAGCCTGCGACCCCTGATCTTCTTCCTTCCTGAGGGTGTTGTCCTATGCGAAGTTGGAGTCTTGCCACATGGTATACTGTGGCCATTTCATAATTGCCTTTTCTTTCTGTCAGGAAAAGAAGACGTAAGAAAAACCCCAAAACATTTACTTTTATGGGAAGCAGAGTTACAAAGAAAGCTTCTGAGTGAGGTGGCATTTTCTACTGCTAGTCAGAAACCCTTTGTCTTATCATTGGCCAAGTGTTTGGCCTTATTAAAAAAAATCAGAACAGCAGCTTTCATTTCATATATGTAATTAAGGCTTACCACCCTTTGATTGTCTAACTGATTATTGCATACTTAGGAAGGAAGTCAAACAATTACCTTGATGAATCCTGCTGTGGGGCAGCAACTATGACAAAGCACTCCTCTGAGGTGCAGTGTCTTTAACGATTTTTATGTCAGAGCCATGATTGCTCAAACATTTTCAGTTCTAGTATTCCTGCCCATCTTAACTAGACAGAGCTAATAAAGATGGCCTGATAAGCAGAGGAATACAGAATCAACTGGAAGAGCACTTAACCCTGAAGTTAGCAAAACTCGATACAAGTTAACAATGTAATTACAAACCAAAGGAAAAAGAGCACTGATGTATGTGGTTGTTCTGTAGTTATTTTAGAGAAATTTGCTATCAGAAAGAGAGAAAAACTTTTGGACCATTTTTCTCTGTAGGACCAGATTTGGGAAGAGAAAGGCAGAAAATTATGTGGAATGAGATACAAACTCAGTGAAATTAATATATTAAACTATTGTTCTCTGTACCTAAAAACGAAACTAGAGATTTTCAGATATTGCCATTATATAGTAATAGTACTGGACTAGACTAGCTTTCCCATAACAAGTAAATATAAAATTGGCCAAAATACATAGAGCACCTCTTTTCAAACTCTGGACAAAAGGCAGAGCAGGATCATGATCTTTGAAAGTAGGCGAGCACACAAAGTGAGTCCATGATTTCCCTGGAATTCTGGAAGCATTATTGGACTTCAGCACTGGGAGGGAGAGCCCAAGTAGAGCACAGAAGTCTTAATGAACTGAAGAATTAGACATAGAATTTTGGGGCTGGGCAGGGGGTAGAATGTGAAGAGGAGAAAGCTGACTTGAGAAGGAGGTCTAGATATCTATGTAGGGGTCTCCTTACATTTTTCGGCTAATAGTCACCTACACATAAGCAGGTAAGACTCCAGAGGCCTGGCAGAGAACAGCTACTGGGAAGCTATGAGATAGATGGAGATTCTAGAGGTTGTGAAGTGCTGGAAGACATGGGAATGCTATCCAGGCAAAGTAGAAAGACTTTAATAAACACCGTGGTATTAAATGAGATCCCCAAAAGCCATGTCTTAGCGACAGAGATACTCTAAATCTGCCCTAACAAAGCTTCCAAATAAGCTTCAAGAATATGTAGCTGATTTAACATTAACTAATAGCCTGTCAAGACAAAACTCAAAAGAATCTAAAGTAAGATAACAAAATCCAGATGCTCACAAACATAGCATCTACAATGTCAAACACACAATCAAAATTTCTAGACATGTGGAGCAGAAAAATGTGACCCATAACCAGGAAAAAAGTCAATGGAAACATACTCAGAGATGGTAGAGATGGTGGAGTTAGCAGACAAGGAAACTAAGCATCTACTTTATAAATATGTTTAAGGTTTTAAAGGAAAGGATGGAACTAACAAATGAATAAATGGAAAACCTCAGTAGAAAAATGGAAACTATAAAACAGATCTAAATGATGGGAGGGTAGTAAGTGAACCTATAGCATTGCAAGGTTTCTATATTTTATGTTAAGTAGTAAAATATCAACTTGAATTAGACTGTGATATAGTAAAGATGCATTCTGTAATTCCTAGAGCTACCACTAAAAAAAATAAATAAATAAAAGTAAAGACATATACGTAAAAGAACAATAGAAGAATCAAAACAAATATTCAAAAATATACAAATAACCCAAAAGAACACAGGCAACAGAGGAGCAAAATACAAATTCAAAAGAAATAATACCAACATACAAGAGAAGATAAAGAGAGAATGAATAAAGGCAGCAAAATGGGAGACTTAAATGTAATCACTACATCAAATTTAAACAGATTAAACTCTCCGTTTGAAAGGCAAACATTATCAGACTGAATTTTAAAAGCAAGACGTAATTATAAGTTGTTTTCAAGAGATCCACTTTAAATACAAAGACAAAATAGGTTGGAAACTAAAAGATAGAAAAAGAGATATATAATGAAAACACTAATCATAAGAAAGCTTGATTGGCTATATGAATAGATAATAGTCTTTGACATAAGGAGTATTACTAGAGAGTAAGAGGAACATTTCATAAAGGTAAAAAGGTTAGTAGGCCAGGAAGATATAATAATAACGAATATATATGTGCCCAATAGCAGATCTCAAAGTACACAAAGAAATGACAGAGCTAAGGGAGGAGACAGACAAATTAACAATCACTGTTGAAGATTTATATCACTGTCTCTCAGTAGTTGATAAGTAGACAGAAAAAATTAGTACACATACAGATCTGAATGACATTAACAACTGCCTTGACTTCACTGATATTTATAGGAATTACACACAACAGCTGCCGATTACACTTATTATTCGAGTACACAAATCATGTTCACTTAGGTAGACCATATGATTGGTCATAAAAAAGTCTCAGTGCCAAGCCAGTGAAGGAGCTGGCCGTGTGCCAGCCCCTCTCCTACACCTCCGCCTCTGTTTCCCTCCCCTTCCCCTCTCCCCCTCCCACTGCTCTGCAGCACCTTTGAATGTAAAGAAATATATAATAATAATAATAATAAATACATTTTTAAAAAGTCTCAGTGACTTTTTGAAGATTGATATCTTACAGGCTATGCTACCGGTCCACAACAGACTTAAGTCAGAAATTCATTACGATGAAATATCTAAAGAAGCTTCCAATATTTGGAAATTAAACAATATGCTTTTTTTGTGGCTGGCTGGTTTGGGGATCTGAACCCTTGACCTTGGTGTTATCACCACTGTACTCTAACCAAGTGACCTAACTGACCAGCCCTAAAATAATTTACTTCTAAAAAATGACAGGTGCAAGAAGAAATAAGGCAAATTAAAAAACATTTCAAGGAGAATGATAGTGAAAATATAACATATCCAAACTTGTGGGATGTAGCTAAAGCAGTGCTTGAACGAAAATTTATAGCTTTAAACTCTTATGTAAGAAGAAAATGTTAACATCACTGATCTAAGTTTGCACCATGAGAAGCTAGGCAATGAAAAGTGAATTAAACCATAAGTAGAAGGAAGACAAAAACTCACTGGGTGATCTTGACAACAGACTTGATTTGTCCTGTATGAACATGGTATTGGTTATGTTTAAAAAAGAGTGAGAAATGTCCTTTGGTTAAAGACAAAGGAAAGGAAGAGTACATGAAGATGAAATTTGTGCTGCTGGTTCATCTAAAGCCTTGACTGTCAACCCCAAACTATGTATAGAGCACTCTGTTACCAACAGGGACCCACTGAAGTTTTCCAAGCACTCGAGTAGGTTGAGGATGAACTGGAACCCCAGAAGCAGAGGCAGCAGGGTCAGTGAGGACAGTAGAAGGACATATCTGCAGGGGAATGACTATTATTGAAATGTGGAGGAGGAGAAGGTTGGCACTGTTGAGGAAGGCCTCTCAGAGCTAAAAGAGAAAGGCAGAGAGAGGCCACTTGAATTAAATAATTTCTTTCTTCCAAACATCATGAAGAAACTTACTATCTGTGCAAATTCATTTTCTCTCATACATTGCTGTGAAGTTGCCGGGGACAAATATGAACTGCTGCTCCATTTTAGTTTCATAAATAAGGTAGCCTTAACTGACTCAGTGAATAAAAGGAAAAGTTAAGTGACTTAACCTCATAGAATGGGGTCTCTCCTTCAAGGATGTGCTATCTGTGGAATAGTATCTATTAAGAATAGATATTTCACTGCAAAGTCCGGGACCCAAAACTTATACTTACCCATGTCATGAAAGAAGAGCTGATATAAATCGTAACTAGTACTCCCCTTGGATATTTGTTGAAAAAAACCCAAACCACGAAATTCCTAATGCAGTGACTTTTGTCAAACTGACAGACTGCACTAGGCACCAGCCCACCTTACATCTTCATCTCCTCTTTCTCTCCTTCTACTTTAATCAATGGAGATTTCTCACTGTTTCCTGAACATACCCAATGCAACATTCTGATATCATATGGAGGACGGGCATGAGCTTTCAGGGGGAGCACAATAATTGATTTGGGACAGTGGTTCAGACAGAAGGCTATCCTCTGCAGTAAAAGTGTAACTGATACTGCAGCTCACACTCTGCAATGCTCTGCTGTTTGGATTCCATGACCTTTACAAATAGGTGATAATTTAGCCCAGCACAATTTACAATGGACTACTGAGTTGTTTTAATGCACAATAATAGTCTTCTAGTTGCTCTGCCACACATACTGAAGAGAAAAAAGAGAACTGCCATGTAATGAGGGAAGCACCAAAAGGCTTCATCAGGAAACACAGTTGGAGGAGAAAGGCACATTTGTAATTCAATCAATAGTCTCATTGTAGGGTCTAAAATTGCAAGAACATGGTAGACATGATGGCAATACTCGTCTTGATGAGGGAGTTCACTTCCATAAAGAGAGGGTGCAGGGACAGCATAAAGAACAAGCACTGACCCTGAGATGGTCTCACTTACGGCATGTCCACAATGGAAGACTCATGTGATCTGAGTGGAAACAATCTTAGTCAACTGCTCATGAAGAGCAGTAACATATTAGGTGGCAGAAAAATCACACCCATCAGCTCTCAACGGCCTTACTATAACATGAATGAAGCTGCCTAGGTGCTGATGATGAGCTAAGGGGATCTATCCTTGGCTTCGCACTATGTAAATATTTTATCAACCACTTGGATAAAAATAAAAGAGGCCTATGTATGGGACAAAAAACCATGATTCCCAAAGGATATACACTGAAACAATATTAGCAAAGCCCTGCACGTGGCTCCAGAAACCAGCAGAATGTATATCAATAGCATCCATGAATAGAATCAGGAGTTTGGCATCATTATGTTCACTGTGAGTCATCCATGAAAAATGGCTGCTAAAAAAGTTAGTATTCCTTT
The DNA here is from genome assembly GCF_027409185.1 of Cynocephalus volans. Taxonomy (NCBI): domain Eukaryota; kingdom Metazoa; phylum Chordata; class Mammalia; order Dermoptera; family Cynocephalidae; genus Cynocephalus; species Cynocephalus volans. The sequence continues at coordinate 149,044,143 of NC_084478.1, forward strand.
GGTTCCATTTACATAAACAAAATCTAGAAAAGGGAAGGTGATGATGTCATTTTGTTCTCAAATTACCTCACCTGAAGCACATGGTAGTAGCTGATGAGATGTGGTGTTATGGGGTGGAGAAGAGAGAGGAAACGAACTGTGGACGTTCAAGAGACGACCGGGGACTGGGTATTCATGACTTCAACTACGTGAAGGACTGGAAAGGCTGCTCTACAAAAGAGGGATTAGACGTCGTTTTGGTAGTTCCTACAGGAAGGACTAGGATCAATGGGTAGAGAGGTGTCACCCACAGCTTCCAGAGATGGAACATCCTGTCTCAGGAGTTGTTTTTCAAGCAAAAGCAGGACACTGTTGGTAAAAAGTGGACGGGGAGAGAGACTGACTGCCAGCGTGCCAGCCTGAGGAGCTCCACTCACCTGTGCTCAAGTGAAACTGGTAAAAATGATTTTTTAAAAACCCCAACTATCTAAAGACACTGGAAATGGTCCTAAGGGCAAACATCAAAGGAAGAAATGACGATTCCAAAAAATCTATGAAAATTAGGTAAGAAAGGCAAGTCTGTTGTATGTGAACCAAGACTGCTCCCTTTCCATATCTTCACAGCACAGGGAGGTGCTGACTGCACTCCAGGCTGCTGCAGTCAAGAACAGCAGGCTCCCTCCCTCCCAAGATCCCAGTTGAGGGCTGTCTTCCCAATAGGAGCAGCACTTCAGCATTTCTCTTCCTGCCTTCAGCTATTTGTTGCCTGTGTTGCCGAGTGCAGTGGAGGTGGTAGGGGCTACCTTCTTCTGGCAGACCCCCCTCATGGAACAGAAGCTCACCATGGGGGCTGTGTAGGGAAAATCCTGGGCCTCTGATCGCACACGCCCTGGCTTGGGAGGTGGTGGTTCCATGTCAGGAAAGGCAAGCCAAGAAGGCCTCAGGCGGCTGCACCATCCCATCCCCTTCCAACAGTGTTTAGCTCCTAGAGTGGGGAGTGACATTCAGAGAGAGAAGCTTGCCATTGTTCTTACCCCAGCTCTAGAGCCCTGGCACAGAGATTTTTCCTCGGGAGAGAAGCAGGTACTTGACCTCTTCCCAAAGGAAGTGACTTCATTTGCAACTGAGCATGGAGAAGTTCAAACCTAAGTGTGTTCTTAAGAATAGTGGAGGTTGAGGCAAAAGGCAACTGACAGGAAATTCGTGGATTTAACCCAGATACAATCTAGATAGTAGGCTGGCTACTTTGCAGAAGAGAACAACAGGAAAAAAGGAAAAAGTCAACTGGGAGAAGCCCTCCTGAAGTCAATAGCAGACCTCAGAACTATTACTCAAAGGGAGTCACAATTTGACTGGATAAGTTTGCAGAGCAATTTATGTCCCAGGGCATTGTAAAAAACAATAGAGCAATCAGTAGGCCCTTAGTGGAATGTAACAGTTGGGTGTGGTCAGAGAAAAACAGACAGTCTAGTCCATACCACTGTCACCCCAGGGTGACTGTAGGTATAAAGAAGGCTACACCTTCCTGAGGAGCAATGTCAGAGGCTTAACACTGTGGAGAAAAATAGACTTCAATGAACTAATGAAGCCAGTCACTAAAAAATAGACAAGCAAATAACAATAACAAGCCCTGGGGGCAGGGGAACGAATATAGAATGTATTATGTACATGTCCAGTTTCCATTAAAAAATTATGAGGCATGCAAAGCAATAGGAAAGCATGATCATACCGTAGAAAGAAGGCAGGAAACACAAACTGCCTGTGAAAGTATCCAGATGTCAGATTTGACAGAAAAAGATTTCAAAAAAGCCATTATAAATATGTTCACAGAACAAAAGGAAAGCATGATTTAGAAACTAAAGGTGGGGAAGAAGACACAACAATCACAATTCCTTGAACTTGTTAAGACAAGTGAGCAGATATGATGTTGATGGGTGGGATGGGGGAGAGACACAAGGGTATGGAGGAATTGGTAAAGGGACATGAAAATCAACTACATTGTATATTGATAAAATAAAATAAAATAAAAAACTAAAGGAAGGTATGATGCATCAAATAGAGAATATCATAAAGGGATACAAACGACAAAATAGAACCAAATGTACATTCTGGAGTTGGAAACTACAACAACTGGAATAAAAAAAAAAATCATTAGAAGAGTTCAACAGAAGATTTGAACTGGCAGAAGAAAGAATTAGTGAACGGAAAGACAGATCAATAAAGATTATAACAGCTGAAGGACAGAAAAAAAAAGAATTAAGGAAAATGAACAGAGATTCGGGGAAATGCAGGGCCTCATCAGCACAGCAAGATAAGCTAGAAGAGGGAGAAAAAGGTGAAGAAAAACTATTTCAAAAAATTATGGCTGAAAACTTCTTAAATTTATTGAAAAACAATAACTTACACATTCAGAAGTTCAATGAACTCAAAGTAGGATAAAAACAAAGAGATCCACAAACAGACCCATCATTACAAAAAAAGATGAAAGTCAAAGACACTGTGAAAATCTTGAAAGCAGCAAGAGAAAAATAAATAGTAATTTACAAGGAACCCCAATAAGATTAACAACAGAAACAATGGAGGCCAGAAGGCAGTGGGATAACATGCAAAATGTTCTAACAAAGATATTGGGAAGGTTAATTTTAGGTGTCAGCTTGATTAGATTGAGGAATGGCAAGAAACCTGGTAAAGCTATCTTTTTGGGTGTGAACCTCAGGGTGTTTCCAGCAGAGATTAGCATGAGAACCTCAGTGGACTGGGTGGGAAAGACCCACCTTCAATGTGGGCGGGAACCATCCAATCTGCTGGGGGCCCAGAAAGAACAAAAAATAGAGAAAAGGGGTGAATCTTTCTCACTATCCACTGGAGCTGGAACACACTCTTCTCTTCTGTCCATGGACATCAGAGCTCAAGAACCTTCATCTTTTGGGTTCCAGGACTTACACCAAGGACACCATTGGCTTCCCTGGTTTTGAGGCCTTCAGACTTGGACTGAGCCACGCTACCGGCATCCAGTTTGCAGACAGCCTATCGTGGGACTTCTCTTCACAATCCCTTGAGCTAATTGCCCTAATAAATTCCCTTCCATATATTTATAGCGTATCCTATTGGTTCTGTCTCTCTGGAGAACCCTGACTACTACAGCTATCTTTCAAAAATGAAGGTAAAATAAAGACTTTCCCAGATAAAAATATACTGAGAGAATTTGCTGCAAGCAGACTTGCTTTACAAGAACTACTGATGGAAGTTCTTCAGCATGAAAACAAGTCATTCCAGCGGGTAATGCGAATCCATGTGAAAAAATAAGGAGAACTGCAAAAGATAATTATGTAATTATTAAAGACAGTACGAATTCAGATTTTTCTCCTTTCTTCTCATAACTGATTTTAAAAAGCAATTGTATAAAATATGTATATAACCGAGTGTCAGGTCTATAACAATAGAAATGTAATAAATGTATAACATATTTGCACAAAGGAGGTGAGTGTAAACAAAGCTTTATGGAGCTAAAGAAATAGCTACAGATAGTGAAGTAATAATTACAACAATATATTGTGGGGTATAACATTAATAGATATACTACGTATAATAATACTACTACTAAAAGAGGTGAAAGACAATAGAGCTATACAGGGGCAACGTTTCTATATATAACTGGAATTAAGCTAGTTTAAATCAGTAGCTGAATGAGAAAAGCTAAAATTCATATGGTAAACCCTAAAGCACCACTAAAAACACAAAACAAAATAAAACCAAAAAGCAAACAAAAACTGAAAAATCATTAAAGACCTTATCAAAAAATATATATAGATGACAAATAAGCATATGAAAAAATACTCAACACCCTATATCATCAGGTAATTGCAATTTAAAAAATGAGATACTATTAAACACCTATTAAAATGGCTGATATCCAAAACACTAACACCACCAGATGCTGGTGAGGATATGGAGCAACAGGAGCTCTCATTCATTGCTGGTGGAAATGCAAAATGCTTACAGCCACTTGGGAAGACAGTTCGGCAACTGAAAAAATCTAAACATAGTCTTGCCATATCATCCAGCATTCATGTTCCTAGGTATGTACATCAATGAGCTGAAAACTTACATCCACCCAAAAACCTAACATGGATGTTTACTACAGCTTTGTTCACAATTGCCGAAACTTAGAGGTAACTAAGATGTCTGATGAATAACCCGTGGTACATTCAGACAATGGAATATTATTCAGCAATAAAAATAAATGAGCTATTAGGGATTGGATATGGGGCATAAAGAATAAGTACAATTTGTAATAATATATATGTTAATAATATTGATTTGATCAACAAATGTCAACATTGAACCCCCAAAATATGTACAATCAATTATGATTCAATAAAAATAAATAAATAAATAAAGAGCTATTAAGCCATAAAAAGACATTGAGAAACCTTAAATGCTGATTGCCAAGTGAAAGAAGCCAATCTGGAATGGCTACATACTGTCCAATACATGGCATTCTAGAAAAGGCAAAACTGTGGAGATAGTAAAAAGATGAGTAGTTGTTAAAAATCTGGGGAGAGGGAGGGAAGGATATGTGAAAATTGGTTATAAAAATTGGGTCATTCTTGTCATATCCAAACCAGATCAGAGTTGTCGGGCCATAGAAAAGCACTCGGGGCACACAGCACCTGCTAAGAATTTTCTGCAAGCTCACTTGCTGAAACAGCCTGCAGTAGCCAGTTTTACCTAGTAGCTGCTAAAATTATCTGCCATGCCTCTAGGACTAGTTTTACTGCCACTGTCACTCACAGTCAGAGCTTGCCAATTCCCTAAAGTTGAATATTGCCAACGAGCTTTCTTTCAAAAACAATGCACAGCATTTCTCTTTCTAATAAAACTCCCGTCCCTTTCCTTGCACTTCGGACATACTGAAGACCACCCATCTGCATGTATGCCCCAAATTGCAATTCTGTCTCCCAAATAAAACAGTTTTCTAAGAGATTCATCTCTATATTTTTGACTTTGTCAAATAAATGGTTGGAGCACAGAGATCTGGGGGTCAGTAAAACTATTCTGTGTGATACCGTACTGGTGGATACATTTCATCATACATTTGTCAGCTAACCCGAACCCACAGAATATAAAACATAAAGAGTGAACCCTAATGTAAACTATGGAGTTTACTTAATAATAATGTATCAATATTGGCTCATCAATTCTAACAAGTGTACCACATCAATGCAAGATGTCAATAATAGGGGAAACTGTAGGGTTGGGAAAGGGAAAAGGAATACATGGAAACTTTCTATTTTCCACTTATCTTTTCTGTAAACCTAAAACCGCTCTAAACATAAAATCTGTTAATTTAAAAAAATCATTAAAGAAATAAAAATGCTTGTTAACTGACAACCAAATTTCACTTAAGCTTCACTCTCTCCTCCAAGCCCCCGAACTCTGACCCACCCTCAGCCTGAACCAGCACACAATCCCTCCTTAATGGTGCCTTCTGAAAATCAGCTGACCTCAAGGAAAGACATTCCCTGATCAACTGTCCAATCCTCCTATCCATTCCCCCACACCTGGTTCTTTCTAGTCTTCTTTATCACCTCTATAAATTTCCTTTCTGCCTGATCTATGAGACTCTTGCAGATCTTATGGTTGGAGCCTTCTCCCTGTTGTAACAGCCCCCTCCCTTCTATTGCAATCATTCTCATGAATAAAATCTCTTTACCTAAGTCCAGATTGGTTTTTCTTTGATAGACAGCATACTCTATTAGTTCAGGCAAGATGTTAGGGTCTAAATAAAATCATTCGGCACATCAGTGAACATGCCATTTGTTTGAGTTTAATACAACTGTAGGCTCATGAGATTTCAACACTCCAAGGGATCTAAAAATCAACCAATCCAACTGCTCACCCATGGCAAGAGCTTTCATCAACAAACATCCTGCCACTGATCAAATATCTCCAGTAATAGGGAATGCACTATCACATAAGATAGCTTATTCAATTGTTATAAAATTCTCATACCAAGCTGACATCTCCATCTACAGAGTGGTTATGCACAGGTACCAGCTCCATCTTCTAAACTATTTTTAATGCCTATGTTTCCAAATTAGTGCCCTTGAAATCACTGACCTCCAGATGTCTGAAGGCAACTAGACCTCAGCTTCACAGCAGCAGAAAAGGCACCTGCTTTGCTGAGAACTTCACCCCTGCCTATGCAAAAACAGAGATCATATCATGTCCTGATTTCTTTCTTTCTTTCTTTTTTTTTTAATCAGTAGAGTCACTAAAGTCATATTTGGATATAAATCCTACTAAGACAAATTCTCTACGGAAAAAAGGCATCTATATCCATTAAGGGTGGCTGTTTATAAAGACTTACATCTTTGCAGGAAAGAGTTAAGGGTGAGATATAAAAAGGTAAATAAAGATTCATTTAAGCTACCATCAAATGACGGCTAGAAAATGCTGCATCTATCTCAGTGCTTGCTTCATTCATGCTTCCCTTGACTTGTAAAGCTATCATATCAACCAGCCATTCTTGGGGCTGGTCAGCTAGGACACAACAGCCAGCTTTTCCTGCGTATAGAAACAGTGGTTTTATAAAGGGTTTTCCCTCATAAACAAAACAAACAAACAAACAAACAAACAACAAAAAAAACAAGATAGCAGCAACAACAACCTGCCATTCAATAAAAACCAAGAGCAAGTATAGCTGTATACATCATGACATGAGTGGCAAGACTGGGAATTGGGCTATAAAAACCTTATAGTAGAATACTTGGAACAACAACAGAAATCAGCTCCAAATTCGTACAATACACTTGAACACTTGAGAAACCAAAAACCAATTTCTTAGAGGTTTGGCTGTGAAATTTACCAGTTCTGTCACCATTAACTTGTAAATATGCTGAGAAAATGAACTAAGATTCACTGACCTTTGTCCCTCTGAATCCTTGCACCTAACACAGGAGTTGTTGAATATTTACTGAATGGAATGAGAGGACTACGGGAAAGTTTTCCACCCTCTTCCCAGTGCCTTGGCTCTAACTGGAAGAAATTACTCTGAGGAGAACATCAACTGTGGATGTTCCACTGGAACCACCAGCCTGAGGATGGTCTTTAGCCCCTCAGTCTTCTTCAACCTTGATCTAACATGGGGGGTGGCTCAGAGGGTGTTACCAAGCTTCTGAGATCAAGATACAAAACAATGTCCTTTCTCTGGTTGTTATGCATGTAACAGACCCAATTTTGCTACAAAAATTCCTGTTGGTATTTCTACACTAGTCAAGAAGAGATGCATCACAGCCAAGTGGTTTTTGATGCTACCTTCGACTAACTCTCTAAACTCCTTCAATCCACTTCAAACACTCTCAACCCCTCCAATTTAGATGTATTCTAGGGAGTTCATTGTAATGGGCTTTTATGTCCATTTTTATCTGAAAGCAATTCTTCCTGATTTTTTCATTTGTGGCCATCCATGATCAGATGCTGAAAAGGTCCTAGGGAAGCTTGCATACCTGTCTTTCAACTTTGTTATTGAAGTTATCAGCTAGAGCCCATTAAGAAGAAATTTCATATAGATAAAATATTACATATAAATTTTACAAACTATATATTTATGCAATAAATATTTCTAATCTAGAGTTTTTATAATGAATATCTAAATGCAAAATGTTTGTGAAAAGATACACGCTGTGGAATGTGCCACACACTCTGATATGTAGCAGCAAAGTTGAACAGTGACATCCTGTAAAGTGACTCCTCCATGTGACACCTGTCCCAAGAGGTCAGCAGAGCCCTACAGGATACAGCTCCTGTTTCCTCAGCACTTGAATCTAGCTCTTGGCAGGGCCAGTTATGACAGCAGAGTCACCAAACACTTCCTTCAGTTATCGGTCAACAGAAAATCTTTAGCTAAATTGAGAACACTACTGCTTCCTTTGTGTTTCTTACATATGTCACGTTGGCAGTCACTGGTCAACAGACACTACCGCTGCTTCCATCTGTCAGTACAACTTTGGGAAGAGAGACTGTAGCTCAAGGATGAGAAACAGAATCAATATGTAGATGTACTTACACACACACAAGCACATACACACAACAATACATACCCGACTAGGGAAGTAATAATTAGGTGTTGAGTGTGTTTCACATCCATCTTCAAGTAAATCTCACTCAGTATTGCTGATTCAGAGCAAAGACTAAGCAGCTGATCATGCTGGGAATACAAGCCTGGGACCGCGATGGTGTTTCATCTGTTCTTCCTCTAGCTATCCAGACCAGAAACTTCTTTTTCCCCTCACTTCCCATACACAATCACGAAGTCCTGTGGGATATCTTTCATAAATGTCTCATTCATTCAACAATGGCTGAGTGTCTACTTTGTTCCACACTTAGGGATACAACAGTAAACAAGACTGGTGTGGTTCCTGCCCTCACAGGCTTCTAGTCTAATTGGAGCAGACAGACAATTTCAACACATCAAGGTCAGTATGTTGGTAGAGACTGGTTCAGGATACTGTGAGCTCAAAGAAGGAAGGAAACCTACTAAGGCTTAGGGAGGGTGTCAGAAAGGTTTTCTGGGGGGAAAGTAGCTAAGATTTGAATTTATCTCATCTCTTCACTCCATTAACACAGCCTAAGGGTTAGGACTTTTTTCTTGCCTGGACAATAGTCCTATTCTTTCTTCTAAGTGGCCTTTCTGCCTTTAATCTTACCTTTGACTGAAACACTTATCTCAAGATAAAAAGCAAACTTCACAGACTAGGGCTCTTTGTTATCTAGGCCCCCATTTATCTTTCACCAGACTTTCCCATGCTTTCATTTTTAACACTACAGAACCATTCCTACTTCCTACAATGTGCTGTACTAACCCATGTCGTCCTGGCCTACCTTTTCCCTTTGTTTTTAAAGGCTAGATCAAGCTTTTCCTAGACCTGACCTCCTAGTCTGGCATAGGTACCTGTTATGATGTATATTTTAAAGTAACAATAGACAGATGTTGGGAAAATAGAATGGTTTGGTCAGGACCCTAACTCAGGTCCGGTTGGGTGTGGTTCAGCACATCCTTTGTAAGCAAATTGTGTGTGTGTGTGTGTGTGTGTGTGTGTGTGTGTGTGTGCGCGCGCACGCACATGTAGTTAGTGTGCATGCATGCCAATGCATCTTTTTAGTTTTATTCCTATTCTTGTGTTCTTCAGAGGTTTTGTGAAGCAGGCAGGCTGACGGTTGACTGCCTCAGGTGGCTGCCACCGCAGAAGTGGCCATGCTCTCAGACCTACAGCTTCCAAGGACCTGTTTGCTGGTTACATAGCTCCTAAACCTGAGTGTGAGGGGTCTTGTGACCCAGCTTGGTGTGTGAGTTGTCTGGGGACCCAGCCTGGCATGTGAAGGGCTTGTGACCCTGTCGGGACAATGGGCTTGAAGGGTTTGTGAGCTCCAGACCCAGCCATAGCTCTATAAGTGTCACTGTGAGCAGGATTCCAACAGTAGCCCTAGAGCCTAACAATTGGTATAGTCTGCGACAGGATTCTGAGCAGGTACAGGAGCCGAAAGCCCTTGGAAGAAGGAGGAAATGTTGCTACTTATGAATATGTTGTGCCCTATGACCACCTTCCTGTTGACCGAGATCTGGTTGCTGTTCACTGTATTGTAAGGCAGCATAGACGTGGTACTACAATGCAAAACCCCTTGGGAGGGGGAGGAAATATGGCTATCCTTGAGCATGTGGTGGCCTGTGGTCACTTTTCTGCTGACTGGAGCCTGGCTACTGCTCATGATGCTGGAAACTGATTGAGATTTGTGGCAGAAAGCAGAGTTGTTGGAAGCACAGATAATTTGTCTGGAGGATGGCGTGCAGCGACTGGCCACTCCTGCCTCTCACACCAGTGAAGACATCCAACCCAGTGGTGAGATGGGGGGAAATTTGCACCTCCAGGAATGACCTTTTGTGCATGAGAAATTGAGACAGTAAAGCAGGAGAAACAGGGAGAGACCCTGGCTGCTACAGCTATGGGACCTAGGGGTGGATGGTGTAACGTGCTTCAATAGTTCAAGTATTTCAATAGATATTAGATACTATCTGTTTAGAATGATAAGCAATTACACTTACTATCACAAGCCTCTTCCAACTCTCATAGTCTAATCTTAAGAGCCAACAGTACAGATGATGAAGATATTTCCTATTACTGCTGCACTGCTATTCAAGTAGGGACATGTTGCAGGCTTAAAATTTTTGCTTTTCCCCCTGACTTTAAGATAAATTCAGAAAACGTATCTTAGCTCAAGGATCAAAACTGCTGGCTGTCCAGACTGCCATGTCAGATTTATCAGGTCTGCAAAAGTTAGTCTTGACGGCCTTTGCTGTAACATACAATGATGTTGATACTCTGGAATTCACTCCAGATGTATGGGGTATCTTGCTAAAAATGATCCAATTTTAACCCCTGGTATGCTCTTTTTGAAAAATGAGAAAACAGATTTTCATAGAAAAGTAGATATTTAAGCTTAAAAACATGACCTCATGAAAGAGTCTGCAGACTTCTTTAAAAAATGACAACTAGATGGTGTGGTAGATAATATATATGAGAAGGCTGTTCTCTGGAGATTAAGTCAGGGAGTGTTTGAAGTGGCAATAGCAATGGCTCAGCTTCCCTCATGAAAGGCCTTATTTTTTTATTTAACAGGATTCCTTCTGGAAATGCCTTAGGCAATGTCCTTCTGGAAATGCCTTCGGCAATGCAGTATAAAAGAGACACTTTAAATACAGGTGTGCAGACACTGGATCTAGGGACAGGAATGATATACTAAGCTATGGCCTTACTCATGCTGAACTTTCGTGATCTTTGTTCATAAAATGATTCCTGACTTAGAGAAGCAATCTGAGCTGAAGTTTAAAAGCAATAGGAATACTCTCCTTATCACACCTTGCTTTTTTTTCAAACAAGTCTTAATTTTTCTGATTACAAAAGGAATACATGTTTATTGACAGAAATTTGGAAACTATAAAAGAGCAAACAAAGCAAATAAAAATCACCATTCACCCACACAGCAATAACTACTATTAACATTTGGAATGACACTGTTTTTATGTTGCATGTTATGAATATTCATTTCACCATATCAACATTCTTCTACAGTGTGGTTTTTCATGGCTACAAACTAGTTCACTCATTGTATAGATATACCATACCTAATTTAACCAACTGTGGGCTATTGGGACATTTAGGTGGTTTTCATTTTTTTCTAATTATTAAACATGTTGCCAATAAACATTCTTGTATGTAACACTTGGCACACAAGCTTGATTAATTCCATTGGACAAATTCTAGTGAGTTCCTGCTTCAAAGGGTATAAACATTTAAAAATACATATTGCCGATTTTTCTCCTGACAAGAAAGATGGGTCCATAAACACTTCTCTTTCCAAAATGCTCTGAAGCCAAAAGGATTATTTTTAAAATACATTTGGCACCAAAAGTCATCTGGCAGCTAAACCTGACCTGAACTGAAATGGGGCTATTTATAGTCTTTTTTTAAAATCTCACATAAGAACTTGATTATGGGATGTTGACCTAGCCCACACCACAAATATTGTAGAATATACAATACAAGTACCATACTTCCTTTCTTTCAGCACTTTAATGACGTCATTTTATTGTGTTCTGACATCCACTTTTTTAAAAAATTAGAAATCAGCCATCATTCTTACTGTTTTATCTTCGCTTCCTTCTAAAATTTCTTCTTTATCTTTGGCTTTAGCAGTTTGACTATGACTATGATCTGTTTGGGTGTGTTTTTCTTTATATTTACCCTGTCAGGAGTTTGCTGAGCTTTTTGGATTTTATGATTTAGAGGTTGATATTTTTCACCAAATTTGGGAAAATTTCAGACCTTATTAAGTCAAACTTCCACAGCCCTCATTCTCTCTCTCTTTCCTCATGTTCCAGAACTCCAATTACATATATATATATATGTATATAAAACATATATGAACACGTATGTATATGATATGCAATATGCATACACACACAATCACACACATTTATAATATATAATATACACACAAGCACACATGTGTACATATATAATATATACACACAAACACCGACGTGGATATATAATATGTATTATATATACACAAACACACATATGTGCATGTGTATAATTTTTGTATGTTATACACACACACAAACACACATATGTGTGTATATAAATTATATACACAGGGGATATGGTTTAGGTTACCCCAAGACTAAGGGCAAAAGCAAAATAAATCTTCTCTAAGCCAAGGCCCAATTATCATAGGATCAATAGGAAGGAGAAGGAAAATGTGACCTATAATCAAGACAAAAAGCATCACTAGTAGCAGACCTATGGTTGACCCAGATGTTAGAGTTGGCAGTTAAGGACATTAAAATACGAATTATAAATCTGTTTAAGGATTTTGGGGAAAACATCAGCAACATGATTGAATAAGCAGAATTTGGCCTGGAGCTAAACTTTGGTGGTAGGGATAGAAGAGAGCTGAAGATGGAGGAATTTGGTTTTGCTCCCAGGAGGAAGGCAGTAGAGGAAGTGAGTGGGAAGTTGCAGCCTGCATTATGGAAAGAAGGCCAAGGGATTATTATCTTTTTTTAAACAGGGATGTCTTGAAGTCAATGTTAAATTGTGTATGTTGCTATAGTAACAGTATAGTATGAAATCCCAATTGAGATACATTCTTGACCCCAGAGGTTACAAAATGGTGCTGGGATAACAATGGATATGGCACTATAGAGAACGAAGTCCCCAGATTCTCCAGGTTCATGAGGGTTACCAGCCTTCATATGGAATCTATGTAGACAATGAGCTAAACCGGGAAGAGGGATCAACTCTTGCCATGGGCAGTCACATAAAGATAGGTCTGTGTGCAGTAAGGGATTAACATTGTCCAACAAAAGGTCTGGCCCTTGGTAAACTCCTGAGAGGTTACTCTGAGCTCTTGAAATATCCTGACTGATAAGAGAGTCTTTGTCTTCCCAGAGGTCCTTGGCCACATCAGACAGTCTATGCTAAAAATATGATTTCTAATGAAACCTTGGGCCACGTGGTATCAGCTTGACCTCTAAGGGCTGGAAACTAAAATCAACCACATGGGCTTTCAGCCATGCCCACATGACTAACTCCCAAGAAAAACCGTAGACATCAAGGCTTAGGCGAGCTTCCCTGGTTAACAATAATCTGTGCATGTTTCTACACATCATTATTGGGAGCAGTAAGTGCTTTTTCATAACTCCACTCTAAGATGACAAACGGAAGCTCATGCCTGGTCTCTCCTGGACTCTGCCCTATGCTCCTCGTCTCTTTGCTGATTTTAATCTGTGTCCTTCCACTGTAATAAACTGTAAGTGTGAGCACACACACAAAATATGTTTTTCTGTACTCCCTCCACCCCTGTTTCTTGCAGGACTCCATCTGTCTATATATTTGGACTATACATTTAATTATATGCTCCTTGAAGCTGTTCCATAGTTCACAACCAAATGAATACATGCTCGATTAATTTTTCAGTCGTTTTTCTCTGCAATGCCCATTCTGCTGTTGATCTCATCTAGAGCATGCTTCACTTCAGACAATGCAGTTTTAACCTTTACTTGTTCTGTTGGCTCTTTGTGACTTACATATTCCTATTTATCATGTTCAATATTTGCTCTAGCTTCTTGAACTTATGGAATATAATTATAACTTTAAATTTCCTTGTCTACTAATTCTATCATCTATGCCATTTATGAGTCGGTTTCAATGGACTGATTTTTTTCGCCTCATTAGGACTAGTACTTTCCTGTTTCTTTTCATGCCCAGTAATTTCAAATGCCAGTCATTGTGAATTTTACCTTGAAGGGTGATGGATATTTTTATAATTCTTAGTGTATTTATGAGTTTTATTCCGGGATATGGCTAACATACTTGGAAAGAGTTTAATCTTTTCATTTTTTTTTTAAATCCTTGGTAGGTGAGATCAAAGCAGCAGTTAGTCTAGGGTTAATTTTCCCCCACTATTGAGGCCAAGACCTTACTTAGTACTCTCAGTGCTGCCCTGTGAGCTATAAAGCTTTCTAAGCTGGCTGGTGGGAACAGACATTATTTTTGGCTTTAAATATGTCTGGGACACCATTCCACCTAACGTACAATAAAGTACTAGTAATACTAAGTAAGCTTAGCAAGGTAAATGGTCAATGGATACAAGGGCAATATACAAATATCAACAGTATTTTATGTACTAGCAACAAACAATTGGAAAGTGAAATACAAAATAGTAAAATATACAACAGCATCAAAAGTCATTAAGTACGTAGAAAGAAATCTTTCAAAATGTGTAAGATTTGTATGCTGAAAACTACAAAGCACTGATGAAATAAATCAAAAAAGATCTAGATAAATTGAGAGATCTACTGTTAAGTGTTAATGTGTCCCCCAAAGGTTCACGTGTTAGAAACTTAATCCCCACTGTGCCAGTGTTAAGAATTTGGGAAATTCTATTATGGTAATTGGAAGGTGGAGCCTTTAGGAGGTGATTAGATTGTGAGGACCCTGCCCTTGTGGATGGATTGATCTATTCATGGAGTAATGGGTTGATGGTTTAATGAAGGGTAATGGGCATGGTTTTTAAGGATTGCTTTTTAAGGAGAGGGAGTGAGCAGGTGAGCTCTTTCTTGCTCAAGCCATTTGCCATGTGATATCCTGCATCACTGTAGAGACATCACCAACAAGGCCATCACAAGATGTGCCCCCCAGACTGGACTTCCCAGCCTCTGAAACTATAATCAATAAATATTGTTTCTTTACAAATTACCCAGTTTTGGGTATTTCTGTTATAAGCAACAGAAGCAGACTAATATATGTACCATGTTCATGAATTGGAAGATTCAATATTTTTAAGAGGTAAGCTCTCCTCAAATTGATTAATAGATTCAACATAATTCCAATAAAAGCCCTGTATGTTTTTTTGAGAAAGCAACAAGATGACTTTAAAATTTGTAATGAAAGGCAAAGGAAGCAGAATAGTCAAGTGTTAGAAAGAAGAATAAAGCCGGAGAACTCACACGACTTGATAACCGATACTACAAAGCTATAGTATTGGAGAAAGGATAGATACATGGATCAATAGAACAGAATAGAAAGTTTAGAAACAGACCCACACATACACGGTCAATTAATTTTTAACCAGGGTACAAAGGCAATGCAATAAATACCCACATGCAAAAGAATAAACTTCAATCCATCTTTCACATCCTATATAAAAATTAACTCAAAATGGATCAGTGGTTGCCAAAGGTTGAGGGCTGGGGTGGGGGAGAGGTTGATTACCAAAAGACATGGTGAACTTTTGAGGAGGACAATAATACTGCTTTATACCTTGACTGTGGACGTGGTCATCAAAATTCACAGAAGGTGACTTTTATTGTTTGTAAATTATTTTTTAAAAATAGTCTATTTTAGCACTGAGTACTATCTAGGAAGAAAAAAATATATATAATTGGCAATATCCAGGCAAGAATATACATGTCATCACAATTTGGTTACGAATGGCTATAAATTAGATAAGAAAAAACTGAAGGGCCTCAGATGTAATGCCTTAAGTATCTGCATACATAGAGGTTCCCCCATCTGCCTTTGAATTCAGCTTGGAAAATGCTGGAAATCATAGGATGTGTCTTACCTTTCCAGAATGCAAACAAAGAAGTGTTTTGGGTGAATAGTTAATCAAATTTTCAGTCTGGGAACTATACTGAACATCTTTACCTATATGTCCTGCAGACATCTCTAACTCCAACAATGAACTCTATCGTAATAAATGCTGCCACCATGCATCCGTTCAGTTGTTCAATGAAGAAATCTGGGTGCTATCTTTGACTCCTCCCTCTGTCTTACCTCTCCATCCAATTAATTTATTTATCATCGTGCCATGATAACTCTACCTGTCAAATACAGCATCTCTGCTGTGAAGCAGAAAAGAGCATAGAACTAGAAGCTGAGCATGATGGAATCTACAAAGTGAGAGAGATTGTATCACATGAGGTTAGTGACTGAATCAGAGACCATGTTAATTATTTGGATGGTTGTATTCATCTCAAACACATCTCAAATATGTGCTTTGTTCTCCATCTCTACGTCTTCCATTCTAGCACAAGTTACTACTGCTCTTCTCTAAATTACTTTAATAGTCTCTGGTCTCCCTATATCCATTCTTTTTCACTTTCATCTTCAGCACTGCAGTTAAAGTATTCTTTTAAAAATACTATTCTTAAAAAAACCCAAAACTAGTCTGATTAGGTCATATCATTCATTCCATAAAGTCCTTCACTCTCTTCCAGATTCGTTTAGCAAAAGCAGAAAAATAATGAAATAGGTGCTTGTTTATCTCACTATCCTCATCTCACACTACTCTCTTTTCCCTCTAGATTCAACCACGCTCAGCTTCTAGCACAGACACTATGTTGTTCCCTCTGCCTGCAGTCCTTCTCCTCCTGCCTGCCCTTGCACCTCAGCTTGTCTAGCGTACTCCCTCTTTTCCTTCAGCGGCAGCTGAGGTGGCACTTGCAGAAAGCGTTCTATGATTCCTCACGTCTAGTTTGACCTAGTCTTCATCTGCTCTTACAGCACAGTTCATCTGTAAGGACTTGTGGTATAACAATATATATATATATATATATATATATGTCTATATTTTTGGCTTTTGTCCCAGGTTCCCAGCACAGAGCCCTTAAAACCCTTGAAATCTCTGGAGTGATAGGAATGTCTTTCATATGCTAATGAGATGATTGGTGGCTGGGGACCAGCAGACAGCTTCAGGATGAAGGATGGTTACAGGAAAGAACAAGCCATGATGACAAGTTTGGAACTTTCAGCCCCATCCCCTGACCTCTGCGAAGGGGAGAGGGACTGGAGATTGTGTTCAATCGCAAATGGCCAATGATTTAATCAATCGCAACTACATAATAAATCCTCCATGAAAACCCCTAAATGATGGAGTAAGAGGAACTTCTGGGTTGATGAAGACTTTGATGTGCTGGGAAGGTGGTGTACCCGGAGAAAGTATGGAAACTGCTACTCCTCCGCCCTCACCCCAGCCTTGTCCTGTGCATCTCTTCCATTTGGCTGTTCCTGAGCTGTATTGTTGGGAGGTCATGGGGACCCCTGAATGTGTACCCAAATCAGACAGAAGTGTGGGTAGCATGGGTACTCCATGTGCGACTGGCATCTGAAGTGTGGGCAGTCTTGTGGGACTGAACCCTTAACCCATGGAGTCTCTAACTGCAGGTATTTGGTGTCAGAATTGAATTGAATTGTTGGACACCAATTGGGTGAGAGAATTAACAGAATTGGTGTCAGACTTGGTACTGAAAAAGACATCACATATTTGGTGTCAGAAAGAACTTGAAAGTACTTAGTCACAATCTGTTTATAATTTCTTTTTTAAAAAAATATTTTTTAAAAATTTTATCTTAATTTACACATCATGATTGTACATACTTATGGGGTACAATCTAATGTTTTGACACATACATAAGTTGTATAATAATCAGGTCAGGGTAGTTAATGTATTAATCACCTCATACATTTATCATTTCTCTGTAGTGAAAACATTCAAAAGCCTCTTCTCTAGCTATTATGTAATATACAAAACTTAACTGTTAACCATAGTCACCCTAGTATGCAACAGAATATCAGAACTTATTCCTCCTATCTAATCGCATGCTTATAATTTCATTGACTATAAACTCCACAAGACAAGACCGTGTTTGTCTTGTGTACCATTGTATCCCCAGAACCTAGCACAGTGCCTGGCACACTATTCAATACATATGGTGAATATATAAATGGAATGCCGACCACTGGAGTAGAAATTCTAAGCCGTTATCTGGGAAGAAGGTGTTATTTGTCCCTGCTTCTGATACAACACTGAAAGCTGATGACACGAAAAGAGAAAATTAACAAGTCCAACTTTTCACTATATGATGTGAAGGCTGACTACAGGATAGGGAGGCACAGGGAAAGGAGCAGGAAGCAGCAAATGTGATACCACTTCAAAGAGGAAGTACAGCTGAACACAGCACAGAGATCAAGTCATAGTTCCAGCATCTTCTCCACATTGAACCCCTTGTGTTCTCAAGTTCTGCTCTCCCAAAGGCTGTTAAGCAGTAGAGTTCAAACTCTTTTCTGCTTCCGGATTTTTAAAATGGGGGTTATAACATAAATAAAAATTATCTAGTCCACTAGTCAGACTCCAAAGTTAATAAAAACCTTCTCAAATGAACAATACTACATTAAGTTCTTTGAAGAAAGTTACCCAAATGGGAAATCAGGTACAGAGAATACATGTATATACCCTGTCCATCATCACCAGCCCTACTTAGAAGCAGTAATTCTACACTCCTTAGCATATAGGCACTCATTAGTACTGTAGCATTTGTACTTGCTGACCTGTTATTCTATCAAAGGTTCTTAAGAACAGGCTTATGTGTGTACATTCTCTCTGCTCAACTAGATCTAAGTTTCTCCAGGGCAGAAAATGTCTTCTGTTACTCTCAAATCCATGTTTTTCAGTGCTGAGCAGAGGACTCTTCAAACACTAAACAGGACTGAGCACTAAATAGATGTTGTATACTCAATACCCATTGGGTAAGTTTGTTAAGGCTTATAGAATCTGAAGAGAATGAGGTCAGACTTTAAAGATACTGGCAAGAAAAGACCATCTCCATCTTGCCACAAAACAAGTCTTACCTTTTCAATTTCAGATGAATTTTCTCTTAGTTTTCCTACTTTGTTACTTGAGCTGCATTTGCAGAATATCCATCTTGTTTGGCCCTCAATTTTTGTGGTACATACGTTGTTTTGTAGAAAGAATGAATGATCCAAATGGCTAAAGCTACAAAATGTGAAGGCAACCAATTTGTAATTTTCATTATCATAAAATCCATAAGCATAAGCTAAGATAGAGTATACTTATAAGCAATAGAGATTTCTAACAAGCTGGGATTCACTGATGGTTGTGTAGGATAAGAAACAAGAAAAGAAATGTACTTGTTGCTGTTCTTACTTTTTAAAAATCTAGACTCACGTATTTATATACTTAAGTTATAAGTAGAAATAAAGTCACAGTTATCTGACTACAAACCACCTGGAGGATGAGTTGAACTTCTGTTCATTTCTCAGACTATGAAATTCTGACAGTATTTTTAGATAGTCTTGAAAAAGGAAATTGGGAAAAATCATAATTATATAAGTAGCTTGATAATAGCATGAGTGGTCTGCCTCATCAAGTTCAAAGCAAGAGTTGCGATTTGATTAAACATTTACAAAAATGTCATTGCTGCCATAAATTCTGACACTTTGAAGAAATTCCCTACTGATTACACTAAATTACCAAATAAGCCTTCCAGAAATTGAGTGTTGAGTATAATTCTGTCTACTAATTTCTCTTCATTTCCCCAACCTGAATGTCAGTCTTTTTCTCTTGTATAGCCTTTATCTTCTTTTTCTTCCGCATATTCTCTCTGTCTACATATAGACCTATTGCTTCTATACTCTTCTTTTCTGTAACTACCCTCGCTCCTTTAGTGGTAACTTCTGGTTCCATAGCTTTAAAATACCACCCACATGTGCTTATGACTACCAAATTTATACCTATAGCCCAGACATCTCCCATAAACCTTATATATCTAATTACCTCCTCAAGAACTCTGCTTTGGATGTCTAGTCTTACATTTAACATATCCAAAACCAAACTTCCGATTTCCACCCCACTCCACCCACTCTGCGTGCTCTCATCTTACCTCCTACAACTCAATAAATGGCAGTTTTCTTCCAGTTTCTCAGGCACAAAACTTTGGAGTCATCCTTGACTATTCTCTTTCTTTTGCATCCAACATCCAATCGATAGACAAATCCTAACAGCTCTACCTTCAGAATATATCCAGAATCCTACCACTTCTTACTTCATTGCTATCACCCCAGGCTGCCTCTCACATAACCTACCTGGTGACTCTGTTTTCTCCCTTGCTCCACTACAGACCATTTTCAGCACAGCAGTCAGAGTGATCCTTAAGACATAGGTCAGATCATGTCACCCCATCTTCAAAACCATCTAATGGTTTTTCATTTCAGAGCAAAAGTCTAGCTCCTTATAATGAGCCAGTTCCTACATGATTTGGCCTCTGGTGCAGAGGGTTAGAAATCTTGATTCTCATTTGGTTTTTAGAATAGGGTTTTTAGGTAATGCATGTATGAGGCAATGGTCTCTGGCCAGGAGGCAACAGCCCACAGATAGTGTGGCAAAAGCCCATTTAATCAATTCTAATTAGGTATGTGTTGATTCTCATTTGATTTTTAGAATAGGTTTTTTAGGTAATGCATGTATGAGGCAATGGTCTCTGGCCAGGAGGCAACAGCCTATCTAATCAACTCTAACCACTGCTGAGGTATGGGATTGTATACTTTAATGATTTTATAGCTAACATGTGGTTGTCATACTGATCCTGTTAAGAGATTTTAATAGTTGCTGAAGGGAAAGATGTGAAAAAATGTTTGCTAAGCGCAAGCTGTCTGTTGGTGGAATCTTTAGAGACAATTATACTTAGATTTAATCATAAGAATGTAACTTTTGCTTAAATCATTTGAGGAGAGGTTTATATTTTACATAATGATCACAGTTTGACGAACTTAGCTTTTCACATATTGTACTTTGGAATGTCTCATTGTTAATTTTACTGATGTTGCTAGTTTCCGTTGTTTCAGCTATACTGAGCCATAGATAATTTTTGTCACACTGCCCATATCTTTGTGTCCTTTCAAAACGATTGAATCAACTGATTTTTCTTGTGAAACCTCTTGTCTTTACGATAAAAAACAGAAGCAAATTTTATAACCAGGCTGGACCGAGGTTTCTCCTTCTAACAGAGGAGTTGCTGAGGTGCAGTCCCTTTGGGCTTCTCATTGCATTCATGGTGCTTTGAGTAATCCTTTTTTTCATCTCCCTTCACAGTGAGAAGCGTAACACTCTGGTCCTCCTCTTAAGTCCTCTCTTATCTAATTTCCCCTTTCTTTCACTCTACTCGGGCACCACTAAACCTACCCACTAACGCTCAAGTATGCCCAAAATGCTCCTGCCTTAAGGCCTCTACACTTACTGGTCCTCCACTCGGGGTACTCTCTCCTGATATTGCATGGCCACTTCCTTTAGGTCTCTGCTCAAATGTCACTTATGTAGTGAGGCTTTTCTTGACTACTCTTTATAATCAGAAGCTCCCAACATTATCTGTCCTCTAATCATATACTATGTTTTATTTTTATTCATGTCATTACTAATTACCTTTTTAATTGTCTGTTCATAAGTCACCTTAACAGTGTGGCTTTCCCTGACCACTCTATATAAAATATCCACTCCCTATCAACCCCAAACACTCTGTAACTCCCTTAACATATTTTATTTTTTTCCACAGTACTTATTAACATCTGCAAACTTGTTTGTTTATTATCTGCCCCTGCCACTAGAATGCAAACGCTATGAGGGCAGATCCTCTGTTTTGTTCATGCCATACCCTATCCCCTTGAACAGTAGCTAGCATACAGTAAGTGCTCAATAAATACTTGCTAAATGAATGGGCTGTTTGTGTGATGAGAACTACTTCCCCTTCCATCCATCAAATCTACCAATCTTCCTATGTAGCTAACACTTATAGTGCTCACTCATGCCAGGCACAATAAGTGCCTTACATAAATTATCTCATTTAATCTTCACAAAACCCTAGGAGGCAGGTACTATTATCCCAATTTACAGATTAAGAAACTAAGATATAGAGGTGAAATAACTTGTTCAAAGTCTCACAGACGGCATGTGGCAAAGTCCCGATTTGAACTCAAGAAGTCTGTCTCCAAGTTCACATTATGTTGCCTCTACCCATATATTCTGGATGAGCTGTTGTCTGCTCCTGAGACTGACCCCTTCACTTCTGCACTAGACATCTTCTCTCTTTGCACTGTGGCTTAAATATCATTTACATGCTGATGATTTTTCTAAATTTACATTTCCAACCGCAATATGTCTCCAGATTTCTCACTAGAAAATCTGTCTACCTGACATCCCCACTCAAATGTCTAACAGTCATCTCAACCATAACATCTGCATGATAGAGCTCTTGATTTCACCCGTTCGTTATACCTGTTCCTCCTCATCTTAGACAAAGATACCACATTGACCCAGTTGCTCAGGACGAAGACCTCATTTTCCCCTCACACTTCACATCTAATACACCAGCAAGTTAGCTCTATCCTTAAAATATATTCTGAATTCAGTAAACAGGCAGGATGCAAAATCAACACACAAAAATCAATAGCATTCTTTTTTGCCAATAATGAAATAACTGAAGAAAAAAATCAAGAAAGTAATCTCAATGCACAATAGCTATCAAATAAATAAAATACCTAGAAGTAAATTTAACAAAGGAGGTGAAAGACCTCTACAATAAAAACTGTAAAACCCTGGTGAAAGAAATTGAACAGGACACAAATAAATGGAGAGATATCCCATGTCCATGGGTTGGAAGAATTAATATAATCAAAATTTCCATAATACCCAAAGCAATCTATAGGTTTAATGCAAACGTTATCAAAATATCAATAACATTCTTCACAGAAATAGAAAAAAATATCTTAAACTTTGTATGAAACCACAAAGACCCCCTGCAGCCAAAGAAATATTAAGCAAAAAGAACAAAGTGGGAGGCATCACGCTACTTGAGTTCAAAATATACTATACAGCAATAGTAACCAAAACAGCATGGTACTGGCATAAAAACAGAGGAATAGACAAATGAAACAGTTCAGAGATCCTAGAAATAAATCCACACTCTTATAGCCATCTGATTTTTGACAAAGGTACCAAAAACATATTGGAGAAAGGACAGCCTGTTCAATAAACGGTGCTGGGAAAACTGGGTATACACATACAGAAGATTGAAACTAGACCCCTTTCTCTCACCAAACACAAAAATCAACGCAAAAAGGATCAAAGACCTAAATTTAAGATCTGAAACTGTGAAACTACTAGAAGAAAACACTACACAGAATTGGAGTGGGCAGCACTCTTTTGAACAAGACTACAAAGGCACAGGCAACTAAAGCAAAAATACGCAATGGGATTGTATTGTAATTGTTGCTTTGCATATCAATCTCTTCCACTCAATTGACCTCTTCTTGGGAGTAGGAGATGTTCACTCATTCAATGAGAGTAAATCTTCCCTCACCGGCCTACAGCAGGGGGCTCAGTACATGTTTGATAAATGAATGGACTGAGGTGCTGAGGAGCTGGGGCTGGAGATGTCAGACATGGCCACCAGGGGGCAATCAAGACCTTCCTAAGCAGGTCCACTTGAGTCACTGCAGAGGCCCTTCTCAGAGGAAGAGAGGGCTCTGCAAGATTTGCTCTCTGGTGGGTGAAGCCCAGGGCCTAGGCCTGAGCTGCTAATTCTCGTTTTGTGTCTGGCACGAACTGTGTGCAAAGGCAGGACCATCTACCATGGGGCCCTGAGGCCCCACATCTGCCTGAGTGCCCAAGATGACCCTGGAGGAAAGAAACAAGTTGTATTAGTGGGGTCCTGGTGAGCTCTGCTGACGGGGTCTTAGGGCCAGTGTATATGTCATATGCATGTGAATTCATGAATGGGTGTGTTTATTAGAGCTCTTGGACCCTTCCATGGAGATCTGGCCATTTGCCTACCCTCATAAACAGAAGGGTGGAAAAGTGTCAGGTAACACTGAAGCCTGGCTGCAGGACTAGTCCACCTACTGACCTGCTGTGTGACCTGGGCAAGCAGCTTCCCCGCTCTGGGCCTCAGGGTCCTTTTCAATAAAATGAGGGCATTGGGTTAGTTGGCTAACAGCCTTTCTAGCTCTGACATTGATTATTTGTGTCTCTGAGGTATGGACTGATTCAGCTTCAAGACCTCTGTGTAATCTTGGGCATTCTCAGACTAGACTGGAACCTGAATCCTTAGGAGAATTGGATGCCACTTCTAGCTTCCTTCCTGGGCAAAACCCAGCCTCACTTGGGTGGTCACCAGCCGGATGTTGCCCTGGGCTCAGAGAGGAAGGCTGTCACATAGCAGTGGGAACGCTGTCACCTACCTTTCTGTCTGTGGATGTCTCCCAGGTACAGCCTCCTCAACAGGTCTCTCCTTGCCCTGTGCTTCCTGCAGTCCTTTCCTTTCATTCTCAAACTACCAAGGGTCTATTCATTGATGTTGCTGTCGACTGGGAAGGCAAGAACCTGTAACAGATCCTCTGGTTTGGTACACTGGCAGCAAGCAGAGCCTGGAGCCTCAGTCTTCTGGGGCCTCTGGGGACCCAACCCAGTCCCCTCCTATCAGCTCTAGGCAGGAGAGGTCAGACAGATGAAAAGCTAGCCAAGCACAAGCTGATGTTAAAATTTAGGAGAGATTTTTTTTTATAACTTTCCCCTTGAAATTAACCCAGACTTAAGAACAACAGAAACATGCAAAATGTGTTTTTAGTGGAACTCAGATGGAGGGCTGAAAGCCCAGCAGGCTGTCTCCATGGAGGGTTCTTGTCTCTGGATTTCTACCCTCTCTTCCCCATCCGTGTCAGGTGAATCCCCTCCCAACCACTGGGCTTGGGCTCTCTGGCCTGGGGTGGTCTCCCTCAAGCCATCTCCTTGACCTTGTTTCCAGGTAGGCAGAATCCCTCCCACACCGTCCCTCTGGACACAAGGCTGAGTATGGCATCTGAGGAGATCTGTGGTTTCAGAGATTTGGGGGAGGGGAGTGGAGGCCAGGACCAACTCAATCCAAACACCTGGATCTGCCGAAATACAACAGAGTGAATTAAGACATCTGAAAAAAATACTCCAAGGAATTCTGCTCACCCACATGGCCCACTGCTTCTTATTAAGTAGTTTCAGTTTTACATATTAACATATGCAAATCCAACCCTGTGCAGGGGGACACGGGGTAGGTGGGGGGGCGACTTCAGATACAAAGGCAAGTCCTAAGAACCACTTTCCCCCATTTCCCCAATTTGGTCAAAAGAGGTTTCTGTGGAATGAACTCTCACGAGTTCCATTTTGGATTCTACTAAAACAGCAAAGTTCTTGAGAGTTGTAGCCAGGGGATGTTCTTTCCCTGAGGGGAAATGGATGAGAAGAGCTTCAGGGAAAAACTAAGGAAACAGATTCTGTAGAATCTACTTCTTCTCCTATGTGTTGCTGTTCCTTTTTCAACAAATATTCCTGGGTGCATACCCTATGCCAGGGGCTGAACTGGGGACTGAAGACACAGAGGTCACTGAGACATAGGGTCTAGCCTCTGATTGCTCATGATCTAATGGAGAAGTAGGAGAAGGAAAAAGAAATCAGAGATTACAACTAAGCAGCTGATGGAATATACTGAGTTTGGTCATGGATGGGTCTTCTTTATGGCTTCTCTGCGACCTCCAGGTGAAGATATTGGATGTAGGGGGTCAAACACTGAAGAACGAAGTTTGGGCAAGAAATATCGATTTGGGAGCTATCGGTGTAGCTACAGTAGACAAGTCGCTGGAGAGAAGAGCGGAGGGCTGCGAGCCGTATCACAGGGAGTGGGGGGAGTCCTATTAAAGGAATCAAGGAAGAAAAAGAGAAGCCATAAAGAAGACAGATGGACCAAGATCAGAAAAGAGCAGGGAATGAGGGGAGAACAGTATCAGGGAAGGAGGGAGACGCAAGAAGAAAGGAGGAGTCAATAGGGTCCAACATCAGCCACAAGGCCTCAAACATGTTTCCTGGAAGCGTCATCAGGAGACCACCTGTGCCCTTTGCCAGAGTGGCTTCAGTGGTGTAGCAGGGAAGGAAGCCGGCCAAGGAGGTGCGAGGGGAGGGAGAGGGGTGAGGAAGCAGAGCTGCCTTCAAGAAGCCAGGCAGAGGGAAGGACTTCCATTCCACCCCCTTCTGAATGGTTGACAATGGCCACAGGATGCTCATGGCATGACTCCCATGGGGGCAGGGTCCGGGCAGAAGTGGGAAAGTATGTGGCACTCGCCTGTGTCCTCTGGGAGTCCCCTGGTCCCTGACTCTGTTATCTCAGGAGGGTGCATTCCTAGGAGGGACTTAGGATTTAGGGAGTGGGATGAGTTTCATTTTCAGAGGCAACTCTTAAAGAAGAAAAAGCTTTCCCGTCAGAATGACTCTGGAATGATAGCAGAATGTTAAGCAGCTCAGGAGAGTTGAGGATTTTTTTCAGTAGCAGAAGAGCAGAAGTTTCATCTGCACTCCGCAAATCATTCCCAGCCTGTTTTTCTGTTTCACTCCCTCTTACACTGAGGTGATTCTGCCTGCAGCCCTCCTCCTGGCTGCCCTGCTCTCTCTCATTTGCCCTGCTGTCCTTTTCCCCATTTGATGTCTACCCTCTGGTGAGTGGTCAGAGTTGAGCAGTAGCAGGGAGAGGTGCCATGGGGACAAGGCAGGGTGGCCTGGTTCCCAGCTCCTGGTTCCGTGCCTCCTTAGCAGGTAGTGAGACCTCAATGTGGATTTGTCACCTGAAGAAGGAAGGAGACAGGCTAGAGCTGCATTTTTCCTCTCCCTTCAGGGCCTGTGCACGGAGGGCCTCACTGCTGCTAGGAGAGGGAAGGGAGACCCGGAGAGTGAACCGGCAGAGGGCCCCGCCGTGGCACTGTGGGAGCAGGAGGCTGCTGGCTCCTGCCTGAGCTTTAACTCCCACTTTCTGCTGTGACACTTGGACCGAGCGAAGCTGTGTGCTGTCCCCGGGGGCCCTCAGACATGAGCCCTGTTCCATATGCATCAAGGAGCAGGGCTAAGTCCAGACAGAGGGGGACACAGTATTAAAATTCCACCCGCAATTCTATGGGAAGGAGTTTACGGTTCTTAGCTGACCACAAACCCCTTTTCCTGACAGGTCTTGGAATACATCACTCTGTCCTCTCCCTGAGCAGCTGACACATCTCAGTAATGCTTCTCCAGAAGTCAGGGTCTGCCGATTCCAGCAGGGACGGGAAGGCAAGCTAGCCAAGTTTCATTCCTATTACTCGATATTTAGGGGGTATGTGCATTCTAGGCGACTGAAATGGCTCCTGTCCCCTCTGACTTCAGAGGCCGAGGGCAGGCGGCCAACGCTGACAGGGCCCATTGGAAGGGCTGTTGAGTGAAGCGCTGTGATTTCCAGCCCCAGCCAGAGAAGGGGGTTAACTGTCTGCCTTTGTGTGGAATTCTATTAACCTAGAGAGAGAAACTCTTTTTCTTTCCACTGAAAGCTCTGAGTGGAATGTTGTCTATGTTTTTTATTAATAAAATTGAGAAAATGGAGTCATTATTACTGAATAATTGCAGTTCATTTGCTAGGACAACTCTTTCAAAGCCAGGTTGCTGAAGGTGGGACAGGGGAGATAATAAAAGGGACCTCGATATGAGCTGCTTGGGAACCACCTGTGTAGGAGGCACCTCGGGAGTGACTCTCAAACAGCTCAGGGCCCTACGAGAATCAGAGCAAGTGTGGGCAGGGAAACCTCTCTCAGAGTTACCAGACAGCACCACAGCCCTGGCGCCAGCTCCAGGAATCAGGTGACCTTAAGCAAGGCCCTACCCTCCTGGAAGCACTGTTTCTTTTTCTTTTCTTTTTCTTTTTTTCCTCCAGGAAATCAGAGCTCATATTCCTGCACTGCTTGACTCACAAGGTTGTTCTGAGAATCAACTGACATCAATCATAGATTCTTTCCATCACTCATTCAACAATCATTTACCCGGGTTTGTTATGTGTCAGACATTGTGCTAGGTAAAGAGAGGCAAAAAGGAATAAAATTCAAACCTTGCCTTCAAGGATCGCACAGTCTCGTAGAGGGCACACAGAGAAATAGATGGGAATAACAACACAATGTGGAAGGGGGGACCCTAGATGCTCACCCTGCTTTGGAAAGCCAGAGGAAGTCTTATACCCCACCCACCTGGTCCAGGTGATCAGACAAGGTCTCAGCATGGTGATGCCTGAACTGATTTGCAAAAGGTGAGCAGGTAAATGGGAAACATACCGCATCATTTTCCAAATGTGAATATGATCATGATGTCACACATGACCTTGAGGGTTGACCTTGATGCTCCAAGTCTGGATATAATTCTTGCTGTGTGCATTTTATGAGCATGGCTGCCCAGCGAGGCTGTAGAAGAAGGAGAGGATTGTCGTCAAGGGGATTTTGGTCAAGCTGCTTGGTCCCATGTGGAGGACAGCATCCCAATTGCCTCCTTGAGTTGTATGTGCTACCCCTAGTCTGTGGATAAAGCCTGTTCCTCAGATCAGAACCTCAATTTGACCTTTCAGGCTGGTCACAAAAGAGACCAAGATGGAAGATTGACCAGCTTTAAGATGACAGGAATTAAGATGGCAGCTCCCACAAAAACACAAAAACACAGACAGGAGCCGAACCAAGTGTTTACAAATTGCTTGAGCCCTTTAAGGAAAAACAGAGTTAAGTAAAAAAAAGACATCCATACTTTGGTAACATTCTCATCCTTATACTGTTGACATTTTCTATCATTCTTTTCCTTTTGGCCTCCCTTAATATTAAGTAAGGTTACTTTTTAAGACGCCAACACATCTCAGATCCAGAGGACTTGGACTAGACCTTTACAGGATGATCTTAAGCTCTTGGGAGTCAGCACGGTGGTGACAAAAATTAGAGTGAGAAAGTCCTCTTTCTATCCAGAGCAATATGGTGCTCAGGAGGCCCAAGTTCAGGCCACATTTTCAGCCACCCATCCCAGTGGGAATTTCTCCTTCAAGTAGTCTTTTCGGTCAAAATTTTGAAGTGTTCCTGTGTTTCTGTGTGTTTCTTTTCATGGAGAGGACATTTCATTTATAATAACTGTAGGAACATAGAACCAAGACTAACATAAGGACGCTCTCCCCTCCAAGATGACGGAGAAGTCCCAGGAAAGTGAGCTGTGACATTCTTAACCTGTTCTATGGGTGCTGGCACCTGTTTATTGGTCTGTCTGCCAGCACTGCCAGGGACTCACGCAGGATGGGGTCTGTTTCCTGCTGAACAAGGGAGAAATGTTTATCCCTCACCTCTGGGCCTCTAATGAACATAATATCGTCAGGGAATAGCAAAGAGGGAAGATTTCCTGGAGCGTGGGACCGGTTGTGGCGGGAGTGGGAGGAGATGAGGCCAGCCAGGTAGGTTGGGTCCAGGCTGGGAAAGGTCTGGAATGCCATTTGAAGGAATTGGACTTCATCCTGGAAGGACTGCCTGCAGAGGATTTCAAACAGAAGCCTGCAGTGCTGATGGTTGCAGGTTGGACCGGCCACCTGGTGGTAATGTAGATGATGTGCTGGTAAGTGATGTGAGATCCGAGGTGGCAGGCAGAACAGCGATGACACAGTTGCAGTAATCCAGCAGGAAGCTAGAGGAAGGCCGTGGCAGCGGGGACGCCTGCCCACAAAGCAATGGAATTAAAAGCTCTTGAACCCCTGCTGTAAAAACTGGTGCCCTGGGCGAAAGGCGTGAAGCATCCTGTTAGAGCCTCACCCTCCTTTGAAGACAACCTCCCCTGTAATGCCGCTCTTGTTCCTCTGGCATCACCACCCCCACCCTACCCCTATGCCCTCATGGCTGCTCCGGCAGGCTGGCCGTAGGGCCTCTACCAGAACATCAGCCACTTAACTTCACACATAGGCATTCAGTCTCATTAACTCACTTCCTTAACCTTTCCCCTGACAGGCATTTATGAGCAGGCAGAGGGCAGGGCTGGAGGGGACTGGTGTCAGGAGTACTCAATAGATACCTAGGGGCAAATCTAACCAGTTCCCTGCCACTGAGACAATTTCCCACCCTGCTATGCAGAGCACACAGGGGATCATTGAAATCTACTTTGACTCACTTCTTCCTAAATAAAATGACTTTCTTCTCAGGGACAGAGATGTGTCTACTCCTCTTTGTACCTTCTGCAAGGTTAAACACTCAGCTGGCACACACTAGGTGCTCGGTGGGCATTGGGCTCTTGAATACTTTTGGACCGCTTCCAATCCGTCTTTGCCTGTTCCTTCAATGTTGCCACCTCCAGCTCTCCCCAAGGAGGATCAAGGTAAGTAGGAATGGTTTAGGTCTTTTAGGAGTCTCTGTTAATTAATGGCTGTGCCGTTACACTTCTTCCAGGCAGAAGAGAGTTGTACCTGGTCCTTGCTCAGAGTGATATAGGTAAGGATGGGACGCTGGCCATGTACAGGCCCCAATCTACTGGGTGAGGACAGCATTTCATCCCATGGTCCCTCTGCACTAAGGCTGGAGAGCCAAGGGTCAGATTTCTACTTCCTTGGCAGCCAGAAAACAGATTGTTGCTATTTCTCTTTCCAGTTGAAAGCCCAGTGCCAGACGAAGTGGTCGATCAACTTACTGAAGGTGTAAGTTTCGGAGGCTTTGGTCTCTCTGTCCTCTGATCTAGTAGGCCAGGAGTCCGAGAGTCCTGTTCTATCCAGGAGGGCAAAGGCAGTCATTCCTTACAGTTGACACAGTTTCTCACCCCCACTGCCATGCCCATCCCCTCTCCCTTCTTCTGGCCCCTCCTGGAAATCTCATCGAGACCATAGGAGATAGCCTTGGTATCGCTTTTTGGGGTCCCCTAGAATGCCCATACCCCCTGAATATCGAGCAATAGGAATGAAACTCGGGGACACCATCATGTCCCAGCACAAAGAGCCAAGTCCCCTTTCTTTCTCCCAAACCAGGGATTCTTATTTGCGAACCAGACATGATGTCCCAGTGACAGCCACCACAAGAGCCATGGGTCCTGGAAAGAGAAGTGCCGTGAGGCTCCTGTCCAGGTCAATTAGCCAGACAAGTTGCAGCCCTTCTGATCAGTGAAGGAGTACATGGCCTCTATCAAGTTCTGCTAGTGACAGTGGCTTTCCATTTATTTTGTGTCACGCATGTGGGAGATGCTCATCCCTAACCCGGTCATACAAAGCATGGAGACTGACACTTTGGAGTTCAGGAGGAGCAGTGGGGCCAGGAGAGGGGACACGTTCCACAGGGAAGGGAGAGGACATGGCTTGGGGCAGGGAAACACCCAGGATCCATTTCTACAGAAACCCACCCCATCCTTCCCACACCCAGGGGCACGGCCTCGAGCACTTCCTACCCATCACTGAGGCAACCTTGCCCTCTTAGTCAGTGCTCTCTCCTATAGAGCAGGCCTCGCACTAGATACTGGGGATTCAGCAGTAAATGCCACAGCGAGGTCTGCTCCAGTGGTCCTTACGGTATATAGGAGAAACAGACAATAGCTCAAGGAATGAAAAAATTCTATACAATTACAGATAGTGGTAAATATTAAGACAATAAGACAACGAGAGTCAGGACAGTCTAGAAAGCACCAAGGACGTGACAGTTACGACAGGCATGTTCAAGGACCTGGAATAGGACCAGTGAGAAAAGGCAAATGGGAGCTGGGGAGGTCGGACAAGGCAGGAGCCTTGGAGGCCACGGTTGGGGATCTGGAAGCCACAGGAGTGTTGTGAGCTGCAGGGCATTTTAGAGTGACCCCCCTGACTGCCAGTGGAGCCTGGTGAGCCATCTAGGCCGAATGTGCTGGTGGCATGGAGCGATGTGCGGCTACTCGGGCCCCATCACCCCTTCAAAAGGGGAAAAGAGACTCTTTTGATGGCCATTTACTTTTTCCACTTTAAAATGGATGTTTTGTGTATTTTTTTATTAAACACGGATTGGAACTGCTTGGAAGCACTGTATGGGTGGACGGGAGGGAGAGCGTTACACCCTGGAGGGCCCTGTGGGGGAGCACTGAGATTTATGGTGGGACCTCTCATGGCTAATGTCTGTGGATCTTTTCTCTTGGACTTTTCCCTCCCTCAGAGAAATCCTTTCATCTTCTACCTGGGAGGTATTTGCCTGGTTGCCAATGCTCTGGGCATAGAGTGTGTCACCACTAGCCTCTCTAGACCTTCACTTAATTCTCTAGTTTTGCTTCTGGTGAATGCTCCTCCCCTGAGGCTTCTGAAAGTGTTTGCTGCAATAGTGCTGCCAAACCAACAGCCCCCAGACCTCAGTGGTTCACATAAACATTTATTTCTCACTTGTTGCCTTCGGGTCACTTGTGGCTGTGTGTGCGGTGGTGGAGATGGCTTCAGGTCTGCTTCCTGTGTCTCCTCATTCTGGGTGCCCCAGGGAAGCAGCTGTGTTTGCCTGAGAGAGACCGCGACTCCCAATGGGCAAGGGCAGGGGCAGAAGTGGAAGGTCAAACCACAAAAGCACATCAAAGCCTCTCACGGGACATGGTGTACCTCAGGCCCACTCATATCTATCACGTTGGCAAGTCACGGCCAAAGCACAAAGGCAGTGGGGTGTGGAAGTATATTCTGCCTACACTGAACCATGACAAGGGCCAGCAGGGGAGGGAGACCAAATCCTCCTTCCTTCCACATCCGCTGAGGCAGCAGCATCAGAATGGAGACCTGCGAGATGGGAAGGCATCGGCCTCCTGAAGAGGAACATTCTCAACAGAGGGAAGACACACTAGAACTTGGTGTGTCCCAAGAATGGGGAAGAGCGTGGCTGGAGCCGAGTGAGTCGGAACATTGGCACAGGGGAGGTCACATGGGCACTGGGCTCGGTGTGGCAGGGCTTGGAGGCCACGGGAAGGAGTTGGGGTTTATGTCCAAGGGTGATGGGAAGCCACTGCCTGGCGTGTATTCAGAGATGGAAGTGATCGGATAAGACTTACTTTTTAAAGGATATCTTCGGCTGCTTTTGAGAGAAAGGACAGAGGCAATAAAAGGCCATAGGAGGATCAGGTGGGTGGCCAATGCTGCCTGTTGTTTAGGCTAGAGATGATGGCAGCTTGGACTTGGGGTGTGACCACAGAGATGAAGAGATGTGGGAGGATTGGGACGATCAGTTGAAGGTGAATGGATAGTCCTTGGTGACAGAATAGATGTAGTAACTGAGGAAGAGAAGGAGGTGTGAGGAATTAGTCCCAGGCTCCGAGCTTAGACCACCATGGGAATGGGGTGCAATATAGGAGGAGGGAGAGATCATAGGGCCTGGAGGGAGAGGCACTTCTTTTTTTTTTCTTTACTTTCATTTTGTCGGTATACAATGTGATTGATTATTGTGGCCCATTACCAAAACCTCCCTCCCACCTACCTCTCCCCCCTCGCACCCCCCTCTCCCCCCTCCCACCCAACAATGTCCTTTCTGTTTGCATATCGTATCAACTTAAAGGAATTGTAGTTGTTATGTCTTCTCCCCCGACCCACACACCGGGTTTTTGTGTGTGTGTGTGTGTGTGTGTGTGTGTGTGTGTGAATTTATTTATTTATTTTTAGCTCCCACCAATAAGTGAGAACATTTGGTATTTCTCTTTCTGTGGCTGACTTGTTTCACTTAATATAATTCTCTCAAGGTCCATCCATGTTGTTACAAATGGCAGTATTTCATTTGTTTTCATAGATTACTAGTATTCCATTGTGTAGATATACCACATTTTCTGTATCCACTCATCCGATGATGGACATTTGGGCTGGTTCCAACTCTTGGCTCTTGTAAAGAGTGCTGCGATGAACATTGGGGAACAGGTATACCTTCGACTTGATGATTTCCATTCCTCTGGGTTTATTCCCAGCAGTGGGATAGTTGGGTCTTATGGTAGATCTATCTGCAATTGTTTGAGGAACCTCCATACCATTTTCCATAGAGGCGGCACCATTTTGCAGTCCCACCAACAATGTATGAGAGTTCCTTTTGCTCCGCAACCTCGCCAGCATTTATCGTTCAGAGTCTTTTGGATTTTAGCCATCCTAACTGGGGTTAGGTGGTATCTCAGTGTGGTTTTGATTTGCATTTCCCGGATGCT
The DNA here is from genome assembly GCF_027409185.1 of Cynocephalus volans. Lineage (NCBI taxonomy): Eukaryota > Metazoa > Chordata > Mammalia > Dermoptera > Cynocephalidae > Cynocephalus > Cynocephalus volans. The sequence goes on from NC_084478.1 coordinate 149,078,022, forward strand.
GAGTGATGTTGAGCATTTTTTCATATGTCTGTTGGCCATTTGTATATCTTCCTTGGAGAAATGCCTACTTAGCTCTTTTGTCCATTTTTTAATTGGGTTGCTTTTTTTTTTCTTGTAAATTTGTTTGAGTTCCTTGTATATTCTGGATATTAATCCTTTGTCAGATGTATATTTTGCAAATATTTTCTCCCACTCTGTTGGTTGTCATTTAACTCTGTTAATTGTTTCTTTTGCTGTGCAGAAGCCCTTTAGTTTGATATAATCCTTTATTTTTCCTTTGTTTGTCTGTGCTTTCGGGGTCGTATTCATGAAATCTGTGTCCAGTTCTATTTCCTTAATTGTTTCTCCTATGTTTTCTTTATGAAGTTTTATTGTTTCAGGGTGTATATTAAATTCTTCAATCCATTTTGAGTTGACTTTAGTGTATGGTGAAAGGTATGGGTCTAGTTTCATTCACCTGCATATTGATATCCAGTTCTCCCAGCACCATTTGCTGAAGAGGCAATCTATTCCCCATTACATAGGCTTGGTGCCTTTGTCAAAGATCAGATGGCTGTAGGTGTGTGGGTTGATTTCTGGATTCTCTATTCTATTCCATTGATCAGTGTGTCTGTTTTTATGCCAGTACCATACTGTTTTGGATATTATAGCTTTGTAGTATAGTTTAAAGTCAGGTAATGTTATGCCTCCAGCTTTACTTTTTTGTCCAGTGTTTCTTTGGTTATGCATGGTCTTTTGTTTGTCCATATAAATGTCTGGATAGTTCTTTCCATTTCTGAGAAAAATGTCATTGGAATTTTGATGGGGTTTGCATTGAATTTGTATACCACTTTGGGTAGTATGGACAGTTTCACTATGTTGATTCTTCCAATCCAAGAGCATGGGATATCTTTCCATCTTCTTGTATCCTCTCTAATTTCTCTCAGCACTGGTTTGTATTTCTCATTATAGAGATTTTTCACATCCTTGGTTAACTCAATTCCTAAGTATTTTTTTTTGTGTGTGTGGCTATTGTAAATGGGCAGGCTTTCTTGATTTCTCTTTCTGCATGTTCACTATGCTGGTAGAGTAGATGGTGGGGTGTGAGATAAAGAGTCGAGGATAACTTCATGGTTTTTGGTCCGAGCTACTGGAAGGGTTGAGGTGAAATGACTGAGATGAGAAAGATGTCGGAGAAATAGGTTTGGAGACAAGAAAGAAGTTTGGATTTGATCATGTTAAGTTTAGGATGTCTGTTAGATGTACAAGTGGAATTGCCACGCGTATACAGTTGGATCCCTGAGTCTGTTGCTTGGGGCAGGATGAAGAGATAACGTTGGGAGAATTCAGTGTGTGTGTTTTTGTGCATGAAAATCCATGAGACAGGGCAGAGGCACCTAGAGAGTGAGAGGAAGTGTAGGTAGGTCTCGGGACTCATCCTTGGACATATGTGGAAAGAAACAGTAAGGGAGACTGAAAAGGAGCTGTCAGGGAGGTGGAAAGAAAACAAGGAATGAACGACATGCTGACTGCCAAAGAAGGGAAAGTGAGCCACGCACCACACTGAGCGTTAGTGGTGTGCTGTTCTTTCCTTCCTTTGCATGTGTCTCTGTCAGAGCATGCCTTATAAGATGTCCCCAGTGCAGACAAACTGAGTCCCTAGGTGCACATGTCTCTTTGTCACTGGAGTATTCACAGTTACAGAGTCAGAATCCTGCATTGTAGACTCCCATTCCTCTTGTGGCAGATTCCCTTTAAGATTTATTGCCTATGGTGTCACGACTATTTTAGGAGAACATTTTGTTCATTCAAAGATTTATTATTGTGTGGTAATCAGTGTCAATCCAACATAGCTCCTGCCCTCCAGGAGAATATAATGTAAGGTAGGCACTGATGGATTTCATAAGATAATTACAAAGGGGTTTGACAGTTCAGAAGACGCAAAGATCACTATCAACTGGAGGGAGTTGGAGGTGGGATGAGAAAAGGTCTATGGAGCTGGTGACGGGCCTAGAGGATATTAGGATGGCTTGACTGTATAGTCACAAACTTTGTCTTCCATTACTGGTATTACTAATTCAAAGTAGACTACTGATGTTTCCATTACTTTCACATTCCTGGCGTTTCCCTTCTGTTGTGACAATCTATTTCTGAATCCTTCCAAGCAAATCTCAGCTGGTGTTAAACCTTGTTAATGTAAACAATTTTGTTTAGTTGTGTTTGTCCCCCTTACTTTATCTAGTGGTATACGAGTACAGGCAGCTGAAGGCTTACTTGTATGAGTCTTGAACTACTTCTCCCATCTTCTCATTTGGAAATAACTGACAGTATTTCTCTGTGTCACATATCTTGTCCACCATAGCATTTGGTTTACCGGTGTTTTTTTCTTCTTGAGTCCCTTCATCAGTTTCATAAATCTTCTGGACAACATGTTAAAAGTTAATTCTGAGACATGTTCGTTGCCCTTTGCAAAGAGATCACCATTCTAGCATCATAAACCATGATATAAAATCTTTATCAGCCAAATCACAGCATCTTTCTTCTTTCTGCATATGTTTTTTAGGACAAATTTAACAACTGGAATAAGAGATGAAGATTCAACCACTACACCTGAGTTTTGAGTTTTCTACCCTGACAATATGCAAGATTGATTGGTGTAGGGAGAGACTGGAGAAAAGGAACCCAGTCCAGAGGCCATTGAATTGTCCAACCAACTGGAGAGGACAAAACAGAGGGACTCTGCCCTGCACAGTCATGTTTCCAGTCCGAGATCAAGTCCTGGGATCATCGTCTGTGGCTGCGTTATCTTCTGCTCTTCTCTGCAGGCTTCCTCGCAGCTTTCTTTCCCAGCTGGCCCCTGCCCTCACCAGGCTCTCCTTGTGTCCATTTCCCATGCACCACTTATGTCACTGTCTCAGCAGCCTGCCTGTCCTGGACTTCCTATTGTAATTTTCTCTGGAAAGTGTCGAGCTGACTCTTTGAATTGTTGACACCATGAGTGCCTCAAAGTCACTTGGTATAGTATGGATATGTTGTCCCCTCAAAGATATCATGTTGAAGTGTCATCCTCCATGTGGCAGTATTGGGATGTGTTTGGTTGATGGGGTCGGATCCCTCATGAATAGATTATCTCCCTCCCCATGGGGGTGTGTGTGGTGTGTAGTGAGTGAGATCTCGCTCTATTAGTTCCTTTGAGAGCTGGTTGTTTAAAGGACCCTGGCACCTTTCCTCCCCTCTCTCTTGCTTCATCTCACTCTATGATCTCCTTGCAACTGCTGGCTTCTCTGTAGTTTTCCACCAGGAATAGAAGCAGTCTGAGGCCTGTGCTAGAGGCAGCTGTCCCAGAATTGTAAGCCAAATAAACCTCTGTTCTTTATAAATTACCTACTCTCAAGCAATGTCTTATAGCAACACAAAAACAGACTAATTTATCACTAGTTTCCATCACATGACGCAGCCCAGCTTCCACTTTTGTATTTTCTTTTGGATTGGGGAATCAGACCGGTCCCTATGGAATCACATTCCCAGCAGGACATTTCTGAAGGAGGCTCATTCTGGGACTCTCTGTTGTATGAGACTTGGGGATGTGACATCCACTTAGAGAGACATCTGGGACAAGTAGCAAGATAGCACCAGAGAAACTCTGTGGAGGGTGCACCCTATGAGCACAGTCCTTTTCAGGGAAGTTTCGGCCTGAAGTCAATCCTTGTTTCACAGATTTGAGTTCGTACAGGAGAGAGTCTCCCACATGGGACACACATGTCGGGACCCTGATCCGGAATTTAGATCTGATTACTCAGCTGGGCTTCTGTATGAGAAGGAGACTTTGCCAGTGTAGTGACCATTCTGCTTTCGTTGGACATCAGGGAATTCACACTGGAGAAGAGGGATGTGGAAGGGCCTCACAGTTAGTGCTCTTCCCTCACCAAGCACCATAGAGAAGCCCTACAGCTGCCCGGAGAGCAGGAATGCCTTCTGCAAAAGCTCGTCCCTTAATCAGCACCACAAACCTGACCCAGTACCACAGGATCCCCCCGGAGAGAGACCCTATAAATGTGGTGAATGTGGGAAGGCCTTCACTGATACCTCATCCCTTTCTAGACACCTCTTTGTTCCCACCAAAGAGAAACCCTATAGATGTGACAATTGTGGAAGAGCCATAGTGACGCCCCGGGGCATATTCAGCATCAAAAAACACACGGGAGAAACCCTATGAATGCACAGAATGTGGAAAAGCCTTTATCGGAAGTGCACACCCTATTGAACATCAGGGAATTCACACTAGAGAGAAACCACACAAATGTAAAGAATGCAGGAAAGCCTTCAGCCAGGGCTCCCACCTTACCCAACATGTGAGAACACACACGGGAGACAAACCCTAATGATGTAAGGTATGTGCAAAAGCCGTCAGCCAGAAGGTATTCTTTGTACATCATCAGAAAAATCATGCTAGAGCAAAGTCCTGTGAGTGTCACAATTCCTTTACTGAATCCTCATTCTTGATTCAACATCAGAATGTGCAGCCCAGAGAGAAAGCCCATAAATGAATGAAGGTGCTCCGTGGGGACACAGGTTGTGGGGATTGTGACCGATGAAACTTAACCATCCTTCTCACCCTGAGATGTGGTTGTATAAAACGTTGGGTTCCTCCTCTTTGCTTAGGATTCCATCATCGCATACTATGTGTGTAAGACACCATTGCAAATGTCTGCTGACAACTTAGAGGCAGGCGTGCAAGGTGTCACATGGCATTCTATCCTCGTGAGTTAGCACTCGCGTTTAATATATGTAAACTTTGAAGATTATAAAATAAAAACCAACAGGTAAGAAAGAACACAGACAGATATAGAATTTGATTACCCAGAAATGATGGGGAACTTCAGATCTTTGAAGCTTTTTCCCCTGTGTTATTAAATAAGCAGCAATTCCCGGAGCTCAGGAATGCTCCACCAGCTATGTGCCCTTGGATGCTGAGGTTGGCTTTGGCTTTTCCTGGTTAAAACACTGCAGACTACCTGTATGCTTCATTTCCAGCTGGGTTCTCTCCACACACATTTATGTACTGTAGTTATTTTTATAAGTAGGCATCCCTCAGTATCTTGTGGGAGTGGTTTCAGGACACCTCCCACCCCCAGCACACCCAACTCCCATACCAAAATCCACTGATTTTCAAGTTCCTTATATAAATGGTGTAGTATTTGCACGTAACCTATGCACATTGTAAAAGCTTTGGGGAATGAGTTAAGGAATAAACCCCACAAACAAAACACAAACATATCTATGGGTAGCATTTGATCCCTAACCCAAGACCAAAAAAGAAATGCAAAACCAGACAGTTGTCCTTGAGATCCAAGACCAGAGGCCCCATGCCATGGACGCCCAACCCCTCCCCCAGCAGGAACAGGCAATACATTACAAATAAATGGTCTTTTTTATTGTGTGTCCACGAAAACAAAGTCAGGGTGGCCTTTGGCCAACAAGGTGTCAATGAACAAGAGGCATGCATAACAACAACCGTATTCTCCTCGGGAGTGATTTCTTTCCCTCCCAAGCCTTAAGGGTCACAGGCAACCAGGGCCAGGAGGCTCCAGAGGAAGGCAAGCCCAGTACACTGGGGGGCCTGAGTCTGCTGCCTCCCTGGCAGGACAAGACAGGGAGAAAAATACTGCCTTGGGCTAGGCCCAGCCTCCCGAAGCTAGAACATACAGAAAACCCCCACCCCCACCCCCATCAAACACTGCTGAAGAAGTCAGCCAGGACTTCTGAGAAGAGCTGGCTTTGAAGCCAATAACCCTCAGGGGTCCATCTAGAAGGGTTGGCCCTCTCGAAGGTCCCAGTAGAAGTAAACAAAGAGCAGCAAGGCAACTAACAGCAGGAAAAGCAGCAGCTGGCCCCAGAGCGGGACCCTAAGGGCCTGCTTTCCTGGCTGGATGGTGTATCGGGTGAGACATGAAGGGCAGGAACATGAAGATGAGGATAAAGAATAGGAGGATGGGGATGTAGGATAATAGGACAGGTCCTGGGAGCTCTTGGATATGCTGGAAATGCGGCTGTAGTGTGCAATGGTCTGCTAGGCACTGCCCAAGCCATACATGGGCTGTTCCCTGAGGGAAAAGAGGGGAGCAAGTGGGCCAGGAGAGCCTGGGTCCTGAACCAGCCCCATCCCCGGGCCTGTACAGTACTCACCTACCCTTGCTGTCCTCTTCCGAAGAAGACAAAAGACTGTCATCTCGAATCTACAGAAGGAAGTCAGGGCGAGGGAACTGGTTGGTGGGATCACCATGGCCCTATCATATCCCTCAGTCCAAACTTCCTTGGCCAGCCCACTCAGACCATTGCTTAAAGGCCAGGGACCTGCCCCTTCCAGAACCTCCTGGGTTCCCGGCCTTTTGTCTGTGGGGCCTTGCTACTCGCTCAGTGACTGTCCTGGCTGAATGTGCCCCAGCACCCTCCTTTCTATCCTAAGGATTCTCAGAAAGAGCATGCGCCTAGATCTCAGACCAGGGTCCAGGCCATGTGCCGTCCCATGCACTCTAGTCAAATAGTTCTCACGGCTCCCCAAAGTAGGGCCCTGACCAAACAGGTGTATGCTGACCCTAACTCTCCCTGGAGAATGAAGGGTGCACTCAGTGTCCCCACTCCTGCACTGCATTTGCCCAAAGACAGCTATGGTCCCCTCAGTTTGGATCAAAGTACTTGATGCCTGACAGCCAGCCCACCTGGTGGTGGAAGGTGTCAGCATCTGAGAGCAAAGTAACCGGCTGGTGGAAGCCCTTGGACGTACACACAGAATCAGCCTCCCCGGAAGTCCTGGCAGTCAGGTAACTCTCCTCATAGTACTCGTCATTACAGCATTAGGAAGAGGGGCATGGTTCGCAAAGGAAGCATCGGTGTCCCCTGCCTGGCCAAATGGGCCTAATCTGAATCACATTACGGGCCTATAACAAAGTTTCTCCCTCCTAGGGCTGCTGAAAGGTGGTGGTGGTGGGGGGGGGGGGGTGGGGCCTCAGATTCTCCCTGAGACCGAGGTCCCCGATGGAGTGGGCTGCAGGTATCTGGGTGCCCACCCCATTCCTGCCTTACCCTTGCTGTGATAAAGTAAGGGGTCCTCTTTCTCGGGCAGATTGTACGTATCCGACGAGCCCTCGAGTGCTGAATACAAGTCTGAATTGGGCAGGGGGAACAGTCCGTGTGCCCCCCAGGCTTTCCTCCATTCTACCCAGCGCCCCAATCGGCCAACGCCCTTGCCTCACACTCCCGACCCTTTCTTCCCGTCGCCCTTGCCCCGTTCCCATCCCATGGGCGGCCAGGCGGGCCTCTGTGGCTGGGTCTCACTGGAGAACCCATAGAAGGACGCAGACGAGTTAGAGGGTGAAAGCTTCCCTCCGCCTCTGGGTCATGTACTTGAAGATTTCCTCTTCCAAGAGATTGTTAGTGGAGCCTGGCCAGACACGGGGCGCAGGGCGGTCAGGGGTATGGTCCGCAAACCTGGGGGACAGCGCAGTGGGGACACGGGGAACGAGTGCGGGGGAAGGAGCGGGACGAAACGCGGGGAGCAGGTCCAGGGAGGTGACGCGACCGCCGCCGGCCGCCGCGTACCCAAGACTTTCCCGTGCGGGATGAAATAGCGCAGCAGGGCGGCCAGCTCGGAGTCTGACACAACCCCAGAGTCGTCCATGGCGGGTGCAGCAGGCACCGGGAGGCGGGAGGTGAAGGCCTGCGGGTGGCCCGGGCCTGTCAACGCAAGTCTACCAAGGGCTGCCTAGCAGCAGGGCGGGGGCAGCGCGAGCGCCTGGGGAGCAGCTGCGCTTGCATCATGCCTGTGGCACAGTGGTGGGAGTGGGCGGGGCGGTGCTGCGCGCCGGGGGGCGGGGCTAGAGAGCCCAATGTCCCCAAGGGCAGGAGAGGCTGCAGGGCGGTGAGGGGCGGGGCCTGCACGAGCCAAAGCAGCGCAAACCGGTGTGGCCTTGGGAGTAGGGCGGGCATGGCGTGCAGCGACGTCACCTGCTGGGGCGTTTAGGCTGGACCAAAGAGAGGGACAGGACCTGCTCGAGCCGAGCTGGCAGACACTGGCCAGAAGAGAGGAGTAGGCGGGATGGGCGCGGTGGGGCAGTTCAGGGCCCTGAGTTTCTTGGGCTTTGCCCTGTCCTTGCATCTCCCTGCCGCCCGCCATCGCTCCCTGTCCCGGGTCTCCAGGTCACTGGTTCGAATCTCCAAAACAGACAACTGCCAAAAAAAAAGAAAAAAAAAAAAAAAAAAAAAAAAAAGGAACAAAAACTGAAAATGTAAGGACTGAGAATTTTCAGAAATTAAAGTCAGGCCCCAAACTACATATCCAGGAAGGTCAGAGAATACCAAGCATGATAAGTGCACAGAAAGCTACACCTAAGTACATGATGGTCAAACTACAGAAAATTAAAGTTTAAAAAAAAGTCCAGAAACATGACGGGGGGCGGGGGGGACCTTACCTGTACATGAACAAGGATAAGAACTACATCCAACTTATCCTCAGATAGCAGACAAGCAAGAAGAGAGTAGAGCGAAATGTTTAAATTGTTGAGAGAAGAAAGCCAAACCTAGAATTCTTTACTCTGCAAAATTATCCTCCAGATATGGAGGCTAAATAGAGGCCTTCTCAGAGAATAGAAATTAAGGGAATTCGTTGCCACTGTCCTGCCTTGAAAGACGTGTTAAAAGTCCTTTAGACAGAAGGAATATGATACAGGTCAAAAACACAGATGTACATAAAGATGGGAAGACTATCAAAGAAGGAATAAGTGAAGGTGAAATAAAACCTTTTATTTTTCTAATTCTTACAATAACTGACAGATAATACTTTGTCCAGAATAATAGCTAAATGTAGGCAATTATGCATGATTTGTTCATATCATATGCATGGAAAATCTGTTATACATATGTATTTTGCTTATATCTGCTTATACATAAGTGAAGTGCATGGCTGTGGAACAGGTTGGAAGAATTAGGATTCTATTATTATACACAGTGCTCACACACGCCATGAAGTGGTACAGAGTCATTGAAAGTGGACTTGCGATAGTTGTAAGTGTGTATGACCAACTCTAGGGCATCCACTAAAAAAGGTAGCATAGAAAGTACAAGAAATATACTAAGAGAGGACAGATAATGGAATCATATAAACCACAAAAGGCAGTTAATAGTGGAAGACGAAACTAAGAACAAAGAACAGGGGCAACAAATAGAAAACTAACAAATATGGTAGATATTTATCCACCTCTACCAGTAATATGAATGGACTAAGTACACCAAATACACCTTATATATGAATGGACTAAATACAACAATTAAATTCAGACATCGTCAGAGATGATCACAAAACAAGATGCAATTATATTTTGTCTCCGAGAAATCCAGTTTAAATATAAAGAAATGTATTGGATAAAAGTGAATGAATGGAGAAAAATATACCATGCTAAGACTCATCAAAAGACTGCAGGAGCAGCAATCTTAATTTCAGACAGAGCAGACTGCCAAACAAGGAAAGTTATCAAGGATTAAGAAGTGCATTACATAAGGATAAAGGTGTTCAGTGCTCCAAGGAGACATAACAATCCTTAATGTGTAAGTACTTAACCACGTATCACATTACATGGCAAAGACTGATAGAACGGTAGGGAGACAGAGATGAATCCATTATCTTAGATGGAGACTTTAAACGCATGTATTAGAGGTGTCCAGATCCAGCAGGCAAAAAACTGGGAAGGACATAGCTGAACTCAACAACACCAGCAATCAACTGGATATAATTGACATTTATAGAGTGCTGCTTCCAACTACAACAGCATACACAGTACAGTAAAGATCTATGCTCTCAGCAAGTTTAAAGTATACCGTACGGTATTGTTAACTATACTCAAAGGGTACAAAGTCTCAGTTATTCAATATGAATAAGTTCTGGAGATCTAATGCACAGCATGATGATTATAGTTAACAACAGCCATTGTTAACTACTGTACAGTTAACAATAGCCATTGTTAAATAATGTATAGTTAACAACAACCACTCTTTTACCCTGAAAATTCTTACCTCGTAAATTTGAAATTTGAATTTACAACTTAAATTTCTTATTTCTTTCTTTCTTTTTTTTTTTTTTTTAAGATGACTGATAAAGGTATCCTAACCCCTGACTTGGTGTTGTCAGTTCCACACTCTCCCAAGTGAGGCAACTGTCCATCCCTATATAGGAATCCAAACCCGTGGCCCTGGTGCTATCAGCACCACACTCTCCCAAGTGAGCCATGGGCCAGCCCCTCAAATTTCTCATTTCTTGATGGAACAATGAGGTAGTCCTGTAGATGTGTAATGGTACCTAGGTAGTATATAGATAGTAATAAAAAGAAATAACCCTAAGTATTTGGTACAAAGATGATGAAAATCATCCTTCTCGATTCTAAATTCTTATTTCATTTGGGAATATTTAGTTGGCTATAAAAGTAAGTATGATGTGGTGGGCTGAATATGTACCCTAAAAGTTCATGTGTTGGAGACTTGATCTCCATTAAGAGGGTGGGAAATCCTATAATGGTAATTGAGAGGTGAGGCCTTTAAGAAGTGATTAGATTGTGAGGACTGTACTATCACTAGCTAGGTCACAATTTTACTAGAGATAATTAGAAACACCTAGAGAAATAGTTGGTGCTATTCTTATATCTTGCTGATGTAGGCGTTGGTTATATAGAGACTAGTGGTATGCTGATAGCTATTCATACTGAAAAAAATTTTGGGATAACCAGAATTTATATTTTAAGTGAGTAAATTTAAAATGAGTTTCTTCTAAAATCTAACATTTTACAATTTTTTCTCAGAAAAAAAAGTACTGCAGATATGAAGTAGTACCTATGTAACCAGTTTGCTAGCAGTAAGTAGAGATAACAAGGACAACAGGTGGAAAAGGGCTCAAAACCTTTAACTCTAACTGTTTATCTCATGTTGAAATATAGTTTTATTCCTCTATATAATTAATGGTTTCTCACTAATAATTTATCTATAGTTAACTATTTCAAGGGAGGGAGTAGAAAACACAGTACTGTGCTCTCAACTCTAGCTTCTTCTATCTGCCTGAAATAATGTGTTAGTGATTAACACAATCAGCAGTACTTAAACTAATTTATTAGACATAATTTCTAAAACAAGTTTATATCTAGGTTTTTGAAAATAATAAAGAGTCTTGTCTGATCTAAATTCTTATGTGTTCATAATATTGGCTTAGTGCAACTGATAGCTACTGAACAAACTAGTTGAAGCCAGAAAGCTGATTATCACATTCTATTCAACTCCAAATTCTCACATTTTGTTGAGCTGAGGGAGTATTACAGATGGGTACTGCTCCTTGCAAAACTAGTTAAATAGAGATGAACAGAAGCAAATAGAATTAATAGGAGAATGGAAGCAGAAAACCCACATTTCTCAAGTCTCAGTTGTTATTTCTTATTAAAACAATGAGTTAATACTCTACAGAGTTGTTGTAAATATGTAAGTAGTTAACAAGGCATAACTGGAGACAACTAGAATAACTAGATAAAGGAAAAATAAGAAATATTAGATTTTTCTCAAATATAAATTATTAATTATTGTTTGATAGTGTGTTAGCTCTATCTATAGATCTCTCTATCTACCTATTTATCTACCTACCTGTCAACTTCCCTAACTGGCTGTATCCAGGTAATTAGTTTACTAGGAATAAATAACAGTAACTAGAAAAACTAGTTGAAGACAGGAATTGAAAAATCGTTCTTCTCAACACTTCTTATTTATTGTTGGGAAAATGAATTAGTACTAAAGGCAAGTCATGCTTCCCAAGCCAGTAGTAAAACACAGACAATATGAATAAGAAGTGAAATGCAAGGAGTAGAAAAATATTCTTTACAGATTAATTTTGTTGTTGCTTTTGAGCTAATAAATTAGCTCTAGTTTACTGGGTTTTTCCATGAAAGGTGTTAAAAAAAAAATAGCCAGCAAACATTACAATAACAATGGAAGCCTGAACCTAAAAGTCATGTCCTTTTCCTCTCTTAGTCATTAGTTCTCATTGGATTAAAAAAGAAAAAAATTAGAAGAAGAGATGATGCTGAGTGTTACCTAGGAAAAAAGTTGTGAGGGCTAACTGGGGATAAATTGAATAACTATGGGATGCCAAGCAGTGCTGCTTTGCCTCTCACAGATTTGTCACCCCTTTTCCCCTGGGTGAGGGAGCTGCCAACGATTACTCAAAGCCCATCTTTTCTGAGCAGTGAGAAGCCCCGAAATGTGGCTAATCTCCGAGAACCCTCAAGAACCAAGTATTCCTTCCATTTGGGAAATCAACCACAAGTTGGGGTTCTCATCCCGCATTTATTCTCCAGACCAGGAAGTTACAGGAAGAGTACATAGGTGGGGTTTTTGCTAAGTATAGTTAAACAAGTTTAACAATAGAAGCTGGTAACTTTCAGTATGACAATCAAGGTGACATTGCATAATGCAATTTGCAACAAAAGCTTGATTTTAGCAAACACTGTCTTCTTACAGCAATTTCACAGTATCTCTACATATCAATCAGTAACCTGTCTGTCTTTGAGCCAGCAATCTTGCTGTGTTACAATTCTTGATCTCACAACAGAGACTATATAGCCTGGGGAAAACTTCCAGTCCTTGGTAAGGTTAATATTTGAAACTGCAAGGCTTTGGAAAACCAGGCCCTGTGAAGTACATTTGCCTTATGCATACTCCACAAAGCAGGGGAAACCCATCCTTATCTTTTTATTACTTATTTTTGTTGGGATGATAAAGTCTTAACTACCAACATCTGTTGGTAAATACGTAATTCGTATAGTTGATTCTAGAGATAGCTAGAAATATCCAGACGAAGGAATTGCTGCTGATATATACCTACAACCGTTTTATTCCAGGAAGTTGCATAACCATTTTTTTAACTCAAAATTCTTAATTTGTGTTAGAAATATTAGCTCATGTAATGGACGTCTATTTTGCCCAGGTAAATAATTAACTGGAGATAAATAGATGAAGCCACTATGTGGAAAAACACATTCTTTTCAACACTACTTCTTATTTCTTCTTGAAATAATGTGCCACTATTCTAGATATTTAGTGGTACCTAGGCAAATATGAAGAGTCAACTAGAAATTACTGGTAAAATCTTGCTGAATATGGGAAGTTTAAAAACACATTCTAGTCAATTCTAGGTTCCTGTTTCTTTAGGGAATGTTGACTTAGGACTATGGTTATGGTAAGTGCAGTTACCAAGGTAAGATTTAAAAACACCTACCTCCATAAAGTAGAATAACTGGCTAAAGACAAGAAGAGTAAAGTCACATCCTTCTTCTCCACATTTCGGATTTCTTGGTGCAGTAGTGAGCTAGTTCTGTAGATGGGTGGTAGTACTTAGGGAATCACATGATGAGGAATGAGAAAAGATGGCTAGAATAAATATTTGATGCCAGGAATATGAAAATAATATTTTCCTCAATTAGAATTGCTTGTTTCCTGTACGAACAATGAGTTAACATTAATTGGGACTAGAGATATCTCTGTGAGGCACTGATTGAATTTACATTGGGTATGTGCTCAACAGAGGGATTGCTGGATCATATGGTAGTTCTGGTTTTGATTTGATTCCCTGAGGCACCTTCACACTGTTATCCATCATAATTGTACCAACTTACATTCCCACCAACAGTGTATAAGGGTTCCCCTTTCTTCACACCCTTGCCATCACTTGTTACCTCTTGACGTTTGGGGAATAGCCATCCGAAAAGACATGAAGTGAGATCTGATTGTGATATTGATTTTCATTCCCCGATTATTATTGATGTTGAGCATCTATAATATGCCTTTTGGCCATTCGTATGTCTTTTGTGGAGAAAGATCTGTTCAGATCCAACGCACATTTGTTAATTGGGCTACTTGGCTTATTGCTATTGAGTTGTGAGTTCCGTGTATATTTTAGATACTGATCCTTCTCAGATATATGCTTCACAAATATTTTCTTTCAATCTGTAGACTGTCTCTTCATTTTGATAATTGTTTCTTTGGCTATACCAAAGCCATTATGGTTGATGGAGATCCAATTGTTTATTTTTATTTTGGTTTCCTAAACTTCGGATGTGACACGAAAAAATTATTGCCAAGGTTAACATGGACGACATTTCCCCTTCTATTTTCCATTAAGAGTTTTATGATTTCAGGTCTTATGTTGAGTTTTTAATACCTTTTGAGTTGATGTTTCCATATGGTGTCAGATAAGGATACACGTTCATTCTTTTACATGTGGATATTCAGTTTACACAGCACCATTTCTTGACGACACCATTTCTAACTCAAGAATGCAACTTCAACACCCAATTCAGTTAGCAGCCTGACGGCTTGCTACATAAACACTATTAGAAAATCAACACAGCAATATCAACACTTTACTGAATGGGCAGCATGCCCTATATATTTCAGCTTGCTAGCCGCCACAATGTGTGAGTTGATTCCTTAAAATGAATCACCTAAAACATATATGGGTTATTTATACATAAATATTAATAATACCACTTAAACATATACGACATGACATATTACATATCACAAATGCACACACGTTCACACACGCAGACACATATACACCGTTGCTTCTGTTTCCCTTTCTGTGAGGAAGCCAGCCTAATACAGCTGAGCACGTTTATTCACTGATCTACAGAGCCTTCAACCGGTCACTCGAAGTATGAAAACCAAAAATCGAGGGGAGCTATGGGAACAGTTGGAAAATAAGTTGAAATGGACAACTTTCTGGGTAGTAGCCAAGAAATGAACGGACTTCAGGGTACGGCAGGGTCTAAGCTGCTCTGGGCGGGTTGGGAGGTGAAAGACGGTACACACCACCCTGTGCGAACTCTTCCGGGAAAGCTGGGCGGCTGCGAAGGGAAGGCTCACGGCCAGAACAGGATTTGGAAGAGTGCGATCTCAAGTTGGGACCCAGCCGAGGTTTCTCAGCCAGGCAATGCGTGCAGCCACCTTCCAGCAGAGATCTGATGCCACCCAGCAGAAGATTGGCGTCTTGGAAGCCCGGCTCCCACCGGATGCCCAGGATGCCCGGGAGAAGCTTTTGCAGGAAGCCACCTGGTTGCGATCAAAGGGCAAGTGTGGGATGGCAGAGAGATGTTGAAATCCTACAGGCAGCAGAGCACAGTCCCCCAGAAGCCCGGCCACCTGGCTGAAGCCCTGGGGAAGATCAGCTGGAAGAGGAGTTCTCCTGCTCCCTTCATGAGCCACTCATTGGGACAGTGAGCCCAGGGTGACGACAGAGGCCCTGGAAAGCCGCCCGCTGCCAGGGAAGGGCGGTACTGCGAGGCCCGCCATTTGGGGCTGTACCTGCAGGGGGCGTGGTTCTGCACGGCCCCGCCTCCCGCACGCACCGACAATCAGCGAGGCCGTCTACTGCCACGCAGGCACTGGCCCACAGGCCCTCAGAGCCTCGTAGCCAACGGGCTTTACGGAATCCACTGAGGCATGCAGTCGCCTGAGGGTTCCTCAGGTGAGGCGCCCGCTGGCGGGTCGGCATGGCCCCGCGGCCCAGGGCCATGAGTGTGTGGGTGCGGGGAGGGCATAGGGGACATCTGACGAGTCGTCCTGGCTTGGGCGTCGGTCGCCTGGGGTGTGCGACCCGGGCATGGCAGGCGAGCGTGTTGGGAGGGTGGCAGTGGGCCACGTGTGTGCGGTCTGGCGGGGAAGGGACCATCCACGTATGCCCCTCCTGCCCTGCCGGCCGCCCGTCAGGACGGTCACTCGGGCCCCTGACGGTCACCAGCGGCGTCCGGGCCGGCGACCAGGCAGTGGCCTCGCCTGGAGGTCCAGGACCTGGGCGGCGGGTTCGCTTCCCGTGGAGACGGCCGGGAGGTGGTCATTTGAATGTGGCTACTTGTATTGAGGATCATGGCTCATCATATGGAAGGCGACGAGTCTAATTTCTTTTATTCCTGTGGGGCGGGGGGAGGGAAAATAAACTGAGGGCCAATCAAGATTCTTCAGTTTGTAATGGGTACAGTTACCCCTTAAGTATATAACAACCCCACTCTCCGAGTAGGCATGACCGCTATGCATAAAATTAACGAACAAAAGATGAGAAAAATGGAAAGGGATTCATTCACACCCAGTTATTCCACCCATGAACTGCGATCCTATGAAACCTAAGACTTTCTAAGAAAAATGCGTGAAACTTGCTGCGGAGTGAATCTGGCAAAGGAAAGGTGCAAGAAGAGGCACGAAGGTTTTTTCTTGATTTAAAATACTTTTATTTTTTCAAAATTGTGCCTTTATTACAATAAAGGGATCTGCCAGGTCATCCGTTTATGGAAATACGTGTCTTGAGGAAGGTTTGCTATCACAAACCCAGTAGGTGCACAGAAGACCCAATACACAGGTAGTCATGGTAGAGGGGCCATCGGGTGAAGATGAGAGAATTTCTGCCTCTGGGGAACGGTGTGGGGGTCATGTCGACCTAGGGGCACCACTTTGAGACAACTTGCTGAGGACTGTGTTCTTTAGTTTTCGCCTAAGATGTAAATAATTCCCGCGCTAGGGAAAGCGGGCAACAGAACTTCCCAAGTGACAGGGCTTCCAAGGTAATCCTTCCCAAAGTCACGGTTGTCGACTAGAGAAGTCAATGCTCATTGTTATCTTGTTCTTTCTCTCTTCTGCTAAGGAACAGATGCAACAGAAGAAAGGGGATGGTCCAAAGGATTACGCTACTCTCTTTGGAAATTCTACTTCCTGGTGATCTGAAATTGACTCTGACATTACAGATTGTGGAGTCTCCATGTAGAAAGTGTATCTATTTTATTGTCAACTGGGTCTTCTCCCTCTGCAGGCAGTGTTTGCTTTGATGTCGGACTAAAATACTGGACGCATTTTCACACCACGCCCTCCTAGACGTTGGCATCAATTTACAAACTTATTCTGCTGTGATCGATGTTCAATTTTTCTCACATGCTCCCGGTGGGTAAGAAAAGATGAATAGTTGGTTATCGCCGTCTACGTGTATTCATGTATCTCTATGCATCTATCTGTCTGTTCATCTATATCCCTCTATCACCTGTTTATCATCTCCCTATCTCTATCTATCTCTACCTCCGTTGTTAGCTATATCTGTCTAGCTGATCATCTGTCAGTCTATTTTGCCATTCTTTATACCTCTCAACCGTCAATTTTCGACACGAGTATATTTATATATGTCTACCTCTGTATCCATGTATCTTCGTCCCTACCTCTCATCTATCTGTCTCCTTCTAATCATTCCTTATCATTCCGTACATCTAACTACACCCTTCTATCTATTGCACAGTATCCATCTTTTTCGATCTCTATATCCATCTGTCTTTATGTATCTCCATCGACCAATGTGTCGTTTTCTGCCTCCCTGCCTCTATGTATCTATGTACCTAACTGTACAACATCGGCCTATCTACCATCCACCCATTTACCCGTCTGCCTGCCTAACTTACCTACCCGTCTCTCCAGAGGGATGGAAGAGAGCTGTATTCCCATTAGGACGAAATAGGAATATAAATTATCTGGAAGGCTCTATGCAGACCCTTGATAGAAGCTCTTCGGGCCAGGGGCCAAAGTGTTTGGTGAGAGGAACATGTACTGTTTTGATTTAACACACTTGCCTTCTGATTGTGTCTGTTAGGGAAGCATCAGCTTTTGTAATCAGAAAAATCACTGGGATTGCCGTTCTCTATCTGTAGAAAGTGTTCTCTGAAATTTTTCACACTGGAAGAGAGCAGCCAAATGTGAGCAATGAATAATGTCCAAGTGGGCTGTACAACTCTTAAGGTGTTGTAACTGTCTTATAGGGATATATTTGTTGCATACGTAGGAAAGGGATTCAGAGAACTGTATCTATAATTATATATCTGTATGCATCAAAATCCTGGAGCCCATGGACTCACGTGATTGGAACAAGAGTTCCTGGGTGATTGGATTACTGATGCTTCCTATGCTCGTTATTTGGTAATTTTGAAGATCATTTTAGATTTTTCCGTGTATACTTTCCAAACGAGGAACTAAGCGGAGCTCAGAGCAGCATTTGTACTGGAAGGAAGTACAGGGGGGATGGGTTCAGACAGTGAGCTGGATTGTAGGCTTCCACGCCAGGCATCTTGGGTTTCTCACATCTGCGTGTATGGGGCCGTGAGCGTGCTTGAGCGTGTGGGAGAAAGAGAGCATGTTTGTGCTTTGGGGTGTGGGTGGTCACGCTTGACGGTGCTCGATCACACCTGTTTTCTAAGAGGAGCTGGCAGGTCCAGCTGAGGGGAGACTGAAGCGACCGAGTCTCCTGTTATTCCTTCCCCCTTTAGTTGTGTGTCCTCAGGTGACCTCCGGGCTTGCAAGCCCAGCACCCTTGAGTACTCTAAAGAAGAGGGCGCCAACCTGTGCGAGCGCGCACCCTCGTTCGGGGAAGCCTGTGTGCAGATTGTCTCCAAGGTACGTGTATTTCATCATCATGACCCATTTCCTGGTATGTCGACCACTGTGCGTGAACAAAGACATACATATATGCATTTATTAAGGAGAGAAGTTTTGCATCACAAAACAGAGTATGTGAAGTCCATACTCCACCAGGAAAAGTGCAGAAATCAGTCATGACTCTTATTTGGACGACGTATAGAGAAAACTAGGAAATATGAATGGAGTATTTGGGGTGGACAGATAGGAAGAGTAGGACGGATAGAACATTCGCAGCTCCTGAAGAACACATTCCCGTAATGTCAGAAATTCCATGAGAGTTGGGACATATCAGGAAAATTTTGGCGTAACGAGATTCGCGGAAATGACGTAGGAGAATGGGCATTAACTAGGAAATATATCCAATTATGCGCTCATGTTTGCAAGTACAGTGTAACACAGTACGTGCTCGCACGTGCACAGGGATGTATAGGTAGAGGATTGGAAGCACGTACACCGTCGTCTTCACAGTAAGGTGCCATCCCCCCTCAACATCTTTCTATGCATGTCAAGTTCTCGCAAGCTCATTCAATGCGATTTGAGAATCAGAAAAACACAGTAACGTCAAAAACCCCATTTTTGTTACACACACACAGATGCTCACAAACACACGACTAATGTTAAATCCGTGTGTCCAAGGCATACGTGATCCCCAAAGCAGTTGTTCCCCCTGGTCTGATGCGGGAAGAGTCTAGCATACGCCAAGCAGCGTAACATGGAAATATTTTGGAATGCAAGATGAGGAAAAGAAAGATGGCATTTACATTATGGATGGGATTCAGATATCAGCTTTGTTTCAAAAAGGCATGCATCCCAGATTTGCGGAAGGGAACGGGATCATTCGATCTCCACTTACTTGGCTCTCGTTGCTTCCTCTTTTGAATTTTCCAGATTAGCAGGAGAACATAGTACACAGGTCCTGGGTAACTACGCTAGGTGCCACCTGATCCCTGAAGAACAGTGCCCTTCAGAAGCACGCAGTGGTGTAAAGGGTGTGCGGACAAGCGGTTGGAGTGTGAGAAACAAGAGATCCAGCTCACAGAACCGGACCTGCCTCCTTCCACGTGACGTTCGGTAAGACTTCCCCATTCACTCGCAACCATCTCGTGTTGACATTTGGGATGAGATCATCTTTGCACCTCACTTCTATGCACACGTGTCTTCATAACGAGCATCACAGCTTTGGTGTTGGGAGACAAGAGTTTTGCACCACAGTATAGAGGTGCAGGTCGCAGCCTGTGACCGGTGCCTGCATCAATCCCTACTAAAGATGACAGCCAGGCATCATCAGGATGACCTCACAGAACTCTGGATTCTGAGTTCATGCTCTTGAACATGACATGGGGCTGGCTCCCAGCATCAGTATGTAGGAGATAGCCTCGGGCTTCTCGGGGTGGACAAGGCAGCATGGGCACCCAAGGAAGGCAAAAAACGAAAGAAGCATTCTCCTAGGTTGAAGCCCGAGGATCCCAGAAGGCGCAGAGGGTCCCAGAGAGAGAAATGGGATCCCTGACATGACACCCACGTCCCCATGCGGATGCCCTTCCTCATGCATTCGTTACAATGAGGTTACACGGTGGCTTTGGACTGTTATACAACTATTCTGGCACCTTCCGTATTTTTCCCCAAATGCTTGTCATTCATCTTCCCCTCTGTCTAAGGCCCGCTTCTTTAACACCTTGTTTTATCTCATCAATCACCTTGAGCAGGGCGTTTCTAGTTTCACCAAAGGAATTCTTATCTGATACGGTTCTTCTTTTCCTTTTCCCTATTCCAGTCTCCTCCAGTTCTTTCCACTGAAAACACGAGTACCAGCATCTCAGGGAGAACCAGGTGGAGGAGGACAACCCATGCAAGCTGGGAACGCTTTGCAGTCCGGAGTCAAAGGAGGCGTTTTAGAGCAGGGGTTTTGAGGGAAGACCTGAGTCAGCAGTGGGAAGGACAGCCAGAAACCTCTGCCCCTCTTCATCACCTCTCAGGAGATGAAACGATTAAAGTGAAAAGCACAGACATAACAGCCCTGACTAAGTCTGAAATGGAAGGCATGGGCTCTTCGGCAGGGGCGCAGTTTCCGGAAGTTCAGCGCCACAGCGGGAGAGGAAAGGGGGTGCAGAAGAGTCCTGAAAGTGGTACTGCAGAAGCTGGATGAGAGAAGAAAACTGGGCCGAGGAAGAAAAGCAGATGACCAGCAGAGCAGTACAAGCTCCCAGGTGAAAAGCACAGACATAACGGCCCTGACGAAGTCTGAAATGGAAGGCATGGACTCTTCGGCAGGGGCGCAGTGGAAGGTCGATGCCCCAGAGGGACAAGAAAGGGGGTGCCGAAGAGTCCTGAAGGTGGTACTGCAGAAGCTGGATGAGAGAAGAAAACTGGGCCGAGGAAGAAAACCAGATGACCAGCAGACCAGTACGCCCTCCCAGAAGGTAGCTCAACAGCCGGCAAGTAGACCCCCTCGTAAAGAGCATGGCAAACGCAAAGGGGTCGTTCGGAGGAGTGCCGGGAAGAGAGAAGCCTCAGGATCACTGCCAGTTGGTGCAGAGAGTGAGGATGCCCTGTGCGGTGACAAATCACCGCTGCACACGACCTGTGCCCCTGCTCCAGCAGAAAGGCCAAGAAAGGCATCACGGAGGTCCGGCGCGTGCCACGATTTCCTGACACGGTCGGGACACTAGGGTGAGAAAGAGGGCAAGGCAAAGGCACAAGCCTCCACAGCTACGTCCCGGCGACCCACAGTCCTGGAGTAGGGTGCATGTGCTAATGATGGACAGGTGGCCCCACCCTGGCCAGCGGGTCTCATCCACACTCTGCCCATAGCTCTGAACGCAGAGGCACAGGACACCTGGCCAAAGACCCTGGCGTCTCGCTCCACGTGCTCTGCCCTCTCAGGGAATGCTGAGGACCCTGGAGAGGGGGCCTCGAAGCCAGGTGTGGAAAGGGCGGCAGCTCCTTCTGGGTCCCCTGCCCCCTCCGGGATCCCTGCCATGAGGATGCGTTACTCCCTCCGTCTGGCAGACCGAAGAAGGAAGCTCTGAGAAAATGTGAGGTGAAGTCATCTGCTCCAGACCACCTACTGCCTGGGCCCGAGTTTGTCTAACTCCGAAGCCGGACTCATTCCCCAGTACGTCTTATGGCCAAATAACCAGGGAAGGGCTAAGAGGTTTTTTGAGGGTTTGGGAATGTGGGATAAGGAAATTAGGAGTGTTTGTTTGAAAGCTGTCAAGGCTTCACAGGAGTTAGAGGTTTCTATAAAGATCCTCATGGATTCATACCCTCCCCCACAATGCGTGTGTTACTTCCTTAAAATAAATCACCTAAAACATATATACGTTATTTATTTCATATGTATTAAATAGCACCACTTAAACATATAGGACATGTAATATTACATATCATACATGCACACACGTGCACACACGCAGACACATATACACCGTTGCTTCTGTTTCCCTTTCTGTGGGGAAGCCAGCCTAATACAGCTGAGCACGTTTATTGACTGATCTCCAGAGCCTTCAGCCGGTCATTCGAAGCATGAAAACAGAAAATCGAGGGGAGGGATGGGAACAGTTGGAAAATAAGTTGAAATGGACAACTTTCTGGGTAGTCGCCATGGAATGAACGGACTTCAGGGTACGGCAGACTCCAAGCTGCTCTGGGCGGGTCGGGAGGTGAAAGACGGCACACACCTCCCTGGGCGAGCTCTTCCGGGAACGCTGGGTGGTTGCGAAGGGAAGGCTCAAGGCCAGAACAGGATTTGGAAGAGTGCGATCTCAAGTTGGGACCCAGCCGAGGTTTCTCAGCCAGGCAACGCGTGCAGCCACCTCCTAGCAGAGATCTGATGCCACCCGGCAGAAGATTGGCGTCTCGGACGCCCCGCTCCCACCGGGTGCCCAGGATGCCGGGAGAAGCTTTTGCAGGAAGCCGCCTGGTTGCGGATCAAAGGGCCAGTGAGGGATGGCAGAGAGATGTTGAAATCCTACAGGCAGCAGAGCACAGTGCCCCAGAAGCCCCGCCACCTGGCCGAAGCCCTGGGGAAGATCAGCTGGAAGAGGAGTTCTCCTGCTCCCTTCATGAGCCACCCATTGGGACAGTGAGCCCTGGGTGACGACAGAGGCCCTGGAAAGCCGCCCGCTGCCAGGGCAGGGCGGTACTGCGAGGTCCCATATGAGGGTCAGAATGGGATCAATGACAGAAGAATTTCCTTATCAAAGAATAATTCTGGCACATAAAGCTCTAATGTCAGAAGGCCGCTTCCAGGGGAGAGGGCTGTCAGGAGCCCATGTCATTTTCTGCTCCTCCATGCCTAGCGAGGAGGAAGGATCCATGAGGCAGACTTGTCCTGTCTTGTGGAAACCGACCCCCATCCTCTTCATTGGTGAAGTGATTCCAGGGTCAGAGAGAGGAGCTGGCCGTCTTCCTGCCCTGTGCTACCAACAAGTCCTCATGAAGGGAGAGGACAACTTTGGTCAATTTCCTTCTAACATTACACTGTTACAGAGATTCTCAAAGGGGGTTTCCCAAAACCCTGCCAGAGATTCCAGAAGGTCAAAACTATTTTCATAGTGATCCTAAGATATTACTTTCCTTTCCCACTGTTTTACACTGATGGTGAAAAAGCAGTGATGGGTAAAACTCTGGCACTTTAGCACAAATCAAGAGATTGGTCCCAAACTGTACTAGTCGTCATTGGAGTCTTCACCACCACACCTCCACGGTTTAAAGAAAAAGAAAAAGAAAAAGAACTAGTTTTAGTTAAGAAGCAACAAATATTATTAGTTTTATTAAATTGCAAACCTTGAGTACATTTTTAATATTGTGCATGATAAAGTAGAAAGTATTCATAAAGCATGTGTATTGCAAGCCAAAGTATGAGAGTTTTCTCAAAAAAAAAAAAAAAAAAAAAAGCACTTATGTGATTAAGGTGCCAGCTGAACTAACTTTTTTTCATGGAACACCATTTTTTTTTTCTTGGAAGAATAATTGGCAAACTAAGGTTATTAAGACTTCTGTATTTTCCAGGCATTTTCTCGAAAAATGGATAAAGTGCTCCCGTCACTTTATTATCAAACTGAATGGAGTTTCTATGCCTGCACACAACAGAAAGCCAAATACAGAAGCACTGGTTTTGCAATAAGGAAAAAGTTTACTCACAAAGGTTTACAAGTGAAAAACGGGAGAAATAAATCTCAAATCTGTGTTCCCGATGGCTGGGAGTGAGGTATATCTAAGGTAAAGTGCGTGGGAAGGGAGTTAGATTGTGGGGAAAGGTAACTGGCAGAAATGGATGACAAGGAAATGGAAAGGTGATTGGTGGAAGTGGACAACAAAGACACAGGAATGTGGAAAGTCCCTTGGACTCGCACAGTAGTCTCACCATGGTTCTTCAGTGGTGAACTTAGCATGATCAGGAGGTGGAAGGCTAGGCCCTCTGACATCACTAGGTCACCCCTCAGGCACTCGTGCAGGCCCTGTGGGGGGATCTGTGGCTTCATTGGTTTGAGCAAGGCAGGGCTGGTGGGATCTGCTTCGAGTGTCTATGAAACATCTTAAGACAAACAGCTTGTGACCTATATGTCAGTGGTGTTATGTTCAGGGCACAAAGGCAGAAATCTCATCCTGTGATTCCTGACTCAATGGCTCTTCCTTAAAAATTAACCGTGGGCTACAGGAAAAGCAAAATCAGCAACTGCAAACTTTGGACCTAGCGTAACATCTAACTTTGTTACCTAGCGTAACATCTAACTTTAAGCTAAATTATAAAATCGAATCTATTTCTGTTTGACCGTTGGTTTCAACTTCAAAGAAAGCAACTGACAGCATTTGCTGTCAGTAATAACATTTAAGCTCTCAAGTGAAAATTGGGATTTTGAAAAAACCTTTTATCCACTACTGTGTGCTTGAAATGTCCCCAATAGGTAGTTTTTTTTGTTGTTGTTGTTGTTTTTCTGAGATCAATAGTGACATTAACAAATATGATGTTATTTCTATAATAAATGTGAAGACATTTGGAAGATCTGTGTAATTCAGTATTTAAGTTTCCTATCGCTGCTAACAAATTACCACAAATGTTGTGGCTGTAAAACAACACACAGTATTATCTCACAGTTTCTGTGGATCGGGACTTGGGAGGGTTTAGATGGGTCCTCAGCTCAGGGTGTCATAAGGCTGCAACCAAGTTATCACCCAGGCTTATTTCTCATGTGGAGTTGTGGAGAGGATCTTTTTTCTAAGCTCCCCCATGTTGCTGGCAGAATCCAAGTTCTTGCTGCTGTACTACTTATGGCCGCTTGTTTCTTCAAAGCCAGAGAAGGGTGTGGTGGAGAGGAGGAGAGAGGTCAGAAGATAAGAGGTCTGTTTAGGAAAGGCCCACCCAGGATAATCTCCCACCTGAAAGTCGATTGATTAGAGACTTCCATAACATATGCAAAATTCCTTCACATTTGTCATAGTCTATTGTTTAGAAGCAAGTCACAGGATTTGCCTGCCCTCAAGGAGAGGAGAATTCTACAAGGGTGTAACTCATTGGGAGTCACTCTAGGAAATGTCTGGGACTGAGTTGTTGTTGTTGTTGTTTTCCAGTTGACCAATGTGTGATGTTACAAAATCATCTGTGAACAAAAGAGCCATTCAGACCAACGGATTTTCATGGAACAAAGTATGGAAAGATCAATAATAAGGTTTCAGATTCCACATTGCAACTAAACTCGAAGAAATTACCAATTGTTGAACTGTGTGTAGTACCAAAGGAGAATGTCCACAATTATCTAAAAATGCTATTAAGAGTTGTATGAAAGAAGAAGGGTTTAGTGTTTCCCTTCACAAGGATGGAAGAGGCCTCAGGCTTACAACATCAGTACAGGTAAGCCATTGTCAGTTTCTAAATATGGTTTCCTTTGTTTGTTTGTTTGTTTGTTTGTTTTTTGCCTGCTTCGGAGGTTATAGCCATTTGGGGTCTCAACATGAACCAGGATAGATTTACAGCAATCCCCCTTTTTGTGCTGTTGTGTCTGGAATTACAATTTTTTCAGCCCTAAGCCAGTGAGTCTCTCCAAGGCATGTAAAACAGCCTCTCAGCCACCTATTATAGAATTAATGGATATCTCTAGGGGAAAAGTGTCACAAACACCAGCCTTAATTGTTTAAATATAGGTCTTATTCCAAAATTTTGGCCTGAATTTTTTCCTGTCTTTTAAATTGTCTTTAAATTTGATATTTTTTAAATTTAAAAGACTGTTAAAATACTTATCACTTTTCAATGACATATCTGTGTGAGGCCCAATTTTCCCTATGTTCTTCCACCAAAACAATGCATCTCGACAGATTAAATGCAGAAGCCTCTTAACAGTTACAGTAGGGGCCAAGTTTCTAACACATAAAACTTGGGGAACACAATTCAAGCTTCAGTGAGTTTGGAGGGCACATAATTCAATACACCACACTACTTTAGGAACTGACTCCCCATGCCTCATCTTCAAATGGAAAGAAAGAACCCACCCACCACGAAGATAGTCCTGAGATCATGAGAGTCAAGGATGTTGACACTCATCCCCACCCTGCTTTGCTTCAGGAACTGGCTAAGACCTGTATTATGACTGTGGGAGGGGCAAGATCCCATTTGGTACAAGTCCTATCACTACTTGCTATATTCTGAATATTTGTGTCTCTACAAAATTCATATGTTGAAACCCTAATTCCATTGTGATGGTGTTTGGAGATGTGGGCTTTAGGAGGTGATTAGGTCATGACGGTGGAGCCCTCATGATGACATGAGAGAGCTTGCTTCTTCTCTCTCTGAAATGCACCATATGAGGACATAAAGAGAAGATGGCTATGAGCAATAAATGTTTATGTTTAAGCCATCCAGCCTATGATATATTTGTTAAAGCAGCCTGAATGGAGTAAGACACTGCTGCTAACCATTTATTGAGAACCTACATTTTCCTTCCCTTTGTGTGTGTATGGGAAGTGGAAGGATGGGCTGCCCATTCTAACGTGTAGTATCAGAGCACTGACAGGAACAAGACCGATTTGCCCAGTCAGAGACCACATCAGGGAGGGAGAGAGGGAGAGGGGTCAGTACAAGAGGAGAGTGTGGTAGCCTAAGTAGGCTAGGTATGCGGGTACTGGCAAGGCCCACTGGTGTGGTAGACACATCCTCTGCCAAGATGTTCACGTCCTAATCCATGTAACCTATGAATATATTACCCCACATGGCAGAAGGGAGTTTTTCAGGTGCAATTAAGGACCTTGAGATGGGGAGATTGTCTTGGATTACTCTAGTTGGCCCAATGTAATGACAAGGGTCCTTATAAGAGAGAGACAGAGGTCAGAATAACAGTAGGTGTGATGAAGGAAGCAGGGTCAGAGACAGATTTGGAGTTGTTACACTGTTGATTTAGAACATGAAAGAAAGAGCCATGAGACAAGTGGACTAGTAGTCTAGGTAGACTCCAGAAACTAGATAAGGCGAGGGAATGGATGCTTCCCTAGAGCCTCCAGAAAGAACACTGCTCTGTTGACATTGTTATGTTAGCCCTGTGAAACCCACGTCAACCTCTAATCTCTGTAACTGCAGGATTGGTGTTATTTAAGCCACTAAGGTTGTTGTTGTTTGTTATGGAAGTCCTGAGAAGCTAATATCACTGGTAATTGGACAGTCTGGCTGATAGGAACAGGCTGTGGTCTGGAGGACTGAATGTTGATGGTGGGTTTCCAGTGCCAGCAAGGGCTGGCAGGGGTCACTGTGCACGGAGACAGGGTCTGTCACTGGAGCTGGCCGGGACAGGGTGGGAACCAGGTCTCCAGGAACAAGGGAGGAGTCCAGAGACTGGGTTCCTTCTGAACTTGGATATTGAATCCAAGTTCCACCAGTTATTACCGTGTGACCTTGGCAACTATGACACCCCTCTGAACCCTGGTTTCCTCGTTTATGAAATGGGAATGATGGTACCTTCCGAGGGAGAAACCTTGGGAGGCATAAATGAGAAAAATCCCATTTGCTCAGTACAGTGCCTGGCATATGGACATGCCTAATAAACGGGTAGCTACATTTATTGTTGTTCTTAGAACTGGGATGAGCAGCACCAGCATGAGAAGGCTCCCACTCACCCCCCAGACCAGATTCAGGATTAGTCCCAGAGTACCTGTGCCGGCAGGGGCATGTGGGAGGCTCAGTAAGCTTAGCAAAACAGGTTGCAGCTGTGGGTACAGCTGACCTGGCAGGTCACCCATCAGGCCTTTCCTCCAGTGTCCTGCAGAGGAAGAGTAGCAGAAGACTCAGGGTTCATATTAGGAACACAGGGTACCCATTCCACTCCTCCAAACATTTATTTGCTCCTGAGGCTCCTCTTCCAAGTTAGGGCATAAGGATTCGGAGGCTAGTGGTTGCTTCTGGGGCAGCCACAGTAAGTCCAGGAGACAGGTGTTCCCCTCCTTAGCTGACTCCAGAGTCCAAGGGGGACTTTCCCAAATGGCCAGCTCCTCCCACAGGAAGTTGAAGCAAAGCCTGGTTTGCAGGGGCACTGCCATAACCTCTATTGGTCTGAACATGTCATCTCAGGTTGACCTGCAAAAGTTGTAGTGGCCGCTGAAGACCAGGGAAGGAGGGGGTCGGAAAAGAGATTGAGCTACTTTCGTTTTCAGCTGCAAGTAACAGAAAGCCCACTTCCGGGTGGTCCCTGCAATATGGAAGGACTGTTATCTCACTCCACCACATGTGCTGAGGTAGGAGCTCTGGGATTGCTAATGCACTGGCCCCTCGAGGCCATTAGTGGCAGGCCAGGTTCTTCCATCCTTCTGCTGCACAATCCTCACTGAGCCATCTTTGTCCTTGACTAGCTTCCTCCATCTTGACAAGATGACTGCTGCAGTCCTTTGTAATACAAAGATGTGACAATGTCCAGCCGATGAAGGAGGAACAAGAACTTTTCCTCCAACATCTCCCTCCACATCCCCAGGCCTAAGCCAATCCTTGGCAAGAAAGATAGGTACCTCTCTTCTGGGGCTGGAGATCATCCCAGACTCCCCTGAAACCCACTGGCTTTATGAAAAAGCATAGATACATGGGGGGAAATGGGGTCCTCTGAGGAAAGGAAGAGAATGGTGTTCGGGCAGTTTACCATGTCTACTGAACTTAGCAAAAAGTGGATATTGCAGAAAATACTTTTCTCTGAATGAAAGAAGGGAAATATGGGGCTGCTAGTCTAAGAAACGTAAAGATGTTCATCTGTGTTTCCCCCGTTCTTATCTTTCTTCTTGGAAATAGGGTAAGAGCTGACTACAACAAAACAGAAGGAAAATGTACTGGGGAAATTCCTTCAGAAGCAGAAGAGAGAGCATAGTACACATTATGTCTTACATCAAGGATTTCTAAGGCTTCAAGGGAAATTGCCACAGTGTCTATCCTAGGACATGGCTTTCTCCATGTTGGTTGTGCAGCAGTATCTCCGTGGGACCTTTTTCAAAGTATGCATCTGTAGGGAAGCCCAGCCCTGGAGATTCTGATTTGGTAGCTCAGGAGTGGGCTCGGGAATCTGCCTCTCCAGGCGACCCTGAAACACAGGGGATTTGAGCAGCAGTATGTCAGCCCTTAGCACACCCGAGAGGTCTGAAAGTAGAGGACACTCCTGTTATTTCTGCTGTCCGTTACTGTGCAGCCACCCTCAACTTTAAAGTAACTTGCAAGCTCTTGAACACTAGCACCAGTCCCGTCTTCTCTCAGCTTCCACCTGCAGCCCAACACGTGGACTTCCTTGGCAAACTTCTTCAGGTATCGTTCTTGGATTCTGGAAACTGAAACCCAGCAGGGGGCCAAAAGGAAGTACAAACTCAGAATAAAAAGCAGGAGCCACCAGGACAGCTGCAGTTGACAAGGTGTTCCACACTTGTCACATCTATACGGTTTCTCCGGTGGGAACAAAGAGATGTCTAGAAAGAGACGAGGTATCACTGAAGGCCTTCCCAATTCACAATTTATAGGGTCTCTCTCCCTTCCCGTACTCAGCGTTCTCCTAGGGCTTGTCGCCCATGAGTCCTCAGGTGCTGGTTAAGGGGCGAGCTTTTTCAGAAGGCCTTCCTGCACTCCAGGCAGCTGTAGGGCTTCTCTCTAATGCTTGGTGAAGGGAGAGCTCTGGGCGAAGGTCCCCCCGCACTCACCAGTCTCCTGTGGCTTCTCCCCTGTGTGGATCTGCTGGTGGTCGATGAGTAACGAGCTTGGCTATAGGCCTTCCCACACTCCTTACATAGAAAGGGCTTTTCTCCAGTGTAAATTCCCTGATGTCCAACGAAAGCAGAATGGTTACGACATGCCAAAGATTCTTTCCCACACAGATTCCCTCCTGAGTAATCAGATCTAAATTCAGCATCAGGGTTCCTACGTGTGTGTCCCATGTAGGAGACTCTCTCCTGTAGGAACTCTGCTCTGTGAAACAAGGATTGACTTCAGGCCGAAACTTCCCTCAAAAGGAGTGTGCTCATAGGGCACACCCTCCCCAGAGTTTCTCTGGTACTATCTTGCTACTTGTCCCAGATGTCTCTCTATGTGGCCGTCACATCCCCAAGTCTCATGCAACATAGAGTCCCAGAATGAGCCTTCTCCAGAAATGTCCTGCTGGGAAGTTGATTCCTAATTGCCAGGTCTGGTTCCCCAATCTGAAAGAAGATGCAAAGGTGGAAGCTGGGCCAGGGCCATGTGGTGGAAAATGGTGCTGAATTAGTCTCTTTTTGTGATGCTGTAACAGATTACCTGAGAGGGTGTAATTTATAAAGAACAGAGCTTTATTGCGCTTATGATTCTGGGAAAGCTGCATCTGGTGCAGCCCTAGGACTGCTTCTACTCCTCGTGGAAAACAGCAGAGCAGCCAGCAGGTGCAAGGAGATCACAGAGTGAGATGAAGCAGGAGAGAGGGGGAGGAGTTCCAGCTCTCAAAGGAACTAATAGAGCGAGATCTCACTCACTACCGACCCCCCACCCCGCCTATGGGGAGGGCGATAATCTATTCATGAGGGATCAGACCCCATGACCCAACACCTCCCAATACTGCCACATGGAGGATGAGACTTCCACATGATATCTTTGAGGGGACAACATATCCATAGTATACCAAGTGACTTTAAGGTACTCATGGTGTCAACAATTCTAAGAGTCAGCTCCACACTTTCCAGAGACAATTAAAATGGGAAGTGATGGACAGGCAGGCAGCTGAGACAGTGACATGAGTGGTGCATGAGAAATGGACACAAGGAGAGCCTGGCGAGGGCAGAGGCCAGCTGGGAGAGAAAGCTGCAAGGGAGGCTGCAGAGAAGGACTGAAGATAACAGAGCAACAGACGATCATCCCAGGACTTGACCTGGGACTGGTGACATGGCTGTGCCGGGCAGAGCCCCTCTGTTATGTCCTCTCCAGTTGCTTGGACTATCCAATGGCCTCTGGGCTGGATTCCTTTTCTCTAGTCTCTCCCTACCCCAATCAATCTTGCATATTGTCAGGGTAGAATACTCAAAACTCAGGGGTAGTGCTCAAATCTTCATCTCTTACACCAGTTGTTAAATTTGTCCTAAAAAAGCTTATGTAGAAAGCAGGAAGATGCTGTGACTTTGCTGATAAAGATTTTATATCATGGTTTCTGATGCTAGAAGAGAGATCTCTTGGCAAAGGGCAAAGGGCATGTCTCAGAATTAACTTTTAACGTGTTTTCCAGAAGATTTATCAAACTGATGAAGGGACTCAAGAAGAATAAAACACTGGTAAACCAATTACTACGGTGGACAAGATATGTAACACAGAGAAATACTGTCAGTTATTTCCAAGTGACAAGATGGGAGAAGTAGTTCAAGACGCATGTAAGTAAGCCTTCAGCTGCCTATACTCTTATACCATTAGGTAAAGTAAGGGGGACAAACACAACTAAACGAATTTGTTTACATGAACAAGGTTTAACACCAGCTGAGATTTGCTTGGAAGGATTCAGAAAAAGATTGTGACAACAGAAGGGAAATCCTGGGAATGTGAAAGTAATGGAAACATCGGTAATCAACTTTGAATTAGTAATAGCAGGAAAAGAAGACATCGTTTGTGACTATACAGTCAACCCATCCTAATACCCTCTACTCCTGTCACCAACTCCATAGACCATCCCTGATCCCACCTCCAACTCCTCCATTTGAAAGTGATCTTTGCCTCTTCTGAACTCTCAAACCCCTTTGTAACTCTCTTATGAGAAATTAGTCCCAGGCTCTGAGGTTAGACCACAATGGGAATGGGGTGCAATTTAGGAGGAGGGAGAGATCATAGGGCCTGGAGGGAGGGGTACTTCTAAACTGAGGAGTCTCGCTGGGACCTAGTTAGGTGCCTCAAGACAAAAGTGCCCCAATGACCCCTTCCAGGAGCAGTGAAGGCGTGGCGGGTCTGATGCAGTGAAACCTCTGGCTGAGAGGTGCGGCCCAGGTTGTTCATGAGAAACGTTATGTTTGTGGAATTAGTGTTGTGGGGAGGCTAAGGAGACGTGGTGTCACTAAGGCTTCTGTGCCTGTGCCTTGTGCTCCATTACTGGGAGCCAGAAGAAATGCTCTTGGGGCAGGATGCATGTTTTTATCCCACTAGTAAACATGAGAAATTACATGTAAAAGAGTCCAAGCTGTAGAGATGTATATGTAGTAAAATGTGCACTCTGCCACCTCTGATTCAAAATCTTGGTCTTCGGTGATGTCCCCCAAAGCCTGTTGTGACCTTTGTCCAAGATAAAACTCACATCACATAAAACCCTGGCTCTTACAGTATGTAATTTGGTGGTTTTTCATACATTCTCCAAGTGGATCTTATGCTCCCTGATGTTTGCTGCTGGCTAGCCCAAGGCAAGCTCACCCGCAGGGCAAATGAGAGTCTCTGAAAGTGCAGCAAACTCTTGAGATGTGGTTCGGTGCAGTGTGACTTGACACTGACATCACTGAAGGGGGTAGCACTGGGAAGAGGAATACCCTGTTTGGGCCTGCAAGAGGGCACGCTTTTATATTTTACTCCATGTAAATCCAGATAGCTTGAACGTTTTGGATATAATATTTCATGTTATTACTTCGGGGACAAAAATATAGAGATCGCAAAAGAATTCACTGTGATAATTGAAGGCATCGTTGAGAAATAGGGAAGTGAACGTGTTTCAGTCCTAGCTATGCAGCCTATCCCTGTGGGATATAGGGCAAGTCCATTTTCTTTTTGGGCGTCAGTTTCCACATCTTAACAATGAAGAAAAATTTTGGACTCCTCCCTAATCTGAAGGCCAGGACTCTGTGAGCCTAAGGATGTCATCATGTGTCCCAAGTGTCCCTTGTGCCTTTTCTGTCCCTAATGCATCTTCATCCCCTCCACACTCCCAGACGTTCAAATGGTCCCTGTGGACTGGACGGAGTAGAGAGAGCAGGGAAAGGCTGTGTAGATGACGTTAGCACTGAGTTAACGAGTTTATTTATTTATTGTATTAAGATAAGGTGCACAACATGATGTTTTGATATACATACGCATAGTAAAGGGGCACAGGCACCAAGGTTGTCACTAGAAGGGGATGTGAGGACAAAAGGGCCTTTTAAGCATGTGAGATAAAGGATGGAAGATGGGACAAGGACACGAATTGGCCTTGTAGGGGCAGAGGCATTTTATCCATTGCCACTGGGCCAGAGCAGAGAATAGGGACACAGACACAGACAGTGAGTAGGTTTGATGGTGGGAGGATGACGTGATTCTCAGCCAGTTGCACCTGTTTTCTCAGTGAACTATGGGGCAAAGTCATCAGCAGGGATGCTGGAAGTTTGAGGAGAGAAGAAGGGGTGAAAGTACTTTTGGAGAGAGGGACGATGAGTTTAATACCAGGGAACTGGCCATCAAATTTCACCCAGCCAGCGCGAGGGAGAGACGGCCCCGGACAACATTCAGCTCTTCAAGCACATCTAGGAAGCAGGCTAGTCCTGCGGGGTTCAGAGAGGCATGGGGCTGTAAACACACAAGGGCACTGGAGGGAGAGAGAGGCAAATGAACTAAAGGGATCAGTAAAGGAGTGTTTATAGGGCTGGATGGTGCATCTAACTGGATAAACAGGGAAGGAAGGGCATGGCGTGTGTATGGGGGAGAAGGTGCATGCGTGTGTGTTTGTGTATGTGTGTGTGTGTGTGTGTGTGTGTGTGTGTGTGTGTGTGTGGTCAATGTATTCATGGAACCTTTGGGGCTAAAGGATTATTGCACTGAGGGCTCAAGGGCAGCAGGTGGTGGTCAGAGAATGGGGTGCTTGAAAGGGGGGATTTGGGTGCAGTAGTTATTAGTGATGATGACGGTTGGGCCTTAGGAGTGAATGGCTGACATGCACTTCAAGGGAATTTAATTGGATTGAGGTGGTCAGGGCATTGAGAGGCCAGGTGGGAGATGAGGATCCACGTGGATAGTGAAATTACCGAAAGTAACAGCACGCATAGCAGTGGGGAGGATGCCAGGAATCCAGGGGCCACACCTTCTGTGAATGGGACGGAGTGCCCGGGGCAGGGGTTGGAAGATGATTGCTTCTGAGAAGGGTAGTGGGTGGCAGAATCTGATGGGGTACTTGCAAGGAGTCGTGGGTTTTTCAGTATACACAAGGAGTGCTTGGGAGACAGCTGGACATGAAGAACAAGGCAACCAGTAAGCTTTCCTCTGCCAGACAGGGGTTGCACAGGAGATGCTGATGTCAGTGGGAAGGTGCACCCTCACAGGGTAACTCTTCAAGACCTGTCACTCAAGGTGTATATGCTCTGGATGTGAGAGTACTTTGTCTGCTGAGAGGCTTTTTTTTTCCAGACTAATTTGTTATACCCACGGATATGTGTCATAAGAAGTCGTATTTTTTTCAAATTTGTATTAACCACCTTCCAGTATATAGCTCTACCAATGGTAACTGTACTTATATAATGAGTATAGAAACCACTGGTCCCATGGGATGAGAAGCTGCTCATTACTGACTGCGGATTGGTCAGGGTAGGTCAGTCTCTGCTGCAGAATGGATTCCTCCAACATCAGTGGCTTATCATCACAAAAGCTTCCTTTTTTGTTCATGCTGCATGTTCATCACAGGTCAACAAGGGGCTGTGCT
Organism: Cynocephalus volans; assembly: GCF_027409185.1. Classification (NCBI taxonomy): domain Eukaryota; kingdom Metazoa; phylum Chordata; class Mammalia; order Dermoptera; family Cynocephalidae; genus Cynocephalus; species Cynocephalus volans. The sequence continues at coordinate 149,112,626 of NC_084478.1, forward strand.
CCACAGAATCATTCAGGGACTCAGGCTGGTGGAGGCTCCACCTCTTATAGCTGCATGCTTTGGAAGTTTGACTCAAGGAAGAAAACACACTAGCTCATACATGCTTTGGACTTGAAGCAGTATGTATCATTCCAGTTATAGCCCACAGGCCAGAACTAGTCGCACAGCTACTCCTAACTGAATGGGGCTGGGGACACGGGTCCTGGGGGATGGAAGGACTAGGAAATGCAGAGGAGCACACAGGATATGTGGTGAGCACAACTGTGTGTACCACAGGGACCTTTTACCAGAGGGGTTCAGACAGCTTGTTTCACCAATAGTTTAAAAATCCTTGGGGGTCTGTTTTGTTGGGAAATTGTATGGTTGTTTTGTTTTTGTGTTTTATTTGTTTCGCCACTCATAGCTCATTTGAGACTTAAGTGTCCCTGCTGTTTCTCTAGTTTCCTTCCATTCATTTACACATTCCATCATTCACTCATCCATTCAGCATGTATTTGTTAAGCACCTACGTGGGGTAAAAACGTCTGCCCTTATGGAGATGATGTCCCAACAGGAGCAGACAATAGACACGATAGACATGTGTGAGGCCGGCAAGTGGTGAGGAAAAATAAAGCAGGGTGGGGATGTGTAGTGCCAGGCCTGGGGGCTGAAGTTTTCCACAGGCAGTCAGGGAAAGCCTAACTAAGAAAGCACCATTGAGCAGTGTCCTCACGGGCTTAAGAGACCAAACAATGAACCTTTCCGAGGGAAGAGAGTGTTTTATAAGACTTAAAGATTCTTCTGATGGCAAGACACTGCAATAAATGAAAGAAAGAGCTCTTTGTTACTCACAGTTCCACATAAGAGCAGGCTGCCAGGCAGAACCACACCTGAGGACAGGGTGACAATGAGTTAGAGCTGTAGGGGCAGCTTATGTATGGCTAGCAGGGTGGGGGTGGCTAAGTTTTGTGAGCTGTCTGTCGATTGGCTAACTTGAATAAAGTTCCAGTTCCAAGGCATATGGACTGTCCCTAGTTGTCTGGCCCCAGGATGATTAGGACAGGTGCATAATGGCCTGAAGTGTGACAGCTTGATAAAAGAAGAGGTTGGAGCTTGAACGTAGCCAGCTGCTTAAGAAGGGGAGCTTCCTAGTCTCTGGCCAGGGCCTCCAAACTAGGTCAAGACAGCATTTTGAAGAAAAACTAAACAAACCAGAAAATTATATCACAGAGGGTTTCAGACAAAGGCTCCCAGGAGTGAAAGCAGTGGGGCCACTCGGACTAAAGTGGAGGAAGTTCAGGAGAGAGTGTAAATAGATGAGCTCGAGAGCTTACCAGAGGCCATCATGTAGTGAGCCTTTGACAGCACTGGAAAGGCCTGGTGTGTTCTGAGCCAGCCAGTGATGTTGTAAGAGGATCCCTTGGGCTGCTATGATGTGGGTGTGTTGGTGGTGGGGAAGGGGTGGGGTGGGGGAGATACAGAACCTGGGCAACCAGTTTGGATGCCTTTGCATAACCCAGGAGAAGGGCAATGGTGACTTGGATCAGGGGAACCCTCGGAGGGGGTGAGAAGTTGTCCGATTCGGGAGATAATCTGAAGATAGAACTGACAGGTTTGCCGGTCGAGCGGATGGTGGGGTGTGAGATAAAGAGTCAAGGGTAACTTCAAGGTTTTTGGTCTGAGAAACTTGAAGGGTGGAGGTGACATGACTCAGATAGGGAAGATGTGGGAGAAATAGGTTTGGGAGACGAGAGGAGTTTGGATTTGATCATGTTAAATTTAGTATGTCTGTTCGATGTTCAAGTGGAAATGCCACGTGTATAGAGTTGGATACCTGAGTCTGTTGCTTGGGGCAGGACAGAGAGTTAACGTTGGCAGAAGTCAGTGTGTGTGTATTTGTGCACGTAAGGTGTCCTCGTTCTTGGGCAGATTGTACATATCCGACGAGCCCTTGAGAGCTGAATCCAAGTCTGAATGGGGGAGAGGGAAAAGTCCATGTGCCCCTCAGGCTTTCCTCCCTTCTCCCCAGCGCCCCAATCGGCCAACGCCCTTGCCACACACTCCCGACCCATCCTCCCCGTCGCCCATTTCCCGTTCCCATCCCATGGGCGGCCAGGCGGGCCTCTGGTGCTGTGTCTCACCGGAGAACCCATAGGAGGAGGCAGACGAGTTAGAGGGCGAAAGCCTCCTCCGCCTCTGGGTCATGTACTTGAAGATTGTTAGTGGAGCCTGGCCAGACACGGGGCGCAGGGCGGTCAGGGGTATGGTCCGCAAACCTGGGCGAGAGCGCAGGGGTGACACGGGGAACGGGTGCTGGGGAAGGAGCGGGAAGCAGGTCCCGGGAGGGGACCCACCCGCCGCCGGCCGCAGCGTACCCAAGACGTTCGCGTGAGGGATGAAATAGCGCAGCAGGGCGGCCAGCTCGGGGTCCAACACAACCGCAGGGTCGTCCATGGCGGGCGCAGCCGGCACTGGGAGGTGAGAGGCGAAGGCCTGCGGGCGGCCCCAGCCTGTCAACACAAGCCTAGCAACGGCTGCCTAGCAACAGGGCGGGGACAGCGCGAACGCCTGGGGAGCAGCCGCGCTGGCGTCACGCTGGCGTGACGGGAGTGTCACAGTGGTGGGAGTGGGCGGGGCTGTGCTGCACGCCGGGGGGCGGGGCTAGAGAGCCCAAAGTCCCCAAGGGCGGCAGAGGCTGCAGGGCGGTGAGGGTTAGGGCCTGCACGAGCCAAAGCGAGGCAGACCGTTGTGGCCGTGGGAGTGGGGCGGGCACGGCGTGCGGCGACGTCACCTGCTGGGCCGTTTAGGCTGGACCGAAGAGAGGGACAGGACCTGCTCGAGCCGAGCCGGCAGACACTGGCCAGGACAGGGGAGCGGGCGGGATTTGCGCGTTTGGGGCAGTTCCGGTCCCTGAGTCTATTGGGCTCCGCCCCGTCCTTGCTACTCAGAAGGTAAATGAATATCTTTTACCACCTATTATTAAGAGCAGACAAGTAATCCATGACAATTTTGTCATTTTAACAGAGAGAAAACCAAATTTTAATACTCAAGGTGATTTTTTAAACTAATCTTATAAACAAACCCATCACATTTTACCCAGCCTTGACCATGAGTAATAAAATTCTTTATTAATTAATCATTTGCAACTTGCTGTGTCCATTCTTCTCATTTTTGAACAACCACTCTTTTTACCTGAGGATAAAATTACTTTCTTTTTCCTTAACAAAAACATATTTTGCATACCTTGCATACAGTATTGTTTCCCTTTGCCATTATTACGTCTCTAGGTTAAGCATCACCCAATTCTAAAATCTGAAATCTAAAATGCTCCAAAATCTGAAACTTTATGAGCACCAACCTGCTGATTAAAGGAAATACTCATTGGACCACTTCAGATTTCAGATTTCCAGATGAGGGATGCTCAACTTGTATGTATTCTGCAAATATTCCAAAATCTGAAAAAATCCAAAATCTGCTACACTTTTGCTCACAAGCATTTTGGATAAAGGATACTCTACCTGTATTTATTTCTCTTACAAGTACTGATTATAATTTTAAAATATTAGTCACTATTATTTTACAGAGAAAACAAGAAAGTGGATCATTATAAGCCACCCATCATGAGCCAGCATTTTGTGGCAGACTGGCAAGGATTGGAAATATGTATCCCACAATTGTTTATAGGTATATACTTCGTTACAATAAAATTTCTCAGTGTGTCAAGAAAGAACATATTTATTAATAAACCGTAATATTTTTAGCTTATCTGGACCATATAAAAATAATAAGAAAAAGTATTTAAACTTACATTTATGTTTTATTGTTTCAGTGTTTTATCTTACCTATAAATCATCTAGCTATTTAATGAATATCTCCTACTTAATTTAGCATAGTGTAAAGTTTTAAGTTAACCCCATGAAATTGAAAATTATTTTTATCCAGACATCTTATAAAACAAATTATTTTTCCTTCCCTACTTTGTGGGTTGAAAAATATGAGTATTTTTGAAATAAAGGTGGTCAGAATAATGACTTGATGTGATTAAACTAAAATTTATATTTATATTTTTTGTAATCTTAAATGTTTAATAAATATTACATTAGCTCATTTTTCTTGTAAGTCCATTCTAAGTTATAGAGGAACATACCCAGGTAAAATAATTATGTATACTTGTATTATGCTTAATGTTGATAACTGAGACTCTTGACTGCTATTATTAAACCAACTTTTTCTTTAAAAAATTTAAACAAAATTTTTTTATTAAACAATTTTTCTTTGCCAAACTTTTACCTAAGGTATGTGAAGCTGAATTTTTAAAACATTTGGGTTAGTTTTTAAATTTCTGGGAGTTTTAGGAATATTAGATTTATACAATTGCCTGTCTATCTCTAAGTCAATTAGAATAGAGGATAAGGAATTTTGTAAATTAATTTGTTAATACTATCTGGAGATAGGAAAATATTGCACATAGATAACATACATATACACATAGACATACAAACAGACACAAACAGTGATCTTTTGGCTTTCATTCTAAATTTCCAGCCACGAGTCAGGCATAAACACAGAAATACAAAGCTCACTGTTTTATCTAAAAGCATTAGCTCTCATCGTTGCCTCACTTTGTATTTTTATCAGAACTGTGTTTCTGGCAGATGGGACAAGTCAAGGTTACCTGCTCAATAAGAAGGCTAAAGTTTTCCATTAATATTTGTAGAGGAGACTTTTCAGATTTTTCTTTTGCCCTGATGATGTGTAATGTTAAGGAGACTGTGAGATGAATTTCAGGTGAGCGACCAAAGAGACATCAAGTGGACATCTGGGTGTCTCCAAAGCCCATCTGAGTGGTTACAATATCCAAAGTGGTTCCAGTGGGCTTTTTCAGACTCAGGTGGCTTCTTTTGGGGTCTCTGAGGCCATCCATTAAAAACCCTCCGTGGGGTGGGGGCGGTGGAGTCCTGAAGCTCCAACGACTATAGGCAGTTGAGGGGCTGGAGTAGAAGGGAAAGGTCTGTTGGGGATGGATAAAGGGATGGAGGAAGTAGAAGTGTTGAAGGGGGACAGGGAAAGGATTCAAGGGAGCTGAAGGGGAGGTCCAAGGTGGTGAAAAGGAGGAAAGAGGGGTGGGTGAGGGTGATGGAGAGGGAGAAATCCTAGATGAGCCAGTTTGGGAAGATTCCGAGTTTCCTCATGAGGTCATCGAAGTTCCAAATGTTCCTCTGAGAAATGTTGCCAGTTTTGGAAATATTAAACTGAATCAATGCTTTAATTTCTAAGCACATAAACAGTGGGTAAAAAAGGAAAGAAGGCACCAGGCAGAATGAGAGTTGTGCAAGGAATTAACATACTTAAATGAAAGAGAAAAAAAATATATTTAAAGGACCAGGAAATAGTCCCCTTGTTTAATCCCCCCAAAACTCTGGGTCCAAGAGCCAAGGGAACACTACACAATCCTCGAATTCAGGAGCCTAAGGACCTTGAGCCCCCCCCCCCACACACACACAGTTTCTGGGTTCCAAGAGGTGAAAAAAAAAAACCCACCACCCCTCTTAATCTCCAGGTTTACGGAGGCAAGGGAACCCTCCCATCCAATCTCTGTGTTCAGAGAGCCAAGGGAACCCCCTCAGTCTCCTAGGTTGAAGAGCTGAGGTAACCCCCTTGCACAATTTCGAGGAATCGATGGAATTACCATGCAGTGCCCAGGTTAGGGGAGCCTGGGAAAAACAGAAGAGGCTTCATGGAAAGAACAAGAAAAAGTTTCTTTGCTAGAAAGAAAGAAACTCTTTACTACTGTGTTTCAAGGGACAAGAGTCTGGCCACTGAATTAGATGAGGTGATGTGACTCACCACCGTGGATCCCGATTTTCCCAGGCAAGAAAGGACACAAAGTGTTTGAGAAGCTGACACTGTAAACCTAGAAAACCCTTCACACTCATTTATACAGTATAGAACTGACTTTGTTTTCCCTTTAAAACTAACTAGTCCTTAATGATTAACTGAGACTGTATTGAGAGCAGCTGTCCATCAGGCTTGAATATCCTACACCCTGTCTTGCCTGATACATCTCTCAAAGACAGTGTCACAGAATGGAAACCAGACGAGACGTCAGCGCCATTGGTAATGTCAGGAAGCACCTGTCCATCATATCTGAAGACTCTACATCCTGTCTCCCAGATACATTGACAATATAAACCCCAGTTCTCAGTTGACTGTGGAGGCTGTTGGGACGTCACCCTCTGTCTCCCGGTCAACATCTTCCAAAATAAAAAGTCTTTCCTTTGAGTTCTGTCTGGCAGGTGTGATTGGCAATCCTATAGTGGGGAGCACTCGGACCCACATAGATTGGGGATTCCCCTAAGTCGACCTCTCACACATTGGCTGATGGTAGAGGGGAATCCCACCAGACTCATTCATTACCAGCATGAACACTCAGGTGAAGATAGGGGTCCAAGGGACAGTCAGCACATTATCAGAGATGCATAATCATTAACTGCGAGATAAAAATATATCCCTTTGGATATATACCCAGAAGTGCGATTGCAGAATCATAAGGTAATTCTATGTTTAGTTCTTGGGAACCTCTGTACCATTTTCCATAATGTTTGTACCAACTTACATTCCCACCAACAATGTAGGAGATTGCCAGCATGTGTTATTTTCTGACTCTTGATGTTTGTGTATGAGATGATGTGTGAATATGTGTGATCATGTGTGTTAGTGACCCTGTGTGGGAGTGTGAACGTGAGAGTAATATGAGTATGTGTTCGTGAGCTTGTGTGTCATTATGTGTGTCAGTGAACGTTTCGATGACTGTGTAAATATGTGAGTGTGTGAGATAGCACGTTGACGCATCCTGTTAACGGACATGTGTGTTCTCAGTGTGAGTATGAGTATGCATTAGAGTGCGTGAATGTATGTGTCGGCGTGCAAGCGTACGTTTGTATTTTGGTGTGTAATATAGGTGGATATGTATGCCTCCAGAACCCAGGCTCTTCACCAGTGTGCTATACAATTTCTCCAGTTTCCCCATCATCCAGCCACTACCTCCCTACCTCCCATACCTCACTTCAGTATGACAGCTCAGTCGTCTATCTGGAGTTAACAACCATTGATGGGAACACATTTCACTGTCCAATATCACCACACCAAAGGCCTCCCTTTCCTCAGTCGCAGCTTCAATTCCATTCTCATATATACCCTGCCCCCGTCTCCCTCTGCAAATATCCTTGTCTAGCCCCTGATCCTGGAAAACCCAACTCTCCAGCTGCTCTGGCACAACCATGCCCACTGGTCTCCCTTTAAATTCCTGATCGCTATGACACTACTTTAAGTTGGATACCTAATGCCACGTGGCAATTGTATGTGGTCTTGTTCTTAAAGTCTGTGCCCAAACCTAGTTCCTGAAGTGGTTCACCTATATTTTTCCTCAGTAATTTTACAGTTTCAGGTCTTTTACTTAAGTTTTTAATCCATTTTGAATTGGTTTTAGGATATGGTAAGAGGTGCGTGTCCCGTTTCATTCTTCTGCATATGGATATCCGATTTTCCCATCGCCACTTATTGAAGAGGCAGTCTTTTCCCTAATGTAGATTTTTGTTGCCTTTGTCCAGTATAAGGTGGCTGTAAGCCTGAGGGGTGATTTTTGGGTTCTCAATTCTACTTCACTGCTCTGAATGTCTATTTTTATACCAGTACCATGAACGGACTACCAGATAAAGAAAATGAGGTACATATACACAATGGAATTCTACCCAGCCATTAACAAAAAAAAAAAAAAAAAAAAAAAAATCTGTCATTTGCAGCAACATTGATGAACTTGCAGATAATTATGTTGAATGGAATAAGCCAGGCACAGAAACACAAATACCACATGTCCTCACTTATAAGTGGAAGGTAAGAAATGAAAGAAAAAGAAAGAAAGAAAGAAAGAAAGAAAGAAAGAAAGAAAGAAAGAGAAAGAAAGAGAGAGAAAGAAAGAAAGAAAGAAAAGAAGGAAAGAAAGAAAGAAAGAGAGAGAGAGAGAAAGAAAGAAATGAAGGAAAGAAAGAAAAGAAAAGAAAAGAAAAGAAAAGAAAAGAAAAGAAAAGAAAAGAAAATCACAATAATACGTTGAACTACAAAAGGAGAGCACAGAACTGTGGTTACTAGAGGTGCAAAAGGGGGAGGAGGGACAGGGAGAAATTGGTTAGTGGACACAAAGAATGATTACATTTAATAATGATGAAAATACTAATTATCCTGAATTGACCATCACATATTGTACATAGAAATTGATATTGAACTCTGTACCCCACAAGAATGTATAATCGATTATGTTTCAACAGCAACAGCAGAAGAACCAACCCTATTACTCCATGAATTGATTTTTCCATTCACCAGGGCACAGTCCTCACAATCTTATCATCTCTCGAAGGCCCCGGATTTGCAATAACATAGTTGGATTTCCCACCCACCTAACCCTGTTGCAATGGAGACTGAATTTCCAATACATGAACCTTTGGGCTACCCGTTGATCCCACAGCAGCAGCCTTGGGGGTACATTGGAGTCACTTCAGTCTGCATAGCCAAGGTGGAGGCCCCCAAGGAAATAGCAGTGATGCCATCCAAACTCCCTACATGGTGCTGCGTCACCTGAGGGGCTCACCTGGCCATCCTCATCTCCAGATCAATTTTATTACTCAGTCCTACAAAATGTCACTCAGGACCACGAGAGCGTTGCTATAAAGCCACAGTCACCCTCAGCTACAAGCAGAGCTGGGCCCGGCCTGTGTGTTGAGGACACAGTGGATGTGAAAGTGTAGCTTTTCCACCATATCTGTGGTGTCATTTAACCTTGAACAGAACGTTCTTGCCTAGCGTTGCCCACTGAACCCTCTATGGGGAAGTGGAGCCGTTGAGGGGCTGAGGAGGAGGGGAGGGAGGCCAGAGGCAAAGGAAAAGGACCCTGAGGCAGTGAGGAGCAGGGTCTGGACATGTGGGAGCCAGAGCCTGGGGCCCCTCGAGGCAGACGGCTGCTCGCCCTTTCAAGCCAGGCACCAGGCCTTCCCTGCAGAACCCGAGAGAGGAATCCCTCTGCCCTACAAGATGCGCAAATGGGTTGACTGAAAGCCACTTCTCGTTGGCCAGCATGTTTCCACCCTCCCCTGTGCTGGGAGCAGCCACAAAGTCTCGCTCACCAGCCAGCCTATCAATGGCTTCCTCCCGGCATGCTGCACCCCCATTGGCTGGAGGATGGTTACAAGGTTCGTGAGAGCTCCTGCTGCAGCAAGCCGCCTGCTCTGCTTGGGCGTGAACCTCTGACTAGAGGTTGCACTGTGCAGAGCGGGAGGCACGGCCCCTGAGGAGCTGCGTGATCCAAGTGCAGCCGGGAGGCAGAGACCCAGACAGAAGCAGACCTCGTGCCCACTGTCACTAGGTGCTGAAGCTGTCCTGACCGCAGGGCTGTGCTCAGACTCATTTCCAAGGCTCTTGCCTTCTTCAGGAGGAGAGTGGACTCGGAGGAAGAGAGGACACAGCATCTGAGGCTCTCGGAAGGTACCCGACTTATCTCCTGTCCTCCAGGAACCGTCCCATAGGAGTGTGGCAGCCCTGGTACAGGACCTCAGGGGCTCAGAAGGGCTCTGCATGCCCAGGGTGGCGCCACCTTGTGGTGCGGGCGTCCCCGAGCCCCTGAGTCTCTCCAACGGCTGGATTTGCATCGGCTCACGCCCCAAACTCTCCTGTGGAAAGTGGCGATGCTGGAGGCAAAGAGGGCTCCTGGGTGCTGTGCCCCACCCTGGCACTTCCCTAGCTGCTTCAGAACTCATCTTGTGGAGATGCCATGTGAATGTGCAGCAGATTCCTTTTTATATTTCCAGTAGCAGCGGAATTTTCTAATTTGAGGGTGAATTGACTTTGTATTTCAGGCATGCATGTGTTCGAAGCCTAGTGGACATGTCAGATATCTGTCACTTGTAGGAGGGTGGGGCTGCGTTTTATTCGTTCTCTTTTGTATCCTACAAACCTGTCCCGTAGTCCGACACTAAGTTGACACTCAGGGGAGATGTGGGAAGGCTGCATGTGGTGGGTGGGAGAAGTCTGTTTTATAGTTTTTAGTTGAAATTTCTCTCTTCAACATCCACTGATTAGCCCTCCTTTTACCAACGAGACCACATGGACGAGTCTTTGACATATTTTCAAGTGCCTGAGTAGCAATTGTCACCTTTGACTCTTCCACTTTCTTGTAATTTATGATTTCAGTTAACAAATTTCATATCTTTTCAATTTTTCAGGATTTTCTTGCCTTCTCATTCCATGATCTATTTTACTCAACATTGCTCCCAGCCATCCTGTCAGTTTACCCCAGTCTTTTGGGAGGCACCTAAAACATGGCAGCTCCCAGCGTGGGCTCTGCAGGCTGACTGTCTCGATTCACACCCCAAGCTCTGGCTTACCTGCTGCGCTTGTCCAGAAAAAAGAAAGTAAACTCGAGAGATTTGAGTGCACATTTGATTTAGACTTAAATCCACGGATCTGTTTATGTGCTTCGTCTGGTGAGTTGTTTACAAACCTCCAGAGGCTGCCCCCGCAGCTGTTGTTGGTAATGATGAAACTGTGTAACAGTAATGGATTCTTAAAGACTCTTTAGATACAAATGCGGCAACAACTAACATTTGCACTCAACCTGTGGGAGGTATTCACAGTTTTGGGCAATTTACATGTATGTGTCAGTTAGCAGACGTTCCCAATGTCCTGGTTTTTATAGATGAAAACAAGTTCAGAAAGGTTCAGAAACAAAAGTGTTTGTGGTTATACAGATGGTAAGGGAAAGAGCTGAGATTCAAAGCCAGGAAGTCTGGTTCCAGAATCCTGCACCTTAACCACTGCACAGTACTGCAATTGTCATCTGTATCTCAAATCTAGCCCACGATAGTTCTAGATTTAGGTAATTTGTCTACCACAGCTTCTGGTAGGGCTTATTTGTAGTGCGTGTTTGCTTTTGAGATTACTTAATGGAACCTTTTGTTTACTCATTTCTTAGGTGACACCAGGTTAAAAACTGCAGGGAGTCATGACAAGGTTCTGTCATGATTATGGCTTGATTGATGCTGTAACTGGCAAAGTGCCTCTTAAATTTGGACAAAAAGTTACTGCAGTTGTGGCAGAAGATAAAACATCCCATGGATTGAAAGCAGTCAAGGTAAGAGTTGTATCAGTTTGGGGACTGTCTTATCCCATGGGGGGCATTCAACCTTGTTTTTATTATTTATTCAACTTTTATGTGGTGACCAGATTTAGTGGATGGAGAGTGGAATTTGAATTCTAACTTACAGATCATGTGGGATGTTCATTCTTACCTTTGTAGTGGCTTCTGTTTATAAAATTATCAATTGTACATCTGTTCTTCAGCATTTAAAAATATGGTTAAAAATGGTAATTATTAGAGTCTATTCTATCCTGCAACTTCCTTTTATTCACCCTGTAACGAATTTCTGCATTTGTTGAAGTGAAATTGCTAGGTGAACAGATACGCATGTTAATCATTTTCTAAAAATGGATTTATTGAGGTATAATTTACCTACTAGACAATTCTCCACTTTTAAGAGCACAGCTCAATGACATTTTCGTAAATTTACAGAGCTGTGTAACCACCACCTCAGTCTAGATATTTCCCATTATAAAGAGTATAATCATTTTATGCTTCAGCTTTATTTTATTAATTGACACTGTCAGTAGCAGACTGTGAGACTGCCTGTTTGCCAATTTGGGAAGGATGGAAATATGGTTAGTCTTTGAAATCTTTGGCAATATGAGAAGAGAAAAACAGTCACATAATTTTATTTGCATTTCTTTAAGTGTTGGTGAGAGTAGAGCAACTTTTCTTAGAACAATTTCTTTATTAGGAACATTACTGCTCATTTTGTGTTAGAGAAATTAGAGCGTTGTTAAGAAACGTGTCGTATGAATATTTGCAAATATTTCTTATAAGACTGCTGTCTTTCAACTTTGTTTTATGGTATTTAATTTTTTTCTTGTTGTTTTTTTAGTGGCTGGCCGGTACAGGGATCCAAACCCTTGACCTTGGTATTATCAGCACCATGCTCTACCGAGTGAGCTAACTGGGTAGCCCTAATTTTTATATATACCATAAATGGATCTATCTTATTCATAAGGCTTTTTGGTTCCATAAGAATCCATACAAAGGACTATAACACTTAATTTACACAAATATCACTTAGGTTTTCCTCTGAAAGTTGCTTATTTGTTTATTTGTGTCTAAATATTTATTCTGCCTGGAATTGATTTAGATGTAGCAATTGAGAGAAAGATCCAGATGTCGTTTTGCCAATGGCTACCCTGTTGACACATACCTTTAATGCAATAATCCACTTCTCCTCTGCTGACTAGAAATGCCACTTGTTTCATACACTACATTTCCATAAGCACTTAAAACTGTAGGAACTTCCTATCATGTTCATTTGATTGTGTTATCTTATCCTGCAGGTATGATGAAATGGCTTGAAATACTGAAGCATTATTACATGTTGCTAGCCTGGTTTCTCTGTTCAAACATATGTCATTTTACTGGCCATTCCCACATGTTGGTTTTTCTGTATCAATTTACAAATAATTGTGCATAGTTCCCCCACTCTTAACAATAACAACAACAACAAAACCCATTGGGATTTTTAAATTGGGATGACTTTGAATTTATAGATTTAATTTAGGGAGAACTGAACGTCTCTCCTCTTACACGCTTCTGAATTGTTCTATCATTTTCTTCGAATAGATTCTGTATATTTCCGGCCAAGTTTATTTCCCAGATTTTTAATATTTTTTCCAATCATCAATACACATTTTTATTTAAATTATTTATTTAACTTTTAAAACTAAACTTTTAACTTTAGGATAATTTAAAATCCTGTATATTACAGTATTGATTTTTATTATCTAATTTGGTAGATGCAAACTTACTGAACTCTTCTTTGTTCTTATTTTAAGTGGATGAAATGTACTTTACTATTATTTGGATAGCAACGGAGTGAATGCTTAATATAAACTTTCTTTAAATTTGAACAGTTGCTTATAAACTTAGAATCATACATTAATAATTCCAACTCTAAAAGGATATAAAATGAGAAATTTAAATCACCCTCCATTCCTTCCTGAGCAGCTTTTATTCCTCAGACATCGTACTTGTTTGATTTGTACCTCTGGAAATAGAAACCTTCTTGTCATGGGCACCTGAATAAGGTGGGTAATATTCTTCTACCTTTTCTTGACTTAGCAATATTAGCCAGTATTTGTTGACTTTGTGTCATGAAAGAGACAGCCATTTTTTTGACATCTATAATGGGAAGCAGTATGATTTCAGAATCTTAAAAAAGGATTATAACATCTAGAACATATGAGAGTTTTACAAAAAAAGTTCCTGGAAAATAGAGTTTGAAAATAATAGGAAACTTTCCATGAACTTTTTGAAGACCCCTCATGCAGTATATATGCCTATTCAGCACTCACTGGACCTTTTAAATAGAATCTCATCATTTTTTTAGACTCCCATCAATTTTCAGGCACAAAAATAATTTAATAATCGAAATTTAAAGTATACATCTATTATGGCTGTCCTCTTGATATCAGAAATGTTGAAATGTGAAAAAATTTGGGCACTTTGGAATGGAAGAAAGACTGGTTATGGTTCTTACCTGCTTTCCATTTTATCAGAATGTATAATGCTGACAGATATTTGAAATATCTTCGTTTTGGTAAAGAAGTGTCCTGTGTGTTATATTTCTAGATTTTTTGAAAATTAAGAATGATGGATATTTCAAATGTTTTTTAGCACCTTCAAGATCTTCATCTAGATTTTTTTTTTTTCCTTTTCAGGTATTTTTTTTAAGTTTTATTTTTTATCATTAGCATGTTTATTATTACAAATTGTAATTTTTCTTTATGCTATTGGCAACGACGAAAATATGAATCATTTTCCTAATAGTGAGCCATTTTTCTTTATGGGAAAATCCCCATTTGGCTATGATGCTTCATAGTTCTTGTCAAGTTTTACTGGATTTGTTTCCTTACTTTTTATTTAGATTTTTGTATTTCCATAAATGGAATTGATGTATAGTTGTCTCTATTTATGTTCTTTTAAATCACTTTTTGGAGTCACCATTATACTGGATTAATGTAAGGAACTGTGAACTTTCCTTCATTCTTTATATTTCTGCACAATTTCTCATGAGAAGTATACATTCCATGATGATTATAAAGGAATCATCTATCAAGGCACTTTAAGACTGGCACTCATTGAGGGATGGGGTTGTGTGGGTGGGGTACCTTTTCATTTCTTCCAAAGTTAGTAGTTTATTGCATCTCTCTCTCTCTCTCTCTCTCTCTCTCTCTCTCTCTCTCTCTCTCTCTCTATTTTTGGTGTTTGTTGTAATAACAAAACCTGTAAATCTGCCTACATTTCCTCCTACTCTCTCCTTCTCCTGTCCTATTAGAATGGAAAAGTTGTCCCTTTTCCTAAGGCCAAGCCTCTGTAACTGTGTTTTGGATCCCAGTCCCTTGGCTTTCTCCAAATCCTTTCTTACATTACTGAGTGTCTCTTCTCTTCCAGTCTTTTTCGGATGTTGCTGTTTTAAGAGCCAGTATCCATCAGCATTTAAACATGGCCAAATCTTAGCTCACACAATTTAATTCCCTGCCCTGAAGATTGATTTTTCTTTTAGCTTCCCCTTCCCCTTTGCTCTCAGGCAAATTGTCATATGTCATCCCACGTAAGTCTGACTTCCTCATCCACCTACACGCCATGAACCCAAAACTATAATTGCTCGGGAATGCGGAAGGCACTTTTTAGGGAATGTGAAATTTGAGCTCCACACTTTCCCTATTTTTATAGATGATTCTTTCAATATCTTTTGCTGGGAAGAGAAGCAAAGAAATGAGGCTGAAGGGGAAATAAGATCAAAGGAAGTTTATTTATTTCTTTATTTGTTTTTAAGATGGGAGAGTCTGGAGTATGTTTGTCTGTTGATTCATCAGAAAGAGAAAAAAATGTTGATATATCAGGAAGAGAAGCAATAAGTGTAGGACCAAAGTCCCCCTGGAGACAAGAGGGAATGGTACCATGTTCAGTGGAGAGGTCGGCCCTGGGTAAGGGCTTGGACTTCCTATTGTTTCAGGAGAGAAGGCAAAGACAGCCTGGACAGGTACTGAGAGGTTCATATAGGAGCTCTGGTGGAATGGCCTTTGTTTCCTCACAGAAATAAGAGGCAAGACTTGCGTATCTGTGTTTACTATTTTTTCACTAATGTACATAAGGTATTTGTGTAATTAGAAAAAAATAAAATTGTGATGCTATTGTTTTGAGGTTTAGAGAGTTTTAGGCTTTGGGAAAGCATACTTACTAGGAACTAGAGTAATATTATCTGGTAGTATTGAGTGTGCATGTGATATTTGTGTCCCTCATTGTAAATGGATCTAGATAGTGGAAATTGGTGTTTTTATTTTTACATCAGTCCACTTGTTGGGGAAAAGGAGGAGAATGGCTGGGTAGTTGGGCTTTTATGGGCTTGGGGTTTTGCCATCTGAGAATGACAACATGAATGAAGTTCATGAACTGATAGTGTTTGAAAGGGAAAAGGATCTGAGGAGAGAGAGTGGGAGTTTGACATGAAACGGGGGAAGGTTCAGTCTGCGGTATGGCTGTGAGCTAGTGTGGAGTCAGGGAACAGAGTGGTCAGAGGGTGCTATGGATCATCCACTTGAATACTGATAGAAGTGGCGGTAGATTGATAGATGGGAGCCTGATGCTTCATTTCTCAACAAAAATGCAAGAGGGGGAATGACGTTGAGGTTGGAATTGACAGTTCGAAAGAAACCAGTTGAGAAATGAGACTAGGCCCTAAACTAGGCTATTCACAAAAAGAAACATGAAAATGACTTTGCACCTCCATGGATCAAGTTTCCATTGGAAACTTTTGAACAAGAAATTCCTCTCCTAGGAGTTTAGCGTACAGAAATAAATCAGGCAAGTAGGCAGTGTGTTAGGATACCCTCTCCCTCGATAACTAAGCCCTCACTTCTTAAATTACCTTAAATCATCAATGAAATTAATTGTGAACTTGGAACTGTTGAACAATCTGCTTAAGTCTAAATATAAGGACATGCATATATGAGTAGATCTAAGTTTAGGAAGACATGCATGCATGGTTAGATTTAAGGTTATGGAGACATGCATGCACGATTACATTTAAGTTTAGAGATTAGATTTAAGGTTAGAGAGTACATATTTACCTCACTCAGTAACTCACTGCTGTCGTAACAAGTTGAACAATGGTAACACTTTAAAATCTAGTGGATTATGTTTTATTACATCAAGCACTGGAGGGGCAAACAAACTTGGCATTTTAATACACCAGTGCCACTCTTAGCAAACTTAGGCACGGTAATCATCTCTTCATGATTTAAGATTTGTGCCAAGAATTACAAATTGCATTTCATTTGTATCTCGTGCTATCACTTTAAGTAGCTGATTATGGGACTTCTTGTGTATACTACTCCCATGATGTAAGTTAGATGCTTAAAGGAAAAACATTAAAAAGTCCTGTCAGACTCCTAGGATATTGTTGTTTAGTGCTAATCCCATCATAGCTCTTTTCTGATTAAATTATTTGGACATATTATGTTTCTGGTAACTAAACCTAAAATGAAACATGATTTTTCTATGATTATTCAGACATAATTTTTATAATGTTGGTCTTATAGGAACCAATAATGTAATTTTCTTCTTCCACAATTCTACTTTTAAAACTGCACAGATCAATGGGGGTTTACCATGTTATTGAAGCATTATCAATATCATATGAATTGATAACTATGTCTATAAATATTAAAATGTTCTCACATGACATATTATTGAAATTTAGATATTTCATCTATGTCCCTAAAAGTTCACATGTTTACCAAAATACTGTTCTGGAGGAATCTTGTTTTTGGGAAAATGGGGCATAACCTTTTATTTGGCTGGACTCATTGAGGTTTACCTCCTCAAAGGAGGCCTTTCCTGAACATCTCAGCTTATGTATCATCCAATTGTTCTCTGTTTCATTTTTAGTGCTTTTTAAAAATGTATTGCTTCTCATGATGTGAAATTATCTTATATACGTTTATTACTTGTCTCTCTTGAGTGGAATGAGAGCTACACGAGGGCAGATACTTTGGTTTGTCATATGAAACTCCAGGCAGTAACGAAGTTTTTATGTGTGACGGGAAAGGACGGGTCAAGGTAAAGGCAAAAGCAGCTGGAGTGGAAAAGGTGTTCAGTTTCTTTAGTTGTCTAATTGCTATGGTTTGAATGTGTCCCGTAAAGTTCATGTGTTGAAAACTTAATCCCCAATGCAACAGTGTTGAGAGGTGAGATCTTTAAGAGGTAATCAATTCATGAGGGCTCTGCCTTCACAAACGGATCGATGCCATTATCTTGGGAGTGCATTGGTTATTTTGGGAGTGGTGTCCTTAAAAAGGATGAGTTCGATCTCCTGCTCTCTTGCACAGACTCTCACCATGCAATGCCTTCCACCAAGATATGACTGAGCAAGAATGCCCTCACCAGTGTGACTCCTCAGTCTTGGATTTCTCAGCCTCCAGAACTGTGAGGCAAATCATACCCAGTCTGTAACAGCAACACAAAATGGACTAAGACATTAACGAAATCAGTTCTTTGTGGGCTATTTTTTTTTTCATAAAATGGGTATGTGTACACCAAGAGCCATCCACATTGATGCGCATTATCCAAGAAACACAAAAGAAAAAAACTTTGAAATGAGAGGGAATCCAGTTTATTCGGATAATTCTTCTTTAATTTCCAAAACAATAATATTTACTCACTAGGTTTTTTTTGCTTATAATGTTTGCTCAACTTCAATTTGTTCTATTTTTATTTCTAGAATCAAAACACTTATTGAGGGAAAAAATACTCCACTGTTTCAGGTTCTGTCAAAACACAGATTTTTTAAATGTAACTGAACTATAAAAACTTTATTAAAAATAAGGCTTTTTTCTTTTTTAAAATAAATTAAAACCCACGAAACAAAAATATCACAAAAACAACGTCAACAGAATCTGAAAGTTTTTTTAAGAGAGTCCCCACCAAGAATATTTAAATTTCGGTTTACCTAATAGAAATATTTTACATGATATAAATCAAATGGCTGAGGCAAATATAAATAGAATGGCTGATGTTCCTTTTTTGAGTAACGGTTAATATCACTGCTTTCATAATTGTTCAGGTGTTCTAATTCTGAGAGACTATTTTCAAATAAAACTATATGGAGAAAAATATCTAATCTTGCTTCTCAAGTGTGTAGTTACATACTGCATCCTGTTGTCCTACAAGGATTATTACTAAGAGATATTTTACTTTTGTGGCACGTCCAAAAAGAAAAAAATATATATATAACCAGAGCATGAAAATACTTGTACTAGTGCTGCATTATCTAAATTACTGCAATTAGTCTAAACTAACTGCATGAGCATAGATGTTATTCCACATTATTTGATACAAAATCATTAAAAGAACCATTTAAATTGTGAAATACAAATATGAAAGAAACAATCTTGTAGAAGGGACTCTGGATCTTGTGGAAAAAGTCTTTAAAAGTGCTTTAATTCCAGTATAATGAACTAAAACGGCTTCCAATATAAAATTTTTAAAAAACCTCTACTCAAGGAAACCTTCAATATATGCAAACTGATTTTTCAAATAAGAATATTTAACAAGTAAAAAAACTTGAAATTAAAAAATTCACCACAGCAGACACAGTAGAATTGTAAATTATATGAATAAAGTGTCAAGAACTATGAAATATTTGGTCAGATAACCAATCCAAAAATAAAAAAAAAAGTCCTGCTTTCACCTCAATCAAATGTCACAATGCCATAAACAATATTAAAAAGCATCAGAAACACAAATCTAGTTTTAAAGATTTTACCACTACTGCTTATCCTTTATCATATTCAATGTTGTATTAACTCCCCTTACAGATGCATGGAAATACTTTTGGTATTTCAGATGTTCGAAAAGGATTTCCTGTCACCTTTTGTGATAAACTGTTGCATTTATATCTTTTATAAATGACTATATGATTTATTTTTACTATCACGCTTACATACATTTAAAAATATTAAATGTTAAAATTAAAATATATATAAGTAAAATATAGTTGGAGAAACTTGTTAAATCTCCTTTATTTCAGTACACAGAAGACTATTTTCAATGTCGTGGCTGAAAGGCTTCTTGCTGCCATGGAGCTGGAGAAAAAAAAAACACACAAAGATTTAGGTAAGTTAAATGATGTAGATTCATGGTTAATAGTGGAGAGAACAGTGGAAAGAACCTGAGTTTAAGTTAGAGCCAAAGAACTCAGAGTTCAAATTGCACATCTGTCCTTTATTAGCCTTAGGATCTGAAGACAGTTTTTTAAGGCTCTCCGAGGGGTACTTTCCTACTCTGCAAAAGAACCGTATCTCTACATCTCTATCAGGTATCCCGTGAGAATTAAATGTAATAAAGAATGTTACGTGCACACAGGGCTCAGGTAAGCACTTTCCTTTAGTTTCATCTTCTGGTGGTGAATACAAGCATCATGAGCCAAACAGTGATAAATAGGTCAAAAGGATTTTCACGTCTTTTAAAGATGCAGTTCCTGTGCCAGAGGTGATCTCTATGGATCCTTTGCACTCACGAAGAATAAAAGATGTGCTTATAACATTGCAAGTGCCTCCTGATCTTTTTTTAGAGTGACTTTTGGATAGTATAATAAATACAGGGGTACTTCAAAAAATTCATGGAAAGATTCGTATTATCTTTTAATTCTATTTTTCCATGAACTTTTTAAAGTACCCTTGTAAATAACTATTTCTTTTTCATTTTCATTGGTCTAATAATAATCAAAGAGGAAACAATTAAGATTTTTGAGAGTCATAGCTGAACTTGATTCTAGAGCTATCTTTTTGAACATCAGAAACAGCTTAACTATTAAGAACACAAGAAATCCCAGACTATAAGAACCTTTATGAAACAATTACAATCAAGATTTCCTATTTCGCAAATTAAAGTGTCTACTTTAATTCATAGGTTTACCGCATCTGCAATGCTTGGAGTTCATTATTACAGCATCAGCGATAATATCAAATTAATCAGAAAGGAAAAAGCAAGGTCATATGTGGGCATTTCAAAAAGTTCATGGAAAAATACAACTAAAAGATAATATGTGTCTTTCCATGAACTTTTTGAAGAGCCCTCATTCTTTCTCCCTCTCTTCTTTCTCCCCTACTTTATAGCTTTTCTCAGATTCTAAGATAAAAACATTTCTAGTCCCAATTAAATTCATTTGGTGGGGTAGGGAGGGAAGGGAAAGATACAAAGATTATTACAATACCTAACCGAATACTCGCATGCCTTATCATGTGAGAAAAGCGTGCAAAAAGTACTAGACAAGTACCAGAGGGATAGTCATATGACAGAATAAGTAGGTGAAAGTGGTGGGCGATGAGGCTGGATGTACAGCATGGTGAGGGGTTCCACATTCCAAGCTAAAATATTTGAATTTTATCCAATAGGTTATAGTGAATCAGTGGTAACTCCAATGTAGAGGTGCTGACATGTTCAGATGTGTTAGAAACTGAACGATGGGGAGTTCCGGTCAAGATGGAGGGATAGACAGTCCCCAGCGTCTCTCTCTCCCGTAAGTCAACCAATTTACAACTATCAAAATGTAACATCATCTCAAAAAAAAAAAAAAATGTAACATCAACTAAGCTGGGGCCGCTGGAGCTCAGGGGATGAGGAGGAAAGACCCACGGAGTTCATGAAGGTGGGAGGAACCATGATGAGAGAAAGAAAGAACTGCTCTGAGTGTTTCAGGCCACGACTGCTTTAATGCTGGAACTGCTGAGTGCATGGAGCAGGAGCCAGCAGAAGGAGCAGCCATGCCCTTCAGATGGAGTTACCTAGAGGCAGCAGGCAAAAGAGGGCCTTGGTGGCTCCCAGGACAGCGAGACCACTAATAGGGCTCCTGTGGACCCACGCAGGTGTAAGGAGACAAAACAACTGAATAAAGGAAGCCATTCAGAGGCCAGTGAGTCATTACAAGGGACCAGCACAGAGCCTGTCCTATGGGAAGTGTTTGGAGCATAGGCAGTGGGGGAGAAGGGCCCAAGTGAAGTACCCTGGGACACAGCAAGCACAGACGATCTGCCCCCCAATCAGTGCAAGACCACTCAGAGAGGACTGGTCAGGAATGCAGAATTGCAAGGGATGCAGTTTGATGAAAAAACTCAGGCCCAGATCATAGTTTCCACCCAACCCAGATCCACCGGGTCTCTGGAGAGTCAGAAGTACCTATAAGGTCAACCATTAAACCCTGAGATACACAAAAATCCTTCCCCAGGGAAACAGCAGCAAAGCAGCAATTTAGCTCAACCACACAGCTTAGGTACCAGTTCCCACAGGAATTTCTGCCGTTTTAGAAGTAAGCAAAGGACAAAAAATTAGTTCTAGCCCAGGCATACCACCAGCACCTTGGGGCCTGCCTGGGAACTGGAGGCTTGGAGCCAGGGACCAGACCCCACTCCCATATCCAGGCACACCGCGCCAGTGCCTCAGGGCCTGCCCAGGGACCTGGGGCATGGAGAAGGGGACCTGACCCCCTCCCACAACCAGGCACACTGAGCCGGTGCCTTGGGGCCTGCCCGGGGACCTGGTGCATGAAGAAGGGGACCAGAAACACCCCACAACCTGGCACACCACCAGCACCAAGGAACATGCCCAAACATCACCTCCATATGGGTGGCCCACCACAGCTATCGCAATAACCATGGCTGCCGCAAAAGCAGCTACATGCCACAACCACCATGCAGATGGTCCACCAACCACTAGAGTGCTTTGACACAAGGAGAGTCACCAGCAGAGATAAAGAGAAGAGGGTGTCTCTCTCCACAAAGCCCATTTCAGAGAGACAGAAGAAGCATCTGCTCTATGATAATATTGAGGGATCTGATCACACCTCTCAGCATTGGACAGATCATCTAGGCAACAAATTAAGAGAGTAAACATTATTCTTTCAGAAGGAGAGAAAAAATCTAGGGTAATTAGAGGGGGGAGGGGGAGGGAGTGGGGGACAGGGAGAGATTGGACAAGGGGTATAAAGAATAATTATGATTTGTAACAATATATATGCTAGTAATATTGATTTGATCAACATATCTCAATGTTGAACCCCCCAAATATGTATAATCTGTTTTGATTCAATAAATAAAATGAATTAAAAACAACAACAAAAAAAGAAACTGAATTATGTCAGTAGGCTGCTGCCTGTCCAACTCAAATAAATGGCCTCTTAATTTTTTCTACGTATTAATTTCTAAGAGTGCCCAGGTTTGGAACAATATTTTAAACAAAATTCTCTTGCATTTCCGTTTAAGATATTAAGGGATGACTAACTTTATTTAATGTACATTTTCTCTCCAATGGTGGAACATTTGGGTGTTAATGTATAACTATTGTTTCAATTAAGTGCAGAATTAATATTTGTTTTTAAATTTTGCTTTAACTCTAGAAAATGTACATTTCAATTTAATGAAAAACCTACATTCTAATCATGATATTTTACAAATAGAATTGTGTTTAAAAGAGAAAAATTGTCAAGTTCTGAGGTAAACTACCAAGTTCTTCTGCCACTACATTTCAATTGACTCCATTCACTTACACCAAGTTATCGTATTAGAACACTGAAGAAGAAAGGTTGCTTTATATGATTCAAGTTTCATTTTCCACCTTCGTTTTTTACTCTTCCTCCAATTATCTAAATAATGTATGTTTCACAGTAGGAAATCTAGAAAAACGCTTACATACCCCACATTTTATGACCTGGAGGTAGACAAGTTAAAATGTTCGTGTATTTTATTTCAGTATTTCTATGCATGTCTTTATCTACGTAGGTAAATTTATAGTTTTGAAAACAGTCATGGCATTAAAAACTTTTATAAACCCTTTAATAGTTGCATCACTTTTCAGTGGATTGCTATATTTTACTTCACTATTCATTAAAGTTGGATTTTACTGAAGGACATATTAGTGATGTCAGAGTTCTTTTAATTTAATTTCTGACTAGATTTCCACCTGACAAAACAATTCAACTCTGCTTGATATATGAACAATTCTACAAATCTGCACAGAAAAATGACTGCCATATATCACTTATATTACAAGTAATTCACTTATTGTGATTTCCATTTATATAAATGTACAAATTTAAAAGTAAAAACTCAGTGAATCAAGCATTAAAACTTGTGAAACTCACCATATATCTGAGGAACTTCTAGCAACACACCTGGATTAAGAGGGTAAGAGTATGCAGCTTGTGGTAATGATTGAGGAGATGCATAATGTGAAAAAATTGGCAGCTGAAAATTTTAAGAAATAGGGATGTGAGATTGAAAATACCCATTCACTGGCACAAAGTCATTTGCTTGTGGCTCCCCAGAAGAGTAACAAAAACACTGAGTGTGTGGAAGATTGGTACGTGTGTTCTGGACAGTACTTGCAACTGTAGTCAGCATCCCAGGAGGTGGCTGCACTTCATGCAATGTCATCCCTTGGCATGTCTGGGTTATGGCATTGCTGCTGCTGTTGCTGTAATGATAAACATCAAGCATAGTATGGATATGAAGTTCCAAATGAATGCTCAGAAGAATTATATATTGGGGTGCATGCAGACTGTGCCTGGTCATTCCAATATGTGGCAGCATTCTGAGTCAGAAATTTGGAAGTTTCATGATCCTGCTGTTCAGAAAAAGAGTACTGTGCTGTTTGATTCACATTAAGTGTTGTGCTTCCAGATGCTCCAAAAGATATAGTACTGGAATCCAATGCATCCTTCTTAAGTTTTTCCTCAGACTCAGTTTTTGCAAGCTGTGCTTTATTTATTTGCAGCACAGGAATTTTATTCTGGAAAACTATGGGTTCTGGAGAATTGATGAATGTGGAATTTTTAATAGATGAATTTACTGTTTCGTTATCTTGAAGTTCAAGGACTGTGCCATTCATTTCTAGATTGGTATGGACATCCCTCACAGAACAGAAAACAGGCTTTGAACACACTGATGCACTAAGCTCAAGAGAAGGATTGGTTCCTGGTTTTATGTTTGAAAGACAAGATTTCTGTCCAGGATCTGGGGAATTTTTAGGAAATTTATGTGAAGGTGCTTCACGGTCTTTGGAAAAGGTGTCATCTACACTTTTCTGTTCACAAATCGCAAAGGAACTACAGTCTTTATCACATTCTGTTTCAGCAGCACTAGAATTCACATTTCTTTTCTTCATGCTATTTAAGTTTCCCTGTTGTCCAGTGAAGTTTTCTGAAGTATCAGACAAAATATCAGTTATATCTATTTTGCTTTCTGACTTTGATGTGCAAGTGTCTTTCAGGTTCTTTAAAGGTAAAAGTGAGCCAGGTAGTGATCTTTGCATTTCAGTCTTTTTTGGAGATGCATGGTTTCTTTTCAGCTTGTCAGATGAACTTGATCCTATTTCATTTCCACTTTGGGGACAAGATCCTGTATTCCTATGAAGTGTAACACATACATACAACAACTTTAAATATACAGAGTCACAACATTTTAAAAGAAACACATTTGAAATTATTATTCAGGAGAACAGTTCTCACAATTTATATTTTCTCATTCTTTTGGCAGTATACGAGTAACATATTTTACCAGTTTCTCCCCCTTGGTTTGAATTTAGATACTTTTTCCTGCTGAAGATGACATACTCCACATTTCAAATATATTTCCAATATTGTAATAAACTATTTTGTGCTTTGGATATTTCCTGATAGAGGCTTTTAAAAGTAGGAAACTATCATTATTCAGTTGTTCAGTGTAGTTGCTAAGTCATATGTCTCCAACCCCTTCACAATGCTCATTACTTTCAACTAGCTATATAGAACTTGTGAAACCACCAGCTGTGCACACCTCCTCCACACCCATCCAAATGATCTTTTCCCCGTTATAACAAACTTTTTTTTTTTTTTTTTTTTGCTGGTCCGTCTTTGAGAACGGGCAAAGCAGACTTCCAAAATTTCTTGCCAATTTAATACCGTTGACATTCTTAACTAAATTTAGATAGTCTCGAGTAGGCTGAGAGAAGCATCCATTATGGCAATGTCTAGAGCCAGAGAGTTAAAACAGGTCCCCAAAATAATTATATTTTTTGGTGCTCTATAAAAGTCTTTGAATTATATGTGGGAAAGAGTATGTTGAAAAAGGGAAAAAAGTACTACTTCTTTATAGTTGAGAGAAATTCATCTTTGGCCTGGAATTTGTATATCCACCTCAGGAAACTAGAAGTCTCATATTTTACTGAATCCAGCCTCCTCCAAAGGTATTTCAATAATCATCTAAATCATCATCAAACTCCATATAATACTTTGAGTTCCCCGAACGTATAATTTGACTTTATCTCATTTCCAGGGATGCTTCGGCGATGTCTTGACTTTATATATTGGTAGTTGCCTGGACTATCTGTCCCTTTGTGTATTTCCTTAGAAGATAGTAATTTCCATGATACTAGCACCCTATATTAATCTTTTATTAGAATTCATTTTTTCTGCTATGTGAGTCTTCAGCTTGATTCTTTAAGAAGCGAATACCACTTATACTTAGTTAACAAAGCTAAGATGATTACAAAACTAGTTTATGTTATCCCTCTAATAACCTATTTGTTTTTATGTCACTATACAACTATTTAGAGAGTCATATATGCTAGGAGAAAAATTCTAGAAATGCAGTAAATGAAATGTTTTATTTAAAGAAGCAAAACCAAGTAAGACAGAAATGAGGTTGCTTATTTCTCCTTTTTATATTACTCATTATCCTTCACAAAATGGAAAAAAATGAAGCCAGTCACAAATTGAAAATCTCAGAGTTGAATAAAACCAGAGATGTTCATCAAGTCCAGTGGTGTCACTTCATGTCAAAATGAGAAGCACATAACTAAATGCAGTGAGTTTTTCATTAAAATAATTTATTCACTTAAAAGAACAAGCCTTTGAAATTTTATGGTTTTAAAACATCATTTTATAAAATAGTACTATATTTATAATATGTGTATATGTGTCTGTGACACACACACACTATTCATTTTAATGTTCCCAGTTAGTTACGTACGCTGGCAATTCATATCTCTTTACGTAATTTTGAAATTTGGCTGATGTGTCATATACACAAATTTTTAAAAAGGTAATCTGATCATACGTCCTCATATTGCCTTTTAAGATAAACCAGTTCCTAAGCCCCATCAGTTCTTTAAACAATGTCTGTCAAATACAAACTTTCCCTATTCTGTAAAACAATCACCCTTTTCCTAAGCCTTGGCTAACTTACTTCTAAATGTACTCAGAATCTTCTTATCCTTTAAATCACTGAAAAAACACATTTTCCACGACGCTACCTTTCATTACTTACGGAATGAAGTTCAAACTCCTTGGGCCTAATAAAGGCACCGTATAACCTGAAACAAATTTCCTCTCCTTCCTTAGCTTCCTCGTATCCACTAAGTTACACATATGATCCAATATAATTATATACATAATTATTTTATTCTTGTTCCTTAATATTTGCCCAATTTTGTTTAGAGTTTCTTCAGATATGGCTGATGCCAACTCCTACCTTAGGTGCTTGAATGTTGCCTTTTCTCTGTTGATTTTTGTGATGTTTTTCATGTTAACCAATGTTTAAAAGATACAAAGAAAATCTACATTGGTGATGACAAACTATAACATAAATATTTATTATTTTAACATCAGATATTTGCAATTGTTTTTTCTGCCATCATCTAAGATTAAGCTCATTAATGATCCCTGCGACCCCCCCAAAAAACAGTGACTCGCCTGGACTTCCCATATTTTGCACATGTTTGGAACAACTTTCTTTTTTTAAGAAATTTGCAACATTCTTCTTATGCTCAAATCTTAAAACTAACTGGAGTCCATTTATGACTGCTCCCTTTTTTGTATACTTTTTATTAAACCAGTCACTAAGCCCCATCAATTCTTTGAGCAATGTCTGCCAAATACGAATTTTCTTTTTTATTCTGTAATCCATGGCTGACTTACTACTTCTAACTATACTCCGAATCTCCTTACCCTTAAAACCAGTGAGAAAACACATTTCACATGGCATTAGACTTAAATATACAGAGTAAAGTTCAAACTCCTTAGGCCTATTCTTAAGGCTAATGTGAAACCTCCTCTTTCTCCATCCTTAGTGTACTCTTGCCCACTCTATTAAATTGTTCCAATTCTAAACTCATTTCTCAAATGATGTCAATAAGCATTGTGTCCTGTGTCTTTGCTCACATTATTTCCCATAACTTAAATACCCTCTTCATTTTTACTTTCATTTGTTAACATTTTTTTTCCTTAAGGGAAAGCTTTGGTCTGTGTTCTTCCATACAATAAATAAAACTTCTCTATCAATCCAAGCTTTCCTTTTTTGCTTTTCTTCTCAATACCTACACTTTTTTGAGAACCACCCTCCCTTTAGTCTTGATGGGGAGTACACCCCGTTTTTTGTGTTTTTGAAGTATGTCTATATGTCAGTTCTTTACTAGGTGTTTTCTTAACGTAGTGTGATCGACGGTGATTAGATTCATAGTCTTTAGAACCAGTTTAACAAATACAATCAGAGCAAGCAGAGGAAAAAATCCTACTTTTCATTTTGCATATAGGGCTCTGTTTCTGTACTTCTGAACTAAGAAACTCTTGAAAGGCTGCGAGAGAAGCCTCTGAGTGTAGAGCAAGGGCAACTGTTAGTATGGGCTCTGGGGCTAGACTGCCTGGTTTAAGATCTGGGCTCTCCTATTTACTAACTCTGTGATCTTGGGAAAGTTATTTCATCTTTCTATGCCTCAGTTCCTCACTTTTACATAAGATAATAATAGTGCGTTCATCATAAGTTTTTTGTGAAGAATAAATGACTTAATATTTATACAATTCTTAGAACAGTGCCAAGAACATAATAAATGCTAAATAAAGTGTATTAAAATGTGCTTAAACAGGAATTCTTCTAACTCCTTGATAATCATCTATTTAAAAATATCTATCCTACTTCCCATCTGGATGATAATAGTCAAATAGACAGGCTTCTCTAGACAGTTTTTAATTTTAACAACATTGGACATGTTTTACAGATGCTACTCAGTAAGCACTTACTTGGTCACTCATTTAACTCACATTCATAATATTCGTAATATTGGAGTTCCCTTAAGAAGCTATTAAAATTCATGTGCTTCCAAGAAATGTTTTCTAAATACAATAATTTTTATATTTAAAAAATATCCAATACTTTAGTTAGTAAATTCATTTTGCAAGACATTAAAGCATTCTCTACTTTTATAATTTTGCGAACTACTTGTTTCCTTAAAGAGTAGATTTCTTCTCAAAAAAAAAAAATACTTAACACAGGTTTCATTTTAAAACAGTCATACCTTTGGCTTTTTACAAATGGAAATAGTATTTTTCTCTTGTTCCTAATAGTTTTCACATTTGTCTACAGTGATAGGTCGTTTTTTAGAGGAATTTGTAACGTTTTTAATTATGAACTCTGAAACTGAGGGCACCTTCACAGAAGAAATGAATTTATTGACATTTTCTCCACGTTTTATAACACGAATATTCATCTTTCCTTTTCTCTTCAGTTGTAAAGTCTTCCTTCTGTTACATTGCATTTGACATAAGATAAAGGAAATGGTTAATTTAGAATTTTTAGCACTTATAATCTTCGTATGTTCGATCGTTTTCATGCTTTTCACAATATGGGCCATTTTTCCTAAATCTTTGCAAGGGGCAGCCATTACATTTTCGAGCAGTGTAGAAAACTGACAATAGTTGTATTCTAACTCTGTCATGGTGCTTCCATAATTTATGGATGCTATATATGGCACAAAGTCAATATATGTGGAAAAGGAATACTTAGACTTCTTTAGAAGTTTTTTTATTTCTGAAAGTTCTTCAAGTTCTCTTGAGAACAAATGAAGAGCATAAGAGCAATTAACAGCTTCACTATATTTGTAGATAATAGCCAGATCTTCCTTAAGTTCAGAAATAGCAGTCTCTATCTCTTTCCAAGTGCAATCTGTTGAGTTATCTTTAAGAAATGAAAAAGCAGCCATTTTTTCTTGGCAATGAATTAGCTCAGGAAGAAGTGACAAATCAAACCAAAGCATACCTCGAAACCTCTGTTTTTCTAGTTTCTTTGCCATTACATTTTTAAGAAAGTGAACTGTTTCTGAAACCATGATAATTTCAATGTATGTTTCAATGGCTGCAGATTTTAACATTATACCCCCTTCCTTGCTGTTTTTCACCATATCCAAAGCATTTTGTTCTGTTATAAAAACATTATCTATGTTATCTTCTTGCAGCACCTGAAAGTATTTTTTAAAAATTTCTAAGTGATCTGTACATCTCAAAGTGAGCTCTTGCAGTTTCTTAATGTCTGCAAGTTCAGCTTGATCTAATACTTCGCTAATAAAACAAATATCTGGGTATGAAAGCAAAGTACCACTAAACCCACAGTTTTCTATGCTAATCGTGGCTTGGTTTATTAGATTATCTGACTTTCTGGAAGCAATCAGAGCATCTTCCTCAAGCCCAATGCTGGCAATTGGTTCATCATTCAGATCTTTAGCCACAGTATCATATATCTTCTGCAACTGATAAAAAGCGCATTGATTCATTTTGAGTAGCACTTCATTCTTCTTTTTCCTTGAGTATTCTTTGCTGAAAGATTGTCTTCTCTCTTTCCAAACAAGATTTTTTGCAGCATCAAAATAGATATGTTCCAGACCATAAAGGGATATTATAATACTCACTGCCTCGTTGCTCTTGATAAAATTAACTTTTGAGGAGATAATTTCTATGATAACCCACAGATGGTCTTGTTTTCCTGGATAAGAATGAGCTTTAGGAGACTCCCAATATACACTGATAAGCTTTAAAGTACTTTTTCTTAAGGTTTCTAGGTCTCCTAAACTATCTCCAAAGTTAATGCCACATAAAATATACATCTGACAAAGGATTAATATCCAGAATATACAAGGAACTCAAACAACTTTACAAGAAGAAAACAAGCAACCCAATTAAAAAATGGGCAAAATTGCTAAGCAGGCATTTCTCTAAGGAAGATATACAAATGGCCAACAGACATATGAAAAAATGCTCAACATCACTCAGCATCCGGGAAATGCAAATCAAAACCACACTGAGATACCATCTAACCCCAGTTAGGATGGCTAAAATCCAAAAGACTCTGAACCATAAATGCTGGCGAGGTTGCGGAGAAAAAGGAACTCTCATACATTGTTGGTGGGACTGCAAAATGGTGCCGCCTCTATGGAAAATGATATGGAGGTTCCTCAAACAATTGCAGATAGATCTACCATATGACCCAGCTATCCCACTGTTGGGAATATACCCAGAGGAATGGAAATCATCAAGTCGAAGATATACCTGTTCCCCAATGTTCATCGCAGCACTCTTTACAATAGACAAGAGTTGGAACCAGCCCAAATGTCCATCATCAGATGAGTGGATACGGAAAATGTGGTACATCTACACAATGGAATACTACTCAGCTATAAAAACGAATGAAATACTGCCATTTGCAACAACATGGATGGACCTCGAGAGAATTATATTAAGTGAAACAAGTCAGGCACAGAAAGAGAAATACCACATGTTCTCACTTATTGGTGGGAGCTAAAAATTAATATATAAATTCACACACACACACACACACACACACACACACACACACACACAAAACCGGGGGGGGGTGAAGAAGATATAACAACCGCAATTACTTGAAGTTGATACGACAAGCAAACAGAAAGGACATTGTTGGGGGGGAGGGGGGAGGGAGAAGGGAGGGAGGTTTTGGTGATGGGGAGCAATAATCAGCCACAATGTATATCGACAAAATAAAATTTAAAAAAAAAGAAAAAAGAAAAAAAAAGATATTTTAATTATTAAAAAAAAAAATGTTAATGCCACAGGTAAATGGAACAGAAAGAGAAAAGTCAAAGCAATCAGAAGAATGTTTCATTACGGCTTCACATTCATTAATCTGTCGTTTGTATTTTAAGAATGCATAGTATGAATTATTTCCCTTTTTGTGTCTTCAAACAATTCAATTAATTGATCACGATAATTCTGCAACTCACAGAATGCATTATATTTTAACCTTCCTTGAAGAGCAGGATAGAAACTGGACTGCTGTTGACATCCTCGTGGTCTGCCAAGCAGCTCACTGTACAATGTCTCATCATACCAAAGCAAGCTTCGGAATGTTGGTTCACCTCCTAAGAGGCTTTTTTTGTTTTCAATGAATTGAATAGTCTCCATCATCATTTGAAGTTCTACTAAAGTGTCTACAGCACACGGTTTTAACTTGTGTTTGCAATTATTCCACAAGTTTTGTTCTACCAACAGTTCTCTTGAAATCAGGATTTGTTCAAATGAACATTCTTGTTTCCTTTCAAAAGCTTCAACAAATAAAGGGAGAATATTTTGACAAACTTTAGTTTCTTCCCGTAGAGTCCGCAAAGAAGCTTCATCTGCCCTCTGCAAAATTCCAGATAGCTTAGCTATAAGAGCCATACGGTTAGCTGAGCAATGTCCTTCTTTTAATTCATTTATATGTGATGTAGGTTTCTTTTGAAGAGGAGTGACTTTAGAAGTTTCGGAGTGAGCATGTAAAATAGGCATACAATGAATTCCTAGAATGACTGGTTTGGAAATACAGGCTATTTCTGAATGTAATGTTGAGTTAGACTGTGAGCCATCACCGACTTTAATTTCCCTCTCCTCTCTTTTGTTAAACTGATTAGAAACTGTGTGATTCAAAGAGACTGCCTCAGGAATAGTATTCTTAATGCTTAAATGAAAATCAGTAAAGTTACTTTTAATTGTTTTCTCATTTAAGTGTGAAGATTCCTCCTCGAAGATCTTATTCTTTTGATTTTTGTACTCAGTCTCAGTAGTTGATCCTCCAGTCATGCTTTTTTTGTAAACTGAATCTTTTGTTTTTTCTGCCTTTTTAACTTTCCACATTTTTCTGTCCTGAATGACTTTCTTTGCAATGCATTTTTCTGAAGCATCCTTTATATTATCTCTTAAGAGCAGAGAATTATCATTGTGAGATAGTTTCTTCATTCTACTTTTCCCAAATCTTTTACTTTCTTCAGTTACTGATGTCAGATCCAACTCAGAATTCTCATTAACATTTGTTTCATTCCCATCTACATGGAAGCAATTACTTGAAGAGCATTCTTCTTTCTTTAGTAACTCTTTTCCGCTACATCCCTGCGGATGTGATACAGCAGTAGATGTTGCACAACAATGTAAAGCAAAATTTCTCTGTTTATCCCAATAAAATTTCGAAGATTCTCTCTCACTATCTGTCATTGGAGGGGCTGATAACAATTGAGGAATACTGTAATTTTTGCTTGCTATCAAATTTAGGTGTGATGTGCCCATAAGGATGTTTCCTGAAATAATGCTTGGTTTGGAGATCTCAGTAGAAGCTGTCCACTTTTCTATAGGAAATCTTACTTCCAGTTTTCTTTTATAACCAGAAGAAATAAGGTTATCTCGTTTATAGACATCAACATTGAAAAAGAGCTTCACATTTGATTCTTAGACTGAAATAGATGTGCCAGGTTTCACCTTTGGGTGAGCTGGACAAGTTGCATCACAGTTTCTGTCTGTGCTGTTACTTACATTCTTTTCTTTTACGCAACTTAAAGATACTGGATTACTTTGATTTATTAGTTCATGAGCCTCAGAAATGTTTTCTTTTGTAGCATCCTTACCATTATTATATGCCAAATGGCTCTCAAGCTTTTCATATTTACTAATGTTAGATGAAAGCTTCATATCAATTTGGTTTTCTTTTACAGTTCGTTTCTCATCTGGGTGGTCTGAGGAAAACAGACAACCAGTTTTTCTGGAAAAGGGCTGAAGTTCTGATGATCTTGGATTTTCCATACTGTTATTATAAGCTGACTGACTTGTACTTTGGGATGCGGAGGATAAGGGCAACTGTGATTCAGGACACTGTTCTTGATCACAAAATTCTCTCACGTGAATAGTGGTGTAACTTCTGGACACACTGCTGGCTACACTCTTCTTGGAAAGGCACATTGTGATTCTCCATTTGTTTTATAAGATTTGTGCTTTGCTACAGGGGTTAATGACTTACGAAAATCAAATCTTAAAGCTCTTTTCTCTTCCTGATTGTCATGTTTTCTTTTTGACAAAACATGCCTAGTGGAATATTTTCTTTCAGACACAGGACTATAACCTTGAAGTTCACGAGTTTCCCAGAAATTACTGCATATTTTTGCATGTGATCTTGGTAATGTGCCCTTTCTTTTTTCTCACACTTTAGCTATAAGCTGCAAAGAGGTGTGAACTAATCTATGAGCCTTTTTTAAGTGAAAGACAGCTCTCTCAAGATTTTTGGAAATACGTTTGCTTTTGCATGGAGATGCTTCATTATTTAGAATATCCAGGACATTCCTAACGTGCTTCTCTGACCGTGAAAATGTTTTACTTCGTCCTTGGGACAATGAAGCAAAACACGCAAATGAGTCTTGCCTGGTTAGCCTCTTCTTCTTCTCACAAATTTGATATTGTCTTAAATCTTTATCTGATATGTTTTGATCTTCAAATGTTGTACATAGCTTTCTTTTGCTAATTCTTGATTCCACATCCTTTTTACTTCTAGTATCAATACTGTCAGTTTTTGGTTTCAAAGAGAAACATCTGCTTTCTTCATTTATTGTTGTGACATTAGAAGGTTTAGTAAACAACAATTCACTGTTTTCTTTTTCAGACATATGATTCACACGTGTATTATGACTCAAGTCAAAGGAATGGGAGTATTCAGATTTACTCACTAGTACTGATTCTTGCCTTTTATTACCAAACTTATCTTCATATGGATAGCCTGAATTTTCACCAGAAGCCTGGGAATAAATTTCAAATCCTGGAGCTTTCCCCTCTTTCTTATTTATTTCTGGTTCTAGGGCTTCAGTTACACATTTGCCAGAATTATCTTTCAACTCGAGGGAGTCAGCAGTGGGGCAGAATCCTGGCTGGAATATATTAGTCATTATCACTGGTAGATCTGGGAGTAAAATTGGGTTGAGGAGCTCTGTTTTGTTTTTTTGTGTGGATGAATAAAAATTACTTTCCTTACAGGAATGTTGATCACTATTCTTCCTTCTTTTGGGGTTATCCGAAACTTCCTTCTCTCCACAATTGCTTCCTAATAGATCTTCCCAATCTATACGAGGCTTTAGAGCCTCATATGAGGCCCCAGATACCTCATAAAGTACATTCCCATGGCCATGTGCATCTTGTTGAAATAGAAAAGCATCATCACATTGTTCTGATCCTACTTCAATCTCATTTTCCAATTCCAAATTCTGAAGAACTGATTTCTCATTTATTGATAGATGAAAAGAGTCTTGTAATTTATTTTTATCCATATTAATTTCACAATCAGAAGCCCTATGTTTTGCTAACAAATCAAAATCTGGACTCTCAGAAGAACAAGTTTCTTTTAAGTGGTATCTTTGGTGATCTTCATGATTCATGCTTAATGCAGGTATAGTAGTACCAGTTATCTGTACTGCAGCATTTGAAGCTAAACACACCGATGAACCTGCAATTTGGGGAAATGTTGTGGAAGCCACATGCTCTACACCTCCTCCAGTATTTTGAGTATATATATATTTTTTTAATTTTAAATTTTAAATTTTATTTTGTCGATATACATTGTAGCTGATTATTGCTCCCCATCACCAAAACCTCCCTCCCTTCTCCCTCCCCCCTCCCCCCCAACAATGTCCTTTCTGTTTCCTTGTCGTATCAACTTCAAATAATTGTGGTTGTTATATCTTCTTCCCCCCCCCCCCCCGGTTTGTGTGTGTGTGTGTGTGTGTGTGTGTGTGTGTGTGTGTGTGTGTGTGAATTTATATATTAATTTTTAGCTCCCTCCAATAAGTGAGAACATGTGGTATTTCTCTTTCTGTGCCTGACTTGTTTCACTTAATATAATTCTCTCAAGGTCCATCCATGTTGTTGCAAATGGCAGTATTTCATTCGTTTTTATAGCTGAGTAGTATTCCATCTGGCACAGCACTGTATCTTTTTGTTTTACACCACTATCTTCACTCTCTAATAATGAAGTTTCTGTTAATACGTATTTTTCTCCCCGCATCGAGTTAAACGTAGTAGAAAATTCTTCAGAACTCAGAATTCCTACATTGCTGTAGTTTTTCCTCTTTCTTTCATCTACACTGGTGAAATTTTTGTTTGTATGAAAATCCTGCTTCTCGTCTCCGTATATGAATTCTACGTTGTTTTCTGAAGACAAAGCACCATTTTCCTCTTTAGCCTCATTGTGGTTTGCTTTATCCTTATCTCCTTGTTCTCTGAAATTAATATTCAGGCATATATTATTGTTCAAGTGTGTATTACAGAACAGACTGTCATCTTGACCTTCATCTTCAGTGTGAGGAATTCCTCGGCAGTCTCGGTGATTGTTCTCCGATGGCACTGGCTCATTTTCATTTTTCCTATGGACACACACATGCTCTCTATTTATGCTGCAGTTCGAATTGTCATGAGATGAAATAACTGTATCAGTGAGCAGTTCTTTGTCCTGGGGAACGTCTTTTGCTTCGTGGGAAACATCACTCATGATGCTAACATAATTCTGATTTGTTTTTTCCAATTTCAGTTCCACTAGCTTTTGAGCAATGGCAAAACCTGTATGAAAGTTATCTTCATACTGCAAAGAGTGTTGAGCATGCTTTTGTGAAAGGTTCTCCATACTTGGAGTAAGATTATTTTGTAATTCCAATGCTAGATGATCTAGTTCATCCTTATCCTTTGTGGCAGATGTGAAAGATTCTGGTATTCCAAAATCTCGAGTATTTAATGTTTTATCAGAGTTTTTCCCCAAAGAATTAAGATTCTCACCCTTTTTGTATTCTTGGTGCAATGAAATATAATTATCTAGTGGACTGACTTTTGTTTCATTAGTAAAATAATTTTCAGTTTCTTTCCATAAAGTTTGCTTCTTTTTCTATTTGGAATTGTTTTCTGGGTCGGTGAAGTTTCTCATCTTTCCAATATTTTGAATGTACTCATCTATGTGTTCTTTCTTTTGGAGTGGAAAAACTGCAGACATTTGGTGACCAGTCTGATACACAGTTTTTAAATTAGAAGACTGTAATTTCTGAGAGGTGTGACTACTGTATTCTTTTGTACAAGTATTCACTGATCCATAAGAGTTACGTGTCTCACTGCTTTGTTTAATTACAAGTGGGATGTTGCTTCTCTTTTGGCCTCTCTGGGCTTTTTCCTCACTGTGTTTTGGCTCTCAACTTCTAAAACTACATTTGACAAAGGAATTGGCAAGGAAAAATTGTCTTGGTCCTTACATTGTCTTGTTAACGTCATTTTATTGGAAGGTGTACAATCGTAGTCCATAGAGTCCATGCTGTGAGCCTGAGATTGTGAATCATCAAAAGACATTTTGAAGCGAGGGGCATCCAAACAATTACTAAGAATAGCCTGATTATCAGGAACCACTTCAGGTGAAGAGGCAGAAGTAGTTGGCATGGATGACAGGTTTATTTCTGAATTAACATAACCTGAACTTTTCTCAAATGGCAAAATCTCATATAAACCTGTGGTATTATTCTGCTTTTCCATGGCTTTTCCTCTACTAATCAGTCTTGGGTCTTTGATAAGTTTTGAAGTAATAACTGTGCTTGAGACACTATTGTTGTAAAAGGCAATAGCAGCAGAAAGATCACTTAAAACATTTTTAAGATATGTCAAGTTTAACAAATTGTCATCATTAACACTTTCTTTGGTATTACTGGGCATAAATGAAAGACCCGAATCATGTGCTTGAGAAGTGTCTCTAATTTCTGCTAACTTGTGCTCTGTCTGTCCACTGCATGTTTCAAGTCTAGGAATGTTTCCATTTTGCACATTTCCATAGGAATTAGAAATATTTGAGTTGGAAGTATTATTCTCTGCACTTAGTGCCTTGTATGAAAAATTTTCCTGAACAAATGGATTTATAGGTTTCCTGAAATGCTCAACGATGACTGTAGCATCTTCTCCTTTTCCAATTCTTTTGGCTACTGTACAGTTATTCAGTGAACATATTCTTTCTGTGGAAATAATAAGACAGTAAAAAAAATAAGTAACAAAAAATTGTTTCTATAGAAAAGAATTAATACAAGCAAACTGTGTTATGATTAGTTTTAATTGAAAGTTTAATAACTTAATGTTAAAATGCTTTCTCAACAGAAAAAGCAAAAAGAGAAGAGAATGAGTAAGAAACCAATACTGTACAAATGATGTGGCATGAAACTCTTTCCTAGTCTAGAAAAGTTTCTAAAAAATAGTATTTGTTATGAGAAAACTGAATTCTGACAAGAAATACAAAAATTAAATAGGAATAAGAACGTTTTTCTCACAGACTAAGCCTTTCTTATATTAATTTCCAACATTCAACAACATTTAGGCAAAATTACCTCCATTTACTGTTACCTTGCTTTCCCCCCTTCTATCACAGGAAAACAAAAAAGGAAAGGAAAGGAGAATGAGGTGGAGGAGTAGGGGGGAAAAACCAAAACAATTCCACAAAATCCTTTCCAGGAAGCAAAGCAAATCACTACCCCACCCCCTCAATTGTGAAATACGTATTCCCGATAATGGTTTAAGTACATAAAAACCTGGAAAATGAAAGCATATTTTCCTTCATAACTTATAGAAATGTATTCCTAAAATTTCATAAGGAAACTCAGGTAATAATAAAGGAACTTATAAAAATGCATATTTAACAAGTAAATAATTTCTCTTAAAATGTTCAGAAAACATTCACAGCAAAGTAACACCATAAAAATTCTTTTATTAAAACAGAAATTAATGATGAAAAATTGTTTATAAGATATATGAAGTCATAATCATATCACCAAGAAGCACCGCAATATTATTTTTCAAATGTAAAATCTCTAAAATTTATAATCATTTGTGATTGTATCTTGTTAATTACAGTAAGCTAGAGTGAAAATATGACCACTGATAATGAAAGGTAGTTCTTAAGAGTGAGAGTATAATGGAAAGATAAAAGGAAAGATAGATCCCTACACCTCCTCATACCAAAATGCAATTCATTGAAAAATAGAATTGTAAAAGGACTAGAAGAAAACATGAACGTTTTTATAATCTTGGAGTAGGAAATTACTTTTTAGGCCTGACTGAAAACACAAAAGAAAAAGATGATGTTGATTACATATAAATTAAATATTTTAATAGGCCAAAATGCAAAGAACAAAGTCAACAAAGTGGAAAGGCAACCTACAGAATGGGAGAAAGTATTTGCAATCTACGTATCAGACAAAGGGATAATATCCAGAATATATGAGGAACTCAACCAACTGAACAGCAAAAATGCACAATTTCAAATTGGGCAAAGGACCTGAACAGACATTTCTCAAAAGAGGACAAACAAATGGCCAATAGACATGAAAACATGCTCGACAACACTAATCATCAGGGAAATGCAAATTAAAACCACAGTGAGAGTTCATCTTACTCTAGTTAGAATGGCTATTATCAAAAAGAAAGAAAATAACAAGTACTGGTAAGGATGTGGAGAAAAGGGAGCTCTCCTACATTGGTGGTGGGAATGTGTTTAACTGGTACAGTCACTGTGGCAAATAGTATGGAGGTTCTTCAGAGAATTGAAAGTCGAACTACTCTCATGACCCAACAATCCTACTATGGGGTATATGCCCAAAGGAAACTAAATCAATATATCAAAGAGACACCTGCATTCCCATGTTCACTGCAACACTGTACCCAATAGCCAAAAGATGGAATCAACCTAAATGCCCACCAGTGGGTGAATAGATTAAAAAACTGTGGTATATATGCACAATGGAATACTATTTAGCTATATAAAAAAGAAATCCTATCATTTGCAGTAACATGGATGTAACTGGAGACTATAATATTAAGTAAAGACCTCAAATTAAGAACCTAATCCTTCCACCTTAAGACACCAGAAAAAAAAAGTGAAAACTAAATCTAAAAGCAAACAGAAAAAAAGAAATAAAAATTTAAAGAGGAAATTAATGAAATATAGAAGAATCAGGAAAAAAAAATGAAACCAAACACTGGTTCTTTGAAAAAAAATTAACAAAATCGACAAACCTTTAACCAAAAAAAAAAAGAGAAGACTCAAAATAATAGACTAGGAAATGAAAGAGAGCACATTACTACTGACCTTACAGAAATAAAAAAAAGACTATAAAGGAAATCTATGAACACTGTATGACAATAAATTAGGAAAGTAAACTGAAATGGAGAAATTCCTACAAATACAGATACTACTGAAACCAATGCAAGAAGAAACAGATCTGTATAGACCCACAATCAGGGGAGAAACTGAATTAGCAGTCAGAAAGCAGGCAGGAAACGGAGCATGCCCGGGGTCCTAGCCAGAAGCTGAGGGCAGCCCTCTCCACTTGTAAGCAGGCAAGGAACACACTGAAAACACCATTTTCACATGGGTGGCCTGCCACAGCCAGTGCCACAGTCACAACTGCTGCAAAAGTGTCTCGACACCACAGCAGTACCTATAGTCAACTGTGCGGGTGGCCCGTCAGACTGCAATGACACAAGAAGAGTCTGCATTGACACAAGACGAGTCACCAGTAGAGACTGAAAAAAGAAGAGGACGTTTCTCTTCTCAAAGTCCGCTCCAAAGTAACAGAAGTAGAAACTGCTCGACCATGTCCCTGCTTTAATTTCTGATTTTAGTAATTTCATTCTTCTCTATTTTTTTCTTAGTCAGTCTAGATAAAAGTTTGCAAACGTTGTTGATCTTTTTAAACAGTCAACTTTTGGTTTTGTTGATTTTCTCTATTGTTTTTTAATTTCCTATTTCGTATATTTCTGTTATAATCTTTGTTATTTCCTACTTATATTTGCTTTTGATTTAGTTTGCTCTTCTTTTCCTATTTTCTTAAGGTAGAAGTTTCCATTACTGATCTGAGATTTTCTTATGTTTTAATATAGGTGTTTACAAGTATAAATTTTCCTCCAGCACTGCATGAGCCCTGCATCCTTTAAATTTTGATATGGTACGCTATGATATTTATCTCAAAGTACTCTCTAATTTCTCTGTGATTTTTCTTTTTATCCATTGCTTATTTAGGAAGAGTGTTGTTTACTTTCCACACAGTCGGGAATTTTCCAAATTTCCTTCTGTTACTTTGGTCAGAAAACGTATTTTCTATGATCTTAGTCATTTTAAGTGTATAAGACTTGTCTTTCGGCCAAAAAAAAATCTGAACAGCACAAGCCTAATATTGGAAATTAATCTAATTGTTTTCAGTTAATCTTTTAAAAATTACATTAAATAGCTCTATTATATTGAAAAAAATTTAGTGTAAAATTCTCAATTCTTTTGTTCAGTATTTTTTTGAATATTTCTTTCTTCTTGATGCCAATATAAATAAAATTGTTTTTTATTTTTTTAAAAAAGGAAATTGAATTATTAATCAAAATACTACCTGAACAGAAAAACCCAAGCCCAGCTGGCTTCACTAGTGAAGTCTACCAAATGTTTAAAGAAGAATTAATACCCATTCTTCATGAAATCCACAAAAAAATAGTAGAGGAGAGAACATTTCCCAACTTGTTCTGAGACCAATATTACCCTGACACTAAAATCAGAAAAAGATACCACAAGAAATGTAGAGATAAGTATCTCTTATGAATATGGACACAAAAATCCTCAACAAAATAGCAGCACGCTGATTCTGGCAACCTTTTAAATGAAGCATATACTATGGTCAAATGAGATTTACCCCAGGAATGTAACGTTTGCTTAACATCTGAAAATTAATTAATGTAATAAAATAAAAACCAAAACCCACCAGATGATCATCTCAATAGCTGCAGAAAAAGCTTCTGACAAAATCCAATATCCTTTGATGGTAAAAACACTCAATAAACTAGGAATAGAATCTCCTCAACATGATAAAGGGCTTCTACAAAAGCCCCACAACTGACATCATATTTATTGGTGAAAGAGTGGATGCTTTCTCCCTAAGTTTGGGAGCAAGACACAGAGATGTCTCTGTTCACCACTTTTCTCAAATATTCTACCTAAGGTACCAGCCAGGGCAACTAGGCAAAAAATAAATAAATAAGTAAAATGAAAAGATCGAAAGGAAAAAGTAAAAGTATCTGCATTTGCAGATGACATAATATTGTATATAGAAGATACCAAGGAATCCACTACAAAACTTTCAGAACGAATAATACATTCAGAGCAAGTTGCAGGATATAAGATCAATATCCCCAGATCAATGGTATTTCTATACACTTGCAACGAACAGGACACAAAAGCACCCATAAATTTAACAAAAGAAGTGCAAAACGTAGCCTGAGAGCGACACTTCACACCCACTAGGATGGGTTTAACAAAAAAGTTGGATAATAATTAAGTGTTGACAGCCTGTGGAGACATCCTCACCCTCAGACGCTGTGGGTGTGAATGCAAATGGTACAGCAACTTCGGAAAACAGTCTGGCAGTTGTTCACTCGGTTAACACAGAGTTAACATAGGACCCAGCAATTCCAGTCCCTGGTATATTATACCAAGAGAAATGGTAACAAATATCCATTTGAAAACTCGTACACAAACATTCAAAGCAGAATTTTCGTAATTGCCAAAAGGTGAAAACAACCCGAATGTCCATCACCTGATAAATGGATAAACACAGTGTAGTGTATCTATACAATGGAATATCACTCCATAAAAAGAAATGAAGTCCTGATACATGCTTCCACACGAATGAACCTTGAAAACATTAAGTGAAAGACACCAGCCACAAAAGGACAACAATTATCTATGATTCAACCTTTATGAAATGGCCAAAATAGGCAAATAAATAGATCATTGGTTTCTTAGGGCTTGGGGTGGTGGGCGGAGCGTGAGATGAAAGGGATGTGACAGCTTTCAAAGTCTTTAAAACTCTTCAGAGTTCTGAAACGGACTGTGGTGATGGTTGCACATATTTTTGTGAATGTACTAAAAATCATTAAGTTGTACACTTTTAAATAAAATTGATATAACCAACAATAAAAAGAAAACAAAACTTAAAAAAGACATTTTAAAAATTGCATAAAATACCAAATCTTTAAAAATACATAAAACAAGACATGTAAGAACTTATAGAGAAAATTATAAAACTGAAATACATTAGGTACAACTGAAATGAATATAAATACAATGTTAAAAGAAGACTCAATATACGAAAGATGTTAATTTCCCACAAATTCATCACTAGATTCAATCAATCTCAATCAAAATTCTAATATATTTGGAGACAAACATTAATAAGCTGATTCTAAAATGTATATGAATGGCAAAAAATTCTTTGAATAAAGATGGAGGACCAGATATGTAGGTATTAGCATTTTTAATGGTTACAGTAATTAAGGCAAGGTGCAGATAGCAAAAGGATAGGCAAAGAGACAAATGGAATGGAATAGAGAGACCAGTAAGAGATCTTTCCAGCACCTGTGGCCAACTGATATATCGCAAAGGTGGTACTGCAGATCAGTGGAAAAAATGGATTCTCCAATAAATTGTACTGAGACAACTAAGTATGCAAATGTAAAATAAATTAAATTGGGATCTTATTTAGGTTTTTATCAAGATGGCGGTGGCTGCGGAGGTTGGCACGGAGGAGCTGAGGTGGAAAAGGCGGCCACTGTGCCTCAGGCAGCCGGGAAACTTGTGGACCTTCCTCTTGCCATCTCGTAAGGGAGGACCGCTGCTGGTGTCCGGTCGTGGGGGCTGAACGCCACTTTGACCCCCGGCAGGAGAGGCTGCCTCATTTACAGGCAACAGCTTTGAAGTGTGGAGCAGGAAAAGAACTGTTTCTTAGCTGCAAAAGCGAGTCTCGAAACAGGGAACACGGTGCCAGGGCTGCTTTGGATGCAGACAGGATCCCAGAGGCTGGGGCCGCACTGAAGGTGGCCAGCTGCCCTATTCAGGATTCGAGG
The DNA here is from genome assembly GCF_027409185.1 of Cynocephalus volans. Lineage (NCBI taxonomy): Eukaryota > Metazoa > Chordata > Mammalia > Dermoptera > Cynocephalidae > Cynocephalus > Cynocephalus volans. Next base: position 149,155,831 of record NC_084478.1, read on the forward strand.
TTTCAGGTCAGCATTAAAGAAGATTCCTGGGAGCGCCCGAGCTGCGCCGTGACTGAACAGCCCGAGGCGGCAGCAGCCGAGAACAGGGAAGGTGGCAAACCAGAGGTAGAGAGTGAGCACCCGACCTGGCACAACCCTGTGATTGACCCCTGGACCAGCCCTGTTTGGGGGACTGACACCCAACCGGCTCCCGCCTGCATCACCAGGCCACTCACCGCCCCGGTGCTGCCTCCATTTTCCCAGGTGCTAGCAGCTCCCCCGGCTCGGCCCTCACTGAGCCTTCCCACTTGCTTGGCCCGGCGTGGGGCTTTCCGGAGGCTGCGGGCCGGCCTCCCCTCCCACTCCCTCCGCGGTTCTCTGGTGGGTTGGAGGTGTGGGGCGTCCCCGGCCAGTGTCAGGAGGGCAAGGAAGTACGGGCGGGCTGACTGTCACTCCACCACACCCTGGACTCCGGCCCCCGGTAAACTTCTTGTTACTGGGAGGCAGTTACCATCTCTGTGGCCACCAGTTCGGAAAAAAGCCTAACCAATTTCTGGTTGGGAATAGTGTGGTAGGAGAGTTCCCAGGTCCGCTTGAACCTGCCGGAGAGCTGGCTGCAGGTGGGCGCTAGACTCGGTTTATACTGGGGGGATACAAAGGTGAACAGCTCCCGAGACAGATCTACACAGTGCTACAAAGGCACCCAGAGTGACCAGTCGTCTGTGCCTACCAGAAACCTGGTAGACTTCCTGGGAGAGGCGGTGCCGAGCAGGGTCTTGAAGGCCCAGCTGATAGATGAGGGTTGCAGAAGACATGCCCCAGCCCAGCACAGTGTGCACAGAGTGGGGAGACGTGTGGCCAGGGAGGCGGAGACTCTACAGAAACCACACACCCGGTGGGGTTGCCACTGCACGATCCAACAGCCTGGGCCAGAGCACACGGAACAGGGAGAAGTCTTGCACAGGAAGTGAAAGCTCAACAGCGAACACACACCCTGTGGTACGTGATCCACCAGCCCAGCAGAGTCCAAGCTGACCAGAAAGGTGGCTCCCCGGAGAAGCCCAAGACCCGAGGCAACAACACACACACAAGGCACTAGAGGCCAACGGAGCAGTCACGGAGGGAGCCATACGAAATTGGCAACCACAGCAACATCCTAGTTATTCATTCGTCTCAAACCGGTGGACTGTGAAATCCCCTGCCACAATGAATAAATATCAAAAAAAAGATAGCAGAAATACAAAAATTCAAAAAAGTACACCGCCAAAAGTTAATAAATCTCAAACTCTAGATCCTATAGAACAAGAAGCCCTTGAAATGACTGACAAGGAATTTCGTGTGATAATTCTAAGGAAACTGAATGAGATACAAGAGAACTCAGCTAGACATCATGATGAAATGAGGAAAAGTATACAGGATCTGAAAGAGGAAATGTACAAGGAAATCAATGTCCTGAAAAAAAATGTAGCAGAACTTGCTGAACTGAAGAAGTTTTTCAGCGAAAGAACTATAAACAACTATACGCCAACAAATTTGAAAGTCTGGAAGAAATGGATAAATTTCTGGACACACACAAGCTCCCAAAACTGAACCGTGAAGACGTAGAAAGTTTGAACAGACCAATAACAATAAAGGAGATTGAAGCTGTTATCAGAAGGCTCCCAACAAAGAAAAGCCCAGGACCAGATGGATTCACAGCAGAATTTTACCAAACATTCAAAGAGGAATTGACACCGATTCTTTACAAACTATTCCAAAAGATTGAAACGGACGCAAAACTCCCATACTCATTCTATGAAGCAAACATCATCCTGATACCAAAACCAGGTAAAGATAGAACCAAAAAAGAAAACTACAGGCCGATATCCTTGATGAATATAGATGCAAATATCCTCACTAAAATACTAGCAAACAGAATACAGCAACACATACGTAAAATTATTCATCATGATCAAGTGGGATTCATCCCAGGGATGCAAGGTTGGTTCAACATTCGCAAATCAATAAATGTGATACACCATATTAATAAACTCAAACACAAGGACCATATGATCATATCTATAGATGCTGAAAAAGCATTTGATAAAGTTCAGCACTCATTCATGACAAAGACCCTCTATAAGTTAGGTATAGAGGGAAAGTATCTCAACATAATTAAAGCCATATATGCCAAACCTACAGCCAATATCATCCTGAATGGGGAAAAGCTGAAAGCTTTTCCTTTAAGAACAGGAACTAGACAAGGATGCCCACTCTCACCACTCCTATTCAACATTGTGTTGGAAGTACTAGCCAGAGCAATCAGAGAAGAGAAGGAAATAAAGGGCATCCAGATTGGAAAAGAGGAAGTCAAACTATCCCTGTTTGCAGATGACATGATCCTATATCTTGAACAGCCTAAAACCTCTACAAAAAAACTCTTGGAATTGATAAATGATTTCAGCACAGTAGCAGGATACAAAATCAACACACAAAAATCAGTAGCATTTCTTTTCTCCAATAGTGAATATGCAGAACGAAAAATCAAGAAAGCCTGCCCATTTACAATAGCCACCAAAAAAATAAAATACTTAGGAATTGAGTTAACCAAGGAGGTGAAAAATCTCTATAATGAGAACTACAAACCACTGCTGAGAGAAATTAGAGAGGATACAAGAAGATGGAAAGATATCCCATGCTCTTGGATTGGAAGAATCAACATAGTGAAAATGTCCATACTACCCAAAGTGATATACAAATTCAATGCAATCCCCACCAAAATTCCAAAGACATTTTTCTCAGAAATGGAAAAAATATCCAGTCATTTATATGGTACAATAAAAGACCACAGATAGCCAAAGCAATGCTGAGCAAAAAAAATAAAGCTGGAGGCATAACACTACCTGACTTTAAGGTATACTACAAAGCTATAATAACCAAAACAGTATGGTACTGGCATAAAAACAGACACACTGTTCAATGGAATAGAATAGAGAATCCAGAAATCAACCCACACACTTACTGCCATCTGATCTTTGATAAAGGCACCAAGCCTATTCAGTGGGGAAGGGACTGCCTCTTCAGCAAATGGTGCTGGGATAACTGGATATCCATATGCAGGAGAATGAAACTAGATCCATACCTCTCACCGTATACTAAAATCAACTCAAAATGGATTAAGGATTTAGATATACACCCTGAAACAATAAAACTTCTTAAAGAAAACATAGGAGAAACACTCCAGGAAATAGGACTGGACACAGACTTCATGAATATGACCCCAAAATCACGGGCAACCAAAGGAAAAATAAACAAATGGGATTATATCAAATTAATAAGCTTCTGCACAGAAAAAGAAACAATTAACAGAGTTAAAAGACAAGCAACAGAGTGGGAGAAATTATTTGCAAAATATACATCGGACAAAGGATTAATATCCAGAATATATAAGGAACTCAAACAACTTTACAAGAAGAAAACAAGCAACCCAATTAAAAAATGGGCAAAAGAGCTAAGTAGGCATTTCTCTAAGGAAGATATACAAATAGCCAACAGACATATGAAAAAATACTCAACATCACTCAGCATCCGGGAAATGCAAATCAAAACCACACTGAGATACCATCTAACCCCAGTTAGGATGGCTAAAATCCAAAAGACTCTGAACCATAAATGCTGGCGAGGTTGCGGAGAAAAAGGAACTCTCATACATTGTTGGTGGGACTGCAAAATGGTGCAGCCTCTATGGAAAATGGTATGGAGGTTCCTCAAACAATGGCAGATAGATCTACCATACGACCCAGTTATCCCACTGTTGGGAATATACCCAGAGGAATGGAAATCATCAAGTCGAAGATATACCTGTTCCCCAATGTTCATCGCAGCACTCTTTACAATAGCCAAGAGTTGGAACTAGCCCTAATGTCCATCATCAGATGAGTGGATACAGAAAATGTGGTACATCTACACAATGGAATACTACTCAGCTATAAAAATGAATGATATACTGCCATTTGCAACAACATGGATGGACCTCGAGAGAATTATATTAAGTGAAACAAGTCAGGCACAGAAAGAGAAATACCACATGTTCTCACTTATTGGTTGGAGCTAAAAATTAATATATAAATTTACACACAGACACACACACACACACATACACAGACACACAAAACCGGGGGGGGGAAGAAGATATAACAACCACAATTACTTGAAGATGATACGACAAGGAAACAGAAAGGACATTGTTGGGGGGAAGGGGGGGAGGGAGAAGGGAGGAAGGTTTTGGTGATGGGGAGCAATAATCAGCCAAAATGTATATCGGCAAAATAAAATTAAAAAAAAAAATAAAAGAGCATTGAATGAGGCAATTTATAAAATCAAAAAAAATAATAATAATAGTAATAGTAAATTGGGTCCTTATGTTATAAACCAAAGTCATTTACAAGTAGATAATACAAAACTGGGACAACAGAACTAAAATATTTTTAAAAGATAACTTGTGGATATATCTTCATGTCCTGGGAAAGCATTCTTAAACAACACACATGTAATAGCACTTATAAGAAGAATGCCTGTTCATCAAACAATACTGATTAAAAAGTCTGACAGCACTAAGTATTGTTGAGGATGCAAAGATCCTAACTTCATTAAAAATTAGGGAAATGCAAATTAAAACTACAATAAGATAACATATCACACTCATTAAACTGGCAGAAATAAAAATGTTTAAAAATTATACTATGTGTTGTAAAGGACATAGAGTGATTATGCAACTCAATGCAACCACTTTGGAAAACCATTTGACATCCATCACCTTTGGGTTTAAGTTGCACATTCCTGGTCTACATATAAACTCTTTAGAAAAACTGTTGCACATATTCACCAAGACATTTATGTCAATGTTTAAAATAGCAATATTTGGAATTAAAAGAAAACTTAAAATTGCCCAAATATCCCCAGGAGAATAGTGTATAATCACACAGTGGACTATCCTTCCCTCCCTTCATGTAGCTATCTATCTATGAAAATAAATAAACCACAGTTCTACATATCAACATGAGGATTCACACGAACATAAGCAAAAGAAGTCACAAAAACACCTGCCGTATGATTCTAGTTATACAGTATGGAAAATAGGTAAAGCGCAATGATTTTCCTTAGAAATGCACTGTGTGTTAGAAATAATATTCAGAAATTTTAATATCAGCACAAATGCTAGTGATGTAGAATAATATACGTATCTTACCAGCCCTCTTAGGAAATCCTGTTGAGGGAATTCTCAACGATGTCATAAAATGCCCATTACACACTTTTTGACCAATCAATTTTACTGTTACAACTACATATGGAAGACACTGTCTTGGTTTATCTATTGGTTTTGAAAAGATGTTGTATTCATAGAAGTATACCTGAAAGACAAATAAGAAGAAAAATAAGAATTTTATGCTGATTAATCTTGGCAGTCAGACTTGAACAAGATCATATATTTTAAAAGTCTATATAACTACATGTTATTTATTTATCTACTTCTACATACATGCTCCCCCTTGCCATCTACAACCCTAGCTTTTTTGAAGATTTATAAAGTTCCTTTTTTTCCCCACTACATGTTTTTTAATTTATAGGCTACCAATGTCAGCAGAAACAGACACAATCTGTTTTAAAAGAAAGAGTATTTTTCCATTAAAAGTTCAAATATTTTGCATATTCTCTGAACCATTATATTGTTATTTTACTTGGAGCAAAATAATTAGAAAAACAACAATAGCTTAATAAATTTTACATGTGGGATCATGTATATACTTCTATATAGAAGATTTATCTTATCAAATATATGATTATATATAATGTATATATATATATATATATATATATATAATTTTTCCTCTATAGAAAATTAAAGTTCCACAAACTGTCTAAGCAGAATATGATAAAAGATTACTATTTCACTTAATGTAATCTTTTCTTTTTTTCTCCTTTTGCAAAGTACAAAGGATCAATATTGTTTCAAAAAACCTGATTTTTAAACGTTAATATTTTTATCCGATAAATAGTAATTGTGTATATTTGTGGGATACAATGTGCTGTTCTCATGTATATATACAATGTGGAAAGATTAAATAAAATTAATTAATATACCCATCACCTCACTTACACATCAATTGTTTCTTCTGGCAGCTGACAGGTATGGGGATCTGAACTCTTGACCACAGTGTTATAAATACCACACCCTAACCAACTGAACTAACCGACGAGCCTTACCCATCAATTTTTATGGTGAGACATTTGAAATTAACTCTCAACAATTCTGAAATATACAACACATTATTATTAACTATGGTCACCCTGCTCTGCGGACATGTTAAAAAGAGATTGGTATGTTTTGCAAGTTAGAAATTAATCTATGGAACATCTAAATAAAAGCTGCCACTCTACTTTGAACAATGTTAAATGTAAATGTGGAACCTTCTTTACTAACATTCCCAGACCACAAATATTAAAACGGCTTTCACTGTTTGTTTATTCAAAGCCATATTATATTAAAGAAATTAAGAGATTTTCATTTAATATTTTGGGAAGTGGTCTTAAGTCTTGTATCATAGAATTGTTGATTTTCAAGTAATCAAATCAACCATAATTTTGACATACCACTGAACCATAGGCTTGTAGCTGAATGGTATCTTTCAGAGAAGGTATACTTCTTGACATGTGGCAGTCAAAATTAGGAGAAGGATCCAAAGAAACTTTGTTTTTATCCATGGAAGGCTGAATTTTCTTAACTCTTCCAAAGAGAACCTAAAAAAGAAAAGAAAAAAAAAAGTCGATAAGAATACACCAAAACACTTTTAAGCACTCAAACTTCAAACAGAGGAGTAAGGCTCACACTGTTTTTTAAAGAAGTAGAAATATGAATGGAAAGATAACCCATGTCCCAGATGAAAGGGCTGACTTAACACAGTAATTATGCCAATTCCCCCTCAAATTAAACTCTAAGACTAATTCCAATAAAATTTGCCGAAAATCTACTTTTAGAAATAAGTTTCAATCTAAAAATTTACCTGAAAGATTAAACAAACAAGAACAACCCCCAATTTAAAAAAAAAAAATCGGTCATAAACAGAATGATGGAACAGGACAGGTGATTCACAATTCCAGATATTAAAACATTTTCAAAAGGATCGTATTACCACAAGAATAGGCAAAGGAAAAAACAAACAAAAAACAGAACACACGCAAAAAGCCCAGAAGCCCACACATATAATAAACATATAGTGTATTATTAAAGGCACCATCTGAAATAAGTGAAGCAAGAAAAGATTGTTCAGAAAACAGTATGGAACAAATAAAAAAAATAAATTCTTTCCTTAATCTATAAACCAAAATAAGTATCATGCAAGTTAAATATTTAAATATTCAAAACACAATGAAATATTAGAGAAAGAAACACAAGCAAATATTTATCTAATCTCAAAGTGAGGAGTCTTTTCTCAGAATATGTGCCAACAATCATGAAACCAAATCATGTAGATTTCACTATATAATATGCTAAAACTTCTGTACATCAAAAGCAAATGAGCATAAAATTACAAAAAACAAAACTATGAATAGAATTGACAAAAGATGAGATACAAGAAAGTGCAATGAATATCATGAAAGGTACCCTTTTTATATAAAGTCAGCAATTCTATCACTATTATTTTAAATAAGTTAATACATTCTTTCAAAAATCAAAACAATACTAAGTGTAATGTGGTATCCTGGATTAGATCCTGGAACAAAAAGAAGTATGAGTAGAAAAACAGGCGAAAGCTAAATGAAATCCATAGTTTAGTTAAGAGTTGTGCCAATGTTACTTTCTCAGTTTTGACAAACATGCCACAGTTATGAAAATGTTAACATTAGAAAAAGCTGGGTAAATTGTGTACATGAACTCTCGTACTAGAGCGTGGTAACCTTTCTGTAAATCTAAAATTATTGCAAAATAAAAGTTTACTAAAAAGATAACATGAAGTGATAAAACATTATACAGGGAAAAAGCCTAACTCTCAAGATACTCTTTACTTGATTGATAATACTCACGGAATCAATCACGAAAAAAAAGGAAAAAAAAAAAAAACGAGTAACTGGCAAAGGCTATTAATAGGCAATTCACTAAATATAAGTAGTCAACAAGAATCTACAATGAAGTTTAACCTCGGGAAACCGTAATAAAGAAGAAAATTGAGCCAATGTGGAGAAACAAATGATCACATATTAGACTGGAGAAGATTATTTAAAAAGTGTAATGTACACAATGAGGGTGTGAGATAACAGTCATTATCATACACTGTGGATGGAAATGTCAATTACTACAACCTTTCTCAGTACATCTAGGCATTACATATCAAAAGCTGTAAAAATGTACATAGTTTTGACTCCTAATTTAACGCCTCTGAATAAACCAATTAATTCTTAGCAAATAATCATGCATGTGTGTAAAAACATACCTACAAGGAGGATCGAAGCAGTACTTACGAGTGCAAAAACAAAACAAATCCAAAACTAAATAATTTATAATCCACAACATTAACGAATTTATAGGCAAATTTATGGTACAGGTTTATAGTGGAATACTATGCAGCCATTCAAAGGATTCTGCAGAAGAACATTTACTTAATGCTATAAAAACATCGTCACTTTATAATCAGTGAGAAAAGCAAGTTACACAGTATATAAAGCGAGAACAAACTTTAATTTTAACAATTGCACATTCATATCTGTGTACATGAGTAGAAGACTATCAAAAAACAAACCAAAAAACCTACTGTGTCTATTAATGAGCTTTTCAGAGTATTTTAGTGTGTTTCAAATTTTCTTAGATCAGTATCTATTACTTTTCAATATAAAAATAAATTATGGTTAATGAAATTGAAAAAAAAAAGTATATATATATATTTTAGAAGAGCAACCTGTTTATACTTTGGTCTATACGTTACAGTTCCTTAGAAGGAGCCGGCCACTGAGGCATGTTCCTCTTCGGACAGAAGCAGGCTAGAAGTGAAGAGATGGGACCCTGGGATGCAGACCTGGGGGGCTCACTTCACACTCTCCCCACCCTACAGCCTGCACATGGAGGTCTTGAGGCACTCGTACTGACCTGGCTGTGTGCCACCTGTCTGTGGCTGTTAGGCACCCATGCTGTGCCCTGCAATGCTGTAATCAAGACCCCCACCCAGATACATATAGACCCAGCTGCTGCTACAGCTCTGTCTTGTTTCACACTGCAGTTGCAACACAATGCTGTAACAGAATTTTCTATTCTGCTTCTTCCTTGCTGTAATTTTCCACCCTGAGAAAGATTCATAGCCACATAAGATCATAGGATCACTCCTCTTGCCCTGCTGCAAAAACCCAGAAATGTTATGCTATAAAAATAACAGCCAGACTGCATTTGGAGCTCAGCCATTGGACAACAGTCTGCTGGGCCAGTGCCAGCATATCAATAAACTCTGTTTCCTGTTTTAAGCCTTGGTGTTTCCTGCTTCTCCCTGAGAGTTCACAGTAACCCACTGCAACAGTCTCACTCCAGCCCTAAAGCTAAATCTGTTTCCAGACAGAGGCTCCTAGGGTAAAAAACTCAAGTTGAATTCCATGGAGAGTCAGAAGCCATGAATTTGAAAATATCTGAGGTTAAAAAAAAAGAATTATGTCATATGGATCATTGATTTTATATGGAAGTAAACTCAAACACATCATCCTAAATTGTCCTTACATAAGTAAGAATCCTGTCAAACTACTGTGATTTTAGTTTTCCTGGCAAAGCTACAATTAACTGAAGAGTAAATCTTAAGTAAATGTGTCTTTTGAAACTTGAAATTCTATTATGAGATTTATTTTTTTTCAATTTTGAATAGTTTTAGATTTTCGGGAAGGTTGCAAAAGTAGTTCAGAGGTTGATTCTGGGAAGATGGTGGAGTAGAAAGCTCCAGAAATCTGTCTCCCAACGTAGACAATAATTGCACTGGCAGAATTATGTTCCATTCAATGGAAAAAAATAAACGAACAGAAACTGTCCCTAAAAAGACCTACTGATGGATCTCTTATATAAAGACTTTAAAAGAACTGTCTTGAAGATGCTCAAAGAATTAAAGATATGAAGAAAGTCAAGAAAACAATGTATGAAAAAAAATGGATATATTAATAAAGAGACGGAAAACCTAAAAAGAAACCAGAAAGAAATCCTGTAGCTGAAAAGTACAATAAACAAAATGAAAGACACACTAGAGGGATTCAAAGACAGATTTGATTAGGCAGAAGAATCAGTGAAGACAGGGAAATGGAAATACTGAGTCTATGAACAGAAAGAAAAATATTGGAAAAAAGTGAACAGAACCTAAGAGATTTGTGAGGCAACATCAAGGGGACCAACATACGTGTTGTGGGAGTCCAAGAAGAAGAATGAGAGAGAAAAGGCGAGAGAATATTTAAAGAAATAATGGTTGAAAACTTTCCAAATTTGATGAAAGATACAAACATCGAAGAAGCTTAGTGAACTTCAAGCAGGATGGATGCAAAGAGACTCACAGCCAGACACATTATAATCAAACTGTCAAAAGCCAAGAGAGAAAATTTTGAAAGCATTAAAGAAGCAACTTGTCACATACAAGGGTGCCTCAATAAGATAATGAGCAAATTTCTCATCAGAAACTTTGGAGTCCAGAAGGCAGTGAGATGATATATTCAAAATGCTAAAATTAAAAAAAAAAAATGTCAACCAAGAATCCTATGTCTGGCAAAACTATCCTTCAAAAGTGAAGGAGAAATTACAACATTACCAGATAAACAAAAGCTTAGGGAGTTTGTTATCACTACACGTGTCCTGTAAGAAAGTTTGTTACCAATATACTACCCTCCACAGAGTGTCCTGCAGTTGCAATGAAAGGACACTATACAGTAAGTCGAAATTCTATGAGGAAATAAAAATTTCAGTAAAGGTAAATATATGGGCAGTTATAAAAGTTGTATTATTGTAACAATGCTGTGTAACTCTACTTGTTTCTACATGATATAGGAGACCGATACATTAAAAAAACAATTATTAGTCTAAAAGCTAATATTGTAATTTTGGTTTGTAACTTAATATTTTGTTTTCTATGTGATTTAAGAGACTGACACATTAAAAAAATCATTAGTATATGGTTCTGGACCCAATGTGTAATGAAGCAATTTTGTGACATCAACAACTAAAAGTGGGGGCAGAGCTGTTAAAGGGGTAGAGTTTTTATATGTTGTTGAAGTTAAGACAGTATAAACTCAAATTTGAGTGTTACAGCTTTAGGATGTTAAATGTAATCCCCATGGTAACCACAAAGAAATTAGCTGAAGAATATAAACAAAAGGAAATGAGAAGGGAATTTAAATCCTTCACTACAAAAAAATTAAACACAAAAGAAGATGCATTACTGGAAATGAGAGACAAAATGCTATAAAGTATATTGAAAACAAGTAGCTAAAAGATAGAAGTCCTTCCATAATAGTAATTACTTTAAATGGAAATGGATTAAACTCTCCAATCAAAAGATAGAGATTGACAGAACGAGTATTAAAATATGGTAAGAGACTCACTTTAGATCCAAAGACACAAAGAGGCTGAAAGTGAAAGGATGTAAAATAGTAACTGAAAGAGAGCAAGAGTGGCTATACTAGTCACAGACAAAGCAGACTTTAAATCAAAAATGGTAACAAGAGCAAAGAAGGACATTATGCATTAATAAAAGTTTAAACATGCAAGAAGATATAACAATTATAAACCTTTACACATCTCATAACAGATGATCAAGATATACTAAGCAAAACATTGATAGAATTGAAGGGAGAAACAGTTCTACAGTAACAATTAGAGATTTCAATTACCCCATTCTCAATAATGGATAGAACAACCAGACAGAAGATCACTATGGAAAGAGAAGACTTGAACAATACAATAAACCAACTAGATCTAACAGAAATGTATACAACACTCTCCCTAACAACAGCATACATATTCTTCTCAAGTGCACATAGGACATTTTCCAGAATAGACTGGTTTGGCCACTAACTGAGTCTCACCAGATTTAAAAAGATAGATAACATATAAATTATATTCTCTGACCACAATGCGATGAAGACAGAAATCAATAACAGAAGGAAAACTGGAAAATTCACAAATCTTTGGAAATTAAACAGTACACTCTTAAGCAACCAATTGATAAAAGAAGAACTCACAAGGGAAATTTAAAAAATACTTAGAGATGAATAAAAAAATGCCATAGCTTATGGAGCACAGTAAAAGCAGTGCTATTGGTGAAATTTGTATCCATAAATGCTTATATTAAAAACAATGAAGTTCTCAAATCAACAACCTAACTTTACAATTCAAGAAACTAGAAGAATAAACTTTAACCCAAAGTTAGCAGAAGGAAGGAAATAATAAATGTCAGATCAGAGATAAACAAAATAGAAATTGGGGAAATAAAGATCAACAAAAGCGAAAAGCTGGTTCTTCAAAAAGACCAACAAAATTGACAAACCTTTAGCTAATGGACTAAGAAAATGACTGACGATTCAACTTAGAAAAGAAATGAAAGTGAGTATTTTACCACTGATTCTACAGAAATCAAAAGGATTGCAAGAGAGTACTAGGAGCAACTGTATACCAAACAATTGGATAACCTACATGAAATGGAGAAATTCCTAGACACACAAAACCTACCAAGACTGAACCACGAAGAAATAGTAAATGTGAATAGACCTATAACTAGTAAGGATACTGAGTCACTAATCAAAAATCTCCTGACAAAGAAAAGCCCTTGAACTAGTATCTTCACTGGAGAATTCTACCAAACATTTAATGAACAGTAATTCTTCTCAAACTTTTTCCCAAATATTTAAGAGTGGGGAGTACTCTCTAACTGATTCTGAGAGGCCAGCATTACAAAAACAAGCGTTGGTAAAGATGTGGAGAAATTAAAACCCCTGCGCACACTTGGTGGGAATGTAAAATGGTATGTCGCTGTGGAAAAACATATATGGCAGTTCCTTAAAAGTTTTAAAATCGAACTACCATAGATCCAGCAATTCCTCTTCTGGGTATATTAAAAAGAATTAAATTCATGGTCTCCCAGAGATATATGGTAGTCTTGGTATACCCATATTCAAAGCAGCATTATTTGCAATGGTCAAAACGTGGAAGCCACCCTAGTATCCATTGACAGATAAATGGATAAGCAAAATGTGGTATGCACATTCAATGGAATAATATTCAGCCTCAAGGAGGAAATTCTACAACATGGATGAATACCGAATTATGCTAAGTGAAATAAGTAAGTTAAAACAGACAAATACTGTATGATTCCACTTATATGAGGTACTTAGAGTAGTCAAAATCATAGAGACAGGAAGTAGGATGGTGGCTGCCAGGGGCTGGAGAGAAGGGTGGTTATTGTTTAATGCATATAGAGTTTCAGTTTGCAAGATGAAAAGAGTTCTAGAGATGCATGGTGTTGATGACTGCACAACAATATAAATGTACTCAATCCAATGAACTGTACACGTAAACACTGGTAAGATAGCAGATTTTGTCATGTGCATTTTATCATAATAAAAATATTTGAAAGAAATACACACTTACTATGAGATATTTGGAAAATATTAATTTGAAAAACTAGAAAGAACAGAAAACACTCCATATTGTCATGATTCAAAGATTATCACTGATAACCACTGAGAGCATTTCTTTCTAGTTGTTCCTTAATCATTTTGACGATATCACATATATGTTACTATTTTTGCTGGCTGGTACAAGGATCAAATCCCGGACCTTGATGTTATCAGCAGCATGCTCTGACCAAGTGAGTTAACCGGCCAGCTCTTTATATAGTATTTTTAACTTAATTTTTTGAAAAATTTAACATGATTGCATAAACGTTTTCCCATGTCTTTAAAAACTCTCTGTAAACCTAACTGCAACAGATGCATCATATTCCAGAGAAAGGACATATGATAACTTCACTATGAACTATTGTTGGACATGTACAAAGAGCTATTTTCTTCTATAGTAAACAATGGTTTGATACACGCCTACAAAAAAATAGTTCCGAGGTCTCATATACCCTGTATTCAGCTTTTCCTAAAGTTAACATCCTACATAAACCTGGCACAGTTATCTAAATTAAGAAATTAACGTTGGTATAATACTTTTAACTTCAATAAACTGTAAGAGTTTCATAACTTTAACTTAAGCCACTGTTATTATGATACAATGTTTCAGAGGAGGACACTTAAAACACTATGGTATTATTTATGGCATGAACAGAAAAGAGAAAGAGAAGAGGGTCAATCAAGACAGAAAAAGATATTATACACTGGGAAGACAAAGATGATGAAAGATGCTTTTGCTTACCTGAAGTTTTTTTTTTTTTTTGTCTTTTTTTTGTGACCGGCACTCAGCCAGTGAGTGCACCAGTGCGCCACGGGCTCGGCCCTGCTTACCTGAAGTTCTGCTCTTCCTACCATGAGTCAGAAATAGGGGAAAATTCTGAGTGATAATGATGACAAAAATAATAAATATTATTATTGCTATTTATTTTATGTAATGCGATTTTAAAACACTAATTTACATTGAGAGAAAAATATATTTAGGTCAATTTAAAGCAAACAGTACATATATTTAGTAATTGTTGTATGCTACCTACCTTAAAAATGACAATACTTTCTACAGTGGTATTTCGACAGTGATGAGCATAATTCAAGGCAACATCAACATGTCTAAATATATAAATTCCAAGAAGAGGATTTCCTAATATCTTCAATGAAGATGCTTTTGTGCTTATCCCATTCTGATATATCTCTGCCACATCACTGTGAGGAAGTGATAAAAAGCAGAAATGCTCTTCAAGTTCTCTGCCACATCTTCCATTCTCATGCATCACTGATCTAAAGCAAAACAAATAATGTGAATATATATATATATACATTTATTTATTTTTGTCTTTTTCGTGACCAGCACTCAGCCAGTGAGTGCACCGTTCATTCCTATATAGGATCCGAACCCATGGCGGGAGCGTCGCCGCGCTCCCAGCTCCGCACTCTCCCTAGTGCGCCACGGGCTTGGGCCTAAAGTGTATATTTAAATAACAATAACAACACAATTTTCAAGAAGATAAATATTTCAGATTACCATAGTTAGAGAGTAAGAAACATGTTGATGATATTCGATATTCAGAGGTGTCACTACCCTATGATGATAAGTTAGGCTGAAGAATGAATTCAAGATTACTTATTCAGGATTTATGGACCACATGATGCACAGGCCAGTGATAGTAAGAGCTAACATTTCTTGAATGCTTCTAAGGTATCCAGTACATAATGTAAAGCTTTACATGCATTTTGTCCTTTCCTTCTCGTTTCCCCCAAGAAGTTGTTATTATTATTATTATTGTACTTGTTACACGCATTTTGAAAATAAAAAAATGAGTTCAGAAAATCAAACTCTGCCAAAGTAGCAAGGTGACAGAGTTGGAATGAATTACACGTGCCAACTCTCGTCTGTCACGTTTCAGAGCTCAAGTTCTTGCTAATTGTGTTATGGATGGAAGAACATCAATTTTATAAATTAAATTGTATCTCTATCTCTATATCTACATTGATCCAAATACATACCATACACGGTCATTTATCAGGATAATCTCCATTCTTCAGAGATCTAGATAAGAGCTGAAACGAACAAGCTAATATTTGATTATAGACTCCTATCTTAGTAGTAAGAAAATTATGACTCATCCTCAGAAAAGCTTGTAGTCTGAAGTACAGATACTTCTGATTCTACTACTTCCATAACAAGACCCATTTCAACATACAAAACATATCCCCCTCCCCACAAACTGGCAGATTAGATAGCGTGTTCTACATGGCTTGCTCAGGTGTAGAAGCGGCAGCAGCAAGTACCACACCAGGTAGTACAACAGAGAGGTTCAGACACTAGGACAGAAATGTGATTCCAAATGATTGTCCGCAATGGGGAACCTACAGAACCTAGAAAAGGAATATCTATACCACAAAAGGAAACTGTTCTTGAAAACCACATGCTTCTAACATTTATTTCTTAGAACACAACTCACAGAATTTGTATAAGGTATACTGTGAACATAAGCATATTAACATTTATTTTTTTGCAAGAATGACATCATTAACAGTAGTCAGGATCACAAAACACATGGCAACAGCTACAGGCCAAACTGACTGATTAGATCACGACCACTTTTCTCCTAGTTCCCGGAAATGTCAATCTTATCTTTTAAATGCACATGTCCGTATTTCCTGCTCTTGCTTTCATCTTGACGACAGTATATTCTGTGAACCACTAAGAGCTCGATGTTGACTGTTAAGGTTTACTTCTCACAGGAGAATTATAATGCTTTCCCCCATTTTTCTGATTTCTCAATTAGTTTTTATTGGGATTTGGAAAAACATTAACTTTCTGAGCAATGCCTACAAGGAATTCCCATTTAGGAACACTAACAACAATAGCACAAAAGACAGGAAAGAGGGAAGACATCGAAGTATACTGCTGTTGTAAGGTTCTTACACTGCACATAAACATAACATTTTTTGAAAATACATTGTTATAAATTAAGATGTATAACATTAAGTCCTAGACAGCAGGGTTTTTCAACAGTGGCACCACTGACATTTTGTGCCACATTCTTTGTTTTATACCTAGTTACTTTGCTGGCTAAACACTATATCATCCAAAGGGATTCCATGGAATGGAAAAATATATACTTTAATAAAAGTCTGACTCAGGGCTACAAAAACCACTGTAGATTAAAGTAGAAAATATTCCCTTGAGTTTTGTATTGGTAATAATACTGATAAAAAACTCAGGCCTAGGGCTGAGCCTGTGGCGCACTCGGTAGCGTGCTGCGCTAGCAGCGCGGCGACGCTCCCACCGCGGGTTCAGATCCTATATAGGAATGAGCGGTGCACTCCCTGGCTGAGCACCGGTCACGGAAAACAAACAAACAAACAAACAAACAAACAAAAAAAACTCAGGCCTAAATATGATTTAGATAATAAAAACGACCAATTAAAAATTAGCTTTTAGATCTATTTCTGGCTCTAAAAAGTTGTGTAAAAGGTTGGCTTTGCAACATTCACCAGACACCAGGATCTACGTCACAATGTTAAATGAGAGAAGCTCTGAGTCTCAAGATTTCCATTTCAGAGGCTGGAGGTAAAATGAACCTGAATAGCCTTTTGTGTGTATAACAACATGTAATCAGATAATATAAAGATCTAGCATTTGCAAGGTGCTCTATTACCAAGAGACACTAATAAGCATCACATTCCATGCTAAAAAGGATATTCATATTAGCTTGAATATTTTTAAAAACATGAGTTAATAATAATTTTTGAGAAATGTTTTCCCATCTTTTGATGTAAAACATAATGAAGAATAGGTGTCAAAATCTGTCCGACCTTGAACCTTACACATTGTTTAAGCTCTGGAACAGAAAGCTCAAAATGAACCCAGGAACCAAATATTAAAATCTGTAGTTGTATTCTTATTTGTGGGTTTGTCATTTTTGTCATCATTATTATTGTTATTATTATTTTTTTTTATCTTACAAACAACAGAAACCTATTTCTCACTCTTTTGGTGGCTGGAAGTCCAAAATCAAGGCATCGTTTCTTGAGTGTCTATTCCTCATAGCACCTTCTCATTGTGTCCTCATATAGCAGAAGGCTATTTTTTAAATAACTATTTTATTAAATAATAAGTAAATAAATGTAAACGACTAAGATAAGAAAACTTATATTGATAGAAAAGTTATAGAAGTTAACATAGCACAATTAAGGAGGGAAGGTAGAAACAGAATTGGAATTTTCTCTCTCTGAAGAACATGAAATTTTCATTAACTCCGCACTACTATGCTGTCTCCCTAATGAAACCAACTACGACAGAGTAAAGGTGTAAGTGACTCAGATGAAATGCTTATGTCATAGTTAATTACATCTTCCAGAATAGATTCCAAGATAACCTGCATAGAGTAGGTAATCAATAATTTGTTGCTGAGTAAATGAAACACTGAGAAGCATGGAAGGATTCCATCTCCAAGTTTAACTGGAAACAAAAGTACACACAAGGTATTTAGCTACTGCGGGTGACTAAAGGAAAGAATCAAAGTATTCATGTAAGTATGTTTTTTAGAACATAGTTAAAGAAAATGAGGCTAATTCTTTGGACAGCTTGAAAGGGAACTTAGTAGTTTTCAAAACCAGCAGATTGCTAGTGGTAAGCACTCATTGACTAGCTGGCCCAAAGTGCAATATAAGAAACGAAAAATAGACAGCTAAGAGAAACTGGGATTCAACAAACTCACACAAGTCCAGAGATGAGGCAGTGTGTTAGTTTTCTATTGCTGCTGTAAAAAATGACCACGAACTTAGTGGATTAAAAAGTGTATACTTATTATCTTACAGTCATGAAGGTATTAAGTCTAACACGGGTCTCATGGGGCTAAACTCAAGGTGTCATCTGGACTGTGTTCCCCTTTGATGTCTTAGGGGAGGATCCCTTTCCTCGTTGGCAGAATTTAACTATTACCAGTTGTAAGACTGAGGTCCATTTCCTTGCTGGCTGTTAGCTGAGGGTCCTCTCAGCTTCTAGAATTTACCCACATCCCTTCACTCATAATCCCCTTCTTCCATCTGCAAAGGCAGTTTGAGTTCCTCTCAAATCTCTTTCTTTCATCTCCTTCTCTGATCCACTCTTCTGCCTCCCTCTTCTATTTATGAAAGCTTATGTGGTTAAACTGGGTCCACCCAGATACCCAGAATAGTCACCCATCTCAAGGTCTGTGATCTCAGTCATATCTGCAAGCTCTTTTTACCATGTAAACTAACATTCATAGATTCTGGGGATTAGGACTTGGGTATCTTCGGGGGAGCATTATGCTGCTTACCACAGGCAGATTCCAAACTTACTCAGTCCTTCAACGATAATAGTAACACATTTTTATTCCTGACTCTCCACTATACTGTCTACAGTTTTGTCTTTATCCATGTTTGGCTCCCCTCATAGTCATAAGAGGGCTGCAACTAGGCTTTCTGGCTTTCTTGCTCATAGCCACCAGGAGAGACAGAGACTTCACTTTCCAGGATTCCAAGTAAATCTCATGCTGTCTTCGATGGAACTATATTGACTAGGCTTCTGCATCAGGAACCCAATAAAGCAAGGGGAATGGGGCAAAGAATGGCTTAAACTAATTATGTCAGATGATCTAGAACTGTTAGGAAAAAACTGCAGTCTATTATGGTCTACTCATTTGGCTACCCTTTATATACACCCTTCTTCTAATACATTAAACCTTTTAAAAATGCTCATGCCCACGCAAAGCACTTTCAATCCCAACTCCCAAGAAGGGAACAACCCAAAGTCTCATGTAATTACTACATCAAACTCCAAGTCCATGATGTGAGTGATGTGCCTTCATTTCTAACAGATCTCGAAATAGATCCCTATAATCAACATCCATTTAGGCAACATATGGCTAAAACAGTTAATTTATCTACACCCAAAATACACTAGTGTGGAAAAAACAGGATGACCACAATTAAATTCAGAAAAGAGAAGAATGACACAACAAATGGTCACTCTTAACTGGTCCTTAGCACAAAGTATATCTATGCAAAAAGAAGTAGCTGGGATTCCTTACTCTCAAAATTCAAAAGGCGATTAACCATAGCAAGAGATCTTGTTTAGACAATGGCTGAGACTAAGAATTTCTATCTCCTGGCAACAAGCCTCTGAGATCTTCTCATCACACAAGTCCCAGAATCTACAACGGCCTTTAATTACTGGGTTTCAATTTGAAACTATCCGTTTCTTCCTCCCAGATGGCATTTAAAATATGTATTTATTTTTTAATAGTTCAATTGACCAGGTAGAAAATATTGAAAAGGAGGTATTTGGGGAAGATTTAAGGCAACAGATTAGTGCTTTGCCACACATACTTATCTCCTATTAAATCTCGTTCCTTATAAATCCATATTCGCACTACGTAAAAGAGGAATTCTCTACTTCAAGCTAATCTTACAAAGCTGAACTGTGTGAAGCTAGGCCACAAACAGAAAGAACCTCTTTTTTTAAAAACTCAAATCTGCATTTTCTACGGTTTTTAACAAATGATCTTTCTTGGGTCTAACCAGGAATTGGCCAAGGCGCTCTAATATCTTTGTTTTTTTGGACATTTTCCCTCAAATCTACAGGCACATGAAATACTCTGTCTTTGCCCCAAAGTAGAAAGTATTACCAACCTCCAATCTGGGAATAGTGGGGGTCCTGATTGCCCTCTTCACCTGAATTAAGTCCTTAATTTTAGAATCTCTTACGTGTTAAGTATCTCTTTACCAGGACCAAATTCAGTTCCAGTTGGAATACCATGACTTCAAGTACAGAAACCCATTCAAACTGGCTTAAAAATAAGTTAACTTCTCATAACAAGAAGTTCAGAAACCAGGCAACATTTATCAGGATTGATTGATTCCATGACTCAGAGGATCCAGGTTTTTCTCATCTCTTTTCTCTGCCGTCCTTAGCGTTAGAGTCACCCTAACACTAATCTCATTATTATCCCAGGAATGCTGTTACCAGTAGCCGGAAGAACATGCTTCCTTGTTCACATCAGATTGGCCTCTCTTGCCAAGAGACCCCAAGCCAATGTTTCCTCAGTGTGTCCCTGGTCCAAACTGTTTTAGTTCAATGCACCCTTGGAAGTAATCATTGATAAAGTGGATGAAATTAACCATGGAGAGTTCAGACTACACATCTGCGGTGGAATATAAATTGAGACATTAAGTACAAATTCAATCACAGCATTGACTGGGTACTGACAGTGTTTAAAATGATAATCTTTCACATAAATTTGAAATGTTTAAAAGTTATCTTAAAACAAAACCCAAAATGGCCAAACTGATACACTTAGGGCAATAGACTTAATGGGTAAGAGAGAAACTACATTTAATTCCTCTTAAGACCAGCTCAAGTTTCTTAACTCTGTGAAACATCTCTCAGGAAGAAGAACCAATCCCTCATCTGTACACCTGTATCTTTATTATAACATTATATTATATTTAGCTGTGTGCCTTCTCTAATAGAATGTGAACCTTTTACGGCTGAGGAGAAAACTTGATTCATTTTTTCCTGAGAATATCAAATGTAATATCTGACACAGTAGGCAATCAAATGTTTAATGAATGATCAAATACATAGATGTTTAGATTATTTGTTTTTGCTGATTTTACACTTAAGAAGTAGACAAGAAGTAGACAAGAAGTGGAGACTGGTATCTTTTTGGAGCCACCTGCTTTTCCTGATACTGCAGATTTATAAACTTACTTCCTCTAAGGGGAGTGATGAAAATAAAAACCAGAGGCATCAACGTTATCGATACTTTCTCTCTTCATATCCCCATTTTATTATTCTCTTCTGCTAACCACTCTGTTTATTTTTATTCTTCATTTCTGCCTGTGCCTTAATGTTCCTTAAGGGTACTTCTTAGCATCACTGATTTTTTAAAATGACATAAAAGTTTAACTTAATTTGACATTTAAGCACCCGATTTGTTGCCAGACTCACATTTATGGACACACACAAAAATAAAACTCACAATATATTTCGGGAACAAGACGCAAACCAATATATTGTGGTACATCTTACAAAAATGAGTATAAAGTACTATGGGAAACAAATGAGTTTTTGTCTAATTGGGCAAATACCAAAGAAAACAATAAATCCTATACTTGTTGGTCATTTAGAAAGTTCTAATATGTCCTGTATCATTGGGTAGTTGTTCTAACTTTTCTGTAACACTAACAGGGAGAAATAACTGGTTGAAAGGACAAAATTTTAAATGTCTAAAAGAACCAGAAGCAAGAAACAATACCAGGAATTCATTTTTTGGTCAATCTGTTCTTTGTATCTGGAAGTGGCAGGACATATGCAGTCCATTCAACCCTCACTCAAAGCTGTGGTATTTAGAGGGAAAAGAATATACCACAACTTATTCTGTCATTCCCACCAATTCCAAATCTCCAAAGTGACGTCAAGTGGGGCAGCATGTTTGGGTCAAGAGGAATGGGATTCTAAAACAACAGCAAAAAAGAAACCAAAGCATTCCAAAATGAATCTACCAAGCCATAGTTAGTTTTGAAGTTAAAGAGGGCAATATGGTAAGGAGGTGAGTTCAGAAAATGAAAATGCTAAAATAAGCTATGCTCACACCACATCAATACTTATACATACAAAATGTTTACATTGAGAACTTTGCATATGATCTTATTCTTTCTTATCAAAATAACAATCATGTGTTCTGCCTTCCCAAAAAGCTGAAGGGACACTTTAAAAAACTGAGCCTCAGAACCAGTGGCGTCAGCCTAGACAGATGGTTCTAGTGGAACAGGTGGAAACAGCCCGGTTCCAGGCCCCCCAAATTAAAACGTCAACTCAGTTTCCAATGGCTTTTGTCAAGAGTAAAAAAATTACTTTCTGATTATCTTAACTGCTCTTTTGTATTACACAGAAGGTTCATGGTATCTTGAAAACGGCTGCTTAATAAAAATATGCTGATCCATGCTTCTGGAAAATTTATCAAGATTAGAAAATTAGAAGGAGATGTCTGAAATCTAACTACATTAATGTGTAAAACTGACTAAGTAATCAGACCTCAAACTTACCTTTTCAATATTACCAAAGGCTAAGAGAAGGTAACAAAATAATGATCTGTACTTATTTTCTCAGTAATCCTTAGTAAATCTCAAATGGTAGAAATCAATTAGCATAAGACTCCATATAAAAAACAAACAAAACAAAATCTCGAACTTATCTAAGTCATAATAACTTACCTCTTAGTAATAAAATTTTTTTCCAGGTCCTCATTGTGAACCAGATTTGTATTCCCAAACTGCCATGAAAACTGTAGATCACGGCTTACATCAAGCCTGCACTGGTTAACAACAAGGGAGAAGATGGTGCCCTCGGGGTGGTGCTGGGGTGGGAATTCTGAGTGGAGCTCATTCAGAGCATGAAAAAGGACGAAGAATGGAAGGTGCTTATATATCATCTGAGCATAAGCATCCAGTTTTCCTGCTGCAAAATGTCAGATATCCCAGCCAAGGGCATCACCGTTGTTGAAGATATCAATAAACAGCGAGAACTCATCTAATGTTTGGAGGCCATTTATTTGCTGAGCCCCACAGAGAAGTCTATTCAGGCTCTGATCACAGACTTCTGTGGGACCCCGATCGTCACCTACAAAAGTAGCACATGTTGTCTTCACTGACAGCTGCCCAGAAACACCGTTTAGTAAGCTGGGCTGCTGTCATTTGGCAAAGGCAGTGAAGATGTTGAAGGAGATCCACCTGGCCTTAGTCCCCTATGAGGCCAAGGTGTTCTCTCCTGGATGCCCACATAGCACCTACAACCTCTACTCTCTGGGCATGGGAGCATGCACAGCAGCTTGAAGTGCTGGTCCAGTGCACCAGGCTGCAGGAGTACCCTGTCATCCACTACTGCAAGGGCCTGAAGCCCATGGCCCAGCTGGCTCATGCTGTCCTGGCCAAGCTGAACGCCTTCAATGCAGACACTCCCAGTCTGGGCAATGGCCCTGAGAAAATCCACTTGCAGGTGCTAATCACGGACTGGGCAGCCGACCCCTTGTCACCATTGCTGCATGAACTGACATTCCTGGCTGTGGCCTATGATCTGCTGGACATTAAGCAGGACACGTACAGCTATAATCACCAGGCTGAGCATGGTATGGGAGAAGGCAGTGCTGCTGGATGATAACGATGATCTATGAGTGAAGCTATGGCACCTGCACATTGTGGACATGACCAAGAGGGTCACAGAACTTCCGAAGACATTCTGTGAGGGCAAGAGGCTGACCACTGACAATGCCAACATCAAAGACCTGTCCCACATCCTGAAAGAGATGCTGCAGCACCAGAAGGAGCTGAACAAGTATGCTACATACCCGAATTTAGTGCATGAATGCATGAAGTGTTTCAAGGGTTCAGTGGAGAAACTGTGCAGTGTGGAGCAGGACCTTGGCCATGGCCTCCAACACAGAGGGCAAGAAGGTCAAGGACACCATGAAGATGATCTTGCTGATGCTGCTTGACATAACAGCGCCAGCCTACAACAAGGTCCGGGTCCTGTTGCTCTATATCCTTCTTCCCACTGGTGTGAGCAAGAAGAACATGGCCAAGCTGATCCAGCATACCAGTATGCAGGCTCACAGCAGCCTCATCCGGAACCCGGAGCAGCTGGGAGGCACCATTAACGACCCTGCGGATTCGGGAACCACCAGCCAGCTGGAGTGGATGGAGTTCATGGAGTCCACTTATCAGATGTCCCGTGGACTCGGGTCGTCAAGGACATGACGGGGGATGCCATGGAAGACTGGCTGGAACGAAAGCTGTGGCCCTTTTGTAGCTGACATTGCCCCCACGCCCATCACCGAGGCCACTGTCAGTGCCTGCTTTGGCCACTGGCACAAGAACAAGGCAGGTGTAGATGCTTGGGCCGGGCCATGGCTCATCATGTACATCCTTTGCAGCACGGCCATGTCAGAGATTCGGCGTCCTACGAGGTGACAAAGGACACTGAGGGCAAGTGGGAGGTGCTTATTGGCTCTTGCACATCTTTCCTATGACCCACTTCCTGGATGACCTCAAGACACTGGACCAGAAACTCAAGGACATTACCCTGCCCGGCCCCAACTCCCTCCATTTCTAGAGAAATAAACTTCCATCATGCCAAAAATAATAATAATAAAAGGTTCTACAACTGTAATATGGACCTCCTAGACTTGATAAAAACAAAAAGATGAATCTGGTTTTTCTCCACATACCTATTGGAGTTCTTAAAAGTTGACATGTATACACATAATATAGTTCCAGAACGCAGGCAACTCGTTTTCAACTTAAGATGTACACTGACTCTATGTGCATCATTACACAAACCTGGTACCTACTGTTAGTGCATGAGTATTTATTGCATTTCCCAAGCAAAGGTAAGACAACCTACATACTAGAAAACTATCTGGTTATTTCAATTTGCACAAGTACCAGAACATCTTTGTAAGCTGCTGACTGATACAGTGGCACGAATATTCACGTACTGACTTTTGTGTGGACATACGCCTTCATTTCCCAAGGATGAATGCCCAAGAGTACCACTGCTGGGTCATATGCATTTGCATGTTCCGTTTTAAACAGTTCAGTCAGAAGCTGCCAAACTGTTTTCCAGAGTAGCTGTGCTATCTCACATTCCCACTGTCAGTATACGTGTGATTTGGTTACTCCACATCCTCATGAGCATTTGGCATTGTTATTCTTTTCCTTTACCATTGTTCTAAAAGGTATGTGCTTATATCTCATTGTGGTTTTCATATGCATTTCCCTAATGGCTATAATGCTGAACATCTTTTTGTGTGTTTATCTGCCATCCATATATTCTTCCTGGTGAAAATTCTGTGCATGTTTTTTTTCCTGTTTTCTAACTTGATTGTCTACTTTTTTACTATTAAAAGTGCTTTATATGTTCTAGATGAATCCTCGGTCAGATATATGACTTGCAAATGTCTTCTCCCATTCTGAGCTTATCTTTTCATCTTCCTAACAGGGTCTTTCACAGAGCAACAATTCCTAATTTTGATGAAGCCCAAATTATTGAATTTTCTCTTTCATGGATTGAGCTTGCCGTGTCATGTCTAAGAACTCTTCATGTGGCTTCAGATCCTGAAGATGTTTTCCCATGTTTTCTTCTGAAGGTTTTATAGCTTCACACTTTACATTTATTTATTTTTTGGTGGCTGGCCAATATGGGTGGCCGAACCCATGACCCAGCACCCAATTTAACTGAGTGAGCTAGCTGGCCAGCCCTACATTTTACATTAAAATCCGGGATTCACTCTGAATTATGTTTTGTGTGAGGTTAGGATAAAGTTCATTTTTTTGTCTATGAATGTCTATGTTACCCTAGCAACATCTGATGAAGACTACCTTTCCTCCACTGAATGTACCTTTGTTAAAAATCAATCGAAAGCCTATCAATTGAACATATTGGCAGGTATTGATTTCTGGAAATTTCTATCTTGTTCCAGTAATCTATTTGTCAATAACAAAGTGTCTAATTATTGTAGCTATATATTAAGGCTTAATACTGGGTAGACTAATTCCACACACTTTTTTAAATTTCAGAATTGTTTTAAGCTATACTATTCTCTTTGCCTTCCCGTGTAAATGGCAGAATAAGCTTATCTATTTACGAAACGTCTTGCTGGAATTTCGATAGAAACTGCAATGAACCTACTGATAAATTTATGACGAACTGACATCTTTATTATGTTGAGTCTTCTAATCCACGAACACAGTACATTTATTTAGAATTTCTTTGATTGTTTTCCATCAGTGTTTTGTAGTTTAACACATAAAATCCTGTAGGTGTTCTTAAATTTATACCCTCCTATTTCATTTTTTGAGCTATTGTTTTTTCATTTAGATTTCCACGTGTTCCTTGCTAGTATACAGAAATAAAATTGATTTTCTGTATTTTAATCTTTTATTCCAATGACCTTGCTAAACTTACTAGTTATGGGTTTTTCTTTTCTTTTTTGTAGACTCCTTCAGATCTTCTATGCAGACCATCATGCTTACTTCAAATAGGGATAATTTTATTTGTTCTTTTCCAAACTGTATGCATTTAATTACCACAATTTTTGTGTAGAATTTCCAGTATTATGTTGAATAAGCATAGAGAAAGAAACCTGTACTAGCTGTTTGTAGTATGTAATTCATTTTACATATGGCTGAACTTGATTTGCTTAGAATTTGTTTAGACTATCTGCATTAATGATCATGATAAACATTGGTCTATGGTTTTCCTTTTTAAAAGAAAATTATCTATGCCTGGTTTTGGAACCAGAGTAATACTTGCTTCACCAAATTACTCTCTCCACTTCTATTTTCTGGAAGAGACTGTGTAGAATTTATATTATTTAAATGTTTAGTAGAATTCTCCCTTGAAACCATGCGGGCTTGGAGATTTCTTTTTCAACAGTGGATTAAATTTCTTTAAAAGTTAAAAGGCTATTTAAATGATCTGTTCAGTTTTGGGAGAGTTTTGGTAGTCTGTACTTTTTTTTTTTAAAGATGACTCTTAAGGGGATCTTAACCCTTGACTTGGTGCTGTCAGCACCACACTCTCCCAAGTTAGGTAACCAGCCATCCTTATACATAGGGATCCGACCCCATGGCCTTGGTGTTACCAGCACCACACTCTCCTAAGTGAGCCATGGGCCAGCCCTGGTAGTCTGTACTTTTTGACAAACATCCATTCCATCTAAGTTGTTTTAAGTTTGTATGTAGATTTACTCATAATATTCTCTTATTATTCTTTCAAAGTCCATGGGCTCAGAGTGAAAATCCATCTCATTCTTAATAGTGGTAATTTGTGACTTTCATCTTTTTTTCTATGTCATCCTTGCTAGAGGTTTGTTAATTTTATCAATATTTTCAAGCAGTTTTTTTTTTCTTTTTTCGCTCCTTTGATTTTCTTTCATTTATAATTATCTCAATTAAACTTTTATAAACAGTATAGGTAAGTCAAAATGAAACTTTAAAGATGTTCAAGTAACCCACAAGAAGGCAGGAAAAATGAATAGAAAATTGAACAGAGTGAAAAACAGAAAATAAAGAAATTGCTGGCTTAAGCCCTAACATATTTTTACTTATATTAAATGTAAATGATCTATATAGCTAGATAGGAAAAATAAGTTCCAGTGTTGTGCAGCAGTGCTAAGTATCTATAATTAGCAATAATCCTCCATATGTTCTCAAATGGCTGGAAGAGACGAGCTCAAATGATAAATTCTTGTGATGATGAATATGCTAATTACCCTAATTTGGTCATTACACATTGTATACATGTATTAAAGTGTAACTGTACCCTATAAATATGTATAATCAATACGTGCCAATTAAAAAATAAATTTAAAAAAGTAAATGACCTAAATATACCAATTAAAAGACAGAGGCTGACAAAATGGATTACAAAGATGACCCAACTACATACTGTTGACAAACAGACTTCAAATACAGTGATATAGGTTGGTGGAATGTAAACATATGGAAAAGGATAGGTCATGTAAACAATCAAATAAAAACAGGAGTGACTATATTAATAATGGATAAAGTAGACTTCAGAAGAAAGAACATTTCCAGGAGCAAAGGGAGATGTTACATAAGGATGAAAATGTCAGTAAACCAAGAATAAACAGCAATTCTAAATGTATATATACCAGACTACAGAGCTTCAACATACATGAAGCAAAACTGATAGAACTGAAAGGAGAAATGGACAAATCCAGAATTATTGTTGGAGACTTTGCACTCTTCTCGAAACACTTGATAGAACTACTAGACAGAAAATCAGCAGGGATACTGAAGAATTTAACACTGTCAAGCATCAGGATCTAATTGACATTCATTGATTACTGTACGCAACAACAGTAGAATAGACCTCCCTACAAGCACGCATATAACACTCATCAAGACAGACAATATCTTGGGACATAACACACATCTCAGGATGTTAAAAGGAATTGGAAATAGACAGGATGTGTTCTCTGTCCATACACAAAGTAGAAATTAATAACAGAAATGAAGGTATATCTCCAAACACTTTGAAAGTAAACACCACATTTTTAAATATCTATGGGATTTCAAGGGAAACAAATACATGAACTGAGTAAAAATGAAAGTGCAATGCATCAAAATGTGAGGAATACAGTTAATACATTGTCAAAAAGGCAATTTATAGCACTAAAAGCTTACATTAGCAAAGTAGAATTGTTTCAGGTCAGTAATCTAACCTTCCACTTTAAGAAACCAGAAAAAGAATAGCAAGATTTTAGGATCAGTTTGTCGATGTCCACAAAATAACTTACTAGGATTCTGAGTGGGATTTCAATGAATCTATAAATCAACTAGAGAAAAACTGACATCTTGACAATATTGGGTCTTCCTGTTCATGAACATGGTACCTCTCTCCATTTGTATTTTCTTTGATTTCTTTCATCAGAGTTCTATAGATTTCCTCATATTGATATTACACATATTTTGTAAGATTTGAACATCAGTATTTCATTTTTTGGTGCTAATGGAAATGGTATTGTGCTTTTACTTTCAAATTCTCCTTGTTCATTGCTGGTATATGGAAAAACAGCTGACTTCTGTGTATCAACCCTGAATCTTGCAACTGCCATAATCGCTTATGAGCTCCAGGAGATATTTTTGGTTAATTCTTTTGGATTTTCCACATAAACAATCATGTTATCTATGAACAAGGACAGTTTTATTTCTTCCTTCCCCATCTGTATACTTTTTGCTTCCTTGTCTTACAGCATTAACTAGGACTTGCAGTATGATTTTGAAAAGGAGTGGTGAGAGGGAACATCCTTGCCTTGATCTTAGTGCCATCTTTGAGTTTCTCACTGTTAAGTATGAAGTTAGCTGTGGGCTTTTCGTACGTATTTTTTATGAAGTTGAGGAAATTCCACTCTATTCCTAGTGTACTGAGAGTTTTTATCATGAACAGGTGCTGGATTTTGTCAAATGTTTTTTTCTACATCCATTCACATGATAATATAATTTTTCTTCTTTATTCTGTTGATATGATAGATTACATTAATTGATTTTCAAATGTTGAGGCAGCCCTACATACCTGGGATAAATACCACTTGATAGTTGCTTTGGGTTAAGTGTGCCCCACAAAAGTTAATGTATTGGAAACATAAACCCCCTTTGTGATAGTGCTAAGAGGGTGGGAAATCTGATTATGGTATTTGAAAGTTGAGGCCTTGAAGAAGGGTTTAGTTTGAAAGGACTATTCCCTTGCAAATGGGCAAATCCATTCATGGAGTAACGAGCATGGTTCTGATGGCTTTAAAAGGAGAGCAAGTGAGGAGAATAGCTCTCTCTTACTCAGCCTGTTCTCACCATGTGCTTCTCCGCATTGAATTGGAGAGTCCCCATCAAAAAAAAAAAAAACAACCTCATCAGATGCGTTCCCTGGACCTTGGACTTTCCAGCCTCCAAACTGTAATAAATACATTTCATTTCATTATAAATTACCTAGTTCCAGATATTCTGATATAAGCAACAGAAAGGGACTAGTATAGTAGCAGTGTGCAAAATTCTTTTTACACATTGTTGGATTTGATTTGCTAATATTTTATTGAAGATGTCTGCATCTATGTTTATGAAAGATACTGATCTGTAGTTTATTTTCTCATAATGTCTTTGCCTTTTTTGGTATTAGGGTAACAGTGGCTTAGAATGAATTATGAAGTACTCCCTCTGCTTCTACCTTCTGAAACAGATTGTAGAGAACTGGTATCCTTTCTTAGATATTTGGTAGCAGTCACCAAATCAATAAGGGGTCTGGTGCTTTCTGTTTTGGAAGGTTATTAATTATTGATTCAATTTCTCTGATATAGGCCTACTGAGATTGTCTATTTCTTCTTGTGGGACATTTGGTCCATTGTGTCTTTCAAGGAATTTGTTCATTTCATCCAGGTGATCAAATTTGTACCAATAATGTTGTCCATAGTATTCCAAATCCTTTTAATGTCCATGGGATCTGTAGTGATGTCCCTTCTTTTCATTTCTAATGTTAGTAATTTGTCTCCTGCTTTTTCTTAGTCATCCTGGCTAAAAGCTTGTCAATTTTATTGATCTTTACAAAAAAAGTCAGATTTTGGTTTTGTTGATTTTTTCTATTAATTTCTTTTTTTCAATTTCATTGATTTCTGCCCAAATTTTTATTATTTCTTTTTTTCTGATTGCTTGGGATTTAATTTCCTCTTCTTTTTCTAATTTCCTAAGATGGAAACTTCAATTGTTAATTTTCGATCTTTTCTTATTTCAGTGCTGTAAACTTCCTCCTAGCACTTCTTTGCTGGATCCCACAAATTTTGTGTTTTCATTTTCATTCGGTTCATGGTACTATTAAATTCATCTTGAGATTTCTTCTTTGATTTATGTGTTATATAAGAAGTGTGTTGTTTAATCTCCAAATAGTTTAGATTTTCCAGCTATATCTCTGTTATTGATTTCTAGCTCAATTCCATTGTGATTTGAGAGCAGACATTGTATGAATTCTATTATTTCAAATTTCTTAATGTGTGTTTTATGGACCAGATGTGATTTATCTTGGTGCATGTTTCATGTGAGCTTGAGAAAAATGTGTACTATGCTAATTGTTAGATGGCATAGTCTACAGATGTTCATTATATCCAGTTGATTGATGGTGGTGATGAGTTCAACTATGCCCTAACTGATTTTCTGTCTGCTGGATATGTCCATTTCTAGCAAAGGGGTGTTGCAGTCTCCAACTGTAACAGTGGATTCATCTACTCCTTTTTGTAGTTCTATCAGTTTTTGCCTCACTGAATTTTTATTTGGATTATTGTATTTTTCAGATCTAAATCTTCTATTTTTTTGTTTATTTTAAGTGTCTTTAATTGCTTGTTCAGACATCTTTATGATGTCTACTTTAAAAGCCTTGTCAAATAATTCTAACACCTGTGTCATCTCTATGTTGGCATCTGTTGAATATCATTTCCCATTCAGGTTGAGATTTTCCTGGGTGGTGTTAAGATGAGTACTTTTTATTGTATCCTTTCCATTCAGGATATTGTTATGAGACTGGATTGTATATAATCTTGCATTTTAGCAAGCCTTTACTAATACCATGCTGGCAGGGGAAACTGCTGTCCGGGAAGGAAGGACACTACCACTAGGCAGGGTTGAAGTCCTGGCTCTCCACAGGGCCTCCATTGACACCCTGGGGGGTAACTTGTCACCCCTGAAAAGGGATGGAAGTCCAAACTCTCAACTAAGCCTCCACTGATATTGTGGGAGTGGCAGATGCTTTGTTATTGATGAGTATGGTAGAAGCTCAGACTCTCCACTTTGTGTGCACTGACTTTAACCATATTGGTAAGGGTCAATTCATCAGAAAGAGCAGAGGTGGAAATCCACTGGCACTGCAGGAAGAGGAGATGGCAAAGAGGGGAACACGTTAATGCTCTGTGGTGGTAACAGTCTTGCCTCCTTACTTGATAACCACTGGCACCACAGGGAGAAAGAGGAATACTTTGCTCCTGCTGGGTATTGGTCAGAGTCCCGTCTCTTCACTTGGCCTCCTCTGAAACCACCCCAGTGGGAAAGGGGAGAGGCACAGGTGCAAGTCTCTGTTCTCCATTTAGCCTTTGCTGAAAAAAGTGCAAGGGCAATGGTCCCCTGCCTCGTGGTGTTATGTAAGAGTAGGGTGTTTAATGTAAAATACATTTCTATATTTCTAGGCTGCTCCTTTTTCAGTCCTTTGGCAAGAGAGAACAGGCTTTTGTTGGGGATTTGGTGGGGATGGGGGTCTGTGTCAGTTGACATTTCTGGGTTGTGGGCATCCAATCTGAGTTATGTAAGAAACAAAAAGTAAATACAGGGAACTTACTGCAATGTCATGGTCCCTGGCCGGTCTGTTATCTTCTTTCCACCAAGGTAAGTCTGCTTATATTTGTTTCATATATAATGTCCAGTGTTTTTAGATTTACTTAGTGGAAGAAATAGTAGAAATGTACCTATCACATTTTGTGAAGATCCAGAAGAACATGTGAGTTTAAGGAATCAAAGACCAGACTTAACATAATTTTATATATTATAGAGTCAAAACAGAAGATGAACATAAAGTAAAAACCAGAGAAATACAGTACTAGCTATGAAAAAAATCCCATCTTCTATAGAAACATTACCTTTTCCAGCTGTCCTCCTGATCTTGGGAATGGTGAATTTCTTCAAAGGATGGATTTCTACACCAGTAAAAAGTAAAGGTTCACTGGTTGAGCTCATTTTCCACAGTGTCTTGTGTTTGGCAATGTTTTTCATTTCCATTTTGATGGTGGGCTAAAATTAACCCAGAGTTATTGAGCAAAAGGGCCATAAATACATTAAAGATATTGGTAATAAAATTGTTTGAAAGTTCTGAAATGGAATTGAATTAAGACATATACTTGGTCATACTGTCAACAGGTTTCAATCTCAACTTGCCAGGTTATCGAAAATAGAAAATGAATTCACTTTGGTTTTTATACAATATTAGAAGTATTTACTTTTTAGTTTCTAACACACGTTTTCCTTGTAAGTTATGTAGAGGTTGAATATCCCCTTTCCAAAATGCTTGGGACCACAGTGTTTTAGGTTTTGAATTTTTTCAGATTTTGGAATATTTGCATTATACTTACCAGTTCAGCATCCCCAGTCTGAAAATCCAAAATGCTCCAGTGAACATTTCCTTTGCGCAGCATGTTGGTGTTCAAAAAGTTTCAAAATTTGGACCATTTTGGATTTGTGTTTTTCAGATTAGTTCATTACTCAAGCTGTAACTGTAATTGGGTAACAAAAGCCTCTGTGTCCCTGAAAAGCTTAAATACTTTGAGAAATAGCAATTTTTATAAACATTTGGTAAATTTCTTGCAAATACTCTAGTTTTTAAAAGTATTTTTCCTGTATGTTTCTGTGACTAGAATGATATTCTCTTTAAATCAGAATCTCTGGCATTAGGAGAAATTTATGAAAGCTGTAAACCAACTATTGCCTGACTACCCTACAGCTGATGGTCAACTGTAGTTCATTGGCTATTGTTCCATAGTATCATTCTACAAATGCCTAAGACAACATCATATACTGTTATCCTAGTAGTAACAAAGGTATTACTCCCCTTCCTTGTTCTCCCTTCCTCCATTTTCTCTATCCCCAACCTGCAACTTACCTTTCCCCATGCACATACAAACACTGACTCTTACCCTCTCCAATAGAACTCAAACTTGATATCAAAGGAAAGCTATGGTGCTTATGCAGAGAAATCTAGGTAAGGAGGCATTTTTCATACCATTTCATAATACGGTTCATGGGCCTCCTGATACGTATCAACTGCTTAGTTCAAGCATTAGGTCACAATCCAAATTAAGAGATGCCATAATTCTACAGAGGGATCATAAAGGATAAGATTCTATAGGAGGTTCAATAAAGCATTCCCTCCCAATCCCCACACCTCCTCTGCCCTTTATGAAATGAGCTCTTGCATCTCCCAATCAAACACGGATCAGAGTAGGGAATGGACAGAGACCTCTAGAAAGAAGAAAAGAAATTCAGTCCTTCTCTCATCCAGCCACATTGACAGACACTAGTGAGGTGTTGCCTTCTAAAAAGAATACCCTGAAGACATACCAGCTCCAGAGACAGCTGTCAAGACTGCCATGTTCCCTGGCAGTTTAGTAGGGGGAAGAAGGGAGAATAATTTATTAAGGATGACTTAAATTACAGAAAAACTCTTCAATTTGTCTTGATCTATATCAACAGCAGATAAATGTATAGAACAATCAGTTGAATATATTTACTTAAGAGACAAGTGCTGAGAAATCCTCAATACTGTTTTCCACTACAGTTAAGTTATATATTCAAGATAGCTGGATGATTTTAGCTATACGGTTTCTTAAAAATGTTTCTCTAGTAGGATTTACTAATACATGAAAGACTTCTGAAATTCACTGATTTCTTTCCTTAATGCTTAGGACATTACATTGCCACAAAAAGCTAAGTTTGAAATTGATGAAAGATGAATATTCAGGATACAATCCTATTCAATATCCTCTATTAAATAAATCACACCCAGTAATTTTTCAATTACTTTTCCAACATTGAATAATATGCCTTTAACTTCAACCCAAACAAATCACCCATGCTAAAGTGATAACAAATTCATAGATTTCTTTATGCTCACATATCACATACCCATAACCATTACATTTATATTATTTACTTTTACATACATATGCAAAAATGTGTCATGTTTTATATTACAATTGTCTTATCAGCCATTATATACATGTTTACATATGTTGTTTATTTATATCTATGTAGAAATAAAATCAGAATGGTTGAATCTGAAGGATTCGTGGCAAGGCTATTCTATGTGAGCAATAGAGAAGAGACCAAAAAATTCCTAAAAAATTTAGGAACAGTTAATGTACAGTGCAATGCACCCAGGAGGTCCTAAACAGATACTCAAAAGAAAGGATGAACTAAACAACTAACGAATCAAAAACAGAAGGATTTCACAATAATTAAAACATCTATGTATATAGGTTTTAAGAGTGTGTATATGAAAGTGAAGAACTTCATGCCTATATATTTAAAGTTTACAAAAAATAATAAATTCTTGGAATAATATAACTTAGAATAAATAAAAAGAATGAATAATCCTATTATTATTAAGAAGACACTAAATCGGTAGCTACAAATTGATTCTAAAAGAAAATAAAGCTAACATATCACAAATACATTGAGTTCACCTCGAAAATGCAAGAGTGACTGACCAATAGGAAATATGTACATTTCGTTTACTACCTAACCTGATTAAAGGAGAAAAATCAAGTGATTATATCAATAGGTCTGGAGAAAGCTTCTACAGTTGAATTCAAAATGCATTCGTGAATTTTAAAAAGGTCTTAGCTAGAACTGGTTTTTTGGAGTTGGCTGGTTAGCTCACTTGGTAGAGCACTGTGCTGATATCACCAAGGTCAATGTTTCAAATCGTAGAACTGGCCAGCAGTTAAAAAAGAAAAACAGAATTGATTTTTGGAAAGATAAACAAAATCAACAAACCTTTAGTTAGGATAATGAAGAAAAAGAGAAGACAGACAAAACCAGAAATCAAAAAGAAACCATTAC
This sequence comes from Cynocephalus volans, assembly GCF_027409185.1. Taxonomy (NCBI): domain Eukaryota; kingdom Metazoa; phylum Chordata; class Mammalia; order Dermoptera; family Cynocephalidae; genus Cynocephalus; species Cynocephalus volans. Next base: position 149,191,666 of record NC_084478.1, read on the forward strand.
AACTGATACCACAGAAATACAAAGATCCTAAGAGATGATTACAAACAACTATACGTGAACAAACTGGAAAACCTGAGAGAAATGGATAAAGTCCTGGACACACACAACTTACCAAGGTTGAATCATGACGCATTTGAAAACATAAACAGACCAATTATGAATGAGACAGAAATAGTAATAAAAATCCTCCCAACAAAGAAAACCCAGGGAACACAGGGCTTTACTGTCAAATTCTGCCAAACATTTAAAGAAGAACTAATACCAATTGTTCTCAAACACTTTTGAAAAACTGAAGAGAAGGGAGTACTCCCAAAGTCATTCTACATGGCCAGAATTACTTTTATGCCAAAACCAGAAAAAGATATAACAAACAAAGATAGCTACAGACCAATATACCTAATGAATACAGAAGCAAAAATCTTCAACAAAATTCTAGTGAACTAAATCTAACAACACATTAAAAAGATCATTCATCATGATGAAGTGGGATTCATCCCAGGGATGCAAGGATGGTTCAACATACACAAATCAATACCACATCAACAAAATGAAGAAAAAAACTGTATGATCATTTCAATAGATGTAGAAAAAGCATTGGATAGGCTCCAACACCACTTCAGAACAAAAACACTCCACAAATTACGTATGGAAAGAATGTACCTCAACACAATAAAAACCATATATGACAAACCCACAGTTAATATCATATTGAATGGCCCCAAATTGAAGGCTTTTCCTCTAAGAATTGGAACAAGACAAGGATGCCCACATTCCCCACTGTTATTCAACATAGTACTGGAAGTTCTAGCCAGTGCAATAAGGCAAGAAAAAGAAATAAATGGCATCCAGGTAGGAAAGGAGGAAGTCAAACTATAGCTGTTCATAGATGACAAAATCATATACATAGAAATCCCTAAAGATTCCACCAAAAAATTACTAGTGAATTCAATAAAGTAGCAAGATACAAAATCAAAACACAAAAGTCAATAGTGTTTCTATATGCCAATGATGAAATATCTAAAGAAAGCAAGAAATTAATCCACTTCACAACAGCTATAAAAAAAGAAATACCTTGGGGTAAATTTTTCCAATGAGGTGAAAGACCTCTACAAAGAAAACTATAAAACTTTGGTGAAAGAATTGAAGATGACACAAATAAATGGAAAGACATCCCCTGTTCATCGTTTGGAAGAATTAATATAATCAACATGTCCAAATTACCCACTGTCTACACATTCAATGTAATCCCTATCAAAATACTGATGGCATTCTTCACAATAATAGAAAAAAAACTTAAAATCTGCGTGGAACTACTAAAGACGTGGTATACTTAGCACAAGCTTAGACAAAGGAACAAAGTAGGAGGCATCACACTACCTAACTTCAAAATGTACTATTAAGCTCTAGTAACCAAAACAGCATGGTACTGGCATAAAAACAGAACAGACAAACTGACTAATGGAACAGAATAGAGAGCCCAGAAATAAACCCGCACATTTACAGACAACTGATTTTTGAGAAAGGTGCCAAAAATATACACTGGGAAAAAGATAGACTCTTCAAAAAATGGTGTTAGGAAAACTAGATATCCACATGCAGAAGACTGAAACAAGAGTCCCATCTCTCACCATATACAAAAATCAACACAAAATAGAATAAAGACCTAAATCTAAGACCTTAAAGTATGAAACTACTAGAAGAAAACACAGGGGAAATGTTACACGAAATGGGAGTGGGCAGCACTTTTCTGAACAAGACACTGACAACTAAAGCAAAAATAGACAATTGGGACTTCATCAAAGGAAAAAAAGCTTCTGCACAGCAAAGGATACAATCACAAAGTGAAGAGACAACCTATAAAAAGGGAGAAAGTATTTGCAAACTACACATCAGACAAGGGGCTAATATCCACAATATGCAATGAACTCAAACAACTCAACAGCAAAAAACAAAATAAGCTAACTTAAAAAACGGGCAATGGACCTAGACAGACATTTCTCAAAAGAAGACAAACAAATGGCCAACAGGCACACACAAAAAATGCTCATCTAATTATCAGGGAAATGCAAATTAAAACCACAATGAGAGTTCATCTCACTCCGGTTAGAGTGGCTATTATCAAAAAGACAGAAAACACAAATGCTGGTGAGGATGCAGAGAAAAAGGGAACTCTCCTGTATTGCTGGTGGGAATGTAAACTGATACAGCCATTGTGGAAATAGTATAGAGGTTCCTCAGAGAACTACACATATATCTACTTTACGACCCAGCCATCCCATTACTGGGTTCATACCCAAAGGAAATGAAAACAATATATCAAAGAGACATCTACGCTCCATGTTCATTTCAACACTATTCACAATTACCAAGAGATGGAATCAACCTAAATGCCCATCAGCAAATGAATGGATTACAAAACTAAGGCATATATACAGAATAGAATACTATTCAGCTGTAAAAAAGAAAATGGAATCCTGTCATTTGCAGCAGCATGGATGGAACTGGAGATCATCATGGTAAGTGAAGGCAGGCACAGAAAGAAAAATAATGCATAAGATATCACTCATATGAGGAATCTGAAAAACAACAAAAAAAGTGGTTCTCATAGAAGTAGAGAGCACAATAATGGTTACCAGAGGTTAGGGGGTTGGCGGGGAGCAGGGAAGTAGTGGATTAATGGGTATGAAACTGTGCTATCTACCCTAAGTGCACCAATGTACAGCATATGAATGTATTGAAACACACTGTACTCCACAAATATGTACAAATAAATGTAAAATAAATGTAAACATGAAAAAACATCGTACCAAATGGGAATAGACAGAAACACTCATAACTGAACATTTACATCAAATTGGTCAATGTCAGAAGTACTCTCTTAACATTAAGAATAAAATAAGGATACCCTCTATTACATTTTCCTTTTAACAGTGTACTGCACGTGCTCATAAGGTCAGAAGACAAGAAACAAAAGATATAAAGGAGCTAAAATCTAACAGGGAAACTGGGTTCTTTGGGCTTGGGAATATCTAAGAATCAATGAGAGTGAGTCTCAGTTCCTAAAAGGAAGCCTAGACCCTAATACTAGACCGATTAAAAACGGATGTTACTTTGAAAGGCAATATGTCATAATGGGTCAAATTTAGCTTCGGCCATGAATTAACAATGCTAATATGGGTAAAATGACTAACTTCTCTGAGGGTAATAATAATACCTACATGTCATATAGTTGCATAACCTGGTACACAACAACCGCACACAATTACCTGTTAATGTAATCCTGAAGCCTGTGCTATGGAACCAACTTATAGAGTTTGTCAAGAAGCACAGTATTGTAAAGATCAACAGGTTACAAGCCAACTGATTTTGGTTCTAATTCTAGCTCTGAAATTAACCAACGATGGAACCTTGGGCAAGTCACTACTTTCCTCCACAGTGCATTTCCTCTGCGTGCATTAGGAAGGGTAATACATCTTTCAAAGACAAGTTAGTGGAAAAGGAAATAAACCCCTTCTTTCAAATAGCCAGTGTAAAGACTTAATCCTCCCAAGGTCTGTTTAAGAGAACATTTAAACTGAGTTTCCTAAGACTATTATTAATATTTAGAAATTTCAGTACTAACTGATTTGAGACCACTGGTTACAGATTAGAGATTACTTAAAAAAAATAAAAATAAAAAAAAATAAAAACAACAATAACAAAAAAACCCTGCAAAATCTTTTACCTGATTACTATCGAAGAGTCTTTAATAACAGAACTTGGTGTTTCAAGTGAACAACTTAGAGAGTCCTAGATTCCCTTAATAAGACTCAAATGCTATCAGTCATGAAAAAGTTTCTTAATATGAGGCAACTCAAGGTAGACATAACAAAGCATTAGTGAGAAAGGTTTTTTCCTGTTCTCTTTCAAACTTTCACGTAAGGCATCTTGCTAGTTCACATTTAACATCTCTAGAACTTTGTTAATCTCCCTTTTTAACAAAAAGAATTTATTGCATCAGCTTCAAGGTCTTCTGGCAAATAGCACTATTCTCTTTCACTTACTTTTACAATTACTTTTTTTTGGTGACAAATACTGATTTTCCATTTATTTTCCATCTCAAAATATACTTTAGTAAAAAAATTCGATATTAAAATATTAAAGTATTATAATGATGATATGCAGGCATGGCAATAATCATCCCTGTAATTTCCCTGGGAAAGAATTCCTGATGAATAAATAATATTCTTGGAATTTTAGTCACAAACATGTAAATTCTGAGTTCTTCTGCAGAGTTCTAAATGGATGAGACACAGAATTACTTCTGATAAGCATAAGGTTAAATCAAATCAAGTGGCTGGCTGGTTGGCTCAGATGGTTAGAACATGGTGCCGATAACACACCAAGGTGCAAGGTTTGATCCCTGTAACACCCACCTGCACAAAATAAAAAAAAAAAAAAAGATAAATCATAGATATGATCAACTACATATATACTTAGTCAGATTAAGTCAAGATAAATTCCTTAGTTAAGACTATACAATGTAGAGATAAAATATACTTTTGTCCAACTTTTCATTTTATACATCTGAAGTTGGCAAACTATAGCCTGTGGGCCATATCCAGCCCACTACTTATTTTTGTAGAGTCTGAAAGCTAAGAATGGTTTTTACATTTTTAAATGATTGAAAAGAGTCAAGAAATTTTCATGTCACATAAATAATTATAAAAAAAATTAAATTTCAGTGTCCATAGTAAGTTTTGCTGGAACACAGCCACACCCATTCATTTACCTATTGCCTTTGGCTACTTTTCCTATTAGAAGAGTATAGCTGAGGGCTGGCTGGTTAGCTCAGTTGGTCGGAGCGTGGTGTTACAACACCAAGTTCAAGGGCTGAGATCCCTTGACTAGCCAGCCAACCAACCAACAAAACAAAACAAAACAAACAAAACAAAACAAAACAAAAAAACAGTATAGTTGATTAAGTGTGGCACAGGCCCTATGGCCCACAAAGATTATAATATTTACTATCCAGCTATTCATAGAAAAAGTTTGCTGACCTTGTTACAGATGAAGCAACTTAAGTATCAAACAGGTGGGACTAAATATAAACTAGGTCTCATCATCTCCATTTCAGAGCCTTCTCTTACACTTCATTTCTCAGTCATCTCTACCATATTCTGAATTTCATCCTTGCCCACTTTGCTTCTCTGACTTCTACCCAACAGCATTTAAACAGGCTTGAACTTGATTTTAAAAACTTACCGGGGTCATATTGGTCTTTGTCTAGCTCACCCCTGACCCCCTCCTCAAACTACTTTGATTTCCACCTACATTACTCTACTGAAACAGCAATCTTCAGAATCATCACTGATTTCAGCATCAGTCTCTTTCTCCCTTAAGCACATTTCTGGCCCACAGCTTACTTCGCCTCTCTACTTTTGATTCTCTTCAGCAAACTGTTCTTGAAATAATACACTCTTTGCCAGACTTCTCTGACTTCATAATCCTGATTTTACAGCTGCTACTCAGGTGGTGCTTTCTTCGTCTCTTAGTAACTCATGTTTCTCTATCTAGCCTTTATTACTGTTTTAATTAATTTTTACTTATAAGAAAAAATATTCTCTTAAAAATTTTATTTTTTAATACCTGAAACTTTTGCAAACTTGATGAATAAAAATAGAACCTGTGGTTCCAACTTGCACTTCTTTCATCAACAGTGAGGTTGAGCTATTTTATTTTTTTCTGTGAATCACCTGTTCCTCTTTATCTCCACTTTTTTTTCTTTCAGGGAGGGAAGATGGTCTTTCAGTTAATGATTTGTAAAGACTCCATCTACAGATGTGTATTGCAATATTTTTGCCTTTTAATTTTATAGCATCTTCCTCCCATAGACTACACAAAAAATTAAAGATTTTCTAACTTCTGAATCTTTATTATACACTGTCACAAGCAGTGTATGAATTCCAATTGCTTCATATTCTCACCAACATGTGATGTCAGCTGACTTGACTTTTTGTCAACCTGATAGATGCAAGTGATATCTCACTGTAGTTAGTTTGCATTTCCCCAATTTTTGATGAGACTGACCACGTACTGAGTATATTTACTTGTCATATGTGTTTTTACATCTATAAAATGCCCATTCAAGTTTTTTCTTACCCACTTTTCTATCAGGTTGTTTATGTATCTGCAAGAAATCTTTATATGAAATATTACTATCTCTTCACCAATTATACTTGTTGCAAATAATTTCCTCCACGTTTGAACCTGTCTTTTCAATTCTTAAACAGAAATTTTAACTTCAATGTAGTCAAAATTATAAATATTTTCCTTCCTATTTTCTTTTCATTTTTGCTTTTGATCAACTTTTAGAAATACTTTTCCCCACCAGAAAGATAATTCCACACACGCTCTTTTAATACTTTTATAGTTTTGCCTTTCACCTTTAAGTCTTTACTCTTCCTGAAATTCATTTTTTGTCTAAGGTAAGAAACAAAAGCTCAGTTTTTCCATACGAATATAAAACTGCACTAGCTGTCATTTTAACATTTTCTCTTCCTATTTATATGTAATGCCATCTCTGACATGAATCTATTTTTCATATATGCATGAAATACATGGGCTCTCTGCTCTGTTTCACTGGTGTCTTTCTGCATCCCCGCACCACCACCCATACTATAATAAACCTCAATATACATTTGGGTAAAACCAAAAGAAAAGAAAAAAAAAATCTTTGTTCTTCCATAGCATTTTTATGCTTACATATACATTTTTAAATTGCACTCATCTAATAAGGAATCCTGTGCTGGTTTTAATTGTAATTTCACTGAAATTAGTGATCGATTTGGGGAAAAATAACAGTTATATTAGTCTTCCTATCTGTGAACATGATACATTTCTCCGCTTTTTCAAGTCATATTTTTTTTTCCATGAGGATTCTACAGATCTTTTAAAGTATTTATTCTAAGGTACTTCATAATTATTACATTACTAAAAATGGAATCTTTTAAAATTGATGTTGATGATAAAAATGGTTAACACATTCACACAACAGTTTTCTGTAAGGTACCAGACACATTTCTAAGTGCTTTAGATATATATTGATCCATTTAATGCTCAAAATATCCTTGTGAGATACGCTTATTTTCAATTAGAAAACAGAAGTGCAGGGAAGTTAAATAATACTCCCAAGGACACATAGCTGACAAGTGCTGAATGTGGAATTCAAAACCAGACAGTGTGGCACCACAGTGAGCAACTCAACCACTAGGCAAACTGATTTCCAGTGAAACTGATTTCTATATATTGACTGCCCAGCAACCTTGTTAAGCTCTTACGAAAAAATTCTAATAATTTGTCATCATAAACAACCATATCTGCCATGAATAATGAAGGGCAGTATAATAATGACTTCACAGTTTGGTTTCTTCCTTTCTAGTTCTTATACCATTTATTTCTTGTGTTTAGTATAATGTCAAGTATAACTGATAATGGCAGATGTCTTAGGTCTGTCCCTGACTTTAAAAGAAATGCTCTAAATCTTTTCTAATTTAATTTACTTTTTTAGTAGACATGCTTTGTCACGTTAAATTTTCCTGGGTATACAATTCTAGATTGACTGCAATGTTCTCTTAGCAGTCTGAAGAAATTATTCCACTACCTACTGCCATCCACTGCTCTGCTTAAGAAATCACCTACAATCTAAATATCATTTATTTATGGATAGTATTCTTCTCTAGCAGCTTTAAACATCTTCTCTTTGTCTCTGGTGTTTTCCATTTTTATCATGATGTTGTAAGGATTGGTATAGAATCAATGGTTATATGCAATTCTCAGCAACTTTATCTTTAAATATTGTTGTGGCATTGTTCTATTTCCTTAATATAGAACTTCTAATTACCTATGTTCAAAACTCTACCTTCATTCTTCATATTTCTTAACTCCTCATTCATATTGTTCATACCTAAATATCATACTTTTCATCTAATGTCTAGTTCACTGATTCTCTCTCCTGCTGGGTCTAAGCTGCTGCTAGTCCATTGAGTTTTAATTTCGGTTATTACTATTTTCATTTTTAAGAGCTATATTTGGCTATTTAATAACTCTGTCTCTTACTCTTCACATTTGATATCCCCAGTCCTTTAAAATATTTTACACCTGATAATTTCAACATCTGAATTCTGGTAAGTCTGATTCTCCTTTCAATTCTTTGTGCTATCTTTTGCTTATAATACTTCACTTCTCTATGTAATTTATTAATTTATTCACTCATTTCCATAAGCGCTTATTCCTTGGAGCTTGGTACAGGCATCAAGACAGACATCTAGACCAACGGAATCGAATAAACTGCCAAAAATGAACCCTTACGGTGAAATTACATCCCACAAGAGTGCCAAGACCATGCAATGGGAGAAAGGATAGTCTCTGCAATAAATAGTGCCAGGAAAACTGGGTATACACATGCAAAAGAACGAAGTTGGACCCTTACTTTAACCCATATAAAAATTAACACAAAATAAATGAAAGATCAAAGCATAAGAGCTATAGCTATAAAACTGTTAGAAGAAAATATAAGAGAAAGTCCAATGTGAGGGTATTGCGTGGTGGGGGATTTAAGAGGTGATTAGGTCTCGAGGAAGTGTCTTCATGAATGCGGTTAGTGCCCTTTATAAACAAAGGAGACCTTAGAGATGACCCTCCCCCTCCCAATACGAGGACACAGTGAAAAGACAGTCATCTAAGAACTAGGAAGCATTACCTCACCAGATACTGAATCTGCCAGCACCTTGATCTTGTACTTCCCAGTCTTCAGAAATTTGAGAAATAAATTTCTGTTCTTTTGAGTTACCCAGTTTATGGTATTTTGTTATGGCAGCCTGAATACACTAAGACAGAGGATTTTTAGATCTCCTATAGGTCAAGTTGGACTGATCTTTACTCAGCAAGGTCAAAAGGATTATGATCTGTATGATGAGAAGGAAAAACGCTTATATGAAAAAATATATACCATAATAACTCATAAAAAATCCACTTAATAACAAATTGATTGTCAATAATGTCTGGTGAATTGGTGATGGGGGTACTGAAGAGGTAAACTTAAACAGTACATTATTTTTCATGGACTGGAAACTTGAAACTGAGCCTTGTTGAAGGATCAGAAGATGCCGCTAAATTACCATCAGTAAAATCCATCTATTAATAATCCTCTTATTTGACTTAAAGAATATTGGTGACCTTTATTTGTCTGTCAATTCAGGCAGGAACATCTGGTTGAACATCAGATCACTTTTTCTTACTGACTACAGATTCGATTCAACATTTATGAAGCCATTGTAATGTGACACCCCATTAGGTAAATGTACAAGCTATTCAAGGGCAGCACTTTGTGAACACATACACTTAAACAAAGTTCATTTTCACTGTAGTGACTTATGAAGTTGAATCCTTCATTCTCTCTCAAGTCCTTTAGCTTGAGATTTGGTATGGGTGACTTGGAACTTGGGAAGAGAGAGAAACATCTGGAATGACCAAATGCAGGATAATGATGATCATTTTTTAGAAAACTGCCCACAGTCTTACACATTGAAGCTAGAAGTTATTAAATTAAAAAAAAGGTTTCTAGGTCATAGTGGATTGAATTATGTCCTCCCAAAACTCACTGAAGCCTGAGTTGCATCCCCCAAGTTTCATATATTAGAAACTTAGCCCCCACTGTGACTGTTCAAAAGGTGGGGAATCCTACTATGAGAAGTGAAAGGTGTGGCCTCGGGGAGGTGACTGGATTGTAGGACCGTGCAGTAGTGAATGGACTAACAATGGTGGTCAGGGGCATGGTTCTGTGGGCTTTAGAAGAAGAGAGTCTGTCTTTCTCTCTCTCTCTTTTTCTCTCTGCTTCCACCATCTTGCCACGTGACACTCCTGGGTCACTGGCGCCACCACCAGAAGGACTTTGGACTTGCCAGCCTCAGAAACTGTAAGCAATAAATTTCGTTTTTCTTTATAAATCACCGTTTCAAGTATTTCATTGCAAGCAACAGAAACGGACTAATACACAGTTCATCTCCATTATCTCCAGGATAAATTAACAGAAAAATGGAAACAAAATAGCAAGGAAGCCACAATAGCACTTTTATTGTGCTCTTACTTTTATTTAAAATGGATGTTAGGACTTTTCAGACCATTTTTCATTTTTTGTTCCCCACTTACCCTGTTTACTTTGTCATTGCCAAATCTCAGAATCTTTCAGAAAGAGTCATGTCGAGATTACCAAATCCTTTTGGAGAATCTGAGCCATCTGTTGAGAACTATTTCCCTAGAGAGCATTATTGTGATACAGAGACAAAGGCTTATAATAACTACACAGTAATTCCAGGGGTTTCCTGGACTCACTAACAGAAAATAACAAGGGGAATTAAAAAAGTTTTTAAAAAAGTCAACAGAACTCCTAAGAAAATGAGCCTTCTATTGATAATTGATTTACTTAGTTTTAAAAGATGTAGAGACGTAGCACCTGTGTGATTCTTAAAATCAGTGCCCATATCAACCACTTCCTCAGAAAGATATGCTCAAAAGAAAGTCTCACATGTTAGAATGTTCTCTCTCACTAAATTCTTAGAAGTGTATAGTAAAAGTGTACTAATCTGAACTATTGGAGAAGAATAAAATCTTAGAACCTAGGGTGAATGTAATAAATATAATATGGAGTGCTACCAAATAAAGTTTCTTCCAGATTTGTTTTGAGGACTCTACTAAGATCCAAAAAGCAATTTTTTCTTCAAATGCAAAAAAGTCTAGAACTGGTCATTACGACCAGTGAACACATGGGGGTGGGGGGAATCTAAATTCTCAGGCCCACCTACTGAAAGGAGCTGAGGATAACCTGGGTAGAGTCTTACTCTTGTAACTTAATCCAACTTTTCACTGTCCAAATTCTTCATGAAATTCGATTGAAAAAAAAATTTTTTCTGAAGGATTTATGAGATAGTAGAAAAGACTCTATACAGAAAGCAAGCAGATAAGGGTTTTCTTGTCCTGATTCTGCCACTCACTAAATGTTTGCTTGTTTGCTCCTAAGTCTTATTCTCATTTGTGCTTCAGACTTAAAATTGAATTGTAAACCTATCCCTCTTCCTACCACTTTTGGACTCTATTTATTTACATTTTGTCTGTGCTTCCACAAACAGGCATATGTAAGAAACTGCATATTGTATGCAAGTTGATGCCTTAACAGTTTGACAGCTTTGTAAGTTAAACAGCATAGATACCTCCCCTAAGTTTCAAATTACTTGGAAAATTTGTCTAGAGTACTTCTCGCAATGACTATAGTACTTTTGATTTTTGAATGTCAACAGTAGGTGCAATTTCCATCCTCTGAGAGTGAATTTCATTTTTAGAATCAACCAAATATCATTTAAAACCCATTTAATTAACATGTGGGTGACCAATTGTGGCAATACCACGTTTCTTTAAAAATATCAAATAACTTGCCACAAAATAACTAATTTTCTTGTCCTGCTTATGTATTGGATCAAAAGCCAATTCCAGACCTTGAATACCACAAATGTTCTAAGCAATACAACGGTACTTTGAAAAGTTCGTGGAAAAATAGAATTAAAAGATAATACAAATACTTCCATGAATTTTCTGAAGTACTCTTGCATTTGTATATTGGCCTGACTTTCCAAATTAGTTATTAAAAGGTTCAATACTTAGGCTAAAAATGAGGTAAATTATGTGTAGGTCAGTAGTCTCCCCTGGACTATAACTGACCCATTTTTCTATCTCTAGCACAAAGTATAGTTCTTTATAAAAAAAAGTACCTGCTATGGTTTCAGTTTGTGTCCCCTCAAATTCTTACATTGAAACCTAATTTTCAATGTGATGGTATTAAAAGGTTGGGCTTTCAGGAGGTGATTAGACGTTGAAGGTGTAGTCTTCAGGAATGGGACTAGTGCTCTTCTAAAAGAGGTCTAAGGGAGCTAGCTAGTCTCTTCAGCTGTGTGAGAACACAACCAGAAGGCACCATCTCTGAGAAGGCAGGCTCTCACCAGACACTGAATCTGCTGGTGCCTTGATCTTAGACTTCCCTTCCTAGAGAACCATGAGAAATAAATTTCTGTTGTTTGAGGAGTTGTCCAGTTTCTGGTATTGTATTATAGCAGCCCGAATGGATTAAGACGGTACCAATAGATATTTACTACCAAGGATAGATATTTACATACATTAAAAGTATTCCAATGTGTGAAAAATATCTACATCTTCATGTATCATATTTATTACAAAATTATGCATAAATCAATTGAAGAGCAGAAGAATTTACCCAAAGAGAGTTGAAAAAGATCAACACAGTATTCTAAGTAATAGCGATAGCAAAGCCATTATTTGAAACACTTCCCACTCTTCAGTGGTATCTGGCATCATACAGTTATGATCAGGATTCAGTCTGCACATGAAAAGTGACAAAGGAATATCTACAAAAAAAGAAAAAGAAACACAGACATGTAGAGAATCATGGTCGGAAGCTCCCCCCAGAGCTCTCTCTTTATTGTCCTCTGCATTCAGTTTTTTTCCCCCTGGTTTCTGCCTCCCTTCTATTCCTATTTCATTTTGGGGGAAGGAAGGGTCTCTTTCCTGCATGTCTCAGTTCCTTCTTGCTCACACCCATTCTTTCCTCTTCTTTCATTCGTTTTTTCTCATTAAGTTTTTCTGTTTCTCATCCCTCAGCACATTCTCATCTGTTATTGAGTCCCACTGTCAGCTCACCATTCTTATAAGAAAGGAACCTTGTGACACAGCAGGTGACCTTGCTCTAGCGTTTTTACATAGAGCAAAACAAAACACAAGAAAAACCACACGCAAAAAAACCCACTAAATAACTACTTTTATACCAAAAGTTTGATTAACAATCATAAACAGCTACGATCCATGCTATGCACTCTGTAGGTACTTTATATTCAGTATCTCATTTTATCTTCACAGATTGGTAGTAGTATTCTCATTTTCAGATGAGAAAACAGACTCAAAAAGTTTAAGAAACTTGCCTAAGGTTATCTAACTGGTAAGTTACTTTTCAAGTCCAGGCTTGATGTCTAAGTCTGAATTCAAAACCACTACACTATCCCAACTCAGTCCTTAAATTTCTTTCTCGAGGTATTTAAACTTTAACTGATTGATTGTACCATGGAAACAATATATTGAACTGGATAACTTTAAATTTATGCCTTGATTTCAGCATAATACTACTAATTACATAATATGTATCTATATGTAACTAATTCATATATTAAAATGCTACACAGTTTTCAAGAAAACATGTTTTTGTTAGTGAAACATCATATTAGAGAAAAATCACACGCTGCCAAAGTGCTTTACCCAAGTGCTTTTCCCGTTACTCTTACTCAGTGAACAAATGTGTGGGATTTTTCCCCACCAGCAAGCAGGCGAGCAATTTCTTAGCAGACAGCAGCTGGATTTCCTCTAGTTCAATTCTGACACTATTGACCTGGAGACAGTGTCAGATCCCACAAGTTGTGGGCTTAGTCCCCAAGACTGCCCCACCCCACTTCTGATGCCAACTGCAAGCTACAGGTTGTTTTACCTGTGCTTCTGACCAACTGGCTACAAATTGGGATTCCCGTAACCCACATTTGGGTTCGAATGATTTGCTGAGTGGCTCACAGAACTCAGGGAAACACATTTACCGGTTTATTATACAGGATACCACAAAGGATACAGACAAAGAGAAACTCAGGGTGAAGTATGGGGAAAGGGGGGCAGAGTTCCCATGCCTTCCCCGGGCAGGTCACCCTCCAGGAACCTCCAAGTGTCCAGCTATCCGGAAGCTCCCTGAACCCTGTGCTCTTGGGTTTTTATGGAAGCTTCATTACGCAGGCATAATCGAAACATGAACAACTGTGTAGAAATGTAATTGGCCAAAGAGGGAACGATCTAACACTAACAGACTGGGTGCAGAAACCCAGCAAGGCCTGTCTGTTCAGATTCTTCTTGGCCTCTCTGTGCAGCATTCTTTCCTCCTGAGTATAGGGCAGGGCCCCTCCTGAAATGGGGGTCTTATACCCTACAATCAACTATGGTCGGTCAGAGAATTTCCTGCCTTGGGGAGAAAAAGGAGGGGAAAGGAGGGAGTAGAAGGTCACAGAGCAGTATGAGCCAGGAACCATGGATGAAAACCAATATATAAATAGGATAATTTCACAAACATCCAGCAATATTTGAGACTTACTTCAAATTCCAGATTTGAATTTCTTTTCTCCAAGTTAAGCATTCAAGAAAATCAAAAAGAATTTAAAATAGTCATTGTAGATCAATTTTTAAAAAGAAAATGCCACTACAACACATTCTAAAACTCAGTGTATAAACAATAGAACATTTTATCCATGAATGATTTATTATTTTGCCTATGTTTTACTCTAGTGCTTTAATGAAGTGTCATTGCCCAAGGCACTCAAAGTAGTAAAAGTAGAGTATATAAAGAAACAATTAGGACCAACTATAACCACATATGTAGTATTAGGATAATAAGGATAAGAGACTGGCCAATAAAAATAAAATGCCCATAATATGGGTCCTAGAGATTCTGAGCAATTTGATAGTGATGGTCCATCCCCCACTGGCATTCACATAAAGACATCAGTTGTGGACCGAAATTAAGGCTGTTGAAGCAAAAATAATTTTACAAAGTTTACTGAAAGCCGCGCTTGATGATCGATCGAGGAAACACAAGGCAACGGAGTTGAAAAGTGTTCCAAAGTCTGCTACAAGCAAAGACATTTTATAGGGAATTTCAAAAGGAAATTTTAGAAGGGAAGTATCAAAGGGAGGGGGAAAGCTCCAAGCACAGTTGCCCTTTCCTCACAGAACACAAGAATCATATTCATTGGTTATAGATTACAACAAAGGAGCCAGAAGCATCTACCTGCACCCTGAAGCAGAAGCTTCATGCTTCAGCTATTCTTAACAATACCTAAATGGCTTATTCAGAGCCAGCAAGTTGTACAGTAATCAATAAATCAGCAGTTCTCACCACGTATATTCTTTATCTTAAGAATAAGAGCTTGACACAAGCTCATGAGACCTATCCCAAAGCAGTGAGCTTTGGAAAATATTCAGCATTTTGATTATTTCCTCATCACAATAATAGTATGAAATACTTTGCAATAATTATGCAGGTACTATGTACACTGGGTAATTGATGACATTTGTATGTCTACTACTATTATAGTACAGTCAAGGATAGTTTTCAAGTCACTACGTTAATAAGAATCTGAAGCAAACTTGTAAATTAACACAAATGCCATGTATAAGAAACAAAATGTGCTTGAGGATGCAAAAGTTACCAAGTGTCTTTTAATTTGATAAGAGTTGTACAAAGAAAGATATCAACATAAAAATACTTGGCACAGGTCTTTTCCAGTCTTTCTGGAATGGCAAACAATACTCTTGAAGTGGGAAAATAAATGTTGGCTATGGGGACACTGAAGTTACAGAGCAAAACCAACCAGAGGTTTTAACAAAAACGGTACTTATTTGGCAAACCTTTCCACAAATTCAGGAGAAATATTCCATTAAAAGAAAAACTAAAACTGTCTTCAATATTTGTTTTCTCTACTAGAAGCTATCTAGTAGAGTAACTGAATTTAATCTGCAGGAGGTTTAATCTGCAGAGGGATGTATGTATTTGTATGGGTATGGTTGAAAGTATTTAATAAAGTTTCTGTTAAATATAAAAATTCTATATTGATTGATATATTTCAAATTTTCCTCCTTAAAATTACTCACTTAGCAAGAATAAAAGCTTTATAGAAGGGTTTGGAAAAAAGCCTGAGCTTCACCCACTTTTAACCTGTTTCAGGAGATGCTGAAGATGTGTTAGGTGATCAGAATTCAAGTGAGAAGAAGTCAAGTCTACAAAAACTGTATCTAGCTGTGAGAAAAAAAAATCCAAAAGAAATGTCAATTTCCCATTCCTTAGGTAACTTTATGGGAGGAAAGAAAATAGAGAAACAATATCCACTTAAAGTAAACAAGCAACACATAGTTTGGGTGTAAAATTGTATTAGGAGAACTAAGTAAGCTTGAGATAAAAGAAAGCAGAGAAGCAGACGAATGAAGTGATCACTGTGGCAAGAGCTGGGTGAAAAATCTATTCCACTCAAATTTAGTTCTTTAAATAGGTGAGTTTTGAGTCAGTTTGTAAAGAAGTCTAAAAAAATATTCTTGTGTTGAAAGTGAAGATCTTAGCAGACACTTCTGAAACACAGAAAGGCACAGAGCTAGGGAAAAAATACTACTCAGTAAGTTTGTTATCTAGACATCTACTACACTTTCTAATCACTGGCTATGCAAGCATGGGGACCTAACAAACACATTAATAACCCCCCTGGATTTCCAACCTAGTCAGAGCAGTGGTTCTCAAATCGTGGTCAATAGACCAGCAGCATCAGCATTACCTGGGAACGTGCTGTCAATGCAAACCTTCTGGTCCCATCCTACACTTACTGAATCTGGGGGCTGGGGCCCCTCAACCTGTTATCTGACACGTTCTCCAATTCATTCTGATGTAAACTAAGTTTGAGATTAACAAATATAATTTTGAGGAAAGCATCCAATCAGCTACATATGAACTGTTCCCCGCCCTCTGCCTGCCTCCCCCGCCTTTTTTTCTTTTTCTTTTTCTTTTTTTTAATTGTCAGCAATCTCTTCTAAGCCAGTGTCACCATTAGGAAAAAGAAATGTTCTTCACTGGGAACCTCACTTTCAGGCTTAATGCTCCTGCAGTTCAAGAAACCAAAAGAAACAAGAAAAAACATGGTTTTACTTTTTGGAGGGAGTGGGGGAGAAGTAGGCATTCGGTTCATTTAACCTATATTTTTCAAGCTGCTACCTTGTTCTAGGCACTCTGGAAGAAGGAAAGAGAAGTAGAAAAGAACTGTGAAGGCCACCAACAATTTTATCTTGGGCACCATTCAATATAATACTAATAAAACAGGTTGCCTATTCCTAATGTACACATACATAGTAATACCTACATGGGTAATAAAGTGATTATATTGAAGAAATGGACTAGAAAAGCAAAAAACCATGGTTCATCCCTGATGATCAAGGGTGAGTGGCTCTCAGACTTCAGCATATATCAGAATCACCTCAAGGGTTTATTAAAACACAGATTACCATGGACATGAAATAACAGAGAGATAGGAAGAATAAGTTCCAGTGGTGTACAGTACTGCTAGGCATCCATAACTAATGATAATTGATTGTATGTTCTCAAATATCTAGAAGAGAGGAGTTCAAATGTTCGCATCACAAAGAAATGATCAAGTTCTGCAATGGTGGATATGCTATTGCACTGATTTGATCATCACACATTGCATACATGTACTGAAATATAACTGTACCCCATAAACATCTGCAATCAGTACATCAGGTAAAAAAGAAAGTCCTTTAAAAAATAAACAAAACACAGATTACTGTGTTCCACCTCCAGAGTTTCCAATTTAGAATGTTTGAGCTGAGGCCCTAGAATTACAATTTCTAATACATTCCCAGGTGATGTTGATAGTAGAGAGAACACAATCTAGATGATCAGGTACAAAAATATTTTGGCATCCCAGGAAGGAAAGGTTTGAGGATAATCAGTACATTTCTCAAGGCTTTTATATTTACTGCATAGATTTCTGTCTGTTGCCCTCAGGGCAAAGAGATTAGGCAAGAGAGGGATTATGCTTTTAAACTATGTGGTGTAACTATTTTATTACAACAACCCATGTTTACTTGTCTATGTTGAATCAACCAACCTCCAATACAAAGGGTTTTCCAAACTAGAAGCAAAATCTAATACTCAAAGATTTCCATGATTTTGTGGTGACGCAGAAGTTCAAACTCTGTTTTAATGACCTGTACTGTATGGATGGATTTATCTAGAAATCTGGGGCAGCCCCCCTCCAAGCCCAAGGTGGAATCTTTACCTATTTTATTACACATAGTCAAATGAGAGTAAGGTTAACAGTAATTTAAATGTTTAAACTACACAAGGGCATAGGCTATGGGAAAGAGTACTTGCAGTCCAGCTGCTCATAACTAAAGTTAAGGGGTCCCCCAGGGGTTAGGGCTCCCTTGGTTTCTTTCTCCTTGCTGTCTAGGAGCTGTGGTAAAAATAGAGCAAGTTCCACAAAGAGGCCAAGGTCATCCCGGTTACAGAGAAAGGTGAGAAAACAGCTCAACTCTTCGCTGAATCAATCCTCAAGTCCTAGTCCTTCCTCCAGCCTTCTCAAATGAGTTCTGACTGACTTGACTGAAATAGAACCACTCTACCATGAAGTTCACTACCAAAGGATACCTTGTGATCTATTCCACAATGAGGAAGTTTACCTGGATTATCTACCCTTCTATATATCAGCATTGTTTTGTTTTTGAGCCCAAGTATTAAATGCAACAAATGCCTTTCTCTAAGTTACTGTATGGAGAACATAGTAAAAAACAAATGAGATTAGCAAAGAATCACCACTTTGCCAGCTTAAAGCCACTTTCCTATGCAGATATAAACAGAGGGATGACTACCTGGCCAAGGTCCTGAAAATTAGATGTGTTGCTGGAAGGATGTAAAATATGGAAATTAATTGTGGTACCAGGCTGTGAAAAATGAGGAATGAATCAATCACCCAATATAGCTCCAAACTGAGTGTATTCTCTGCTCAGCACATGGAAATTATATGCAAAAGGACTTGGGAACTGTAGAAAAAGCACAGGGATAAGATTAGTAACTAATCTATTATGGTTATGAGACTTTTTAAAGGACATTAGGGAAATACAAAGGAATAATCGGATAGTTGAAGATAATGGCACAATTTTCAAGGGAATTAACATAAAACTCTTGGAAGAGAAAGAATAACAACACCACTTTATTTAATCCTTGTAGGAAATGCTGTCAGTTACTTTCCCCAAACATAAAGTAATCTCTGCAATTGGTCATATCTAAAAAGCCAAACAATTCATCAAAATAACGAAAACAGGTAATAAATTTCAGCTAGAAATTGATAAATTTCTAACTAGGATGACCACCACTGAATCAACTTTTCCTTTCTCATTGGTTTTCTGGTTAAAAACCAGAAGTATTCCTCAGGTTCCACTTTAATGTCCATGAAGTGTGCATGGAGTCATTCTTGCCATTCAAGATGTTCCTCTCATTAAAAAATATTACTCTATCTTTTTGTTTTAGTTGAAAGAACTCAATAGTAGCTTCATTTTCTATACATCTTGATATGAAAAATATAGCCACTAATAATTATTCACCTTTTATGATCTGTTGAACCGAAAATTTTAAAATGTGCTGTAGTCAGCAAGATAAGGTTAAAAAAGGTAACTAATATTATAATGGAGTTATGCCCAGAAAATTCTTAATAGACAATTACAATTCCTAAGTAAATTTACCTAATTATATATCCTCATGAAAGAGGTAGAATGCTCATTTTAAAATTAATCTTTTCGATGTGTTTAAATTTGAGATGGTAACACCTGGCAATTAGCCAGTCTTTCCTTTGGGCAACAAGCTAATACTGTGCATTCTTATCCATGTTCCTATCAAGAATGGATTTGCATATAATTTATCTACTTCTAATATTACATTCATTTTAAGGTTTTTTTCCTGACTTTAAAAACAAACAGACTTCTTGAAAATTCTTCAGAAGCAATTTAATCATGCAATGTCTACAATACTGAAATAAACCTAGTGGGTATTACACCAAGTAGACCTACTAGTGACTTCATGGACTTGAAAGAAACCTACAGGCAAAGCTTGAATATGATTGAATCCCCAGGAGAAAAGTAACTGGAGTACTGGTCATAGCACTTTAGGCATAGAAATGAATCTCGAAAATTTTTCTTGACTCTTGTGATGCTATTCAATTGTTACACTAAGAATTTTAGTACTACTTTTGGATTGTCACATTAAATATATGGTTACAGAAACAGAATAATTTTCTGACTCAGCAAATTTGTAGCAAGCAAATACCTTTCATTTAAAAAATTTTAACATGATTAGTTCAGATTGATTGCTTTTAAAATAAAATTATTTGGCTTATTCATGCCATAGATAACAGGGTATAATTTTGGTGGTAGTTTGGTGAAGCCAGACCACCCACTTCTAAATCCTGCCTGGCCTTTCTAACTGTGCAACTTTGAACCAGTTATCTAATTGCTATCTTGATTAACTGAATTAATATATGCAACACACAGAACAATAATTGATTTATAGTAAAGTGCTATGTAATGGTAGGCTATTATTATTAGTGGATGTTTAAACAAAGAGGTGTAATTTTTTAATCCTTAGTTTGTCAATCATCTAGCACCCCTCCATGCTTTTTCAAATAGTTATATTATTCATTGCCCCATTGTGGACTATACTATAAAGCCAATCTATTTCACAGGGCCCAGTTTCTTGTAGTTTCAGGTTTAGCCTGACTTCCTAAAAGTAGTATAGAGGTGTTGACCTTACAGAGGACAGGAAACTTTCCTCAGGCTAGTCTCTGTTGCAGGATAGAGAATTGTAACACAGCAAGATCGCTGGCTCAAGGACAGACAAGTTACTTGATTGATATGCAAACGTACTGGGAAGCTGCTGTAGAGAGAGAGAATGCTTGCAAATTGCATTATGGAAAATCACTTTGCTTGTTTTACTGAATGTTACCAGCCTCTATTGTTAAACTTGTTAATCTATAATTGGTCATAACCTCAACCATGTTCTTTTCCTATAACTTCCTGTTGTAGAGAATAAATCTGGGGCAAGAAAACCAGTTCATGGTTAATTTCCCTAAAGGAAGGAATGCCTCTCCCTTGAGGGTTCTGGGAGATTGACCCCTTCGGCGCTTCTCACTACTCGGAAGAGATGGGCTTTGAGTAATCCTTTTGCAGCTCTGTCACCCAGGGGAAGAAAGGCGACAAATCCGTGTGAGGCAAAGCAACAACTTATGAAGCCCATTTCTCTATTTTAGCCTTAAGAAAGAACAAGCATAATAGAAGTGCTTGTTTCTATATGTGTGAAATACCTCAGATGGACAAGCACGCAATAAATTTAGAAAAACTAAAATACTAGGTTTAACTGCTTGGAATGGGCCTGAGAGACACATGAAAGACATCTGATCAATACAGCAGGAGAGTGTGCTCGCTTCGGCAGCCCATATAATAATACAGCAGGAAAGTTCTGAATAACTGAATTAACCTATTAGTAGACACTGTTAATTTTCTTGTTTTACATATGAAGAAACTGAGGTACAGAAAGACACTAGGTTTAATTGATTGGAGTGGGCCAGAAAGACACAAATAATTGGGTCTTTTAGAGCGAAAGAAAGATGGATTTCTGAAACTTTTTTCTAAAATTTGTTCCTTTGCTGTTTACTTTAGTCGCTTCCTATTTCTTGTCCAAACATGACTTCATACAAAACACACCACAGAGGATGTGAAGGATGTATAAAACTTAACTAAGAATATCATTCTAAACTCAAAGGGCTTACAGACTTCCCTGACCACCACCACTCTATGTAATTATACCAGCAAACAATTTGCTGTGGATTTTATAAAAGCTTTCTCCCATTTTGATTCTCTCTATTGTATTACTGGCACAAATGATAGTAATGTTTTCATCTGTATACACTGAGGAAATATTTGCCTATATCTCTCCTTTACAGATGATAATTCATTTTTTTTCTCACAGTTCTTGTTAAGATCCTACATTAAAATGCTTATGTAAGTTTGGAATATCTCTCTAAACAAGGCTTTTATTTATAAGCCACAGAGTGGAGAACACTACCTTATGCAAAAAAAAGAACTCACTACAAAGTGCAATAAATGCAAACTAATGGATGAAGCAAAGGACTGGCAGTGAAAAACAGCTCTGCCTCTAGATATGTCAGTTTATAAAACTGAAATGTGTTCCTCTAAAAACAACTTCTGTTTTATTACTGCTAACTTTGTTTTTGATAGGAGTGTCTTACACCTTTAGAGAATCTGATGAAGCCATGTATCTTTTCCTCAACAAAAGTTAACATAATCCTCAAATTTTTGCATACAATTAGGGGCTTCAAGTAATCACTGCAGTCCATGCATCCCAAGTTAAGAATTTCTAAACTAGAGGATTGCTATGGTTCCTGCAGATCTAATATAAAAAACGCCAATTCCACATTCTTTCTCTCTCTCTCTCTCTCTCTCTCTCTCTCTCTCTCTCTCTCTCTCTCTCTCTCTCTCTCTCTCTCTCTCACACACACACACACACACACACACACACTCTTCCTTTACAGTCTTGCTGTTCAACCTATAAATGTACCAGTGCTCACAAGCTTAAACTTATAAAAGTGTAAGAGAAATGAAGATAAAACTTCATTGGCAAAAGGAAAGTATTTTTCCCCTTTGAGGCGTGTAAGAGTGAGTGAGTGTGTGTATAGGTTTATATTTGCATCTTGACAGGCTAGATATTGAAATCAGTGATTTTTCTCTACTGGATCACTGTCCTCAAAAATCTTTGAGTAGAGGTATAGTACATCAAACCTCTCTGAGAAACCTAAAAAATAAAAAATTTTGTTGTAGATCTAGGGTGTGATGAGCACTAACAAAGCTCTTCATAACGAAAATGTGTTTGTATAAGGATTATCCACATATATTCACAATCACACTGATGAAAGCAGTAGCTCCAGCTCTGCCAAAGTCTTAGCTGCTGTAATTAAAGACACACCCCCTCAGGAGCAGCTATCATTAGTTTCAAAGGGCAGTAATTACAAAGGCTTGGCATCATATAGATTATACATTACAAGGATACAGAATTGCTACCAGACTACTGGGGACTGTTTTAAGACATAAAGTTGCTCATTAAGCAATCATCAAATTTACTCTACATATTAGTTTAAAATTTTCTGAACTTTGCTTTATCATGCAACTTTATCTCACTTTGAAAAAGAGAGGTATTTCGAAAAAGTTAATTTCCAACAATCTAACCCTACTACTGAACTAACTTTATAAGACAAAATATTACAAAGCAAAAACAAATCACCCTAGAATATCACTTCTAAACACATCAAACCAGTGAATAAAACACTGGTGTTCTGAAAATACCTGTTGGGTTGAACCAAAAAAAGAAAATGTTCCTTTCTGATAAAGGTAAGCAGCAGTATATGAACAGAAAAAAAAAAAAAAAAGGCTATTTTTCACCTTTGGTACAATATTTTATAGATTTAGAGGAAAACTAATCCCAACTGTGCAACACATTCAGGGATTAGAGAGTTAACCAGATTCCATCACAACTAGCAGGATAACATACAGGCACCTCAAATTCCCTAAACCACACTGCATGAAGGCAAAGATACTTTTAAACAAATGAAAAAGGAAATAGGAACACAGAGAAAGCAGATCAAAGGAGTATGTTTAACAAATATCACAACTGTCAATTTCCTCAAATTAATCTTTGGGTATTGCAAAAATGATTGTTTTCCCTAACTTAAACATTTTGCAGTCCAGGTACAGTATGTCATCCTTTAGGACAACAAAACGTAACTTTGTAATTTATTTATTTATTTTTTTAATTATTTTTTTAAAAATTTATTTATTTATTTTTAAATTTTATTTTGTCGATATACATTGTAGCTGATTAATGCTCCCCGTCACCAAAACCTCCCTCCCTTCTCCCTCCCCCCCTCCCCCCCAACAATGTCCTTTCTGTTTGTTTGTTGTATCAACTTCAAATAATTTGTGGTTGTTATATCTTCTTCCCCCCCCCCCCCGGTTTGTGTGTGTGTGTTTGTATGTGCGTGTGTGAATTTATATATTAATTTTTAGCTCCCACCAATAAGTGAGAACATGTGGTACTTCTCTTTCTGTGCCTGACTTGTTTCACTTAATATAATTCTCTCAAGGTCCATCCATGTTGTTGCAAATGGCAGTATTTCATTCGTTTTTATAGCTGAGTAGTATTCCATTGTGTAGATGTACCACATTTTCCGTATCCACTCATCTGATGATGGGCATTTGGGCTGGTTCCAACTCTTGGCTATTGTAAAGAGTGCTGCGATGAACATTGGGGAACAGGTATACCTTCGACTTGATGATTTCCATTCCTCTGGGTATATTCCCAACAGTGGGATGGCTGGGTCGTATGGTAGATCTATTTGCAATTGTTTAAGGAACCTCCATACCATTTTCCATAGAGGCTGCACCATTTTGCAGTCCCACCAACAATGTATGAGAGTTCCTTTTTCTCTGCAGCCTCGCCAGCATTTATCGTTCATAGTCTTTTGGATTTTAGCCATCCTAACTGGGGTTAGATGGTATCTCAATGTCGTTTTGATTTGCATTTCCCGGATGCTGAGTGATGTTGAGCATTTTTTCATATGTCTGTTGGCCATTTGTATATCTTCCAAAGAGAAATGCCTGCTTAGCTCTTTTGCCCATTTTTTAATTGGGTTGCTTGTTTTCTTCTTGTACAGTTGTTTGAGTTCCTTATATATTCTGGATATTAATCCTTTGTCAGATGTATATTTTGCAAATATTTTCTCCCACTATGTTGGTTGTCTTTTAACTCTGTTAATTGTTTCTTTTGCTGTGCAGAAGCTTTTTAGTTTGATATAATCCCATTTGTTTATTTTTCCTTTGGTTGCCCGTACTTTTGGGGTCGTATTCATGAAGTCTGTGTCCAGTCCTATTTCCTGAAGTGTTTCTCCTATGTTTTCTTTAAGAAGTTTTATTGTCTCAGGGTCTATATTTAAATCCTTAATCCATTTTGAGTTGATTTTAGTATACGGTGAGAGGTATGGATCTAGTTTCATTCTCCTGCATATCAATATCCAGTTATCCCAGCACCACTTGCTGAAGAGGCAATCCCTTCCCCAGTGAATAGGCTTGGTGCCTTTGTCAAAGATCAGATGGCAGTAAGTGTGTGGGTTGATTTCTGGATTCTCTATTCTATTCCATTGAACAGTGTGTCTGTTTTTATGCCAGTACCATACTGTTTTGGTTATTATAGCTTTGTAGTATACCTTAAAGTCAGGTAGTGTTATGCCTCCAGCTTTATTTTTTTTGCTGAGCATTGCTTTGGCTATTCATGGTCTTTTATTGTTCCATATAAATGTCTGAATAGTTTTTTCCATTTCTGAGAAAAATGTCTTTGGAATTTTGATGGGGATTGCATTGAATTTGTATATCACTTTGGGTAGTATGGACATTTTCACTATGTTGATTCTTCCAATCCAAGAGCATGGAATATCTTTCCATCTTCTTGTATCCTCTCTAATTTCTCTCAGCAGTGGTTTGTAGTTCTCATTATAGAGATTTTTCACCTCCTTGGTTAACTCAATTCCTAAGTATTTTATTTTTTTGGTGGCTATTGTAAATGGGCAGGCTTTCTTGATTTCTCCTTCTGCATGTTCACTATTGGAGAAAAGAAATGCTACTGATTTTTGTGTGTTGATTTTGTATCCTGCTACTGTGCTGAAATCATTTATCAATTCCAACAGTTTTTTTGTAGAGGTTTTAGGCTGTTCGATATATAGGATCATGTCATCTGCAAACAGGGACAGTTTGACTTCTTCTTTTCCAATCTGGATGCCCTTTATTTCCTTCTCTTCTCTGATTGCTCTGGCTAGTACTTCCAACACTATGTTGAATAGGAGTGGTGAGAGTGGGCATCCTTGTCTAGTGCCTGTTCTTAAAGGAAAAGCTTTCAGCTTTTCCCCATTCAGGATGATATTGGCAGTGGGTTTGTCATATATGGCTTTAATTATGTTGAGATACTTTCCCTCTATACCTAACTTATAGAGGGTCTTTGTCATGAATGAGTGCTGAACTTTATCAAATGCTTTTTCAGCATCTATAGAGATGATCATATGGTCCTTGTGTTTGAGTTTATTAATATGGTGTATCACATTTATTGATTTGCGTATGTTGAACCAACCTTGCATCCCTGGGATGAATCCCACTTGAACGTGATGAATAATTTTTCGTATGTGTTGCTGTATTCTGTTTGCTAGTATTTTAGTGAGGATTTTTGCATCAATATTCATCAAGGATATTGGCCTGTAGTTTTCTTTTTTGGTTATATCTTTACCTGGTTTTGGTATCAGGATGATGTTTGCTTCATAGAATGAGTTTGGGAGATTTGCGTCCGTTTCAATCTTTTGGAATAGTTTGTAAAGAATCGGTGTCAATTCCTCTTTGAATGTTTGGTAAAATTCTGCTGTGAATCCATCTGGTCCTGGGCTTTTCTTTGTTGGGAGCCTTCTGATAACAGCTTCAATCTCCTTTATTGTTATTGGTCTGTTCAAATTTTCTACGTCTTCACAGTTCAGTTTTGGGAGCTTGTGTGTGTCCAGAAATTTATCCATTTCCTCCAGATTTTCAAATTTGTTGGCGTATAGTTGTTTGTAGTAGTCTCGAATGATTCCTTGTATTTCAGATGAATCAGTTGTAATATCACCTTTTTCATTTCTAATTTTTGTTATTTGAGTCTTCTCTCTTCTTTTTTTTGTTAGCCATGCTAATGGTTTGTCAATTTTATTTATCTTGTCAAAAAACCAACTTTTTGATTCGTTGATCTTTTGAATTGTTTTTTGGTTTTCAATTTCATTCAGTTCTGCTCTGATCTTAATGATTTCTTTCCGTCTGCTAACTTTAGGATTGGATTGTTCTTGTTTTTCTAGTTCTTTAAGGTGAAGTGTTAGGTTGTTCACTTGCCATCTTTCCATTCTTCTGAAGTGAGCATTTAATGCAATAAATTTTCCCCTCAATACTGCTTTTGCAGTATCCCACAGGTTTTGGTATGATGTATCATTGTTTTCATTAGTTTCAATAAACTTTTTGATTTCCTGCTTGATTTCTTCTTGGACCCATATGTCATTAAGTAGAATGCTGTTTAATTTCCATGTGTTTGTATAGTTTCCAGAGTTTTGTTTGTTATTAATTTCTAGTTTTAATCCATTGTGGTCTGAGAAGATACCTGGGATGTAGCAGAACTTGCTGAACTGAAGAAGTTATTCAGCGAAATAAAAAACACAACGGAGAGTTTAACCAGCAGGCTTGTCGAAGTTGAAGAGAGAACCTCTGAACTTGAAGATGGGCTGTTTGAAATAACCCAAGCAGACAAAAAGAAAGAAAAAAGAATCAAGGACATGGAAGAAAATCTGAGAGAGATATCAGACAACCTCAAGCGCTCAAATATCCGAGTCATGGGTATTCCAGAAGGGGAGGAAAATGGAGATTCCATTGAAAACATATTCAACAAAATAGTGGCAGAAAACTTCCCAGGTATAGGAAAAATCACAGATCTTCAGATCCAGGAAGCTCAACGATCTCCAAACGTATTCAACCCAAAAAGGCCTTCTCCAAGACATGTCATAGTCAAATTGGCAAAACTCAGAGACAAAGAGAGAATCTTAAAAGCTGCAAGAGAGAAGCGTCAAATCACCTATAAGGTAGCCCCAATCAGGTTAACATCAGACTTTTCATCACAAACCCTAAAAGCTAGAAAGGAATGGGATGATATTTTCAAAATACTAAAAGACAAAGATTGCCAGCCAAGAATACTCTACCCTGCAAGGCTATCCTTCCGAAATGAGGGGCAAATAGTATATTTCTCAGACAAACAAAAACTGCGGGAGTTCACTACCACAAGACCACCCTTACAAGAAATCCTCAAGGGAGTACTGGGTTTGGTTCCTGAAAAATAACTACCACTGCCATAAAAACCTAAGAAAAATCTAAACCCGCTAGTACAATAAAAATGGCATTCATGAAGAGAAAACAAGCTAACAAAAACACTATCTACAACCAAAGGAACCAACAAACAAACCAAACAGTAAATCAGAAAGCAAGGAACAAAAGACACCTAAGACAACCAAACAACCAATAAAATGCTAGGAATAAATCAACACCTTTCAATAACAACTCTTAATGTTAAAGGCTTAAATTCCCCAATTAAAAGACACAGACAGGCTGACTGGATCAAAAAGCAGGACCCAACTATATGCTGCCTACAAGAGACCCACCTCACCCATAAAGATTCACACAGACTAAGTGTGAAAGGATGGAAAAAGATTTACCATGCAAACAGAAAAGAAAAACGAGCTGGAGTGGCTATTCTTATATCTGACAAAATAGACTTTAAACTAAAAACCATAAAAAGAGACAATGAGGGACACTACTTAATGATAAAAGGACTGATCCATCAAGAAGACATAACAATCATAAATATGTACGCACCCAATGTTGGAGCAGCCAGATTTATAAAACAAACTCTATTAGACCTAAAGAAGGAAATAGACACTAATACCATAATAGCAGGGGACCTGAACACTCCACTGTCAATATTAGACAGATCATCTAGGCAAAGAATCAGTAGAGAAACACAAGATCTAAACAAGACTCTAGACCAATTGGAATTGGCAGATATCTACAGAACATTCCACCCAACAACCTCAGAATATTCATTCTTCTCATCAGCACATGGATCATTCTCCAGGATAGATCACATATTAGGTCACAAATCAAGTCTCAATAAATTCAAAAAAATTGGAATTATCCCATGTAACTTTGTAATTTAAAAGTCACCAAGTACACTAGTTGGTGTACTGCGACGAAAGTGATCCTCAGGTCTCTTGAAATTAATTCAAATAATTAAATTTTACTGGTTGTGTAATCCATTTTTAATATATTATACCATAAAACTAAAATATGGCTGAGATACATACGAAAATTGAAATTATCACTAGCTGATAGGGTTAACATTTCCAAAAAGGTAAAGAACAGTTACATGTGATTCTTCCTAGTGGTCAACAGGACCTCTACAAATAATCCTTTATTTCCGCTTAATCCTATGAATTCATTCTCTAATAAGTTTTTCTAAAAAAGAAAACATATGTAGGTATTCAAGACGTTTAGGCTCTCCCCTGAATTTTGCCATCTTTAAGATCAGGTAAAGTTCAGATTTTTAAACACTCGTATCCGTGCGAAAAAGTAAAGGCAGGTTTTTGTTTTGCTCTTTAATTAAAGCTTTTTAAAAAGTGAGCAATAACAGAGCATTGAAAATATCTGTAAACACTGCTTTCACTCCTCCAGTACCCTCAACCTCAAATGTGAAAATGTACTCTCCTTTCCACGCAGCAAGGATGTATTTTGAATGACGTCTAAAGCATTTTTCGAATATC
This sequence comes from Cynocephalus volans, assembly GCF_027409185.1. Taxonomy (NCBI): domain Eukaryota; kingdom Metazoa; phylum Chordata; class Mammalia; order Dermoptera; family Cynocephalidae; genus Cynocephalus; species Cynocephalus volans. Next base: position 149,220,843 of record NC_084478.1, read on the forward strand.
AGATAAATTTAACTGCTTTGTAAACGTGAACTCAATGACACTTTTCTTAAAATGGTGCCACTTCTATTCCTCTGCACATACACACATAGTTGTCGAAAGGAAATGTAAAAATTTGAAAAAGCAAATGGTAATTTTGTGTCAGTTTATCCTCTGAAACAGTGCCATATTCATCTGTCACCCCCCAAAGCAAACAATACACTTACCCGATGTTAGGGTCCTTCGCAGTGCACTTGAAACCCACAGTTTTTAAAACCTGAGCTGAGCTGTGGTATCTTTCACAGCCTCCACCCTCCCACTTTCTGGAACATCATTACTTAACATTTTCCCTACAGCCTGGCGGCGGGGCCGCAGGAGCTGTGAGGGGTCACACAACGCCACACCTGGCCCCGCGTCTCCAGCAGGTGAGGCCCTGTCCCCCAGGGCAGCCGCGGCAGGGTGATCGTGGGAATTAGCTCACCTGAGAAAAGCTCCTATTTTACATCCAGGGTTGGAGTCCCTGGGCCCTCGGAAGCCCACCTTTGGGCCCAAGTTAAGAATCCCTGAGCCTCGGGACAGTGAACATTATTCCCTGTTCCGTTTTATCTGGAACCTTGTTAGCTTCTCAACCTGTTCGTCTCACCCACCACGTTCCCCACAAACCTTGAGCTGTCTTCTTCTCCACTCAGTTCCTCAGACTCGAAATCTAAGCACCTGATAGAACCTCTTCCACCAACTTCCCAAGAAGCTTCAGGAACAACGCAGCGCTCCCCAGGTCACGTGCACTCCCGAGGCCACGTGCGCAAGTGGAAGAGGCGGTACCAGGAGGAAGTCGCTTCTACACCTGCGCCAGGGGCGGAGCAAGAGGCCCTGCAGGGGGAGATCAAAAGCCCCAGAATTGGGAGCCAGGTAGGGAAGGACTCTTTAGACCGTTCGATATCCCGAGGTGAACTGTGTATTCAGTGCTTACTCCATTTGCACATAGGATTGCAAACCTTTGTTGACTGACTAAATGAAAGGCACATACTGGCTAATGGCAACCTTTCAACCCAGACGGAGGCCTGGGTGTCTCTTCTCTAAACTGAATAGGGTGTACTTTGCTTAAATAGGTCTCCAGGCATCGTAAGTTTTGCAAAGGGGCCGTTCTGGTACATTTTGAGACTGTAATTTAATTCAAAAGGACTTGGAAGCTTTGGAAGGATTTCGTATGATCCTCAGCCAGTGGCTAATTCCCTTAGCTAAGGCTTGAAGTTGGAGCTAGCAATCACAAGTTTCGGGAATGTAAACATCAAGATTTTTAAAACACGCCTTACATTAAGAAAACATTTCTCCTTCACAGCACGGCCTATTTCAGCCCGTTCAGGGGCTGTTTAGATCATAGAATTCAGATCCTCCAGTTCAGTCACTCAGATTTAATTTCACAAGGGCAGGCGTGAGAGTCGCTACATCACTCAGTGTTTATGCATAAGGATGTTGGGACAGGGAGCCCAAAAGATGCACTATTTCTTTCTTAGTAGTCGATGATTATGAGGCGAATTTTATGTGTGTTTAACAACTGCAATATAGCATGTCATGAGATACCTTTTTAAAAATTCAGTCCACAGCAGGGTTTTTGTTTGTTTTGTTTTAACCTGGATTGAAAGAAGAACTTCAGGGACCTGTGAACACCCTAATGCTGTCTGAGAATGAAAATGTTTCTTTCTTTCATCCTAGGTTCCATTTAGTGGGAAGAAGTTCTGTTAACTTTCATCAGATTCTTACATCTATAATTGGGGGCGGGGGGGGCGGGGATCAAAAACCCCAGTGAGAACTACGGCTGGATGTTTACGCTCCTACAAACTGTTGGTATTTTAAAAATTATTTTAAGCTCCAGTTTTACTGCGTGTATGGAAAAAAAAATTACTATTCCTCTTAATAATCTTTTTTTGACTATAAACAAAAGTTCCAAATTTATCTATTTTTCATTTTCTTTATTGACCATTATCCCTCCTTTTAAGCTTGAGAATCAGGGTACCCAGCAATTGTACTCCTAAGAATTTACACCCAAGTGACATATACGAGAATTTCATAGCAACGCAAATACTGGAAACAGCAATGAAAACAGCAGTTATACATGACAACATGCATGAATTTCACAAACCAAATTTAGGGAAAGAAGTCAAACAGAAAAGAATACATATTATGAATTTTCATTTACATACAGTTTAAAAATACGCAAAAGTAAACTCACATTTGGGGATGCATACTTATGTGGTTATAGAGAAAAGCAAAGAAGTGATTTCCATGAAAGTCAGGATAGTGGCTATCGTTAAGAGGAAGTTGTCATCAGTGTGTTGTAGTATTTTAGGCTATTTTTATTTTATTCTTTGTGCTTTTCTGTTACTTTCCAATTTTCTAAAATGAACATGTGTTTCTTTGTAACCATCAGGGAAAAACAGATGTTATTTTCAAAAGTACATAAAAAGAACCAAGGTCGAGTGCCAAAAGGAAACTGAAAAAAAGAGTTATCTTGCAGTAACGCTTTACATACCAAACCTGCCTCTTCAGTTTACTCCTATTTCATTTATCCCCATTTTTTAAAATTTTTGAAATTGTAAAAGAAAAAACAAAACAAGGCATAATAATTTGCTATTTTTAAAACAATTTTTTTATCCCTCATTGTTTTCTTAGGTTTACTATATTCTTTTATTTCCTTCTTAACTTGATTGCTAGTTTATGTTCATTTTTTAAATTTCATTTCTGAAAAAAGAAGACATTTGAAGACTGCCTCTGCCTCTGAGGTCATTGGCTTCATCTACGAACCTTTGTAAATAGCTTTTTGATCTCTAAGTGATCTAGGAAGTCCCCCCGCCTCCCATTCTTATTTTCCAGCTAATTTACATCATGATCAGAAAGTGCAATCTGTGCAATTTTGCTTTTGGGAATTTCTTGGGGTTTTTTATGTGGCCGAATATGTGTTAATAAAGTTCCCACTGCTGCCTTCTGTTGCATATAACGTCTAGCATACACTCAAAATATCAGTCTTATTGATCATGTTATTTAGCCCATTAAATCTTAATACCTTGCATACTAAATATTTTTGTCTTTTGATGATTCCAGGACTCCGGGAAATGTGTTTGTGCCCATTTCTACTTGAATTGTAGACACTTTTTCTTCATATCTGTAGGGATGTATTATTTTGTAGATAAAGCTTTATCAATATTACATTTTCGTATATATTCGAACTTTTATTCAAATCAAATCTCTTTATCACATTTTATATAGTTTTTATTCTGTTGAACTCTAACTGGTATTATTATTATTGCTACCCTCTTCTTTCCATCTGCATTTGCATCTGTTTCTTTGTCCAACCTTTCGATTTTAACATTTCTGTGCCATTTGGTTTACATGTGCTGTGGATTGATTGAATTGTGTCCCCCAAAGTCCATATATTAGAATATTAATTCCCACTGTAACTATTGAGAGTAGGAAATCCTATTATGGTAATTGAAAGATGGGGCATTCCCAGACCCGCTGGGGCCCTGAGGTATGAAGCTGGGGGCAGCCAAACCCAGCTGCAACCAGGAAAAGGCACACCAAAAACCTCATTTTCAAGCAGGTAGCCCACCATAGCCACCACAATTGCCATGGCTGCTGCAAAAGCAGCTAGTCTCTATAGCAGCAGTCACAGGCACTGTGCAGATGGCATGCCAGACTCTCGACTGCATTGACACATAGAGAGCCACCAGCAGAGACAAAAAAAAAAAAAAAAAAGAAGAGGTCCTTTCTCTCCACAAAGCACACTCCAGAGTAGTAGAAGAAGCACCTGATTTATGATAATAGGGGAGGACTTGATCACACCTGTCTCAGTACTGGACAGATCATCTAGGCAACAAACCAAGAGAGGAACAGTGAATCTATCAGATGGAGAGAACAAATCTATAGTCATTAGCGGGGGAGGGGGAGATGGAAGGGGAGAGGTTGGATAAGGGGCATAAAGAATAAGTATGATTTGTAAAAATGAATATGCAAATAAAAAATAATAAAAATAAAAATAAAGGTGGTGCTTTGAAGTGGTGACTAAATTGATGGTTTAACGGTGGTCATGGGCGTGGTTCTGAGGGCTTTCCAAAGGAGAGCGCTGGAGAGAGTCTCTCTCTCTCTCTCTCTCTCTCTCTCTCTCTCTCTCTCTCTCTCTGTTCTGGAAGTTTCTGCCATGTGAGTCCTCTGCATTGCTGTTTAAAGCCACTACCACAGGAAATCCTGACCACTAGTTTTCCTTGGACTTTGGACTTCCCAGCCTCTGAAACTGTAAGCAATAAAATTTGTTTTCTGGGCCGAGCCCGTGGCGCACTCGGGAGAATGCGGCGCTGGGAGCATGGCGACTCTCCCGCCGCGGGTTCGGATCCTATATAGGAAGGGCTGGTGCACTCACTGGCTGAGTGCTGGTCACGAAAAAGACAAAAATAAATAAATAAATAAATAAATAAATAAATAAATAAATAAATAAATAAATAAATAAATAAATAAATAAAATAAAATAAAATTTGTTTTCTTACAAATCATCCATTTCCAGGTATTTTGTTATAAGCAACAGAAACAAACTAATACAGCATATATTTCTGCTAAATAGTGTATAATTAGATTTTATTTCTCTTTTACTTTTCTTTTAAAAGGAGTGCAAACTTTTATAGGTATAATTGACATTAGTCATCATGTTTTATGCTATTTTTCATGTATATTTGCTGCTGCTTTTATTTTATATCTTTGGATACATGGGCTATATTTTGTTTTCCTCTAGTGTTTTGGCAATTATAGATACTTTTGTTAATGAAATAATACTAAAACCTAACACAAATTATCAACACAAATGAAAATAGTATCTATTGATTCCCTGATTCACTGATTAAGGAAATTAGCAGAATTTTCGTCGCAGTGGTTGATGCCATCTGATATTTTAGATCCAAACTTTATATTATTTATTATATTTCTCTTTTTTCAGTAGTTATTACTTCTATTTTTAGTTTTAATTAAAACTGTTATTGACAATTAACTCTATATTATTACATCTTTCAAATTGTTTGAATATTGGTGTCCGCTTTTTAAAATCGATTTTGCCTGGTAATCGACTGTTTTGCCTGCAGACTAAGAACTTGCCTGCAGTCAGTAAGGTTTTTTTTTTATTAATTAATTAATTAATTAATTATTTTTTTATTTTTATTTATTTATTTTTTAATTATTTTTTTTATTTTCTTTTGTCAATATACATTGTGGCTGATTATTGCTTCCCATCACCAAAACCTCCCTCCCTCCTCCCTACCCCTTCCCCCCCAACAATGTCCTTTCTGTTTGCTTGTCGTATCAACTTCAAGTAATTGTGGTTGTTATATCTTCTTCCCCCCCCCCCGGTTTTGTGTGTGTGTGTGTGTGTGTGTGTGTGTGTGTGTGTGTGTGTGTGTGTGTGTGTGAATTTATTTATTAATTTTTAGCTCACACCAATAAGTGAGAACATGTGGTATTTCTCTTTCTGTGCCTGACTTGTTCCACTTAATATAATTTATAACAGTATCATTATAGCATACATGCTGTTTGTTTTTGCTTCTTCAATAAAACAGATATGCTAATGCATTTTCATTCTTTGCTCTTCATTTCTCTTCCCTTCCTGTTTCTCATTTTCCTCTCTGTGTTATTTTTTCTGTAATCTGTGAGATCTCTTTAAGATTGTTCTACATGCCCTGAATTCAGTTTGTTTGAAATTTCTATTTTGGAAAACATTTTTCAAAATTCAGAAAGTCACAAGAATACCATAAAATTCCATGTACTTTCACCTGGACTTACCAATTATTTACATTTTGACACATTTGCTTAGTCACTATATTGATCTACCTACACATTATTCTCTCTTTTTCTTTTGACATACATTACATGTGTTATTATTACTAATGCTGAAACATGTGAGTGTAGGTTACATACAGCATGAGTCTTTATCCCTTCAGCTTCTATAACTTGAAAGCAAGGACTTTCTCTTATATATCCATAGTACATTACTATAATCTTATTATACAGTCCATATTCGAAGTTCACCAGTTTTTTCAATAATGCTTAAACAAGTTTTTTTTTTTTTTTCTAACATAGGAGCTAATCCATAACCACCCCTTATATTTGGTCATCATTTCTCTTTAGTTTTCTTAAACCTACAACACTTTCTCAGCTTTGCTCTATTTATGAGTTTCATTTTTGAACATCTAAAAAATACCTATGGGTAACCTTTTACTTAATAGCGAGAAACAAAGCTTTCCCACTAAAGTCAGGAAAAGGGTAAGGATGTGTCCTCCCACTGCTGCTTTTCAACATGGTACTGGCAGTCCTTGCTAACGCAGTAAGAGTTGGTTTGCTACTTAGTTGACAACTGCTCGGGCAGAACTTTATCGTTGTTAACTCATTCTTCTTCCCATCCTATTGGGATGGCAATTTTTCTTAATTCCATATCTTTAATCTTAATGTGGAATTATTATTCTATTCTAACATTCTGTTCTAAACTTAAATAGGGTACTTTAAAAAAAATTTCCAAAGTTAACTCTAATTCCTTCCCCTACGTATGAGTAGCCTCTAGATGTCACCAGTGTGAGTGAATTTTTAATCAAAAGTTTTTAGGGTTATCAATAACAGCAGGTTTGTAGTAAGGTGATGGTGAACTGTAAGTGCAATCTATAACAAAGACTTTAAAAGTCTCATGTTTAGATCTGATGAGGACCTTAGAGATTCCGGCAATTGAGGTCCAGAGATGCTAAGTAACTTGTCCAACGTCACACGGCTATTACTTTACTAAATATTTATAGTTAAGTCATAGTCCTTTCTTTCTATTAAGAAACTCCTCACTGCCAGAAAATGTACTCCATTTGAAATGATATTGGAGAGGAATGGAATATGGAAAGACTCAATGTCTTTCTATACAGGAAGACAGGGGTTAGTTTCTGGACACATTTCATGATTAATTTGTCTAACTGGGTTTTAACCAAAATGTCCTTGCATTAAGACATATTGGTCTATTCTCTCTCCCTCTTCCCCCCTTCTCTTCTTCCCTCCTTCTACAAGAAGATAGAACTAACTTATAATACCTTGTTATCAGATAGTGTGTCCTTTACACATATTACCTCATTTAACCCTCAAAACACTTTTGAAAAGTGGCATTAATCTTATTTTCCAGTTGGAGAATGTGAGGCACAGATACAATTCACTTCTTAAGCACATACAGATAATAAGTGGTAGAGTGATAATGGAAACCTAAGGCCTTTGGCTCTATAATCCGCTTCCTTTCCACTGTACACATTAAGGGAAAGTTTGTAAAGAATAGGTAATTTTCTTACCAACCTCCGGAAGTATAGATAGTTTATTTGTCAAAGTTTTAAGCTCCTGGAAATGTTATAACCTTCATTCAGGTCTTCAACATTTTTTGAGCTAATTACTGTAGTTTCAAGGTGGATCTGGGCACATAAAAAGTGCCCCTCAACAATGCTATTGATTGAAATCCAAAAAATGATATCTTCGGTTGAGTGCTTAATTATTAACTTACTGCAGAGAAAGCCACCCTTTAAAAGTTTCCAGTATCTTCTCTGTATGGTAAGTGTTATAGAAAGAATCACCTGAGCAGTTACATAACTGAAACACAACTATGCATCCAATTCCCCAGTGAAAGGGCGCAACGGCAATTTTTCTGTGATTTGAAAATGGTTGCATTTCCCAATATCCTCTTGGTATAAAAATCTTAACATTAGGGAGAAAATATGCAAATTTACTCCAGAACCAAGGAACTTCCTGAGAGCCAAGAGAGGGAGAACTTGACCTACATTACAGTCACATAATTGAAATCTCTCTGATGAACTGAGACGGTCCTAACTGGGATATGCTAGCAGGTTATCTCCCTGAAGGACCCCCAAGTGTGAGCACACTGTGAAGGAAGGGAGGATGTGATGATGATGGTCAGCATTAGTACTTAGCCCAGGCTGAATCTGGAAGCTCTTCCTGAACCATCCACTCCAGTGTGGGTCATCCACAGAGCTGTAACCTCCGGAGCACAAATTTGGAACATAAGACTTGGGGAAAAGACTCTTCTCCCTTGAAGACTCTCTATGGCTTCTGCAGGAAGCTGGATGATCAGTGGACCTGTCACAAACACAGGCAAGGGTGCAGAGGCACGTAATGCAGGAACTACTGTGTTAATGGTAAAATGGAATGATAGGAGTGGCAGTGGCACTAACAGATGCATCAGCTGCAGAAAAGAGCAGTGCACCAGCGGACCGATCACTCTTCTTTCTCCACATGGCTGTTGAAAAGCAAAACTGGCCTCTTGGTACTTATGAAGCCCACCTGGAGTTCTTGGACAATTGAGAGCAAGAGAGGCAGACTTCAAATAGGGTTGCAGATTTAGCAATAAACAAACATAAATAAATAAGCAAACAAAAAAATTGTTTTTTACTTTAAGTACATTTTTGCGATATTTATCTGGTATTCAAATTTAACTGAGTGCCTTGTTTTTATCTGTCAACCTGACCTGGAAAGTGAAATTGCTGATTTCTCTGATCGTTTTGTCAGGCCAAATCTCAAACAAGGGTCATACCAGTTAATAAGCCCAAGTAGGATATAATGGTACTCTTTTCTGTAATCTAATAGTATCCGTGCCTACCACTATTATAGCACTTAACTCTCTATTGCAATCACTGATTTTCTTCATGAGTCTCCTCCAATTTTCTGTAAGCCATTTGAGTCAAGCAGAGTGTTTTCCCCATCTCCATATCCCAGAAGCTCAACACAATGCTTGTGAGAGTCATAAATATTTGTCGAAAGCTGAATAAATGCTTGAGTAAATTAATTCCAGTTCCAATGAACTTAGATGAACTTAAGCAAATTGTCATTCTATCCACTTGAGGGCAGCTGGGCCCACTGTACAGTAGAGGGCAATCCAGACAAAGGGCTGAGGAAAGCAGCCTTTTGAACTAGAAAGAAAAAATCTATACCTCCAGCTTTCTTAAGAGCAGTGCTGGCCACCCCATACCTGCACCCCATGCTTGTGCCAATGCATGCAGAATCAAGATCAGCCCATCAGTGTGAAAGATTCTATTGTTCTATTGAACAGCTTGATCAAAATCTCAATCCATCCTCTCTTCTCTTTAGAAATGCAAAACTCTCTCACCTGAGAACATTTCAAAAAACAGATCCATTCAGGTGATCTCTTATCTTGAAAAATAGTGGATAGTTCAATACATTTGTATCCCGATGCAGAACTCTGATTATTCTAGGCATTGCCATAATTGTTTTATATATTCCATTAACAGAAGCTTTTAAAAAAATATTTCATTATGACTTTTTGGTTCATATTGAAGGAGTCAGGGGAAAATTTCCTCTTCATCTCTGAAGGTTCATTAATAAAAATCACTGACAAATTTCGATCAATAAGAAGAAAAGGCATAATACATTTTATTATCTATTGTGCCGGGAGAGGGCAAAGCATGAGGGAATCACAAGAGAGAAATGTCCCAATTTTCCACTGGGGTACAGAGCTTATATACCCATCTCCATAGGGGAAGGGGAGATGGGGTGCAGGAGTGAATGATTCTTAGGGGGATGTAATGGGCCTGGAGAACGTACAACGGCCTGGGACAAAGTCTATATAGCCCACAGAGTGGACAGTGGTTCGTAAATAATTTCCTTCAAAATATTGAATGGAACCAAAATAGAAGACAATGATCTGTGACAAAAGTTAGTCCATGTCTTCTTGTCTGTGATATACGTTAATGAAAACAAGGAAAAGGACCACAAGTAATTGTCTTCTTTGGTGGATCCAGACTTCAGGCAGATAAGGGAACAATTTCATTCTGTGCTTTGGAAAGTGACAGAGAATTGAGAGACAGAAGGTGTGGGGGGTAGGAAGGTCAGAGATAACTTGAGGTTGCTTCTTTATTCCAGCAGGTCAAAGCCTCATATTTTGGGGTAACAGCTTTCTGCACCCCAACCATATCATATACTAAGCTGCCTATCAGAGAAAACAAAATGGAAGTAATCATGTTCTGAGGGATTCTGGCAAGATGCCTGACCAGAGAGGTGCCTGGCTCACATCACACCTATAAAACAGGATCAAAACAACTAATAGACAGCTACAATTAGATGAAAATGTTTGTGGGAGAGCATAGGGTGCAGCAAGAGACTGATGAGAAACTCTGTGGAGCACCAAAGTCCAGCATGACAGCACAGAGAGGGGAAAAAGGCACACTGCCTCTTCCACCACATCTCCCTCACCAGGATTGGTAGAGCAGGGACTTCCCTTTGCAGGGAAATGGTAAGCAGAAGGCCCCTGCCATCCTTCATCCCCACCAAGTAAACCTGTAATTCCTGTTACAGGAGAATACCACAGCCCTCATTATCCCAGAACCAAGTGTGGGGAGCTACCTAGAATACACATGCTTTATTGCTATAGGATAAGCACACACAGCATGCACTTCCCAACCTCCACTCTCATGACCCAAGCGGAAGCAGGATGGCCCCCTCAGTGAAATCTGAGCCACTGAGGGAGCATGCCCTGCCCTGGGGGCCAGTAGCCACTGTGCTTCCCCAGACTTGAGACTCCACCATCACCCCAATGCAACTATATGAATTTCTGCAGAGCCAGGCCGCTAGAAGCCTGGACGCAGGCGTGGCTGTGACTGTAGTCCTATGTGTGCAGAAAGCCAATGCCAGGCCTGCCAAACTGCTACACTCCCATGCCCACAGCCAGAGATCAGTCAGGAGAACCCACCACTGGTTGACTGCCCTACCCCCGAAGCAAACTGAGCCTCAGTGTGCTTGCACCTCCAGCCCAGAAAAACAGCTCAGGGGTTTCTACCCTACTGAACAAGCGCACAAGCTGTTGGAGCTAAGTGCTCCTGTGTCTTCCAACTGGAGAAACAATTTTGTGGCCCTGCCCTCGGCAGACCCACTTCTAAGTCCTGAGGGAAGTGCATCCTTTCCCTTGGCCTCCAGAACCAGCTCTGCAGCTCAGCCCTTGGCAGATCTTCACCCAGCTACGTTAGCCAAAGCATGCCCATTGCCTCTGGCCCAGAGAAATAGCCCTGCTGTCTAGTCACTGGAGGGCCTGTCCCTGAGTCTTTGGCTATCGCATCCCCACACCCCAGGTAAGAAACATCCCAACTGACTTGTGTCTGTCAGGCCTGCTCCCCATCAGAGAATCAGCATGGTGACCCTGTCACCAGCATGCCATCTCCAGAATCCTTGACATACCATGTGCCCCTCAGCCTGAGAATCAATCCATACCATACTAATAACCCATACCAATAACCCAGCCCCTAAGTTGTCTGACCAACTGTGTGCATACACATACCCCTGGCCAGAGAACAAGCCCAGTGAGCGCACCCCTGGCAAAGCTGTGTCACTGCTGCCATAATCCTCCCACCCCAGCATGGGTTGCTCAGGCACTTGCAGACAAAGCAAACATGGATTACAGGTGAAGAAACTGCAAAGAGTCTACACTACTGCACCCAACCAGAACAAGGCCATAGTACCCTACCCAATCAAAAATTTAGGACACATTTGCGGGTAAAAGTCTTTCCCCAAACAAGTCACTCTACAAAATTCGAAGAGGCAACTGCTCAACCAGATGCAGGTATCAATGCAGGGAAATAAGAAACATGAAAAAGTAAGGAAACATGACACCACCAAAGAAATACAATAATGCTTTAGTAACTGATCCCTCCAAATTAGAAACCATGACTTGCTAAGAAAGGAATTTAAATTAAAAGAAACTCACTGAGATACATATTCTCACAAGAGAATACATACATATGATTAAAAGAAATCAGAAAAACAATTCATGATCTGAGTGAGAAATTTAACAGAGATAGATAATATTTTAAAAATCAAACAGAAATCTTGAAAATGAAGAATTTATTGAATTAAATGAGAAATATATTTGAGAGCCTCAACAACAGACTAGATCAAGCAGAAGAAAGAATTTCTGATCATGAAGACAGCTGTTTTGAAATAGCCCAGGAAAACAAAAAGAAAAAGAAAAAGTAACTAAAAAAAAAGAATGAAGAAAGCCTACAAGATTTATCAAAAACAATTGAGCAAACAAATTTTCAAATTATGAGCATTCCAGAAGGAGAAGACAATAAAAAGATGTAAAACCTATTTAATGAAATAATAGCAGAAAACTCCCCAAGTCTTGGGTGAGATGTCAATATCCAGATTGAGGAAGCTCAAAGACCCTCAATTAGATTCAACCCAAAAAGATCCTCTCCAAGGCACATTTTAATCAAACTGTCAAAATTAAAGACAGGTAATTCTAAAATCAACAAGAGGAAAGCATCAAGTCACATGTAAGGGAATCCACATTAGACTAACAGCAGAGTTCTCAGCAGAAACCCTATAGGCAAGGAGAGAATGGAATTGTCATGTCCACTGCCGGCTGACCCGAACAGCCCTTGCCTTGCTATCAGTCTCTCCCTTGGTGTTCCTTCTGGTGGGTGAGCGAATTGCCCGGATTCCTCTTTCCCTCCGGTCCCCGTTGGAAGGAGACAGGGGAAGAGAGCCTTGAAGAGAGGTGAGCACAACCCCTGGCCCCAACCAGCCCGTTAAAGGACACTCAGACGCGGCGGGGGTTCTGGTGTGCAGTTCCTTATATTATCACACAAGCAGTTGCTTTTAAATGCAAATGGGGAAGGGAGGTTATTTACATCCTCCAATCAGCTTAAAGGTTACAAGAGCATGCATCCTGTCTCAATGCCTAGCTATTGCAATCACAGCATGTTCACGAGCACGGAAGCCGTGTATTTGGCTAATTAGGGCTAAGGTTGGTTCCCGCAGACACTCCCATCATACTTCCTCCCAGCGACGTCTTAGGCTGCCACATTAATAAGCCCTTTTGGGCCCATAATGGCGCCGCTTGTAATGTCACTTAAGGTCGTGTTACTTTTTAAGGCCCGACATGGAATGATATATTTGAAGTGCTGAAAAAAAAAAAAAAAAAACTGTCAGCCAAGAATACTCTACCCAACAAAAGTAAAGGAATAAAGTCTTACTTAGACAAGTAAAAACTAAGGGAATTCATCACCGCTGGACTGGACTTCCATGAAATGCTTAGAGGAGCCCTACACCTAGAAGAGAAAGAATGATAACAACCATCATGGAAACACATGAAATATAGAACTTGCTGGTAGAGTAGATACACAAATTAAAAAGAAAAAGGAATCAAACTTTATTAACACAACCACCAAACAGCCACACTAATCATTACGAAAAGAAATAAGGAACAAAGGATATACAAAGCAATAAGAAAACAACAATGAAATGACAGGAATAAGACCTCACATATCAAGAATAACCTGGAATGAAATGCATTAAATGCCCCAATTGGAAGACAAGGACTGACTGAATAGATTTTAAAAACAAAACAAAACAAAACAAAACATGCATATGCTCCCTACAAGAAACATACCTTACCTATAAAGACACACATACATTGAAAGTGAAGGATTTAGAAAGATATTCAATGCAAATGGGAACCGAAAAAGATCAGGAGTAGCTAGTTTTATATTAGATAAAACAGACTGTAACTCAAAGTCTTACAAAGAGGTGAAGAAGGGTATTATATAATGATGAAGAGATCAAAATAGCAAGAAAATATAACAATTATTAATATATATGCACCCAACACCAGAGCACACAGATGTATAAAGCAAATATTATCAGATCTAAAAGAAAAGATAGACACCAGCCCAATAATACTTGGGGACCTTAACACCAAACTCTTCGCATTGGACAGATCATCAAGACAGAAAACCAACAAGGAAATATCAGATTTATATGGCACCATAGACAAGATAAACCTAAGAGACATGCAGAGAGCATTTTATTCAACAGCTATAGAATACACATTCTTTTCATCAATACATGGAACATTCTCTAGGATAGACCATATGTTAGGAACAAAATAAGTGTGAACACGTTCAAAAAAATCAAAATAGTATCAAATATTTTTTTCTAACCACGTGGAATAATACTAGAAATTAATGAGAAAAGAACTTTTGAAACTCCACAAAGAAAAAGTAAATTTAAACAATAAATAAATAATTTTTAAAAAAAAATCTCAAGCAAAACAAAAAAGGAAGTGATCATGGTCTTATATATTGTATGCAGGAATAAAAGGCAAGAGAACTACCATATAGATATTATATTTTTCATTAGGAAAAATATACCCACTGAGATGCAATAATTACTACAACATTATAAAAGGGGTATTCTGGTGTGATTGGATCACTACAAAATAACTGCAAAATAGAAGTCAGTAGTTAACATGTTATTTCATTATCCCTCTGTATTAGCCCGTTTTTATTGCTTATAATGAAATACCTGAAACCGGGTGATTTACAAAGAAAACAAAATTTATTGCTTACAGTTTCTGAGGCTGGGAAGTCCAAAGTCCAGCTGGTGGTGGTATCAGTGACCCAGGAGTCTCACACTGCAAGATGGTGAAAGCAGAGAGAGCAGAGTGAGAGCAAAAGGCAGACTCTCCTCTTCTTCTAATTCACTCAAAATCAAACCCCTACCACTATTTTTAATCCATTCACTATGGCGTGGTCCTACAATCCAATCACCTCTTCAAGGCTCCACCTTTCAATTACTATACTAGGATTTCCCACCCTCTTAATCAGCGGGCTAAGTTTCTAATACAAAAACTTGGGGGACACAATTCAAGCTTCAGTGAGTTTTGGGGGGACATAATTCAATCCATTACACCCTCACAAGCACTCTATGAAATAGGCAGAAGCAGGTTTACTGTGAATCTAAGGGAGGTTCAGTTTCTGGGTCCTCACTTGCACCACTCCTCCCAAGATCCTGCGAAGGGCCACAGCACTGTGCTCCCATGGCCATATGTCTTGGTTAAAAATTTCAAAAGGCGCGTATATTAAACGCAAGTGGTTAAGACTACTGAGTCAACTTTATTTCACCACTTTAACTTCCCTGCATGTTGGATGGTGTTGAAATGTCTGTGGGCAATTACAGGATGTGGCTGAGGAGATCTTCAGTTTATTTTGAGTTTATGAGATGTTTTTGTGTTTCATGGTCACTTATCTTTCTAGTACATATGTTGAGAAGTTGTATCATGATTTAAATGTATTTTATCACAATCAGCACCAAGATTTATCAGAATTCCCATGTTTGTAGGACACAAATCTGTAATAGAGCTTCGAATAGCAAAAATATCTGTAGGAATTCGCTTTTTTTCTTACATCTCAACTGTACATGATTTTAAGATTTCAATTACTGAAGATGGAAGACTAAATTATTTTTCTAATCTCTCTAAAGAAAATGGTAGAACAACATATTTGTCTCACAAAGAGGCATTCAGAGAGAATGTAGCCTAAATATGGAAGAAAATCCTATTAAAGGTCTATCAGGAAGTTGATAAAATATGATATTTTCCTGGATTTTGTGATATTGTGATATTTATCAACATGTTTAAATCCGTGCTTTGCTATGATACCTTTTCTTATTTGTTATGGACTGATTTTTTGTGTCCCCCTTAAATTCACACATTAAAAGCCCTAACTGCCAATATGATGGTATTTGGTAATTTGGTGGTGGGGACTATAGAAGGTAATTGAGTTTAGATGAGGTCAAGAGGGTGAGGTCTCCATGGTGGAATTAGTGTCCCTGTAGGAAAAGGAAGAGACACCAAAGTGTGCCTTCTCTCTCTCTGCCATGTGAGCATGTAAGGACACAGAGAGAACAGCCATCTGCAAGCCAGGAAGAGGGCCCTTGCCAGAACCTGACGAGGCTGGCATCCTGATCTGACACTTTCAGCCTCCACAACTGTGAGAAATAAATATCTATTGTTTGAGCCACTCATTCTAAGGTATTTTATTATAGCAGCCAAAACTGACTAAGACAGTATTCATACATAAAATTTGCATTCATAATTTTTTATTCTTTTCCATTAAACCTGAGTCCTCAAAATCACGTAAGATTCAGTACCCAAAATCCTGGCTTCAGTCCTGGAAATAGTTGTTATTATTATATTACAGAAGTAAAATTTAGGTTCGGAAAGTTTAACAACTTATCTCGAGTCATAGAGCTTGTAAGGTTCAAACAATAATCAGTGTAGTTTGTACCTGCAGAACATTTGCATGATCACAAGTTGATGTTTGAACTTAAATATATGTACAGCAGGTATAAAGTTAAATTTCTTAATCAAATATGTGGAAGCAACAAGTATTGGTGAGAATGTGAAGAAACTGTAACCCTCACACATTGCTTGGAATGTCAAATGATGCAGGTACTATGGAAAGAGTCTGGCAGTTTCTCAAAAAACTAAACATAGATTTATCATATGACCCAGCAATATGTACCCAGTGTATATCCAAGACAGTTGGAAACATACATCCACACAAAAACTTTACACTAATCTTTATAGCAGTATTATTCATAGTAGCTAAAGAGTGGAAACAATTCAAATGTCCATCAGTAGATAAATGGATAAACAATATGTTTCCATATGTATATCCATACAATATATTATTCAAGTATAAAAAAAGAACTAAGTTCTGAAACATGCAACACTATGGATGAACCTGGAAAACATTATGTGAAGTCAAAGAAGCCAGTCACAAAAGGCCATATATTGCCTGATTGCATTTATATGAAGTGTCCAGAATAGGTAAATCCATAGAGAGAGGTGGTAGATTAGCGGTTGCCAGGGACTGGGGTGAGAAAAGGTCGGAGAGTGACTCCTAATGGGTTTACATTTCTTTTTAAGGTGATGAAAAATGTTCTGGAATTAGAGTTGCTAGTTGCACAACATAGTGAATATACTGAAAGCCCCTGAAGTGTGTAATTTAAAAGGGTAAAACTTATGGTACGTTAAACTGTATCTAAAAACAGTTAAATTTCTAGTCTTAGAGGCATGTTATCCTTTTACCTATGAGACCATGATAAAATAATATAAAAGATCTGCTACAGTTTTAGCACGATATTTCTTTTTTTCATAAGATTGTTTTTCTCCTGTTTGGAAAGAGGCCTATTTGCATTGGTGCTTCCAGATGAATACATTTTTTGTTCTACAGAGTGCTGAGCATATACATTGCACTCAAATATTTTGATTCTTTGATTGATTCTCCAATCCCTAGTCCAACCCATACATTACTGAAAAATGCATCAGACCTTACACCGAAGAAGGAAGAGACTTGAGAAATAAATGCCAGTCTAAGGAGAAGACAACAAATACACTCAGTGATGTATCCTCTGGTTGGCTCTTCAGCAAGCATTATTTAGCTCTACAGTGATGCACATTCTTCAAGTCAAAGGTGAAAGTCAGGTAGATCTCACACCTTCAGAAAACAAGGAACTCATAAAATGCCATTGGCATGTTTTCTCAGGAGTTATTTTGGTTCCTTTGCTGAAAAGCAATTCCGTTTGTCCCAGCTCAAGTTTTTCTCAGAATTTAAATTCTTACCCATAAACTCGGAATACCATGTTCTGATTTTATTTACACACAGTTCTTATTAAATGGGTATGCTTCATCCTATCTCCTCAGAATTTTATTTCATGACAGTGATGATGATGGCTATGAAATATATATGTGTGTGTGTATGTGTGTATATATATATATTTAAATATAAACACACATACACATACACATACACACATACTCATATATAGTGATGTGTCCCCAAATTTTATGTGTTGGAAACTTAATCCCATATATGTTGATGGCATTTGGAGGTGGGGCCTTTGGGAGGTAATTAGGATTAGATAAAGTCATCAGGTTGGGGCTCCCATGATGGGAATGGTGGCTTTATAAGAAGACGAAGAGAGACTTGAGCAAGGTGCTCTTGCCCGCTCACCATGTGATATTTTCAGCCATGTTACGATGCGGCATGAAGACCCTCACCAGAAGCCAAGCAGATGCTGGCAGCATGCTCTTGAACTTCCAAGCATTCAAAATCATAAGCCAAAATAAACTGATTTTCTTTATAAATTACCCAGTCTGTGGTATTCTGTTATGGCAACAGAAAACAGACAGAGATGTGTGTGTGTGTGTGTGTGTGTGCGCGCGCGTGTGTGCGCACACGTGCACACACATGTGCTGGGGGTGAAGAATACAGGCAGGCTGCTGCTCCATGCTCACCCAGACATCCAGGGCCCTCTTCACCTTTGATATATCAATTACGTCCACAAGTGGAGAGAGCTTCTCACTTCTCGCCGGACTGGGTTTTCATCACCTTCAGAAATGGGCAGGGCTGAGCCTGCAAAGTGTAGGACATGAGCAAGCAGTGACAGACACTTGGCAAGTGGAAGAGGGAGCAGACTACTCTGAGGCCATTTCAGACACTAGAACAAAAACTAAATGGAGTCCCAGGCCTTGGCTCGCTATGGAAAAGAAGTTTCTGTTAATTAGAGTGGCCCCCAAATGTATTAATGACATTAAGTACTGAATTAGAATTGTCTGAAGATCTATGAGGGACGCCGTTGAGGGAATTTCTATGCCGAGTGGGAAATTGGACTAGAAAATCAAACAAAGTCAGGTTAACTGTCTTCGTATTTTTTACCCCATTCTGGCTCCTGTTAATGAATCAAACTAACTCACACAGATACCAGGTGTGGGTGAAAACCAGCATTGGCCTCTACTACAAGTATAATTCGCTCATGACTTCCTTTCCACTGGGCCAGTTATGATCTGGTGTTCTTCACGCTCACTTTCAGTGGTTTCTGCCACCTTCATTGCTCAGGTCTTTAAATTCTGGTTTTTGCCACAAGTAGCATGGATTTGATCTCCCATTTTAGATATAAAACACAGCCCAAGCTGAAAATTTCCCTGCACACAATTCTGATGTTCTCCTCCACCTCATATTATTCCAAAATGCAGCTCTGCCTATGCCCCATGGGACAGACTGGATGGACTGGTTTTCAATTAAGCCTTACTGCCGAGAGAGGGGAATTGGACTGAGTTTTACATTAACCTGTCCTTCTTTTGTGCAGATTCTGAAGGAGGCAGGAAGTGACCTGAGCTAACTGTGCTTCTGAAGCTACACTTTTCAAGAAAAGAGCATTTGTGGACAAAAAGTAAAGAAATGGAAAGAGAAAAATGAGATGAGTCTAGTTTTGAGCAGTAGCTGAAGTTATACTCGAGAAGGGAGGTGGCTGTCATGAGTTCCCAGAAACAGACCCTGTCTTCAGGATTCATGTGCAAGTGATTTATTAAAGAAGTGCTTCCAGTGTAAAAAAAAAAAAAGAGAATTCAAGAGGTGGAGAACTTGGTAAAATAAGTCAGTCAATGATAATTTGACTAACTTCATAGATTTATTTATCATGTATTTACCAGTTTATAGTAATGACCAAAACAGACATGATCCCTGCCACATGTTGCTTACACCATAGAGGGGAAGGAAGTCATTAAATAAAAAAATCATAGAAGCATATAACTATAACTATGATAAACAGTATACATGTAAGTATATGACAGGGAGACTGTGATCAAGTTTGGGTGGAACAGAAGGCTACCTTTCCGAGGAATCAAAAGCAAGCCATGATGCTCAGAGCAGAGAGGAAGGGGAGAAGTGGTACAACATGAGACTGGAAAGATAAGAGAGGCCAGATCAGGCAGGGTCAAATGGGAAATGCTGAACAGTTTTATACAAGGGAGAGAAGAAATCAGACTTCTGTTTTCAAGAGAGCATTTGATGATGCCATTTCTGTTAGTTTTAACAGTATATACATGTTTGCTCTCAGCAAACTAGCAATAAAGGAAAACTTCCTTAAGTCGACAAAGAATATCTACAAAAAGCTATAGCTAACACCATGCTTTATGATGAGTGTTATGGGCTTGCTGTGCATTGATGTCCCCCAAAAACTTAGTCCCCACTTTGACAGTGTAAAGAGGGGGGAAATCCTATTATGGTAATTGAGTGGTGGGACCCTGAAGAGGTGATTAGATTGTAGGACCGTGCTGTAGTGAATGGATTGATAATGGTGGTCAGGGGTGTGGTTCTGAGGGCTTTAAAAGGAGAGCATGTGAGAGTCTCTCTCTCTCTGCTCCTCCATTTTTTGCCATGTGAGACCCCTGCATTGCTATAAAGCCACCACCAAAGAAGATCCTCACCAGGTGTGTTGCCTGGATTTTAGACTTCTCAGCTTCCAAAACTATAAGCAATACATTTCACTTTCTTATAAATTACCCAGATCCAGGTATTTTGTTCTAAGCAGCAGAAATGGAGTAATTTCTGAATTGAGTCTGCCCCAAATTCATGTGTTGAATTCTTCACCCCCAGCACCTCGAAATGTGACTGTATTTGGGTATAGAGTCTTGAAAGAAATAATTAAGTTAAAATGAGGACATTAGGATCAGCCCTAATCCAACGTAACTGGTGTCACACGAAAAGGAAATTAGGACATAGGGATGTTACAGAGGGAAAACCATGTGAAGACACAGGTACAAGCCATGGAGAGAGGCCTCAGAAGAAACCAAACCTGCTGACACGTTGATCTCAGACTTCTAGCCTCCAGAATTGTGAGACAATAAATTTCTGCTGCTTAAGCCACCCAATGTGTAGTTTGTTATGGCCTAGTAAAGAAATGCAGTGAAAAAGTAGATGCTTTCCCCCTACGATCAGGATCAAGGCAACGGTATCCCCTCTCACCCCTATCATTTAACACCTCACTTAAAGTCCTAGAAAATACAGTAAGACAAGAAAAAGAAATAAAATGTGTTCAGATTTGGGAAGAAGAAATAAAACTGTCTTTGTTTGTGGGTGAAAGGATTATCTATCCCAAATAATCAACAACAACACCAAAAAGTCCTGGAACTAATAAATGGTTATAGCAAGATTAACATACAAAAGTTAGTTGCTTTTTCATATACCGGCAATGAGCAACTGGAATTCTAAATTTAAAATAAGATGAATTTACATTAACACCAGAAAAGTGAAGCACTGAGGTGTATATCTAACAAAATATGTACAAGATCTGTGTAGGAAAAACTATAAAACTATGATGAAAGAAATCAAAGATGCAAATAAATAGAAAAATATCCCATGTACATAGATAGGAAGACTGTTTAAATATTGTCAAAATATCAGTTCTTTCCCAACTGATTCAATATCCAACTGATCAATTTCCCATTGATCTATAGACTCAATGCAATCTCAACAAAAATCCCAGCAAATTATTTTATAAGGTATACATATGTATGCCTTTGCATATGCATTATCGACATCTAAAAAGTTCATTAGAAACTGCTAATGATGATTGCCTCTGGGGTAGGAGCAGGGGATCTGGGGGGAGACTTGTTTTTACATACTTAGTGCCTTGAATATTAAACCAGATGCATGTATGTAGATAAAAATTTAGGCTAGAAAAAAATTTATGCTAGAGCCCACAGCTACTAAGGGATAAGAAAAGGACTGAACAGTAGGTAAGCCCACTGTTTTTTCACTATCCCACCCTATGATGGTGGACAAGGGAAGGGGGTTTCTCTCTGGGGGATAGTGGTGAGACAGAGAGATGGAAAGAGCCTCATGGTCAGATTAGGAGAGTGCTAGGCTAAGAGATGAGAACATCATCCTGCAGATCATGGAGAATTGCCCAAGTTTTACGCAGGGGGTACTTTGATCAAAGTGAAAGCAGTAACCTCTCCTCTTTGACCTCTGCCCAGAAATCCACCCAGTCAGGCTTCAAAGGGTCAAATTGGGAAAAAGAGGGTATCTTAGTCCATTCAGTCTGCTGTAACAAAATACCATAGACTGGGTAACTTATAAACAACAGAAATCTATTTCTCACAGTTCCAGAGGCTGGGAAGTCTAAGATCAAGGCAGCAGCAGATTTGCCAGCATGTTGAGTGTCTGGTGAGAGCTCTCTGCTTCAAAGATGGCCCCTTGTTGCTCTGACCTCACATGGTGGAAAGGGAAAGGGAGCTCACTTAAGGTTCTTTTATAAGGGCCCTAATCCCATTCATGAGGATGGAGCCCTCACGACTTAATTGCTTCCCAAAGGCTCTACCTCTTAATACTATCACATTGGGTATTAGGTTATAGTATAGAATTTGGGGGACACCAACATTCAGACCATAGAAGAGGGACTCCGTAAGAACTGAAAAAGTAGCATATAGAATGACTCTCTTTTAATAGAAGCTCATTTAAATAAACCGCAGTGGGTTCCAGGAGTGACGGAAACACCTAGTACCACAGGAAGTAATGGAGCAATGACTTGATCAGAAGCTGAGGAGAGAGCATGTATATAACTAATGATCAATTAGGAGACAGGTAGAAGGTCTGGGAAAAAAGCACCAGGAGTAACTCTAACATTCACGGCTACACTTCACACTGATTGCTTTTTCTCTTGGACAAAGAAATCGAGGAAGCTGTGATCATTTCAGAATTATTCTCAGTGTTATGAAAGAATCTAGGACCTAAACGTCATTGTGTTTTCACATGGAAGCCGAACTATAATGTAATAATGTGCATTTATATAGCAACATTCATCTAAGGCAGAAACATGCTTCCCCAGCATTGACTGATTAATCCTCAAAATGTCCTTGTGAAGGAGTTGGTGAGCATGGTTATCTCCATGTCACAAAAATGAAAAAGGCAGCCATTGAGGTACAAGTAATTTGGGTGAGAATAGATTCAGTCCATATACAGAATTAATACTAGTATTAATACCTGAGGCACTGGTGAAGTGTGCCTGGTTGTGGGAGGGGGTCCAGGCTCTAGCTCCAAGCCTCAGGTCCCTGGGGGTGCCCTGAGGTGCTGGCGTGGTGAGCCTGGTTGTGGGAGGGGATCTGGCCCCCTTCTCCATGCTTTGGGTCCCCACATGTGTCCTGAGGCACTGGTGCATTGTGTCTGTTTGTGGGGTCCAGGCCCTAGCTCCAAGCCTTGGGTGCCCAGGGGGGCCCCGAGACACTAGCATGGTGTGCCTGGTTGTGGGAGGTGTGTCCAGTCCTCAGATCCATGCCTCAGGTCCCTGGGCAGGCCCTGAGGCACTTGTGCAGTGTGCCTGGTTGTGGGACGAGGGTCTGGTCCCTCTCTCTATGCTTCAGGTCCCCAGGTGGGCCCTGAGGCACTGGTGGAGTGTGCCTGGTTGTGGGAGGGGGATCTGGTCCCCAGATCCAAGCCTTGGGCACCTCGTTGGGCCCTGAGGTGCTGGCACAGTGTGCCTGGTTGTGGGATGGGTGTTGGTTCCCAGCTCTATGCCCTGTGCCCCCAGGTGGGGCACCTTGGTGCTGGTGGTGTGAGTGGTTGTGGGTGGGGGTCCAATCCCTGGATCCATGCCTCATGTCCCCTGGTAGACCCCAAATCCCTGGTTGTGTGCCTGGTATGGAACTAATTTTTTGTCCTTTGCTTACTTCTAAAACGGGAGATCTTCCTGTGGGAACGAGTACTTGAGCTGTTTGGTTGAGCTAAATTGCTGCTTTGCTGCTGCTTTTTGTGCAGCTCAGGGTTTAATGGTTGACCTTATAGGTACTTCTAGCTCTCCAGAGATCTGCTGGATCTGTGTTGTGTAGAATCTCTGATCTGGGCCTGAGTGTTTTCAGCAAACTGTAGTCCATACAATTCTGCATTCCTGACCAGTCTCCTCTGAGTGGTCCTGCGCTGACTCAGGGGTGGATCAGCTGTGCTTGCTGTGGGCCCTTCTCCCACACTGACCATGATCCAAACACTTCCCATGGGACGGGCCCTGCTCTGGTCCCTGTGTGTCTCCAGTTTTTCAGCTGTTCTTGCTCCTTGCTCCTGTGTGGGTCCACGGGAACCCTATTCGTGGTCTTGCTGTGCTGGGCGCCACCAAGTCCCTTGTCTCCCCTGCAGCCTCCAAGCAACTCCATCTGAAGATCACAGCTGCAGCTTCTGCTGGCTCCTGCTCCATGCACTTAGCAGCTCCAGCCTGGAAGCAGCTGTGGCCCGAAACATTCAGAGCAGTTTTTTCTTCCTCTCATCACGGTTTCTCCTGCCTTCATGAACACCGTGGGTTTCTACTCCTCTTCCCCTCAGCTCCTGTGACCCCAGCTTGGGTGATGCTACATTTTTACAGCTGTAAATTGGTTGATTTGTGGGAGAGAGTGACACTGGGGACGGTCTATTCCTCCATCTTGACTGGATGTGATTACAATTTTTATTCTGGAATTCCTCCTCTATTGCCAACCTTGGTGTACAAAGAATGGAGTTTATTAGAGAGATGATGGATTTCTTTATAAGGCACAGAAGTTGACCATGGTTGGACACTGAATGCCATAATCTCTGAATCTGCCAAATCAGAGGTGTTCTTGCCATTCAAAATTGAGGTACAATTCACATACAAGAAAATGCACAAATCATGAGCATAGAGATCAATGAACTTTGAAAAACATATACGCTGGTATAAGCACCACCGCAGTCAAGCTATAGAATATTGCCCTCATCCCAGAAAGGACTCTCATCCCCTTTCTAGTCAATTCTACTTCCAGTGACAACTACTATCCTGATGCTATAATTGTAGCATAGCTTTTCCTGCTCCAGTTTTTGTATAAATGGCATCATACGATATCTGGCTTCTTTCATTCAACTTAATGTTTCTGGGCTTCATCTACATACAGTTGTATATCATGTCAACGACAAAACTAAGTCTGAAATCAAATTAACAAAGGCCGTTTATTCATAACTTTGTTGCAAGGAAACCTAGCTGGCATCACTTTTGTGTTAGCAGGAGTTCAATGGTGTTAGAAAGGAAAGTAAGCTTTATAGAGCAAAAGGAGGGGACCCTGAGACAGTCTCTGACTGGCAAGTGTTCTGTTAGGGTGGGATTTTTGGAAGCAAGGGAGACTTTCCAAGTGGCTTTCAGGGGTACATTTGGCAGTTCTCGCTTAGGTGCAAGGAGGCAAATGAGCAGTTTGGAACATTTTACCTGAGGAAGGAGTGTTCAGTGCTAGGAGTGGAGGGTTTTCTGTGGCCAGCCTTTTCCTGGAACAAGTGGAGATCAATGGGGTGCTTTTTTTGTGGTCAAAGTGTCATAACTGTCCTTTGGGTGGTAGGCTTCCAGGAACAGGGATTCTTTGGGTACCTGACAAAGGTACATGAAGAAAAAGGAGGTGATGTACAAGAGGCATTTAGAATGCCAAATGCAAAGTTACTATGTTGCTGTACTTCACCTGCATGACATATAAAACTGCACTATATTTTTAAACATATATTCTCTCTTTTAAAGGACTTTACCTTTCAGACAGTTGCTTCCTCTTTTTCTCTCATATCCCGCACATTATCCAAACAGTGTTGGTTCTATCTTTGAAACATCTTCCTAATCCCACCATTTCTCCCCATCTTCACTGCTTCCCTGGTTCAAGCCACTATTCCTCTTTTGCTTAGATTACTGCAAAAACCTCCTAACACATTTCTCTGCTTTCGCTTCCCTCTCATGTGGTCTATTTGAGCCTATTAAAATGTATGTCAAATCATAAGTGCACAACCATGTTACAATAAAAAAAGTCAAATCATGACACCTGCTTAAAACTCTCCCGTAGATTCTCGTCCCCTACAAACGCTCCCATCACATCCATCATTCCACCTCT
This sequence comes from Cynocephalus volans, assembly GCF_027409185.1. Classification (NCBI taxonomy): domain Eukaryota; kingdom Metazoa; phylum Chordata; class Mammalia; order Dermoptera; family Cynocephalidae; genus Cynocephalus; species Cynocephalus volans. Next base: position 149,246,380 of record NC_084478.1, read on the forward strand.
TGTTAACTCTGTTCCAGCTCCGCTGACTTCTCTGCTTTTCCTCGAACGTGGCAGGAACACTCCTGCCTCAAGCTTTTGCACCTACTATTCTCTCGCCTTGGGATGCTCTTCCCTCAGACAGCCACATGGCTCATTTCCTCACTTCCTTCAGGTTTCTGCTTGGTGAATTTTAGTAGGTGTACCTACATTGGTATTCAGATTATTGTGTAATAAGTTTGGTTTCTTAACTGAAATCTGCAGTGCTGTTTCTTAAAAATGTTGAAGGACATAGTGCTGTGCAGTTACTCCAGTTTTGTTTGTTACCTATTTTCTGATTTGTAATTTAGTTTCAGTTGATGGATTCCCTGAAGTATTTTTGAGTATCTACTGTGTGCAAAGTATGTCTAGATGCAGTTACAGAGATTTCGCAGAGCCCCGTGAGAGGAAATGGGCTCGGATTAGGTTATGGGCTGCGAGAGTACATGGAAAGGGCAGACATGGACTTAGTTTTGTCAGGAGTATAGCCAGGATTTGACAACCGATTGAATGTAAGGGGCAAGGGGAAGGAGGATTGACTTCTTTTGATCTTGTTGCTACTCATCCCACTCTTCAACATAGGTATACGGAAAACTTCCCTGACTCCTATCACGTGAAGCCCTGTGGAGAAGCCCTTTGCATGCTGTGTGTAGTGTAAGGGAGCTTCACAGACAACAGTCAAATGGGGATTTGAGACTCAAGTGACTGAAAAGTTTATGGCACAATTCTCGTGATGTCTGTAACTTGCTTTCAAATAATTCAGCATAGACTGAGTGTTAGTACATTATAATTAATCTAAGTGCAGCTGGCATTCTGATTAGAGACGTACCTGGAATGGCTGTCCTGGCGTTTCTGTGATTACCTTATCCCAATCCACTCACAGTCACTCTACTACTCAGCAGTGTGAATGTCAAAAATGGTTGTTCTACTGGAGAGCTTAGTGACTTGCTAGATCTCATGAAGAAAGTTAGAAATGGATAATTTTTTAACATGTTGATTGGTAAAAATATTTTGTAGACATCCCCCACACTTGTATGTACAAGGATATAAAAATCAGCACAGTTCTGCTGCATTTATCCTTAGGAATGTCACCTTAGGCTAAGATGATTCTTGTCTAATGTTCTCGTATGTCTTTCTCGAGTGTTTAGAGCATCTGGGAAAAGGAAAGTAAAAGGAAGGAAGGAAAGAAAGATAGAGAGAAAGAAAGAACTTCTTTTGAGCTCAGTATAGGTTGTATAAATTGCTTTTGTGCTTGCTTGCTTAATAAATGGTTAGATAGTAAATACCTGTATGTGTGGCAGAATGTTGTCTGAGGGCTCCTTTCTTATACCCAGGTACCAAGGCTGTGGGGGGAGTGTTAATCTTCATTCAAGTCAAACTTCTTTGGCAGCTGTTGTCATCTTTCCAAAAGAACTCAAGTGTTGTGTGTACGAAAATAGCTTAGGCCCATTTGTAATATCTCACCATCCTGTGATACAAAATACAAGCAATACTAACATGTAAAATAGGTGTAAGGAAGTTCAACTACTTTAAAGTTTATAACATGATATCGATTAGGTGATTTTGAAAATGTTAAACATATGATTTTTTTTTTCTCAATTTTTGGCAGCCCTGATTTGCTAAAGCCTTATCCAAGGTTTAGTTTACCAATTATTATGAACCCAATGTTTATGTTAACCCCAAATTCATATGTTGAAATCTAATCCCCAATGTGATGGTATTTGGCGGTGGGTCCCAATGACCTAATTAGGTTGTAAGGGTAGAGCCCGGGATGAGTCCCCTTTTAAAAAGAGGCCAGAGAGCTAGCTTGCTCTCTTTCTACCACATAAGGATATCAAAAAGAAGTCAGCAGTCTGCAACCTAGAAGAGGGTCTTCCCCAAATCTTGATTCTGCTAGCAATCAGATTGGAACATCCATTCTCCAGAACCATTGAGAAATAAATTTCTGTTGTATAGAAGCCACCCTGTCTACAGTAGTTTGTTACAGCAGCTGAACTGTCTAAGATACATATTGTACAGCCTAGCAAAGCCTGTGATTATGCTGTTGTCACTTTAGGCTTCTGGGGAAGAAAAAGCCACTTAGGTATTTTGCGCCTGGTTACTTGTGTTATCTCTATCCATGCAACATGCATCTGATGATAAGAGAGTGGTTCAAGGATAGGGAGAGAAAGCAACTGAAAGTCCAAGGAAGGTAAGAGCAAAGAGCCCTGAAGAGACTTATGAAAAACTGACGAGAGTTGTGGGTGAACTGCTGAAAGGCATCGCTGCCCGGTGCCCTAAAGACAGCTGACAATTGACATGATATTTTTCCTGTTCCTTTTACACAGTGGGAAAACCATGGCTTTGCTTTATTTATGAGGCAACTGAATACTTGTACTTTAAAATGAGTTTTCAGACCTGTTTGTTATTTGATTAAAGAAAAGCAATCTTGATTGAAACTCGCCTTTCTGGGAAATTAGGCTATTCTCTCTCTCTCCTGATTTCATGCAGGTCAGATAGATAACTCAGTTTTGGTTTGGTGAATTAGAACCTCAGCATGAGTTACTCCATTTTTATTTTTAATCTCGTCTGATGGGGCCTAGTGAAAGAGCCTAGGCCAAAACAATGGGCTCCTATAATCTTTACTTAAGACATAGAACGGTAATGGTTTTAATTGTTGTACCTCCTTTCCCTGTGTAACAGATAGGAAGAAATAATTACGTGAATACTCAAGCACTATGTATTCATTGAGGTCTGGATGGATTGCACTTCAGTAATTTCTCTATTAGGAGGAGGAAAACTGAATGTGGCCACCACTTCCAAACTTAGCCTCTCTCTTTTATTGTAAAGACAAGGAAGTTTTACAAGAAAATTCAGTTGATTTAAGCATTACAAAGACACAAGGATATTTGCAGAATTATGGCTAACATGTGGAAGACTAGTAATGTCATTGAAGTAAGCAAGGTGACATTCCATAATGCAATTTGCAAAAGGTTAGGGTGATCCCAAAACCAAAACTTGATCTTTGCAAACATTCTCTCACCACAGCAGCTTCCCAGTATCCTTACATATCAATTAGTAACTTGTCTGGCCTTGAGCCAGCAACCTTGCTGTGTTTCGATTCTTTCTCTTACAAGAGAATCTAGATTGGGGAAAGTTTCCTGTTTTTTGCAAGGTTAACATTTTTATATGTACTTTTAAGAAGTTAGACTATACCTGAAACTGCAGGGTTTTGGAAAACCAGGCCCTGTGAAATAAATGTGCTTTATGTATACTCCACATTTAATTCATTCACAAGTAAAAAAGTCTGAAGGGCTGAGAAAATGGGGGTCTTGAAAACCGATGAAGACATTGCTTTTCAAGAAAAGGTAACCTGAAGTAACCTGATATTAATCAGTTAGTTATTTCTCTATTGTCCTGTTTCCCTGTTCTTGCTTTGCAAGGAAAGTAACCTGGAAATAATCAATCCACTTTCTGTTCTTTGTTTCTGCTTTCTTCAGCCCTTCTCTATCTCAAAAACTAACTTCCTCTCTTGGATCATTGGAAAACTTACTCTATGTAATGAACTGAAATGTTGCCCAATTCTGGAATCACAAATAAAAAAATTATGATCTTTAAACTAAATTATTGTAAGTTTGTCTCTTGACACATGATATCTATGAATTTTCAGAAATAAAGAAATATATCACAAAATTTTTATTAGTTATGAATATTCATGAGATACAAAGGTGATTGTCATTCCTTGTGCCCAAGATGTGAATGCCAGATTCATACTGGCAGCATGCCCATTACCACAAATTGCAATTGTACCTTATGTCCCCTACCCAGTTATCCCAAACCTCCCTCCCCATCCACTTTTTGCCCACTCCACTTTGTATACCTAGGTATGCTCGCTCCCTCTACAAGTCCAACACACCACTGTGGTCTTTCTATGTTTCCTTCTTTCTCTCTTAGCTCCCACTTAGTATATTAAAAAGAAAAGACATCTAATTAAACTTTAATTGTAATTTTAATTTGATCTCTGAGCCCTCCCCCAGCCTGAACAGAAGGCAGGAATGTGACCATGACCAGGGGCCCAGGCAGAAATCACAGTAAGCCCTCCCCCTGCACAAGTGAAGACAATAGTGCCCTACAAATAGAACACTTCATGCAAGTGGTCCACCACAGCCACCAGCACAGCTTCTGCCACCATAAGGATAGCTCCCTGCCATAGTAGCAGCTATGACTGCAGTGCAGTTGGCCTGCCACATGTTAAACTGTAATGACCACAAGGAGAGTCAATGGAGGAGCCTGGAAAGGAAATAGTAACAGAGAACTTCCCAGGTGTAGGGTGGGATCCAGACCTTCAGATCCAGGAAACTCAAAGGTCCTGAAACAGATTCAACCCAAAAGATCCCCCCCAAGACATATTATAGTTAAAGTCCCAAAGCTCAAAGACAAAGAGAATTCTACAAGCAGCAAGAGAAAAGCGTCAGGTCACTTATAGGGGAACCCCCATCAAACTAACAGCAGACTTCTCAACCAAAACCCTATAGGCCAGAAGAAAGTGGAAAAATATATTCAAAATACTAAGAGAAAAAAAACCTGCTAGCCAATAATTCTTTACCCAGCAAGGCTCTCTTCAGAAATGAGAGAGAAAACATGTGTTTCCCAGACAAACAAAAGTTGTGGGAGTTCACCAGTGCACGACCAGACCTGCAAGAAATTCCCAAGGGAGTCATTCATCTGGAATCTGAATAATGGTGACTACCATCACAAATACACAAAAAAGAGCAAAACCCACAATTAAAGCAAAAATGCCAGCAAGAAAGAGAAAGAAACTAAATCATTCTGCCGTAAATTCCCAACGCACATTGATGAAAAGAAATAAAAGGGGAAATAATGATCAAGAGTATTTAAGCCAAGTGAACTAGTAGCAATTAAATGACAGAAATTAAACAACACTTTTCCATAACTACTCTAAATGTGAACGGATGAAACTCCCTATTGAAGATACCGACTAACTGACTGGATTAAAAAGCTAGACCCAAGTATATGCTGTCATCAAGAGACCCACCTCACATGTAAAGACACTCATAGACTAAAAGTGAAGAGATGGAAAAAGATATACCATGCAAATGGAAACCAAAAATGAGCAGGAGTAGCTATTATTATATTGGACAAAATAGACTTTAAACCAAAAAAAAAAAAAAAAAAACATTAAAAAGATAAAGAAGGCCATTGCATAATGATAATTGAACTATCCAGCTAGAAGACATAACAATCATAAACTTGTATGGACCCAATACTGGAGCAGCCAGATATATCAAGCAAACAGTCTTAGACCTAAAGAAGGAGATAGGACCTAATACATTAAGAGTGGGCGATCTAAACACCCTTCTCTCAATATAGGACAGGAGTTCTAGGCAACAAGTCAACAAAGAGACACAGGATTTAATGTACACCCTAGATCAAATGGACTTGGCAGATATATACAGAACATTTCACCCAACAGCTAAAGAATACACTTTCTTCTCATCAGCTCACAGTACATTTTACAGGATAGACCACATATTAGGTCAAAAATCTAGTCTCAGCACATTTTAAAAAATTGAAATCATTCCAACAATCTTTTCAGACCACAATGGACTAAAACTGGAGATTAACAATAAGTGAAATGCTGGAAGCTATACAAATACATGGAAAATGAATAATAGGCTCCTGAGTGACTTATGGGGTCCAAGAATAAATTAAACAGGAAATAGAAAAATTTCTAGAAACTAATGAATATAAAGATACATCATACCAAAACTTGTGGGATACTGCAAAAGTTGTACTAAGAGGCAAATTTATTGCAGTTAATGCTTATATTAAAAAATAGACAGACTTCAAATAAACGAACTAACACTGTGCCTCAAAGAACTTGAAAAACAACAACAATCCAAAGCTAAAAGCAGTGGATGGAAAGAAATAATTAAGATCAGAGCAGAACTAATGAAATAGAGACCCCCAAAACAATAGAAAAGATCAACAAAACTAAACGTTGGTTTTTTGAGAAGATAAACAAAATAGCCTCACCATTATCTAAATTTAAAAAAAAGGAGAGAGAAGACCCAAATAACAAAAATTAGAAATGAAAAGTGAGACACTACAACTGATACTACAGAAATATAAAGATTCATTAGAGACTATTATAAACAACTGTATGGCAACAAATTTGAAAATCTGGTAAATCTGGATAAGTTTCTAGACACACAGAAATTACCAAGACTGAACCAAGAAGAGATAGAAAACCCGAACAGACCAATAACAAGCAAGGAAATTGAAGTGGTAATTAGCAATCTTCCAACCAAAAAAAGTCTGGGTCAAGATGGCTTTACAGCTGAATTCTATCAAACTTTTAAAGAGGAGTTAATACCAATTCTCATGATACTATTCCAAACAATTGAAACAAATGCTACTCTCCCAAACTCATTCTATGAGGCCAACATAACTCTGATACCAAAACCAGATAAAAACACAACAAAGAAAGAAAATTACAGGCCAATATCCTTGATGAACGTAGATGCTAAAATCCTCAACAAAATATTAGCAATTAGAATACAGCAACATATTAAAATGTTATACACTATGATCAAGTGGGATTCATCCCAGGGATGCAAGGATGGTTCAACATATGAAAGTCAATAAATGTGATATATCACATCAACAAACTCAAGGACAAAGACCATATGATTATCTCAATAGATGCTGAAAATGCATTTGACAAAATTCAACATTCCTTCATGATAAAGACTCTCAACAAATTAGGTATAGAAGGAAAATATCTTAACACAATAAAAGCCATTTATGACAAGCCCACCGCCAGTATTATTCTGAATGGGGAAAAATTGAAGGCCTTCTCCTTAAGGACAGGAACAAGATAAGGATGTCCACTCTCACCACTTCTATTCAACACAGTACTGGAGGTACTAGCTAGAGTAATCAGACAAGAGAAAAAAGTAAAGGGAACCCAGATTGAAAAAACATGAAGTCAAACTTTCCCTATTTATAGATGACATGATACTATATATAGAAAAATCAAAAAACTCTTATAGCTGGTTAATAACTTCAGTAACATTGCAAGATACAAAGTAAATGCCCAGAAATCAGTAGCATTTATTTCCTCAAATAATGAATTAATAGAGAAATAAAGTAAGACCATTTACAATTGTCACCAAAAAAAATACGATACCTAGGGATCATTGTAACCAAAGAGGTGAAAGACCTTGACAATGAGAATTACAAACCACTTCTGAAAGTGATTAAAGAAGACACAAAAAGATGGAAAGATATTCCATGCTCTTGGACTGGAAGAATTAACATTGTGAAAATGTCTATACTACCCAAAGTGATCAGAAGATTCAATGCAATCCCCATCAAAATACCAATGACATTCTTCACAGAAATGGAAAAACACAATCTTAACTTTCATATTGAAAAACAAAAGACCCCAAATAGCAAAAGGAATCCTGAGCAAACAAACAAACAAACAAACAACAACAAAAAAAAACAAAGCTGGAGTCATAATTCTGCCTGATTTCAAATTATACTACAAAGCTATTGTAACTGAAACAGTATGGTACTGGTATAAAAATAGACATTCAGACCAGTGGAGTAGAATAGAGAACCCAGAAATCACTCCTCAGGCTTATAGCCATCTGATATTAGACATAGGCAACAAAAATCTACATTTGGGAAAAGACTGCCTCTTTAACAAGTGGTGCTGGGTAAGCTGGATATCCACATTCAGAAGAATGAAAATACAAATGAATCTCTCACCATACACTAAAATCAACTCAAAGTGGATTAAAGACCTAGGTTTAAGACCTGAAACTGTAAAATTACTAAGGGAAAATATAGGTGAAACACTTCAGCAGTTAGGTCTGGGCACAGGCTTTATGAACACAAGCCTGAAAGCACAAGCAACAAGAGAAAAAATAAACAAATGGGACTATATCAAACTAAAAGGTTTCTACACAGCAAAAGAAACAATCAACAGAATGAAAAGACAACCTGCAGAATGGGAGAAAAATTTTGCAAACTATGCATCCGCACAAGGGACTAATATCCATAATATACATAGAACTCAAGCAATTATATGTTAAAAAAAAAAGTTGACCCAATTAAAAAATGGGCAAAGGAGCTGAATAGACATTTTTCAAAGGAAGACATACAAATGGCCAACAGATACATCAAAAAGTGCTCAACATCACTAGTCATCAGGGAAATGCAAATTAAAACAACGTGGAGATACCACCTCACTCCAGTTAGACTGGCTATAATCAAAAAGACAGTGAATAACAAATGCTGGTGAGGGTGTGGAGAAAAGGGAACACTACTGCACTGTTTGTGGGACTGTGAATTAGAACTACCACTTTGGAAAATAATTTGGAGGTTTCTCAACAACTACAGATAGATATTCCATATGATCCAGCAATCCGTCTTCTGGGCATATATCCAGAGGAATGGAAATCATCATCTTGAAGAGATACCTGCATTCCCACGTTTATTGCAGGTCTGTTTACAATAGCCAAGATATGGAACCAACCTAAATGTCCGTCAATAGATGATTGCATAAGGAAACTGTATATTGTATACTATATGGAATACTACTCTGCCATAAAAAAGAATGAAATGCTCCCATTTGCAACGACATGGATGAACCAGGAGAGACTTATGTTGAGTGAAGCAAGCAAAGCACAGAGGGATAATTACCACATGTGCTCACTCATATGTGGGAGCTAAGAGAGAAAGAAAGGCAGGAAAGAAAGACCACAGTAGTGCCGTGATCCAACAGAGGGAGGGATCATTTCTGGGCTACAAATTGGAGTTGAGGAGAGAGGGAGAAGGGAAGGGAGGTTGGGAGATAATTGGGAGGGGACAAAGGGTACAAAAGTAATTTCTGGTGATGGGTATGCCCCCAGTATGAATCTGGCCCCCACATCATAGGCAGCAGGGGGGACAATCAGCTTTGTATCTCATGAATATTCGCAATAAAAAAACACATAAGTTTCTCCATGCTCAGCCTTGTTTTTGCAAATGGGAGAATTTTATTCTTTTTTATCGCAGAGTAGTATTCCATGGTGTATATATACCACAGTTTCCTTATCTAATCATCCACTGATGGACATTTCACCTGGTTCCATGTCTTGGCTATTGTAAGCACAGCTGCGTATATCACCATGTTTAAGGTATAAAATATGCCCTCGTTACTTGAACCTTTCTCTTTAATTATTATTTTATGAACTTAAATTATGCAGCTGTCTACCAAAATGTGCAAATAAAAAATTCCTCCCTTGACATAATCGAAATAAGATATTTTGGTACATAACTAAATTACATACTTGTCTTAAATACACCTTATTGAAGATTTTTTTTCACGAAGAATTTATTTGATTTTTGGATATTTAACAAGCTTTCGTTATAAATTAAGTGCTGGTTCATGCTACGTGGATGAGCCTTGATTCCATTTACATGAAATGTTCAGAATAGGTAAATCTATACAGTCAGAAAGTAGATTAGTGGTTACTTGGAGGTGAGAAGCAGGAGGAAGGAGGGTGTTGGGTAAACGGAGTTTGACAGCTAATGGGCATGGGATTTCTTTTATGAGGGATGAAAATGTTCTAAAATTAGACTGTAGTGATGTTTGTGAATCATCCTCTTTTATTTTCCTTTAAATCCCAACAAATTTGCATGTGGGAGTATATACCACTTTAAGCACTGGCATAGCAAACTCACATAGTTGCATTCAGTCATTCAGTGGTGAGAAATGCTACTGTTCATGTCTAATCATTCACAAAGTTGGAGTGTGGCCAGTGATTTCAAGACTATACAGAGCGCAATGTTTTCTGGTGTAATTAACATGTGAGACTGATGCTATGTATCTAGTGTTAGCTCAACCATAAAACCATCTTTTAAAACCAGGAACCTCAACATAAAGAAATTACATTTAAATAACAATGCTCCATCTGTAGAAAATCAAAACCAATTACACTAACCCTTCATTTTCTCTGTCCTTGTTGTTGAGGATCCAGGAAAGTGAAGAGGATAATGCCTCTGTTAGAATCTTTTTTCTTCCTGCTACCAGTCCTGCAGTGAATGAATAAATGCACCCCCAAAAAAGAGTTGCGTTAGAGGAGATTACATACGTGAAAGAAAATAACATAGTGTCTAGCATATGGTTGGTATGTGATAAATAAGTTATACAGTAGTTTCTTAATGAAAAGGAGGGGGTTGTTTCCTGCTAAAAAGAAAGCAGGCTTCAGCTTGAAGCTCTTCACTAATGCATAATTACTATTTCACTATATGAGAGATTCAGAATGTAATTAGTGATTTTCAGTATTTAGATCTTTGCTTATTGGGGCAGGGGAGAGAGGACAGAATGTAGAAAGGAGATGATCTGTTCTTTATAAGGGCTTACACTTTGTTAGCAAGGGGAAATGAATATTCAGTTTGTTTGGTGGCTGTTGGTGTTTTTAACCTCTCTCTCTCCTTTGAGAATTGTCAGGAAACTTTTAAATTTTCACTCTTCTGCTTTGAGACCCACATATCAAGAAGATGTAGAAGCAGTGTCCCGGGAGACAAAGACACTTTCCGATTTAAGCAGCCTCAACCTTCAAACTTATTTGAGAGAGGTGTTGAGTGCCCATACACAATGCAAAATTGCTTTGACCTGCAACAGTAAAGGGCAACAAATTAGAGAATTCAGAGGAATCACGAAGCATAGCAAGCCATCTCTGCAATTGCATTAAATATCCCCATAGTGGGCAAGCATCTAACAACACTTTCTTCCAACCAGGAGTGGAAAATATCTCAGTTCCCTTCAGAGGAGTTCTGAGGACAGATACAAGATCTGTAGCCTTCCTAAAATCGGATAGTGGCAGCATTTATTTTTAGTTTTTTAAAATTTAATTTATTTTAATTTTTAGCATTTGTTTTAAGGTTGCATTAAAAAGTGAGCTGATCTCCTCATGGCAGGGTGTATCATTCATTCATTGATTCATTAACTAATTTCATTCTTTCATTTAGCTCAATAAATACTGAGTGTCAGGTATGTAACAGGCGAGACATTTGAAATTGGTAGTGATGCTGCGAAAGAGATGGACTTGAAAAGGAGGAAAGAAAGTGTAGTAAATTATAATTGTTTCTAGTCTTCCCCTCACAACCCGAGAGGTGGAAGCCTCGGTTGTTGTTGGCCCAATTTAATAGGGATAATGGTCAAAGTGGAAACAAACAAACAAACTAGAGAACATAGAGACATTAGTGGGATTGCATCAGAGAAAAGAAAGCGTTCCTGGAAGATGAGAAAGAATAGATATGAGAAGGGGAAAGTAGTGAGGGATAGAGAAGAGCTTGTATAAGCTGAATTTACCTGAAACTAATTTTGAAGATTTGTTTCTTGTATCTCGTTCCAGGTATATTTTGTGCATATGAGAGCAAATACAATAATATAATAGTTTCCCTCTTTTTATGCAAATCATACCATACTATATATTTGGAAGGAAAATGTCAAATCTCATTTAAGATCTGAATTACCATTTGGTGTAAAAAGATTGGTAGTCAATATAATCAGATAAAGAAGCAAAGATTGTGCACTTGCCATAGCTAAGCTCCTTGGGGAAAAGGCTCTGGGACTCTGAGATGTGAGTGGGTTGTCCTAGCTACTCAGTTTTTAGTGCCTCTTCCTTGGTTGATGTTCTCTGGTGGATATTAACAAGCAATACAAATATCTTCACACTTCTCGACTACTCCCGTTTATCCCTCCACAAAACTTTCCCCCAGATCTCCTTGCCCCTAGTGATCCATCCTTCTCCTTTCATACTTGATCAAACAGCCAAACTATTGGCCTCTGTCCCTGAGTCTGTATAGTCTTGCCGTGGGCCACTTTTCTCTCTCACAAAGGGGATGGCCAGATGCACAATGGAAGCTCTGCCCATTGGGAGGGTTTCCGTTCCCTGCTGCTCTTCAGAGCCACCTCTGAGTGGATTTGTAGTGCAGCAGCAGTAGTCCATTTTTGGCTTGCACATTTTGAGCTGACCCATCCATGAACCAAGTCTCATCTTTTTCCTTCTCTGTGAACTGTTCACAAGGGCCCCCTTAGGTAGCCACAGGTGTGAGCTGGGGGAGAGGTGCTAGTGCAACAGTGGTGTATGCCATGGGGGCCTGGGGCGTCTGCTTGTGCAGCTTACCTTTGTCCTTTGCCCCTACTTGTGCCTGATCCCAAATGTGTCACTTCCAACTTATGATGGGAAGCTGCTGAACCTACCTTATACCTTCGTGGGTCTGACAGAACCCAGTTCATGACGGGCAGTTCTGAACACATGGTCAGTTCACATCCCATGGTCAAGCACACCATCGCTACTGGAACCTAACGGCATACCAGGAGCTGTTTTCAAATGGTTTGTAATTACCTGCTGCATTTGGCATGATCTTGCCCCAGAACCCTAGGGATGTGCATGAGATTGTGTTGGGGCATGTCATGAGATCCATATGACATATTTTCCTCCCACAGATACCATAGGATTGGCCGGGTCAGATGGCAAGTGACAGATTTTCTTGAATTGTAGCTCGGCTACTGCAGAACCCTTTACTACTCTGAGCCTCTCTCAAAGCAGGAATTTTCCTTGTTATTTGATAAAATAGGCCATTTTTATCAAATAACAGGTGTTATGATTCCATGTTATTAGTGGGAAGTGTGAGATATATGAATTTGTACATCACTTTGGAGGGAATATCCCATCATATTGGTGCGGTGGACCCTGGAATATTTGCTGCATTTATTTTACATTATCTGGAATGTGTGTCTTACCAAACCTTCCAACATACTTGCCACTTTTTGCTCATCTGGTCTAATCAACATGGTGTCATCAATATAAGGACCGAGATGATATTCTGCAGATTGCCCAGAGGATTCAGTTCCTTCTGAGATATATTTTGACAGAGTGAAATAGTTAACATAGGTCCGTAGCAAAAAAGTAAAGGTATGCTGTATCCTGGACCAAGTGAATGTAAACTTTCTGATCTGTCTTTCTGATAGGGAGGGAAAAGGAGTCATTTTACAGCTTCAATGGCCACATACCATGTACCAGAGGTAGTGTTATTCTGCTGCAAGAAAGATACTACAACTGACATTGCAGGTGCAATTTGGGCTAACTTGGGCTAACTTGGTTGAGTTTGAGGTAGTTCACTGTCATCTTCCGAGATCCAATTTTTGTAGGAGCCAGAATGGAGAATTAAATGGATGCATACATGGTGGACTACCAATCTCTGCATCCTCTACGTCTTTAAGGATAGAATTAATCTCTGCCATTTTCTCCCTGGGATATGATATTATTTTTGATTTACTATCACTGCTAGAGTGGAATAGACTTCCACTTGCCCTTTTGCATTTTAATAAGTTTTACCCTACAAACCAAGTAACGAATGTAAGATATTCTGCCAACTTTTAAGTACGTCTAGTCCAATAATGCATACATACACAGGTGTTCACAATATATAAAAAGAAGTCAGTTATACACAATACAAAACTTCAATTGTATTTTTATTGACTATGAATAGACAAAAACAAAATTATAAAAACAACATGATTTATACTAATATGAAAATTATAAAATATTTAAGGATAAATCTGAAAAAGATGTGCAAAACCTGTACTTTTAAAACTGCAATTCAAGAGAGAAATTTTAAAAAGCTTAATAAATAGAGAGGTGTGTATGTTCAGTATTGTCAATATCTCATTTCTCCCCAAATTTGTATGTAGACTGAATGCGATCTCTTCCGAATTCCAGCAGACTTTATTGTAGAAACTAAGAAACAAATCCTCAAATTCCTTTGAAAATGCAAAGGACCCAGAATAGCCAAAACAACTTTATAAAGAACAAGAAAGTTAGGAGACTAATATTTCCTATTTCAAGACTTAATAAAGTAATCAAGACAGTGGGGTGCTGGCATCTAGATAGATAAATATAAAAATGGAACAGAATAGATAGTCCAGACTCTTCACTGAACTGTGAACAACAGCTATCTTTGAGAAATGAGATTATGGAGAACCTTCAGTTTCTAAGTAATCCATTTAAGTGCTACTTGATTTTTTTTTAAACCATAAATTACTTTTGTGATCAAGTAAAATTAGACTTTTAAATGATTAATGAAATATATAACAGAGTATAGTACTAAATACAACATGTAGAAAATCTTTTGAAAATAATTCTGTAAGTGAAAATCACTCTATATTTACTTTTTGTACAAATTTAGGTTTTTCTACATCGAAAGAAATACTTTTCTTTCAAGATATAATATATACATAATATACAGGAGATGTTTGTGTATTGAAGCTTTTTTAAATTTTAAAGTATTTGATTTTTTTGGCAATACAAATTTGACTACTGAGCTTAAGAAGAGAACTCTCTAATATTTTAATATTACTTTTAGATTTATTACTCATGGTCAGTTCAGAATTTAATTAGGGTGAGTATTGCCTCCCAATTTTGAGTGTAAGGATCAATATTATTCCTGTCTCAATCTGAGCACGAGAGGTGCCGAATTTTCATCAGTTGCTGAGATTCCCTGTTTGTGGTCACAAATGCCTCTACGCAATGGCATGGCAGCCATGAGAATGGGCCTCTCAGATCTCCTACTGCAGTTAACCAAAGGCACCAGCTGCTGTGCTCTGGCTGTCATCACTGTGTTTCAGGCCAAAGCCCACTTCCCCTGGCCTGTTCCCAGTGACTGCTCATGGCAGGATACTAAGGCAGGCCCATTTCTGGAAGACACAGGACTCCTCTGAAGGGCACCTTTGGCTTGAGGACTCCTTGTTGGCCTTGCTGAAACTTCCTTAGAACAATGCTGCAGGCTAAGAACTTTCATCTCTCCTTCAGGGGGCTCAGATCATCTTTACAGCCTGCTGTCTCTCCCAGCCTCCTGCAGCTCCCCTTTTTCCCTTATCAGCATTTGCCCCAATAAATCTCTTACAAAGCTACTACTATCTTTTGCTTCTCGGATGACTTGGACTAACACAAATAGTACCAACGATGTTCCAAGAAAACAGGTGGTGAGATTACGATTTGGGACTGAACCACCAAACATCCAGTGGCAAAGATATTGACTTGGTCAATTGGTGGGGCATAGATGGTCCCTAGCATAAGGTGGTGAGTCAAATGCTACAGGTTTTATTGATGGTGACCAGGGAGAACATCTTGATAGAGGGAAAAGATGTTGCAGATGTGATGACTGAGGCATTTGAAAGCTGTGGAAAGGAAAATGCCCTCAAAGACAAGAGAGTTAACCTATTCCTGCTAAGTCTTATCGATGCCAGCAGAGGGATAATGACAGCAGTTAAACAAGCAGTTAATGGCTTAGTGCATGAGGCAGAGGGTCTCTTTGGTACCTTACAAAGAGGTCCTTACCTCTTGTAGTGTGGGAGAAGACACAATTGAACAGGCTGAAGATCAAATAATTAGAATTGCAGAGATCCTGATATTTTTGACTGTTCATTGAAGAACATGGTGCTGGGGCGGTGGTGGCAGGGGACCTGGAACCCTGTGAAAACTTGGGACCCAGAAAATGGGGATGAGGGCATATAGATGGATGACCTTGAATGTATTGTCTAGGCAGACTGATGCTCCCTCCCCAAGTCCCTTAGGCTTGCAGAGGGATCCTATCCTTTCTGGTAAGAGCTAGAACTTCTATTGTGCAAGAAGATGGTGTAGAGGTCTCTCCTTCACAAGGCAGCACATGCTGTGCTCAGTAGGTGCCCTCATCACCTCTCTTGTCTGACAGCCAAGGTTCAGTCCCAGCATAAAACCTGGGTGGGTACATGCTGGGAACAATTAAAAAGGAAGAAGATTATACCACAGATGAGACGCAAGAATTAGCTAGAATCTACCACCATGGGCCAGAGGATTATACCTTGGATCGTATTTGAGATTGCTTGATCAAGGGACTTGGAATTTAACTTTCAGGACCTGAGATCTAACACTTTGGCAAGAACCCCAGGGAAGAAGGCAAACTCACTTCTAGGGTGATTCTTAGAAGTCTGGAAAAAGCAATTGTCAACACCAAGTGAAGTGGAATTTTCTGAGTTGCCCTCAGCAGGAAAGAATTCTGCGACAGGTCCAGGCTGCAGTGCAAACGTCACTGCTCATTGGTCCATGTGATCAGAGGAAAGGATAAAGAGGCTGAGGGAAGTGGGAGCTCTAAAATGTACCCTATAACCTTCATGCTCCTGCCACCGCAGGGATGTTTTTATGGGGTCCAACAGGCAGGAGCATGCCAGTACATCTTCTCCAAAGTGAAAGACAAGTGGGTGCATCTTGCTTCCCTACCACATGAGGGAAGCTCCTGGTAAGCCTCTTTGAGTCAGGGAGACAACACATTCCACTGATAGGAATATTGCTCTGGCCCCTATTAGGTGTGACATAGAAAAAGGCCAGCTTTGAGTGGGGCTCAGAGCAAGAAAAGGCTCTGCAGCAGGTGCAACATCCCTACTGCTTGGACTATGTGATTGGGCAGATTCTATAGCTGTGGACATGTTAGTGTTGGGAAAAAGTGCGATGGGAAAAGATGGCACTTATGTCAAGCCCCAGGGGTAGAATCACAATGCAGGCCCCTGGGATTCTGGAATAAGACCATGCCAACCATTGTGGAGAATTATATCCCTCAAGAATAGATGAATGCCTTCTTGTGGGAGTGAATGAGTTCACAGCTCTCACAGGACTGCATTTGTTACTGTGAGAGTGGGCTGTTACAAACTGAGGTTGCTCCTTGTGTTTCCTTTTCTTTGCACAAGCCCACTCTCTCTTCCTTCCTCTGCTGTGCCATGATCAGCAGGAGGCCCTCACCAGAAACAGCTTATGCCAGTGCCATGCTTCTTGAACTTCCCAGCTTCCAGACTCATAAGCCAAATAAACCACTTCTTTATGAATTACCATGTCTCAGGTATTCTGTTGCAGCAAGACAAAATGGATTAAGATGGGCACGAACTGTGAAGAGTTCTGTATCACATATTAACCTCCACTAGAGGCACTGAACAGCCAAGTAGACAAAATGACATGGTCGGTTGACATAAATCAGACTGCCACTGGCCACATGAATTGTCATGATGGGCACATGACCTGAGGGCCCTGGTAGCAGAGAAAGAGGCATCCATCTGGGAGACTGACTTCACGGCAATGAAGTAGATGGCATAGGCCTATGATACAAATACCACACCCTCCATAAGCCAGCCTTATAGAAGGCAGAGACAGCCAACACTTACCATTAATCATTTGCTATCATTATGAATATCATTCATAATTAACAAAAGTTTCACATACAATAGCTCTCTGACCACTTTTCTTGATAGATATTTAAGGAGTATCACAGTTCAGCAATAGTGACTAATGAAAGGCCAAAACCCTTCTCTCAGGGTTAATTATGCATTCTGCAGTAAGAAATATGAAAGATTTTCATGGCCACCACAGGCTCCCATGTGCACTGCACAGGTCTACGTTTCCACCTCTGACCCTCAGGACCAGCTGCTTTGCTCAGAAATCTATCACCATGTTTGCCCTAAGGGTGTGCTTCCCCCAGGCTGCTCCCAGCCAATGACCGGGTGTGCCAGGGATACTAAGCAGGCCCCTGCCTGCAAGATGCTGTCCTCCTCTGAAGGGCAACTTTAGCTCAAGGACTCGCCATAGGCTTGGCTGAAACTTGCTTCCAACAGCACTGCAGACTTAGAAGTAACTTCTTTCCTCCCAGCCTCCTTCCTTCCCTCCTTCTCTAGGTTCCTCTCTCTTTTTTTTTTTTTTTCACAAGGGACAAACCTATATCATAGTCTTATGGCTCCTCCACCACCTCATTCTCCATTTCCCCCCAGTGGCATTTCCTCTAATAAATCTCTTGCACATCTGATCCCATCTTGGCATCTGCTTCTGATCCAGACTGACACAAATGGCTTGTATATGTGCTGGTGGGCTTCTAAGACAAAATGGCAAATATGTCAAACTTGCATGCTAAGTGCAGTCAACTAGTAGTGGCTACCAGGAGAATGCTGAGATGAGAAAGATTGTAGAGCTGTATCCGGCCCATTGTAATAAGTGCCGTGGTCTACTGGCAAGGTCTGCCATGAGGGCAAGGGAGGAGGTCTTGGTCTTTCATTAGTCACTACTAATGAATTGGGATGTTCCCCAATTCTACTGTGTGAAAATTTGTTAATGATGAATGATGTTCACAATGATAGCGAAGGATTAATAATGATGGTTAATGATAATAATGATAATTATCAAAATAATTATATGATATGATATAATAATATATGATTACATAATATAATGATAATGCTTAATGATGAATGGTAATTATAAAATGTTATTATATCACTGAGGATCCTAAGGCGATACTAAACATAAGATAATATGTGGCTTAATTATATAAGCAATAATATTTTCACACTGAAAGATGTTGAGTCACAGAGAATCTAGAAAAGATACAGAAGGAAAGAATTTGTTGATAGTTTCCATCTCTGACTTGGGGTGACTGTGTTCTGCTGAGATGAAGTGATTATTTCTGTTTCCTTGGCAGGTCTGCATTATGGAGCACATCAAAACATGATGCTATTTGTGAATATTACTCATTTCCCTTTATTTGATTTTATACTTGCCCAGCAACATTCTGACATTAATCAGGTTTTATAAGTAGATTTTCCTACTGGGAAAAGCATGTGCTGACCAGTTTATACAGGTATTCTAGTCTGTCTAGCAATTATTTCTTTCCTTTAAAAAATCATTTTTAAAATTATAAAAATAATACCAGCTTATCATAAAATAATAACTAAAGAGCATAGAAGTAAAATTTGAAATCTATTCCTTATGCACAGCTTCCTTCCAATACTACCCACTAGGAGTAACACTTTATTTTTTGTTGTAAATTAATTGGTTTCTCCATTGGATATCTCATGCTCAAGATGTTTTCTTTATGACCCTGTTTAAAAGGAATCTCTTGTGAATTCACTCGGAATGAACTAACAAAACTGAGTTTCTAAATACATGAAACTGAGGGCTAACCCTTTGGTTAAGAGTCCTTGTTATCTTCATGTGCCAGTCTTTTATGATAGCAAACATTACGCTTTGCCAAAAGTGTAAGCTTTACCTATCACTCACAGAATATGAGACCAATTTGGGAGAATATATGTAGTGCTGAGCTTGCTGCATTTTCTGATTTACTCAGTTCTATGAACTACCATTGGTTTACTTTTGTGTGAATCGTAGTACTTTGTAGTTATTTTCTAGGAGGCTTTCCACCCTCCCCCCACCAAGGATAAAGCGAGTGGTAAGAAAAGTAACTGTACTGCTAGAGTGACTCGGTGTGCACGTACTCAAACAGTTGTAAAAAAAGAATGTGTGGAGACACATCTGAAATGATATAGATTACAGATTTGATTTTTGTTTCTTGTTGTTTAAGAAGGTCATAATTTAATAATCTTTTCAAAGATTGACCATTTTCAAACAGAAACAATTCCTGATGAGAAAAATTCGTTCCCTAAAATGAGGAAGGTTGGGCTTTCAGTGTACATGGAATTTATAGTAAGATATTTTCCTTAATGGAGAATACCTAGATCTTTTTTGAAAATGCTTTCTTACAAGGATTGAGGGAAGGCACCTTGAGCATAAGATCTCTAAGGGAAATTATTGTTTTAGGAACAGAAAAGACAATTTGCCAAAATAAGGCAATAAAACTATAAAAAGAGATATATAATTGTGTAACTTTTAAAATACTTAAATCCTGATTTCACTTAAAGAGAGGACTACAATATTTTCACAAATAATCCCAACCTAAAAAATGTATTCATTTTATTGATGGCTGATGAGTTTAAAATATAATTTCAAAGCCAAAGAAAAGCTGATACAAAGTTTTCATAATTTTTTAGCTGGGACAAATAATGTAGTGAATATTAACACAGAAATCTAGGTGGCTGTGGGGATAAAATAGAGACCTTTTAACATAGATTAATTAGATTTATTTTTCCCAAAAACAACTCATTTATTCTCTCATACTTTCATAAAATTAGAATACATTTTTCATTTCATTACAAGGTAAGATATACCACAGAAATAAAGATTCTCTAAAACATTCACAGACCTACCTGTTTCCTCTCTCTTTTTCATTATAGAGAAAATGGAATCATTTCATAGAACGTTTATTATTCAACCGTTTTCACAAAATGGCATGCTGTAAAGGTAGTTACAAAAATACTGCAGAGATATCTTTTGGGCGAGGCTATGATTTAGTAAATCCTACATTGGATAGTCACAGAGAAGAAGCCTAGTGTTCACATTGGTTCTATCCTCTCAACTTCATTTTCTGATGTTAGAAGTCAGAAAATGTTATCTGTGGTCAGCAAGATATATGACTTCATAACTATTTGAGGCAAAACTACTACTATGCCTTAACCTCTTTATATAATAAAGTACCAAAGTAGTATAGGAATGTCATTTCAGTTATTTGACCCACTAGTTTAGAGTGGTATGTTTGATCATCTTCTACTTAAGATCAATGATTTTTGCTTGAGTAGCTTTAATACATTAATTTTGATGTTTTCTTTTATTTTCTTTTTAAAATCTGATGTTAGTCAAAATACCAAGGTCAGAATGCAAACTTGCATATGGCCTTAATATGCTTTCTTCTTTCGCTTGGAAGAAACTGCCCTCTGCCCTCATGAAGAGAGTAGCAGCTTCACCTGTCCTACATTTGTGATTCTTAGCATAGATTCCAAAGTCAAAAATCCAATATGTCATTCTGGCATATGATGTCAGTTTCTCCTGGACAATTCTAATTTGAATTTTTTGTTCCTATGTTCATATATGAAGAATGGAACTTCTACTTAACATATCAGCATACAGGAATTGCCTTTCAATGTCATTTTATTTGCAATAAAGGTTTTGAAGGCATACTTGCTTTCATGGAAATGTTATCACATGGTTCAGCCGGATGATAAAACAAAGTACTAAAATAGGCAAAGATATTCTACTGGCACTTTTCTCTTCTCAACTTACTATTTCCAGGTCCGCTAAGTCTAGTTTTTATAGATCCTACCTAAACATGATTTTATGGAATTTTGGATAGATCCAGTCTAACTGGACGTAAATTCCTCAAGATACTACAAATTTTAGGGCACAGATGAAATAACAAAATAAACACATAGTAAGATCAACTTTGGGGGTACAAGAGAACTGAGACGGTTTCAGAAAAATAATTAAGATCCCTCCTGGTGTTTCAAGATGGCGGTGGCTGCGGCGGTTGGCGAGGAGTAGCTGAGGTGGAAAAGGCGGCCACTGGGCCTCAGGCAGCAGAGAAACTTGTGGACCTTCCTCTTGCCATCTCTTAAGGGAGGACCGCAGCTGCTGGCCGGTTGTGGGGGCTGACCACCACTTTGCCCCTGGCAGGAGAGGCTGCCTCATTTACAGGCAGCAGCTTTGAAGTGTGGAGCAGGAAAAGAACTGTTTCTTAGCTGCAAAAGCGAGTCTCGACACAGGGAACACGGCATCAGGGCTGTTGTGGATGCAGACAGGATCCCGGAGGC
Source organism: Cynocephalus volans (assembly GCF_027409185.1). Taxonomy (NCBI): domain Eukaryota; kingdom Metazoa; phylum Chordata; class Mammalia; order Dermoptera; family Cynocephalidae; genus Cynocephalus; species Cynocephalus volans. The sequence continues at coordinate 149,267,951 of NC_084478.1, forward strand.
CGGGGCCAGGCTGAAGGCAGCCAGCTGCCCTATTCAGGATTCAAGGTTTCAGGCTGGCATAAAAGAAGATTCCTGGGAGTGCCCGAGCCACACCACGACTGAACAGCCCGAGGCGGCAGCAGCCGAGAATGGGGAAGGCGACAAACCAGAGGCATAGAGTGAGCACCCGACCTGGCACAGCACTGTGAGTGATCCCTGGCCCAGCCCTGTTCGGGGGGCTGACGCCCACCCGGCTCCCACCTGCATCACCGGTTCACTCACCGCCCCAGGGCTGCCTCCATTTTCCCAGGTGCTGGCAGCTCCGCCCGGCTCGGCCATCACTGAGCCTTCCCACTTGCTTGGCCCGGTGCGGGGCTTTCTGGAGCCTGCGGGCCGGCTTCGCCTCCCACTCCCTCCATGATTCTCTGGTGGGGCTGGTGGCGTGGGGTGTCCCCGGCCAGTGTCGGAGGGCAAGGAAGTACGGGCGGGCCGACTCTCACTCCACCGCACCCTGGACTCCGGCCCCCGGTAAACTTCCTGTTACTGGGAGGCAGATACCATCTCTGCGGCCACCAGTTCGGAAAAAAGCCTAACCAACTTCTGGTTGGGAATAGTGTGGTAGGAGAGTTCCCAGGTCCACTTGAACCTGCCGGAGAGCTGGCTGCAGGTGGGCGCTAGACTCAGTCTATGACGTGGGGATACAAAGGTGAACAAGTCCCGAGAAAGATCTACACAGTGCTACAAAGGCACCCAGAGTGACCGGTCGTCTGTGCCTACCAGAAACCTGGTAGACTTCCTGGGTGAGGCGGTGCCGAGCAGGGTCTTGAAGGCCCAGTTGCTAGACGAGGGTTGCAGAAGACACGCCCCAGCCCAGCACAGTGTGCACAGAGTGGGGAGACGTGCAGCCAGGGAGGAGGAGACTCGACAGAAACCACACACCCTGTGGGGTCGCCACTGCACGATACAACAGCCTGGGCCAGAGCACACAGAACAGGGAGAAGTCCTGCACTAGAAGTGAAAGCTCAACAGAGATCACACACCCTGTGGTACGTGATCCACCAGCCCAGCAGAGTCCAACCTGACCAGAAAGGTGGCTCCCCGGAGAAGCCCAAGACCCGAGGCAACCACAAACACAAGGCACTAGAGGCCAACTGAGCAGTCACGGAGGGAGCCATACGAAATTGGCAACCACAGCAACATCCTAGTTAGTCATTAGTCTCAAACCCGTGGATTGTGAAACCCCCTGCCACAATGAATAAACACCAAAAAAAAGATACCAGAAATACAAAAAATCAAGAAAGTACACCACCAAAAGTTAATAAATCTCAAACTCTAGATCCTATAGAACAAGAAGCCCTTGAAATGACTGACAAGGAATTTCGAGTGATAATTCTAAGGAAACTGAATGAGATACAGGAAAACTCAGCTAGACATCATGATGAAATGAGGAAAAGTATACAGGATCTGAAAGAGGAAATGTACAAGGAAATCAATGTCCTGAAAAAAAATGTATCAGAACTTGCTGAACTGAAGAAGTTATTCAGCGAAATAAAAAACACAACGGAGAGTTTAAAAAGCAGGCTTGTCGAAGTTGAAGAGGGAAACTCTGAACTTGAAGATAGGCTGTTTGAAATAACACAAGCAGACAAAAAGAAAGAAAAAAGAATCAAGGACATTGAAGAAAATCTGAGAGAGATATCAGACAACCTTAAGCGCTCAAATATCGATTCATGGGTATTCCAGAAGGGGAGGAAAATGGAGATTCCATTGAAAACATATTCAACAAAATAGTGGCAGAAAACTTCCCAGTTAAAGGAAAAGTCACAGATCTTCAGATCCAGGAAGCTCAATGATCTCCAAATGTATTCAACCCAAAAAGGCCTTCTCCAAGACATGTCATAGTCAAATTGGCAAAACTCAGAGACAAAGAGAGAATCTTAAAAGCTGCAAGAGAGAAGCGTCAAATCACCTATAAGGGAGCCCCAATCAGGCTAACATCAGACTTTTCATCACAAACCCTAAAAGCTAGAAAGGAATGGGATGATATTTTCAAAATACTAAAAGACAAAGATTGCCAGCCAAGAATACTCTACCCTGCAAGGCTATCCTTCCGAAATGAAGGGCAAATAGTATATTTCTCAAACAAACAAAAGCTGCGGCAGTTCACTACCACACGACCACCCTTACAAGAAATCCTCAAGGGAGTACTGGGTTTGGTTCCTGAAAAATAACTACCACTGCCATAAAAACCCAAGAAAAATCAATACCCACTAGTATAATAAAAATGGCATTCATGAAGAGAAAATAAGCAAACAAAAACACTATCTACAACCTAAGGAACCAACAAACACAGAAACCAGACAGTAAATCAAAAAGCAAGCAACAAAAGACACCTAAGACAACCAAACAACCAATAAAATGCTAGGAATAAATCAACACCTTTCAATAGCAACTCTTAATGTAAAAGGCTTAAATTCCCCAATCAAAAAACACAGACTGGCTGACTGGATCAAAAAGGAGGTCCCAACTATATGCTGCCTACAAGAGACCCACCTCACCCATAAAGATTCACACAGACTAAGAGTGAAAGGATGGAAAAAGATTTACCATGCAAACAGAAAAGAAAAATGAGCTGGAGTAGCTATTCTTATATCTGACAAAATAGACTTTAAACTAAAAACCATAAAAAGAGACAATGAGGGACACTACTTAATGATAAAAGGACTGATCCATCAAGAAGACATAACAATCATAAATATGTATGCACCCAATGTTGGAGCAGCCAGATTTATAAAACAAACTCTATTAGACCTAAAGGAGGAAATAGACACTAATACCATAATTTGCATCTCAAACGAAGTTACATTGTTCTTCCCCAAGAAAAAAATTAAAGAAGACACTCTATTTTGTGTAGCTAGTGTTGTCGAAACTTATTAACATCATGAACCAATTCCAATGAAAATAAGATTTCAAGGAAAATACATTCTAAAGACATACGAAGCTTATTAAAAGCAATAGGTTTGTGCCATGGAATAAGTTAAACTGCTCAACGTCATTAAGACAGCTGAATAAGACATATAAGTAACAGTTGTGTCATTTAATTGATTTTGGTACACAATTTAATGACATCCACCTTTACCATTGATTAAAAGTATTTGATTAACATATTAATGCAGTCAGTTACTGATCCTTTAAATACTTCGCGCCTTTCTATAGAGATAAGTAACCAACAAAGTTTTTTCTCCTCAGGTGTAATATCCAGTGAATGGAAAGTTGATTGCATGTTCATCTAAATATGAGAAACATTAATTCTTATACCTTGTCTATTCTAATGTGATTGGTTTACATATAATGACCTAGAAAATTTTCAATGGGAAGCATTTCATTTAATAAAGATGAAATTGCTTCAGAATCTGGTTGGAATAAGTCAGTGAAGTGCGTTCTGCAGCGTTGCTAAAATTGCTTTCATGAATCATTAGAAACAAATAATACTCTCACTCGGAGGAGAGGCGTGTTTTTCTCCTATGTTTCTGCATGTTGAACATTTTAATTCTAGCCCCTTAATTAATTTTGAGGTTTTCCGAATCTTTAGAAACAAGTGCATTGACATTCTGTTTTCTAACTGCGATATCTAATACAGGAAGAAGTGACTCCTCCCACAGAAGTGAGCATTTTGTATCAAGAGTCAAGGGTCAGTTTCTTTCCTAAATTCGCATTTTCGTAAAGGATTCTCCCCCTCATCCAAAGTTCGTCTTGGTATATATGTCCTTAGCACCATTTCCGACTTTTAAGAAGATCCTTATTTGAGAAGTTTTGCCAGTTGGTACAGAGGAAAATAAGTACTTCAGTGTCGCTTGTAAATTTCATTCTCATGAGTTTATTCTTTTCTTTTTAGCAATATGAACTCTCACTTTTTTGTTCAGTACTCAATTACTTGCTGAAAATAGATATAGTACCTGCTCGTTAGTCTGTGCTTTTTCTGATTATTTCATTATGTAGCCTGTGAGCTCATTCTGTATGTGGGGGTCGTTCTCCCTGAGTACAACCCTAACTCATATCAGAGCCGGGCAGTTTCCACGGGGCACAAATAGCGAACTATTCGTCCTGTGATGACTCTGCAGAGGAAAACCCGCCCACTGAATGAGGAGGTTCCTGCCTCTGAGCTTCACATTTTCAATGATTTCTTTTAATGTTTTCCTTTTCTTGTCCTTCTCATATTTCCATTAGGCATATTTACACATTTTCTAGTTGTCCCATACCTCTTATATATTCTGTTCTTTTTTTTTTTTTCTTTCAGTTTTTTCTATTGGCTTTTAAGATTTTGAAGTTTATATTGATATACCCTCAAGGTCAGCAATTGTTTCTCAGCTGTTGCAGTCTCCTCATAAGCCCATTAAAGCATTCGTAGGGCCGGCCTGTGGCTGTTCGGAGAGTGTGGTGCTGGTAACACCAAGACCATGGGTTCGGATTCCTATATATGGATGGCCGGTTTGCTCACTTGGGAGAGTGTGGTGTTCACACCACCAAGTCAAGGGTTAAGGTCCCCTTAACTGATCATCTTTGAAAAGAAAAAAAAAAATTAATAATTTGTGGGCCTTTGGTTACAGAATAGATTTGTTTTTGCTTCTTTTGGAATAAAAAAGGATAGTCTTTTACACAATGTTTCAATAAAAATGTTAAAAGCAGACATTTTTTAATTAAAGGTCATGGAGCAAGATATTTGCAGGCATTGCCATAGTCCCCCCTTTAACTGTATATGTTTCCTATGTCTGAGATAGGGGAACACAGACCTTCCTACTCCCAACTTAATAAGAAGAGACCTTTATGAGTCTGTTAAATCAATCTCCCTCCTGTGCCAAGGAGCAAATGGTTATCTGGTGCCATCAGAGAGCTGCAGACCCCAGGTGGGATATTTTACCTGAGGGCTCTCACAACACCAGTCCACTGCGGCTCCTTGAAGCCATTGCCCAGCCACCTGGTACCACAGCATCACAGAGAGTGATGCCATAGAAAGAGATGTTCTGCCTCATGCTCAGTTCTGGGACACAGATTGCTCCACTGGCCAGACCTACACTTGACTTCTTTCTACTCACTGGGAGGATTAGCTTCCTCTGACTTCCTCTGTCTTTGTCCATCTTGTGTTTCTATAACAGAATACCTAAGACTGGGTAATTTATAATGAGCAGAAATTTATTTAGCTCCTGATTCTAGAAGCTGGGAACTCCAAGATCAAGGTGCCACATCTGGTGAGGGTCTTCTGCTGTGTCGTCCTGTGGCTGAAGGCAGAAGGGCAAGAGAGGGCAAGAGTGACACAGCAAGAGAGAGAAGGGAAGGGTGCTGAACTCATCTTTTTATCAGGAACCCACCTGGGAAATAACTAACTTACTCCCGAGATAACATCATTAATTCATTCATGAGGGCAGAGTCCACATAACCTAATTACTTTTTAAATGTTTCAACTCTAAACACCATTGCATCGGGGATTAACGTTTTAACACATAAACATTGTAGGACATGTTTTAACCAGAGCACCTTCCTTTAACAAAAATGCTATTATGAGATATTGACAATGTTAAATTTTTCCTGAGCCCTGTGATCCTGAAAAACAGTGAAAGTTAAACTCCCAGCTCTCTGTGTTCCAGAAAACAGCATCCTGCAAAGAAGTCTCCTACTCCATGTGACTTAGGTAAGACTCAGGGGATGCCTCCCCTGTTTACTTGTGACAAGGCCTGACACGAGACCCTCGAGATTTCCATTATTTGCCTCATAAGTGATTAGCTGAGCTTCTTGTTCCCACCGATCAGTAGGAACAACATGCTTGTTACCCAAGATTTGGCAGCTTCCCTTCTTCCTCCAGATCCTTGAACTCTGATCAACCCTCAGTCTGAGCCAGCAGAGAACCTTAATGGCCCTTTCTGTGAATAGACTGACCCCAGGCAAACATTCTCTGATGCACTATCTGGTCATCCCACATACTCACATCAGCTTCTTTGTAGGATTGCTCACTGCTCCTTTAATAGAAAGCTTCTTCTTGCCTAACCCTTAAGATGCTTGTGGATCTTACAGCTGGGGTGTCCTCCCTTTGCAATATCCCCTCACCACATTGCAAGAAGCCTTTTGACTAAAGTCTTTCTTCATCAAGTCAGGATGTTTTTTCCCCAAGCTTTACTGAGGTATAATTGACAAATAATATTTTCATATATTTAGGGTGTATGATGTGAGGTTTGGATATATGCATAAACTATGAAATGATTACCACAATCAAGTTAATTAAGACATCCATCACCTCACATAGTTTTTTGTGTGGTGAGACACTTGAGATCTAGTCTCTTAGCAAACTTCAAGGGCACAATATACTATTATTAACTGTATTACCATGGTGTCCATTAGGCCTTCAGTACTTATCCATCTTATGGCTGAAGGTGTGCACCTTTTGACCGGTATCTCCGCTTTTTCTTCACCACACGCCCAGCCCTTGATAACCACCACTCTACTCTCTGTTACTATGAATTTGACTTTTTAACAAAATATCCCACAGACAAGAGAGATCAGGCAGTATTTGTCCTTCTGTGCCTGGCTTGCTTCACTTAGCTTATTGTCTTCGAAGTTTATTCATGTTGTTGCAAATGGCAGGTTTTCCTTCTTTTTAAAGACTGAATAATATTCGACATTCTATATATTACACTTCTTCATCTGTCAGTAGGTACTTAGGTTATTTTCATGTCTTGGCTGTTGTGGATAATGCTGCAATGAACATGGGAGTTCAGATATCTCTTAGGGATAGTAATTATATTTCCTTTGGATATATACCCACAAATAAGATTGCTGGCTCATATGGTAGCATATTTAGTCACTTAATTTTCGGGGGTGGCGAGAATACACAATGGTGCCAAGAACACACAACGGGGAAAGGATAGACTCTTCAATAAATAGTGTTGGCAAAACTGGATTTCCACAAGCAAGAGAATGAAATTGGACCCTTATCTTACACCATACACAACAACCAATTCAAAACAAATTAAAGACTGAAAGATAAGACCTGAAAGGAGAAGAAATCATAGACGAAAACTTCCTTGATATTGTTCTGGGCAATGATTTTTTGGATCTGGCACCAAAAGTGAAACTGACACTCAAAGGGAAAGAGAATAGATTTTATAATTTAGCTTAAGCTTAGATGTTAAATTAGGAAGGAGTTAAAAGATTTTTGTAGTTGCTGACTTTGCTTGCCACGTAGCCTGAACTTAATGATTAAATAAAAGACATTGAGCTAGGAGTCTCCAGATGCTCTTCCTCCTTTTTGTCCCCTAAAGATAACGTGACTTATGTACAGGTTACAAGCTGTTTGTCTTAAGATGTCTTGCAGAACCTAGAAGCAGATCCCCGCAGCCTCAGCTGGCTCAAACTGGATGAAGCCAAAGACCCCTACACTGGCCCTGTGTAACTGTCCAATGACTGACCTATTGACATCAGAAGGCCTAAAACTCCACCTCCTCATCATGCTAATGCTGCCACTTTTTGAACATGCATCCCATGAAAAAGCATGATGAGCCTACTGTGCATGCCCAAGAGACTTTCCAGATTCCTCTTTCTTTGTTCTTTGCCTCCATTAATCACCTTTCTATTTCTTTACGTCTCCTCTACCAATCATATTTCCCCATGGCTGTGACTTTCCTGCAAACTTTGCCTTAAATATACCTCACTCCACGCCATCAGGAAGATGGATTTGACATATATAAATATCTCACCTTCTCACTTGGTCAGCCTTGTGAATAAAGCATTTCTCTACTACAAAGGCCCATACTTCAGTGATTGGCTTTCTCTGCATGCGGGGAACAAATTCCATTTGGTTTGTTAACAAAAAAGCACAGGCAACAAAAGTACAAAATTAATAAATGGGACTACATCAAACCAAAAAACTTTCTGCAAAGAAAACAATCAACAAAGTGCAAAGGCAGTCTACAGAATGCGAGAAAATATTTGTAAACCACATATCCAATAAGGGATTAATATCCAAAATATATAAGGAACTCATACAACTCAATAGAAAAAATAAACAACTCAATTAAAAAACGGGCAAAAGAGCTGAATAGACATTTCTCAAAAGAAGACATACAAATCGCCAACAGTTTTGTGAAAAGATGTTCAAAATCACTAATCATCACAGTAATGCAAATCAAAACCACAATGAGATATGATCTCGTACCTGTTAGAATCATCAAAGAGACAGAAAATAACACATGCTGGCAATCTACATTGTTGGTGGGAATGTAAATTGGTACAACCATTATGGAAAATGGTACAGAGGTTCCCCATAGAACTAAAAAGAGAATTCCCTTAGGATTCAGCAATCCAAATTCTGTGTATATATCCAAAGGGATTTATTTTTATCTGGCAGTTAATGATTCTGCATCTCTGATAATGTGCTGACTGTCCCTTGGACCCCTATCTTCACCTGAGGGTTCATGCTGGTAATGAATGAATCTGGTGGGATTTCCTTTTATGACCAGCCAATGTGCATTGGGTCGACTTAGGGGAATCCCCATCCTATGTGGGTCTGAGTGCTCACCACTATAGGATTGCCAATCACACCTGCCAGACAGAACTCAAAGGAAAGACTTTTTATTTTGGAAAATGTTGACCAGGAGACAGAGGGTGAAGTCCCCAGTGAACTGTATAAATTAAATATTCCTAAAACTCCCGGAAATTTAAAAACTAACCAAAATGCTTTAAAAATTCAACTTCACGTAACTTAGGTAAATGTTTGGCAAAAAAAAAAAAAAATAGTTTAATATTGTTGGTTTAATAAAAGCAGTCATGACCCTGAGTTATCAGCATTAAGCATAATACAACTATACATATTTATTTTACCTGGTATGTGGGTATGTTCCTCCAAAACTTAGAATGGACTTACTAGAAAAATGAGCTAACGTAATATTTATTAAACATTTAAGATAATAAAAAATATACATATTTGAGTTTAATCACATTGATTCATTATTCTGACAACCTTTATTTCAAAAATACTTATATTTTTCAACCCACAATGTAGGGAAGGAAAAATAATTTGTTTTATAAGATGTCTGGATAAAAATAATTTCCAATTTCATGGGGTTAACATAAAACCTTAGACTAGGGTAAATTAAGTAGGAGATATTCATTAAATAGCTAGATCATTTATAAGTGAGATAAAACACTGAAACAATAAACAATAAATGTAAGTTTATATACTTTTTCTTATTATTTATATATGGTACAGAAAAGCTAAAAATATTACAGTTCGTTAATAAATATGTTCTTTCTTGACACACTGTGAAATTTTATTGTAAGGAAGTATATACCTATAAACAATTGTGGGATATATATTCCCAATACTTGCCAGTCTGCCACAAAATGCTGGCTCATGACGGATGGTTTATAATGATCCACTTTCTTGTTTTCTCTGTAAAATAATAGTGACTAATATTTTAAAATTATAATCAGTACTCGTAAGTGAAATAAATACAGGTAGAGTATACTTTATCCGAAATGCTTGTGAGCAAAAGTGTAGCAGATTTTGGAAATTTTCAGATTTTGGACTATTTGCAGAATACATACTGGTTGAGCATCCGCCATCTGGAAATCTGAAATCTGAAGTGCTCCAATCAGTATTTCCTTTAAACAGCAGGTTGGTGCTCAAAAAGTTTCAGATTTTGGAGCATTTTGGATTTCAGATTTTAGAATTGGGAGATGCTTAACCTGTAGACACAATAATGGCAAAGGGAAACAACTTTGCATGCACTGCATGCAAGATAAGTTTTTCTTAAGGAAAAAGAAAGTAATTTTATCCTCAGGTAAAATGAGTGGTTGTTCCTAAATGAGATGAATGGACACAGCAAGTTGCAAAACATTAATTAGAAAGGAATTTTATTACTCATGGTCAAGGCTGGGTAAAATGTGATGGGTTTGTTTATAAGATTATTTAAAAAAAACTGCTTGAGTATTAAAATTTGGTTTTCTCTCTGTTAAAATGACAAAATCGTCATGGATTACTGTTCTGCTCTTAATAATAGGTGGTAAAAGGTGTTCCTTTGCCTTCTGAGTAGCAAGGAGGGGGCGGAGCCCAAGAGACTCAGGACCCCGAACTGCCCCAAGCGCGCCCATCCCACCCATTCCCCTGTCCTGGCCAGTGTCTGCCCGCTCAGCTCGAGCAGGTCCTGTCCCTCTCTTTGGTCCAGCCTAAACGCCCCAGCAGGTGACGTCGCCGCACGCCATGCCCGCCCCTCTCCCACGGCCACACTGGTCTGCGCCGCTTTGGCTCGTGCAGACCACGCCCCTCACCGCCCAGCACCCTCTCCCGCCCTTGGGGACTTTGGGCTCTCTAGCCCCGCCTCCCGACGCGCATCACAGCCCCGCCCACTCCCACGACTGTAACGCACGCGTGACGCCGGCGTGACGCCAGCGCGGTTGCTCCCCAGGCGCTCGCGCTGCTCCCGCCCTGCTGCTAGGCGGCCGTTGATAAGCTTGTGTAGACAGGCCCGGGCCGCCTGTAGGCCTTCGCCTCCCGCAGGCCTTCGCCTCCCGCCTCCCGGTGCCGGCTGCACCCGTCATGGACGACAATGGGGTTGTGTCGGACCCCGAGCTGGCCGCCCTTCTGTGCTATTTCATCCCGCATGGGATCGTCTTGGGTACGCGGCGGCCGGCGGCGGTCGGGTCACCTCCCGGGACCTGCTCCCCGCGTTTCGTCCCACTCCTTCCTCCGCACCCGTTCCCCGTGTCCCCAGTGCGCTCTCCCCCAGGTTTCCTTCCCATACCCCTGACCGCCCTGCGCCCCGTGTCTGGCCAGGCTCCACTGACAATCTCTTGGAAGAGGAAATCTTCAAGTACATGACCCAGAGGCGTAGGAGGCTTTTGCCCTCTAACTCGTCTGCCTCCTCCTATGGGTTCTCCAGTGAGACCCAGCCCCAGAGGCCCGCCTGGCCGCCCATGGGATGGGAAAGGGGCATGGGCCACGGGGAGGATGGGTCGGGAGTGTGTGGCAAGGGCGTTGGCTGATTGGGGCGCTGGGGAGAAGGGAGGACAGCCTGAGGGGCACGTGGACTGTTCCTCCTACCCCATTCAGACTTGGATTCGGCTCTCAAGGGCTTGTCGGATATGGACAATCTGCCCGAGAAAGAGGACACCTTACTTGTCCAGAGCATCGGTAAGGCAGGGATGGGGTGGGCACCCTTATACCTTCATCCCACTCCGTCGGGGACCACAGTCTCATTGAGAACCTGATTCCCCAATCCCCACCACCTCTCAGCAGCCCTGGAAGGGAGAAACTTTGTCATAGGCCCATAATGGGATTCAGATTAGGTCAATTGGGCCAAGCAGGGGACAGTGATGGTTCCCCTGCTAACGATGCCCCGCTTCCTAAGGTTGTAATGAGGAATACTATGAGGAGAGTTACCTGAATGCCAGGACTTCCAGGGAGGCTGATTCTGTGGGTACGTCCAAGGGATTCCACCAGAAGGGGACTTCGCTCTCAGTTGATGACACCTTCCACCACCAGGTGAGCTAGCTGTCAGGCATCCTGTACTTTGATCCGACCTGAGTGCCTGAGTGGACCATAGCTGGGTTTGGGCAAATACAGTGCAGGAGGCGGGGCACTGAGTGCACCCTTCATTCTCCGGGGAGAGTTAGGCTCAGCAGACAACTGTTTGGTTAGGGCCCTACTTTGGGGAGTCGTGAGAACTATTTGACGAGAGTGCATGGGACGGCACATGGCCTGGACCCTGGTTTGAGATCTAGGCTCATGCTCTTTCTGAAAATCCTTAGGGTAGAAAGGAGGGTGCTGGTGTACAGGCAGTCAGGGCAGTCACTGAGCAAGTGGGAAGGCCCCGCAAACAAAAGGCCGGGAACCCAGGAGGTTCTGGAAGGGGCAGGTCCCTGGCCTTTAAGCAATGGTCTGAGTGGGCTGGCCAAGGATGTTTGGACTGAGGGATATGATAGGGCCATGGTGTTCCCACCAATCGGTTCCCTCACCCTGACTTCTTTCTGCAGATTCGAGATGAAAGTCTTTTGTCTTCTTCCGAAGAGGACAGCAAGGATAGGTGAGTAATGGAGAGGCACAGGGATGGGGCTGGTTCAGGGCCCAGGCTCTCCTGGCCCACTTGCTCCCCTGTTTTCCTCAGGGAACACCCCGTGTATGGCTTGGACAGTTCCTACCAGAGTGTCGCACACTACCGCCACGTTTCCAGTATCTCCAAGAGCTCCCAGGACCTGTCCTATTATCCTACATCCTCATCCTCCTCCTCTTTATCCTCATCTTCATGTTCCTGCCCTTCATGTCTCACCCAATACACCATCCAGCCAGGAAAGCAGGCCCTTAGGGTCCCGCTCTGGGGCCAGCTGCTGCTTTTCCTGCTGTTAGTTGCCTTGCTGCTCTTTGTTTACTACTATTGGAAGTTTAGAGTGGGCAAAGCATTCTGAATAGAGCCCTGAGGGTTTTTGGCTTCAGAGCCAGCTCTTCTCAGAAGTCCTGGCTGACTTCTTCAACAGTGTTTGATATGGGTGGGGGTGGGGGTTTTCTTTGTGTTCTAGCTTCTGGAGGCTGGGCCTAGCCCAAGGCAGTGTTTGTTCTCCCTGCCTTGTCCTGCCAGGGAGGCAGCAGACTCAGGCCCTCCAGTGTATGGTGGTCCTGTGCTTGCCTTCCTCTGGAGCCTCCTGGCCCTGGTTGCCTGTGACCCTTAAGTCCTGGGAGGGAAAGACCTGACTCCCGTGGAGAATGGGGTTGTTGTCATGCATGCCTCTTGTTCATTGACACCTTGTTGGCCAAAGGCCACCCTGACTTTGTTTTCGTGGACACACAATAAAAAGACCATTTATTTGTAATGTATTGGCTCTTCGTGTTGGGGGAGGGGTTGGGCTCCAATGGCATGGGGCTTCTGGTCTTGGATCTCAAGGATCACTATCTGGCTTTGCATTTCTGTTTTGGTCTTGGGTTAGGGAACAAATGCTACCCATAGATATGTTTGTGTTTTGTTTTGGGGTTTTATTCTTTAACTCATTCCCCAAAGCATTTACAATGTGCATAGTTTACATGCAAACACTATGCCATTTATATAAGGGACTTGAGCATTAGTGGATTTTGGTATGGGGGTGGGGTGTGGTGGGGTGGGCATGGGAGTTGTCCTGGAATCCTGGAACCAATCCCCCAATATACTGAGGGATGCCTACTTATAAGAATAACTATAGTACAATAAAGTGTGTGGAGAGATCTCAGTTGGAAGTGCAGCATACCGGTATCTGTGGTGTTTTAACCGGGAAAAGCCAAAGGCAACCTCAGCATCCAAGGGCGCATAGCTGGTGGAGCATTCCTGAGCTCCTGGAATTGCTGCTTATTTAATGACACAGGGGAAAAATCTTAAGACTCTGAAGTTCTCCAAACGGTCCATGACTCTATTGACTACACACACACACACACACACACACACACACACACACACACACACACGCATGCACCTGCTCCCCCATACACACACCATGCCCTTCTTTCCCTGTTTATCCAGTTAGATGTACCATCCAGCCCTATAAACACTCCTTTACCAACCCCTTTAGTTCCTTTGCCTCTCTCTCCCTCCAGTGCCCTTGTGTGTTTACATCCTCATGACTCCCTGAACCCCGTAGGACCAGCCTGCTTCCCAGCTGTGCTTGAAGTGCTGAATGTTGTCGGGGCCATCTCTCCCTTGCGCTGGCTGGGTGAAATTTGATGGTTAGTTCCCTGGTATTATACTCCTTCTCCCTCTCTCCAAAAGTACTCTTTCACCCCTTCTTCTCTCCTCAAACTTCCAACATCCCTGATGATGACTTTGCTCCATAGTTCACTGAGAAAAGAGGTGCAACTGGCTGAGAATCACGTCATCCTCCCACCATCAAACCTACTCACTGTGTTTGTGTCCCTATTCTCTGCTCTGGCCTGGTGGCAGTGGATGAACTGTCTCTGCCCCTACAAGGCCAACTCGTGTGCTTGTCCCATCTTCCATCCCTTATCTCACATCTTTAGAAGTCCCTTTTTTCCTCACATCCCCTTCTAGTGACAACCTTGGTGCCTGTACCCCTTTACTATGTGTATGAATTTCAAAACATAATGTTGTGCACCTTAACTTTATACCATGAATAAACTCATAAACTCACTGCTAAAGTCATCTACACAGCCTTTCCCTGCTCTGCCTAATCCATCCGCTCCACAGGGACCATTTGAACGCCTGGGAATGTGGAGGGGATGAAGATGCATTAGGGCCAGAAAAGGCACATGGGGTCACATGGGACACATGATGACATCCTTAGGCTCACAGAGTCCTGGCCTTCAGAGTAGGGAGGAAGCGGAAATATTTCTTCATTATAAAGATGGGGAAACTGACACCCAAAAAGGAAATGGACTTGCCCTATATCCCACAGTGATGGGGCTGCATAGCCAGGAATGAAACACGTTCACTTCCCTATTTCTCAACGATGCCTTCAATTATTACAGTGAATTATTTTGTGATCTCTATGTTTTGGTCCCAAAAGTAATAACATGAGATATTATATGCTACAAGTTCAAGCTGTCTGGATTTACATGGAGTAAAATATAAAAGCGTGCCATCTTGCAGGCCCACACAGGGCATTTCTCTTCCCAGTGCTACCCACTGTCAATGATGTCAGTGTCAAGCCACACTGCACCGAACCACCTCTCAAGAGTTTGCTGCACTTTCAGAAACTCTCATTTGCCCTGGGGGTGAACTTGCCTTGGTCTACTCAGCAGCAAACATCAGGGAACATAAGATCCACTTGGGGAATTTATGAAAAACCGCCAAATTACATACTTTAAGAGCCAGGGTTTTATGTGATGTGAGATTTATATTGGACAAAGGTCACAACAGGATTTGGGGGATGTCACGGAGGACCAAGGTATTGAATCAGAGGTGGAAGAGTCCACATTTTACTCATTATACATCTCAACAACTTGGACTCTTTTACATGTAATTTATCATGTTATTACTTGTGGGATAAAAACATGTATCTTGCCCCGAGAGCATTTCCCCCCCCCCCTTCCAGCAATGGAGGACAAAGCACAGGCACAGAAGCCTTAGTGACACCGCGGTCCTTGGCCTCCCCACAGCACCAACTCCACACACAGAACTTTTCTCATGAACAGCCTGGGCTGCCCCTCTCAGGCAGAGGGTTCGCTCCATCAGACCCGCCACGCCTTCACTGCTCCTGGAAGGGGTCATTGGGGCACTTTTGTCTTGAGTCACCTAAGTAGGTCCCAGCAAGACTCCTCAGTTTAGATGTGCCCCTCCCTCCAGGCCCTATGATCTCTCCCACCTCCTAAATTGCACCTCATTCCTATGGTGGTCTAAGCTAGGAACCTGGGACTAATTCCTCACACCTCCTTCTCTTCCTCAGTTCCTACATCTACTCTGTCACCAAGGTCTGTCCATTCATCTTCAACTGATCCTCCAAGTCCTCCCACTTCTCTTCATCTCTGTCGTCACACCCCAAGTCCAAGCTGCCACCATCTCTAGCCTAAACAACAGGCTGCACTGGCCACCCACCTGATCCTCCTATGGCCTCTTATTGCCTCTGTCCTTTCTCTCAAAAGCAGCCGAAGAGATCCTTTAAAAAGTAAGTCTTATCCGATCACTTCCATCTCTGAATACAGGCCAGGCAGTGGCTTCCCATCACCCTTGGACATAAACCCCGACTCCTTCCCGTGGCCTCCAAGCCCTGCCACACCGAGCCCAGTGCCCATGTGACCTTCCCTGTGCCAATCTTCCGACTCACTCGGCTCCAGCCACGCTCTTCCCCATTCTTGGGACACACCAAGTTCTAGTGTGTCTTCCCTCTGTTGAGAATATTCCTCTTCAGGCGGCCGATGCCTTCCCATCTCGCAGGTCTCCATTCTGATGCCACTGCCTCAGCGGATGTGGTAGGAAGGAGTATTTGGTCTCCCTCCCCTGCTGGCCCTTGTCACGGTTCACTGTAGGCAGAATATACTTCCACACCCCACTGCCTTTGGGCTTTGGCCCGTGACTTGCCAACGTGATATATATGAGTGGCCGTGAGGTGCACCATGTCCAGTGAGAGGCTTTGATGTGCTTCTGTGGTTTGACCTTCCACTTCTGCCCTGGCCCATTGGGAGTCACGGCCTCACTCATGTAACCACTGCTGCTTCTATTGGGCACCCAGAATGAGGAGACACGTGGAGCAGACCTGAAGCCATCTCCACCATCGCACACATAGCCACAAGTGACCCGAAGGCCATGAGTGAGAAATGTTGATGTGAACCACTGAGGCCCGGGGGCTGTTTGTTTGGCAGCACTATTAATGACACCTGCCCTTAGCATTGATTTAGGAATTTTACTAATGTATATGTATAATGAATTATTTGTGGTTTATGTATTTTACATCTATTTCTAAAGGTAAATTGTCTAGAGTGCTTTGCTTTCTACGTATAATTTTCAGTGGTATGTGGAAGTTTCAATGCACATGCATCTAAAAACTTGAATCGATAATTCTCATTCATTTCCGTTTATAATGTGCATTTTTATATTTAACAATACAGTCTTCATTTTATTTAATAGCTATGAAATTGTTTGTGAATATATTTCGATCAACTTAATGAATTGTCTTCTTTTGTCGAGTTAGGGAAATTGCTTTCACGAACCATTCAAAATAAAATCGTCCCACTGGGAGAAGAGCCAGGGTCCTGGGGCCTGGGGTCTGCCTGCTCTTTCTCGCCCTCCCATCAACTTCTAACCACTTATTCCTCGGGGCTGTCCGACTGCCCTTGGGCCCCAACCAGCCATTGCCCCATGTCATGTTGCCCAGCTCCATGCATCCCAGGGGCCACCATGGCCCATCATGGCCCCTGCCCCGCACATCCCCGAATGTTAACCTGGCTCCTGTGGCCCCTCATCCCCACCTCCATCCCAGCCCTGTCTGGCCCAGCCGTCAATTGCCCACAGCAGAGGAGAGACTCAGCTGCAACATCCAGAGAACTTTATTGACCAGAAATATCTGCTGAACCACTGAGGAGAAGGGGACATCACAGAGAGGAAATCCTAACGGGCACAAGAGGTCATGTGTCCCAGGGTGGACAAGCGCCTCATGGCTTTGCACAGACAGGAAGGCCGTGGGGGTGGGGAATGGGAGCGCCTGATTGACACGGGAGTCACCTCAGGGCCAACACAGATAAGGGTGGGCTTCACAGAAGATGGAACAGCCTGACCCATGACTGGGAATGGGGGACCCCTCTTGGGAGTCCCCAGCAGCTCCATCCTTGAAATGGCCTCTTTCCCCCTAATGTCTCCCAGTCTAGTGCAGGTGGCAGCCATCTTCAGGTCCCTCATCCAGGCCTTGGCCGGACACTCAGACCTTCCCCCTTCTCCGAGACAAGACTGGAGTCTTTGGGGTCCTTGCCTGACTGTGTATGGAGAGGCATTCTACTGGGAGTGGGGTGCTCAATTTGCCCCCTTCCCCGTGCCCTTGGTAGCCTATTGGGCTCTTGACATTGCTTTCTTGGCCCTGAGGGCAGCATGTGTGTCATAACTCCCCAGAGATATCCATCTATCTGGCCCATAACAGTCTTCCATAGTTCCTTTGCCTTTCCTTTGCTGCCTGGTCAGAGATCAGTACCACCTGGGCCAGAAACAGAGCTCCAGTCCCTGTGGGTCTCACCACCCAGCACCCAGCATCTGGCCCATCACGGGAGTCCAGGACCATGTGGACAGCCTCTCCAAAAGCCAGATGGCAAGCAGGCTCCCGTGGGGTCGCGCCTCTGGGTGGTGTTGCCAGGCCCCCTTCTCTTTCCTTGCCTGGCATCCTCTCTGGAGACTTGCTTTACCCACTCAAGCGTTACTGGCCCAGGAGGAGACAGTGGGGACGTTTTTAGTACCTGATTGTGATTGCCTTTGAACTTGACTGGTTTTAAAGGTGGGAGCAGACGCACGGGAAACATGAATTCTAATTGGATGAGGCCTACCCACGTCATGGAGGGCTGTTTGGTTACTCAGAGTTCACTAATTTGAATGTTAATCTCATCCAAAAACATCCTCCAAGTTGACACACAAAGTTAATCATCACACCTACCAAGCACTAAAGTGAGTAGTTTTGAAATATTTCCTCGGGTAGTGTAATATGTGAATACATTTTTCTCTGTGTCTTCATAAAAATGTTTACTGTAAAGGAAGACGCTTTCTGCCTTCATCACATCATTTTGTTATCCTTGGATATTTTGAGGGAAAAGTATAGATTTTCTGAGTTATGAGCATTAATCAATGGACTGGAGAGTTCTTTGTTTTGAATAGAATGAGGCCCGTTTGGAATCCAGACAGAGCAATAAGAGCCTCATTGTTCTCTTTATTTAAAACCCTCAGGAAGATCTCACCTGACATTTTAGGCTCATGGTCTGCAATGATTCACATAAATCCTATTTAGCTCTTTATTAGCCTTTTTTTTTTTTTTTTAATTCCCCGATTGGGATGCTGATTTCAAGATCAGCTGCGGACCTATTTGAGTCAGCCATCTGCACTGTCAGACAATTCCCAGGATGGGTTTTTGCTGAGATTAGCCCAACACATCCAGAACGACTGGACCTGGACCTGCTTCGTCCTTGCTGTGGGGCTGGTGTCCCTGACAGTGTTTTTTAGCCACAGCCTTTCCCACAAAGGCTTGTGGCTGTGTTTCTCAGCAAGGGTCATACGTGTGCTGGTGAGGCCTTTTCTCCCTTATATTTTCAAGTGATAATTTTTAGAACCTCATCATATGCATAGAAATCTTATTTGGCCTTGAAAATCTGCATTATCATATTACCAAATCTCAATGATGTGTCAGCATGCTAAAACCATCAAGGTGTCTTCTGTAATCATAAATTTCCACACGCACAATGTGCCTGTCATAATGTTGAATGTCTTAGGGTTGTTTTATATACTGCTCCAATTTTGTCTGAAACTTCACATGCAAATCTGGATTTCTTTTTTCGAATGGTTGATTCTCCTTTTATGTTCCACGTGCTTTATAGGAATGGGTGTTTCCTCTCCTTTGTTCTACTCAAAGGCAGTTTTATTCCAGGCTCTAGGGAAAACAGCTGTACCATCCTTGGCCAGCCATGATGCTCTGCCCTCTTTTATAAAATTACTGAATGTGACTCTGATCTACTTGCTGAAGTTTTTCACTCTGTAATTAAGATTAATGTATGTTCATCTATTAGGAAGACTGGATTCAGAATTTGATTCCCCAGCCTGTGCTTTCGGGGAAAGCACTTTTTGGTCAATGGATTTGTATGTCATTCCTTTGGGGAAAAATATTCAAGGGTATTTAGTAAGCTCTGTTTTTCTTAGTTTTGACGTTATTAGTATAGGAATATTTAAGTACCAAAGGCAATGTTCTTTTATAAAATAGATGTTAGAGTGCCTTCTTCTAAAATTCTTCTCCATTAATGTTAAACTTAATTGTTGAAATTTATTTATCAATTTGGCCAAATTGAGACATCTAAAGGATTATTAGCATTTAAACACATAAAATTTATTATCTATTAGTATAGGTTCCAAACATGTATATTACTTAATTTGTTAATGCTTAGGTTTTCTCAGTAGATAACCAGAAAGTGACTACTTACAAGAAATACCACCACTTGACCTTGGTCATTGAATCTGTTTCAGTCCACTCAGGGGAGAGAAACCACACAGTAGATTAAATGAGAAGGAAGTTTAATATAAAGTATTATTAAATTCAAAGAAATAAGTGACTACAAGTTATCAGGAAATTCTGTGTGGTTCTCTAGGGCCCTGGGAGAATACCCAGGGAAGGATGAACTTGGAAGGAGATCCCATCCCCTAGTCTGAGGTTCAGACTTTGTTGGAGAACGTATAGTTCAGCCCACAGGATAGCAGAGAAATTTGCTGGTTTTCCCAGGCTATACAGGTCTGCACTTGCTTGGCAAGCAGGAAGCAGCTCTCTGGAGTATAGGCAGGACACACAGGCAATTGGCAACCAATGGTGTGGTTGTGTAGAGGGAGCAGAGGCTTGGTTTGGGCAGGAGACTTTTGGAATGCTAGTATCCATGTGGAGAGGGCCATGAGAAGGTTATCACTAGGGCAGGCCAAGAGTGCAAGCTTAGCAAGGAACTGCATGTTGTGGGTGCATGGCTTACACAGCAGCCGTCAGCAGGTGAGCCCCTTTCTCCTGCAGTGTCCTTCCAGCATCCTCAACTGAGAAAGTGTCATATCATGCTCAGTATAAAGAAATATGCTTAATGTAATTCTGTCCATTATAGCAGAGCAAACATGGAAGGGAAAGTTTGGAGGTGAGAGGCAATTAAATGACAGCTAACACGGTCGTAGTCTCATCGTACTGTGAACCGTCTTCCTCCTTATTATTTATTATCTGTTGAGGAGTGACTCCCTCCATAGATTTTACAACCCAATTATTGCTGTGAAGAGGTGATCCAAGAACAAAACTCCAAATTGAGTTTTGGTGCCATCATCTGAACCTTCTCTTCTCCATTCAGGAGTACATACATGGATAGTGAAGTGAAGATGCTATTTAGCTGGAAATGCCAAATTTGTTACTTCTTACCCCTATTCATTGGATTTCCCCAGTGGCACTGATTCTGGAACTGGCTAGCCTAACTAGACATGAAAGGCAATTATTAAATCTGATTAAAGGGCTGGCCGGTTAGCTCAGTTTGTTAGAGCCCAGCCTTAGAGCCCCAGGGTCACAGGTTCAGATTCCCGTACCCGCCAGCTGCCAAAAAGCAAATAAAACTGATAAAAGAAAAACATGCATATATTGTATTGGGAACTATAATTCATGTATTTAAATGTTAATAATTTGAATTTAAATTACTTCTCATTGATATTTAGAATGTATTTCATTGTTATTGTGGCTGATTATTATAAAATAAGTACCAGAATGCTATATTGGTTTGTATAATTTTGAAAATAAAGTTGTTCTTGAATAACGAACAGACATGATCCTGAAAAAATAACTTTTAAAAAGGTTCCATTTAAAAAAAATTCAGTAAGCATTTACTGAGTCCCTACTGAGCCCCTGCACTAAGCATAGATACTTCAGATTCTCCAAGATCTTATTTTTCTTAAATCAGGTTGACTAGTTAGCACCCCTGGGAATTTCTGAACATTTCATTGCCAGGTCAATAAATACATGTGACAGATGTCTTATGCTGTTTCCCTTAGTTTTAGTGTGTCAGCAATATCTGTCCATTGAATTAATGGCTGCTTATAACTTGTTTGGTATCTGTAGAACTATACATCTGTGTGCCGGTAGAATGGCAGAAAACTACGGCGGAGCCATCACGTTCCGGGATCTCTACTTTTTCTGCCCCCATAGGGAATTCCTTGTTCTCAGAATGTATTTTTTCAAAATGCAGTTTTATAAGTCTTTTGTCCAGTCTGTTGCTCACGCACTGGTGATTTTTGTGGAGAAAGGCAATAGGTTGAGATGGTCTCATAAAATGCCCATGAAGTCAAAGCTTGTTATAAAAATATCAAAGATAGTGATAAAGACTTTCATTTTTATCATTGTTATAAACAGCGGTCTTTACAATAAAAAGGAGGTGGTACTCATGGAGCTTTCCTCACCTTGTATTGACGGTAGCGTCTACAGTCAGCCATTTTTCTATTTATTCCTCTTCCCGCCATCACACTTCTCTCGGTTTTCCTGCACTGCACGTTGCAAACACTTACTACATATTGGTTGAGTCTCTCTGCTCTGTCTGCAGCCATCCTTTTTTCTGAACATATGGTTTTCTGGCTTCATCCCATTCCCAGTGACCCATCTTTAGGAGATGGCTCTCTCTTTTGTAACCAATTATTGTATTCAATTAGCTCTGCAGAATAGCTCCAGGTGGATAAATAGGACTTCCCAGCTTAAGTGGAAAGAGGCAGACATACTTGCAATAGGAAACCCTTATTTGGCCCCCTGAAAGGAACTGGAAGTCTAAGAGTTCTCATTCTCTGTTTTTGTTTTTCCAGAATGGCCCATTTTACCCAAACTTAACTATCAGGATGTTTCTGAACCCTTAGAAGGGGCCTCCGTCAACTGGAATTGCCTGTGTCTACAGGTTCAAGGTGTTCGGTTGTGCCAGTTCATTCCGCAGAGTGGCTCTTATTGTATCTGACGTCCCATGGAAAGGGAAGAAACTGGGTGATGAGGCTCGTCACAGGAGAGCCCTCTCTCCCACTCAGGCTGGTCACCTCACCATCCCTCAAACAGCCACATTTCTTCCACCTCTGTGTTTTTGCACAAGGCACACCACTTTACATTCTTTTGTTCAGGTCATAGTTCTCGTTCAGTTTCCTTTCCGTGTTTTCTGTGGGACCTTTTCTAACCCTTCCAGTCCTCACTTTCCTTGCAACTCTTACACTATGTATATAGTCTCTACCTGCAACTTAATACTTACCTTTCCCTTGTGGTGCTTATGGATGTTTGTATGATCCAGACTACATTGTAGGGGGGATGCATTTTACACTTCTCTTTCCCCCCAGTTGTTCACTGGCAGTCATTTGTTAAAATACACAGGAGTTTGTTGCATGTATCTATCCCTTAAACCAGAACATTTAGCTTAAGGTCAGACTAAACACGGTTAAAAAAAAAATGTATACATCTTTCATTATCTCTCTTTTCATATTGGCTGCTGTGAATTCATAAGTGTGGCGAAGAGCTTTTTAACATTTGATTGACGGCACTTATAGAAATACTGTTTTTAAAGCAGGTCTTACTGTACTAGCTGCCCATACTTCAAGTATTAACATGTGGCCGGGAAGAGTGTGGATTAAAATCTATTGGTAAAGGGCTTCTGTCTATGCCCATAGAGTGAGAGAAGCAGGTAGGAATGGGAGTAGAAAAGGAGATTGAATCGTGACCCTTCTCTCCTTAAAATGGAGTGATGGCTTTCTACTGTATAAGATCCCCAGTCCTCAACATGCGTGGTCTGGCCCCCACAACCCTCA
Organism: Cynocephalus volans; assembly: GCF_027409185.1. Taxonomy (NCBI): domain Eukaryota; kingdom Metazoa; phylum Chordata; class Mammalia; order Dermoptera; family Cynocephalidae; genus Cynocephalus; species Cynocephalus volans. The sequence goes on from NC_084478.1 coordinate 149,290,906, forward strand.
TCTCATCCCCTTCTCCTCCTAGCTCGGCACACTCCAGCCACTGTAGCTCTTTTGCCCTTCTTTGCCTGATTAACTCCCACTGAGTCCTGAGGTGATACGTACTATATATTGTCTCTTTCTCAGAGATGTCTTCCCTGACCCCCAGTCCAGTCCATATCAAACATCCCCAATATATAATTTCTCATCACTGACATTGCTTTTTCTTCCTACTGCTTTTTGCCTTTCACTTTTTTCCCCATTTATTTTCATTTTTATTTGATGTTTATATATATATATATATATATATATATATATATATATAAAGGTCAAGATTCTTACACCAGTTATTTCAAATGAGACCATGCAAAGCAATTCAGTGTGCACAACAATCCTTTCTTCCCTTTGGTTCTGCTGCCTTATACAAGAGTGTGACTGGCAGAAAATTGGATGACATGTGGCCGGTTGGAAATGTCATCTGTTTACAAAAACAACAGAAAAACCCCAAACAACAACACGCAGGACAGTTTCTACTTTTGTAAGTCAATTTATAATAAGTATTTTGTTTTTTATTTAGGAGGCACATGGAACTGAAAACTTTAGTTGTCCGATTTTATTAAACTAACCCACAAAAAAGCACAAATAACAGTCCCGACACTCCGCAGACTTTGGAGGGTTGAGATTGTAGCCACTGTTATCTTTAGTAGATTCAAAGACTTAGCCTGAAAACGTTGGCTTTTTCTCTTAATAGAAATAAATCTTAGGGGTTTTCCTCTAGTTTTGCTAGAGTGGCTTCCAGAAGAATAGGGAAGAACACTTCATGTGAAATTTAAAGTGTGAAAACTGTAAAGTATTCTCTTGCATTATATGAACATTTGCTAGTTGCATAGACTAAAGACAGTTGGTTTGCTAAATGGCACTGAAGAAAATCCTGACCCAAGTGGCACTACTTAGTCCAAATGTTTCTGACCGAAGAAAACTATACAATATTTATAGGCTAACTGTATGAGATGGTTGACATTAATACTGTACATATTTTACATGTCAAATACATAGTCCAAGAGTTCGTAAAACAAGGTCATGCATTATTACCTCTAAGAATGTCATGTACAAGATATACCTCGCCAAGTACTTGTGACAGCATTTCAGGTAGAAGCAGTCTTATATGCAAAAACAATCCAGCTTCTCTGCTATGCTAAGTATATAATTTAAAGAAACTTCAGAGATTACTGAGAAAAAAAATCTCAGTCCACTGAAGACTAAAGTGTCAATTTGTGGGATTTAAAATGTTTCCTTTTTTAAAAATACCGGAATACATAACCTTTGTACAAAGAAAAATATAAAATTTCTGGACGATCATGATTGATCACACTACTACACAATTGAGAATGAAATGTCATTGGTTAAAAGTTTTTCTACTTTAGTCATTCCTTTGACAGCATTAATTTGTGAACTAACGTTTACATTTAGTTCAGCTGCATTTATGGCACAAGATCTCATTTTCAAAAAGACACCAATTTTCCTTAAGTGTAACAGCATTCTATTTTTAGCAGCAATTCTATTTTTAAAGGTTAACAATTTGTAGAACAAATGTTTTAACTATACTTATTTTCTACTTTATACCCACCAGTTATAATATTCACAAAAGGCTAAAGTCTACTTTAAAAAAGATCTTCCACTCTCCCCTTCCCCACATTTTAGTCAAAGGTTTTTCCTTACACCTCATTTCTGACCTGGTTGGGGACGTACAGGAGTTTCAGACAAGGTACCTATGTGTTTTAGGTGGGATTCTTGATTTTAAGTGAGTATAAAGACAAGTACAAGATGAAATATTTCTTAGTTCAGGTATGTCCTACTACCCCAAAATTTAGTTAGTTACATGACAAATAGTACCTACGGACAACCTAGAAAGGAAGAGGCATTCTACGCTAGGCTAAAAATCTTAAGTCTGAACAGCAAGAAGGCCGCTTTACACAACGGTGATGCAGTCATCACTGACTGGCATTTAAGGTTAGACTCTAATTTTGTGGTTACTGATAAACACGAAAGTTTACCTGAAGAGGTGTCGCTAAATTTTAAAAAAAACTGAAAATGTTTTAAGAGCAATTTACACTGAGGAAAATATGCTTCCATGATATTCTGCGTAAAGAGAGATTATCAGTAAAGGGAATTGACAACTGAGCCTGCTGAATAAAATTCCATGAATATAGTTTTCATGATAAGATGTATTTCCTCCTAAAAATCATCAACTCTATAGAGGTACACTTCATGTTAAACTATTATTCTCTAGGGCAAATATCCATATCAAACAGTTAGTGACATAATACGAGTTGAGAAAAACAATTTAGGGGGAAAATTTACCCACAAGTAATCTGATCTGACAAAACAAACCAGACTGATGTCAAATGGACAAAAAACTGAGAAAACATTGCAAAAAAACTGATAACCACAAATATATGGTTGGGGGTGGGGAACAGTTAAGCCATCTAAAAAATCATTCCACATGGCTTTGGCTTATTAAAATATTTTACACTTTTCTTTAAAAAAAAAAAAAAAAAGATTTGAAAGCATCTGAAAAACATGCAAATTGTTTGAAAACCCTGCATGGAAAATTCAGACAGTTTGCAAGCCTCATTCAGATGTTTACCAAGGAAAGTCAACTCTCCCCATGAGACTGCATATGGTGGGAAAGGTCTTTATAATTCTCTCTGTGTTATACTAGATGGCAACCCAGAGGTCCGTGCAGCAGTTACAAACAAGGGGTATTATCTGGAAGGGACGGGACTGTGGTATTTGCTTTGGTTGGGGAACCACCCAGCTTCGGTTTTTCCAGATATTCTGCACGCACAGGTTTATGACACTGGAGAACTTGGATTGCATCTTCTACTTTGAACCGCTCTCTCTCCCTGCCTTTATTAACAGGATCTTCCCAATCTTCTCCTAGCTCAGTGACTGTAAGAACATGAACACATGTTCTGTGCTTTCGGTCTTGGTTCTGCGGCACGGTGCCCAGGAGTCTGCCTAATCTTCTTTTCACTCCAGCCTCCTCACCAACTTCCCCCAGGGCGGCGCCGCCAGGCCCCTCCTCGGGCTGCATTCCTCCTCCTGGGACAACCCACTGGTCAGGGCACCGACTGCTGCTCACCAGCAGCGCCTCGTCCTCCTGCTCGCTCCGGAAGCACAGGCGCGCCGCCCGCTTCTTGAAGCCCTCGCGGTCATAGGTCCGCGTCTGCTTGGGCTTGAGCTTGAGCTTGGGCTTGAGCTTCATCACAGAGGCCGGCGCTTGCTGCCGCTGCCGCTGCCGCTGCCGCTGCCGCTGCCGCCAGAAGAGCGAGGCTCCGGAGCTGCGGCTCGCGCCACCGGGAGGCAGTTTCGAGAACCGGCGCCGCCGACTCGGCAGCCTTGGAATGGTTTGTAGTTGTGCATCTATTTGTGTGATGATTTGTTTAAAGTCCGTGTCCTCTTGTAGAGTGTAAGCTCCACAAGGGCGGGAACGTGGTCTGTTTTGCTTGCTCTTTTAACCCCACGTCCCTAGCTCCGTGCTTGGCACGTAATGGAGGCTCAATAAATACTAGTTTGAGAAACGGAATGAAAGCAGATGTGACAGCAGACTTTAGGGTTTGCAAGGTCGCGGGTGAAGTTAGGGGGGCAGAGGACTGTGGTCACAGAGACCTTTATGGGAGGAGCTGAATCAGGAAGCCGGTGCATTCAGGGCGTGTCAGAGAGTCAGAAATAGTAGGTCCCTGGCTCTGCAGGGCTGGACAAATGGTGACTCTAAAGAGGCTCTAGAGCGTAATAGCCTGGAACACACTGTAATAGCTTCTTAACTCCCATTTCTTCTCTTTCCAGTCCATCAGCACACATTTACCAAACCAAGTTCTCTAAAGTCCGTCCTTTATTGTTATTTCTTGCCTCCTCAGTGATCTTCAGCAGTTCGCCATTGTCACCAAATCCTGAACTCCTTGGTCCTGTATTCGAAGCCCCAGCCAGTCTCAGTCTCCTTCATACACTTTATCTTCTTTTGCTCTCTTGGTCAACTCTCTGAGCCCCAAATGCAGAACTGACACATTCTGGCTCTGAAACTGGTCTAGAGTAGTTCTCCTTGCTGCCATACAGGACCGTTATCTTTTAATAGCCATGTAAAATCCTCCAGTGCGTGAGGCCTGGAATCCTATTCCAATGCCTGATTAATACCCTTGTAAGTATTCCTGTTCTCTCACTCAACTCTCGCTTTATTCTATTTTAGTTTGTTTTTTTATCTTCTTTTTATCTGATTTAGTAGTATAAACATAGTAGATGTTAGATAAATATTTGTTAAAAGAGTAAATCATGCATGTGGTGGACTGTCTCACTAGGAATTTGCTGTGCATTAATATATTCACAGCAATAAAGAAGTAATACAATTTTAAAATGAGGAAAGTAGGATCTTGAATAGATTTCTCGTTGGCAACTTCAATAAACTGCAAAGTGTGTGAACTTTAGTGTTCTCATAGGTCAAAGTACAAAAACATTGGTATATTGACTGCCAGTGGGGCCCAAAATATTGGTTACAATAAATACGATGTCCTTTTGCTTTGAGTTTGTGATATGCTACTCAACTTACTGAATAATGCACATTGAAGAAATTGCTAAATAAAAATATTTAACATTACTTTAAAAGTACTGAATGCTCTTAGGAATGAAATAAACAGAATTGTGATACACTTCATAAAATAAAAGAATTGAACTGCTCGTACAGTTCTACTCTTTTCTATTTTCAGTAGATTTACCTTTTACACTTGATCTTAGCCAAAAGGCCGAGAAGCGATTAGATTTACCTTTTAAATTAAATTATATTTTGCTTAGGCTAATATTACAATTACTTTGCATTCCTGGAGCACATGTGTCAAGGGGGACATATATTTAACAGCAAAAACTATCTGCAAAAGCAAAAGGCTCTTTTTCCTCCCGAAAGGATCTTTTATAAGAATCAAAATGCACAACTGATCAAAAATAATAGTTTAAGGGCTGGCCAGTTATCTCATTTGGTTAGAGCATGATGTTGATAACACCAAAGTCAAAGGTTCGAATGTCAAAAAAAAAAAAAAAAAAAAAAAAGAAAAAAGTTTAACAGGGTGCAAACAGTAGCTCAACAGAGCATATAAATTTATTTAGTTTATTTTCTACGCTTGTTTGAGCTTTCTGTTTTTGTTTTTTCTTCACTTTGTGCTTTACAACCAAAAGAAAGAAACTCCTTCAAGGAGATATATCCTCTAAGTAATTACTGTGTGCTATAAATTGGAATATTAGCTGAAGTTAATGTCAGAGAATGACAGTGTAAACTAACAGAGCATTATCTAAACCTTACGAAAGATATAATGGGTGTTCTCCTGAAGAAAGACACAAGATGTCTCAAGGCCTGGGTTCTAGAACTGACTCCTATCTTATGAGCTTGAGAATATAATAACTCAATATTACTAGCATATATATTGTTATAAATGGTACTGATTCTTTATGTCCCTTGTCCATTCTCTTCCCATCCCACTCTCCCTCCCTCCTCCCCCCTCTAATTACCCTAGATTTCTTCTCTCCTTCTGAAAGAGAAATGGTTACTCTGCTGGTTTGTTGCCTAGATGATCAGACTAAAGCTGAGAGGTGTGTTCAGGTCCCCCAATATTATTGTAGAGCCAATGCTTCTTCTGTCACTCTGGAATGGGCTTTGTGGAGAGGGGCATCCTCTTCTTTTCTTTGGTCACTGCTGGTGACTCTCCTTCTGTCAATGCACTCCAGTGGCTGGCGGACCATCTGCGTGGTGGTTGTGGTGTCTAGCTGCTTCCACGGCAGCTGTGGATATTGTGGGGCCTATGACCCCTGTGGAAGAGCTTCCGAGCACTGAGATTCCTGCCAGGGCTCAGGAAACCACAAACACCCTTCAGATCTCAGTCTCACTCACTGAATGCTTTTTGAAATCCGCATCTGTCTTCCAGCCTCCCCTTCCCCCTGACTCACCAAGGTACTGTATGATTTCAGACCTCTTTATTGACAACTATCAGGTTAAGTGTATTAATGGGAAGATGTGTTAGGTGCAGAAGCGACCGACGTCATATTCCCACAAAATGAGTCCCGAGGAGGTCTCTGCACATGATGTCTTAGTTTCAAAAGGGAGCAACACACCAAAAATAGATCACTGCTGTTCTCTCTCAAGTTCTGAGGACTCTGGGATCAATGCGATTGGGGCTCACTATCTGGAATCGTGTGATGAGGACACAGAAGAAGGAGCAGAACTGAGTTCAGAAGAAGATTACAGTCCAGAGAGCAGGTGGGAACCGACGAGTGCACCCTTCTCTCCCCTTCTCAGTCTGATCTGGATGCGACTGCAGTGATAGAAACCACCCTGTGAGAGTCCAGGCAGGAAGCTGCGGCCTCTGAGCCACGTTGAGCTTTTGTACTTTTGTCTGATGGATCCTTTTTCTCAAGGCTGTTGATATTCTCTACCCTTGTCTGACAGCAATAGCAGTTCAGTGGTCTGCAGATTAGCTTCACTCTTCAATTAGTCTTATAACTAAGACATTCTTTTTATTATAAATGGTTTTCTTTTGTATTTTGACTTACTTTCTATGCTGCATCTGGTGTCCTGTATTGTGACCCAGCCTTAATTTCACTGATGATCACAGAATTTCATGAATCAGATTGAGGAACTACCCAGAATGAAGCAGACAGTATTTTCTAAACAGCCAGTACTTCACAAAAAGACTCTTGGCATTCCCTCTGGCATGCTCACAGGCACCCCTATCCTGCTAGTCCCACGTGGGAAGCGCTCACTTGACGGGGACAGAGTGTGCACTGGTGGATGCCGTTCCTTCCCTTTCCCCTTCTCCCTACCGCGTGTACTGGGTCTGGCCCAGAGCTGCCTCTGTTTACTTCTGGGAGGTCACTGGAGGCCAGCTCAGCCCCTGGTTATGCCTAGTATCTGCACAACCCTCCAATGAATGGGGCTTACTAGACCTTCACATAGGAGCAATTTCATGCTCAATTCCGCTTTAGGTGACACCTACACTCTGGAGGGTGCTGTGGAGATACAGAATGAATAAGACCTGATCCCCACCATGAAGGGGACCACAGTCCAATAGAGAATATGACACGTACAGCTAATGGCACCCAGATGCTCTGGGAACCCAGGTGAAGGACAGATGTACTTGGCTTGGACTAGCTGGGTAAGGTGTTGCAGATCTGAGCTGGCATCATGGGTGGGTTCCCTAACATTTCCTTGCTTTTCTTAATTGCTCTTCAAATCTGGGGAAAGCTTTAAGGAAGCTATATAGTTATTCTATTTAGGAGGCTGCCATAGCTGTCATCTTAAGAAAAACATTGTTTAATAGTCTTAGTTAGCATGGAAATGCTAAAGGCAGAAGTCCTTTAGGGATTAGGAATGAATCTAATAGGTTTGATTAATTCTGCTTCATTTGGTTGTATGAAGCATTAGAATGGGTTAGGTGAGAAATGGATTAGAACTCAGTACGATGCATGGATTTATTATGCAAATGCAGAATCAGTTGAGAGAGTTCACTGCTAAGTCAGGAGAAAATATTTTGTGTAATATTCATTCACTTTACTACACTAATATTCATGGTCTGTTGTATATGTTCTCTTCTCTCACATGCACAAAATAGTGAATAATTCTTATTTAGCTCTCTTCAGAGTTCTCTTAATCTCCACTTACACCGGCTATTCTTGTGTGAGCTGGTTATCTGCCATTTCTCCAAATCTTCTGTGAGGCACGTGGTTAAGAGTCCAGGAGATTTTAAATATGGCCTAATGAAATGAACACTATCGAAGGTGGAGATAGAGAAATACTTCTCATACCCTGACTATCCATGAGTGGGTTCTTGTGCTGTGTCAGCAGTATGACTCATGTTTTCTATGTCACATTAGTTAGTATTTTAAGAAATGAGAAGAAGCCTGCTGTGTTCTTCCCTGAAGCTTCCATTTGGCATTCTTCACAAACCGCTCAAGAAAGAATCTGCTTTCCTAGTATTATGTGTAGTTTAAATGATTTGCTAGAACTTTATGGTAGGTTTAGGTGCCCCAAACATCCATAGGGTTTAGAAGGCAGAGTATGCATTTTCCTTTCAAAACAGTGTCAGTTAAAACTTTCTAGATGAGAAATAAGTATAAAGTTCCTACTTATTGAAATTTAAAGACTCAACAGGTCACACTCAAAGTGGTGGTAGGAGGAGCTGTAGGAACGGCAAGGTACAAGAGAGGGCAGGTGGAGGCAGGTGTGTGGGCTTTCTCCTGCTCTGTCCTGGACTGGACCAGGTGGCCTGGGGAAATCTGCTGAGCCCTGCCTGAGTTCTCAGTGCCTTATCTAAGCAAGTGGCCAGTAGAAGGCAGGCATGGAAGCTGAATGCCTGCAAGCCACATGTCAGGCCCCAGCAGTGCAGTCGGTGACCATGCGCTCAGGGTTTAACACCAGTGCCCTGTCTAGATCACACCGTGGGTGAGTCCTTGAATCCCCAGGTGGGCATACAGAGGGGCTTCTTTCTCTATGCCATTCCCATCAATTTTCTATTTTGGGCCCACATCCTCACCCATTAAACTATTAGGAGTCAACAATCAGGTCTAAAAAGTTATAGAAATACATGGTCGTGGGGCCACATTTTTGAAGCTTGGCTAAATGTCAGTGTTGGGTCCTTTATCAGTAATAGCTACAACTTTTGTCTAGTCCCTGTTATTTAAACTCTTGAACTGCCATTCAGTTTAGCCACAATTTTAATGGAATTTTTGAATTTAATAATTGTTGATAATCACTTTAAATATTTGTGCAATCTGTCTGTAATTAAAAACTCCGTGATTCACTTACTATTATCTATTTTATAGAATTGGAGATATTCCACTGGATTCTAAATATCACATACCCCTGGATCTCAAAACAGCCTTTTCTAAATCAGCACAAGAATTTTTTTTGTCCTAGCACTGTTAATTTTAATAATTCTCTGAAATATATGATTGAACCAGAATTGATTGTTTATGCTTGCATTACAAAATCTACTGATAAGGATATAAAAATGTGAAGTTTCAGCTTAAATTCTAGGCCTATTCTGTTCTATACTATATGGAAGAATTCGTCCGTAATCCTAATATTATATTGCTAATTCATATAAGCATATTTATAGTTACTTTAGAAAATGTGTAGACTGCAATGTGTACTATAGACATAACAAGTCATGTTAAGTAGCCTTTTGATTAATACACGGACGTTGAGAGAGATGAAAGCTTTATCATTTGGACCTAGTAGTATGCTCACTCGGAGTAAGGGTTGGGCTGTGTGGATGGATAGACTGCTTTCTTGGGCTTCTGTGCAAACCTGGCACCATTTCCACTTTGTGAAAGTTGTTTAAAAGCTACTATGTAGATGCTTAGTTCAAGAAAATGGGGAATTTAGCTTTCTTATCTGACCAAGATTTATTTCAGAACTTTCAAGTTTCAAATACGCTCATAACTATTTTGAGAATTGGCAAAGCAATTAAAATGCTGTTGTGGTAATAACTGTTTGGTACTTTAAAAAATAAGGCTTTACTATCAGATATAGATATTTTATTTTTACCTTGTAATTTTTAAGATATGAAATGAGAATGTGAGGACAACCCTGAAAAAAGAAAAACAGTTGCTTTCCTGGAAGGGAAAAACTTGTAGTTCAAGATAATACAATACGTAATAAAAGAAAAACCAAAACCCTCGAGGCTGGAACAAAACCACGTAGTTGTTTTCCAAAATACTTTTTGGATTTGATCTAGCATTTGATTTTATCTTGGAAGTGGTTGTTTTATTTCTTAACCTCCACTTCCTGGCCTATTTGAAACATCCCGGTTTCAAATTTTTAAATTTTATAATTTAGCACATCCAGAAAAGAACGGCTTCTGGGGTTGGCTCCTATTGAACAACCTCAGTAGGAACGGCTATATAAATATCATTGTTAATATTAATAATTAGAGATGGCAACAAAATACTTTTATGCATATTTAATTCTCTACTTGGATAACAGAGTATAGTGGATAATTTAGAAAGCTATCAAAATGTCGTAAGTTTGTCGGTATAGATACTACTAGGCAAGAAAGAAAGCACAAGTTAAACAGAAGATATTTATATGGTCAGCTCTTGATTATTCTGACATCTTGTTTCCCAAATTTTCTTCTCACCTTTCGGCTATTTCCATGAGGAAAACAAAGTTTTGGGTGTTTTCTTTCCTACCCCCTTTTCCAGAGGAGATGTGAACCAGAATTAAGGAGCCAGTTTTCCTTGGAGTATGTGGCTCTGCCCATTGAGCAGGAGCGAAAAGCAGAAGGCAAGTGGGGGTTCCACTCACTTTACTAGTGCCCTGTACTCTGGAGATGTCAGTCTTTCTCACATCCATACATAAGTACAAGGACACATTTCAGAATTAATCAGGGAATTGTTCCCCACTTAAAAAATTATCTATAATTGAGAGTTGACTGTATTAGGAAAGGGCCATGTTTCAGTTAGTGCTATGACTTCTTTTTTTCTATTAACATCGAAGCAGCGCTCTCTTAGTAGCCTGAACACCTCTGAAAGCAACCCATCACCAGCGGTTTTAATATTTACCTTCCATATTATTGTGCGCACATACTCTTTTTAAGGCTGTTCATACCTTGCAAAATTCACTTACTGTGCTATTCTTTTAAATCTGTCTATTTTAAAGTTTTAACCACAATATCGACTCTTCTGTAATTTCCTAAAATTATATTGTTTTCTTACAGACACGTCAACTTGATTTTCTGTATAATACTTTAGGAAAACATTGCCTTGTAAAGTAAACGTGATTTTTTTTTTTCTTTTGTAACAGAATGAATCTGCTATTTTGGAATTTTGAATATGCCTCCCACTCCCCCAATTCTCCACAGATTGTGGAAATCTGATGTAAATAACAAGACGTGAGCTAAAAAGCCAAGCAACAATCCACATTTTCAAAATGTGAAATATTTGTATTGAATGTTTACTCTGTGCTAGGAAATAAGCAATTTATGTCCATTATCCCATTGAAACTTTACAGAACTTCATGGAGAGCAGGTAAATATTATCCAAAATATATGCTAATGGTGACCAATCATGATAACTCCCAGAATTCTTTGTAATAAGGACTTTTTTGTTGGCCACATTTGGTTTATATCAAATAAAATTATATTCCCTCACAAATAGCACTTATTTCACACAAAGAAACAGTCTTTGCGTGCAGTTTACACATGCCATGTAAGACAGAATTTGGCTGCAGTTCTAACTGCAGGTCAGGCATCGAAGGAGGCCTCCTTAGGGGCACTGGGGTACTTGGGGGCACTTGGTTGCCACTTGGTCACCAAAGCTTGGGGTGCAAGCCTCAGTGTGGCTAGTCCAGGAGCTCACTTTTTAAAATTTAGCACATCCAGAAAAGAACGGCTTCTGGGTTTGGCTTCTATTGAACAACCTCAGTAGAGACCCCTAAATAAATATCATTGTTAACATTAATAATTAGAGCTCAACAGCTACCTTACTGCTTTCTCTACATCACCTTCACAGCAACCCTATGAGGGAGATTTCAGCGTCCTCATTTCACAAATTGAGAAAAGAGCTCAAAAGTACACATTTTTGCCCACAGTGGCACCTCTTGTCAGATGGGGGCGTCAGGATTTGAACCCAGTCACTCTGGCTCTGGAGTCCACACTCTTGGCCCTTTGCCTGCATTGCTCCATTCTTGTCCCTCCCCTGGCAAGCACCTTCCCACAGTCTGGTGGCTCATCTCCTCACCCAGTGCGCCTCCTCCCCAGACAGTGTTGGAGAAACACTGACAGGCTTCCCTCCTCTCCCCCTTTTCTGTGCTCCACAAAGACACTGCCCCATGCACGCACACGCCCTGTTCCTGTAAATACTTCATTGCTTTCATTAAGCCACTGTTTCTCCCATGTTTAAATCACATCTTGACTAGCATTTGAGTCTAGCTCTTTCTGCCTTCACAAAACATAACTTGTCTTTTAAAGTGACTCCTGTAGACAGCTAATCTCATCTACTGTGTATGCCTCCCACTAATTTAACTCTATGTAATTGTATTCCCAAGTTCTGTAAGGCATTTCATTGTAGCCTCTTACAAATGCTGTCCACACACGCTTTTATTCTGCAATGACCTTTAATTTAACATCTCATCCTCATTAAAGTTAAGGCACTGGGAATCGGCAATGCCTTTAACCCTTGGTGTCTCACCCTGGTTCTTTGCTAAGACAGGATCTTGGGACTCAGTTTCGCAGTAGAGTTCCAGGAGAAGCAGTTAGTGGCCAGACAGAATTAATTTTTCAGAAAATATGAGAAGTGGATGGAAATATCAGTGAAAAGCAAGGCAAAGTAAATACGGCAACGTATTAGTGGTGTTTTTCTGTCTTGCTTTTTTGAATTTTCTGGTTCTCTAAAATGAGTCTATATTACTTTTATAATCAGAAACAACCCAGGAAGTTATTTTCAAAATGGTGAGCCCTAGGACAGTGAATGTAGGTGGGGCCTGATTTTGCTGGGTCTGTGGTGAAAGTGGAGGGCTTTTTTGTCCAGGCAGTGTTCACACTTGCTTGTGCATCTGCAGGAAAAGACTAAAGGCTGGGCTGGGGAGTGTGTTATCCGGCTTCCACTGAGGAGTGACCCCATTCCAGGGGCCCCAACCATGGCTGGAAAGTTCGTGGGCTTGGTGGGCTGGATAAAGAGGAGAGGATTTGCTTGTCCCTGACTTTCTCTGTTTTCAACCTGAAGCTCTGTAGGTGAATCTGGACAAGGGAGATCAGAAAACTCGGGCCCATGGGAGACATCTTAGCCCTGTGTGACACTGAGCCTGTCACCTGGTGTAAAAGCCCAGATGATTTCTCCCAGGACAGAGATCTGAAGCATCAGTGCAAGACGATGACAATGCATGCAGCATCATGGATTAGTGGAACATCACAACATCTGATCCTACGGTATACAGAGTGTTTTCCCAGATGGCTGCTTTTCTGCCATATCCAGCAACTCTGTGTGGTGGGTGGGGCAGGACTAATCTTGAGTGTACAGTGGGAGCAGCCAAGAGTTAAGTCAAATCTAAAGGTCACCCAGCCGGTAAGTAGCAGGGCCAGAGCTCCAAACTTGTGCTGATTCCAGACCCAACCTGTGTTATTCTCTTACTCGGTGATTCTAACCCTGCCTTGCTTCTGCTTTTGCATCCTGTTTTCTCTCCTCCCCACAGCTGAGACCCCCAGGCCCCCCCAGACAGAGACCAGTCCTGGCTTTATGTGGGGGCAGGAAGGAAACCTCAGCCCAGCCCTCTGGGGATCACCCACCTTTTGCCCACCTGGCTTGACCTGGACCCAGGTCTGGTCCATGACCCAGATGCTGTCTCGTGCTCAGGTGTGACCCCAGGATCTACAGAATCATTTTGGAAACTTAGCACATTCAGAATCAGCTGCTTCTGTGTCCTCCCCTTCCCATCCACTTTGGGGTTGGGGCCCTTGATTCCAACTGGCTTCTTTCATCAGCTCTTGCATGTCCTCAGTGTCTCCCACCTTGGACTTGCTTCCTGGAGCCAGTCTCCTCCAGAGGTTGCATAGACCCTAACTGTATGATTACAAACCCTGGTCATCTGATGGCTGCCTCAACCAGGGCCCTACGCAGTCATCAAAGGGATAAGCTTCTGTGCTTCTACCTGATCCAGGCATAACTGTATCGTTCACTCACTGTGGTGTAACTATCTGTTTATGTGCTTCACCTGTTAGACTATGAACTCCCTGAAGATCAGAACTGGATCTTACTCATCCTTCTATTCCCAATGCTCTGCAGCCAGAAAATGGTCAACAAACATTTGCTAAGTATTTTGGATTGAATTGTGTCCCCCCAAATGTTTAAAGTGTTGGAGGTTTGATCCCCACTGTGACAGTGTTAACAAGGTTGGAAATCCTATTATGATAATTGAAAGGAAGGTCCTTGAAGAGGTGATTGAATTGATTGTTTAATGGTGGTCATGAGTGTGGTTCTGAGGATTTTAAAAGGAGAGGGTGTGAGGGGTTCTCTCTCTCTCTCTCTCTCTCTCTCTCTCTCTCTCTCTCTCTCTCTCTCTTTGTCTCTCTCTCTGTCTGCTTTACCATTTTCTGCCATATGAGATCCCTTTAAAACCACCACCCAAGAAGACCCTCACCCGATGTGTTCCCTGGACTTAGGACTTCCCTGCCTCTCAAACTGAAAGCAATAAATTCCATTTTCTTAATGAATTACCCAGTTCCAGGTATTTTGTTATAAGCAATAGAAATGGACTAAAATAGAAAACTGGTACCAGAGAAGTGGGGTGTGGCATACAACAAATACTTGAAAATGTGGAAGTGGTGTTGGAACTGGATGTTGAGGAGAGGCTAGAAGAATTTGAAGGAGGAGGCTAGAAAAAGCCTAATTGCTGGTGGTAGTTTAAAAGACAACAAAACCAGGGAAAATTTGGGACTTCCTAAAGACTGGTTAAATGGGGGTGAGCAGAATGCTGATAGAAATATGGACAGTAAAGGCCATATTGAGGGGATTTCAGATGTAAATGAGAAGGTATTTATTGGAAACTGGGGCAAAGATCACCCTTGCTATGAACTGGCAAAGAACTTGGCTGCATTCTGTTCATGGTCAAAAGTTTTATGGAATGAGGAACTTAAAGATGCCAAAGCAGGGTATTTGGCAGAAGATCAGTAAGACACACTGGCTACTTGCAACAGCCTAGCCTGAGCTATGGCAGCAAAGGCATGAAGTAAAGCCTGAATTTAAAAGTAAAGCAGAGAGTAAAGATTTGAAAAATTTGCATCCTGGCCATGTGGTAGAGAAGCAGAGATCAATTTCAGAAGAAAAATGCAATGGCTAAGAAGATCTTAGCACAAAAGAAAGGGATTATCAGGAGAAGAGGGAAAAGGCCCTGAAGGTATTGCAGAAACCTTTGGGGCCAACCCTTCCATTTCAGGCCCAAAGGCCTAGGGAGACAGAATGGTTGTGGGGAAGATGCCTGAGTTGGCCCCTCTATGTGCTTGCTCTCTAGGGCCAGCTTGGGATGCTGCTCTCAACACCAGCATCCCAGCCATGGCTCAACTGGCCCCAGATGTGGCTGGACCCACAGCTTCGGAAAATACTTTGGAAGCCTTGGTGGCATCCTCTTGGTGTTAGGTCTGCAGGCATGCAGAATGGCAGGGCTGTGAAGGTTTGGGAGCCTCCTCCCTGATTTCAAAGGATGTATGGAAAATCCTGGGGGCCCAGGAAGATATCTGTTGAAGGGGTCGATTCACCACAGTAGTCTTTGCTAGAGCAATGACAAGAGGAAATGTGGGGTAGGAATTGCAGCAGAAAAACCCCATCAAGGCCATGACTAGTGGAGTTGTGGGAGCGAAACCACCAGGGAGACCCCAGCATGTAGAGCTACCAGCATGCAACACTAGCATGGGAGGGCTGAAGCATGGCCTAAGACCAGGAAAGCCACAGGACTTGAGCTGAGGACTTGGGAGCCCAAACCCCAAACCAGAGCACAGGAGAAATTCAACATGGAGTCAAGGCACATGATTCACCAGCTTTTAGATTTAATGTCTGCCTGCTGGGTTTTGGACTTGTTTAGGACTTATTACCCCTTTCTTTTGGCCCATTTCCCCCATTTTGATTGTGAATATGTACCCTATATTTGTCGCTCCATTGTATTTTGGAAGTAGATAAGTTGTTTCGATTTCAAAGATGGGACCTGGAGACTTTGGGCTTTGGAGTTGAAACAAGTTAAGACTTTGGGGATGGAATGAATGTATTTGTATGTGAAAAGGACATGAGTGTTGGGGGCCCATGAGTGGAATATCATGGATTGGATTGTGTCTCTCCAAAAGTTTAATGTGTTGGAGGCTTGATCCACACTGTGATAGTGTTAAGAGGGTGGAAATCCAATTATGCTAATTGAAAGGTGGGGCCTTGAAGAGGTGATTGAGTTGATGATTTAATGGTGGTTGTAGGTATGGTTCTGAGGGCTTTAAAAGGTGAGGGCATGAAGAAATCTCTCTCTCTGCTCTTCCATTTCCGCCATGTGAGACCCCTGGGACACTGTTGCCACCACCAAGACCTTCACCAGGTGTGTTCCCTGGACTTTGGACTTCCCAGCCTCCGAAACTGTAAACAATAAATTTTGTTTGCTAACAAGTCACCCAGTTCCAGGTGTTTTGTTATAAGCAACTGTTGAGTATAGGTGTAACAGCAGGCAGCAACTTGCTCTCCTGGCCTAGTGTGAAATCACTGGCATTTGTCTTCCTATTTTCAAGAATTCAAACTCTGCAAAGATTCTTTGTGATCTCTGGCATGTTTGTCATATACCTCAGTGAAAATATCAATTTCATTTTACTTAATGCATTTTTGAGGAAAATTATTTTTAAAATGTCCTAAACCCTAAGTACCAATTCCTTTAAGAAATCAGTAAAATTTACCAAATGAGTGGGCCTTGTGGTTAAAAGAGTATTTCTGTTGGCACCTGAGCATGTTGCAGGGCAGAGGCCTTCATTAGGCTGCCTGAGGCCTGCTGGGAGGAGCAGGGCCTGCTTCCCATTGGCCACTGACACTGCAGAGTTTGGTGGGTAAGAGCCTGTGCTCTGGCTAAGCGCAAACTGGAGCTTCAACAATTGCTAGCAGCCCAATATTAGGAAAGTTACCTATTCTCTCTGAGCTGGGTGGTTTTGGGTAACATGGGGATAACGAGAGCAGCTACACCACACAAAGTGGTTGAGAAGATTAAGGAAGATAAAGTATGCAGAGCACGCAGTGGATGCCCAGGATGCCGTAAGTTCTCACTGCGTGCTATTAACCGGAGGGCACAAGAGGGCCTACAGGTATGCACACAGAACCAGCCTCCAATAAATATAATTACATGGTCCGGGTCCTAATGTGGTCGCAGAAACAGAGAGAAGGAGGCACGACAGCACAGTGCACAGGCAAAACCGGGTGATGGAAGAGGTTGGGGAGGCTGCAGAAGGTGGGTATGGGAGACTGAGACGGGAGACTGCATGCAACTGAGGGCAACCTGAGGAAACGACCTGTCTGTCCTGCTCACCAGTGCCCAGCACTGTGGCACACACAGAGGGGCTGTGAAATAATTACGTGCTGATCAAACGGCTGTAGGGATGGGAAAGGCGAGCAAGAAGGCTTTCTCCTTCTTACATATTCACTGGAGTTTTCATAGATCCTCTGCAACTCAATAAGAGGAACACAGGGGAGGGCTTCTGACAGACTTGGGCTCAATCTGGATTCTGTCCACAACTAGCTGAGTGGCTCTAGGCAAGTTATTTAGCTTCTTTCCATCTTAGTTTCTTTATCTGTAAAGCTCTACTTTGCAGAAATTGTTGTGAGAATTAGAGATAATGTAGAGGCCTGGTGCCTATTTGATGTTCAATAAATATCAACAGTTACTGAAATTATGTAATTTGTACTCCCAGAGAGAAGTGCCCTGTACAAAGAACAATGGGCTGAGAATCAGGAAACCTGAGTTCTAATCCAGTCAGCCGATCCCTGTACAACCTGAGCAGGTCGCATCTCTCCTCTGATTCTGTGTTCCAATTCAGCAAAGGGTAATGCCACCTTGGCCACCACTCTACTATCCAGGGAAGATGTTAAGAGCCATGAAATAATAGGCAATTAGGGTATGAAAGTTTCAAGTAAAATCGTCATTTTTACTAAAACTAGTCATGGCTTTTATTGCATAATCAGAAGCAAACTAGGCCTACCGATGAGGGGCACTGTCACAGACTCATGACGGCCCTGAGTTGTCATGAAATAATAGATTCTGTGTACAGGTGCCATGCAGAGAAATTGATCTGCCACATCAGTGCACAAAATAAAAGCGGGAGCCACAAAATGTGAACATAATCTCAGTTTGGCAAATCCATAAACATAAAACACCTTTCCCAGTATTCCCAGATCATCTAGCCCCAAAGCATAGAATTGATTAGGATTGATTTTCCAACTGAAAGAGAAGGAAAAACGCATTTGATGCTATCTCCAAAAGCAAATTTCTTTCTTCCTGTGTAATGAAGTCCAGTGATAATAGCTGAAAATTAAACTGCAGCTGAACATTAGGGGGAGAAACTGTCACAGCCCTGGAAATGTCCTTGTAACACTCAGCATTAAAGTAAACCCAGTGGAAAATGAGGTCCTGATGATCTACAAGAGCCCCAGGGAGAGGAACGTTGGGCTAACACAGTGCTCCAGTACATTTCAAAGCTCAGTAACTCACAGATGTGGTGGAAGTGAAAGCTGTAATTACATCCGCTAGAAGGAAGAAAACAAACCAGGGCTTTCAGGAACCCCAGGCCTTTTAACTAGCACATTAGGCTTCAATACAGAAACCACCATGATCCACTGCCACCCTGAAGGCCCCGCTCCCAATAATAGGGATTATACTAATAGTAGGGATTCTAGATATGAAGCCTTCAGAAGGCTGATCTGGGTTTGTTCATTTCATATTCTGTACAATAAATAAGGTCCTGAAATCAAAATCCTAACATTTCCTCTCCTAATGGTCTTCGCACACTAACACAGCAGATGGCTAAACCTAGTTTGTGAGAGACATGGGACTCTTTGTATAATTCTGCAGCATGATCATCTGTCTTTTGTGTATTGGGAGCCTTCTATGGGCATTTCTGTAATTTGCTGCTGGACATGGAGGTAGAGGTGGAGTGGTATGAGTGGCACCGGCACCATTTTTCCTGCCTTCCCTTGACCTCACTTTCAAATCCTTCCCTATGTCTCTTATAGGTCTTAGCCAGACAGTTGCCACCACCTAAGCTTTTTTCAAACCAGAGGTCTGTAATATTTAAGCTTTTGCCTAAAATGAAACCTTGGCTTCAGAGATAAGAACAAAGCCATACCTCCTTCCCCTCTGCAAGTGGAAAACACCTTTCCTGAAATTCCCACCCACAACACAGTTTGTCCTCAGGCTGAACCTGACCTCTCATACCCTCACATTTCCTCATGCCTCAAAAATCTCAAAAGCTGACAGCTAATAATGAATTAGGTAATAAAATAATAAAACAGACAGACAAGTTGCTAAGCTGCCTGGAGATGGGAGGAAAAAATCTGGCAGAACCTCTCTGGAGGAGATTTCATTTACAGTAGAAATCAAGGCTCTAGAATGACCATCTCTAAGGGAATTGAGTGCTTGAGGTTGGAGACAGATACTGTGAAAGGTTAATTGAAAGATAGCCATAAAAACCCACCACCTTCAATACCACAATTAAAATGAAACAACACAGCGACCTTTTCATAGCAGTAGGGGGAAAATGCTGGTTTAAGTCTTCAAAGATGTGAAAAGAAGGAACAAAAACCACTACCACCACCCTGCACCAGCTAACATTTGATGCGCATGTAATTACCATGTGCCAGTGTCCCTTACAAGCACTTTGCATGTATTATCTCATTTAATCATCACAACAACCCTGTAAAGTAGGCACTTTTGTTATCGTTGTTTTACAGTTGAAGAAACTAAGGTCCTGGGGTTCAGTGATGTGCCAGGGGTCACTGTGGTTGGTGACAGAATCCAGATCTGAATGGGCAGTCCAGTTCCAGAGATTTCTTTCACCTGCCATGCTCTTGGTTTCAGTCTGAAGAAGCCTGACAGAAAGTCATTTTCAAGGGACCTGAAATGTTGTGTCAGGAGCAGAGTAGGACCTGTCTGGGGTCCCTATGCCTAAAGCATGCTCTTGAAACACTGATAGCCTCTGATCTCCTTCTGGGATCTTTTATTTTATTTTATTTTATTTTATTTTTTTTTTTCGTGACCGGCGCTCAGCCAGGGAGTGCACCGGTCATTCTTATATAGGATCCGAACCCGCGGCGGGAGCGTCGCCGCGCTGCTAGCGCAGCACGCTACCGAGTGTGCCACGGGCTCAGCCCCTTCTGGGATCTTTTATGATTCTGCTTTCTTTAACTTTAAAACTCATGCCATCAGGCCTGTGAAGTATAAACAAAAGGCCCAGGAGAGAGAGTGAGCGGCAGCAGACAGAAATAAACTACAGCTAGTAGTGTCCGAGTCAAAAATGACTGGAAGTCTGGACCAAAGCCCAGTGAGCGGCAACTCCACTAAGAACTAAGCTAAGTGCTGCAGTGAGAGAACTCACCTATGATGTAATGACAATTTTGTGTACCCACCAGGAGCTCTTGAATGCTTCTGCCATCACAGAAAAAACTCTGAACTTGGCTCTGACACTAAATAGTTGTATTGATATCCTTGATGTCAGTCCTCTTATCCATAAAACAAAGAAAGTATCTGCATAGCCAGCCTCACATGTCTCTAGTGAAAGGAGCTAGCTACTTTTGTGTTGAATGCATACATTAGCCCGATGAAGTATAATTTATTGCCTTTAATTTACGTGTGAAGAAACTAAGGTTCAGATATGTTAAAATGCAGTTTATAAGCGACAGGGTGGTTCCTTATAATAGGACTGACCCTAAAGCCCAAGGTACCATTTTTGTAACAAACATAAGGTTCTATAAATGTGTAAGGTATTATGAGCTTCCCATGGACAATATGAGCTGCCTAGTCTCTTGGGAGGCTGCTATTACATCTGCCTGAGCACCCTACCTACCAAGACTCTTTGTGCTGCCATCTGTAAGGTTCACACCACATAAATGCTATGTCATCTCATAAGGGAACACAAGTCTTTTTTCTTGTTTGGTTTTGTGCATCCATTTTGTTTCTTCACAAAAAGAAATGTCCCCAAATTAGTTTAAAGTCTCTAAATCCCATACCCTATCCCTGCACACACTTGGCTCTTGACTCCTTGCCTAACCTGCTTTGAAAGGCAACAGCCTGGGGAAAATCTGGTGGCAAAAGCTGATGATCTCATCATGATTTAAAATATGGATTTTTTTTTAAAAAAACTGATTAGGCAACTTCAGAGTTTAATTTGAGTTTTCAGATAACTAATGTAGTTCCTTGGAAAAATTAATTAAAACCTGCCTATCATCTGGACAGGGATTATTATTATTAGAAGTGCTTGGCCATTTTAGTGTAACTGCTTCACAGGCATGGGAAGCACAAATTCCCAAATGGATTAAAAAATATTTGCTGGATGTTGCCACCCCCGACGTACTGGAGGCATTATTTAGGGTCATCATTTTCCAGAGATGTCAGGATAGAGATGAGGAGCATTATAAACAGAAATGAACATGATAGTACTGGGAGATGAGATGGATGACTGTGAGCCTGCGACCCCTGATCTTCTTCCTTCCTGAGGGTATTGTCCTATGCGAAGTTGGAGTCTTGCCACATGGTATACTGTGGCCATTTCATAATTGACTTTTCTTTCTGTCAGGAAAAGAAGACCTAAGAAAAACCCCAAAACATTTATTTTTATGGGAAGCAGAGTTACAAAGAAAGTTTCTGAGTGAGGTGGCAATTTCTACTGCTAGTCAGAAACCATTTGTCTTATCATTGGCCAAGTGTTTGGCCTTATTAAAAAAAAATCAGAACAGCAGCTTTCATTTCATATATGTAATTAAGGCTTACCACCCTTTGATTGTCTAACTGATTATTGCATACTTAGGAAGAAAGTCAAACAATTACCTTGATGAATCCTGCTGTGGGGCAGCAACTATGACAAAGCACTCCTCTGAGGAGCAGTGTCTTTAACGAATTTTCTATCAGAGCCATGATTGCTCAAACATTTTCAGTTCTAGTATTCCTGTCCATCTTAACTAGACAGAGCTAATAAAGATGGCCTGATAACCAGAGGAATACAGAATCAACTGGAAGAGCACTTAACCCTGAAGTTAGCAAAACTCGATACAAGTTAACAATGTAATTACAAACCAAAGGAAAAAGAGCACTGATGTATGTGGTTGTCCTGTAGTTATTTTAGGGAAATTTGCTATCAGAAAGAGAGAAAATCTTTTGGATGATTTTTCTCTGTAGTTCCAGATTTGGGAGGAGAAAGGCAGAAAATTATGTGGAATGAGATACAAACTCAGTGAAATTAATATATTAAACTATTGTTCTCTGTACCTAAAAACGAAACTAGAGATTTTCAGATATTGCCATTATATAGTAATAGTACTGGACTAGACTAGCTTTCCCATAACAAGTAAATATAAAATTGGCCAAAATATATAGAGCACCTCTTTTCGAACTCTGGACAAAAGGCAGAGCAGGATCATGATCTTTGAAAGAAGGCGAGCACACAAATTGAGTCCATGATTTCCCTGGAATTCTGGAAGGATTATTGGACTTCAGCACGGTGAGGGAGAGCCCAAGTAGAGCACAGAAGTCTTGATGAACTGAGGAATTAGACATAGAATTTTGGGGCTGGGCAGGGGGTAGAATGTGAAGAGGAGAAAGCTGACTTGAGAAGGAGGTCTAGATATCTATGTAGGGGTCTCCTTACATTTTTTGGCTAATATTCACCTACACATAGGCAAGTAAGACTCCAGAGGCCTTGCAGAGAACAGCTACTGGGAAGCTATGAGGTAGATGGAGATTCTAGAGGTTATGAAGTGCTGGAAGACAAGGGAATGCTATCCAGGCAAAGTAGAAAGACTTTAATAAACACCCCGGTATTAAATGAGATCTCCAAAAGCCATGTATTAGCGACAGAGATACTCTAAATCTGCCCTAACAAAGCTTCCAAATAAGCTTCAAGAATATGTAGCTGATTTAACATTAACTAATAGCCTGTCAAGACAAAACTCAAAAGACTCTAAAGGAAGATAACAAAATCCAGATGCTCACAAACATAGCATCTACAATGTCAAACACACAATCAAAAGTTTCTAGATATGTGGAGCAGAAAAATGTGACCCATAACCAGGAAAAAAGTCAATGGAAACATACTCAGAGATGATAGAGATGGTGGAGTTAGCAGACAAGGAAACTAAGCATCTACTTTATAAATATGTTTAAGGTTTTAAAGGAAAGGATGGAACTAACAAATGAATAAATGGAAAACCTCAGTAGAAAAATGGAAACTATAAAACAGATCTAAATGATGGGAGGGTAGTAAGTGAACCTATAGCATTGCAAGGTTTCTATATTTTATGTTAAGTAGTAAAATATCAACTTGAATTAGACTGTGATATAGTAAAGATGCATTCTGTAATCCCTAGAGCTACCACTAAAAAAAAAAAAAAAAAGTAAAGACATATAGCTAAAAGAACAATAGAAGAATCAAAACAAATATTCAAAAATATACAAA
The DNA here is from genome assembly GCF_027409185.1 of Cynocephalus volans. Lineage (NCBI taxonomy): Eukaryota > Metazoa > Chordata > Mammalia > Dermoptera > Cynocephalidae > Cynocephalus > Cynocephalus volans. Next base: position 149,314,089 of record NC_084478.1, read on the forward strand.
TAACCCCAAAGAACACAGGCAACAGAGGAGCAAAATACAAATTCAAAAGAAATAATACCAACATACAAGAGAAGAGAAAGAGAGAAGGAATAAAGGCAGCAAAATGGGAGACTTAAATGTAATCATTACATCAAATTTAAACAGATTAAACTCTCCATTTGAAAGGCAAACATTATCAGACTGAATTTTAAAAGCAAGACATAATTATAAGTTGTTTTCAAGAGATCCACTTTAAATACAAAGACAAAATAGGTTGGAAACTAAAAGATAGAAAAAGAGATGTATAATGAAAACACTAATCATAAGAAAGCTTGATTGGCTATATGAAGAGATAATATTCTTTGACATAAGGAGTATTACTAGAGAGTAAGAGGAACATTTCATAAAGGTAAATAGGTTAGTAGGCCAGGAAGATATAATAATAACGAATATATATGTGCCTAATAGCAGATCTCAAAGTACACAAAGAAATGACAGAGCTAAGGGAGGAGACAGACAAATTAACAATCACTGTTGAAGATTTATATCACTGTCTCTCAGTAGTTGATAAGTAGATAGAAAAAATTAGTACACATACAGATCTGAATGACATTAACAACTGCCTTGACTTCACTGATATTTATAGGAATTACACACAACAGCTGCAGATTACACTTATTATTCGAGTACGCAAATCATGTTCACTTAGATAGACCATATGATTGGTCATAAAAAAGTCTCAGTGCCAAGCCAGTGAAGGAGCTGGCCATGTGCCAGCCCCTCTCCTACACCTCCGCCTCTGTTTCCCTCCCCTTCCCCTCTCCCCCTCCCACTGCTCTGCAGCACCTTTGAATGTAAAGAAATATATAATAATAATAATAATAAATACATTTTTAAAAAATCTCAGTGACTTATTGAAGATTGATATCTTACAGGATATGCTACCGGTCCGCAACAGACCTAGGTCAGAAATTCATTACGTTGAAATATCTAAAGAAGCATTCAATATTTGGAAATTAAACAATATGCTTTTTTTGTGGCTGGCCGGTTTGGGGATCTGAACCCTTGACCTTGGTGTTATCAGCACTGTACTCTAACCAAGTGACCTAACTGACCAGCCCTAAAATAATTTACTTCTAAAAAAATGACAGGTGCAAGAAGAAATAAGGCAAATTAAAAAACATTTCAAGGAGAATGATAGTGAAAATATAACATATCAAAACTTGTGGGATGTAGCTAAAGCAGTGCTTGAACGAAAATTTATAGCTTTAAATTCTTATGTAAGAAGAAAAAGTTAACATCACTGATCTAAGTTTGCACCATGAGAAGCTAGGCAATGAAAAGTGAATTAAACCATAAGTAGAAGGAAGACAAAAACTCACTGGGTGATCTTGACAACAGACTTGATTTGTCCTGTATGAACATGGTATTGGTTATGTTTAAAAAAGAGTGAGAAATGTCCTTTGGTTAAAGACAAAGGAAAGGAAGAGTACATGAAGATGAAATTTGTGCTGCTGGTTCATCAAAAGCCTTGACTGTCAACCCCAAACTATTTATAGAGCACTCTGTTACCAACAGGGACCCACTGAAGTTTTCTAAGCACTCGAGTAGGTGGAGGATGAACTGAAACCCCAGAAGCAGAGGTAGCAGGGTCAGTGAGGACAGTAGAAGGACATATCTGCAGGGGAATGACTATTATTGAAATGTGGAGGAGGAGAAGGTTGGCACTGTTGAGGAAGGCCTCTCAGAGCTAAAAGAGAAAGGCAGAGAGAGGCCACTTGAATTAAATAATTTCTTTCTTCCAAACATCATGAAGAAACTTACTATCTGTGCAAATTCATTTTCTCTCATACATTGCTGTGAAGTTGCCGGGGACAAATATGAACTGCTGCTCCATGTTAGTTTCATAAATAAGGTAGCCTTAACTGACTCAGTGAATAAAAGGAAAAGTTAAGTGACTTAACCGCATAGAATGGGGTCTGTCCTTCAAGGATGTGCTATCTGTGGAATAGAATCTATTAAAAATAGATATTTCACTGCAAAGTCCGGGACCCAAAACTTTTACTTACCCATGTCATGAAAGAAGAGCTGATATAAATCGTAACTAGTACTCCCCTTGGATATTTGTTGAAAAAACCCAAACCACGAAATTCCTAACGCAGTGACTTTTGTCAAACTGACAGACTGCACTAGGCACCAGCCCACCTTACATCTTCATCTCCTCTTTCTCTCTTTCTACTTTAATCAATGGAGATTTCTCACTGTTTCCTGAATATACCCAATGCAACATTCTGATATCATATGGAGGACGGGCATGAGCTTTCAGGGGGAGCACAATAATTGATTTGGGACAGTGGTTCAGACAGAAGGCTATCCTCTGCAGTAAAAGTGTAACTGATACTGCAGCTCACATTCTGCAATGCTCTGCTGTTTGGATTCCATGACCTTTACAAATAGGTGATAATTTAGCCCAGCACAATTTGCAATGGACTACTGAGTTGTTTTAATGCACAAAAATAGTCTTCTAGTTGCTCTGCCACACATACTGAAGAGAAAAAAGAGAACTGCCATGTACTGAGGGAAGCACCAAAAAGCTTCATCAGGAAACACAGTTGGAGGAGAAAGGCACATTTGTAATTCAATCAATAGTCTCATTGTAGGGTCTAAAATTGCAAGAACATGGTAGACATGATGGCAATACTCGTCTTGATGAGGGAGTTCACTTCCATAAAGAGAGGGTGCAGGGACAGCATAAAGAACAAGCACTGACCCTGAGATGGTCTCACTTACGGCATGTCCACAATGGAAGACTCATGTGATCTGAGTGGAAACAATCTTAGTCAACTGCTCATGAAGAGCAGTAACATATTAAGCGGCAGAAAAATCACACCCGTCAGCTCTCAACGGCCTTACTATAACATGAATGAAGCTTCCTAGGTGCTGATGATGAGCTAAGGGGCTCTATCCTTGGCTTTGCACTATGTAAATATTTTATCAACCACTTGGATAAAAACAAAAGAGGCCTATGTATGGGACAAAAAACCATGATTCCCAAAGGATATACGCTGAAACAATATTAGCAAAGCTCTGCACGTGGCTCCAGAAACCAGCAGAATGTATATCAATAGCATCCATGAATAGAATCAGGAGTTTGGCATCATTATGTTCACTGTGAGTCATCCATGAAAAATGGCTGCTAAAAAGTTAGTATTCCTTTGGTTCCATTTACGTAAACAAAATCTAGAAAAAGGAAGGTGATGATGTCATTTTGTTCTCAAATTACCTCACCTGAAGCACATGGTAGTAGCTGATGAGATGTGGTGTTATGGGGTGGAGAAGAGAGAGGAGACGAACTGTGGACGTTCAAGAGACGACTGGGGACTGGGTATTCATGACTTCAACTACGTGAAGGACTGGAAAGGCTGCTCTACAAAAGAGGGATTAGACGTCGTTTTGGTAGTTCCTACAGGAAGGACTAGGATCAATGGGTAGAGAGGTGTCACCCACCATAAGGAAGAACTATCTTAGTCACAGCTTCCAGAGATGGAACATCCTGTCTCAGGAGTTGTTTTTCAAGCAGAAGCAGGACACTGTTGGTAAAAAGTGGACGGGGAGAGAGACTGACTGCCAGCGTGCCAGCCTGAGGAGCTCCACTCACCTGTGCTCAAGTGAAACTGGTAAAAATGATTTTTTAAAAACCCCAACTATCTAAAGACACTGGAAATGGTCCTAAGGGCAAACATCAAAGGAAGAAATGACGATTCCAAAAAATCTATGAAAATTAGGTAAGAAAGGCAAGTCTGTTGTATGTGAACCAAGACTGCTCCCTTTCTATATCTTCACAGCACAGGGAGGTGCTGACTGCACTCCAGGCTGCTGCAGTCAAGAACAACAGGCTCCCTCCCTCCCAAGATCCCAGTTGAGGGCTGTCTTCCCAATAGGAGCAGCACTTCAGCATTTCTCTTCCTGCCTTCAGGTATGTGTTGCCTGTGTTGCCGAGTGCAGTGGAGGTGGTAGGGGCTACCTTCTTCTGGCAGACTCCCCTCATGGAATGGAAGCTCACCATGGGGGCTGTGTAGGGAAAATCCTGGGCCTCTGATCGCACACGCCCTGGCTTGGGAGGTGGTGGTTCCATGTCAGGAAAGGCAAGCCAAGAAGACCTCAGGCGGCTGCACCATCCCACCCCCTTCCAACAGTGTTTAGCTCCTAGAGTGGGGAGTGACATTCAGAGAGAGAAGCTTGCCATTGTTCTTACCCCAGCTCTAGAGCCCTGGCACAGAGATTCTTCCTCGGGAGAGAAGCAGGTACCTGACCTCTTCCCAAAGGAACTGACTTCATTTTCAACTGAGCATGGAGAAGTTCAAACCTAAGTGTGTTCTTAAGAATAGTGGAGGTTGAGGCAAAAGGCAACTGACAGGAAATTCGTGGATTTAACCCAGATACAATCTAGATGGTAGGCTGGCTACTTTGCAGAAGAGAACAACAGGAAAAAAGGAAAAAGTCAACTGGGAGAAGCCCTCCTGAAGTCAACAGCAGACCTCAGAACTATTACTCAAAGGGAGTCACAATTTGACTGGATAAGTTTGCAGAGCAATTTATGTCCCAGGGCATTGTAAAAAACAATAGAGCAATCAGTAGGCCCTTAGTGGAATGTAACAGTTGGGTGTGGTCAGAGAAAAACAGACAGTCTAGTCCATACCACTGTCACCTCAGGGTGACTGTAGGTATAAAGAAGGCTACACCTTCCTGAGGAGCAATGTCAGAGGCTTAACACTGTGGAGAAAAATAGACTTCACTAAACTAATGCAGCCAGTCACTAAAAAATAGACAAGCAAATAACAATAACAAGCCCTGGGGGCAGGGGAACGAATACAGAATGTATTATGTACATGTCCAGTTTCCATTAAAATATTATGAGGCATGCAAAGCAATAGGAAAGCATGATCATACCCTAGAAAAACGGCAGGAAACACAAACTGCCTGTGAAAGTATCCAGATGTCACATTTGACAGAGAAAGATTTCAAAATAGCCATTATAAATATGTTCACAGAACAAAAGGAAAGCATGATTTAGAAACTAAAGGTGGGGAAGAAGACACAACAATCACAATTCCTTGAACTTGTTAAGACAAGTGAACAGATATGATGTTGATGGGTGGGAGGGGGGAGAGAGAGAGAAGGGTGATGGAGGAATTGGTAAAGGGACATGAAAATCAACTACATTGTATATTGATAAAATAAAATAAAATAAAAAACTAAAGGAAGGTATTGATGCATCAAATAGAGAATATCAGTAAAGGGATACAAACTACAAAAAAGAACCAAATGTACATTCTGGAGTTGGAAACTACAACAACTGAAATAAAAAAAAAAATCATTAGAAGAGTTCAACAGAAGATTTGAACTGGCAGAAGAAAGAATTGGTGAACGTAAAGACAGATCAATAAAGATTATAACAGCTGAAGGACAGAAAAAAAAAGAATTAAGAAAAATGAACAGAGATTCGGGGAAATGCAGGGCCTCATCAGCACAGCAAGATAAGCTAGAAGAGGGAGAAAAAGGTGAAGAAAAACTATTTCAAAAAATTATGGCTGAATACTTCTTAAATTTATTGAAAAACAATAACTTACACATTCAGAAGTTCAATGAACTCAAAGTAGGATAAAAACAAAGAGATCCACAAACAGACCCATCATTTCAAAAAAAGATGAAAGTCAAAGACAGTGTGAAAATCTTGAAAGCAGCAAGAGAAAAATAAATAGTAATTTACAAGGAACCCCAATAAGATTAACAACAGAAACAATGGAGGCCAGAAGGCAGTGGGATAACATGCAAAATGTTCTAACAAAGATATTGGGAAGGTTAATTTTAGGTGTCAGCTTGATTAGATTGAGGAATGCCAAGAAACCTGGTAAAGCTATCTTTTTGGGTGTGAACCTCAGGGTGTTTCCAGCAGAGATTAGCATGAGAACTTCAGTGGACTGGGTGGGAAAGACCCACCTTCAATGTGGGCGGGAACCATCCAATCTTCTGGGGGCCCAGAAAGAACAAAAAATAGAGAAAAGGGGTGAATCTTTCTCACTATCCACTGGAGCTGGAACACACTCTTCTCTTCTGTCCATGGACATCAGAGCTCAAGAACCTTCATCTTTTGGGTTCCAGGACTTACACCAAGGACACCATTGGCTTCCCTGGTTTTGAGGCCTTCGGACTTGGACTGAGCCACGCTACCGGCATCCAGTTTGCAGACAGCCTATCGTGGGACTTCTCTTCACAATCCCTTGAGCTAATTGCCCTAATAAATTCCCTTCCATATATTTATAACGTATCCTATTGGTTCTGTCTCTCTGAAGAACCCTGACTACTACAGCTATCTTTCAAAAATGAAGGTAAAATAAAGACTTTCCCAGATAAAAATATACTGAGAGAATTTGCTGCAAGCAGACTTGCTTTACAAGAACTACTGATGGAAGTTCTTCAGCATGAAAACAAGTCATTCCAGCGGGTAATGCGAATCCATGTGAAAAAATAAGGAGAACTGCACAAGATAATTATGTAATTATTAAAGACAGTACGAATTCAGATTTTTCTCCTTTCTTCTCATAACTGATTTTAAAAAGCAATTGTGTAAAATATGTATATAACCGAGTGTCAGGTCTATAACAATAGAAATGTAATAAATGTATAACATATTTGCACAAAGGAGGTGAGTGTAAACAAAGCTTTATGGAGCTAAAGAAATAACTACAGATAGTGAAGTAATAATTACAACAATATATTGTGGGGTATAACATTAATAGATATACTACGTATAATAATACTACTACTAAAAGAGGTGAAAGACAATAGAGCTATACAGGAGCAACGTTTCTATATATAACTGGAATTAAGCTAGTTTAAATCAGTAGCTGAATGAGAAAAGCTAAAATTCATATGGTAAACCCTAAAGCACCACTAAAAACACAAAACAAAACAAAACAAAAAAGCAAACAAAAACTGAAAAATCATTAAAGACCTCATCAAAAAATATATACGGATGACAAATAAGCATATGAAAAAATACTCAACACCCTATATCATCAGGGAATTGCAATTTAAAAAACGAGATACTTTTATACACCTATTAAAATGGCTGATATCCAAAACACTAACACCACCAGATGCTGGTGAGGATATGGAGCAACAGGAGCTCTCATTCATTGCTGGTGGAAATGCAAAATGCTACAGCCACTTGGGAAGACAGTTCGGCAACTGAAAAAATCTAAACATAGTCTTGCCATATCATCCAGCATTCATGTTCCTAGGTATGTACATCAATGAGCTGAAAACTTACGTCCACCCAAAAACCTAACATGGATGTTTACTACAGCTTTATTCACAATTGCCGAAACTTGGAGGTAACTAAGATGTCTGATGAATAACCCGTGGTACATTCAGACAATAGAATATTATTCAGCAATAAAAAGAAATGAGCTATTAGGGATTGGATATGGGGCATAAAGAATAAGTACAATTTGTAATAATATATATGCTAATAATATTGATTTGATCAACAATTGTCAACATTGAACCCCCAAAATATGTACAATCAATTATGATTCAATAAAAATAAATAAATAAATAAAGAGCTATTAAGCCATAAAAAGACACTGAGAAACCTTAAATGCTGATTGCCAAGTGAAAGAAGCCAATCTGGAATGGCTACATACTGTCCAATACATGGCATTCTAGAAAAGGCAAAACTGTGGAGATAGTAAAAAGATGAGTAGTTGTTAAAAATATGGGGAGAGGGACGGAAGGATATGTGAAAATTGGTTATAAAAATTGGGTCATTCTTGTCATATCAAAACCAGATCAGAGTTGTCGGGCCATAGAAAAGCACCCGGGGCACACAGCACCTGCTAAGAATTTTCTGCAAGCTCACTTGCTGAAACAGCCTGCAGTAGCCAGTTTTACCTAGTAGCCGCTAAAATTATCTGCCATGACTCTAGGACTAGTTTTACTGCCACTGTCACTCACAGTCAGAGCTTGCCAATTCCCTAAAGTTGAATATTGCCAACGAGCTTTCTTTCAAAAACAATGCACAGCATTTCTCTTTCTAATAAAACTCCCGTCCCTTTCTTTGCACTTCGGACATACTGAAGACCACCCATCTGCATGTATGCCCCAAATTGCAATTCTGTTTCCCAAATAAAACAGTTTTCTAAGAGATTCATCTCTATATTTTTGACTTTGTCAAATAAATGGTTGGAGCACAGAGATCTGGGGGTCAGTAAAACTATTCTGTGTGATACCATACTGGTGGATGCGTTTCATCATACATGTGTCAGATAACCCGAACCCACAGAATATACAACATAAAGAGTGAACCCTAATGTAAACTATGGAGTTTACTTAATAATGTATCAATATTGGCTCATCAATTCTAACAAGTGTACCACATCAATGCAAGATGTCAATAATAGGGGAAACTGTAGGGGTGGGAAAGGGAAAAGGAATACATGGAAACTTTCTATTTTCCACTCATCTTTTCTGTAAACCTAAAACCGCTCTAAACATAAAATCTGTTAATTTAAAAAAATCATTAAAGAAATAAAAATGCTTGTTAACCGACAACCAAATTTCACTTAAGCTTCACTCTCTCCTCCAAGCCCCTGAACTCTGACCCACCCTCAGCCTGAGCCAGCACACAATCCCTCCTTAATGGTGCCTTCTGAAAATCAGCTGACCTCAAGGAAAGACATTCCCTGATCAACTGTCCAATCCTCCTATCCATTCCCCCACACCTGGTTCTTTCTAGTCTTCTTTATCACCTCTATAAATTTCCTTTCTGCTTGATCTATGAGACTCTTGCAGATCTTATGGTTGGAGTCTTCTCCCTGTTGTAACAGCCCCCTCCCTTCTATTGCAATCATTCTCATGAATAAAATCTCTTTACCTAAGTCCAGATTGGTTTTTCTTTGATAGACAGCATACTCTATTAGTTCAGGCAAGATGTTAGGGTCTAAATAAAATCATTCGGCACATCAGTGAACATGCCATTTTTTGAGTTTAATACAACTGTAGGCTCATGAGATTTCAACACTCCAAGGGATCTAAAAATCAACCAATCCAACTGCTCACCCATGGCAAGAGCTTTCATCAACAGACATCCTGCCACTGATCAAATATCTCCAGTAATAGGGAATGCACTATCACATAAGATAGCTTATTCAATTGTTATAAAATTCTCATACCAAGCTGACATCTCCATCTACAGAGTGGTTATGCACAGGTACCAGCTCCATCTTCTAAACTATTTTTAATGCCTATGTTTCCAAATTAGTGCCCTTGAAATCACTGACCTCCAGATGTCTGAAAGCAACTAGACCTCAGCTTCACAGCAGCAGAAAATGCACCTGCTTTGCTGAGAACTTCACCACTGCCTATGCAAAAACAGAGATCATATCATGTCCTGATTTCTTTCTTTCTTTTTTTTTTTAATCAGTAGAGTCACTAAAGTCATATTTGGATATAAATCCTACTAAGACAAATTCTCTACGGAAAAACGGCATCTATATCCATTAAGGGTGGCTGTTTATAAAGACTTACATCTTTGCAGGAAAGAGTTAAGGGTGAGGCATAAAAAGGTAAATAAAGATTCATTCAAGCTACCATCAAATGACGGCTAGAAAATGCTGCATCTATCTCAGTGCTTGCTTCATTCATGCTTCCCTTGACTTGTAAAGCTATCATATCAACCAGCCATTCTTGGGGCTGGTCAGCTAGGACACAACAGCCAGCTTTTCCTGCGTATAGAAACAGTGGTTTTATAAAGGGTTTTCCCTCATAAACAAAACAAACAAACAAACAAACAAACAACAAAAAAAACAAGATAGCAGCAACAACAACCTGCCATTCAATAAAAACCAAGAGCAAGTATAGCTGTATACATCATGACATGAGTGGCAAGACTGGGAATTGGGCTATAAAAACCTTATAGTAGAACACTTGGAACAACAACAGAAATCAGCTCCAAATTCTTACAATACACTTGAACACTTGAGAAACCGAAAACCAATTTCTTAGAGGTTTGGTTGTGAAATCTACCAGTTCAGTCACCATTAACTTGTAAATATGCTGAGAAAATGAACTAAGTTTCACTGACCTTTGTCCCTCTGAATCCTTGCACCTAATACAGGAGTTGTTGAATATTTACTGAATGGAATGAGAGGATTACGGGAAAGTTTTCCACTCACTTCCCAGTGCCTTGGCTCTAACTGGAAGAAATTACTCTGAGGAGAACATCAACTGTGGATGTTCCACTGGCACTACCAGCCTGAGGACGGTCTTTAGCCCCTCAGCCTTCTTCAACCTTGATCTAACATGCGGGGTGGCTCAGAGGCTGTTACCATGCTTCTGAGATCAGGATACAAAACAATGTCCTTTCTCTGGTTGTTATGCATGTAACAGACCCAATTTTGCTACAAAAATTCCTGTTGGTATTTCTACACTAGTCAAGAAGAGATGCATCACAGCCAAGTGGTTTTTGATGCTACCTTCGACTAACTCTCTAAACTCCTTCAATCCACTTCAAACACTCTCAACCCCTCCAATTTAGATGTATTCTAGGGAGTTCATTGTAATGGGCTTTTATGTCCATTTTTATCTGAAAGCAATCCTTCCTGATTTTTTCATTTCTGGCCATCCATGATCAGATGCTGAAAAGGTCCTAGGGAAGCTTGCATACCTGTCTTTCAACTTTGTTATTGAAATTATCAGCTAGAGCTCATTAAGAAGAAATTTCATATAGATAAAATATTACGTATAAATTTTACAAACTATATATTTATACAATAAATATTTCTAATCTAGAGTTTTTATAATGAATATCTAAATGCAAAATATTTGTGAAAAGCTACACGCTGTGGAATGTGCCACACACTCTGATATGTAGCAGCAAAGTCGAACAGTGACATCCTGTAAAGTGACTCCTCCATGTGACACCTGTCCCAAGAGGTCAGCAGAGCCCTACCGGATACAGCTCCTGTTTCCTCAGCACTTGAATCTAGCTCTTGGCAGGGCCAGTTATGACAGCAGAGTCACCAGCACTTCCTTCAGTTATCGGTCAACAGAAAATCTTTAGCTAAATTGAGAACACTACTGCTTCCTTTGTGTTTCTTACATATGTCACGTTGGCAGTCACTGGTCAACAGACACTACCGCTGCTTCCATCTGTCAGTGCAACTTTGGGAGAGAGACTGTAGCTCAAGGATGAGAAACAGAATCAATATGTAGATGTACTTACACACACACAAGCACATACACACAACAATACATACCCGACTAGGGAAGTAATAATTAGGTGTTGAGTGTGTTTCACATCCATCTTCAAGTAAATCTCACTCAGTATTGCTGATTCAGAGCAAAGACTAAGCAGCTGATCATGCTGGGAATACAAGCCTGGGACCACGATGGTGTTTCATCTGTTCTTCCTCTAGCTATCCAGACCAGAAACTTCTTTTTCCCCTCACTTCCCATACACAATCACGAAGTCCTGTGGGATATCTTTCATAAATGTCTCATTCATTCAACAATGGCTGAGTGACTACTTTGTTCCACACTTAGGGATACAACAGTAAACAAGACTGGTGTGGTTCCTGCCCTCACAGGCTTCTAGTCTAATTGGAGCAGACAGACAATTTCAACACATCAAGGTCAGTATGTTGGTAGAGACTGGTTCAGGATACTGTGAGCTCAAAGAAGGAAGGAAACCTACTAAGGCTTAGGGAGGGTGTCAGAAAGGTTTCCTGGGGGGAAAGTAGCTAAGATTTGAATTTATCTCATCTCTTCACTCCATTAACACAGCCTAAGGGCTAGGACTTTTTTCTTGCCTGGACAATGGTCCTATTCTTTCTTCTAAGTGACCTTTCTGCCTTTAATCTTACCTTTGACTGAAACACTTATCTCAAGATAAAATGCAAACTTCACAGACTAGGGCTCTTTGTTATCTAGGCCCCCATTTATCTTTCACCAGACTTTCCCGTGCTTTCATTTTTAACACTACAGAACCATTCCTACTTCCTACAATGTGCTGTACTAACCCATGTCGTCCTGGCATACCTTTTCCCTTTGTTTTTAAAGGCTAGATCAAGCTTTTCCTAGCCCTGACCTCCTAGTCTGGCATAGGTACCTGTTATGATGTATATTTTAAAGTAACAATAGACAGATGTTGGGAAAATGGAATGGTTTGGTCAGGACCCTAACCTCAGGTCCGGTTGGGTGTGGTTCAGCACATCCTTTGTAAGCAAATTGTGTGTGTGTGTGTGTGTGTGTGTGTACACATGTAGTTAGTGTGCATGCATGCCAATGCATCTTTTTAGTTTTGTTCCTATTCTTGTGTTCTTCAGAGGTTTTGTGAAGCAGGCAGGCTGGCGGTTGACTGCCTCAGGTGGCTGCCACCGCACAAGTGGCCATGCTCTCAGACCTACGGCTTCCAAGGACTTGTTTGCTGGTTACATAGCTCCTAAACCTGAGTGTGAGGGATCTGGTGACCCATCTTGGTGTGTGAGGGGTCTGGGGACCCAGCCTGGCATGTGAAGGGCTTTTGACCCTGTCGGGACAATGGGCTTGAAGGTTTTGTGAGCTCCAGACCCAGCCCTAGCTCTATAAGTGTCACTGTGAGCAGGATTCCAACAGTAGCCCTAGAGCCTAACAATTGGTATAGTCTGCGACAGGATTCTGAGCAGGTACAGGAGCCGAAAGCCCTTGGAAGAAGGAGGAAATGTGGCTAGTTGTGAATATGTTGTGCCCTATGGTCACCTTCCTGTTGACCGGGATCTGGTTGCTGCTCACTGTATTGCAAGGCAGCATAGACCTGGTACTACAATGCAAAACCCCTTAGGAGGGGGAGGAAATATGGCTATCCTTGAGCATGTGGTGGCCAGTGGTCACTTTTCTGCTGACCGGAGCCTGGCTACTGCTCATGATGCTGCAAACTGATCGAGATTTCTGGCAGAAAGCAGAGTTGTTGGAAGCACAGATTATTTGTCTGGAGGATGGCGTGCAGCGACTGGCCACTCCTGCCTCTCACACCAGTGAAGACATCCAACCCAGTGGTGAGCTGGGGGGAAATTTGCACCTCCAGGAATGACCTGTTGTGCATGAGAAATTGAGACAGTAAAGCAGCAGAAACAGGGAGAGCCCCTGGCTGCTACAGCTATGGGACCTAGGGGTGGATGGTGTAACGTGCTTCAATAGTTCAAGTATTTCAATAGATATTAGATACTACCTGTTTAGAATGATAAGCAATTACACTTACTATCACAAGCCTATTCCAACTCTAATAGTCTAATATTAAGAGCCAACAGTACAGATGATGAAGATATTTCCTTTTACTGTTGCCCTGCTATTCAAGTAGGGCCACGTTGCATGCTTAAAATTTCTGCTTTTCCCCCTGACTTTAAGATAACTTCAGAAAACGTATCTTAGCTCAAGGATCAAAACTGCTGGCTGTCCAGACTGCCGTTTCAGATTTATCAGGTCTGCAAAAATTAGTCTTGACGGCCTTTGCTGTAACATACAATGATGTTGATACTCTGGAATTCACTCCAGATGTATGGTGTAGCTTGCTAAAAATGATCCAACTTTAACCCCTGGTATGCTCTTTTTGAAAAATGAGAAAACAGATTTTCATAGAAAAGTAGATACTTAAGCTTAAAAACATGACCTCATGAAAGAGTCTGCAGACTTCTTTAAAACAAGACAACTAGATGGTGTGGGAGACAATATATCTGAGAAGGCTGTTCTCTGGAGATTAAGTCAGGGAGTGTTTGAAGTGGCAATAGCAATGGCTCAGCTTCCCTCCTGAAAGGCCTTATTTTTTTATTTAACAGGATTCCTTCTGGAAATCCCTTAGGCAATGACCTTCTGGAAATGCCTTTGGCAATGCAGTTTAAAAGAGACACTTTAAATACAGGTGTGCAGACACTGGATCTAGGGACAGGAATGATATACTAAGCTATGGCCTTACTCATGCTGAACTTTTGTGATCTTTGTTCATAAAATGATTCCTGACTTAGAGAAGCAATCTGAGCTGAAGTTTAAAAGCAATAGGAATACTCTCCTTATCACACCTTGCTTTTTTTTCAAACAAGTCTTAATTTTTCTGATTACAAAAGGAATACATGTTTATTGACAGAAATTTGGAAACTATAAAAGAGCAAACAAAGCAAATAAAAATCACCATTCACCCACACAGCAATAACTACTATTAACATTTGGAATGACACTGTTTTTATGTTGCATGTTATGAATATTCATTTCACAATATCAACATTCTTCTACAGTGTGGTTTTTCATGGCTACAATCTAGTTCACTCATTGTATAGATATACCATACCTAATTTAACCAACTGTGGGCTATTGGGACATTTAGGTGGTTTTCAATTTTTTCTAATTATTAAACATGTTGCCAATAAACATTCTTGTATGTAACACTTGGCACACAAGCTTGATTAATTCCATTGGACAAATTCTAGTGAGTTCCTGCTTCAAAGGGTATAAACATTTAAAAATACATATTGCCGATTTTTCTCCTGACAAGAAAGATGGGTCCATAAATACTTCTCTTACAATTCTGAAATCCAAAATGCTCTGAAGCCAAAAGGATTATTTTTAAAATACATTTGGCACCAAAAGTCATCTGGCAGCAAAACCTGACCTGAACTGAAAAGGGGCTATATATAGGATTTTTTTTTTAATCTCACATAAGAACTTGATTATGGGATGTTGATCTAGCCCACACCACAAATATTGTAGAATATACAATACAAGTACCATACTGCCTTTCATTCAGCACTTTAATGACGTCATTTTATTGTCTTCTGACATCCACTTTTTTAAAAAATTAGAAATCAACCATCATTCTTACTGTTTTATCTTCGCTCCCTTCTAAAGTTTCTTCTTTATCTTTGGTTTTATAAGTTTGACTATGACTATGATCTGTTTGGGTGTGTTTTTCTTTATATTTACCCTGTCAGGAGTTTGCTGAGCTTTTTGGATTTTATGATTTAGAGGTTGATGTTTTTCACCAAATTTGGGAAAATTTCAGACCTTATTAAGTCAAATTTCCACAGCCCTCATTCTCTCTCTCTTTCCTCATGTTCCAGAACTCCAATTACATACATATATATATATATATAAAATATATATGAACACATATGTATATGATATGTAATATACATACACACACAATCACACACATTTATAATATATAATGTACACACAAGCACACATGTGTACATATATAATATATACACACAAACACACACATGGATATATAATATGTACTATATATACACAAACACACATATGTGCATGTGTATAATATTTGTATGTTATACACACACACAAACACACATGTATGTGTACATAAATTATATACACAGGGGACATGGTTTAGGTTACCCCAAGACTAAGGGCAAAAGCAAAATAAATCTTCTCTAACTAAGCCAAGGCCCAATTATCATAGGATCAATAGGAAGGAGAAGGAAAACGTGACCTATAATCAAGACAAAAAGCATCACTAGTAGCAGACCTATGGATGACCCAGATGTTAGAGTTGGCAGTTAAGGACATTAAAATATGAATTATAAATCTGTTTAAGGATTTTGGGGAAAAGATCAGCAACATGATTGAATAAGCAAAATTTGGCCTGGAGCTAAACTTTGGAGGTAGGGATAGAAGAGAGCTGAAGATGGAGGAATTTGGTTTTGCTCTCAGCAGGAAGGCAGTAGAGGAAGTGAGTGGGAAGTTGCAGCCTGCATTATGGAAAGATGGCCAAGGGATTATTATCTTTTTTTAAACAGGGATGTTTGAAGTCAATGTTAAATTGTGTATGTTGCTATAGTAACAGTATAGTATGAAATCCCAATTGAGATACATTCTTGACCCCAGAGGTTACAAAATGGTGCTGGGATAACAATGGATATGGCACTATAGAGAACTAAGTCCCCAGAATCTCCAGGTTCATGAGGGTTACCAGCCTCCATATGGAATCTATGTAGACAATGAGCTAAACCGGCAAGAGGGATCAACTCTTGCCATGGGCAGTCACATAAAGATAGGTCTGTGTGCGGTAAGGGATTAACATTGTCCAACAAAAGGTCTGGCCCTTGGTAAACTCCTGAGAGGTTACTCTGAGCTCTTGAAATATCCTGACTGATAAGAGAGTCTTTGTCTTCCCAGAGGTCCTTGGCCACATCAGACAGTCTATGCTAAAAATATGATTTATAATGAGACTTTGGGCCACGTGGTATCAGCTTGACCTCTAAGGGCTGGAAACTAAAGTCAACCACATGGGCTTTCAGCCATGCCCACACGAATAACTGCCAATAAAAACCTTAGATATCAAGGCTTAGGCGAGCTTCCCTGGTTAACAATACTCTGTGCATGTTGCTACACATCATTACTGGGAGCAGTAAGTGCTATTTCATTACTCCACTCTAAGATGACAAACGGAAGCTCATGCCTGGTCTCTCCTGGACTCTGCCCTATGCTCCTCATCTCTTTGCTGATTTTAATCTGTGTCCTTCCACCGTAATAAACTGTAAGTGTGAGCACACACACAAAATATGTTTTTCTGTACTCCCTCCACCCCTGTTTCTTGCAGGACTCCAACTGTCTATATATTTGGACTATACATATAATTATATGCTCCTTGAAGCTGTTCCATAGTTCACAACCAAATGAATACATGCTCGATTAATTTTTCAGTCGTTTTTCTCTGCAATGCCCATTCTGCTGTTGATCTCATCTAGAGCATGCTTCACTTCAGACAATGCAGTTTTAACCTTTACTTGTTCTGTTGGCTCTTTTTGACTTACATATTCCTACTTATCATGTTCAATATTTCCTCTAGCTTCTTGAACTTATGGAATATAATTATAACTTTAAATTTCCTTGTCTACTAATTCTATCATCTGTGCCATTTATGAGTCAGTTTCAATGGACTGATTTTTTTCCTCCTCATTAGGACTTGTATTTTCCTGTTTCTTTTCATGCCCAGTAATTTCAAATGCCAGACATTGTGAATTTTACCTTGAAGGGTGTTCGATATTTTTATAATTCTTAGTGTATTTATGAGTTTTATTCCGGGATGTGGCTAACATACTTGGAAAGAGTTTAATCTTTTCATTTTTTTTTTTTAAGCTTTGGTAGGTGAGATCAAAGCAGCAGTTAGTCTAGGGTTAATTTTCCCCCACCATTGAGGCTAAGACCTTACTTAGTACTCTCAGTGCTGCCCTGTGAGCTATAAAGCTTTCTAAGCTGGCTGGTGGTAACAGACATTATTTTTGGCTTTAAATAAGTCTGGGACACCATTCCACCTAATGTACAATAAAGGACTAGTTATACTAAGTAAGCTTAGCAAGGTAAATGGTCAATGGATACAAGGGCAATATACAAATATCAACAGTATTTTATGTACTAGCAACAAACAATAGGAAAGTGAAATACAAAATAGTAAAATATACAACAGCATCAAAAGTCATTAAGTACGTAGAAAGAAATCTTTCAAAATGTGTAAGATTTGTATGCTGAAAACTACAAAGCACTGATGAAATAAATCAAAAAAGATCTAAATAAATTGAGAGATCTACTGTTAAGTGTTAAATGTGTCCCCCAAAAGTTCACGTGTTAGAAACTTAATCCCCACTGTGCCAGTGTTAAGAAGGTGGGAAATTCTATTATGGTAATTGGAAGGTGGGGCCTTTAGGAGGTGATTAGATTGTGAGGACCCTGCCCTTGTGGATGGATTGATCCATTCATGGAGTAATGGGTTGATGGTTTAATGAAGGGTAATGGGCATGGTTTTTAAGGATGGCTTTTTAAGGAGAGGGAGTGAGCAGGTGAGCTCTTTCTTGCTCAAGCCATTTGCCATGTGATATCCTGCATCACTGTAGAGCCATCACCAACAAGGCCCTCACAAGATGTGCCCCCCAGACTGGACTTCCCAGCCTCTGAAACTATAAGCAATAAATATTGTTTCTTTACAAATTACCCAGTTTCGGGTATTTCTGTTATAAGCAACAGAAGCAGACTAATATATGTACCATGTTCATGAATTGGAAGATTCAATATTTTTAAGAGGTCAGCTCTCCTCAAATTGATCAATAGATTCAACATAATTCCAATAAAAGCCCTGTATTTTTTTTTTTTGAGAAGGCAACAAGATGAGTTTAAAATTTGTAATGAAAGGCAAAGGAAGCAGAATAGTCAAGTGTTAGAAAGAAGAATAAAGCCGGAGAACTCACACGCCTTGATAACCAATACTACAAAGCTATAGTATTGGAGAGAGGATAGATACATGGATCAATGGAACAGAATAGAAAGTTTAGAAACAGACCCACACATACACGGTCAATTAATTTTTAACCAGGGTACAAAGGCAATGCAATAAATACCCACATGCAAAAGAATAAACTTCAATCCATCTTTCACATCCTATATAAAAATTAACTCAAAATGGATCAGTGGTTGCCAAAGGTTGAGGGCTGGGGTGGCGGAGAGGTTGATTACCAAAAGATATGGTGAACTTTTGAGGAGGACAATAATACTGCTTTATACCTTGACTGTGGACGTGGTCATCAAAATTCACAGAAGGTGACTTTTATTGTTTGTGAATTATTTTTTAAAAAGAGTCTATTTTAGCACTGAGTACTATCTAGGAAGAAAAAATATATATAATTGGCAATATCCAGGCAAGAATATACATGTCATCACAATTTGGTTACGAATGGCTATAAATTACATAAGAAAAAACTGAAGGGCCTCAGATGTAATTCCTTAAGTATCTGCATACATAGAGGTCCCCCATCTGCCTTTGAATTCAGCTTGGAAAATGCTGGAAATCATAGGATGTGTCTTACCTTTCCAGAATGCAAACAAGGAAGTGTTTTGGGTGACTAGTTAATCAAATTTTCAATCTGGGAACTATACTGAACATCTTTACCTATATGTCCTGCAGACATCTCTAACTCCAACAATGAACTCTATCGTAATAAATGCTCCCACCATGCATCCGTTCAGTTGTTCAATGAAGAAATCTGGGTGCTATCTTTGACTCCTCCCTCTGTCTTACCTCCTCCATCCAATTAATTTATTTATCATCAAGCCATGATAACTCTACTTGTCAAATACAGCATCTCTGCTGTGAAGCAGAAAAGAGCATAGAACTAGAAGCTGAGCATGATTGAATCTACGAAGTGAGAGAGATTGTACCACATGAGCTTAGTGACTGAATCAGAGACCATGTTAATTATTTGGATGTTTGTATTCATCTCAAACACATCTCAAATATGTGCTTTTTTCTCCATCTCTACGTCTTCCATTCTAGCACAAGTTACTACTGCTCTTCTCTAAATTAATTTAATAGTCTCTGGTCTCCCTATATCCATTCTTTTCACTTTCATTTTCTGCACTGCAGTTAAAGTATTCTTTTAAAAATACTATTCTTAAAAAAACCCAAAACTAGTCTAATTAGGTCATATCATTCATTCCATAAAGTCCTTCACTCTCTTCCAGATTCATTTAACACAAGCAGAAAAATAATGAAATAGGTGCTTGTTTATCTCACTAGCGTCATCTCACACTTCTCTCTTTTCCCTTTAGATTCAACCACGCTCAGCTTCTAGCACAGACACTATGTTGTTCCCTCTGCCTGCAGTCCTTCTCCTCCTGCCTGCCCTTGCACCTCAGCTTGTCTAGCGTACTCCCTCTTTTCCTTCAGCGGCAGCTGAGGTGGCACTTTTACAAAGCTTTCTATGATTCCTCACGTCTAGTTTGACCTACTCTTCATCTGCTCTTACAGCACAGTTCATCTGTAAGGACCTGTGGTATAACAATATATATATATGTCTATATCTTTGGCTTTTGTCCCAGGTTCCCAGCACAGAGCCCTTAAAACCCTTGAAATCTCTGGAGTGATAGGAGTGTCTTTCATATGCTAATGAGATGATTGGTGGCTGGGGACCAGCAGACAGCTTCAGGATGAAGGATGGTTACAGGAAAGAACAAGCCATGATGAGAAGTTTGGAACTTTCAGCCCCATCCCCTGACCTCTGCGAAGGGGAGAGGGACTGGAGATTGTGTTCAATCGCAAATGGCCAATGATTTAATCAATCGCAACTACATAATAAATCCTCCATGAAAACCCCTAAATGATGGAGTAAGAGGAACTTCTGGGTTGATGAAGACTTTGATGTGCTGGGAAGGTGGTGTACCCGGAGAAAGTATGGAAACTGCTACTCCTCCGCCCTCACCCCAGCCTTGTCCTGTGCATCTCTTCCATTTGGCTGTTCCTGAGCTGTATTGTTGGGAGGTCATGGGGACCCCTGAATGTGTACCCAAATCAGACAGAAGTGTGGGTAGCATGGGTACTCCATGTGTGACTGGCATCTGAATTGAGGGCAGTCTTGTGGGACTGAACCCTTAACCCATGGAGTCTCTAACTGCAGGTAGTTGGTGTCAGAATTGAATTGAATTGTTGGACACCCAATTGGTGTCCAGAGAATTAACAGAATTGGTGTCAGATTTGGTACTGAAAAAGACATCCCATATTTGGTGTCAGAAAGAACTTGAGAGTACTTATTCACAATCTGTTTATAATTTCTTTTTTAAAAAATATTTTTTTAAAATTTTTATCTTAATTTACACATCATGATTGCACATACTTATGGGG
The DNA here is from genome assembly GCF_027409185.1 of Cynocephalus volans. NCBI lineage: Eukaryota > Metazoa > Chordata > Mammalia > Dermoptera > Cynocephalidae > Cynocephalus > Cynocephalus volans. The sequence continues at coordinate 149,334,787 of NC_084478.1, forward strand.
TACAATCTAATGTTTTGACACATACATAAGTTGTATAATAATCAGGTCAGGGTAGTTAATGTATTAATCACCTCATACATTTATCCTTTCTCTGTAGTGAAAACATTCAAAAGCCTCTCCTCTAGCTATTATGTAATATACAAAACTTAACTGTTAACCATAGTCACTCTAGTATGCAACAGAACATCAGAACTTATTCCTCCTATCTAATCGCATGCTTATAATTTCATTGACTATAAACTCCGCAAGACAAGACCGTGTTTGTCTTGTGTACCATTGTATCCCCAAAACCTAGCACAGTGCCTGGCACACTATTCAATACATATGGTGAATATATAAATGGAATGCCGACCACTGGAGTAGAAATTCTAAGCCGTTATCTGGGAAGAAGGTGTTATCTGTCCCTGCTTCTGATACAACACTGAAAGCTGATGACACGAAAAGAGAAAATTAACAAGTCCAACTTTTCACTATATGATGTGAAGGCTGACTACAGGATAGGGAGGCACAGGGAAAGGAGCAGGAAGCAGCAAATGTGATACAACTTCAAAGAGGAAGTACAGCTGAACACAGCACAGTGATCAAGTCATAGCCCCAGCATCTTCTCCACATTGAACCCCTTGTGTTTTCAAATTCTGCTCTCCCAAAGGCTGTTAAGCAGTAGAGTTCAAACTCTGCTCTGCTTCCGGATTTTTAAAATGGGGGTTATAAAATAAATAAAAATTTTCTAGTCCACTAGTCAGACTCCAAAGGCAATAAAAACCTTCTCAAATGAACAATACTACATCAAATTCTTTGAAGAAAGTTAGCCAAAAGAGAAATCAGGTTCAGAGAATACATGTATATGCCCTGTCCTTCATCACCAGCCCTACTTAGAAGCAGTAATTCTATACTCCTAAGCATATAGGCACTCATTAGTACTGTAGCATTTGTACTTGCTGACCTGTTATTCTATCAAAGGTTCTTAAGAACAGGCTTCTGTGTGTACATTCTCTCTGCTCAACTAGATCTAAGTTTCTCCAGGGCAGAAAATGTCTTCTGTTACTCTCAAATCCATGTTTTTCAGTGCTGAGCAGAGGACTCTTCAAACACTAAACAGGACTGAACACTAAATAGATGTTGTATACTCAATACCCATCGGGTAAGTTTGTTAAGGCTGATAGAATCTGAAGAGAATGAGGTCAGACCTAAAAGATACTGGCAAGAAAAGACCATCTCCATCTTGCCACAAAACAAGTCTTACCTTTTCAATTTCAGACGAATTTTCTCTTAGTTTTCCTACTTTGTTACTTGAGCTGCATTTGCAGAATATCCATCTTGTTTGGCCCTCAATTTCTATGGTACATTCGTTGTTTTGTAGAAAGAAAGAATGATCCAAATGGCTACAGCTACAAAATGTGAAGGCAACCAATTTGTAGTTTTTGTTATAAAATCCATAAGCATAAGCTATGATAGAGTATACTTATAAGCAATAGAGATTTCTAACAAGCTGGGATTCACTGATGGTTGTATAGGATAAGAAACAAGAAAAGAAATGTACTTGTTGCTGTTCTTACTTTTTAAAAATCTAGACTCACGTATTTTTATACTTAAGTTATAAGTAGGAATAGAGTCACAGTTCTCTGACTACAAACCACCTGGAGGATGAGTTGAACTTCTGTTCATTTCTCAGACTATGAAATTCTGACAGTATTTTTAGATAGTCTGAAAAAAGGAAATTGGGAAAAATCATAATTATATAAGTAGCTTGATAATAGCATGAGTGGTCTGCCTCATCAAGTTCAAGGCAAGAGTTGTGATTTGATTAAACATTTACAAAAATGTCATTGCTGCCATAAATTCTGACACTTTGAAGAAATTCCCTACTGATTACACTAAATTACCAAATAAGCCTTCCAGAAATTGAGTGTTGAGTATAATTCTGTCAACTAATTTCTCTTCATTTCCCCAACCTGAATGTCAATCTTTTTCTCTTGTATAGTCTTTATCTTCTTTTTCTTCCACATATTCTCTCCGTCTACATATAGACCTATTTCTTCTATACTCTTCTTTTCTGTAACTACCCTCGCTCCTTTAGTGGTAACTTCTGGTTCCATAGCTTTAAAATACCACCCACATGTGCTTATGACTACCAAATTTATACCTATAGCCCAGACATCGCCCATAAACCTTAAATATCTAATTACCTCCTCAAGAACTCTGCTTTGGATGTCTAATCTTACATTTAACATATCCAAAACCAAACTTATGATTTCCACTCTAATGCACCCCCACTGTGTGCTCTCATCCTACCTCCTACAACTCAATAAATGGCAGCTTTCTTCCGGTTTCTCAGGCCCAAAACTTTGGAGTCATCCTTGACTATTCTCTTTCTTTTGCATCCCACATCCAATCGATAGACAAATCCTAACAGCTCTAACTTCAGAATATATCCAGAATCCTACCGCTTCTTACTACATTGCTATCACCCCAGGCTACCTCTCACATAACCTACCTGTCACTCTGCTTTCTCCCTTGCTCCACTACAGTCCATTTTCAGCACAGCAGTCAGAGTGATCCTTAAGACATAGGTCAGATCATGTCACCCCATCTTCAAAACCATCTAATGGTTTTTCATTTCAGAGCAAAAGTCTAGCTCCTTATAATGACCCAGTTCCTACATGATTTGGCCTCTGGCGTAGAGGGTTAGAAATCTTGATTCTCATTTGATTTTTAGAATAGGGTTTTTAGGTAATGCATGTATGAGGCAACAGGCTCTGGTCAGGGGGCAAAAGCCCACAGATAGTGTGGCAAAAGCCCATTTAATCAATTCTAATTAAGTATGTGTTGATTCTCATTTGATTTTTAGAAGAGGGATTTTAGGTAATGCATGTATGAGGCAATGGTCTCCGGCCAGGAGGCAACAGCCTATCTAATCAACTCTAACCACTGCTGAGGTATGGGATTGTATACTTTAATGATTTTAGAGCTAACAGGTGGTTGTCATACTGATCCTGTTAAGAGATTTTAAGAGTTGCTGAAGGGAAAGATGTGAAAAAATGTTTGCTAAGCGCAAGCTGTCTGTTGGTGGAATCTTTAGAGACAATTATACTTAGATTTAATCATAAGAATGTAACTTTTGCTTAAATCATTTGAGGAGAGGTTTATATTTTAGATAATGATCACAGTTTGACCAACTTAGCTTTTCACAAATTGTACTTTGGAATGTCTCATTGTTAATTTTACTGATGTTGCTAGTTTCCATTGTTTCAGCTATACTTAGCCATAGATAACTTTTGTCACACTGCCCATATCTTGGTGTCCTTTTGAAACAATTGAATCAACTGATTTTTCTTGTGAAACTCCTTGTCTTTACAATAAAAAACAGAAGCTAACTTTAAAACCAGGCTGGACCAAGGTTTCTCCTTCTAACCAAAGAGTTGCTGAGGTGCAGTCCCTTTGGGCTTCTCATTGCATTCATGGTGCTTTGAGCAATCCTTTTTTTCATCTCCCTTACACAGTGAGAAGCGTAACTTTCTGGTCTTCCTCTTAAGTCCTCTCTTATCTAACTTCCCCTTTCTTTCACTCTACTCGGGCACCACTATACCTACCCACTACCGTTCAAGTATGCCCAAAATGCTCCTGCCTTATGGCCTCTACACTTACTGGTCCTCCACTTGGGGTACTCTCTCCTTCCTTTAGGTCTCTGCTCAAATGTCACTTACACAGTGAGGCTTTTCTTGACTAGTCTTTATAATCAGAAGCTCCCAACGTTATCTGTCCTCTAATCATATACCGTGTTTTATTTTTATTCATGTCATTACTAATTACCTTTTTAATTGTCTGTTCATAAGTCACCTTAACAGTGAGGCTTTCCCTGACCACTCTATATAAAATATCCCCTCCCCGTCACCCCCAAACACTCTGTAACTCCCTTAACATATTTTATTTTTTTCCACAGTAGTTATTAACATCTGCAAACTTGTTTGTTTATTGTCTGCCCCTGCTACTAGAATGCAAACTCCATGAGGGCAGATCCTCTGTTTTGTTCATGCCATACCCTATCCCCTTGAACAGTAGCTAGCATACAGTAAGTGCTCAATAAATACTTGCTAAATGAATGGGCTGTTTGTGTGATGAGAACTACTTCCCCTTCCAACCATCAAATCTACCAATCTTCCTATGTAGCTAACACTTATAGTGCTCACTCATGCCAGGCACAATAAGTGCCTTACATAAATTATCTCATTTAATCTTCACAAAACCCTAGGAGGCAGGTACTATTATCCCAATTTACAGATTAAGAAACTAAGATATAGAGGGTAAATAACTTGTTCAAAGTCTCACAGACGGCATGTGCCAAAATCCAGATTTGAACTCAAGAAGTCTGGCTCCAAGTCCACATTATGTTGCCTCTACCCATATATTCTGGATGAGCTGTTGTCCTGAGACTGACCCCTTCACTTCTGCACTAGACATCTTCTATCTTTGCACTGAGGCTTAAATATCATTTACATGCTGATGATTTTTCTAAATTTACATTTCCAACTGCAATATGTCTCCAGATTTCTCACTAGAAAATCTGTCTACCTGACATCCCCACTCAAATGTCTAACAGTCATCTCAAACATAACATCTGCATGATAGAGCTCTTGATATCCCCCGTTCATTATACCTGTTCCTCCTCATCTTAGACAACGATACCACATTGACCCAGTTGCTCAGGACGAAGACCTCATTTTCCCCTCACACTTCACATCTAATACACCAGCAAGTTAGCTCTATCCTTAAAATATATTCTGAATTCAGTAAACAGGCAGGATGCAAAATCAACACACAAAAATCAATAGCATTCCTTTTTGCCAATAATGAAATAACTGAAGAAAAAAATCATGAAAGTAATCTCAATTCACAATAGCTATCAAATAAATAAAATACCTAGGAGTAAATTTAACAAAGGAGGTGAAAGACCTCTACAATAAAAACTGTAAAACACTGGTAAAAGAAATAGAAAAGGACACAAATAAATGGAGAGATATCCCATGTCCTTGGGTTGGAAGAGTTTATATAATCAAAATGTCCATAATACCCAAAGCAATCTACAGGTTTAATGCAAACGTTATCAAAATATCAATGACATTCTTCACAGAAATAGAAAAAAAAATCTTAACCTTTGTATGAAACCACAAAGACCCCCTATAGCCAAAGAAATATTAAGCAAAAAGAACAAAGTGGGAGGCATCACGCTACTTGAGTTCAAAATATACTATACAGCTATAGTAACCAAAACAGCATGGTACTGGCATAAAAACAGAGGAATAGACAAACGAAACAGGACAGAGATCCTAGAAATAAATCCACACTCTTATAGCCATCTGATTTTTGACAAAGGTGCCAAAAACATATTGGAGAAAGGACAGCCTGTTCAATAAACGGTGCTGGGAAAACTGGATATACACATACAGAAGATTGAAACTAGACCCCTTTCTCTCAGCACACACAAAAATCAACTCAAAATGGATAAAAGACCTAAATTTAAGATCTGAAACTATGAAACTACTAGAAGAAAACACAGAGAAAACACTACACAAAACTGGAGTGGGCAGCACTCTTTTGAACAAGACTACAAAGGCACAGGCAACTAAAGCAAAAATACGCAATGGGATTGTATTGAAATTGTTGCTTTGCATATCAATCTCCTCCACTCAATTGACCTCTTCTTGGGAGTAGGAGATGTTCACTCATTCAATGAGAGTAAATCTTCCCTCCCCGGCCTACAGCAGGGGCTCAGTACATGTTTGATAAATGAATGGACTGAGGGGCTGAGGAGCTGGTGCTGGAGATGTCAGACATGGCCACCAGGGGGCAATCAAGCCCTTCCTAAGCAGGTCCACTTGAGTCACTGCAGAGGCCCTTCTCAGAGGAAGAGAGGGCTCTGCAAGATTTACTCTCTGGTGGGTGAAGCCCAGGGCCTAGGCCTGAGCTGCTAATTCTCTTCTTGTGTCTGGCATGAACTCTGTGCAAAGGCAGGACGATCTACCATGGTGCCCTGAGTCACCACATCTGCCTGAGTACCCAAGATGACCCTGGAGGAAAGAAACAAGTTGTATTAGTGGGGATCCTGGTGAGCTCTCCTGACGGGGTCTTAGGGCCAGTGTATATGTCGTATGCATGTCTACATGTGAATTCATGAATGGGTGTGTTTATTAGAGCTATTGGACCGCTCCATGGAGATCTGGCCATTTGCCTACCCTCATAAACAGAAGGGTAGAAAAGTGCCAGGTAACACTGAGGCCTGGCTGCAGGACTAGTGCACCTACTGACATGCTGTGTGACCTGGGCAAGCAGCTTCCCCGCTCTGGTCCTCGGTGTCCTTTTCATTAAAATGAGGGCATTGGGTTAGTTGGCTAACAGCCTTTCTAGCTCTGACATTGATTATTTGTGTCTCTGAGGTATGGACTGAATCAGCTTCAAGGGCTCTGTGTAATCTTGGGGATTCTCAGACTAGACTGGAACGTGAATCCTTAGGAGGATTGGATGCCACTTCTAGCTTCCTTCCTGGGCATAACCCAGCCTCACTTGGGTGGTCACCAGCCGGATGTTGCCCTGGGCTCAGAGAGGAAGGCTGTCACATAGCAGTGGGAACGCTGTCACCTGCCTTTCTGTCTGTGGATGTCTCCCAGGGACAGCCTCCTCAACAGGTCTCTTCTTGCCCTGTGCTTCCCCTAGTCCTTTCCTTTCATTCTCAAACTACCAAGGGTCTCTTCATTAATGTTGCTGTCGACTGGGAAGGCAAGAACCTGTAACAGATCCTCTGGTTTGGAACACTGGCAGCAGGCAGAGCCTGGAGCCTCAGTCTTTTGGGGCCTCTGGGGACCCAACCCATTCCCCTCCTATCAGCTCTAGGCAGGAGAGGCCAGACAGATGAAAAGCTAGCCAAGCACAAGCTGATGTTAAAATTTAGGAGAGAATTTTTTTTTATAACTTTCCCCTTGAAATTAACCCAGACTTAAGAACAACAAAAACATGGAAAATGTGTTTTTAGTGGAACACAGATGGAGGGCTGAAAGCCCAGCAGGCTGTCTCCATGGAGGGTTCTTGTCTCTGGATTTCTACCCTTTCCTCCCCATCCACGTCAGGCAAATCCCCTCCCAACCACTGGGCTTGGGCTCTCTGGCCTGGGGTGGTCTCCCTCAAGCCATCTCCTTGACCTTGTTTCCAGGTAGTCAGAATCCCCCCCACACCCTCACTCTAGACACAAGGCTCAGTCTGGCATCTAAGGAGGTCTGTGATTTCAGAGATTTGGGGGAGGGGAGTGGAGGCCAGGACCAACTCAATCCAAACACCTGGATCTGCCGAAATACAACAGAGAGTGAATTAAGACATCTGAAAAAAATACTCCAAGGAATTCTGCTCACCCACATGGCCCACTGCTTCTTATTAAGTAGTTACAGTTTTACATATTAACATATGCAAATCCAACCCTGTGCTGGGGGACGACAGGTGGGTGGGGGTACAACTTCAGATACAAAGGCAAGTCGTAAGAACCCCTTTCCCCCATTTCCCCAATTTGGTCAAAGGAGGTTCCTGTGGAATGAACTCTCACGAGTTCCATTTCGGATTCTACTAAAACAGCAAAGACTTTGAGAGTTGTAGCCAGGGATGTTCTTTCCCTGAGGGGAAATGGATGAGAAGAGCTTCAGGGAAAAACTAAGGAAACAGATTCTGTAGAATCTACTTCTTCTCCTATGTGTTGCTGTTCCTTTTTCAACAAATATTCCTGGGTGCATACCCTATGCCAGGGGCTGAACTGGGGACTAAAGACACAGAGGTCACTGAGACATAGGGTCTAGCCTCTGATTGCTTATGATCTAATGGAGAAGTAGGAGAAGGAAAAAGAAATCAGAGATTACAACTAAGCAGCTGATGGAATATACTGAGTTTGGTCATGGATGGGTCTTCTTTATGGCTTCTCTGCGACCTCCAAGATATTGGATGTAGGGGGTAAAACACTGAAGAATGAAGTTTGGGCAAGAAATATCGATTTGGGAGCTATCCGTGTAGCTACAGTAGACAAGTCGCTGGAGAGAAGAGCGGAGGGCTGCAAGCCGTATCCCAGGGAGTGGGGGGAGTCCTAATAAAGGAATCAAGGAAGAAAAAGAGAAGCCATAAAGAAGACAGATGGACCACGATCAGAAAAGGGCAGGGAATGAGGGGAGAACAGTATCAGGGAAGGAGGGAGATGCAAGAAGAAAGGAGGAGTCAATAGGGTCCAACATCAGCCACAAGGCCTCAAACATGTTTCCTGGAAGCGTCATCAGGAGACCACCTGTGCCCTTTGCCAGAGTGGCTACAGTGGTGTAGCAGGGAAGGAAGCCGGCCAAGGGGGTGCGAGGAGAGGGAGAGGGGTGAGGAAGCAGAGCTGCCTTCAAGAAGCCAGGCAGAGGGAAGGACTTCCATTCCACCCCCTTCTGAATGGTTGACAATGGCCACAGGATGCTCATGGCATGACTCCCATGGGGGCAGGGTCCGGACAGAAGTGGGAAAGTATGTGGCACTCGCCTGTGTCCTCTGGGAGTCCCCTGGTCCCTGACTCTGATATCTCAGGAGGGTGCATTTCTAGGAGGGACTTAGGATTTAGGGAGTGTGATGAGTTTCATTTTCAGAGGCAACTCTTAAAGAAGAAAAAGCTTTCCTGTCAGAATGACTCTGGAATGATAACAGAATGTTAGGCAGCTTAAGAGAGTGGAGGATTTTTTTCAGTAGCAGAAGAGCAGAAGTGTCATCTGCACTCCGCAAATCATTCCCAGCCTGTTTTTCTGTTTCACTCCCTCTTACACTGAGCTGATTCTGCCTGCAGCCCTTCCTCCTGGCTGCCCTGCTCTCTCTCATTTGCCCTGCTGTCCTTTTCCCCATTGGATGTCTACCCTCTGGGGAGTGGTCAGAGTTGAGCAGTAGCAGGGAGAGGTGCCATGGGGACAGGGCAGGGTGGCCTGGTTCCCAGCTCCTGGTTCCGTGCCTCCTTAGCAGGTAGTGAGACCTCAATGTGGATTTGTCACCTGAAGAAGGAAGGAGACAGGCTAGAGCTGCATTTTTCCTCTCCCTTCAGGGCCTGTGCACGGAGGGCCTCACTGCTGCTAGGAGAGGGAAGGGAGACTCGGAGAGTGAACCGGCAGAGGGCCCCGCCGCGGCACTGTGGGGGCAGGAGGCTGCTGGCTCCTGCCTGAGCTTCAACTCCCACTTTCTGCTGTGACACTTAGACTGAGCGAAGCTGCGTGCTGTCCCTGGGGGCCCTCAGATATGAACCCTGTTCCATATGCATCAAGGAGCAGGGCTAAGCGTGGAAGGAAGTGCCCAGACAGAGGGGGACAGAGTATTAAAATTCTACCCCCAATTCCATGGGAAGGAGTTTACAGTTCTTAGCTGACCACAAACCCCTTTTCCTGACAGGTCTTGGAATACATCACTCTGGCCTCTCCCTGAGCAGCTGACACATGTCAATAACGCTTCTCCAGAAGTCAGGGTCTGCCGATTCCAGCACGGATGGGAAGGCAAGAAGGGAGCGACTGAAATGGCTCCTGTCCATTCTGACTTCAGAGGCCGAGGGCAGGTGGCCGGCGCTGACAGGGCCCATTGGAAGGGCTGTTGAGTGAAGCACTGCGATTTCCAGCCCCAGCCAGAGAAGGTGTTTAACTGTCTGCCTTTGTGTGGAATTCTATTAACCTAGAGGGAGAAACTCATTTTCTCTCCACTGAGAGCTCTGAGTGGCATGTTGCCTATGTTTTTTACTAATAAAAATGAGAACATAGAGTCATTATTACTGCATAATTGCATTTCTTTGCTAGGACAACTCTTTCAAAGCCTGGTTGCTGAAGGTGGGACAGGGGAAATAATAAAAGGGACCTCGATGTGAGCTGCTTGGGAACCACCTGTGTAGGAGGCACCTTGGGAGTGACTCTCCAAGAGCTCAGGGCCCTACGAGAATCAGAGCAAGTGTGGGCAGGGAAACCTCTCTCAGAGTTACCAGACGGCACCACAGCCCTGGTGCCAGCTCCAGGAATCAGGTGACCTTAAGCAAGGCCCTACCCTCCTGGAAGCACTGTTTCTTCTTCTTTTCTTTTCTTTTTTTTTCCTCCAGGAAATCAGAGCTCATATTCCTGCCCTGCTTGACTCACAAGGTTGTTCTGAGAATCAACTGACATCAATCATGGATTCTTTCCTTCACTTATTCAACAATCATTTACCCGGGTTTGTTACGTGCCAGACATTGTGCTAGGTAATGAGATGCAAAAAGGAATAAAACTCAAAACTTGCCTTCAAGGATCGCACAGTCTCGTAGAGGGCACACAGAGAAAGAGATGGGAATAACAACACAATGTGGAAGGGGGGGACCTTAGATGCTCACCCTGCTTTGGAAAGCCAGAGGAAGTCTTATACCCCACCCACCTGGTCCAGGTGATCAGACAAGGTCTCAGCATGGTTATGCCTGAACTGACTTGCAAAAGGTGAGCAGGTAAATGGGAAACATACCGCATCATTTCCAAATGTGAATAAGATCATGATGTCACACATGAGCTTGAGGGTTGACCTTGATGCTCCAAGTCTGAATAAAATTCTTGCTGTGTGCATTTTATGAGCATGGCTGCCCAGCGAGGCTGTAGAAGAAGGAGAGGATTGTCGTCAAGGGGATTTTGGTCAAGCTGCTTGGTCCCATGTGGAGGACAGCATCCCAATTGCCTCCTTAAGTCGTATATGCTACCCCTAGTCTGCTGTGGATAAAGCCTGTTCCTCAGATCAGAAACTTAATTTGACCTTTCAGGCTGGTCACAAAAGAGACCAAGATGGAAGATTGACCAGCTTTAAGATGACAGGAATTAAGATGGTGGCCCCCACAAAAACACAGACAGGAGCCGAACCAGGTGTTTACAAATCGCTTGAGCCCTTTAAGGAAAAACAGAGTTAAGTAAAAAAAAGACATCCATACCTTGGAAACATTCTCATCCTTATACTGTTGACATTTTCTATCATTCTTTTCCTTTTGGCCTCCCTTAATATTAAGTAAGGTTACTTTTTAAGACGCCAACACATCTCAGCTCCAGAGGACTTGGACTAGACCTTTACAGGATGATCTTAAGCTCTTGGGAGTCAGCACGGTGGTGACAAAAATTAGAGTGAGAAAGTCCTCTTTCTATCCAGAGCAATATGGTGCTCAGGAGGCCCAAGTTCAGGCCACATTTTCAGCCACCCATCCCAGTGGGAATTTCTCCTTCAAGTACTCTTTTCGGTCAAAATTTTGAAGTGTTCCTGTGTTTCTTTGTGTTTCTTTTCACGGAGGGGACATTTCATTTATAATAACTCTAGGAACATAGAACCAAGACTAACATAAGGACGCTCTCTCCTCCAAGATGACGGAGAAGTCCCAGGAAAGTGAGCTGGGACATTCTTAACCTGTTCTATGGGTGCTGGCACCTGTTTATTGGTCTGTCTGCCAGCACTGCCAGGGACTCACGCAGGATGGGGTCTGTTTCCTGCTGAACAAGGGAGAAATGTTTATCCCTCACCTCTGGGCCTCTAATGAACATAATATCGTCAGGGAATAGCAAAGAGGGAAGATTTCCTGGAGCGTGGGACCGGTTGTGGCGGGAGTGGGAGGAGATGAGGCCAGCCAGGTAGGTTGGGTCCAGGCTGGGAAAGGTCTGGAATGCCATTTGAAGGAATTGGACTTCATCCTGGAAGGACTGCCTGCAGAGGATTTCAAACAGAAGCCTGCAGTGCCGATGGTTGCAGGTTGGAACGGCCACCTGGTGGTAATGTAGATGATGTGCTGGTAGGTGATGTGAGATCCGAGGTGGCAGGAAGAACAGCGATGACACAGTTGCAGTAATCCAGCAGGAAGCTAGAGGAAGGCCGTGGCAGCGGGGATGCCTGCCCTCAGAGCAATGGAATTAAAAGCTCTTGAACCCCTGCTGTAAAAACTGGTGCCCTGGGCGAAAGGCGTGAAGCATCCTGTTAGAGCCTCACCCTCCTTTGAAGACAACCTCCCCTGTAATGCCGCTCTTGTTCCTCTGGCATCACCACCCCACCCTACCCCTCTGCCCTCATGGCTGCTCCGGCAGGCTGGCCGTAGGGCCTCTACCAGAACATCAGCCACTTAACTTCACACATAGGCATTCAGTCTCATTAACTCACTTCCTTAACCTTTCCCCTGACAGGCATTTATGAGCAGGCAGAGGGCAGGGCTGGAGGGGACTGGTGTCAGGAGTACTCAATAGATACCTAGGGGCAAATCTAACCAGTTCCCTGCCACTGAGACAATTTCCCACCCTGCTATGCAGAGCACACAGGGGATCATTGAAATCTACTTTGACTCACTTCTTCCTAAATAAAATGACTTTCTTCTCAGGGACAGAGATGTGTCTACTCCTCTTTGTACCTTCTGCAAGGTTAAACACTCAGCTGGCACACACTAGGTGCTCGGTGGGCATTGGGCTCTTGAATACTTTTGGACCGCTTCCAATCCGTCTTTGCCTGTTCCTTCAATGTTGCCACCTCCAGCTCTCCCCAAGGAGGCTCAAGGTAAGTAGGAATGGTTTAGGTCTTTTAGGAGTCTCTGTTAATTAAAGGCTGTACCCTTACAATTCTGCCAGGCAGAAGAGTGTTGTACCTGGTCCCTGCTCAGAGCGATGTAGGTAAGGATGGGACGCTGGCCATGTACAGGCTCCCGTCTCCTGGTTGAGGACAGCATTTCATTCCATGGTCCCTCTGTGCTAAGGCTGGAGAGCCAAGGGTCAGATTTCTACTTCCTTGCCAGCCAGAAAACAGATTGTTGCTATTTCTCTTTCCAGTTGAAAGCCCAGTGCCAGATGGAGTTGTCGTTCAACTTACTGAAGCTGTAAGTTTCGGAGGCTTTGGTCTCTCTGTCCTCTGATCTAGTCGGCCAGGAATCTGAGAGTCCTGTTCTATCCAGGAGGGCAAAGGCAGCCATTCCTTGCAGTTGACACAGTTTCTCACCCCCACTGCCATGTCCATCCCCTTTCCCTTCTTCTGGCCCCTCCTGGAAATCTCATCGAGCCCGTAGGAGATAGCCTTGGTATTGCTTTGTGGGGTCTCCTAGAATGGCCATACCCCCTGAATATCGAGCAATAGGAATGAAACTCGGGGACACCATCATGTCCCAGCACAAAGAGCCAAGTCCCCTTTCTTTCCCCAAACCAGGGATTCTTATTTGCGATCCAGACATGATGTCCCAGTGACAGCCACCACAAGAGCCATGGGTCCTGGAAAGAGAAGTGCCGTGAGGCTCCTGTCCATGTCAGTGAGCCAGACAAGTCACAGCCTTTCTGATCAGTGAAGGAGTTCACGGCCTCTATCAAGTTCGGCTAGTGACAGTGGCTTTCCATTTATTTTGTGTCACGCATGTGGGAGACGCTCATCCCTGACCCGGTCATACAAAGCATGGAGACTGACACTTTGGAGTTCAGGAGGAGCAGTGGGGCCAGGAGAGGGGACACGTTCCACAGGGAAGGGAGAGGACATGGCTTGGGGCAGGGAAACACCCAGGTTCCATTTCTACAGAAACCCACCCCATCCTTCCCACACCCAGGGGCATGGCCTCGAGCACTTCTAACCCATCACTGAGGCCACCTTGCCCTCTTAGTCAGTGCTCTCTCCTATAGAGCAGGCCTCGCACTAGATACTGGGGATTCAGCAGTAAATGCCACAGCGAGGTCTGCTCCAGTGGTCCTTACGGTATATAGGAGCAACAGACAATAGCTCAAGGAATGAAAAATTCCTATACAATTACAGATAGTGGTAAATATTAAGACAATAAGACAACGAGAGTCAGGACAGCCTAGAAAGCACCAAGGACGTGACAGTTACGACAGGCATGTTCAAGGACCTGGAATAGGACCAGTGAGAAAAGGCAAGTGGAGCTGGGGAGGTTGGACAAGGCAGAAGGCTTGGAGGCCACGGATGGGGATCTGGAAGCCACAGGAGGGTTGTGAGCTGCTGGGCATTTTAGAGTGGGGGTTACCTGAGTGAGGCCATGACACCCAATGGGCCAGGGCAGGGGCAGAAGTGGAAGGTCAAACCACGGAAGCACATCATAGCCTCTCACGGGACGTGGTGCATCTCATGCCCACTCATATATATCACGTTGGCAAGTCACGGCCAAAGCACAAAGGCAGTGGGGTGTGGAGGTACATTCTGCCTACACTGCACCGTGACAAGGGCCAGCAGGGGAGGGACACCAAATCCTCCTTCCTCCCACATCCGCTGAGGCAGCGGTATCAGAATGGAGACCTGCGAGATGCGAAGGCATCGGCCAGCTGAAGAGGAACATTCTCACCAGAGGGAAGACACACTAGAACTTGGTGTGTCCCAAGAATAGGGAAGAGCATGGCTGGAGCCGAGTGAGTCGGAAGATTGGCACAGGGGAGGTCACATGGGCACTGGGCTCGGTGTGGCATTGCTTGGAGGGCACGGGAAGGAGTCGGGGTTTATGTCCAAGGGTCATTGGAAGCCACTGCCTGGCGTGTATTCAGAGATGGAAGTGATCGGATAAGACTTACTTTTTAAAGGATATCTTCGGCTGCTTTTGAGAGAAAGGACAGAGGCAATAAGAGGCCATAGGAGGATCAGGTGGGTGGCCAATGCAGCCTGTTGTTTAGGCTAGAGATGGTGGTAGCTTGGACTTGGGGTGTGACCACAGAGATGAAGAGAAGTGGATGGACTGGAAAGATCAGTTGAAGGTGAATGGACAGACCTTGGTGACAGAGTAGATGTAGGAACTGAGGAAGAGAAGGAGGTGTGAGGAATTAGTCCCAGGCTCCGAGCTTAGACCACCATGGGAATGGGGTGCAATTTAGGAGGAGGGAGAGATCATAGGGTAGGGCCTGGAGGGAGGGGCAGTTCTAAACTGAGGTGTCTTTCTGGGACCTAGTTAGGTGCCTCAAGACAAAAGTACCCCAATGACCCCTTCCAGGAGCAGTGAAGGCGTGGTGGGTCCGGTGGAGTGAACACTCTGCCTGAGAGGGGCGGCCCAGGCTGTTCATGACAAAAGTTCTGTGTGTGGAGTTGGTGCTGTGGGGAAGCCAAGGAGCGACGGAGTCACTAATGCCTCTGTGCCTGTGCCTTGTGCTCCATTGCTGGGAGCCGGGAGAAATGCTCTTGGGCTAGGATACATGTTTTTATCCCACAAGTAAATATCATGAGAAATTACATGTAAAAGAGTCCAAGCTGTCGAGATGTATATGGAGTAAAATGTGGACTCTGCCACCTCAGATTCAATAGCTTGGTCCTCGGTGACATCCCCCAAAGCCTGTTGTGAACTTTGTCCAGGATAGAACTCACATCACATAAAATCCTGACTCTTAATGTATGTAATTTGGTGGTTTTTCGTGCATACCCCAAGTGGATCTTATGCTCCCTGATGTTTGCTGCTGACTAGCCCAAGGCAAGTTCACCCCAGGGCAAATGAGAGTTTCTGAAAGTGCAGCAAACTCTTGAGAGTTGGTTCAGTGCAATGTGACATGACACTGACATCACTGACAGCGTGTAGCACTGGGGAGAGAAATGCCCTGTGCGGGCCTGCAAGAGGGCACGCTTTTATATTTTACTCTATATTAATCCGGACAGCTTGAACTTTTTGCATATAACATTTTATGTTATTACTTTGGGGACAAAAACAGAAACCACAAAAGAAGTCACTGTGATAATTGAAGGCAGCCTGGCATCATTGAGAAATAGGGAAGTGAACGTGTTTCAGTCCTGGGTATGCAGCGCCATGACTGTGGGATGTAGGGCAAGTCCATTTCCTTTTCGGGTGTCAGTTTCCCCATCTTTACAATGAAGAGAAATTTCCGCTTCCTTCTTCCTCTGAAGGCCAGGACTCTGTGAGCCTAAGGATGTCATCATGTGTCCCAAGTATCCCTTGTGCCTTTTCTCTTCCTAATGCATCTTCATCCCCTCCACACTCACAGGCGTTCAAATGGTCACTGTGGGATGGATGGAGTAGGGAGAGCAGGGAAAGGCTGTGTAGATGACGTTAGCACTGAGTTTATAAGTTTATTTATTTATTTATTGTATAAAGTTAAAGTGCACAACGTGAAGTTTTGATTTATATACACAAAGTAAAGGGACACAGGCACCAAGGTTGTCACTAGAAGGGGATGTGAGGACAAAAGGGCCTTCTAAGAAAGTGAGATAAAGGATGGAAGATGAGACAAGCACACGAGTTGGCCTTGTAGGGGCAGAGGCAGTTCATCCATTGCCACCGGGCCAGAGCAGAGAATAGGGACACAGACACAGACAGTGAGTAGGTTTGATGGTGGGAAGATGACGTGATTCTCAGGCAGTTGCACCTGTTTTCTCAGTGAACTATGGGACAAGGTCATCAGCAGGGGGGTTGGAAGTTTGAGGAGAGAAGAAGGGTGAAAGAGTACCTTTGGAGAGAGGGACGAGGAGTATAATATCAGGCAATTGGCCACCAAATTTCAGCCAGCCAGTGCTAGGTTAAGATGCCCCTGACAACATTCATCTCTTCAAGCACAGCTGGGAAGCAGGCTGGACCTGCGGGGTTCAGAGAGGCATGGGGCTGTAGACACACAAGGGCACTGGAGGGAGAGAGAGGCAAAGGAACTAAAGGGGTCGGTAAAGGAGTGTTTATAGGGCTGGATGGTGCATCTAACTAGATAAACAGGGAAAGAAGGGCATGGCATGTGTATGGGGGAGCAGGTGTGTGCCTGTGTGTTGCAGGGGGTCAATGGATTCATGGACCCTGTGGGGCTAAAGATTTGTTGGATTGAAGGTTCAAGAGCAGAAGGTGGTGGTCAGAGAATGGGGTGCTTGAAAGGGAGGATTGTGGTGCAGTGGTTATTAGTGATGATTTGGGTGGGTCCTTAGGAGTGAATGGCTGAGGTGCACTTCAGGGGAACATAACTGGACTGAGGTGGCCAGGGCATTGAGAGGCCAGGTGGGAGATGAGGATCCACGTGGACAGTGAAATTGCCAAAAGTAACAACACGCATAGCAGTGGGGAGGATGCCAGGATTCCAGGGGCTACAACCTTCTGCGAATGGGACACAGTGACAGGGGCAGGGGTTGGAAGATGATTGCTTCTGAGAGGGGTAGTGGGTGGGAGAGTCTGATGGGGTACTAGCAAGGAGTTGGTAGTTTTTCAGGATGTGCTAAGAGTCCTTGAGAGACCGCTGGCCATGAAGAGCAAGGCAGCCAGTAAGCTTGCCTCTGCCACACAGGGGTTGCAGAGGAGATGCTGATGTCAGTGGAAGGTGCACAATCACAGTGAAGCTCTTGAAGACCTGTTGCTCAAGGTGTATAGGTTCTGTACATGAGAGTACTTTGCTGAGGGTCTTTTTCTCCAGTATAACTTGCTGCACCCATTGATAAGTGTCATAAGTAGTGCAATATTTTTTCAAACTTGTATTAACCACCTCCTAGGATATAGCTCTACCAATGGTGACAGTAGTCGTATAATGAGTATAGAAACCACTGGCCCCGTGGGATGAGAATCTGCCCATTACAGACTATGCGGATTGGTCAGGGTAGGACAGTCTGTGCTGCAGAATGGATACCTCCAGTATCAGTGGCTTATGATCACAAAAGCTTCCCTTTTTGTTCATGCTGCATGTTCATCACAGGTCAAAAGTGGTCTCATCTCCACAGACTCATTCAGGGACTCAGGCTGGTGGAGGCTCCACCTCTTGTAGCTGCATCCTCTGGAAAACAGGACCACCTCTGGCTCAAGGAACAAAGCACACCAGTTATTATATGCTTGGGACCTCAAGCAGCACATATCATACCAGTTATTGCCCACAGGCCAGAACTAGTCACACAGCTACTCCTAACTGCATGCGACAGAGACAGGGGGCCTGGGGGATGGAGAGACTAGGAAATGCAGAGGAGCACACAGGATATGTGGTGAGCACAACTGTGTGTACTACAGGGACCTTTTACCAGAGGGGTTCAGGCGACTTGTTTCACCAATAGTTTAAAAATCCTTGGGGGTCTGTTTTGTTAGGAAATTTTATGGGTGTTTTATTTTTGTGTTTAATTTGTTTTGCTACTCATGGCTCATTTGAGATGAAAGTGTCCCTGCTGTTCCTCTAGTTTCCTTCCATTCATTTACACATTCAGTCACTCACACATCCATTCAGCATGTATTTGTTGAGCACCTACAGTGGGGTAAAAACGTCTGCCCTTATGGAGACGATGTCCCAACAGGAGCAGACAAAAAACACGATACACATGTGTGAGGCTGGCAATTGGTGAGGAAGAATAAAGCAGGGCGGGGATATGGAGTGCCAGACCTGGGGGCTGCAGTCAGTTTTCCATAGGCAGTGAGGGAAAGCCTAAGTAAGAAAGCACCTTTGAGCAATTGCCTCACCGGGTGAAGATAGAAAGCAATGAACCTTTCTGAGGGAAGAGAGAGTTTTATAAGATTTAAAGATTCTTCTGATGGCAGGACACTGCAATAAATGAAAGGAATGGCTCTTTGTTACTCACAGTTCCACATAAGAGCAGGCTGCTAGGCAGAACCACACCTGAGGACAGGGTGACAATGAGCTAGAGCTGTAGGGGCAGCTTATGTATGGCTAGCAGGGTGGCGGAGGCTAAGTTTTGTGAGCTCCTTGTGGATTGGCTAACTTGAATAATGTCCCAGTTTCAAGGAATAGGGACTGTCCCTAGCTGTCTAGCCCCAGGATGATTAGGACAGGTGCATAGTGGCCTGAAGTGTGACAGCTTGATAAAGGAAGAGGTTGGAGTGTGAACTTAGCCAGCTGCTTAGTAAGGGGAGCTTCCTAGTCTCTAGCCAGGGCCTCAAAACTAGGTCAAGACAGCATTTAAAAAAAAAAAAAAAACAAAGGGCCTCTTCAGCAAATGGTGCTGGGATAACTGGATATCCATATACAGGAGAATGAAACTAGATCCATACCTCTCGCCGTATACTAAAATCAACTCAAAATGGATTAAGGATTTAAATATACACCCTGAAACAATAAAACTTCTTAAAGAAAACATAGGAGAAACACTTCAGGAAATAGGACTGGGCACAGACTTCATGAATACGACCCCAAAAGCACGGGCAACCAAAGGAAAAATAAACAAATGGGATTATATCAAACTAAAAAGCTTCTGCACAGCAAAAGAAACAATTAACAGAGTTAAAAGACAACCAACAGAGTGGGAGAAAATATTTGCAAAATATATATCTGACAAAGGATTAATATCCAGAATATATAAGTAACTCAAACAACTGTGCAAGAAGAAAACAAGCAACGCGATTAAAAAATGGGCAAAAGAGCTAAGTAGGCATTTCTCTAAGGAAGATATACAAATGGCCAACAGACATATGAAAAAATGCTCAACATCACTCAGCATCCGGGAAATGCAAATCAAAACCTCATTGAGATACCATCTAACCCCAGTTAGGATGGCTAATATCCAAAAGACTATGAACGATAAATGCTGGCGAGGCTGCGGAGAAAAAGGAACTCTCATACATTGTTGGTGGGACTGCAAAATGGTGCAGCCCCTATGGAAAATGGTATGGAGGTTCCTCAAACAATTGCAGATAGATCTACCATACGACCCAGCTATCCCACTGTTGGGTATATACCCAGAGGAATGGAAATCATCAAGTCGAAGGTATACCTGTTTCCCAATGTTTATCGCAGCACTCTTTACAATAGCCAAGAGTTGGAACCAGCCCAAATGCCCATCATCAGATGAGTGGATACGGAAAATGTGGTACATCTACACAATGGAATACTACTCAGCTATAAAAACGAATGAAATACTGCCATTTGCAACAACATGGATGGACCTTGAGAGAATTATATTAAGTGAAACAAGTCAGGCACAGAAAGAGAAATACCACATGTTCTCACTTATTGGTGGGAACTAAAAATTAATATATAAATTCACACACACACACACACACACACACACACACACACACACACACACACACACACACAAACCGGGGGGGGGGAAGAAGATATAACAACCACAATTATTTGAAGTTGATACGACAAGCAAACAGAAAGGACATTGTTGGGGGGAGGGGGGGAGGGAGAAGGGAGGGAGGTTTTGGTGATGGGGAGCAATAATCAGCCACAATGTATATCGACAAAATAAAATTAAAAAAAAAAAAAACAGAAAATTATATCACAGACGGTTCCAGATAAGGCCCCTAGAAAGGAGGGCATCTGATACATTAGAGCAAACGAAGGATTCGGAGATAATCTGAAGATAGAAATGACAGATTTGCTGGTAGAGCAGACAGTGGGGTGTGAGATAAAGAGTCGAGGATAACTTCAAGGTTTTTGGTCCGAGCTACTGGAAAGGTGGAGCTGACATGAGTGAGATAAGAAAGATGTCGGAGAAATAGGTTTGGAGACAAGAAAGGAGTTAGGATTTGATCATGTTAAGTTTAGGATGTCTGTTAGATGTACAAGTGGAATTGCCACGCGTATACAGTTGGATACCCGAGTCTGTTGCTTGGGCAGGATGAAGAGATAACGTTGGGAAAAGTCAGTGTGTGTGTTTTTGTGCATGTAAATCCATGAGACAGGGCAGAGGCACCTAGAGAGTGAGAGGAAGTGTAGGTAGGTCGAGGGACTCATCCTTGGACATATGTGGAAAGAAACAGTAAGGGAGACTGAAAAGGAGCTGTCAGGGAGGTGGAAAGAAAACAAGGAATGAACGACATCCTGACAGCCAAAGAAGGGAAAGTGAGCCACGTGCCACACTGAGCGTTAGTGGTGTGCCGTTCTTTCCTTCATTTGCATGTGTCTCTGTCAGAGCATGCCTTATAAGATGTCCCTAGTGCAGCCAAACTGAATCCCTAGGTGCACATGTCTCTTTGTCACTGGAGTATTCACAGTTACAGAGTCAGAATCCTACATTGTAGACTCCCATTCCGCTTGTGGCAGATTCCCTTTAAGACTTGTTACCTATGGTGTCACGACTATTTTATGAGAACATTTTTGTTCATTCGAAGATTTATTATTGTGTGGTAATCGGTGTCAATCCAACATAGCTCCTGCCCTCCAGGAGAATATAATGTAAGGTAGGCACTGATGGATCTCATAAGATAATTACAAAGGGGTTTGACAGTTCAGGAAGAGGCAAAGATCACTTTCAACGGGAGGGAGTTGGAGGTGGGATCAGAAAAGGTCTATGGAGCTGGTGATGGGCGTAGAGGATATTAGGATGGCTTGACTGTATAGTCACAAACTTTGTCTTCCTTTCCTGCTATGACTAATTCAAAGTAGACTACTGATGTTTCCATTATTTTCACATTCCCGGCGTTTCCCTGCTGTTGTCACAATCTATTTCTGAATCCTTCCAAGCAAATCTCAGCTGGTGTTAAACCTTGTTCATGTAAACAATTTTGTTTAGTTGTGTTTGTCCCCCTTACTTTATCTAATGGTATACGAGTACAGGCAGCTGAAGGCTTACTTATATGAGTCTTGAACTACTTCTCCCATCTTGTCATTTGGAAATAACTGACAGTATTTCTCTGTGTCACATATCTTGTCCACCATAGCATTTGGTTTGCCAGTGTTTTTTTTCTTCTTGAGTCCCTTCATCAGTTTCATAAATCTTCTGGAAAACACGTTAAAAGTTAATTCTGAGATAAGCTCTTTGCCCTTTGCCAAGAGATCACTATTCTAGCATCAGAAACCATGATATAAAATCTTTATCAGCGAACTCACAGCATCTTTCTGCTTTCTGTATATGCTTCTTTAGGACAAATTTAGCAACTGGAATAAGAGATGAGGATTCGACCACTACCCCTGAGTTTTGATTTTTCTACCCTGACAATATGCAAGATTGATTGGGGTAGGGAGAGACTGGAGAAAAGGAACCCAGCCCAGAGGCCATTGGATCGTCCAAACAACTGGAGAGGACAAAGCAGAGGGGCTCTGCCCTGCACAGTCATGTCTCCAGTCCCAGGTCAAGTCCTGGGATCATCGTCTGTTGCTCTGTTATCTTCAGTCCTTCTCTGCAGGCTTCCCCACAGCTTTCTTTTCCAGCTGGCCTCTGCCCTCGCCAGGCTCCCCTTGTGTCCATTTCTCATGCACCACTTATGTCACTGTCTCAGCAGCCTGCCTTTCCTGGACTTCCTATTGTAATTGTCTTTGGAAAGTGTGGAGCTGACTCTTAGAATTGTTGACACCATGAGTGCCTTAAAGTCACTTGGTATAGTATGGATATGTTGTCCCCTCCACGATATCATGTTGAAGTGTCATCCTCCATGTGGCAGTGTTGGAAGGTGTTTGATTCATGGGGTCGGATCCCTCATGAATAGATTATTGCCCTCCAAATGGGGGTGTGTGGGGTGGGTAGTGAGTGAGATCTCGCTCTATTAGTTCCTTTGAGAGTTGGTTGTTTAATGGACCCTGGCACCTCTCCTCCCCTCTCTCTTGCTTCATCTCACTCTGTGATCTCCTTGCAACTGCTGGCTTCTCTGCACTTTTCCACCAGGAGTAGAAGCAGTCTGAGGCCTGCGCCAGATGCAGCTGTCCTAGAATCGTAAGCCAAATTAAGCTCTGTTCTTTATAAATTACCCACTCTTAGGCAATCTCTTATAGCAACACAAAAACAGACTAATTTTTCACTAATTTCCATCACGTGGCCCTAGCCCACCTTCCACTTTTGTATTTTCTTTCAGATTGGGGAACCAGACCTGTCCCTATGGAATCACATTCCCAGCAGGACATTTCTGAAGAAGGCTCATTCTGGGCCCCTTTGTTGCGTGACACTTGGGGATGTGAAGGCCACTTAGAGAGACATCTGGGACAAGTAGCAGAATAGCACCAGAGAAACTCTGGGGAGGGTGTGTCCTATGAGCACAGTACTTTTGAGGGAAGTTTCGGACTGAAGTCAGTCCTTGTTTCCCAGAGCGGAGTTCGTACAGGAGAGAGTCTCCTACACGGGACACACACGTAGGTGTGGGGACCTGTGCAGGCCTGACTAGCTTGCGGGGTGCTAAAGAGGGCCTTGAAAGGGGTCTCTCTTGTATGTCCTGCAAGCAAGTAGGAGATCTGAAACAATGGTGTCCTTACTAAGGGTCATGCACCGGTCAGGGTATGCGTGCTTCTTGCCTAGAAATACACCTTGAGATTAGATCTGGTATTTGCCATAAACGTCATGTTCCTCAGATGTTTATGAGCCATTGACGTGAGAGCAGGGAACAAAGAAATACCAAGGCCACCTGTATTGTTTTTGAAAAAGCTTGTTTGTTACATTCCTTCACGTAGACCTCAGCTAGAAGGATATAAATAAGATTGTAACCTGAATAAACTTGCTAGTGAGCAGCATCCCTGCTCTTACCCCCCTCGATCCCCGCTTTTCTCTGTCTTTATTTCCCAGCGGTCTTCTACTTTCAGGTTACCTTTGTTCTCGTCGGAGCCGGCCTCCGACACGTAGGGACCTTGATGCCGAATTTAGATCTGATTACTCAGCAGGGGTTCTGTGTGGGAAAGATACTCAACAGTTAAAAAGGATGAATAAGGAAATCTGTAAAGCCAAGTCATGCCAGATAGTCATGTAAGATCTTGTACATAACAATAAGGAATTACATGACAGTAATACAGTCCACTGAATAACTTTTCCTATTATAAGTTAAAGGGTTAAAAATAATCTTCCTTAACTACAAATATCTTGTAAAAGAGATGTTCTAACCTTTCCCACCTATTCTGTCCTTCATTCCTGTCAAGAAATTACATCAGCATTTAAATTAAGAGTGCCTAACATACCAAGCTTGCTTTGGAAGAAACATGCTGAATGTTTTACATACAATAACTGCTACATGACCCAAGGTTGACTCTAGTCCAGGACTTTATCAGCAAGCAAAATTACTTTAAACACATTACCCCTCATCTTGCTCATCTTCTGCAAAAGGCCTTTTGTGCCCACGCTCATCACTTCCTTCATCGTGTCCTGCGTTAAAATAAAGATGAAAAACAGTTTTACCAGATGTATGCGATTTTGGCCATTTCTCATGGAGAAATACCCTCACCGTGGAATTTCTAAGGCCTTTGGACTACAAAGGCTTTTGGAACAGACCTATACAGTACAGGGAATCATCATGTGCAGGTGAGAGGAAGTTAGGCCATCGCTCAGAAAGGTTTTCTAGAGACGTTTCTGCAAGCCTTTCTGGCTTCGAGTCACAGTGAACCAGGTCCTACTCATGACACATTTCAGAAGAAGGAATGCCCACGTCTGAGCGTCTGGAACTCTCCAACTGCTACAGGGTGGGAACATGACAGGGGAACCCTGCAGGCCAGGAACAGGCTTTACAAACATAGGCTGTTTAGCGTTTGGAACAGGTAGAATCCGAAGCTGTGAGCCTGGGGAGCGGTGGCGCCCACGTGCTCCACCTGCAAAGAGTTCAGAGAGACGGTGCCCTGGGGCGGGACTCTTCTTCGGGGGCCCCGCGGGCGTCTTTCCCTTGGTGCTCATCGTCAAGCGCTGCCATCGCCTGAGCCTCCACCGGGGACGTGGCCTTCCTTCCCATGCGCTTCCCTCCAGCGGGCGCCAGGGTGCGCTGTCTTCCCGCGCTGCAGACCGCTCCTGGACGTCTGGAGTGCAGAGCCACGCTGCAGAGACAGGCAAGCCACAGGACAGTCAGAGGGCACGTCCCAGGCTGCACAGGCGTGGTGCTGTCCTGCCCTAGAGTCTGTGCTGGCAGCCGGAGGTGACGAGGAGAGGACGTCAGCCCCCGTCCCGCCCGCCGCCCCACCCCTGAGCTTCAGTCCCTCTGCAGGGCTCCTGTCGCTGGGACACGAAGAAACTCAGTGCTGCTCCCGCTGCCCAAGGGCCCCCGCGTGCAGGCCGGGAGCAGGGCCGGGCTTGGGGAACACGATCCGCCAGCCCCCCCCCCCCGGCCGTCTCCATGGGAACCGAAACCTTTACGCTGGTCCTGTATGGCCAGGCGAGGCCGCTGGCCACTCACTGGCCCAGACGCCTTCTAAAGTTCTCCAGGGACCGGGTGTCCCTTCCTGACAGGTGACCAGCAGGGCAGTAGGGGCAGACGCGGAAGGTCCCCTCCCCACCCGACAGCACGTACGTGGCCCCACTGCCACCCTCCCCCTGTTCTGGCCCACCCGGCAGGATCCCAGACCCCAGGTGACTCCAACTCCTCCGGGACGTCTCTTCAGAGGTCCGCCAGGCTCTACCTGCGCCCA
Source organism: Cynocephalus volans (assembly GCF_027409185.1). Taxonomy (NCBI): domain Eukaryota; kingdom Metazoa; phylum Chordata; class Mammalia; order Dermoptera; family Cynocephalidae; genus Cynocephalus; species Cynocephalus volans. The sequence goes on from NC_084478.1 coordinate 149,359,986, forward strand.
CACACTCGAGCCCCAGGCCGCGGGGCCACTGAAGAATTTCATGCCCGTGTGAAATGCAGGAAGCAGCTGTATTTTTGCTCTTTTCTCCTCAAACGCAGCCCAATAAAAAATAAATAGGAACCCTGAGTGTCATTCAGTAAGCACCCACTCGGCCTATACTTTGCACCTGGCCCTGTGCTGGCACCTTGGAATATATATATAAATAAGAAGAGGGTCTGGTGACTGTCCCACCACATGTTCCGTCCAATGAGGGAGAGACACGTGTTACTGGAGCAGCAATGGCTGTTGCCTCTGGTGTGACACGTGGCGGGCCTGGTGGTTTCCATCAGACAATAAGCGGCTGGACTCAGACCTACTGTTGCAATGTAAGCAGCTCCCAGCCCCATTAGAATTCTCTGTAATCCATGCACACGTGGGGCAGGATCAGAGGGCGGGGAGGCCCCCCTTTGAGGAAGAGTGTGGGGGAGGGGTGCGCTGCAGCCAGGGTGCAGGCGCGAGCAGCAGGTGTGCAGCTCCCTTGGCGGGATTGTCACCCGACTTCCTCTTCCTACCACAGCTTCGTGGTCCAGTCTGCACTGTGGCGGCAGCAGCGACATAGGCGTGGTGGCTGCCCTGCACAGGCGATCCGGCCTGGAGCCATCTCCAGCAGGTATGGAGCTGGGCCCCCGGCACAAAGGCAACCCAGATAACAGGGGATCCCCCAATGACCCTTGCTACCTTCCTAGGGGCCAGTAGCCGTAAGTTTTCCCTGGAAGTTGAATCCCACTAGCACCGTGCGGCCTCCCTGCCATTTCCAGTCATCACAACCAGCCTGGGAAATTCAGGGTCACCTAATCCAAACTTGACCCTGCCCAGGGGTCAGGACAATTGGCTCTGACCCTTGCTCTTGAGGGAAAGTGGCTGTAGCCCTTCCCCTCCCCCCACCCCCTCCTACTTCCACTGACTGATGTATCCCTGTCCAAGCATGGGGTGGGGGAATAAGGTGGGGGGTGTATGTGAACGAGTGAGGGGCACAGGGGGCTGTAGGTAACAGGGTGGGAGTGGGGAGCACAGGGAAATGAGAGTGGGGAGCTTGGGGATAAAGGTTAGGCTTGGGTGTGTGCAGGGCTTTGAGTAGGGATGGAGCTTGGGAAGGGTTGGATTTGGGGGGGAGGGGTGGGTTTTAAGAATTTGTGGGGTTTGTACTGGGGTTGGAACAGCAACATTACCCCTGGATCTTTTCTGCCTAAGCAGCAGCCCCCAGTTGGGTAGTTTCTTGTATCCCTGCACCAGGGTCCTTGTGTACACCTCTGGAGACTCAGCATTGACACAACCTGAGCGGGAGACGTGGACCAGAACCAACATACGTCTGTCTTGCTTTGGATAGATCCAGTGGAGCGGGACCCATCACCTCTGATCTGCCTGACTGGACAGAGCTAGAGAGCAGAGGGAGTGCTGAGTGCTAGTGGAATCGGAATCGCAGCAGCATCTGAACTGCTGGTGGGACCTACTCAGCAGGGTGAGCAGCTGGGAGGTGGGCTGTGTTGGGAGGGGACTGTGTAACCCTGGTAAAGAGCAGGAATGGAGGGGCTGCCTGCCAGGGCTCACAGACTGCAGGGCAGGGCCACACCTACAGCAAGAGTTGTCTGTTTCCTGCAGTGTAGCAGAGGAGACCCTTTCTGGGTCCCTTTTCTGCTCCTGATACCAGCTTCCACTAATTTGAAAGCACAAGCTCTTGTTTTTCAGCACTCACCCTTGCTGCCCACCTCATCCCACACCGCCCCTTCCCTCACGCACCCCCTTGTGGCTAAGATGCTTCATTGGTTGGCAGCCGGTGACATCACCTGTTGCTCCTTGAGGGCCTTAACACTACTGCAGAAATCCTCCTGCAATGGAAACCCATGGTCCACACTGTTCTCGGCATCTATGGCAGCACTGCAGCTCGTCACACGCGCTCCATACCCGCCCCTCTCATTGTGCTGCACAGAGCTCCAGCCATCTCTCTCATCTGTCAGGAATTTTCTGAGAAAGAGGAGAGCTCTGCAGCTCCTTCTGCCAGCCTTTGCCCCGGCAAGGAGGGGGCCAGGTATTGTGGGGCAGCAGAGCCCCAGGGGGTGTGGGCATTTTCCTGCCCTCTCCTTCCTCCAGGGCTTTGTGATTGTCCCCAGGCATCAGGCCCTGCCTCCTGACACTGGCCTTTTCACCACAGGCATGCACAGCCCAGAGATTTCAAGGAGGAACCCACAAAAAATGGAGTTCAGCTAGGAGGGCTGAGGTGGAGGAGATTTTCTTGGGGAGACCCTCCACACTCTGCTCTCCACAAAATAACTGCAGGAGCCATGGGAATCAGGAACTAAATCCCTGCATGGGGAGGTGGGGGCAGAGGAGGTGCTCTGGGTGGAGGTGGGGAGTTGGGTGTTAACGATGCTCTCACCCCTTTGCATTACAGGCTGTGGAAACCTGGGACACTTCTGCCTTCCTTCTTGGCATTGGCTCAGAATTATTTGAGTCCTGGTAAAGCTCTGAGCTGATTAGTGCCCTAGTATTAGATCAGTCCGTAGGCAGTGAGAGCCATGGCGGAGACACTGTTAGAGGACTGGTGCAAGGGCATGGGCCTGGACCCCAGGAAGGCCCTGCTGATCGTGGGCATCCCCGTGGAGTGTAGTGAGGCTGAAATTAAAGAGACCATGAAGGCAGGCTTCAAGCCCCTGTGTGCGTACAGGGTGCTGGGCAGAATGTTCCTAAGGGAAGACAATGCCAAGGCTGTCCTCATCGAGTTGGCTAACTGTCAATTTTGCTACAATCCCTAATCAGATACCAGGAAATGGGGGCACCTGGGAAGTGCTGGTAGAACCCCGGAACCCAGATGAACAATTTATCAATTGACCTAAGAACTTCCTGAAAGATGAGGGCCGAAGAGTGGTAGACGTGGCCAAAACCCTGGCCTATAGCACCTTGTCCACTGAGGGCTCGAGCCAAGTCTGACCAGCAGTTTTGCAGCCTCTGGAAGATAGCACGTGGTACCAAAAACCGAAAGTGTTTTCAGGAAGTGCTTTCCCAGGCCCAGGCGAAAAGACCTTTGAAGTGTGGCTGGAGCAGGTCACTGACATGATGCAGATGTGGCAAGTGTCTGAGGTGGAGAAGAGGTGGCGTCTGCTGGAGAGTTTACGCGGCTCTGCCCTGTCCATCATGCAGGTGCTCTGGGCCCACAATGACTCTATCTCTGTGGAGCAGTGCCTGGACGCCCTGAAGCAGATCTTTGGGGATAAAGAGGACTTTAGAAGCTCTCAGTTTAGGTTTCTTCAGACCTTTCAGAAGACCGGAGAGAGTCTCTGCTTACTTGCTACGCTTAGAACCCCTGCTGCAGAAAGCCGTGGAGCAGAGCCCCTTAGAGCAGAGCACAGACATGATTCATCTGAAACATTTTCTAGCTCGGATCTGCATGTCCACCACCCTCCAGCACAAGCTCAAGCTCCTTGATCAGTGAGACTGTCACCCCATATTTATGGAGTTAATGAAAGTCATTCGAGATGAAGAGGAGAGGGAGGCCACCATGGCTGTGATGATGGAGAAGCAGAGTCCTGTAGGAAGAGACTGGAAGGCCGCAGGTTGGCAGGCAGTAGCGGGGGCCTTGGGCAGGCAGTCCCCGCAGCTCAGGTCCCCATGCAGGCAGGTTCTTTTGACGAGAGCAGCAGCCAGACCCTACAGGAAGGGGCTCTCCGATCACTGAAGCGCAGCCGACTACTGTGCTGCCACAGCACTGGGGAAGAAGGCCGTGGCCAGGCAGCGTGTGCCGCGGCTGAAGACAAACCTCCATCACTGGGGAGGACACAGGTTGTAGCAGGAGACAGCAGCATTGGGAAACAAGATGGGGACTGGGGCCATGAGCCCTACGATGCGTAGGCTCAGAAGATCCAGGCACCGCTTCTCCTAGCAGGCAGCAGAGACATTTTATCAAGGGGAAGGGGCAGCCCAGGAAAACAACAGTTGACTTGAGTGAGTCAGAGGGGCAGAGCAGCCAGGCCCAGGCTGTGCCCCTTCCTCCTCCACCAGCTGGAAGGGACTCCACCAACCAAGACCAAACCCCATGTGACTCACTGACGGCCCTGACGAGGTGCCAGAGATGCACATGGGGCGCCCGAGCCTCGGGTGGGGACACCAGGAAAGTACAGGCTCAAGAATGTACAGCTGAGGGCTCTGGCCCAGGCACCAGCCCAGTCATCTGGCCAACCCCTAACGCCCACCCTGTGTGCTCTGAGACTGCCCAGGGTCTGACCCAGACAGAAGGAATCAGTGCTGGTGAGGAAGAGCTGCAAAGCTGAAAAGTAACATCTCAGAGTGGAGCCCGCAGGATCCAGCCTGTCTTCAGGATCAACTACACTGCTCTAGGGGAGCTCCAGGAACAAAGCACCATTGAGCTGAGGGCAGGGGACGCAAAGGACCTGGGATCCCCATGCCAGCTGAGAGGCAGTTTTCTCCCCCTGTGTCCTGACAGGGCTCAGTGGGCAAAAAGACCAAAGACTGGGAGAAGACCCCCAGGCAGGGGTGCTGGGTATCCAGTGGGCCAGTGTCCCCACAGCTGGCTTAGGCCAGATTGGGTGTGCAGGAAAGTTTTTGTTCCAAAGCAGGAGGAGCAGGAGGAGGAGGGGGAGCAGCAAGGGGAGGAGGGAGGAGTGGGGGTGCTGTCTCGTTCTGTTGTGTTTGTGCAGAGCCACAGGAGAGAGAAGGCAAGGAGAAACTGGGACTGGCATGGTGGACCATAGCTGAGCACCTGCCGATGCCGAGCCCTGCCCCACACCCTGCCACCTTGGGCAGCTGGCCTGGAGGCAGCCCTGAGTGTGTGTCCCAGGCCTGGATGAGGGACTTGAAGATGGCTGCTACCTGCACTGGACTGGGAAACATTAGGGGGAAAGAGGCCATTTCAATGGTGAAGCTGCCGGGGTCTTCCAAGAGGGGTCCCCCATTCCCAGTCCTGGGTCAGGCTGTTCCCTGTTCTGTGAAGCCCACCCTTATCTGTGTTGGCCCCGAGGTGACTCCCGTGTCAAGCAAGCGCTCCCATTCCCCAACCCCCACCGCCATCTTGTCTGTGCAAAGCCATGAGCCTCGTGTCCATCTGGGGCGCGATCTGGCCTACCGGGTCAGCCACCTCTGGGCCTGGGCACGTGCTGTGAGCTTCCAGGCCAGGAGCCAAGGCTCTGCTCGCTCTTGTCCAGTGTCGCTAGCTCCACCTCCGCTTTCTCAGTGAAGATTTAGGCCACTGGCTGCCTGTTCTTGTGGGGATGTGTGTGACCTTAACTGAGCATTTCCCCCCGGAGTCTCTGAGCTCTGATGTCCACCCTGCTCTTACTCATGCCTCAGTTTACTCGGCTCCTTGGTGTGTTCCCTGCCATGTTCTCCAGTGTCCTGTGACTGTCCTGTGCAGGCCATAGGGCAGAACACTGGCCCAGAGGGTCAAACCAGGAGCAGGTTTACTCAAGTGAGTGGACATTGCCAGAGTCCACCGTCCTGGCCAGAGGCAGATCGGGGAGCCCTAAGGAAGGGAGAAGGTGTTAGGGCCACAGTGTGAGCAGCAGATGTGGCACCTGGTCAGGAACCCCAGGAGGAGGGGTCCCCGGGACCCATGACCTCTCGTGGCTGTTGGGATGTCCTCTCTGTAATGTCCCCTTCTCCTCAGTGGTTCAGCAGATTTTTCTTGTCAGTAAAGTTCTCTGGATGTTGCAGCTGAGTCTCGCTTCTGCTGTGGGCAATTGACGGCTGGGCCACCCTGGGCTGGGATGGAGGTGGGGATGAGGGGACACAGGGGCCACGTTAACATTGGGGGAAGTGAGGGGCAGGGGCCGTGATGGTCTATGGGAGCCCCTGGGATGCACAGAACCCGTTGACATGACATGGGGCAGTGCCTGGTTGGGTCACCAGGGCACTCGGGCAGCCCCAGGAATAAGTGGGTAGAAGTTGAAGGGAGGGTGAGAAACAGCAGGCAGACCCCAGGCCCCAGGACCCCGGCTCTTCTACGAGTGGGACTATTTTATTTTGAATGGTTCGTGAAAGCAACTTCAGTAACTCAATAAAAGAAGACATTTTACTAAGTTGTTTGAAATATATTCTCAAACAATTTCATAGTTATTAAATAAAATGAAGACTGTGCATATTGTTAAATGTATAAAGTGCACATTACAAAAGGAAATGTATGAGAATTATCGATTCAAGGTTTTAGATGCATGTGCATTGACACTTCCACATACTACTGAATATTATAAGTAGAAAGCAAAGCACTCTCAACAATTTACCTTTAAAAATAGATGTAAAATACATAAAGCACAAATAATTCATTATACATATACATTAGTAAAATTCCTAAATCAATGCTAAGAGCAGGTGTCATATATAGTGGACCAAAACCAATTAAATGACATTTTGGTGTCTCTGTGAAAATGACATATTCAGAAACCCATGGCTCAGCACTGGTATTTATTTATCTCGTTCAGTTGTCTCGAAAATATTTAGCACTTTAATTTGCTTCAAAAATACAAACAGAAGTTTCTTTTAATCATTTTTACGTCCATAGAATAGGTTTTCTTTTGAAATCAAATTTTCATTGAAATTGGCTCTGTAACATGATTCGTAATACACAAGTGTGAGCAGATAAAATTGATTTTGTCTTCTCTTATATTTTCCTAAAGAAAGAACAATTTAACCTTCAATGCTTGTGCTTTCTACCTCTTGGGACTGATAGCGATCCACTGAGGCCAAACCTAAAATTAAGTCATCCATCTTTTTTTTTTTTTTTGTGACCGGTAAGGGGATCGCAACCCTTGGCTTGGCTTCACCCACACCGCGCTCAGCTAGTGAGCACACCGGCCATCCCTATATAGGATCCGAACCCGTGGCGGGAACGCCGCTGCACTCCCAGTGCTGCACTCTCCCGAGTGAGCCACGGGGTCGGCCCGTCATTCTTGCTAAAAGTTAACTGACAGGTTTAGGGAGAAAAAGTCACCATTACTATCGAAGGGCTGGAAGCCTGATATATGCAACTTTGGTATTCACGTAACTGTTGAGGGTACACTCGCTGGTTAACAGCAATGTGGTCTTGCATTGAACGAAGAAACTAATGATAAACAAGATATACTGAATTATACTAGAATTTCTAAGCCACTGTAATGGAGTTTAGTGTAGCTAATGTTATACTTGTGTCATATAACTGAGGTTCAAGTTCCTTCTTCAGAGTCTTCAGAATAACAGAGATTGAAGAGATATTTCAATAATTGCCATTTCTTGCTGATGCTGTTTCAGAAAATGAAATGTACGTAATTCTCATACGCAACTCCACAAAGTGTTCCAGTGCCCACACCCTCCCTTAGTCTCTAATATTAAAGAGTCACTACTTACAGTTCCCATCATAATGTTTTGCTGCAACATGGCCATGTCTTTGTTAAGTTCACTTTGTTCATCAATAAGGAGACTTTCATCATTCCCATCCAAGTCCTTGAGAGCCTAAAACAAAAAGTCCACTTCAGTCATAAGCTACTTTCATGTCACGTTCTAAACAGGTAAAATTACACTTCAAAAGGCACAACTTTTCATACATAGGCTTGTTATTTATTTCAACTTAAAATGTTATAGTAAATACATGGAGATAAAAATACCCACTCAAGAAATTTCTAAATGTCGGATTTGAGTGAAAGACTAATATTATGGGAGATGCAATAGTTTTATACTTAACTCTGAAAAATGGGTTGATGAACAGTTCTGGTCAAGATGGAACAAAGACAGAAAAAGACTGGCAGTCCCAAACCATAAAATACCATCACTTTTTAGGGGGTAATGGCCCATTTATTTTCACTCATAGTTCCGGTACCATGATTCCTAAGAAGGAATAAAATGGCCTGTCATGGGACCTCTTTAAGTTAAGAAAAACATAGCTTCTGTTTTAAATGTTCACTATTCACTCAAAAAATAATGATGTCATTTGTACTACACAAAACGTACCATGTGAAGTGCTGTGGAGGAATTAAAAACCAAATATGCGATCTCTTCCACAACTAAGAGGAATGAGAAAGCATAAAAGGTAGCAATAGAAAAAGTTTGTAAGACTTATGAGAGGGTAACTTTCTGGGGCTGCGTAGCTGAAAGTAGAGATTTATAGTGACTCAGGTGGCGTGAGCTCTCGACTTCCATCTCTCAGTGGCTGTGGTTTCCCAGGCATCTGCGGGATCCTGTGCTCCTTGCGGCAGGTGGCCCAGCCTGGGGGGCCTGGTCTTCATTCCCCACCTGCTCCCACACAGGCACCTGAGGCCACCCCTGTGCCAGACCAGGCTTGGGGGCGTTTCTGCCCAAACTGGAAAGGAAGAGATTGACAGAGGCTAAGGCTGAACTTGATCAGGTCCGTTCACCTCACCTGACCCAGCACCTGCTCCAGAAAGCCACCAGACCAGGGCCCTGGAGATGCAGGCTCTGATCCCCACCCTGCCTGTCCCAGCCCGCTGTGGGGAACTGCAGCAGAGACACGGGGAAAGAGGGGTCTAGACCGATAGGGCCAGTGGGGGTGTGTGTCAGAAAAGAGTTGTGCCCCCACCCCCAGCCCCACCCCGGGAGTCCAGCTTCCCAGCAGAGGCCAAGGAGGAGTCTGAAGGGGGCCTGGCACAGTCTAGTGGTTGTGGAGAAGGACCCAGGGCATGTGGGAAGGGGGACAAGATGAGCTTGTGCAGGAAGGCAGGGGTCCTCCTACAGGGCCAGGGGGATCTGCACATGGCTCGGTGGATGCCTTTGACCATCTCCCTAATAACCTGATGGTGGAGGCCTGGCTAGGGCCCCAGGCTTGTGGCAGGTCCACTGCCCACAGGAGCACTGCACACCCAGGTGGTCCCCGCCAGGCCATAGGACACACCATGGGCCTCCCGCCCCCCACCATCAGCCGGCAGCATCCACATGGTTTGAAACAAGGAGCTCCTGTCCCCCACCGAGCTGCACTCGGTGTTCCCAGGAAGATGCTTCCTTGTCCCAGAGCCAAGCACATCGCCTGTTGTTGGAGGCCCACAACCTTGTCAGGGGACAGTCCCCGGGACAGGCCTCCCACACCCCCTCTCCCACAAGCATGGCCGCTCAGAGCCAGCTCCTACTTCTACCCAGGCCGCTGCTGCACAGTTCCCAGCTGGGGTCCTGCAGCCTGAGGCCATGTACCTTGTCTCTCCTGCATTTCCTGAGAGACTCTAGGGTCTGCGTGGCTGTCCCAAGTCCAAACTTGTTGCACACCCATCCCCTGACTTGCACATGGGGAGAAGGGGGTCTTCCATTTCTATGTTGACAAGACTGGACAGCTGGAATTCACACCACCCTGGCTGGGACGGCAGCGTCGCACCGATCCCATTCAGTCCCACCCTGACCTGGACCGAAGCCCACTTTCATGCCGCATCACCCCACAGAGGGCCCGAGTGCCCCCTTCTTTGTTGGGGGGCCAGGGGTTCTGAGACCTTCGGGCACCGGACACTGTCCAGGGGCAGCCCCTGCCACTTGCAGGAACAGTGCCCCCACCTCCTACCCCAGGCAGACCCACTTTCTCCTCCTTTGCCTCCTTCCTCACCAGTGCCTTGGGGCTCTGCTTCCTCCAAGTCCCTGTCCCTGCACAAAGAAGCCAGGTCCTCCCCTTCTCTCCAGACCCTCTGTCTGTGCTGCACCCAGGAGCTGGGTGACTCACACATCCTCTCCTAGCACTGGGGCCAGGAGAGGAGACACGTTGCAAATGGAAGGGAGGGGACATGGCTTGCCAAGCTGTCGAGATATGTGTGGAGTAAAATGTGGACTCTGCCACCTCTGATTCAATAGCTTGGTCCTTGGTGACATCCCACAAAGCCTGTTGTGACCTTTGTCCAAGATAAAACTCACATGACATAAAACCTTGGCTCTTAAAGTATGCAATATGGTTGTTTTTTGTACACTCCCCAAGTGGATGTTAAGCTCCCTGAGGTTTGCTGCTGACTAGCCCAAGGCAATTTCACCTCCAGGACAAATGAGAGTCTCTGAAAGTGCAGCAAACTCTTGAGAGGTGGTTTGGTGCAGTGTGACTTGACACTGTCATCACTGACAGTGGGTAGCACTGGGCAGAGAAATGCCCTGTATGGGCCTGCAAGAGGGCACGCTTTTATATTTTACTCCATATAAATCCGGACAGCTTGAACTTTTTGCATATAAGAATTCATGTCATTACTTTTGGGACAAAAACATAGAGACCACAAAAGAAACCACTGTGATAATTGAAGGCATCATTGAGACATAAGGAAGTGAACGTGTTTCAGTCCTGGCTATGCAGCCCCATCACTGGGGGATGTAGGGCAAGTCCGTTTCCTTTTCAGGGGTCAGCTTCCCCTTCTTTATAATGAAGAAAAATTTCCGCTTCCTTCCTACTCTGAAGGCCAGGACTCGGTGAGCCTAAGGATGTCATCATGTGTCCCAAGAGTCCCATGTGCCATTTCTGTCCCTAATTCATCTTCCCCTCCACACTCCCAGGAGTTCAAATGGTCCCTCTGGAGCGGATGGAGTAGGGAGAGCAGGGAAAGGTTGTGTAGATGACTTTAGCAGTGAGTTTAGGACTTTGTTTATTTATTTACTGTATAAAGCGAAGGTGTTCAACATGAAATTTTGATATACATACACATAGAAAAGGGGCGCAAGCACCAAGTTTGTCACTAGAAGGGGATGTGAGGACAAAAGGGCCTTCTAAGCAGGTGACATAAAGGATGGAAGATGGGACAAGCACACGAGTTGGCCTTGTAGGGGCAGAGGCAGTTCATCCCTTGCCACCGGGCCAGAGCAGTGAATAGGGACCCAGACACAGATAGTGAGTAGGTTTGATGGTGGGAGGATGACGTGGTTCTCAGCCAGTTGCACCTGTTTTCTCAGTGAACTATTGGGCAAAGTCATCAGCAGGAATGTTGGTAGTTTGAATAGAGAAGAAGGGGTGAAAGAGTGCTTTTGGAGAGAGGGATGAGGAGTATAATACCAGGGAATTGGCCACCAAAATTCAGCCAGCCAGCGCTAGGGAGAGATGGCCCCCAACAACATTCAGCTCTTCCAGCACAGCTGGGAAGCAGGCTGGCCCTGTGGGGTTCAGAGAGGCATGGGGCTGTAGACACACAAGGGCACTGGAGGGAGAGAGAGGCAAAGGAACTAAAGGGGTCGGTAAAGGAGTGTTTATAGGGCTGGATGGGGCATATAACTAGATAAACAGGGAAAGAAGGGCATGGCATGTGTATGGGGGAGCAGGTGCACGCATGTGTGTATGGTCAATGGATTCATGCACCCTTTGGTGAACTTCAGAGTCCTTGAAACTTTTTCCCTTGTGTCACTAAATAAGCAGCAATTCCAGGAGCTCAGGAATGCTCCACCAGCTATGTGCCCTTGGATGCTGAGGTTGGAACACCACAGAAATTTATGCTGCATTTCCAACTGGGTTCTCTCCACACACTTTGATATACTATAGTTAATTTTATAAGTAGGCATCCCTCAGGATCTTGGTGGATTGGTTCCAGGACACTCCCACCCCCCCACCCCACCCCCATAACAAAATCCACTGAAGCTCTAGTCCCTTACATAAATGGCGTACTATTTGCATGTAACCTTTGCACACTGTAAATGCTTTGGGGAATGAGTTAAGGAATAAAACCCACAATAAATCTAAGAACATATCTATGGGTAGCATTTGATCCCCATCCCAAGACCAAAACAAAAATGCAAAGCCGGATAGTGATTCTTGAGATACAAGACCAGAGGCCCCATGTCATGGGAGCCCAACCCCTCCCCCAGCACGAAGAGCCGATATATTACAAATAAATGGTCTTTTTATTGTGTGTCCATGAAAACAAAGTCAGGGAGGCCTTTGGCCAACAAGGTGTCAATGAGCAAGAGGCATGCATGACAACAACCGTATTCTCCTTGGGAGTGAGTTCTTTACCTCCCAGGCCTTAAGGGTCACACGCAACCAGGGACAGGAGGCTCCAGAGGAACGCAAGCCCAGGACCACCATACACTGGAGGGCCTGAGTCTGCTGCCTCCCTGGCAGGACAAGGCAGGGAGAACAAACACTGCCTCGGGCTAGGCCCAGCCTCCCAAAGCTAGAACACAGGGAACACCCCCACCCCCACCCCCATCAAACACTGCTGAAGAAATCAGCCAGCACTTCTGAGAAGAACTGGCTCTGAAGCCAAAAACCGTCAGGGCTCCATTCAGAAGGGGTTGCCCTCTCGAAGCTTCCAGTAGTAGTAAACGAAGAGTAGGATGGCATTTAAGAGCAGGAAAACCAGAAGCTGGCCCCAGAGCGGGACCCTAAGGGCCTGCTTTCCTGACGGGATGGTGTATCGGGTGAGACATGAAGAGAAGGAACATGAAGATGAGGATAAAGAAGAGGAGGATGAGGATGTAGGAAAATAGGACAGGTCGTGGCAGCTTTTGGAAATGCTAGAAATGTGGTGGTAGTGTGCGATGCTCTGGTAGGCACTATCCAAACCATACACGGGGTGTTCCCTGAGGCAAAAGAGGGGAGCAAGTGGGCCAGGAGAGCCTGGGCCCAGAACCAGCCCCGTCCCTGGGCCTCTCCACTACTCACCTGTCCTTGCTGTCCTTTTCAGAAGAAGACAAAAGACTGTCATCTCGAATCTGCAGAAGCAAATCAGGGTGAGGGAACTGGTTGGTGGGATCACCATGGCCCTATCATATTCCGCAGTCTAAACTTCCTTGGCCAGCCCACTCAGACCATTGCTTAAAGGCCAGGGACCTGCCCCTTCCAGAACCTTCTGAGTTCCCGGCCTTTTGTCTGTGGGGCCTTACCACTCGCTCAGTGACTGTCCTGGCTGCCTGTGCCCCAGCACCCTCCTTTCTAATTTAAGGATTCTCAGAAAGAGCATGAGTCTAGATCTCAGACCAGGGTCCAGGCCATGTGCCTTCCCATGCTCTCTAGTCAAATAGTTCTCACGGCTCCCCAAAGTAGGGCCCTGACCAAACAGGTGTCTACTGACCGTAACTCTCCCTGGAGAATGAAGGGTGCACCCAGTGTCCCCCCTCCTGCACTGTATTTGCCCAAACCCAGCTATGGTCCCCTCAGGTCGGATCAAAGTACAGGATGCCTGACAGCCAGCTCGCCTGGTGGTTGAAGGTGTCAGCATCTGAGAGCGAAGTCACTGGCTGGTGGAATCCCTTGGATGTACCCACAGAATCGGCCTCCCTGGAAGCCCTGGCGGTCAGGTAACTCTACTCACAGTACTCGTCATTACAGCCTTATGAACGGGGGCATGGTTAGCAGAGGAAGCATCGGTATGCCCTGCCTGGTCCAATGGACCTAATCTGAATCACATTACGGGCCTATGACAAAGTTTCTCCCTCCTAGGGTTGCTGAGAGGTGGTGGGTGTTGGGGCCTCAGGTTCTCCCTAAGACTGGGGTCCCCGACGGAGTGGCCTTCAGATATCAGGGTGCCCACCCCATCCCTGCCTTACCCTTGCTCTGGTAAAGTAAGGTGTCATCTTTCTTGGGCAGATTGTGCATATCCGAAGAGCCCTTGAGAGCCGAATCCAAGTCTGAATGGGGCAGGAGGAACAGTCCATGTGCCTCACAGGCTTTCCTCCCTTCTCCCCAGCGGCCTAATCGGCCAACGCCCTTTCCCCACACTCCCGACCCATCCTCCCCGTCGCCCATGCCCCGTTCCCATCCCATGGGCGGCCAGGCGGGCCCCTGGGGCTGGGTCTCACTGGAGAACCCATAGGAGGAGGCAGACGAGTTAGAGGACGAAAGCCTCCTTCGCCTGTGGGTCATGTACTTGAAGATTGTTAGTTGAGCCTGGCCAGACACGGGGTGCAGGGCGGTCAGAGTTATGGTCCTCAAACCTGGGGGAGAGCGCAGTGGGGACACGGGTAACGGGTCCGAGGGAAGGAGCGGGACGAAACGCGGGGAGTATGTCCCGGGAGGGGACCCGACCGCCGCGGGGCGCTGCGTACCCAAGACGTTCGCGTGCTGGATGAAATAGCGCAGCAGGGCGTCCAGCTCGGGGTCCGACATAACCGCAGAGTCGTCCATGGCGGGCGCAGCCGGCACCGGGAGGTGGGAGGGGAAGGCCTGCGGGCGGCCCCGGCCTGTCAACACAAGCCTAGCAACGGTTTCCTAGCAACAGGGTGGTGGCAGCAAGAACGCCTGGTCAGCAGCCCCGCTGGCGTCACGCTGGCGTCACTCGTGCGTCACAGTCATGGGAGTGGGCGGGGCTGTGCTGCGCGTCGGGGGGCTGGGCTAGAGAGCCCAAAGTCCCCAAGGGCGGCAGAGGCTGCAGGGAAGTGAGGGGCGGGGCCTGCACTCGCCAAAGTGGCGCAGACCCGTGTGGCCATGGGAGTAGGGCGGGCATGGCCTGCAGCGTCGTCAACTGCTGGGTCGTTTAGGCTGGACCAAAGACCGGGACAGGACCTGCTCGAGCCGAGCCAGCAGACAGCGGCCAGGACAGGTGAGCGGGCGGGATGGGCGCGCTTGGGGCAGTTCGGTTCCCTGAGTTTCTTCGGCTTCGCCCTGTCCTTGCATCTCCCCGCCGTCCGCCATCGCTCCATGTCCCCGGTGTCCAGGTCCTGGTTCAAATCCCCAAACCAGACAACTGCACCCCCTCCCAAAGGAACAAAAACTGAAAATGTAAGGACTGAGAATTTTCACAAATTAAAGTCAGGCACCAAACTACATATCCAGGACGGTCAGAGAATACCAAGCATCATAAGTGCACAGAAAGCTACACCTAGGTCAAACTACATACAATTAAAATTTAAAAAAAATTCCAGAAACAAGACAGAAGGGGGGGAAAACCTTACCTGTACAAGAACAAGGATAAGAACTACATCCAACTTATCCTCAGAAAGCAGACAAGCAAGAAGAGAGTAGGGTGAAATTTTTAAATTGTTGAGAGAAGTATGCCAAACCTAGAATTCTTTACCCTGCAAAATTATCGTTCAAATGTGAACGCTAAATAGAGGCCTTCTCGGAGAATAGAAATTAAGGGAATTCGTTGCCAGTGTCCTGCCTTGAAAGACGTGTTAAAAGTCCTTTAGACAGAAGGAATGTGATACAGGTCAAAAACACAGATGTACATAAAGATAGGAAGACTATCAAAGAAGGAATAAGTGAAGGTGAAATAAAAACTTTCATTTTTGTAATTCTTACAATAACTGACAGGTAATACTTTGTCCAACATAATAGTTAAATGGAGGCAATTATGAATGATTTGTTCATGTTATATGCATGAAAGATCTGTTATACGTATGTATTTTGCCTATATCTGCTTATACATAAGTGAAGGGCATGTCCGTGGAACAGGTTGGAAGAATTAGGACTCTATTATTATACACAGTGCTCACACACCCCATGAAGTGGTACACAGTCATTGAAAGTGGACTTGCGTTAGTTGTAAGTGTGTATGACCAACTCTAGGGCATCCACTAAAAAAGGTAGTAAAGGAAGTACAAGAAATATTTTAAGAAAGGACAGATAATGGAATCATTTAAACCACAAAAGGCAGTTAATAGTGGAAGACGAAACTAAGAACAGAGAACAGGGGCAACAAATAGAAAACTAACAAATACGGTAGATATTTATCCACCTCTACCAGTAATATGAACGGACTAAATACACCAAATACACCTTACATATGAATGGACTAAATACACCAATTAAATTCAGACATTGTCAGAGATGATCACAAAACAAGATGCAATTATATTTTGTCTCCAAGAAATCCCGTTTAAATATAAAGAAATGTATTGACTAAAAGTGAATGAATGGAGAAAAATATACCATGCTAACACTCATCAAAAGAAAGCAGGAGCAGCAATCTTAATCACAAACAGAGCATACTGCCAATCAAGGAAAGTTATCAAGGATTAAGAAGTGCATTACATAAGGATAAAGGTGTTCAGTGCTCCAAGGAGACATAACAATCCTTAATGTGTAAGCACTTAACCACATATCACATTACATGGCAATGACTGAAAGAACTGTAGGGAGACAGAGATGAATCCACTATCTTAGATGGAGACTTTAAACGCCGATATCAGAAGTGGCCAGATCCAGCAGGCAGAAAACTGTGAAGGACATAGCTGAACTCAACAACACCAGCAATCAACTGGATATACTTGACATTTATAGAGTGCTGCCTCCAACTACAACAGCATACACAGAACAGTAAAGATCTATGCTCTCAACAAGTTTAAAGTATACAGTACAGTATTGTTAACTACACTCAAAGGGTACAAAGTCTCAGTTATTCAATAAGAATAAGTTCTGGAGATCTAATGCATAGCGTGGAGATTATAGTTAACAACAGCCATTTTTAACTACTGTATAGTTAACAACAGCCATTGTTAACTATTGTAGAGTTAAAAACAGCCATTGTTAACTATTGTATAGATAAAACAACCACTCTTTTACCCTCAAAATTCTTACCTCGTAAATTTGAAATTTGAAATTACAACTTAAATTTCTTATTTCTTTCTTTCTTTTTTTTTTTTTTTTTTTAGGATGTCTAGTAAGGGAATCCTAACCCCTGATTTGGTGTTGTCAGTAACACACTCTCCCAAGTGAGCCAACTGGCCATCCCTACATAGGGATCTGAACCCGCAGCCCTGGTGCTATCAGCACCACACTCTCCCAAGTGAGCCATGGGCTGTCCCCTCAAATTTCTCATTTCTTGATGGAACAATGAGGTAGTCCTGTAGATGTGTAATGGTACCTAGGTAATATATAAATAGTAATACAAATAAATATCCATAAGTATAGGGTGATAGGATGAAGAAAATCATCCTTCCCGATTCTAAATCCTGATTTCCTTTGGGAATAATTAGTTGGGTATAAAAGTAAGTATTATGCGGTGGGCAGAATATGTACCCTAAAAGTTCATGTGTTCGAAAGTTGATCTCCATTAAGAGGGTAGGAAATCCTATAATGGTAATTGAGATGTGAGGCCTTTAAGAAGTGATTAGATTGTGATGACTGTACTATCGCTAGCTAGGTCACAATTTTACTAGAGATAACGAGAAACACCTAGAGAAATAGTTGGTGCTATTCTTATATCTTGCTGATGTAAGGCATTGGTTATATAGAGACTAGTGGGATGTAGATAGCTAGTCATACTGAAAAAAAATTGAGATAACCAGAATTAATATTTTAAGTGAGTAAATTTAAAATGAGTTTCTTCTAAAATCTAACATTTTACATTTTTTTCTCAGAAAAACAAGTACTGCAGGTATCAAGTAGTACCTATGTAACCAGTTTGCTAGCAGTAAGTAGAGATAACAAGGACAACAGGCGGAAAAGGGCTCAAAACCTTTAAATCTAACTTTTCATCTCATGTTGAGATATAGTTTTATTACTGTATATAATTAATGGTTTCTCACTAATAATTTACCTGTAGTTAACTATTTCAAGGGAGGGAATAGAAAACACATTACTGTGCTCTCAACTCTAGCTTCTTCTATGTGCTTGAAATAATGTGTTAGTGATTAACACAATCAGCAGTACTTAAACTAATGTATTAGACATAATTTCTAAAACAAGATTATATATAGGCTTTTGAAAATAGTAAACAGTCTTGTCTGATCTAAATTCTTATGTTTTCATAATATTGACTTAGTGCAACTGATAACTACTAAACAACTAGTTGAAGCCAGAAAGCTGAATATCACATTCTTTTCAACTTCAAATTCTCGCATTTTGTTGAACTGAGGGAGTACTACAGATGGGTGTGGCTCCTTGAAAAACTAGTTAACTAGAGATGAACAGAAGCAAATAGGATGAATAGGAGAATGGAAGAGAAAACACACATTTCTCAAGTCTCAGTTGTTGTTTCCTATAAAACAATGAGTTAATACTCTACAGAGTTTTTGTAAATATGTAAGTAGTTAACAAGGCATAACTGGAGACAATTAGAATAACTGGGTAAAGGAAAAAAGAAAAAATATTAGATTTTTCTCAGGTATAAATTATTAATTCTTGTTTGATAGTGTGTTAGCTCTGTCTATAGCTCTCTCTATCTACCTGTCTATCGACCTACCTATCAACTTCCCTAGCTGGCTGTATTCAGGTAATTAGTTTACTAGGAATAAATAACCATAACTAGAAAAACTAGTTGAATACAGGAATTGAAAAAATCGTTCTTCTCAACACTTCTTATTTATTGTTGAGAAAATGAGTTAGTAATATAGGCAAGTCATGCTTCCCAAGTTAGTAGTAAAATGCAGACAATATGAATAATAAGTGAAATGCAAGTAGTAGAAAAATATTCTTTGCAGATTAATTTTGTTGTTGTTGTTGAACTAATAAATTAGCTCTTCTTTACTGAGTTTTCCCATGAAACTTGTTTAAAAAAAAAAAAAAAAAAACAGCCAGCAAACACTAAAATAACAAGGGAAGCCTTCACCTAAAAGTCATGTTCTTTTCAACTCTTAATCATTAGTTCTAGTTGGAATAAAAAAAATTAGAAGAAGAGATAATGCTGAGTGTTACCTAGGAAAAAAGTTGTTAGGGCTAACTGGGGATAACTTGAATAACTATGGGATGCCAAGCAGTGTTGCTTTGCCTCCCATGGATCTGTCACCCCTATACACCGGTGTGATGGAGCTGCCAATGATTACTCAAAGCCCATCTCTTCTGAGCAGTGAGAAGCCGCAAAAAGTGGTTAATCTCCAAGAACCCTCAAGAACGGGGTATTCCTTCCATTTGGGAAATCAACCACGAGTTGGGGTTCTCTTCCCGCATTTATTCTCCAGACCAGGAAGTTACAGGAAGAGAACATAGGTGTGGTTTTTGCTAAGTATACATAAACAAGTTTAACAATAAAAGCTGGTAACATTCAATAAGACAAGCAAGGTGACATTCCATAATGCAATTTGCAACAATAGCTTGATTTTAGCAAACACTGCCTTCTTATAGCAATTTCCCAGTGTTTTTACATATCAATCAGTAACCTGTCTGCCTTTGAGCCAGCAATCTTGCTGTGTTACAATTCTTGATCTCACAACAGAGACTATGTAGCCTGGGGAATATTTCCAGTCCTTGGTAAGGTCAATATTTGAAACTGCAAGGCTTTGGAAAAGCAGGCCCTGTGAAGTACATTTGCCTTATTCATACTCCACAAAGCAGGGGAAACCCATCCTTATCTTTTTATTATTTATTTCTGTAGGGATGATAAAGTCTTAACTACCAACATCAGTTGGTAAATACATAATTCATATAGTTGATGCTAGAAATGGCTAGAAATATATAGACTAAGGAATCACTGCTGATGAATACCGGTTTATTCCAGGAAGTTGCATAACCATTTTTTTAACTCAAAATTCTTAATTAGTGTTAGAAATATTAGCTCATGCCATAGGCATCTCCTTTACCCAGGTGAATAATTAATTGGAGATAAATAGATGAATCCACTATGAGGAAAAACACATTCTTTTCAACACTACTTCTCATTACTTATTGAAATAATGTGCCACTATTCTAGATATTTAGTGGTTCTTAGCCAA
This sequence comes from Cynocephalus volans, assembly GCF_027409185.1. Classification (NCBI taxonomy): domain Eukaryota; kingdom Metazoa; phylum Chordata; class Mammalia; order Dermoptera; family Cynocephalidae; genus Cynocephalus; species Cynocephalus volans. The sequence goes on from NC_084478.1 coordinate 149,379,486, forward strand.
ATATGATGAGTCAACTAGAAATTACTGTAAAAAACTTGCTGAATATGGGAACTTGAAAAACACATTCTAGTCAACTCTAGGTTCCTGTTTCTTTAGCGAATGTTGAGTTAGTACTATTGATATAGTAAGTGGAGTTACCAAGGTAAGGTTTAATTAGACCTACCTCCATAAACTAGAATAACTGGACAGGAAGAGAAAAGTCACATCATTCTTCTCCACATTTCTCATTTCTTCTTGCAGTAGTGAGCTAGTTCTCTACATGGGTGGTAGTACTTAGGGAATCACATGATGGGGAACAAGAAAAGATGGATAGAATAAATATTTGATGCCAGGAATATGAAAAACATATTCTGCTAATTAGAAATGCTTGTTTCCGGTAGGAACAATGAGTTAACACTAATTGGGACTAGAGATATCTCTGTGAGGCACTGAATGAATTTCCTTTGGGCATGTGCTCAACAGAGGGATTGCTGGATCATATGGTAGTTCTGGTTTTGATTTGATTTTCTGAGGAACCTTCACACTGTTATCCATCATCACTGTACCAACTTACATTCCCACCAACAGTGTACAAGGTTTGCCCTTTCTGTTACCTCTTGACGTTTGGGTAATAGCCATCCCAACAGACATGAAGTGAGATCTGATTGTGATTTTGATTTTCATTTCCCCAATTATTACTGATGTTGAGCACCTTTCATAAACCTGTTGGCCATTTGTAAGTCTTCTTTGGAGAAAGATCTGTTCAGATCCTTCAAACATTTGTTAATTGGGCTGCATTGTTCTTTGCTATTGAGCTGTGTGAGTCGCCTGCATATTTTGGATATTGACCCTTCTCAGATATGTGCTTCACAAATATTTTCTTTCAATCTGTAGACTGTCTCTTCACTTTCTTAATTGTTTCTTTGGCTATTCAGAAGCCATTTTGGTTGATGGAGTCCCACTTGTTTATTTTTGTTTTCGGTTCCTAAACTTCTGACGTGACAATCAAAAAATTATTGCCAAGGCTAACATCGACGACCTTTCTGCCTATATTTTCTATAAAGAATTTTACAGTTTCGGGTCTTATGTTGAGATTTTTAATCCATTTTGAGATGATGTTTCTATATGGTGTCAGATAAGGATCCACTTTCATTATTTTTCATGTCGATATTCAGTTTTCTCAGCACCATTCATTGACGACACAATTTCTAACGCAAGAATGCAACTTCAAGACCCGTTTCAGTTCCTGGCCTGAAGGCTTGCTATTTAAACAGTATTGGAAAGTCAAGACTGTGACATCAACCCTTTCCTGAATGGAGAGCCTGCCCTATATATTTCAGCTTGTTTGCCCCCACAATGTGGGAGTTGATTCCGTAAAATAAATAACCTAAAATATACATGCGTTATTTATAAATAAAGATTAAATAACACCACTTAAACATATATGACATGTAATATTACATATCACACATGCACACACGTGCACACACGCAGACACATATACCCCGTTGCTTCTGTTTCCCTTTCTGTGGGGAAGCCAGTCTCATACAGCTGAGCACGTTTATTCACTGATCTCCACAGCCTTCAGGTGGTCATTCGGAGCATAAAAACAGAAAATCGAGGGGAGCTATGTGAACAGTTGGAAAAGAAGTTGAAATGGACAACCTTCTGGGTAGTAGCCAAGAAATGAACGGACTTAAGGGTACGGCAGAGTCTACGATGCTCTGGGCTGGTTGGGAGGTGCAAGAAGGCACACACCTCCCTGGGCGAGGTCTTGCAGAAGCGCTGGGTGGCTGCGAAGGGAAGGCTCAAGGCTAGAAGAGGAGTTGGAAGAGTCTGATCTCAAGTTGTGACCCAGCCGAGGTTTCTCAGCCAGGCACCACGTGCAGCCACCTTCTAGCAGAGATCTGATGCCACCCAGCATAAGACTGGCGTCTCGGACGCCCAGCTCCCACTGGGTGCCCAGATTGGCCGGGAGAAGCTTTTGCAGGAAGCCGCCTGGTTGCGGATCAAAGGGCAAGTGCGGGATGGCAGAGAGATGTTGAAATCCTACAGGCAGCAGAGCACAGTGTCCCAGAAGCCCCGCAAGCTGGCCGAAGCCCTGGGGAAGATCAGCTGGAAGAGGAGTTCCCCTGCCCCCTTCATGAGCCCCCCATTGGGACAGTGAGCCCTGGGTGAATACAGAGGCCCTAGACAGCCACCCACAGCCAGGGCACAGTGGTACTGCTGCGTCCTGCCGCTGGGGGGCGTCCCTGCAGGGGGCGTGGTTCCGCACGGCCTCACCTCCCGCACTCACCGCCAATCAGCGAGCCGTCTGTTGCCGCGCAGGCGCTAGCCCACAGGCCCTCAGAGCCGCGTAGCCAGCGGGCCGTTGTGGAATTCCCTGAGGCGTCCGGTAGCCTGAGGGTTCCTCAGGTGAGGCACGCACTTGCGGGTTGGCGTGGCCCCCGGCCCAGGGGCATGAGGGCGTGGGCACGGGGAGGTCCCGGTGGACATCTGAGGAAATGTCCTGGCTTGGGTGTCAGTCCCCTGGGGTCTGCGACCGGGGCCCGGGAGGCAAGGGCGCTGGGACTGTGGCAGCCGGCCACGTGCCTGCTGTCTGGCGGGGAAGAGACCGTCCGGGTCTGCGCCTCCTGCCTGCCGGCCGACCATAAAGAAGGACACTCGGTCCCCTGAGGGTCTCCAGGTGCGTCTTAGTTGGTGACCAGGTAGCGGCCTTGCTTGGCTTTCCAGGACCTGGCCGGGGGGTTCGCTTCCCGAGGAGACGGCCGGGAGGTGGTCATTTGAATGTGGCTACTTGTATTGAGGATCATGGCTCATCATGTGGAATGCGACGAGTCTAATTTCTTTTATTCCTGTGGAGGGGGGAGGGAAGCAAAACTGAGGGCTATTCAAGATTCTTCCGTGTGTAATGGGTACACTTACCCCTTAACTACAAAACAACCTCACTCTCCACGTAGTCATGACAGCTATGCATAAAATTAACGAACGAAATAAGAGAAAAATGGAAAGGCATTCATTCACACCCAGTTACTCCACCCATGCACTGCGATCCTATGAAACCTAAGACTTTCTAAGAAAAATGCGTGAAACTTGCTGCGGACTGAATCTGGCAAAGGAAAGGTGCAAGAAGAGGCACAGCAGTGTTTTCTTTATTTAAAAAGAAGTTTTCAAGATTGTGCCTTTATTATACTATAAACGGATATGCCAGCTCATCCTTCTATGGAAATACGTCCCTTTAGGTAGGTTTGCCATCACAAACCCAGTAGGTGCACAGAAGATCCAATACACATCTGGTCATGGTAGAGGGGGCATCACGTGAAGATGAGAGAATTCCTGCCTCTGGGGAACAGTATGGGGGTCATGTCGAGATAGGGGCACCACTTTGAGACAACTTGCTGAGGATTCTGTTCTTTAGTTTTCGCCTAAGATGTAAATAAAACCCTCACTAGGGAAAGCAGGCAACAGAACTTCCCAAGTGACAGGGCTTCCAAGGTAATCCTTCCCAAAATCACGGTTGTTGACTGGAGAAGTCAATGCTCATTGTTATCTTGTTCTTTCACTCCTCTGCTAAGGAACAGATGCAACAGAAGAAATGGGATGGTCCAAAGGAGTACGCTACTCTCTTTGGAAACACTACTTCTTGGTCATCTGAATTTGACTTTGACGTTACAGATTGTGGAGTCTCCATGTAGAAAGTATTTCTCTTTTATTGTCAACTGGGTATTCTCCCTCTGCAGGCAGTGTTTGCTTTGATGTTGGACTAAAATACTGGACGCATTTTCACACCACGTCCTCCTAGAACTTGGCATCAATTTACAAACTTATTCTGCTGCTATAGAGATTTTATTGTTCTCACATGTTCCTGGGGGGTAAGAGAAGTTTAATATTTGATTATCGCCATCTACGTGTATTTATGTATCTCTATGCATCTATCTTTCTGTTTATCTCTATGCCTCTATCACCTGTTTATCATCTCCCTATCATTATCTATCTCTACCTCCGTTGTTAGCTATATCTGTCTAGCTGTTCATCTGTCAGTCTATTTTGCCATTCATTATATCTCTCAACCGTCAGTTTTCGACACGAGTATATTTATATATGTCTACCTCTGTATCCATGTATCTTTTTCCTACCTATCATCTATCTGTCTCCTTCTAATCATTCCTTATCCTTCCGTACATCTACCTACCCCCTTCTATCTACTGCATATTATACATCTTTTTCGATCCCTATATCCATCTGTCTTTATGTATCTCCATCAACCTCTGTGTCGATTTCTGTCTCTCTGCCTCTATGTATCTATGTATCTAACTGTACACCATCCACCTTTCTACCATCCATCTATTTACGCGTCTGCTTGCCTAACTTACCTACCTGTCCCTTCAGAGGGAGGGAAGAGTGTCGTATTCCCGTTAGGACAAAACCAGAACGTAAATTATCCAGAAGACTCTAAGCAGACCCTAGATAGAAGCTCTTCTTGCCATGGCCCATAGCGTTTGGTGAGAGGAACATGCACTGTTTTGATTTAACACACTTGCCTTCTGGTTGTGTCTGTTAAGGAAGCATCAGCTTTTGTAATCAGAAAAATCACTGGGATTGCCGTTCTTTATCTGTTGAAAGTGTTTTCTGAAAAGTTTTCACACTGGAAAAGAGCTGCCAAATGTGAGTAATGAATCATATCCACGTGGGGTGTACAAGTCTTAAGGTGTTGTAACTGTCTTATAGAGATATATTTGTTGCATATGGTGTAAAGGGATTCAGAGAACTATATCTATAAATATATATCTGTATGCATAAAAATCCTGGAGCACATGGACTCACGTGATTGGAACAAGAGTTCCTGGGTGATTGGACTACTGATGCTTATTATGCTCATTGTTTGGTAATTTTGAAGATCATTTTAGATTTTTCCGTGTGTGCTTTCAAAACAAGGAACTAAACGGAACGCAAAGTAGCATTCCTACTGGAAGCAAGCACACGGGGGACGGGTACAGACATTGAGGTGTATTGTTGGCTTCCACGCCAGGCATCTTGGGTTTCTAACATCTGCGTGTATGGGGCCGTGAGCGTGCGTGAGCGTGTGGGAGAAAGAGTACGTGCTTGTGTTTTGGGGTGTGGGTGGTCACGCTTGAAGGTGCTCTATCACACCTGTTTTCTGAGTGGGGCTAGCAGGTCCAGCTGAGGGGAGCCCGAAGCGGTCGAGTCACCTTTTATTACTTCCTCCTGTAGTTGTGTGTCCTCAGGTGAACCCTGGGCTTGAGAGCCCAGCACCCTTGAGTGAGCACCCTCGTTCAGGGAAGACTGTGTGCTGATTGTCTTCTCCAAGGTACGTGTATTTCATCATCGTGACACCTTTCCTGTTACGTCGACCAGTGTGCGTGAACAAAGACATACATACACGCATTTATTAAGGAGAGAAGTTTCGCATCACAGAACATAGAATGTGAAGTCAATAGTGCACTAGGTAAAGTGCAGAAAGCAGTCATGACACTAATTTGGACGACATATAGGGAAAACTAGGACATATGAACGGAGTATTGGCGGTGGAAAGATAGGAAGAGTAGGACGGGTCGAACAATTGCTGCTTCTGCAGAACACATTCCTGTAATGTCAGAAATTCCATGAGAGTTTGGAAATATCAGGAAAATTTTGGCGTAACGAGACTCTTGGAAATGACGTAGCAGAAATGGGCACTACCTAGGAAATATATCCAATTATGCTCTCATGTTAGCAACTATAGTGTAACACAGTACGTGCTTGCACGTGCACAGGGATGCATAGGTAGTGCGTTGGAAGCACGTACACCATCGTCCTCATAGTGAGCATCTGTAAGGTGCCAGCCCCTCTACACATATTTCTATGCATGTCATGTTCTCACAAGCTCATTCAATGCGATTTGAAAATCAGAAAGACACAATAACTTCAAAATCCCCATTTTCGTTACACTCACACAGATGGTCACAAACACACGATTGATGTTAAATCCATGTGTCCATGGCATCCGCGATCCCCAAAGCAGTGGTTCTCCCTGTTGTGACGCAGGAACAGACTAGCATACGCCAGGCAGCATACCATGGAAATATTTTGGAATGCAAGAGGAGGAAAATAAAAATGGCATCTACATTATGGATGGGATTCAGATATCAGCTCTGTTTCAAAAAGGCATGCATCCCTGAGTTGGTGAAGGGAACGGGATCATTAGATCCACACTTTATTGGCTCACGTTGCTTCCTCTTTTGAATTTTCCAGATTCGCTTGAGAAAAGACTACATTGGTCCTGAGTATCTGCACTAGTTCCCACCTGATCACAAAGAACAGCGCCCTTCAGAAGCACGCAGCGGGGTAAAGGGTGTGCGGACAAGCGATTGGAGTGTGAGAAACAAGAGACCCAGCTCACAGAACCGGACCTGCCTCCGTCCACGTGACCTTCGGTAAGACTTCCCCATTCACTCGCTGCCATCTAATGTTGACATTTCGGGGTACGATCGTCTTTGCACCTCACTCTATACACACGTGTCTTCATAACGAGCATCACATCTTTGGTGTTGGGAGACAAGAGTTTTGCACCAGAGTATAGAGGTTCAGGTCACAACCCATGACCGGTTCCTGCAGAAATCCCTATTAACAGTGACAGCCAGGAATCATCAAGATGACCTCACAGACCTCTGGATTCTGAGTCATGCTCTTGAACATGACATGGGGCTGGCTCCCAGCATCGGTATGTAGGAGATGGCCTCGGTCTTCTTGGGGTGGACAGGGAGGCATGGGCACCCTAGGAAGGCAAAAAACTAATGAAGCATTTTCCTAGGTTGAAGCCCAAGGATCTCAGAAGCCACAGAGGGTCCAGGAGAGTGAAACAGGATCCCTGACATGACACCCACGTCCGCATGCGGATGCTCTTCCGCATGCAGTCGTTACAATTAGGTTACACGGTGGCTTCGGGCTGTTATAGAACTCTTCTGGCACCTTCCATATTTTTCCCCAAATGCTTGACACTCATCTTCCCCTCTGTCTAAGGCCCACTCTTTTAATACCTTGTTTTATCTCATCAATCTCCTTGAGCAGGGCGCTTCTAGTTTCACAAAAGGAATTCTTTCCTCATACGGTTCTTCTTTTCCTTTTTCCCATTCCAGTCTCCTCCAGGTCTTTCCACTGAAAACACGAGTGCAAGCATCTCACGGAGAACCAGGTGGAGGAGGACAGCCAATGCAAGCTGGGAACGCTTTGCAGTCCGGAGGCAAAGGAGGCGTATTAGAGCAGGGGTTTTGAGGGAAGACCTGAGTCAGCAGTGGGAATGACAGCCAGAAACCTCTGCCCCTCATCATCACCTCTCAGGAGAAGAAACGATTAAAGTGAAAAGCACAGACGTAAGGGCCCTGACGAAGTCTGAAATGGAAGGCATGGGCTCTTCGGCAGGGGCGCAGTGGAAGTTCAATGCCACAGCGGGAGAGGAAAGGGGGTGCAGAAGAGTCCTGAAAGTGGTACTGGAGAGGCTGGATGAGAGAACAAAACTGGGCCGAGGAAGAAAACCAGATGACCAGCAGACCAGTACAAGCTCCCAGGTGAAAAGCACAGACATAACGGCCCTGACGAAGTCTGAAATGGAAGGCATGGGCTCGTCGGCAGGGGCGCAGTGGAAGTTCAATGCCACAGCGGGAGAGGAAAGGGGGTGCAGAAGAGTCTTGAAAGTGGTACTGGAGAGGCTGGATGAGAGAACAAAACAGGGCCGAGGAAGAAAACCAGATGACCAGCAGACCAGGACAAGCTCCCAGGAGAAAAGAACAGACAAAACAGCCCTAACGAAGTCTGAAATGGAAGCCATGGGCTCCTTGGCAGGGGCCCAGTGGAAGGTCGGTGCCCCAGCGGGAGAGGAGAAGGAGTGCAGAAGAGTCCTGAAAGTGGTACTGGAGAGGCTGGATGAGAGAACAAAACGGGGCCGAGGAAGAATACCAGATGATCAGCAGACCAGTACAACTTCCCAGAAGGTAGCTCAACAGCCGGCAAGTAGACCCCCTCGTAAAAAGTATGGTAAACGCAAAGGGGTCGTTCGGAGGAGTGCTGGGAAGAGAGAAGCCTCAGGATCACTGCCAGTTGGTGCCGAGAGTGAGGATGCCCTGTGCGGTGACAAATCACGGGTGCACACGACCTCTGCCCCTGCTCCAGCAGAAAGGCCAATAAAGGCATCACGGAAGTCCAGCGCGAGCCACGATTTCCCGACACTGTCGGGACTCGAGGGTGAGAAAGAGGGCAAGGCAAAGGCACAAGCCTCCACGGTTACATCCCGGCGTCCCACAGTCCTGGAGGAGGGTGCATGTGCTAATGATGGACAGGTGGCCCCATCCCAGCCACGGGGTGTCATCCCCACTGTGCCCATAGCTCTGAACGCAGAGGCACAGGACACCTGGCCGAAGACCGTGGCTACTCACTCCGCGTGCTCTGCGCGCTCAAGGAATGCTGAGGACTCTGGGGAGGGGGCCTCGAAGCCAGGCGTGGAAGGGGCGGCCGCTTCTTCCGGGTCCCCTGCCCCCTCCAGGTCCCCTGCCATGAGGCCGCGTGACTCCCTCTGTCTGGCAGACAGAATTAGGAAGCTAAAAGCGGCAGTTTGTTCCGAAGGACTGCAAGAACGCCGACCTCCTGCTGACTCGATGTCTAGGAATCCCATCCGCAAGGCTAAAATGGCTGGTGGTAAACGAGGTGGACAACCTGCCAGCATGGCTCTGACACAGGAGCCTCCTCCAGTTGAAAGAGGAACGATGGTGTGGTTTAAATTTCAAGACCACCCATTCTGGCCGGCTGTGGTGAAGAGTGTCAGTGCGTCGGAGAAGACCGCACGGGTGCTCTTGATTGAGGCAGACCTGCGCCAGGAGAGGAGCGGCATCCGAGTTCCTCTTCGAAGACTGAAGCCCCTGGATTGCAGAGAGAAAGACAGACTCCTGCAGAGAGCCAGGAAAGTGCACGAGCAAGGTGTTAACTGGTGTTTCTCCCTCATCTCCCACTACACACAAGCCATCGGCCGGGGTTCCTTCGTGGGCTCTTTCCTGGACTATTATGCCGCCGACGTCAGCTACCCACTCAGGAAAGCCATCCAAGAGGGCCCGCTGGAGGTTGACTTTCCAAAGGTGAACTATGCCGACCTGGAAGACTCTGAGGAGGAGACCTCCCTGGGCGGGAAGAGGCCCTGCAAGAGGATTCTCCCCGACAGGATGAGGGCCGCTCGGGACCGGGACAACCGCAAGCTGGTGGACTTCATCGTGAAGAGAAGGGGGGCCGACCACCACCTCCTGGACATCTTGAAGGGCAGGAAACAGTCCAGGTGGCTGACATCATTTCTGAATTCACCAAGGCACAGGCTCTGCGTTGAAACGTACCTGGAAGATGAGGACCTGTTGGATGTTTTGACGAAACATCTACAAGAAATCTATACACAAATGGACAACACCATGCTGACTCTCATAAGAGACGACAAAGTAAATTTTGTTCTGGAAGTTCTCCTGCCAGAAGCAATCATTTGTTCCATCGCAGCACTTGATGGGCTGGATTACCAGGGGGCAGAAGAGAAGTATCTGCGAGGGCCCCCCGTGCACTACCGCGAGAAAGAACTATTTGACAGAAACGTCATAAAGGAAAGGAGAAAGAGATCAGCAACCATGAGGACGGCTAACTAGGTCTCCTCCTGTGCCCCTACAGCGACAGACCCTTTTTCTTCTATCTTATCGCCACATTCCCATACCCCTTCCAAAAACGGTTCTAAAAGGGAAGCAGAAAGTGAACGGGTCACCTTCGCCTAGTCCACGTGTGAGTGAATGAAATCCCTGCGTGCACTAAACCTTTGTCAGCCTTGTGCAAGACCTTCTTTGACTCTCTGTCTCCCTGAAATTCCATCTACCACAGTAGCTCTCCCTCAATGGCCGAATGATTTCCTGAAACGGAGGGTCTCCCGGCTGTCTTCTAAACTGATGGTGACTGGATCCTCTTCCTAGAGCCATCTGTCCCCACGTGGACGGCAGCTAGCCTCATCATATTCACAGTCTAGCTACTCTACACCTATGAGCCAGGCTGACTACGTGGTAGCCCATCTACTCTCATATAAGTTCGAGGAAAGCAAGCACTTTGTTCTGCATCCTGTACCCCCAAAACGTAGTCATTTGTCTCAAACCAACCGAGCTTCATCTTCACGCTTATTCGTCGGCTAGCTCCAACAGGTTCCATCAGCACACATGCACACTGGCAAGTCATTCCAGGAGGCTTGAGCAGTAGAAGGGCCAGGGCCGGGAATGTGAAAATGAATTCTAGAAACAACCTCCATTCGGCTAAACGTGACCCTCTTTGGAAGAGAATTAATTAAACGCACTCAATGGAAGGAGAACTTCTGAAGCCCATGAATAGTTATACTACGTTAATACGAGGCGTGTTTTGAGAATAAATGTTGGGAAAGCTAGTTTAGTTTGAAAACTTGATGTGAAAATAAACATTGAGGGCTTAACAGGAACCTGAGTGCATTTCTAGTTTAGAGGAAGTCAACTGCTCCTGTGAGACCACGCTGTGTGTTCACATGGCCACGTGTTGCTTTAAAATTTGCAAAGTACCTGTCTGGATTCACAATAAATCCATGGTGTCTGTTGCCTTGAAATTCTGCTTCGTCATATTTGAGACCGTACCAGTTTGAACGGGGCATTTCTGAGAACATATATAAACGCACTTCCAAAGAAACCGTATTTCGGGAATTGTGATGGCTGCTGTTGTCATGGGTTAGAGCAGGTTAGAAATGTTCTTCTCATTCTAAACAAATATTCACGTTAACGCTCGATTTGGTATAATTTTAGAAGAACGTCTTCCAGGTCGTGTAATCATCAGGCCCTACAGAAGCCTCTTTGGACTCGGCCTGCGAGAGAGAAAGGCTCCTGGGGCACACGGCCTAGGCAAATTCCACGTGATATCTTCCTGGTCCTGAGGATTAGTAGAAAACACAGCACCTCTATGCTCTGTGTGGACCTCATACACCGAGACGGCACTCTTTAGTTACGCTCTAACACTGAGACTCTCTGAGTCCAATCTATGAGCCAACTGTTCATCTCCATGATCTAACACATTCTTTACCACCTCGTGCACCCATTCACTCATCCATTCATTCACTCACAGTACCATAAGTCAGGAGAGCAAGTACGGTGGTGTTTCCGCTCTGAGGACAAACTTCGGATGTCCTAGGAGAGACGGAAATCTGGAGACCCAGGTGGCAATGAAATTCTTAAGATAACGAGATATTCTACCCTCATCCTGTGAGTGAGAAATATTTATCAGCATTGCAGGCTGACTGCCTGAATTCATAACCACACTACTGGGTTTCCCCATGCTTGTGAGATCATGGTTTTCTTTGATTCGGGTGAAGGGAGGTGGCCTTGTGTCCCTTGGATGTCATTTTGTCCTGGGGCATCTGTTCTGCTTCTCTTGAATCAAGGTCACTGAAAGTGATTTGGGGTGTGGGGGTGGATTTTTCGCTGCTTGGACTCTGAGATCCCTTCTAGGCTTGCTGGATCTCTAGCAGAAGTGTGTGTTCAATGGAAAAGCTTGACTTTCCCCTGCCCTCGCTGACTAGGTGAAGGAGACCTCCTCTCCTCCAGTCATAAGGGCTGGACATCAGGCCCTCATGCTAAGTGTTGGTTGGTTGAGTGGCACAGAGACGCTGTGCACAGCTTTCTCAGGTCTCTACGTCCATGTAAGCAACTGACAAGGAAAGAGTGGGACCTCAGAGCTGGGTTCATCATAGTCACCCTCAGGGAGTCAGGGTCCCCATGCTCCTAATCAAAATTTAGTGTCCGGGGTCCCTAAGGGTTCTTCGGTGACTGTGAAAGTGGTTCCAATCCTGCCAGGCCTCTCAACAGGCTCCCCCCAAGGCCCCACTTCTTGCCCAGATATCCTTTGGAGCACGGCCCTAGGATGAGCGGGGGCCTGGCCTGTTCTGGACCTCCATGCGGCTGGTCCAACACTTAGGAAGGAAGAAGAGGAAGGCCGCCTGTCGATTCAGGTCCAGAGGCAGTGGCAAGGAGAGGTGACCCACCCACGCTCCTCCCTTTATTCTGTATTGACCTCATTCCTCCTCACCCAACAGATTCCTACGCTGTCTTTAGCGGGCACAAGCCCTTCCTCAGCCCACAGCCCTTCTCATGAGCCCCGGTTCTCCTCCATCCTCCATCCTATTCCCCAAACCAATGCCTTTCTGCCGTCTCTCCAGTGTCCTTCCGGGAGCCCAAGACAACCGTTTAAAACCTGGTAAACGGCACCACCAAATCAGTGCATTGTTACAATTCATGAGCACCATCCTCGTGTACTTTCTCAGATTGCCATGCTTGAGAGACCAGTGATCTAATGAGTATGCTTGGTAGAATGCGAAGCCTGCTTGTTTCCCAAAGACGCATTCTCGCTGAAAGATAAATATCGGTAGAAGGCATCTACCTTTACTGGGATAGGTTGGAAATACGTGGCTGGAGATACGTAAGGGCACGTCCTTTCATTTGTGCTAGGGGAAGCTGAGGTGAAGGAATAGGCATATCAGCCGTACTTTGAACAAAGGGTGCCTTCGCTCTATAGTTATGTCTTCTGGTCCTCGTTGTGTGTTTTCTATCGTTCTGCCTTGTTTTTGACAGAGCCCTTTTTATGATCACCTTTTATCACCACGATTTGTTGTGCTGGCGATTAACTAGTTTAAGGGACGTTGGGAGGGGAGACAAAGGGCAAGGGAAGTGGGGATGAGTTTAGACATTAAAAGCACACATGGAGCTGGGGATCCTCTTGCGGAGGGAAGAAAGAGAAGGTGACAGATTCATACGGTGATTGATAATCTTGAATTTTCTCTAGCCTGACAACTTGCCTGTAATCCCTAGCCAGATTAATTTCAGCAAAAGAGAAGAAAGAGTGAATTCAGTACAAAATCTGACAGTATTTCATTCATAATGAATTAACTCACAGGACAAATATTGGGCACCTACCACAGTCCAGGCACTAGTCGGGGCTGTAATCCAAGGATAATAATATCTGTCACCAATGAGCAACGTACGCAAGAGTGTTTCAAAAATTTCAAGGAAGCATGCATGAGCTTCGAGAAAATTATGTTCAATCAAACAAGCCAGGCACAGACAGAGAAACAGTGCTTGTTGTCACTTTTAAGAAGGAGCTAAAAATATAAATTAATGGAAAGAAAGAAAGAAGGAGGGAAGGAAAGAAGGGAAGATCATAACAACACACTCCACTTTCATAAGGAGAGCGCGCCACTGTGGGTAGGAGAGTGGCAAAGGGGGAGGGGGAGAAGGAAAGCGAGAAATAGATGAATGGACAATAAAAAGGATGATATATTGTAATGATTTATCCTGATTTGATCATCACGGATTGTACACAGTATTGATATTCACCTCTGTACCTCAAATATGTGTATAATCATTTATAGGTCAATGAGGAAAGAGGTCATGGAATACAGAACTAAAACATAACAAGAATCCTTCCGTGAACTTTTTGAAAAACACTCATATATTTAATTCTTCCAACAATTTTGCTAGATTGATGGAGTTATCCTCATGTGTGGTGAAGGACTCTGAGAATGAGGGAGGTGAAGTAATCTGCTCCAGACCACCTACTGTCAGGGCCCGAGTTTGTCTAACTCCAAAGCCGGTCTCATTCCCCAGTACGTCTTATGGCCAAATAACCAGGGAAGGGCTAAGAGGTTTTTTTGAGGTTTTCAGTATGTGGGATAAGGAAATTAGGGACATTTGTTTGAAACTTGTCAAGCCTCACAGTAGTGAGAGATTTGTATAAAGATCGTCATGGATTCTTCTCCCACCTCCAGCTCTTGTCAAGAGACAGCTAACTCTATTCCTTACGTGACCCTCTCCAACTCTGCCCCAGTTCCTGTCCACACTTGATCAATTTAAACAAATCCTAGATATCTTTTTATTCATAACCCTTTTATATTTCTCTATGTTTATTAAAATAACAGGAAAGAGGTGGTGAGACATATGGATTTCACGGCACAGGAGGAGCCACAATGAAAGATAAAAAGGATCGCTCCCACTTCTTCCATCCCCAGCTACATCCTGCCTGGAGCTGGTGAGCTCATGGAGAAAGAGCTGGCAAAAGCCACAGCCATGCCCTTCACATGGTGTTGTTTGGAGCTGGCATGGGAGAAGAGGGCCTTGGTGGCCCCCAGGCCAGCCACACCACTAACAGGGCTTCCATGGACTCACATAAGAGCGAGGAATCACAGACAACCAGAAGAAAGAGCCACTCAGAGGCTGGCAAATCATCACAAGGGACCAGTGCATGGCCCGTCCCATGGAAAGTGTTTGGAGTTCAGGCGTTGGTGGAGACGGACCCACAGAGGGCACGTTGGGGCACAGCAGTGGAAGTGGTATCCAGAGGTTTCTTGGAGTCGGAGCAGGGCTGAAGAGAAAGGAACCAGCCTCTTCTGGAAATGGAGAGTGAGGTGAGGGTAGCACCCGAAAGGACTGGCAGCTAGTCATTCCTTATCACTTCGGTAATGAAGGTGACTTAACATTGTTAATGTGTCTATAGACGTAGGTTATGAATGAAAGACATCTGTTTGGCTGGAGGTCACCAGGCTCCACCTGTCACCAGAGGGCAATGTTTTAAGAAGGAAGGTAAAGCTCCCTGAGAGTTTCTATATTCCTCTCGACCCCAGTATGTGAATGGGATGTGGTGAGCTTTCGCTCTTTCTTTTGAGATGGAAATAAAAGACAGGTTTGTAGTTCATGTGTCAGGGTGGGAGGTTAAGATTTCAGAATCACCGATTAAATAAGTATTTATTGAATGCCTCCTGGGCAATGACTGATGATGATGAATTGAAATCCTTCTGCAAAGCTGAGCATTTTCGGGTGGAAAAATACATGAAATGATTCAATAATCGCATGGTTGTCTGGTTACATCCTGGGCCAAGTCTCATTAGAGGAAGTATGAGAAGCTATGAGAAGGCAAAACCAAGTAGTGAGGCAGGTCCATGGGGACAATGATAAGGATTTGGTACTTGACAGGAAGGTGAGCAGGAGCCCTGGAAAAGTTTTGAGTCGAGAAGTGATGATGTAATCAGATTTGAAATTTAGATAGTTCACTGAGACAGGACCAGAGGGAAAGGGATACAAGTGAGGGACACTCCACATACATCTGGAGCAACTGCCTGGTGCTGGTCCTTTTCTGGGTTGACACTGATGGCTCAAAGATGGGCAGATGCTTATCTTTACTTGCCAGTCCCTAAGGGCAGATGGCTTCATCCTGGGTCTGGGTCCTCCCTGAGGAAGGTCACTTTTGGTTGCGCATTTTTTTATATTGAACTCTCTGCTTCTGATTTCTTCCAGTACTCAATTGCCAGAAAATGCCATTACTGAGCTTTCTGGAAAGTAGGCTGCCCCTGTACTCATTGCTTCCTTCCCTCTCTAAAATTGCCCAGCCATAGAAAATGTCAGCACCCCTGTGGACATTGCCCAACTTTCCTCTGTGCACTGTTTTAATTCAGGCAGGAAGTGAAAAGGGCCCTGATGGTGTCGTGAGTGGATCTGAGAAAAGAAGAAGGACCCTGAACAGGGAACACCAGGTACAGCAGGTTGGACCTCACTCCTCCCAAACTGGGACAGGATAAGTAAAGTCATGTTCTCCAATGAGGGCCAGAATGGGAACAATGACAGAAGAATTTCCTAATCGAAGAATAATTCTGGCACGTAAACCTCCAAAGTCAGAAGGGAGCTTCCAGAGGAGAAGGCTGTCAGGAGCCCATGACATTTCTTGCTCCTCCATGCCTAGCGAGGAGGAAGGATCCATGAGGCTGACCCGTCCTGTCTTGTGGAAACCGACCCCCATCCTCTTCATCGGTGAAGTGATTCCAGGGTCAGAGAGAGGAGCTGGCCATCTTCCTGCCCTGTGCTACCAACATGTCCTCATGAAAGGAGAGGACATTTTTGGTAAATTTCCTTCTAACATTACACTGTTACAGAGATTCTCCAAGGGGAGTTCCCAAGACCCTGCCAGAGATTCCAGAAGGTCATAACTATTTTCATAGTGATCCTAAGATATTATTTGCCTTTCCCACTGTTTTACACTGATGGTGAAAAAGCAGTGATGGGTAAAACTCTGGCACTTTAGCACAAATCAAGAGATTGGCCCCAAACTGTTCTAGTCGTCATTGCAGTCTTCACCAACACAAGTCCACAGTTTAAAAAGAAAAAAAAGAAAAAGAACTAGTTTTAGTTAAGAAGCAACAAATATTATTAGTTTTATTAAATTTCAACCCTTGAGTACACTTTTTAATATTGTGCCTGAGAAAGTAGAAGGTTTTCATAAAGCATGTGTATTGCAAACCAAAGTACGACAGTTTTCTCAGAAAAAAAAAAAAAAAAAAAAAAAAAAAAAGAAGAAGAAGAAGAAGCACTTATGTGATTAAGGTGCCAGCTGAACTAACTTTATTTCATGGAACACCTTTTTTTTTTCTTGGAAGAATAATTGGCAAACTAAGGTTATTAAGACTTCTGTATTTTCCAGGCATTTTCTCGAAAAATGGATAAAGTGCTCCCGTCACTTCATTATCAAACTGAATGGAGTTTCTATGCCTGCACACAACAGAAAGGCAAATACAGAAGCACTGGTTTTGCAATAAGGAAAAGGTTTACTCACAAAGGTTTACAAGTGAAAAACGGGAGAAATAAATCTCAAATCTGTGTTCCCGATGGCTGGGAGTGAGGTATATTTAAGGTAAAGTGCGTGGGTAGGGAGTTAGATTGTGGGGAAAGGTAACTGGCAGAAATGGATGACAAGGAAATGGAAAGGTGATTGGTGGAAGTGGACAACAAAGAAACAGGAATGTGGAAAGTCCCTTGGACTCGCACAGTAGTCTCACCATGGTTCTTCAGTGGTGAACTTAGCATGATCAGGAGGTGGAAGGCTAGGCCCTCTGACATCACTAGGTCACCCCTCAGGCACTCGTGCAGGCCCTGTGGGGGGATCTGTTGCTTCATTGGTTTGAGCAAGGCCGGGCTGGTGGGATCTGCTTCGAGTGTCTATGAAACATCTTAAGACAAACAGCTTGTGACCTATATGTCAGTGGTGTTATGTTTAGGGCACAAAGGCAGGAATCACATCCTGTGATTCCTGACTCAATGTGTCTTCCTTAAAAATTAACCGTGGGCTACAGGACAAGCAAAATCAGCAAGTACAAACTTTAGACCTATACCTAGAGTAACATCTAAATTTAAACTAAATTATAATATCAAATCTATTTCTGTTTGACTGTTGGTTTCAACTTCAAAGAAAACAACTGACAGTATTTGTTGTCAGTAATAAAATTTCAGCTTTCAAGTGAAAATTGGGATTTTGGAAAAAACTTTTATCCACTACTGTGAGCTTGAAATGTCCCCGATAGGTAGTTTTTCTGTTGTTGTTTATCTGAGATCAATAGTGACATTAACAAAGATGATGTTATTTCTATAATAAATGTGAAGACATTCAGAAGATCTGTGTAATTCAGTATTTAAGTTTCCTATCGCTACTAACAAATTACCACAAATGTTGTGGCTGTAAAACAACACACAGTATTATCTGAGAGTTTCTGTGGGTCAGGAGTTGGGAGGGTTCAGCTGGGTCCTCAGCTCAGGGCGCCATAAGGCTGCAACCAAGGTATCAGCCAGGCTTATTTCTCATGTGGAGTTGTGGGGAGGATCTTTTTTCTAAGCTCCCCCATGTTGCTGGCAGAATCCAAGTTCTTGCTGCTATACTACTTATGGCTGCTTGTTTCTTCAAAGCCAGAGAAGGGTGTGCTGGAGAGGAGGAGAGAGGTCAGAAGAGAAGAGGTCTGTTTAGGAAAGGCCCACCTGAAAGTCGATTGATTAGAGACTTCCATAACATATGCAAAATTCCTTCGCTTTTGTCATAGTCTATTGTTTAAAAGCAAGTCACAGGATTTGCCTGCCCTCAAGGAGAGGAGAATTCTACAAGGGTGTAACTCATTGGGGGTCACTCTAGGAAATGTCTGGGACTGAGTTGTTGTTGTTGTTGTTTTCCAGTTGACCAATGTGTGATGTTACAAAATCATCTGTGAACAAAAGAGCCATTCAGACCGACAGATTTTCATGGAACAAAGTATGGAAAGATCAATAATAAGGTTTCTGATTCCACATTGCAACTAAACTCGAAGAAATTACCAATTGTTGAACTGTGTGTGGTACCAAAGAAGAATGTCCACAATTATCTAAAAATGCTGTTAAGAGTTGTATGAAAGAAACAGGGTTTAGTGCTTCCCTTCACAAGGATGGAAGAGGCCTCAGGCTTACAACATAAGTACAGGTAAGCCATTGCCTGTTTCTTAATATGTTTTAGTTTTTTTTGCGTGCTTCCCAGGTTACAGCCTTTTGGAGTCTCAACATGAACCAGGATAGATTTACAGCAATCCCTCTTTTTGTGCTGTTGTGTCCGGAATTACAATTTTTTCAGCCCTATGCCAGTGAGTCTCTCCAAGGCTTGTAAAAGAGCCTCTCAGCCACCTATAATAGAATTAATGCACATCTCTAAGGGAAAAGTGTCACAAACACCAGGTTTAATCGTTTAAATATAGGTCTTCTTCCAAAATTTTGGCCTGAACTTTTTTCTGTATTTTAAATTGTCTTCAAATTTGTTTTGTTTTGTTTTGTTTTTAAATTTAAATGACTGTTAAAATTTTTATCACTTTTCAATGACATATCTGTGTGAGGCCCAATTTCGCCTATGTTCTTCCACTAAAACAATGCATCTCAACAGATTAAATGCAGAAGCCTCTTAACAGTCACAGTGGGGGCCAAGTTTCTAACACATAACACTTTGGGGACACAATTCAAGCTTCAGTGAGTTTGGAGGGCACATAATTCAATGCATCACACTACTTTAGGAACGGACTCCCCGTGCTTCATCTTCAGCTGGAAAGAAACAACCCACCCACCACCAAGGTAGTCCTGAGATCATGAGAGTCAAGGATGTTGACACTCATCCCCACCCTGCTTTGCTTCATAAACTGGCTAAGACCTGTATTATGACTGTGGGAGGGACAAGATCCCATTTGGTACAAGTCCTATGACTACTTGCTATATTCTGAATGTTTGTGTCTCTACAAAATTCATATGTTGAAACCCTAATTCCATTGTGATGGTGTTTGGAGATGTGGGCTTTAGGAGGTGATTAGGTCATAATGGTGGAACCCTCATGATGACATGAGAGAGCTTGCTTTTTCTCTCTCTGAAATCCTCCACATGAGAACACAAAGAGAAGATGGCCATCTGCTAACTAGGAAGCAAGTCCTCACCAGACACAGGATCTCCTGGCACCTTGATCTTGGACTTACCAGCCTCCAGATCTATGAGAAATAAATGTTGTTTAAGCCATCCAGCCTATATTTGTTAAAGCAGCCTGAATGGACTAAGACACTGCTGCTAACCCTTTATTGAGAACCTAAGTTTTCCTTCCCTTTGTGTGTGTATGGGAAGTGGAAGGACGGACTGCCCATTCTAACGTGTAGTATCAGAGCACTGACAGGAACAAGACCGATTTGCCCGGTCAGAGACCACATCAGGGAGGGAGAGAGGGAGAGGGATCAGTATAAGAGGAGAGTGTGGTAGCCTAAGTAGGCTAGGTATGCGGGTACTGGCAAGGCCCACTGGTGTGGTAGACACATCCTCTGCCAAGATGTTCACGTCCTAATCCATGTAACCTATGAATATATTACCCCACATGGCAGAAGGGAGTTTTTCAGGTGTAATTAAGGACCTTGAGATGGGGAGATTTTCTTGGATTACTCTAGTTGGCCCAATGTAATGACAAAGGTCCTTATAAGAGAGAGACAGAGGTCAGAACAACAATAGGTGTGATGAAGGAAGCAGGGTCAGAGACAGATTTGGAGATGTTACACTGTTGATTTAGAACATGAAAGAAAGAGCCATGAGACAAGTGGACTAGTAGTCTAGGTAGACTCAAGAAGCTAGATAAGGCAAGGGAATGAATGCTTCCCTAGAGCCTCCAGAAAGAACTCTGCTCTGTTGATATTGTTATGTTAGCCCTGTGAAACCCACATCAACCTCTAATCTCCGTAACTGCAGGGTTGGTGTTATTTAAGCCACTAAGGTTGTCGTTGTTTGTTATGGAAGTCCTGAGAAGCTAATATCATTGGTAATTGGACAGTCTGGCTGATAGGAACAGGCTGTGGTCTGGAGGACTAAATGTTGATGGTGGGCTTCCAGTGCCAGCAAGGGCTGGGAGGGCTCACTGTGCACGGAGACAGGGTCTGTCACTGGAGCTGGCTGGGACAGGATGGAAACAAATTCTCCAGGAACAAGGGAGGAGTCCAGAGACTGGGTTCCTTCCAAACTTGGATATTGAATCCAAGTTCCACCAGTTATTACCGTGTGACTTTGGCAACTATGACACCCCTCTGAATCCTGGTTTCCTCGTTTATGAAATGGGAATGATGTTACCTTCTAAGGCAGAATCATTGGGAGGCATAAATGAGAAAAATCCCATTTGCTCAGTACAGTGCCTGGCATATGGACATGCCTAATAAACAGGTAGCTAGATTTATTGTTGTTCTTAGAACCGGGACGTGCAGCACCAGCATGAGAAGGCTCCCACTCACCCCCCAGACCAGATTCAGGATTAGTCCCAGAGTACCTGTGCGGGCAGGGGCATGTGGGAGGCTCAATAAGGTTGGCATAACAGGTTGCAGCTGTGGGGACAGCTGATCTGGCAGGTCACCCATCAGCCCTTTCCTCCAGAGTCCTGCAGAGGAAGAATAGCAGCAGGCTCATGGTTCATATCAGGAACACAGGGTACCCATTTCACTCCTCCAAACATTTATTTGCTCCTGAGGCTCCTCTTCCAAGTTAGGGCATAAGGATTTGGAGGCTAGTGGTTGTTTCTGGGGCAGCCACAGTAAGTACTGGAAACAGGTGTTCCCCTCCTTAGCTGGCTCCAGAGTCCAAGGAAGACTTTCCCAAATGGCCAACTCCTCCCACAGGAAGTTGAAGCAAAGCCTGGTTTGCAGGGGCACTGCCATAACCTCTATTGGTCTGAACATGTCATCTCAGGTTGACCTGCAAAAGTTGTAGTGGCCGCTGAAGACCAGGGAAGGAGGGGGTCGGAAAAGAGATTGAGCTGTTTCGTTTTCAGCAGCAAGTAACAGAAAGCCCATTTCCCGGTGGTCCCAGCAATATGGAAGGACTGTTATCTCACTCCACCAGATGTCCTGAGGTATGAGCTCTGGAATTGCTAATGCACTGGCCCCTTGAGGCCATTAGTGGCAGGCCAAGTTCTTCCATCCTTCTCTTGTGCAATCCAAACTGAGCCACCTTTGTCCTTCACTAGCTTCCTCCATCGTGACAATATGACTGCTGTAGTCCTTTGTAACACACAAATGAGACAATGTCCAGCCAATGAAGGAGGAATGAAGACTTTTCCTCCAACATCTCCCTCGGCAGCTCACATCCCCAGGCCTAAGCCAATCATTGGCAAGAGAGAAAGGGACCTCTCATCTGGGGCTGGAGATGATCCCAGACTCCCCTGAAACCCACTGGCTTTATGATTTGCAGTGCGTGAGGGAGGCGTGGCCATGCGGAACCACGCCCCCTGCAGGCACGCCTCCCAGAGGCGGCCACCCAATATCGCCTTGCTCTGGCTGCCGGGGGCTTTCCAGGGCCTCTTTCATCGCCCAGGGCTCACTGTCCCAATGTGTGGCTCATGAAGGGAGCAGGGGAACTCCTCTTCCAGCTGATCTTCCCCAGGGCTTCGGTCAGCGGGCGGAACTTCTGGGACACTGTGCTCTGCTGCCGGTAGGATTTCAACATCTCTCTGCCATCCCACACTTGCTCTTTGATTCTCAACCAGGCGGCTTCCTGCAAAAGCTTCTCCCGGGCATCCTGGGCACCCGGTGGGAGCCGGGCGTCCGAGACGCCAATCTTCTGCCGGGTGGCATCAGATCTCTGCTGGAAGGTGGCTGCACGCATTGCCTGGCTGAGAAACCTCGGCTGGGTCCCAACTTGAGATCAGACTCTTCGAACTCCTCTTCTAGCCTTGAGCCTTCCCTTCGCAGCCGCCCAGCGCTTCTGCAAGACCTCGCCCAGGGAGGTGTGTGCCTTCTTGCACCTCCCAACCCACCCAGAGCAGCTTAGACTCTGCCGTACCCTGAAGTCCGTTCATTTCTTGGCTACTACCCAGAAGGTTGTCCATTTCAACTTATTTTCCAACTGTTCACATAGCTCCCCTCGATTTTCTGTTTTCATGCTTCGAATGACCGGCTGAAGGCTCTGGAGATCAGTCAATAAACGTGCTCAGCTGTATGAGGCTGGCTTCCCCACACAAAGGGAAACAGAAGAAACGGTGTATATGTGTCTGCGTGTGTGCACGTGTGTGCATGTGTGATACGTAAGATTACATGTCATATATGTTTAAGTGGTGTTATTTAATATATATGTATAAATAATGTATATATGTTTTAGGTGTTTTATTTTGAGGAAGTAACACATGCATTGTGGGGGGGGGGTGGATGAATCCATGAGGATCTTTATACGAACTTTAACTCCTGTGAAGCCTTGACAAGTTTCAAACAAACATTCCTAATTTCCTTATCCCACATACCCAAACCCTCACAAAACCTCTTAGCTCTTCCCTGGTTATTTGGTCATAAGACGTGCTGGGGAATGGGACTGGCTTCGGAGTTAGACAAACTCGGGCCCTGACAGTAGGTGGTCTGGAGCAGATTTCATCACCTCACAGGTTCTCAGAGTAAGTTTCTGAACATAACGATAACCCCATCAAACTTTGAAAATTGTTGGGGGGATTCGATATATGAGGGATCTTCAAAAAGTTCACGCAAGGATTCTTGTTATGTTTTAGTTCTATTTTCCATGAACTCTTTCCTCGTTGACGTATAATTGATTATACAGGTATTTGAGGAACTGAGGTTAATATCAATACCTGTGTACAATGTGTGGTGATCAAATCAGGATAAATCATTACAAAATGTCATCATTCTTAGTGTCCATTCATCCATTTCTCGCTTTTTCTCCCCCCCTCCCCCTTTGCCACTCTCCTACCCACAGTGCCACACTCTCCTTATGAAAGTGCAGTGTGTTGTTATGATCTTTCCTTCTTTCCTTCCTTCCTTCTTTCTTTGCATTAATTTATATTTTTAGCTCCTACTTAAGAGTGACAACATGCACTGTTTCTCTGTCTGTGCCTGGCTTGTTTGATTGAACATAATTTTCTCGAAGCTCATGCATGCTTCCGTGAAATTTTTGAAACACTCTTGCGTACGTTGCTCATTGGTGACAGATATTATTATCCTTGGATTACAGCCCCGACTAGTGCCTGGACTGTGGTAGGTGCCCAATATTTGTCCTGTGAGTTAATTCATTATGAATGAAATACTGTCAGATTTTGTACTGAATTCACTCTTTCTTCTCTTTTGCTGAAATTAATCTGGCTAGGGATTACAGGCAAGTTGTCAGGCTAGAGAAAATTCAAGATTATCAATCACCGTATGAATCTGTCACCTTCTCTTTCTTCCCTCCGCAAGAGGATCCCCAGCTCCATGTGTGCTTTTAATGTCTAAACTCATCCCCACTTCCCTTGCCCTTTGTCTCCCCTCCCAACGTCCCTTAAACTAGTTAATCGCCAGCACAACAAATCGTGGTGATAAAAGGTGATCATAAAAAGGGCTCTGTCAAAAACAAGGCAGAACGATAGAAAACACACAACGAGGACCAGAAGACATAACTATAGAGCGAAGGCACCCTTTGTTCAAAGTACGGCTGATATGCCTATTCCTTCACCTCAGCTTCCCCTAGCACAAATGAAAGGACGTGCCCTTACGTATCTCCAGCCACGTATTTCCAACCTATCCCAGTAAAGGTAGATGCCTTCTACCGATATTTATCTTTCAGCGAGAATGCGTCTTTGGGAAACAAGCAGGCTTCGCATTCTACCAAGCATACTCATTAGATCACTGGTCTCTCAAGCATGGCAATCTGAGAAAGTACACGAGGATGGTGCTCATGAATTGTAACAATGCACTGATTTGGTGGTGCCGTTTACCAGGTTTTAAACGGTTGTCTTGGGCTCCCGGAAGGACACTGGAGAGACGGCAGAAAGGCATTGGTTTGGGGAATAGGATGGAGGATGGAGGAGAACCGGGGCTCATGAGAAGGGCTGTGGGCTGAGGAAGGGCTTGTGCCCGCTAAAGACAGCGTAGGAATCTGTTGGGTGAGGAGGAATGAGGTCAATACAGAATAAAGGGAGGAGCGTGGGTGGGTCACCTCTCCTTGCCACTGCCTCTGGACCTGAATCGACAGGCGGCCTTCCTCTTCTTCCTTCCTAAGTGTTGGACCAGCCGCATGGAGGTCCAGAACAGGCCAGGCCCCCGCTCATCCTAGGGCCGTGCTCCAAAGGATGTCTGGGCAAGAAGTGGGGCCTTGGGGGGAGCCTGTTGAGAGGCCTGGCAGGATTGGAACCACTTTCACAGTCACCGAAGAACCCTTAGGGACCCCGGACACTAAATTTTGATTAGGAGCATGGGGACCCTGACTCCCTGAGGGTGACTATGATGAACCCATCTCTGAGGTCCCACTCTTTCCTTGTCAGTTGCTTACATGGACGTAGAGACCTGAGAAAGCTGTGCACAGCGTCTCTGTGCCACTCACCCAACCAACACTTAGCATGAGGGCCTGATGTCCAGCCCTTATGACTGGAGGAGAGGAGGTCTCCTTCACCTAGTCAGCGAGGGCAGGGGAAAGTCAATCTTTTCCATTGAACACACACTTCTGCTAGAGATCCAGCAAGCCTAGAAGGGATCTCAGAGTCCAAGCAGCGAAAAATCCACCCCCACACCCCAAATCACTTTCAGTGACCTTGATCCAAGAGAAGCAGAACAGATGCCCCAGGACAAAATGATATCCAAGGGACACAAGGCCACCTCCCTTCACCCGAATCAAAGAAAACCATGATGTCACAAGCATGGGGAAACCCAGTAGTGTGGTTATGAATTCAGGCAGTCAGCCTGCAATGCTGATAAATATTTCTCACTCACAGGATGAGGGTAGAATATCTCGTTATCTTAAGAATTTCATTGCCACCTGGGTCTCCAGATTTCCGTCTCTCCTAGGACATCCGAAGTTTGTCCTCAGAGCGGAAACACCACCGTACTTGCTCTCCTGACTTATGGTACTGTGAGTGAATGAATGGATGAGTGAATGGGTGCACGAGGTGGTAAAGAATGTGTTAGATCATGGAGATGAACAGTTGGCTCATAGATTGGACTCAGAGAGTCTCAGTGTTAGAGCGTAACTAAAGCGTGCCGTCTCGGTGTATGAGGTCCACACAGAGCATAGAGGTGCTGTGTTTTCTACTAATCCTCAGGACCAGGAAGATATCACGTGGAATGTGCCTAGGCCGTGTGCCCCAGGAGCCTTTCTCTCTCGCAGGCCGAGTCCAAAGAGGCTTCTGTAGGGCCTGATGATTACACGACCTGGAAGACGTTCTTCTAAAATTATACCAAATCGAGTGTTAAAGTGAATATTTGTTTAGAATGAGAAGAACATTTCTAACCTGCTCTAACCCATGACAACAGCAGCCATCACAATTCCCGAAATACGGTTTCTTTGGAAGTGCGTTTATATATGTTCTCAGAAATGCCCCGTTCAAACTGGTACGGTCTCAAATATGACGAAGCAGAATTTCAAGGCAACAGACACCATGGATTTATTGTGAATCCAGACAGGTACTTTGCAAATTTTAAAGCAACACGTGGCCATGTGAACACACAGCGTGGTCTCACAGGAGCAGCTGACTTCCTCTAAACTAGAAATGCACTCAGGTTCCTGTTAAGCCATCAATGTTTATTTTCACATCAAGTTTTCATACTAAACTAGCTTTCCCAACATTTATTCTCAAAACACGCCTCTTATTAACGTAGTATAACTATTCATGGGCTTCAGAAGTTCTCCTTCCATTGAGTGCGTTTAATTAATTCTCTTCCAAAGAGGGTCACGTTTAGCAGAATGGAGGTTGTTTCTAGAATTCATTTTCACATTCCTGGCCCTGGCCCATCTACTGCTCAAGCCTCCTGGAATGACTTGCCAGTGTGCATGTGTGCTGATGGAACCTGTTGGAGCTAACCGACGAATAAGCGTGAAGATGAAGCTCGGTTGGTTTGAGACAAATGACTACGTTTTGGGGGTACAGGATGCAGAACAAAGTGCTTGCTTTCCTCGAACTTATATGAGAGTAGATGGGCTACCACGTAGTCAGCCTGGCTCATAGGTGTAGAGTAGCTAGACTGTGAATATGATGAGGCTAGCTGCCGTCCACGTGGGGACAGATGGCTCTAGGAAGAGGATCCAGTCACCATCAGTTTAGAAGACAGCCGGGAGACCCTCCGTTTCAGGAAATCATTCGGCCATTGAGGGAGAGCTACTGTGGTAGATGGAATTTCAGGGAGACAGAGAGTCAAAGAAGGTCTTGCACAAGGCTGACAAAGGTTTAGTGCACGCAGGGATTTCATTCACTCACACGTGGACTAGGCGAAGGTGACCCGTTCACTTTCTGCTTCCCTTTTAGAACCGTTTTTGGAAGGGGTATGGGAATGTGGCGATAAGATAGAAGAAAAAGGGTCTGTCGCTGTAGGGGCACAGGAGGAGACCTAGTTAGCCGTCCTCATGGTTGCTGATCTCTTTCTCCTTTCCTTTATGACGTTTCTGTCAAATAGTTCTTTCTCGCGGTAGTGCACGGGGGGCCCTCGCAGATACTTCTCTTCTGCCCCCTGGTAATCCAGCTCATCAAGTGCTGCGATGGAACAAATGATTGCTTCTGGCAGGAGAACTTCCAGAACAAAATTTACTTTGTCGTCTCTTATGAGAGTCAGCATGGTGTTGTCCATTTGTGTATAGATTTCTTGTAGATGTTTCGTCAAAACATCCAACAGGTCCTCATCTTCCAGGTACGTTTCAACGCAGAGCCTGTGCCTTGGTGAATTCAGAAATGATGTCAGCCACCTGGACTGTTTCCTGCCCTTCAAGATGTCCAGGAGGTGGTGGTCGGCCCCCCTTCTCTTCACGATGAAGTCCACCAGCTTGCGGTTGTCCCGGTCCCGAGCGGCCCTCATCCTGTCGGGGAGAATCCTCTTGCAGGGCCTCTTCCCGCCCAGGGAGGTCTCCTCCTCAGAGTCTTCCAGGTCGGCATAGTTCACCTTTGGAAAGTCAACCTCCAGCGGGCCCTCTTGGATGGCTTTCCTGAGTGGGTAGCTGACGTCGGCGGCATAATAGTCCAGGAAAGAGCCCACGAAGGAACCCCGGCCGATGGCTTGTGTGTAGTGGGAGATGAGGGAGAAACACCAGTTAACACCTTGCTCGTGCACTTTCCTGGCTCTCTGCAGGAGTCTGTCTTTCTCTCTGCAATCCAGGGGCTTCAGTCTTCGAAGAGGAACTCGGATGCCGCTCCTCTCCTGGCGCAGGTCTGCCTCAATCAAGAGCACCCGTGCGGTCTTCTCCGACGCACTGACACTCTTCACCACAGCCGGCCAGAATGGGTGGTCTTGAAATTTAAACCACACCATCGTTCCTCTTTCAACTGGAGGAGGCTCCTGTGTCAGAGCCATGCTGGCAGGTTGTCCACCTCGTTTACACACCAGCCATTTTAGCCTTGCGGATGGGATTCCTAGACATCGAGTCAGCAGGAGGTCGGCGTTCTTGCAGTCCTTCGGAACAAACTGCCGCTTTTAGCTTCCTAATTCTGTCTGCCAGACAGAGGGAGTCACGCGGCCTCATGGCAGGGGACCTGGAGGGGGCAGGGGACCCGGAAGAAGCGGCCGCCCCTTCCACGCCTGGCTTCAAGGCCCCCTCCCCAGAGTCCTCAGCATTCCTTGAGCGCGCAGAGCACGCGGAGTGAGTAGCCACGGTCTTCGGCCAGGTGTCCTGTGCCTCTGCGTTCAGAGCTATGGGCACAGTGGGGATGACACCCCGTGGCTGGGATGGGGCCACCTGTCCATCATTAGCACATGCACCCTCCTCCAGGACTGTGGGACGCCGGGATGTAACCGTGGAGGCTTGTGCCTTTGCCTTGCCCTCTTTCTCACCCTCGTGTCCCGACAGTGTCGGGAAATCGTGGCTCGCGCTGGACTTCCGTGATGCCTTTATTGGCCTTTCTGCTGGAGCAGGGGCAGAGGTCGTGTGCACCCGTGATTTGTCACCGCACAGGGCATCCTCACTCTCGGCACCAACTGGCAGTGATCCTGAGGCTTCTCTCTTCCCAGCACTCCTCCGAACGACCCCTTTGCGTTTACCATACTTTTTACGAGGGGGTCTACTTGCCGGCTGTTGAGCTACCTTCTGGGAAGTTGTACTGGTCTGCTGATCATCTGGTATTCTTCCTCGGCCCCGTTTTGTTCTCTCATCCAGCCTCTCCAGTACCACTTTCAGGACTCTTCTGCACTCCTTCTCCTCTCCCGCTGGGGCACCGACCTTCCACTGGGCCCCTGCCAAGGAGCCCATGGCTTCCATTTCAGACTTCGTTAGGGCTGTTTTGTCTGTTCTTTTCTCCTGGGAGCTTGTCCTGGTCTGCTGGTCATCTGGTTTTCTTCCTCGGCCCCGTTTTGTTCTCTCATCCAGCCTCTCCAGTACCACTTTCAAGACTCTTCTGCACCCGCTTTCCTCTCCCGCTGTGGCATTGAACTTCCACTGCGCCCCTGCCGACGAGCCCATGCCTTCCATTTCAGACTTCGTCAGGGCCGTTATGTCTGTGCTTTTCACCTGGGAGCTTGTACTGGTCTGCTGGTCATCTGGTTTTCTTCCTCGGCCCAGTTTTGTTCTCTCATCCAGCCTCTCCAGTACCACTTTCAGGACTCTTCTGCACCCCCTTTCCTCTCCCGCTGTGGCATTGAACTTCCACTGCGCCCCTGCCGAAGAGCCCATGCCTTCCATTTCAGACTTCGTCAGGGCCCTTACGTCTGTGCTTTTCACTTTAATCGTTTCTTCTCCTGAGAGGTGATGATGAGGGGCAGAGGTTTCTGGCTGTCATTCCCACTGCTGACTCAGGTCTTCCCTCAAAACCCCTGCTCTAATACGCCTCCTTTGCCTCCGGACTGCAAAGCGTTCCCAGCTTGCATTGGCTGTCCTCCTCCACCTGGTTCTCCGTGAGATGCTTGCACTCGTGTTTTCAGTGGAAAGACCTGGAGGAGACTGGAATGGGAAAAAGGAAAAGAAGAACCGTATGAGGAAAGAATTCCTTTTGTGAAACTAGAAGCGCCCTGCTCAAGGAGATTGATGAGATAAAACAAGGTATTAAAAGAGTGGGCCTTAGACAGAGGGGAAGATGAGTGTCAAGCATTTGGGGAAAAATATGGAAGGTGCCAGAAGAGTTCTATAACAGCCCGAAGCCACCGTGTAACCTAATTGTAACGACTGCATGCGGAAGAGCATCCGCATGCGGACGTGGGTGTCATGTCAGGGATCCTGTTTCACTCTCCTGGACCCTCTGCGGCTTCTGAGATCCTTGGGCTTCAACCTAGGAAAATGCTTCATTAGTTTTTTGCCTTCCTAGGGTGCCCATGCCTCCCTGTCCACCCCAAGAAGACCGAGGCCATCTCCTACATACCGATGCTGGGAGCCAGCCCCATGTCATGTTCAAGAGCATGACTCAGAATCCAGAGGTCTGTGAGGTCATCTTGATGATTCCTGGCTGTCACTGTTAATAGGGATTTCTGCAGGAACCGGTCATGGGTTGTGACCTGAACCTCTATACTCTGGTGCAAAACTCTTGTCTCCCAACACCAAAGATGTGATGCTCGTTATGAAGACACGTGTGTATAGAGTGAGGTGCAAAGACGATCGTACCCCGAAATGTCAACATTAGATGGCAGCGAGTGAATGGGGAAGTCTTACCGAAGGTCACGTGGACGGAGGCAGGTCCGGTTCTGTGAGCTGGGTCTCTTGTTTCTCACACTCCAATCGCTTGTCCGCACACCCTTTACCCCGCTGCGTGCTTCTGAAGGGCGCTGTTCTTTGTGATCAGGTGGGAACTAGTGCAGATACTCAGGACCTATGTAGTCTTTTCTCAAGCGAATCTGGAAAATTCAAAAGAGGAAGCAACGTGAGCCAATAAAGTGTGGATCTAATGATCCCGTTCCCTTCACCAACTCAGGGATGCATGCCTTTTTGAAACAGCTGATATCTGAATCCCATCCATAATGTAGATGCCATTTTTATTTTCCTCCTCTTGCATTCCAAAATATTTCCATGGTATGCTGCCTGGCGTATGCTAGTCTGTTCCTGCGTCACAACAGGGAGAACCACTGCTTTGGGGATCGCGGATGCCATGGACACATGGATTTAACATCAATCGTGTGTTTGTGACCATCTGTGTGAGTGTAACGAAAATGGGGATTTTGAAGTTATTGTGTCTTTCTGATTCTCAAATCGCATTGAATGAGCTTGTGAGAACATGACATGCATAGAAAGATGTGTAGAGGGGCTGGCACCTTACAGATGCTCACTATGAGGACGATGGTGTACGTGCTTCCAACGCACTACCTATGCATCCCTGTGCACGTGCAAGCACGTACTGTGTTACACTATAGTTGCTAACATGAGAGCATAATTGGATATATTTCCTAGTTAGTGCCCATTTCTGCTACGTCATTTCCAAGAGTCTCGTTACGCCAAAATTTTCCTGATATTTCCAAACTCTCATGGAATTTCTGACATTACAGGAATGTGTTCTGCAGAAGCAGCAATTGTTCTACCCGTCCTACTCTTCCTATCTTTCCACCGCCAATACTCCGTTCATATGTCCTAGTTTTCTCTATATGTCGTCCAAATTAGTGTCATGACTGCTTTCTGCACTTTACCTAGTGCACTATTGACTTCACATTCTATGTTCTGTGATGCGAAACTTCTCTCCTTAATAAATGCGTGTATGTATGTCTTTGTTCACGCACACTGGTTGACGTAACAGGAAAGGTGTCACGATGATGAAATACACGTACCTTCAGCACACAGACGACAATCAGCACACAGTCTTCCCTGAACGAGGGTGCTCACTCAAGGGTGCTGGGCTCTCAAGCCCAGGGTTCACCTGAGGACACACAACTACAGGAGGAAGTAATAAAAGGTGACTCGACCGCTTCGGGCTCCCCTCAGCTGGACCTGCTAGCCCCACTCAGAAAACAGGTGTGATAGAGCACCTTCAAGCGTGACCACCCACACCCCAAAACACAAGCACGTACTCTTTCTCCCACACGCTCACGCACGCTCACGGCCCCATACACGCAGATGTTAGAAACCCAAGATGCCTGGCGTGGAAGCCAACAATACACCTCAATGTCTGTACCCGTCCCCCGTGTGCTTGCTTCCAGTAGGAATGCTACTTTGCGTTCCGTTTAGTTCCTCGTTTTGAAAGCACACACGGAAAAATCTAAAATGATCTTCAAAATTACCAAACAATGAGCATAATAAGCATCAGTAGTCCAATCACCCAGGAACTCTTGTTCCAATCACGTGAGTCCATGTGCTCCAGGATTTTTATGCATACAGATATATATTTATAGATATAGTTCTCTGAATCCCTTTACACCATATGCAACAAATATATCTCTATAAGACAGTTACAACACCTTAAGACTTGTACACCCCACGTGGATATGATTCATTACTCACATTTGGCAGCTCTTTTCCAGTGTGAAAACTTTTCAGAAAACACTTTCAACAGATAAAGAACGGCAATCCCAGTGATTTTTCTGATTACAAAAGCTGATGCTTCCTTAACAGACACAACCAGAAGGCAAGTGTGTTAAATCAAAACAGTGCATGTTCCTCTCACCAAACGCTATGGGCCATGGCAAGAAGAGCTTCTATCTAGGGTCTGCTTAGAGTCTTCTGGATAATTTACGTTCTGGTTTTGTCCTAACGGGAATACGACACTCTTCCCTCCCTCTGAAGGGACAGGTAGGTAAGTTAGGCAAGCAGACGCGTAAATAGATGGATGGTAGAAAGGTGGATGGTGTACAGTTAGACACATAGATACATAGAGGCAGAGAGACAGAAATCGACACAGAGGTTGATGGAGATACATAAAGACAGATGGATATAGGGATCGAAAAAGATGTATAATATGCAGTAGATAGAAGGGGGTAGGTAGATGTACGGAAGGATAAGGAATGATTAGAAGGAGACAGATAGATGATAGGTAGGAAAAAGATACATGGATACAGAGGTAGACATATATAAATATACTCGTGTCGAAAACTGACGGTTGAGAGATATAATGAATGGCAAAATAGACTGACAGATGAACAGCTAGACAGATATAGCTAACAACGGAGGTAGAGATAGATAATGATAGGGAGATGATAAACAGGTGATAGAGGCATAGAGATAAACAGAAAGATAGATGCATAGAGATACATAAATACACGTAGATGGCGATAATCAAATATTAAACTTCTCTTACCCCCCAGGAACATGTGAGAACAATAAAATCTCTATAGCAGCAGAATAAGTTTGTAAATTGATGCCAAGTTCTAGGAGGACGTGGTGTGAAAATGCGTCCAGTATTTTAGTCCAACATCAAAGCAAACACTGCCTGCAGAGGGAGAATACCCAGTTGACAATAAAAGAGAAATACTTTCTACATGGAGACTCCACAATCTGTAACGTCAAAGTCAAATTCAGATGACCAAGAAGTAGTGTTTCCAAAGAGAGTAGCGTACTCCTTTGGACCATCCCATTTCTTCTGTTGCATCTGTTCCTTAGCAGAGGAGTGAAAGAACAAGATAACAATGAGCATTGACTTCTCCAGTCAACAACCGTGATTTTGGGAAGGATTACCTTGGAAGCCCTGTCACTTGGGAAGTTCTGTTGCCTGCTTTCCCTAGTGAGGGTTTTATTTACATCTTAGGCGAAAACTAAAGAACAGAATCCTCAGCAAGTTGTCTCAAAGTGGTGCCCCTATCTCGACATGACCCCCATACTGTTCCCCAGAGGCAGGAATTCTCTCATCTTCACGTGATGCCCCCTCTACCATGACCAGATGTGTATTGGATCTTCTGTGCACCTACTGGGTTTGTGATGGCAAACCTACCTAAAGAGACGTATTTCCATAGAAGGATGAGCTGGCATATCCGTTTATAGTATAATAAAGGCACAATTTTGAAAACTTTTTTTTAAATAAAGAAAACACCGTTGTGCCTGTTGTGCCTCTTCTTGCACCTTTCCTTTGCCAGATTCACT
Organism: Cynocephalus volans; assembly: GCF_027409185.1. Taxonomy (NCBI): domain Eukaryota; kingdom Metazoa; phylum Chordata; class Mammalia; order Dermoptera; family Cynocephalidae; genus Cynocephalus; species Cynocephalus volans. Next base: position 149,412,746 of record NC_084478.1, read on the forward strand.
CCGCAGCCAGTTTCACGCATTTTTCTTAGAAAGTCTTAGGTTTCATAGGATCGCAGTGCATGGGTGGAGTAACTGGGTGTGAATGAATGCCTTTCCATTTTTCTCTTATTTCGTTCGTTAATTTTATGCATAGCTGTCATGACTACGTGGAGAGTGAGGTTGTTTTGTAGTTAAGGGGTAAGTGTACCCATTACACACGGAAGAATCTTGAATAGCACTCAGTTTTGCTTCCCTCCCCCCTCCACAGGAATAAAAGAAATTAGACTCGTCGCATTCCACATGATGAGCCATGATCCTCAATACAAGTAGCCACATTCAAATGACCACCTCCCGGCCGTCTCCTCGGGAAGCGAACCCCCCGGCCAGGTCCTGGAAAGCCAAGCAAGGCCGCTACCTGGTCACCAGCTAAGACGCACCTGGAGACCCTCAGGGGACCGAGTGTCCTTCTTTATGGTCGGCCGGCAGGCAGGAGGCGCAGACCCGGACGGTCTCTTCCCCGCCAGACAGCTGGCACGTGGCCCGCTGCCACAGTCCCAGCGCCCTCGCCTGCCGGGCCCCGGTCGCAGACCCCAGGGGACCGACACCCAAGCCAGGACATTTCCTCAGATGTCCACCGGGACCTCCTCGCGCCCACGCCCTCATGTCCCTGGGCCGAGGGGCCTCGCCAACCCGCCATTGTGCGCCTTACCTGAGGAACCCTCAGGCGACCGGACGCCTCAGGGGATTCCACAACCGCCCGCTGGCTAGGCGGCTCTGAGGGCCTGTGTGCTAGCGCCTGCGCGGTAACAGCCGGCTCGCTGATTGGTGGTGCGTGCGGGAGGTGGGGCCTGCTGAACCACGCCCCCTGCAGGCTCGCCCCCCCCAGCGGCAGGCTGCAGCAGTACCAACGTGCCCTGGCAGCGGGTGGCTTTCTAGGGCCTCTGTCTTCACCCAGGGCTCACTGCCCCAATGGGTAGCTCATTAAGGGAGAAGGGGAACTCCTCTTCCAGTTGATCTTCCCCAGGGCTTCGGGCAGCTGGCGGGGCTTCTGGGACACTGTGCTCTGCTGCCTGTAGGATTTCAACATCTCTCTTCCATCCCGCACTTGCCCTTTGATCCGCAACCAGGCGGCTTCCTGCAAAAGCTTCTCCCGGTAATCCTGGGCACCCGGTGGGAGCCAGGCGTCCGAGACGCCAGTCTTCTGCCGGGTGGCATCAGATCTCTGCTAGAAGGTGGCTGCACGTGGTGCCTGGCTGAGAAACCTCGGCTGGTTCCCAACTTGAGATTGGACTCTTCCAACTCCTCTTCTAGCCTTGAGCCTTCCCTTCGCAGCCGCCCAGCGCTTCTGCAAGACCTCGCCCAGGGAGGTGTGTGCCTTCTTGCACCTCCCAACCAGCCCAGAGCATCGTAGACTCTGCCGTACCCTGAAGTCCGTTCATTTCTTGGCTACTACCCAGAAGGTTGTCCATTTCAACTTATTTTCCAACTGTTCACATAGCTCCCCTCGATTTTCTGTTTTCATGCTTCGAATGACCGGCTGAAGGCTCTGGAGATCAGTCAATAAACGTGCTCAGCTGTATGAGGCTGGCTTCCCCACACAAAGGGAAACAGAAGCAACGGTGTATATGTGTCTGCGTGTGTGCACGTGTGTGCATGTGTGATACGTAAGATTACATGTCATATATGTTTAAGTGGTGTTATTTAATATATATGTATAAATAATGTATATATGTTTTATGTGTTTTATTTTGAGGAAGTAACACATGCATTTTTGGGGGGGGGGTGGATGAATCCATGAGGATCTTTATACGAACTTCTAACTCCTGTGAAGCCTTGACAAGTTTCAAACAAACATTCCTAATTTCCTTATCCCACATACCCAAACCCTCACAAAACCTCTTAGCTCTTCCCTGGTTATTTGGTCATAAGACGTGCTGGGGAATGGGACTGGCTTCGGAGTTAGACAAACTCGGGCCCTGACAGTAGGTGGTCTGGAGCAGATTTCATCACCTCACAGGTTCTCAGAGTACTTTTCTGAACATAACGATAACCCCATCAAACTTTGAAAATTGTTGGGAGGATTCGATATATGAGGGATCTTCAAAAAGTTCACGCAAGGATTCTTGTTATGTTTTAGTTCTATTTTCCATGAACTCTTTCCTCGTTGACGTATAATTGATTATACAGATATTTGAGGAACTGAGGTTAATATCAATACCTGTGTACAATGTGTGATGATCAAATCAGGATAAATCATTACAAAATGTCATCATTCTTAGTGTCCATTCATCCATTTCTCGCTTTTTCTCCCCCCCTCCCCCTTTGCCACTCTCCTACCCACAGTGCCACACTCTCCTTATGAAAGTGCAGTGTGTTGTTATGATCTTTCCTTCTTTCCTTCCTTCCTTCTTTCTTTGCATTAATTTATATTTTTAGCTCCTACTTAAGAGTGACAACATGCACTGTTTCTCTGTCTGTGCCTGGCTTGTTTGATTGAACATAATTTTCTCGAAGCTCATGCATGCTTCCGTGAAATTTTTGAAACACTCTTGCGTACGTTGCTCATTGGTGACAGATATTATTATCCTTGGATTACAGCCCCGACTAGTGCCTGGACTGTGGTAGGTGCCCAATATTTGTCCTGTGAGTTAATTCATTATGAATGAAATACTGTCAGATTTTGTACTGAATTCACTCTTTCTTCTCTTGTGCTGACATTAATCTGGCTAGGGATTACAGGCAAGTTGTCAGGCTAGAGAAAATTCAAGATTATCAATCACCGTATGAATCTGTCACCTTCTCTTTCTTCCCTCCGCAAGAGGATCCCCAGCTCCATGTGTGCTTTTAATGTCTAAACTCATCCCCACTTCCCTTGCCCTTTGTCTCCCCTCCCAACGTCCCTTAAACTAGTTAATCGCCAGCACAACAAATCGTGGTGATAAAAGGTGATCATAAAAAGGGCTCTGTCAAAAACAAGGCAGAACGATAGAAAACACACAACGAGGACCAGAAGACATAACTATAGAGCGAAGGCACCCTTTGTTCAAAGTACGGCTGATATGCCTATTCCTTCACCTCAGCTTCCCCTAGCACAAATGAAAGGACGTGCCCTTACGTATCTCCAGCCACGTATTTCCAACCTATCCCAGTAAAGGTAGATGCCTTCTACCGATATTTATCTTTCAGCGAGAATGCGTCTTTGGGAAACAAGCAGGCTTCGCATTCTACCAAGCATACTCATTAGATCACTGGTCTCTCAAGCATGGCAATCTGAGAAAGTACACGAGGATGGTGCTCATGAATTGTAACAATGCACTGATTTGGTGGTGCCGTTTACCAGGTTTTAAACGGTTGTCTTGGGCTCCCGGAAGGACACTGGAGAGACGGCAGAAAGGCATTGGTTTGGGGAATAGGATGGAGGATGGAGGAGAACCGGGGCTCATGAGAAGGGCTGTGGGCTGAGGAAGGGCTTGTGCCCGCTAAAGACAGTGTAGGAATCTGTTGGGTGAGGAGGAATGAGGTCAATACAGAATAAAGGGAGGAGCGTGGATGGGTCACCTCTCCTTGCCACTGCCTCTGGACCTGAATCGACAGGCGGCCTTCCTCTTCTTCCTTCCTAAGTGTTGGACCAGCCGCATGGAGGTCCAGAACAGGCCAGGCCCCCGCTCATCCTAGGGCCGTGCTCCAAAGGATGTCAGGGCAAGAAGTGGGGCCTTGGGGGGAGCCTGTTGAGAGGCCTGGCAGGATTGGAACCACTTTCACAGTCACCGAAGAACCCTTAGGGACCCCGGACACTAAATTTTGATTAGGAGCATGGGGACCCTGACTCCCTGAGGGTGACTATGATGAACCCAGCTCTGAGGTCCCACTCTTTCCTTGTCAGTTGCTTACATGGACGTAGAGACCTGAGAAAGCTGTGCACAGCGTCTCTGTGCCACTCACCCAACCAACACTTAGCATGAGGGCCTGATGTCCAGCCCTTATGACTGGAGGAGAGGAGGTCTCCTTCACCTAGTCAGCGAGGGCAGGGGAAAGTCAATCTTTTCCATTGAACACACACTTCTGCTAGAGATCCAGCAAGCCTAGAAGGGATCTCAGAGTCCAAGCAGCGAAAAATCCACCCCCACACCCCAAATCACTTTCAGTGACCTTGATTCAAGAGAAGCAGAACAGATGCCCCAGGACAAAATGACATCCAAGGGACACAAGGCCACCTCCCTTCACCCGAATCAAAGAAAACCATGATCTCACAAGCATGGGGAAACCCAGTAGTGTGGTTATGAATTCAGGCAGTCAGCCTGCAATGCTGATAAATATTTCTCACTCACAGGATGAGGGTAGAATATCTCGTTATCTTAAGAATTTCATTGCCACCTGGGTCTCCAGATTTCCGTCTCTCCTAGGACATCCGAAGTTTGTCCTCAGAGCGGAAACACCACCGTACTTGCTCTCCTGACTTATGGTACTGTGAGTGAATGAATGGATGAGTGAATGGGTGCACGAGGTGGTAAAGAATGTGTTAGATCATGGAGATGAACAGTTGGCTCATAGATTGGACTCAGAGAGTCTCAGTGTTAGAGCGTAACTAAAGCGTGCCGTCTCGGTGTATGAGGTCCACACAGAGCATAGAGGTGCTGTGTTTTCTACTAATCCTCAGGACCAGGAAGATATCACGTGGAATGTGCCTAGGCCGTGTGCCCCAGGAGCCTTTCTCTCTCGCAGGCCGAGTCCAAAGAGGCTTCTGTAGGGCCTGATGATTACACGACCTGGAAGACGTTCTTCTAAAATTATACCAAATCGAGTGTTAAAGTGAATATTTGTTTAGAATGAGAAGAACATTTCTAACCTGCTCTAACCCATGACAACAGCAGCCATCACAATTCCCGAAATACGGTTTCTTTGGAAGTGCGTTTATATATGTTCTCAGAAATGCCCCGTTCAAACTGGTACGGTCTCAAATATGACGAAGCAGAATTTCAAGGCAACAGACACCATGGATTTATTGTGAATCCAGACAGGTACTTTGCAAATTTTAAAGCAACACGTGGCCATGTGAACACACAGCGTGGTCTCACAGGAGCAGCTGACTTCCTCTAAACTAGAAATGCACTCAGGTTCCTGTTAAGCCATCAATGTTTATTTTCACATCAAGTTTTCATACTAAACTAGCTTTCCCAACATTTATTCTCAAAACACGCCTCTTATTAACGTAGTATAACTATTCATGGGCTTCAGAAGTTCTCCTTCCATTGAGTGCGTTTAATTAATTCTCTTCCAAAGAGGGTCACGTTTAGCAGAATGGAGGTTGTTTCTAGAATTCATTTTCACATTCCTGGCCCTGGCCCATCTACTGCTCAAGCCTCCTGGAATGACTTGCCAGTGTGCATGTGTGCTGATGGAACCTGTTGGAGCTAGCCGACGAATAAGCGTGAAGATGAAGCTCGGTTGGTTTGAGACAAATGACTACGTTTTGGGGGTACAGGATGCAGAACAAAGTGCTTGCTTTCCTCGAACTTATATGAGAGTAGATGGGCTACCACGTAGTCAGCCTGGCTCATAGGTGTAGAGTAGCTAGACTGTGAATATGATGAGGCTAGCTGCCGTCCACGTGGGGACAGATGGCTCTAGGAAGAGGATCCAGTCACCATCAGTTTAGAAGACAGCCGGGAGACCCTCCGTTTCAGGAAATCATTCGGCCATTGAGGGAGAGCTACTGTGGTAGATGGAATTTCAGGGAGACAGAGAGTCAAAGAAGGTCTTGCACAAGGCTGACAAAGGTTTAGTGCACGCAGGGATTTCATTCACTCACACGTGGACTAGGCGAAGGTGACCCGTTCACTTTCTGCTTCCCTTTTAGAACCGTTTTTGGAAGGGGTATGGGAATGTGGCGATAAGATAGAAGAAAAAGGGTCTGTCGCTGTAGGGGCACAGGAGGAGACCTAGTTAGCCGTCCTCATGGTTGCTGATCTCTTTCTCCTTTCCTTTATGACGTTTCTGTCAAATAGTTCTTTCTCGCGGTAGTGCACGGGGGGCCCTCGCAGATACTTCTCTTCTGCCCCCTGGTAATCCAGCCCATCAAGTGCTGCGATGGAACAAATGATTGCTTCTGGCAGGAGAACTTCCAGAACAAAATTTACTTTGTCGTCTCTTATGAGAGTCAGCATGGTGTTGTCCATTTGTGTATAGATTTCTTGTAGATGTTTCGTCAAAACATCCAACAGGTCCTCATCTTCCAGGTACGTTTCAACGCAGAGCCTGTGCCTTGGTGAATTCAGAAATGATGTCAGCCACCTGGACTGTTTCCTGCCCTTCAAGATGTCCAGGAGGTGGTGGTCGGCCCCCCTTCTCTTCACGATGAAGTCCACCAGCTTGCGGTTGTCCCGGTCCCGAGCGGCCCTCATCCTGTCGGGGAGAATCCTCTTGCAGGGCCTCTTCCCGCCCAGGGAGGTCTCCTCCTCAGAGTCTTCCAGGTCGGCATAGTTCACCTTTGGAAAGTCAACCTCCAGCGGGCCCTCTTGGATGGCTTTCCTGAGTGGGTAGCTGACGTCGGCGGCATAATAGTCCAGGAAAGAGCCCACGAAGGAACCCCGGCCGATGGCTTGTGTGTAGTGGGAGATGAGGGAGAAACACCAGTTAACACCTTGCTCGTGCACTTTCCTGGCTCTCTGCAGGAGTCTGTCTTTCTCTCTGCAATCCAGGGGCTTCAGTCTTCGAAGAGGAACTCGGATGCCGCTCCTCTCCTGGCGCAGGTCTGCCTCAATCAAGAGCACCCGTGCGGTCTTCTCCGACGCACTGACACTCTTCACCACAGCCGGCCAGAATGGGTGGTCTTGAAATTTAAACCACACCATCGTTCCTCTTTCAACTGGAGGAGGCTCCTGTGTCAGAGCCATGCTGGCAGGTTGTCCACCTCGTTTACACACCAGCCATTTTAGCCTTGCGGATGGGATTCCTAGACATCGAGTCAGCAGGAGGTCGGCGTTCTTGCAGTCCTTCGGAACAAACTGCCGCTTTTAGCTTCCTAATTCTGTCTGCCAGACAGAGGGAGTCACGCGGCCTCATGGCAGGGGACCTGGAGGGGGCAGGGGACCCGGAAGAAGCGGCCGCCCCTTCCACGCCTGGCTTCGAGGCCCCCTCCCCAGAGTCCTCAGCATTCCTTGAGCGCGCAGAGCACGCGGAGTGAGTAGCCACGGTCTTCGGCCAGGTGTCCTGTGCCTCTGCGTTCAGAGCTATGGGCACAGTGGGGATGACACCCCGTGGCTGGGATGGGGCCACCTGTCCATCATTAGCACATGCACCCTCCTCCAGGACTGTGGGACGCCGGGATGTAACCGTGGAGGCTTGTGCCTTTGCCTTGCCCTCTTTCTCACCCTCGTGTCCCGACAGTGTCGGGAAATCGTGGCTCGCGCTGGACTTCCGTGATGCCTTTATTGGCCTTTCTGCTGGAGCAGGGGCAGAGGTCGTGTGCACCCGTGATTTGTCACCGCACAGGGCATCCTCACTCTCGGCACCAACTGGCAGTGATCCTGAGGCTTCTCTCTTCCCAGCACTCCTCCGAACGACCCCTTTGCGTTTACCATACTTTTTACGAGGGGGTCTACTTGCCGGCTGTTGAGCTACCTTCTGGGAAGTTGTACTGGTCTGCTGATCATCTGGTATTCTTCCTCGGCCCCGTTTTGTTCTCTCATCCAGCCTCTCCAGTACCACTTTCAGGACTCTTCTGCACTCCTTCTCCTCTCCCGCTGGGGCACCGACCTTCCACTGGGCCCCTGCCAAGGAGCCCATGGCTTCCATTTCAGACTTCGTTAGGGCTGTTTTGTCTGTTCTTTTCTCCTGGGAGCTTGTCCTGGTCTGCTGGTCATCTGGTTTTCTTCCTCGGCCCCGTTTTGTTCTCTCATCCAGCCTCTCCAGTACCACTTTCAAGACTCTTCTGCACCCGCTTTCCTCTCCCGCTGTGGCATTGAACTTCCACTGCGCCCCTGCCGACGAGCCCATGCCTTCCATTTCAGACTTCGTCAGGGCCGTTATGTCTGTGCTTTTCACCTGGGAGCTTGTACTGGTCTGCTGGTCATCTGGTTTTCTTCCTCGGCCCAGTTTTGTTCTCTCATCCAGCCTCTCCAGTACCACTTTCAGGACTCTTCTGCACCCCCTTTCCTCTCCCGCTGTGGCATTGAACTTCCACTGCGCCCCTGCCGAAGAGCCCATGCCTTCCATTTCAGACTTCGTCAGGGCCCTTACGTCTGTGCTTTTCACTTTAATCGTTTCTTCTCCTGAGAGGTGATGATGAGGGGCAGAGGTTTCTGGCTGTCATTCCCACTGCTGACTCAGGTCTTCCCTCAAAACCCCTGCTCTAATACGCCTCCTTTGCCTCCGGACTGCAAAGCGTTCCCAGCTTGCATTGGCTGTCCTCCTCCACCTGGTTCTCCGTGAGATGCTTGCACTCGTGTTTTCAGTGGAAAGACCTGGAGGAGACTGGAATGGGAAAAAGGAAAAGAAGAACCGTATGAGGAAAGAATTCCTTTTGTGAAACTAGAAGCGCCCTGCTCAAGGAGATTGATGAGATAAAACAAGGTATTAAAAGAGTGGGCCTTAGACAGAGGGGAAGATGAGTGTCAAGCATTTGGGGAAAAATATGGAAGGTGCCAGAAGAGTTCTATAACAGCCCGAAGCCACCGTGTAACCTAATTGTAACGACTGCATGCGGAAGAGCATCCGCATGCGGACGTGGGTGTCATGTCAGGGATCCTGTTTCACTCTCCTGGACCCTCTGCGGCTTCTGAGATCCTTGGGCTTCAACCTAGGAAAATGCTTCATTAGTTTTTTGCCTTCCTAGGGTGCCCATGCCTCCCTGTCCACCCCAAGAAGACCGAGGCCATCTCCTACATACCGATGCTGGGAGCCAGCCCCATGTCATGTTCAAGAGCATGACTCAGAATCCAGAGGTCTGTGAGGTCATCTTGATGATTCCTGGCTGTCACTGTTAATAGGGATTTCTGCAGGAACCGGTCATGGGTTGTGACCTGAACCTCTATACTCTGGTGCAAAACTCTTGTCTCCCAACACCAAAGATGTGATGCTCGTTATGAAGACACGTGTGTATAGAGTGAGGTGCAAAGACGATCGTACCCCGAAATGTCAACATTAGATGGCAGCGAGTGAATGGGGAAGTCTTACCGAAGGTCACGTGGACGGAGGCAGGTCCGGTTCTGTGAGCTGGGTCTCTTGTTTCTCACACTCCAATCGCTTGTCCGCACACCCTTTACCCCGCTGCGTGCTTCTGAAGGGCGCTGTTCTTTGTGATCAGGTGGGAACTAGTGCAGATACTCAGGACCTATGTAGTCTTTTCTCAAGCGAATCTGGAAAATTCAAAAGAGGAAGCAACGTGAGCCAATAAAGTGTGGATCTAATGATCCCGTTCCCTTCACCAACTGAGGGATGCATGCCTTTTTGAAACAGCTGATATCTGAATCCCATCCATAATGTAGATGCCATTTTTATTTTCCTCCTCTTGCATTCCAAAATATTTCCATGGTATGCTGCCTGGCGTATGCTAGTCTGTTCCTGCGTCACAACAGGGAGAACCACTGCTTTGGGGATCGCGGATGCCATGGACACATGGATTTAACATCAATCGTGTGTTTGTGACCATCTGTGTGAGTGTAACGAAAATGGGGATTTTGAAGTTATTGTGTCTTTCTGATTCTCAAATCGCATTGAATGAGCTTGTGAGAACATGACATGCATAGAAAGATGTGTAGAGGGGCTGGCACCTTACAGATGCTCACTATGAGGACGATGGTGTACGTGCTTCCAACGCACTACCTATGCATCCCTGTGCACGTGCAAGCACGTACTGTGTTACACTATAGTTGCTAACATGAGAGCATAATTGGATATATTTCCTAGTTAGTGCCCATTTCTGCTACGTCATTTCCAAGAGTCTCGTTACGCCAAAATTTTCCTGATATTTCCAAACTCTCATGGAATTTCTGACATTACAGGAATGTGTTCTGCAGAAGCAGCAATTGTTCTACCCGTCCTACTCTTCCTATCTTTCCACCGCCAATACTCCGTTCATATGTCCTAGTTTTCTCTATATGTCGTCCAAATTAGTGTCATGACTGCTTTCTGCACTTTACCTAGTGCACTATTGACTTCACATTCTATGTTCTGTGATGCGAAACTTCTCTCCTTAATAAATGCGTGTATGTATGTCTTTGTTCACGCACACTGGTTGACGTAACAGGAAAGGTGTCACGATGATGAAATACACGTACCTTCAGCACACAGACGACAATCAGCACACAGTCTTCCCTGAACGAGGGTGCTCACTCAAGGGTGCTGGGCTCTCAAGCCCAGGGTTCACCTGAGGACACACAACTACAGGAGGAAGTAATAAAAGGTGACTCGACCGCTTCGGGCTCCCCTCAGCTGGACCTGCTAGCCCCACTCAGAAAACAGGTGTGATAGAGCACCTTCAAGCGTGACCACCCACACCCCAAAACACAAGCACGTACTCTTTCTCCCACACGCTCACGCACGCTCACGGCCCCATACACGCAGATGTTAGAAACCCAAGATGCCTGGCGTGGAAGCCAACAATACACCTCAATGTCTGTACCCGTCCCCCGTGTGCTTGCTTCCAGTAGGAATGCTACTTTGCGTTCCGTTTAGTTCCTCGTTTTGAAAGCACACACGGAAAAATCTAAAATGATCTTCAAAATTACCAAACAATGAGCATAATAAGCATCAGTAGTCCAATCACCCAGGAACTCTTGTTCCAATCACGTGAGTCCATGTGCTCCAGGATTTTTATGCATACAGATATATATTTATAGATATAGTTCTCTGAATCCCTTTACACCATATGCAACAAATATATCTCTATAAGACAGTTACAACACCTTAAGACTTGTACACCCCACGTGGATATGATTCATTACTCACATTTGGCAGCTCTTTTCCAGTGTGAAAACTTTTCAGAAAACACTTTCAACAGATAAAGAACGGCAATCCCAGTGATTTTTCTGATTACAAAAGCTGATGCTTCCTTAACAGACACAACCAGAAGGCAAGTGTGTTAAATCAAAACAGTGCATGTTCCTCTCACCAAACGCTATGGGCCATGGCAAGAAGAGCTTCTATCTAGGGTCTGCTTAGAGTCTTCTGGATAATTTACGTTCTGGTTTTGTCCTAACGGGAATACGACACTCTTCCCTCCCTCTGAAGGGACAGGTAGGTAAGTTAGGCAAGCAGACGCGTAAATAGATGGATGGTAGAAAGGTGGATGGTGTACAGTTAGATACATAGATACATAGAGGCAGAGAGACAGAAATCGACACAGAGGTTGATGGAGATACATAAAGACAGATGGATATAGGGATCGAAAAAGATGTATAATATGCAGTAGATAGAAGGGGGTAGGTAGATGTACGGAAGGATAAGGAATGATTAGAAGGAGACAGATAGATGATAGGTAGGAAAAAGATACATGGATACAGAGGTAGACATATATAAATATACTCGTGTCGAAAACTGACGGTTGAGAGATATAATGAATGGCAAAATAGACTGACAGATGAACAGCTAGACAGATATAGCTAACAACGGAGGTAGAGATAGATAATGATAGGGAGATGATAAACAGGTGATAGAGGCATAGAGCTAAACAGAAAGATAGATGCATAGAGATACATAAATACACGTAGATGGCGATAATCAAATATTAAACTTCTCTTACCCCCCAGGAACATGTGAGAACAATAAAATCTCTATAGCAGCAGAATAAGTTTGTAAATTGATGCCAAGTTCTAGGAGGACGTGGTGTGAAAATGCGTCCAGTATTTTAGTCCAACATCAAAGCAAACACTGCCTGCAGAGGGAGAATACCCAGTTGACAATAAAAGAGAAATACTTTCTACATGGAGACTCCACAATCTGTAACGTCAAAGTCAAATTCAGATGACCAAGAAGTAGTGTTTCCAAAGAGAGTAGCGTACTCCTTTGGACCATCCCATTTCTTCTGTTGCATCTGTTCCTTAGCAGAGGAGTGAAAGAACAAGATAACAATGAGCATTGACTTCTCCAGTCAACAACCGTGATTTTGGGAAGGATTACCTTGGAAGCCCTGTCACTTGGGAAGTTCTGTTGCCTGCTTTCCCTAGTGAGGGTTTTATTTACATCTTAGGCGAAAACTAAAGAACAGAATCCTCAGCAAGTTGTCTCAAAGTGGTGCCCCTATCTCGACATGACCCCCATACTGTTCCCCAGAGGCAGGAATTCTCTCATCTTCACGTGATGCCCCCTCTACCATGACCAGATGTGTATTGGATCTTCTGTGCACCTACTGGGTTTGTGATGGCAAACCTACCTAAAGAGACGTATTTCCATAGAAGGATGAGCTGGCATATCCGTTTATAGTATAATAAAGGCACAATTTTGAAAACTTTTTTTTAAATAAAGAAAACACCGTTGTGCCTGTTGTGCCTCTTCTTGCACCTTTCCTTTGCCAGATTCACTCCGCAGCCAGTTTCACGCATTTTTCTTAGAAAGTCTTAGGTTTCATAGGATCGCAGTGCATGGGTGGAGTAACTGGGTGTGAATGAATGCCTTTCCATTTTTCTCTTATTTCGTTCGTTAATTTTATGCATAGCTGTCATGACTACGTGGAGAGTGAGGTTGTTTTGTAGTTAAGGGGTAAGTGTACCCATTACACACGGAAGAATCTTGAATAGCACTCAGTTTTGCTTCCCTCCCCCCTCCACAGGAATAAAAGAAATTAGACTCGTCGCATTCCACATGATGAGCCATGATCCTCAATACAAGTAGCCACATTCAAATGACCACCTCCCGGCCGTCTCCTCGGGAAGCGAACCCCCCGGCCAGGTCCTGGAAAGCCAAGCAAGGCCGCTACCTGGTCACCAGCTAAGACGCACCTGGAGACCCTCAGGGGACCGAGTGTCCTTCTTTATGGTCGGCCGGCAGGCAGGAGGCGCAGACCCGGACGGTCTCTTCCCCGCCAGACAGCTGGCACGTGGCCCGCTGCCACAGTCCCAGCGCCCTCGCCTGCCGGGCCCCGGTCGCAGACCCCAGGGGACCGACACCCAAGCCAGGACATTTCCTCAGATGTCCACCGGGACCTCCTCGCGCCCATGCCCTCATGTCCCTGGGCCGAGGGGCCTCGCCAACCCGCCATTGTGCGCCTTACCTGAGGAACCCTCAGGCGACCGGACGCCTCAGGGGATTCCACAACCGCCCGCTGGCTAGGCGGCTCTGAGGGCCTGTGTGCTAGCGCCTGCGCGGTAACAGCCGGCTCGCTGATTGGTGGTGCGTGCGGGAGGTGGGGCCTGCTGAACCACGCCCCCTGCAGGCTCGCCCCCCCCAGCGGCAGGCTGCAGCAGTACCACCGTGCCCTGGCAGCGGGTGGCTTTCTAGGGCCTCTGTCTTCACCCAGGGCTCACTGCCCCAATGGGTAGCTCATTAAGGGAGAAGGGGAACTCCTCTTCCAGTTGATCTTCCCCAGGGCTTCGGGCAGCTGGCGGGGCTTCTGGGACACTGTGCTCTGCTGCCTGTAGGATTTCAACATCTCTCTGCCATCCCGCACTTGCCCTTTGATCCGCAACCAGGCGGCTTCCTGCAAAAGCTTCTCCCGGTAATCCTGGGCACCCGGTGGGAGCCAGGCGTCCGAGACGCCAGTCTTCTGCCGGGTGGCATCAGATCTCTGCTAGAAGGTGGCTGCACGTGGTGCCTGGCTGAGAAACCTCGGCTGGTTCCCAACTTGAGATTGGACTCTTCCAACTCCTCTTCTAGCCTTGAGCCTTCCCTTCGCAGCCGCCCAGCGCTTCTGCAAGACCTCGCCCAGGGAGGTGTGTGCCTTCTTGCACCTCCCAACCAGCCCAGAGCATCGTAGACTCTGCCGTACCCTGAAGTCCGTTCATTTCTTGGCTACTACCCAGAAGGTTGTCCATTTCAACTTATTTTCCAACTGTTCACATAGCTCCCCTCGATTTTCTGTTTTCATGCTTCGAATGACCGGCTGAAGGCTCTGGAGATCAGTCAATAAACGTGCTCAGCTGTATGAGGCTGGCTTCCCCACACAAAGGGAAACAGAAGCAACGGTGTATATGTGTCTGCGTGTGTGCACGTGTGTGCATGTGTGATACGTAAGATTACATGTCATATATGTTTAAGTGGTGTTATTTAATATATATGTATAAATAATGTATATATGTTTTAGGTGTTTTATTTTGAGGAAGTAACACATGCATTGTGGGGGGGGGGGTGGATGAATCCATGAGGATCTTTATACGAACTTCTAACTCCTGTGAAGCCTTGACAAGTTTCAAACAAACATTCCTAATTTCCTTATCCCACATACCCAAACCCTCACAAAACCTCTTAGCTCTTCCCTGGTTATTTGGTCATAAGACGTGCTGGGGAATGGGACTGGCTTCGGAGTTAGACAAACTCGGGCCCTGACAGTAGGTGGTCTGGAGCAGATTTCATCACCTCACAGGTTCTCAGAGTACTTTTCTGAACATAACGATAACCCCATCAAACTTTGAAAATTGTTGGGAGGATTCGATATATGAGGGATCTTCAAAAAGTTCACGCAAGGATTCTTGTTATGTTTTAGTTCTATTTTCCATGAACTCTTTCCTCGTTGACGTATAATTGATTATACAGATATTTGAGGAACTGAGGTTAATATCAATACCTGTGTACAATGTGTGATGATCAAATCAGGATAAATCATTACAAAATGTCATCATTCTTAGTGTCCATTCATCCATTTCTCGCTTTTTCTCCCCCCCTCCCCCTTTGCCACTCTCCTACCCACAGTGCCACACTCTCCTTATGAAAGTGCAGTGTGTTGTTATGATCTTTCCTTCTTTCCTTCCTTCCTTCTTTCTTTGCATTAATTTATATTTTTAGCTCCTACTTAAGAGTGACAACATGCACTGTTTCTCTGTCTGTGCCTGGCTTGTTTGATTGAACATAATTTTCTCGAAGCTCATGCATGCTTCCGTGAAATTTTTGAAACACTCTTGCGTACGTTGCTCATTGGTGACAGATATTATTATCCTTGGATTACAGCCCCGACTAGTGCCTGGACTGTGGTAGGTGCCCAATATTTGTCCTGTGAGTTAATTCATTATGAATGAAATACTGTCAGATTTTGTACTGAATTCACTCTTTCTTCTCTTGTGCTGACATTAATCTGGCTAGGGATTACAGGCAAGTTGTCAGGCTAGAGAAAATTCAAGATTATCAATCACCGTATGAATCTGTCACCTTCTCTTTCTTCCCTCCGCAAGAGGATCCCCAGCTCCATGTGTGCTTTTAATGTCTAAACTCATCCCCACTTCCCTTGCCCTTTGTCTCCCCTCCCAACGTCCCTTAAACTAGTTAATCGCCAGCACAACAAATCGTGGTGATAAAAGGTGATCATAAAAAGGGCTCTGTCAAAAACAAGGCAGAACGATAGAAAACACACAACGAGGACCAGAAGACATAACTATAGAGCGAAGGCACCCTTTGTTCAAAGTACGGCTGATATGCCTATTCCTTCACCTCAGCTTCCCCTAGCACAAATGAAAGGACGTGCCCTTACGTATCTCCAGCCACGTATTTCCAACCTATCCCAGTAAAGGTAGATGCCTTCTACCGATATTTATCTTTCAGCGAGAATGCGTCTTTGGGAAACAAGCAGGCTTCGCATTCTACCAAGCATACTCATTAGATCACTGGTCTCTCAAGCATGGCAATCTGAGAAAGTACACGAGGATGGTGCTCATGAATTGTAACAATGCACTGATTTGGTGGTGCCGTTTACCAGGTTTTAAACGGTTGTCTTGGGCTCCCGGAAGGACACTGGAGAGACGGCAGAAAGGCATTGGTTTGGGGAATAGGATGGAGGATGGAGGAGAACCGGGGCTCATGAGAAGGGCTGTGGGCTGAGGAAGGGCTTGTGCCCGCTAAAGACAGTGTAGGAATCTGTTGGGTGAGGAGGAATGAGGTCAATACAGAATAAAGGGAGGAGCGTGGGTGGGTCACCTCTCCTTGCCACTGCCTCTGGACCTGAATCGACAGGCGGCCTTCCTCTTCTTCCTTCCTAAGTGTTGGACCAGCCGCATGGAGGTCCAGAACAGGCCAGGCCCCCGCTCATCCTAGGGCCGTGCTCCAAAGGATGTCTGGGCAAGAAGTGGGGCCTTGGGGGGAGCCTGTTGAGAGGCCTGGCAGGATTGGAACCACTTTCACAGTCACCGAAGAACCCTTAGGGACCCCGGACACTAAATTTTGATTAGGAGCATGGGGACCCTGACTCCCTGAGGGTGACTATGATGAACCCAGCTCTGAGGTCCCACTCTTTCCTTGTCAGTTGCTTACATGGACGTAGAGACCTGAGAAAGCTGTGCACAGCGTCTCTGTGCCACTCACCCAACCAACACTTAGCATGAGGGCCTGATGTCCAGCCCTTATGACTGGAGGAGAGGAGGTCTTCTTCACCTAGTCAGCGAGGGCAGGGGAAAGTCAAGCTTTTCCATTGAACACACACTTCTGCTAGAGATCCAGCAAGCCTAGAAGGGATCTCAGAGTCCAAGCAGCGAAAAATCCACCCCCACACCCCAAATCACTTTCAGTGACCTTGATTCAAGAGAAGCAGAACAGATGCCCCAGGACAAAATGACATCCAAGGGACACAAGGCCACCTCCCTTCACCCGAATCAAAGAAAACCATGATCTCACAAGCATGGGGAAACCCAGTAGTGTGGTTATGAATTCAGGCAGTCAGCCTGCAATGCTGATAAATATTTCTCACTCACAGGATGAGGGTAGAATATCTCGTTATCTTAAGAATTTCATTGCCACCTGGGTCTCCAGATTTCCGTCTCTCCTAGGACATCCGAAGTTTGTCCTCAGAGCGGAAACACCACCGTACTTGCTCTCCTGACTTATGGTACTGTGAGTGAATGAATGGATGAGTGAATGGGTGCACGAGGTGGTAAAGAATGTGTTAGATCATGGAGATGAACAGTTGGATCATAGATTGGACTCAGAGAGTCTCAGTGTTAGAGCGTAACTAAAGCGTGCCGTCTCGGTGTATGAGGTCCACACAGAGCATAGAGGTGCTGTGTTTTCTACTAATCCTCAGGACCAGGAAGATATCACGTGGAATGTGCCTAGGCCGTGTGCCCCAGGAGCCTTTCTCTCTCGCAGGCCGAGTCCAAAGAGGCTTCTGTAGGGCCTGATGATTACACGACCTGGAAGACGTTCTTCTAAAATTATACCAAATCGAGCGTTAAAGTGAATATTTGTTTAGAATGAGAAGAACATTTCTAACCTGCTCTAACCCATGACAACAGCAGCCATCACAATTCCCGAAATACGGTTTCTTTGGAAGTGCGTTTATATATGTTCTCAGAAATGCCCCGTTCAAACTGGTACGGTCTCAAATATGACGAAGCAGAATTTCAAGGCAACAGACACCATGGTTTTATTGTGAATCCAGACAGGTACTTTGCAAATTTTAAAGCAACACGTGGCCATGTGAACACACAGCGTGGTCTCACAGGAGCAGTTGACTTCCTCTAAACTAGAAATGCACTCAGGTTCCTGTTAAGCCCTCAATGTTTATTTTCACATCAAGTTTTCAAACTAAACTAGCTTTCCCAACATTTATTCTCAAAACACGCCTCGTATTAACGTAGTATAACTATTCATGGGCTTCAGAAGTTCTCCTTCCATTGAGTGCGTTTAATTAATTCTCTTCCAAAGAGGGTCACGTTTAGCCGAATGGAGGTTGTTTCTAGAATTCATTTTCACATTCCCGGCCCTGGCCCATCTACTGCTCAAGCCTCCTGGAATGACTTGCCAGTGTGCATGTGTGCTGATGGAACCTGTTGGAGCTAGCCGACGAATAAGCGTGAAGATGAAGCTCGGTTGGTTTGAGACAAATGACTACGTTTTGGGGGTACAGGATGCAGAACAAAGTGCTTGCTTTCCTCGAACTTATATGAGAGTAGATGGGCTACCACGTAGTCAGCCTGGCTCATAGATGTAGAGTAGCTAGACTGTGAATATGATGAGGCTAGCTGCCGTCCACGTGGGGACAGATGGCTCTAGGAAGAGGATCCAGTCACCATCAGTTTAGAAGACAGCCGGGAGACCCTCCGTTTCAGGAAATCATTCGGCCATTGAGGGAGAGCTACTGTGGTAGATGGAATTTCAGGGAGACAGAGAGTCAAAGAAGGTCTTGCACAAGGCTGACAAAGGTTTAGTGCACGCAGGGATTTCATTCACTCACACGTGGACTAGGCGAAGGTGACCCGTTCACTTTCTGCTTCCCTTTTAGAACCGTTTTTGGAAGGGGTATGGGAATGTGGCGATAAGATAGAAGAAAAAGGGTCTGTCGCTGTAGGGGCACAGGAGACCTAGTTAGCCGTCCTCATGGTTGCTGATCTCTTTCTCCTTTCCTTTATGACGTTTCTGTCAAATAGTTCTTTCTCGCGGTAGTGCACGGGGGGCCCTCGCAGATACTTCTCTTCTGCCCCCTGGTAATCCAGCCCATCAAGTGCTGCGATGGAACAAATGATTGCTTCTGGCAGGAGAACTTCCAGAACAAAATTTACTTTGTCGTCTCTTATGAGAGTCAGCATGGTGTTGTCCATTTGTGTATAGATTTCTTGTAGATGTTTCGTCAAAACATCCAACAGGTCCTCATCTTCCAGGTACGTTTCAACGCAGAGCCTGTGCCTTGGTGAATTCAGAAATGATGTCAGCCACCTGGACTGTTTCCTGCCCTTCAAGATGTCCAGGAGGTGGTGGTCGGCCCCCCTTCTCTTCACGATGAAGTCCACCAGCTTGTGGTTGTCCCGGTCCCGAGCGGCCCTCATCCTGTCGGGGAGAATCCTCTTGCAGGGCCTCTTCCCGCCCAGGGAGGTCTCCTCCTCAGAGTCTTCCAGGTCGGCATAGTTCACCTTTGGAAAGTCAACCTCCAGCGGGCCCTCTTGGATGGCTTTCCTGAGTGGGTAGCTGACGTCGGCGGCATAATAGTCCAGGAAAGAGCCCACGAAGGAACCCCGGCCGATGGCTTGTGTGTAGTGGGAGATGAGGGAGAAACACCAGTTAACACCTTGCTCGTGCACTTTCCTGGCTCTCTGCAGGAGTCTGTCTTTCTCTCTGCAATCCAGGGGCTTCAGTCTTCGAAGAGGAACTCGGATGCCGCTCCTCTCCTGGCGCAGGTCTGCCTCAATCAAGAGCACCCGTGCGGTCTTCTCCGACGCACTGACACTCTTCACCACAGCCGGCCAGAATGGGTGGTCTTGAAATTTAAACCACACCATCGTTCCTCTTTCAACTGGAGGAGGCTCCTGTGTCAGAGCCATGCTGGCAGGTTGTCCACCTCGTTTACCACCAGCCATTTTAGCCTTGCGGATGGGATTCCTAGACATCGAGTCAGCAGGAGGTCGGCGTTCTTGCAGTCCTTCGGAACAAACTGCCGCTTTTAGCTTCCTAATTCTGTCTGCCAGACAGAGGGAGTCACGCGGCCTCATGGCAGGGGACCTGGAGGGGGCAGGGGACCCGGAAGAAGCGGCCGCCCCTTCCACGCCTGGCTTCGAGGCCCCCTCCCCAGAGTCCTCAGCATTCCTTGAGAGCGCAGAGCACGCGGAGTGAGTAGCCACGGTCTTCGGCCAGGTGTCCTGTGCCTCTGCGTTCAGAGCTATGGGCACAGTGGGGATGACACCCCGTGGCTGGGATGGGGCCACCTGTCCATCATTAGCACATGCACCCTCCTCCAGGACTGTGGGACGCCGGGATGTAACCGTGGAGGCTTGTGCCTTTGCCTTGCCCTCTTTCTCACCCTCGTGTCCCTACAGTGTCGGGAAATCGTGGCTCGCGCTGGACCTCCGTGATGCCTTTATTTGCCTTTCTGCTGGAGCAGGGGCAGAGGTCGTGTGCACCCGTGATTTGTCACCGCACAGGGCATCCTCACTCTCGGCACCAACTGGCAGTGATCCTGAGGCTTCTCTCTTCCCAGCACTCCTCCGAACGACCCCTTTGCGTTTACCATACTTTTTACGAGTGCGTCTACTTGCCGGCTGTTGAGCTACCTTCTGGGAAGTTGTACTGGTCTGCTGATCATCTGGTATTCTTCCTCGGCCCCGTTTTGTTCTCTCATCCAGCCTCTCCAGTACCACTTTCAGGACTCTTCTGCACTCCTTCTCCTCTCCCGCTGGGGCACCGACCTTCCACTGGGCCCCTGCCAAGAAGCCCATGGCTTCCATTTCAGACTTCGTTAGGGCTGTTTTGTCTGTTCTTTTCTCCTGGGAGCTTGTCCTGGTCTGCTGGTCATCTGGTTTTCTTCCTCGGCCCCGTTTTGTTCTCTCATCCAGCCTCTCCAGTACCACTTTCAAGACTCTTCTGCACCCGCTTTCCTCTCCCGCTGTGGCATTGAACTTCCACTGCGCCCCTGCCGACGAGCCCATGCCTTCCATTTCAGACTTCGTCAGGGCCGTTATGTCTGTGCTTTTCACCTGGGAGCTTGTACTGGTCTGCTGGTCATCTGGTTTTCTTCCTCGGCCCAGTTTTGTTCTCTCATCCAGCCTCTCCAGTACCACTTTCAGGACTCTTCTGCACCCCCTTTCCTCTCCCGCTGTGGCATTGAACTTCCACTGCGCCCCTGCCGAAGAGCCCATGCCTTCCATTTCAGACTTCGTCAGGGCCCTTACGTCTGTGCTTTTCACTTTAATCGTTTCTTCTCCTGAGAGGTGATGATGAGGGGCAGAGGTTTCTGGCTGTCATTCCCACTGCTGACTCAGGTCTTCCCTCAAAACCCCTGCTCTAATACGCCTCCTTTGCCTCCGGACTGCAAAGCGTTCCCAGCTTGCATTGGCTGTCCTCCTCCACCTGGTTCTGCGTGAGATGCTTGCACTCGTGTTTTCAGTGGAAAGACCTGGAGGAGACTGGAATGGGAAAAAGGAAAAGAAGAACCGTATGAGGAAAGAATTCCTTTTGTGAAACTAGAAGCGCCCTGCTCAAGGAGATTGATGAGATAAAACAAGGTATTAAAAGAGTGGGCCTTAGACAGAGGGGAAGATGAGTGTCAAGCATTTGGGGAAAAATATGGAAGGTGCCAGAAGAGTTCTATAACAGCCCGAAGCCACCGTGTAACCTAATTGTAACGACTGCATGCGGAAGAGCATCCGCATGCGGACGTGGGTGTCATGTCAGGGATCCTGTTTCACTCTCCTGGACCCTCTGTGGCTTCTGAGATCCTTGGGCTTCAACCTAGGAAAATGCTTCATTAGTTTTTTGCCTTCCTAGGGTGCCCATGCCTCCCTGTCCACCCCAAGAAGACCGAGGCCATCTCCTACATACCGATGCTGGGAGCCAGCCCCATGTCATGTTCAAGAGCATGACTCAGAATCCAGAGGTCTGTGAGGTCATCTTGATGATTCCTGGCTGTCACTGTTAATAGGGATTTCTGCAGGAACCGGTCATGGGTTGTGACCTGAACCTCTATACTCTGGTGCAAAACTCTTGTCTCCCAACACCAAAGATGTGATGCTCGTTATGAAGACACGTGTGTATAGAGTGAGGTGCAAAGACGATCGTACCCCGAAATGTCAACATTAGATGGCAGCGAGTGAATGGGGAAGTCTTACCGAAGGTCACGTGGACGGAGGCAGGTCCGGTTCTGTGAGCTGGGTCTCTTGTTTCTCACACTCCAATCGCTTGTCCGCACACCCTTTACCCCGCTGCGTGCTTCTGAAGGGCGCTGTTCTTTGTGATCAGGTGGGAACTAGTGCAGATACTCAGGACCTATGTAGTCTTTTCTCAAGCGAATCTGGAAAATTCAAAAGAGGAAGCAACGTGAGCCAATAAAGTGTGGATCTAATGATCCCGTTCCCTTCACCAACTCAGGGATGCATGCCTTTTTGAAACAGAGCTGATATCTGAATCCCATCCATAATGTAGATGCCATTTTTATTTTCCTCCTCTTGCATTCCAAAATATTTCCATGGTATGCTGCTTGGCGTATGCTAGTCTGTTCCTGCGTCACAACAGGGAGAACCACTGCTTTGGGGATCGCGGATGCCATGGACACATGGATTTAACATCAATCGTGTGTTTGTGACCATCTGTGTGAGTGTAACGAAAATGGGGATTTTGAAGTTATTGTGTCTTTCTGATTCTCAAATCGCATTGAATGAGCTTGTGAGAACATGACATGCATAGAAAGATGTGTAGAGGGGCTGGCACCTTACAGATGCTCACTATGAGGACGATGGTGTACGTGCTTCCAACGCACTACCTATGCATCCCTGTGCACGTGCAAGCACGTACTGTGTTACACTATAGTTGCTAACATGAGAGCATAATTGGATATATTTCCTAGTTAGTGCCCATTTCTGCTACGTCATTTCCAAGAGTCTCGTTACGCCAAAATTTTCCTGATATTTCCAAACTCTCATGGAATTTCTGACATTACAGGAATGTGTTCTGCAGAAGCAGCAATTGTTCTACCCGTCCTACTCTTCCTATCTTTCCACCGCCAATACTCCGTTCATATGTCCTAGTTTTCCCTATATGTCGTCCAAATTAGTGTCATGACTGCTTTCTGCACTTTACCTAGTGCACTATTGACTTCACATTCTATGTTCTGTGATGCGAAACTTCTCTCCTTAATAAATGCGTGTATGTATGTCTTTGTTCACGCACACTGGTTGACGTAACAGGAAAGGTGTCACGATGATGAAATACACGTACCTTCAGCACACAGACGACAATCAGCACACAGTCTTCCCTGAACGAGGGTGCTCACTCAAGGGTGCTGGGCTCTCAAGCCCAGGGTTCACCTGAGGACACACAACTACAGGAGGAAGGAATAAAAGGTCACTCGACCGCTTCGGGCTCCCCTCAGCTGGACCTGCTAGCCCCACTCAGAAAACAGGTGTGATAGAGCACCTTCAAGCGTGACCACCCACACCCCAAAACACAAGCACGTACTCTTTCTCCCACACGCTTCCGCACGCTCACGGCCCCATACACGCAGATGTTAGAAACCCAAGATGCCTGGCGTGGAAGCCAACAATCCACCTCAATGTCTGTACCCGTCCCCCGTGTGCTTGCTTCCAGTAGGAATGCTACTTTGCGTTCCGTTTAGTTCCTCGTTTTGAAAGCACACACGGAAAAATCTAAAATGATCTTCAAAATTACCAAACAATGAGCATAATAAGCATCAGTAGTCCAATCACCCAGGAACTCTTGTTCCAATCACGTGAGTCCATGTGCTCCAGGATTTTTATGCATACAGATATATATTTATAGTTATAGTTCTCTGAATCCCTTTACACCATATGCAACAAATATATCTCTATAAGACAGTTACAACACCTTAAGACTTGTACACCCCACGTGGATATGATTCATTACTCACATTTGGC
Organism: Cynocephalus volans; assembly: GCF_027409185.1. NCBI lineage: Eukaryota > Metazoa > Chordata > Mammalia > Dermoptera > Cynocephalidae > Cynocephalus > Cynocephalus volans. Next base: position 149,436,175 of record NC_084478.1, read on the forward strand.
AGCTCTTTTCCAGTGTGAAAACTTTTCAGAAAACACTTTCAACAGATAAAGAACGGCAATCCCAGTGATTTTTCTGATTACAAAAGCTGATGCTTCCTTAACAGACACAACCAGAAGGCAAGTGTGTTAAATCAAAACAGTGCATGTTCCTCTCACCAAACGCTATGGGCCATGGCAAGAAGAGCTTCTATCTAGGGTCTGCTTAGAGTCTTCTGGATAATTTACGTTCTGGTTTTGTCCTAACGGGAATACGACACTCTTCCCTCCCTCTGAAGGGACAGGTAGGTAAGTTAGGCAAGCAGACGCGTAAATAGATGGATGGTAGAAAGGTGGATGGTGTACAGTTAGATACATAGATACATAGAGGCAGAGAGACAGAAATCGACACAGAGGTTGATGGAGATACATAAAGACAGATGGATATAGGGATCGAAAAAGATGTATAATATGCAGTAGATAGAAGGGGGTAGGTAGATGTACGGAAGGATAAGGAATGATTAGAAGGAGACAGATAGATGATAGGTAGGAAAAAGATACATGGATACAGAGGTAGACATATATAAATATACTCGTGTCGAAAACTGACGGTTGAGAGATATAATGAATGGCAAAATAGACTGACAGATGAACAGCTAGACAGATATAGCTAACAACGGAGGTAGAGATAGATAATGATAGGGAGATGATAAACAGGTGATAGCGGCATAGAGATAAACAGAAAGATAGATGCATAGAGATACATAAATACACGTAGATGGCGATAATCAAATATTAAACTTCTCTTACCCCCCAGGAACATGTGAGAACAATAAAATCTCTATAGCAGCAGAATAAGTTTGTAAATTGATGCCAAGTTCTAGGAGGACGTGGTGTGAAAATGCGTCCAGTATTTTAGTCCAACATCAAAGCAAACACTGCCTGCAGAGGGAGAATACCCAGTTGACAATAAAAGAGAAATACTTTCTACATGGAGACTCCACAATCTGTAACGTCAAAGTCAAATTCAGATGACCAAGAAGTAGTGTTTCCAAAGAGAGTAGCGTACTCCTTTGGACCATCCCATTTCTTCTGTTGCATCTGTTCCTTAGCAGAGGAGTGAAAGAACAAGATAACAATGAGCATTGACTTCTCCAGTCAACAACCGTGATTTTGGGAAGGATTACCTTGGAAGCCCTGTCACTTGGGAAGTTCTGTTGCCTGCTTTCCCTAGTGAGGGTTTTATTTACATCTTAGGCGAAAACTAAAGAACAGAATCCTCAGCAAGTTGTCTCAAAGTGGTGCCCCTATCTCGACATGAACCCCATACTGTTCCCCAGAGGCAGGAATTCTCTCATCTTCACGTGATGCCCCCTCTACCATGACCAGATGTGTATTGGATCTTCTGTGCACCTACTGGGTTTGTGATGGCAAACCTACCTAAAGAGACGTATTTCCATAGAAGGATGAGCTGGCATATCCGTTTATAGTATAATAAAGGCACAATTTTGAAAACTTTTTTTTAAATAAAGAAAACACCGTTGTGCCTGTTGTGCCTCTTCTTGCACCTTTCCTTTGCCAGATTCACTCCGCAGCCAGTTTCACGCATTTTTCTTAGAAAGTCTTAGGTTTCATAGGATCGCAGTGCATGGGTGGAGTAACTGGGTGTGAATGAATGCCTTTCCATTTTTCTCTTATTTCGTTCGTTAATTTTATGCATAGCTGTCATGACTACGTGGAGAGTGAGGTTGTTTTGTAGTTAAGGGGTAAGTGTACCCATTACACACGGAAGAATCTTGAATAGCACTCAGTTTTGCTTCCCTCCCCCCTCCACAGGAATAAAAGAAATTAGACTCGTCGCATTCCACATGATGAGCCATGATCCTCAATACAAGTAGCCACATTCAAATGACCACCTCCCGGCCGTCTCCTCGGGAAGCGAACCCCCCGGCCAGGTCCTGGAAAGCCAAGCAAGGCCGCTACCTGGTCACCAGCTAAGACGCACCTGGAGACCCTCAGGGGACCGAGTGTCCTTCTTTATGGTCGGCCGGCAGGCAGGAGGCGCAGACCCGGACGGTCTCTTCCCCGCCAGACAGCTGGCACGTGGCCCGCTGCCACAGTCCCAGCGCCCTCGCCTGCCGGGCCCCGGTCGCAGACCCCAGGGGACCGACACCCAAGCCAGGACATTTGCTCAGATGTCCACCGGGACCTCCTCGCGCCCACGCCCTCATGTCCCTGGGCCGAGGGGCCTCGCCAACCCGCCAGTGTGCGCCTTACCTGAGGAACCCTCAGGCGACCGGACGCCTCAGGGGATTCCACAACCGCCCGCTGGCTAGGCGGCTCTGAGGGCCTGTGGGCTAGCGCCTGCGCAGTAACAGCCGGCTCGCTGATTGGTGGTGCGTGCGGGAGGTGGGGCCTGCTGAACCACGCCCCCTGCAGGCTCGCCCCCCCCAGCGGCAGGCTGCAGCAGTACCACCGTGCCCTGGCAGCGGGTGGCTTTCTAGGGCCTCTTTCTTCACCCAGGGCTCACTGCCCCAATGGGTGGCTCATCAAGGGAGAAGGGGAACTCCTCTTCCAGCTGATCTTCCCCAGGGCTTCGGGCAGCTGGCGGGGCTTCTGGGACACTGTGCTCTGCTGCCTGTAGGATTTCAACATCTCTCTGCCATCCCGCACTTGCCCTTTGATCCGCAACCAGGCGGCTTCCTGCAAAAGCTTCTCCCGGGCATCCTGGGCACCCGGTGGGAGCCAGGCGTCCGAGACGCCAGTCTTCTGCCGGGTGGCATCAGATCTCTGCTAGAAGGTGGCTGCACGTGGTGCCTGGCTGAGAAACCTCGGCTGGTTCCCAACTTGAGATCGGACTCTTCCAACTCCTCTTCTAGCCTTGAGCCTTCCCTTCGCAGCCGCCCAGCGCTTCTGCAAGACCTCGCCCAGGGAGGTGTGTGCCTTCTTGCACCTCCCAACCCACCCAGAGCAGCTTAGACTCTGCCGTACCCTGAAGTCCGTTCATTTCTTGGCTACTACCCAGAAGGTTGTCCATTTCAACTTATTTTTCAACTGTTCACATAGCTCCCCTCGATTTTCTGTTTTCATGCTTCGAATGACCGGCTGAAGGCTCTGGAGATCAGTCAATAAACGTGCTCAGCTGTATGAGGCTGGCTTCCCCACACAAAGGGAAACAGAAGCAACGGTGTATATGTGTCTGCGTGTGTGCACGTGTGTGCATGTGTGATACGTAAGATTACATGTCATATATGTTTAAGTGGTGTTATTTAATATATATGTATAAATAATGTATATATGTTTCAGGTGTTTTATTTTGAGGAAGTAACACATGCATTGTGGGGGGGGGGTGGATGAATTCATGAGGATCTTTATACGAACTTCTAACTCCTGTGAAGCCTTGACAAGTTTCAAACAAACATTCCTAATTTCCTTATCCCACATACCCAAACCCTCACAAAACCTCTTAGCTCTTCCCTGGTTATTTGGTCATAAGACGTGCTGGGGAATGGGACTGGCTTCGGAGTTAGACAAACTCGGGCCCTGACAGTAGGTGGTCTGGAGCAGATTTCATCACCTCACAGGTTCTCAGAGTACTTTTCTGAACATAACGATAACCCCATCAAACTTTGAAAATTGTTGGGAGGATTCGATATATGAGGGATCTTCAAAAAGTTCACGCAAGGATTCTTGTTATGTTTTAGTTCTATTTTCCATGAACTCTTTCCTCGTTGACGTATAATTGATTATACAGGTATTTGAGGAACTGAGGTTAATATCAATACCTGTGTACAATGTGTGATGATCAAATCAGGATAAATCATTACAAAATGTCATCATTCTTAGTGTCCATTCATCCATTTCTCGCTTTTTCTCCCCCCCTCCCCCTTTGCCACTCTCCTACCCACAGTGCCACACTCTCCTTATGAAAGTGCAGTGTGTTGTTATGATCTTTCCTTCTTTCCTTCCTTCCTTCTTTCTTTGCATTAATTTATATTTTTAGCTCCTACTTAAGAGTGACAACATGCACTGTTTCTCTGTCTGTGCCTGGCTTGTTTGATTGAACATAATTTTCTCGAAGCTCATGCATGCTTCCGTGAAAGTTTTGAAACGCTCTTGCGTACGTTGCTCATTGGTGACAGATATTATTATCCTTGGATTACAGCCCCGACTAGTGCCTGGACTGTGGTAGGTGCCCAATATTTGTCCTGTGAGTTAATTCATTATGAATGAAATACTGTCAGATTTTGTACTGAATTCACTCTTTCTTCTCTTTTGCTGACATTAATCTGGCTAGGGATTACAGGCAATTTGTCAGGCTAGAGAAAATTCAAGATTATCAATCACCGTATGAATCTGTCACCTTCTCTTTCTTCCCTCCGCAAGAGGATCCCCAGCTCCATGTGTGCTTTTAATGTCTAAACTCATCCCCACTTCCCTTGCCCTTTGTCTCCCCTCCCAACGTCCCTTAAACTAGTTAATCGCCAGCACAACAAATCGTGGTGATAAAAGATGATCATAAAAAGGGCTCTGTCAAAAACAAGGCAGAACGATAGAAAACACACAACGAGGACCAGAAGACATAACTATAGAGCGAAGGCACCCTTTGTTCAAAGTACGGCTGATATGCCTATTCCTTCACCTCAGCTTCCCCTAGCACAAATGAAAGGACGTGCCCTTACGTATCTCCAGCCACGTATTTCCAACCTATCCCAGTAAAGGTAGATGCCTTCTACCGATATTTATCTTTCAGCGAGAATGCGTCTTTGGGAAACAAGCAGGCTTCGCATTCTACCAAGCATACTCATTAGATCACTGGTCTCTCAAGCATGGCAATCTGAGAAAGTACACGAGGATGGTGCTCATGAATTGTAACAATGCACTGATTTGGTGGTGCCGTTTACCAGGTTTTAAACGGTTGTCTTGGGCTCCCGGAAGGACACTGGAGAGACGGCAGAAAGGCATTGGTTTGGGGAATAGGATGGAGGATGGAGGAGAACCGGGGCTCATGAGAAGGGCTGTGGGCTGAGGAAGGGCTTGTGCCCGCTAAAGACAGCGTAGGAATCTGTTGGGTGAGGAGGAATGAGGTCAATACAGAATAAAGGGAGGAGCGTGGGTGGGTCACCTCTCCTTGCCACTGCCTCTGGACCTGAATCGACAGGCGGCCTTCCTCTTCTTCCTTCCTAAGTGTTGGACCAGCCGCATGGAGGTCCAGAACAGGCCAGGCCCCCGCTCATCCTAGGGCCGTGCTCCAAAGGATGTCTGGGCAAGAAGTGGGGCCTTGGGGGGAGCCTGTTGAGAGGCCTGGCAGGATTGGAACCACTTTCACAGTCACCGAAGAACCCTTAGGGACCCCGGACACTAAATTTTGATTAGGAGCATGGGGACCCTGACTCCCTGAGGGTGACTATGATGAACCCAGCTCTGAGGTCCCACTCTTTCCTTGTCAGTTGCTTACATGGACGTAGAGACCTGAGAAAGCTGTGCACAGCGTCTCTGTGCCACTCATCCAACCAACACTTAGCATGAGGGCCTGATGTCCAGCCCTTATGACTGGAGGAGAGGAGGTCTCCTTCACCTAGTCAGCGAGGGCAGGGGAAAGTCAAGCTTTTCCATTGAACACACACTTCTGCTAGAGATCCAGCAAGCCTAGAAGGGATCTCAGAGTCCAAGCAGCGAAAAATCCACCCCCACACCCCAAATCACTTTCAGTGACCTTGATTCAAGAGAAGCAGAACAGATGCCCCAGGACAAAATGACATCCAAGGGACACAAGGCCACCTCCCTTCACCCGAATCAAAGAAAACCATGATCTCACAAGCATGGGGAAACCCAGTAGTGTGGTTATGAATTCAGGCAGTCAGCCTGCAATGCTGATAAATATTTCTCACTCACAGGATGAGGGTAGAATATCTCGTTATCTTAAGAATTTCATTGTCACCTGGGTCTCCAGATTTCCGTCTCTCCTAGGACATCCGAAGTTTGTCCTCAGAGCGGAAACACCACCGTACTTGCTCTCCTGACTTATGGTACTGTGAGTGAATGAATGGATGAGTGAATGGGTGCACGAGGTGGTAAAGAATGTGTTAGATCATGGAGATGAACAGTTGGCTCATAGATTGGACTCAGAGAGTCTCAGTGTTAGAGCGTAACTAAAGCGTGCCGTCTCGGTGTATGAGGTCCACACAGAGCATGGAGGTGCTGTGTTTTCTACTAATCCTCAGGACCAGGAAGACATCACGTGGAATGTGCCTAGGCCGTGTGCCCCAGGAGCCTTTCTCTCTCGCAGGCCGAGTCCAAAGAGGCTTCTGTAGGGCCTGATGATTACACGACCTGGAAGACGTTCTTCTAAAATTATACCAAATCGAGCGTTAAAGTGAATATTTGTTTAGAATGAGAAGAACATTTCTAACCTGCTCTAACCCATGACAACAGCAGCCATCACAATTCCCGAAATACGGTTTCTTTGGAAGTGCGTTTATATATGTTCTCAGAAATGCCCCGTTCAAACTGGTACGGTCTCAAATATGACGAAGCAGAATTTCAAGGCAACAGACACCATGGATTTATTGTGAATCCAGACAGGTACTTTGCAAATTTTAAAGCAACACGTGGCCATGTGAACACACAGCGTGGTCTCACAGGAGCAGTTGACTTCCTCTAAACTAGAAATGCACTCAGGTTCCTGTTAAGCCCTCAATGTTTATTTTCACATCAAGTTTTCAAACTAAACTAGCTTTCCCAACATTTATTCTCAAAACACGCCTCGTATTAACGTAGTATAACTATTCATGGGCTTCAGAAGTTCTCCTTCCATTGAGTGCGTTTAATTAATTCTCTTCCAAAGAGGGTCACGTTTAGCCGAATGGAGGTTGTTTCTAGAATTCATTTTCACATTCCCGGCCCTGGCCCATCTACTGCTCAAGCCTCCTGGAATGACTTGCCAGTGTGCATGTGTGCTGATGGAACCTGTTGGAGCTAGCCGACGAATAAGCGTGAAGATGAAGCTCGGTTGGTTTGAGACAAATGACTACGTTTTGGGGGTACAGGATGCAGAACAAAGTGCTTGCTTTCCTCGAACTTATATGAGAGTAGATGGGCTACCACGTAGTCAGCCTGGCTCATAGGTGTAGAGTAGCTAGACTGTGAATATGATGAGGCTAGCTGCCGTCCACGTGGGGACAGATGGCTCTAGGAAGAGGATCCAGTCACCATCAGTTTAGAAGACAGCCGGGAGACCCTCCGTTTCAGGAAATCATTCGGCCATTGAGGGAGAGCTACTGTGGTAGATGGAATTTCAGGGAGACAGAGAGTCAAAGAAGGTCTTGCACAAGGCTGACAAAGGTTTAGTGCACGCAGGGATTTCATTCACTCACACGTGGACTAGGCGAAGGTGACCCGTTCACTTTCTGCTTCCCTTTTAGAACCGTTTTTGGAAGGGGTATGGGAATGTGGCGATAAGATAGAAGAAAAAGGGTCTGTCGCTGTAGGGGCACAGGAGGAGACCTAGTTAGCCGTCCTCATGGTTGCTGATCTCTTTCTCCTTTCCTTTATGACGTTTCTGTCAAATAGTTCTTTCTCGCGGTAGTGCACGGGGGGCCCTCGCAGATACTTCTCTTCTGCCCCCTGGTAATCCAGCCCATCAAGTGCTGCGATGGAACAAATGATTGCTTCTGGCAGGAGAACTTCCAGAACAAAATTTACTTTGTCGTCTCTTATGAGAGTCAGCATGGTGTTGTCCATTTGTGTATAGATTTCTTGTAGATGTTTCGTCAAAACATCCAACAGGTCCTCATCTTCCAGGTACGTTTCAACGCAGAGCCTGTGCCTTGGTGAATTCAGAAATGATGTCAGCCACCTGGACTGTTTCCTGCCCTTCAAGATGTCCAGGAGGTGGTGGTCGGCCCCCCTTCTCTTCACGATGAAGTCCACCAGCTTGCGGTTGTCCCGGTCCCGAGCGGCCCTCATCCTGTCGGGGAGAATCCTCTTGCAGGGCCTCTTCCCGCCCAGGGAGGTCTCCTCCTCAGAGTCTTCCAGGTCGGCATAGTTCACCTTTGGAAAGTCAACCTCCAGCGGGCCCTCTTGGATGGCTTTCCTGAGTGGGTAGCTGACGTCGGCGGCATAATAGTCCAGGATAGAGCCCACGAAGGAACCCCGGCCGATGGCTTGTGTGTAGTGGGAGATGAGGGAGAAACACCAGTTAACACCTTGCTCGTGCACTTTCCTGGCTCTCTGCAGGAGTCTGTCCTTCTCTCTGCAATCCAGGGGCTTCAGTCTTCGAAGAGGAACTCGGATGCCGCTCCTCTCCTGGCGCAGGTCTGCCTCAATCAAGAGCACCCGTGCGGTCTTCTCCGATGCACTGACACTCTTCACCACAGCCGGCCAGAATGGGTGGTCTTGAAATTTAAACCACACCATCGTTCCTCTTTCAACTGGAGGAGGCTCCTGTGTCAGAGCCATGCTGGCAGGTTGTCCACCTCGTTTACCACCAGCCATTTTAGCCTTGCGGATGGGATTCCTAGACATCGAGTCAGCAGGAGGTCGGCGTTCTTGCAGTCCTTCGGAACAAACTGCCGCTTTTAGCTTCCTAATTCTGTCTGCCAGACAGAGGGAGTCACGCGGCCTCATGGCAGGGGACCTGGAGGGGGCAGGGGACCCGGAAGAAGCGGCCGCCCCTTCCACGCCTGGCTTCGAGGCCCCCTCCCCAGAGTCCTCAGCATTCCTTGAGCGCGCAGAGCACGCGGAGTGAGTAGCCACGGTCTTCGGCCAGGTGTCCTGTGATTCTGCGTTCAGAGCTATGGGCACAGTGGGGATGACACCCCGTGGCTGGGATGGGGCCACCTGTCCATCATTAGCACATGCACCCTCCTCAAGGACTGTGGGACGCTGGGATGTAACCGTGGAGGCTTGTGCCTTTGCCTTGCCCTCTTTCTCACCCTCGTGTCCCGACAGTGTCGGGAAATCGTGGCTCGCGCTGGACCTCCGTGATGCCTTTATTGGCCTTTCTGCTGGAGCAGGGGCAGAGGTCGTGTGCACCCGTGATTTGTCACCGCACAGGGCATCCTCACTCTCGGCACCAACTGGCAGTGATCCTGAGGCTTCTCTCTTCCCAGCACTCCTCCGAACGACCCCTTTGCGTTTACCATACTTTTTACGAGGGGGTCTACTTGCCGGCTGTTGAGCTACCTTCTGGGAAGTTGTACTGGTCTGCTGATCATCTGGTATTCTTCCTCGGCCCCGTTTTGTTCTCTCATCCAGCCTCTCCAGTACCACTTTCAGGACTCTTCTGCACTCCTTCTCCTCTCCCGCTGGGGCACCGACCTTCCACTGGGCCCCTGCCAAGGAGCCCATGGCTTCCATTTCAGACTTCGTTAGGGCTGTTTTGTCTGTGCTTTTCTCCTGGGAGCTTGTCCTGGTCTGCTGGTCATCTGGTTTTCTTCCTCGGCCCAGTTTTGTTCTCTCATCCAGCCTCTCCAGTACCACTTTCAGGACTCTTCTGCACCCCCTTTCCTCTCCCGCTGTGGCATTGAACTTCCACTGCGCCCCTGCCGACGAGCCCATGCCTTCCATTTCAGACTTCGTCAGGGCCGTTATGTCTGTGCTTTTCACCTGGGAGCTTGTACTGGTCTGCTGGTCATCTGGTTTTCTTCCTCGGCCCAGTTTTGTTCTCTCATCCAGCCTCTCCAGTACCACTTTCAGGACTCTTCTGCACCCCCTTTCCTCTCCCGCTGTGGCATTGAACTTCCACTGCGCCCCTGCCGAAGAGCCCATGCCTTCCATTTCAGACTTCGTCAGGGCCCTTACGTCTGTGCTTTTCACTTTAGTCGTTTCTTCTCCTGAGAGGTGATGATGAGGGGCAGAGGTTTCTGGCTGTCATTCCCACTGCTGACTCAGGTCTTCCCTCAAAACCCCTGCTCTAATACGCCTCCTTTGCCTCCGGACTGCAAAGCGTTCCCAGCTTGCATTGGCTGTCCTCCTCCACCTGGTTCTCCGTGAGATGCTTGCACTCGTGTTTTCAGTGGAAAGACCTGGAGGAGACTGGAATGGGAAAAAGGAAAAGAAGAACCGTATGAGGAAAGAATTCCTTTTGTGAAACTAGAAGCGCCCTGCTCAAGGAGATTGATGAGATAAAACAAGGTATTAAAAGAGTGGGCCTTAGACAGAGGGGAAGATGAGTGTCAAGCATTTGGGGAAAAATATGGAAGGTGCCAGAAGAGTTCTATAACAGCCCGAAGCCACCGTGTAACCTAATTGTAACGACTGCATGCGGAAGAGCATCCGCATGCGGACGTGGGTGTCATGTCAGGGATCCTGTTTCACTCTCCTGGACCCTCTGCGGCTTCTGAGATCCTTGGGCTTCAACCTAGGAAAATGCTTCATTAGTTTTTTGCCTTCCTAGGGTGCCCATGCCTCCCTGTCCACCCCAAGAAGACCGAGGCCATCTCCTACATACCGATGCTGGGAGCCAGCCCCATGTCATGTTCAAGAGCATGACTCAGAATCCAGAGGTCTGTGAGGTCATCTTGATGATTCCTGGCTGTCACTGTTAATAGGGATTTCTGCAGGAACCGGTCATGGGTTGTGACCTGAACCTCTATACTCTGGTGCAAAACTCTTGTCTCCCAACACCAAAGATGTGATGCTCGTTATGAAGACACGTGTGTATAGAGTGAGGTGCAAAGACGATCGTACCCCGAAATGTCAACATTAGATGGCAGCGAGTGAATGGGGAAGTCTTACCGAAGGTCACGTGGACGGAGGCAGGTCCGGTTCTGTGAGCTGGGTCTCTTGTTTCTCACACTCCAATCGCTTGTCCGCACACCCTTTACCCCGCTGCGTGCTTCTGAAGGGCGCTGTTCTTTGTGATCAGGTGGGAACTAGTGCAGATACTCAGGACCTATGTAGTCTTTTCTCAAGCGAATCTGGAAAATTCAAAAGAGGAAGCAACGTGAGCCAATAAAGTGTGGATCTAATGATCCCGTTCCCTTCACCAACTCAGGGATGCATGCCTTTTTGAAACAGAGCTGATATCTGAATCCCATCCATAATGTAGATGCCATTTTTATTTTCCTCCTCTTGCATTCCAAAATATTTCCATGGTATGCTGCTTGGCGTATGCTAGTCTGTTCCTGCGTCACAACAGGGAGAACCACTGCTTTGGGGATCGCGGATGCCATGGACACATGGATTTAACATCAATCGTGTGTTTGTGACCATCTGTGTGAGTGTAACGAAAATGGGGATTTTGAAGTTATTGTGTCTTTCTGATTCTCAAATCGCATTGAATGAGCTTGTGAGAACATGACATGCATAGAAAGATGTGTAGAGGGGCTGGCACCTTACAGATGCTCACTATGAGGACGATGGTGTACGTGCTTCCAACGCACTACCTATGCATCCCTGTGCACGTGCAAGCACGTACTGTGTTACACTATAGTTGCTAACATGAGAGCATAATTGGATATATTTCCTAGTTAGTGCCCATTTCTGCTACGTCATTTCCAAGAGTCTCGTTACGCCAAAATTTTCCTGATATTTCCAAACTCTCATGGAATTTCTGACATCACAGGAATGTGTTCTGCAGAAGCAGCAATTGTTCTACCCGTCCTACTCTTCCTATCTTTCCACCGCCAATACTCCGTTCATATGTCCTAGTTTTCCCTATATGTCGTCCAAATTAGTGTCATGACTGCTTTCTGCACTTTACCTAGTGCACTATTGACTTCACATTCTATGTTCTGTGATGCGAAACTTCTCTCCTTAATAAATGCGTGTATGTATGTCTTTGTTCACGCACACTGGTTGACGTAACAGGAAAGGTGTCACGATGATGAAATACACGTACCTTCAGCACACAGACGACAATCAGCACACAGTCTTCCCTGAACGAGGGTGCTCACTCAAGGGTGCTGGGCTCTCAAGCCCAGGGTTCACCTGAGGACACACAACTACAGGAGGAAGTAATAAAAGGTGACTCGACCGCTTCGGGCTCCCCTCAGCTGGACCTGCTAGCCCCACTCAGAAAACAGGTGTGATAGAGCACCTTCAAGCGTGACCACCCACACCCCAAAACACAAGCACGCACTCTTTCTCCCACACGCTCACGCACGCTCACGGCCCCATACACGCAGATGTTAGAAACCCAAGATGCCTGGCGTGGAAGCCAACAATACACCTCAATGTCTGTACCCGTCCCCCGTGTGCTTGCTTCCAGTAGGAATGCTACTTTGCGTTCCGTTTAGTTCCTCGTTTTGAAAGCACACACGGAAAAATCTAAAATGATCTTCAAAATTACCAAACAATGAGCATAATAAGCATCAGTAGTCCAATCACCCAGGAACTCTTGTTCCAATCACGTGAGTCCATGTGCTCCAGGATTTTTATGCATACAGATATATATTTATAGATATAGTTCTCTGAATCCCTTTACACCATATGCAACAAATATATCTCTATAAGACAGTTACAACACCTTAAGACTTGTACACCCCACGTGGATATGATTCATTACTCACATTTGGCAGCTCTTTTCCAGTGTGAAAACTTTTCAGAAAACACTTTCAACAGATAAAGAACGGCAATCCCAGTGATTTTTCTGATTACAAAAGCTGATGCTTCCTTAACAGACACAACCAGAAGGCAAGTGTGTTAAATCAAAACAGTGCATGTTCCTCTCACCAAACGCTATGGGCCATGGCAAGAAGAGCTTCTATCTAGGGTCTGCTTAGAGTCTTCTGGATAATTTACGTTCTGGTTTTGTCCTAACGGGAATACGACACTCTTCCCTCCCTCTGAAGGGACAGGTAGGTAAGTTAGGCAAGCAGACGCGTAAATAGATGGATGGTAGAAAGGTGGATGGTGTACAGTTAGACACATAGATACATAGAGGCAGAGAGACAGAAATCGACACAGAGGTTGATGGAGATACATAAAGACAGATGGATATAGGGATCGAAAAAGATGTATAATATGCAGTAGATAGAAGGGGGTAGGTAGATGTACGGAAGGATAAGGAATGATTAGAAGGAGACAGATAGATGATAGGTAGGAAAAAGATACATGGATACAGAGGTAGACATATATAAATATACTCGTGTCGAAAACTGACGGTTGAGAGATATAATGAATGGCAAAATAGACTGACAGATGAACAGCTAGACAGATATAGCTAACAACGGAGGTAGAGATAGATAATGATAGGGAGATGATAAACAGGTGATAGAGGCATAGAGCTAAACAGAAAGATAGATGCATAGAGATACATAAATACACGTAGATGGCGATAATCAAATATTAAACTTCTCTTACCCCCCAGGAACATGTGAGAACAATAAAATCTCTATAGCAGCAGAATAAGTTTGTAAATTGATGCCAAGTTCTAGGAGGACGTGGTGTGAAAATGCGTCCAGTATTTTAGTCCAACATCAAAGCAAACACTGCCTGCAGAGGGAGAATACCCAGTTGACAATAAAAGAGAAATACTTTCTACATGGAGACTCCACAATCTGTAACGTCAAAGTCAAATTCAGATGACCAAGAAGTAGTGTTTCCAAAGAGAGTAGCGTACTCCTTTGGACCATCCCATTTCTTCTGTTGCATCTGTTCCTTAGCAGAGGAGTGAAAGAACAAGATAACAATGAGCATTGACTTCTCCAGTCAACAACCGTGATTTTGGGAAGGATTACCTTGGAAGCCCTGTCACTTGGGAAGTTCTGTTGCCTGCTTTCCCTAGTGAGGGTTTTATTTACATCTTAGGCGAAAACTAAAGAACAGAATCCTCAGCAAGTTGTCTCAAAGTGGTGCCCCTATCTCGACATGAACCCCATACTGTTCCCCAGAGGCAGGAATTCTCTCATCTTCACGTGATGCCCCCTCTACCATGACCAGATGTGTATTGGATCTTCTGTGCACCTACTGGGTTTGTGATGGCAAACCTACCTAAAGAGACGTATTTCCATAGAAGGATGAGCTGGCATATCCGTTTATAGTATAATAAAGGCACAATTTTGAAAACTTTTTTTTAAATAAAGAAAACACCGTTGTGCCTGTTGTGCCTCTTCTTGCACCTTTCCTTTGCCAGATTCACTCCGCAGCAAGTTTCACGCATTTTTCTTAGAAAGTCTTAGGTTTCATAGGATCGCAGTGCATGGGTGGAGTAACTGGGTGTGAATGAATGCCTTTCCATTTTTCTCTTATTTCGTTCGTTAATTTTATGCATAGCTGTCATGACTACGTGGAGAGTGAGGTTGTTTTGTAGTTAAGGGGTAAGTGTACCCATTACACACGGAAGAATCTTGAATAGCACTCAGTTTTGCTTCCCTCCCCCCTCCACAGGAATAAAAGAAATTAGACTCGTCGCATTCCACATGATGAGCCATGATCCTCAATACAAGTAGCCACATTCAAATGACCACCTCCCGGCCGTCTCCTCGGGAAGCGAACCCCCCGGCCAGGTCCTGGAAAGCCAAGCAAGGCCGCTACCTGGTCACCAGCTAAGACGCACCTGGAGACCCTCAGGGGACCGAGTGTCCTTCTTTATGGTCGGCCGGCAGGCAGGAGGCGCAGACCCGGACGGTCTCTTCCCCGCCAGACAGCTGGCACGTGGCCCGCTGCCACAGTCCCAGCGCCCTCGCCTGCCGGGCCCCGGTCGCAGACCCCAGGGGACCGACACCCAAGCCAGGACATTTCCTCAGATGTCCACCGGGACCTCCTCGCGCCCACGCCCTCATGTCCCTGGGCCGAGGGGCCTCGCCAACCCGCCAGTGTGCGCCTTACCTGAGGAATCCTTAGGCGACCAGACGCCTCAGGGGATTCCACAACCGCCCGCTGGCTAGGCGGCTCTGAGGGCCTGTGGGCTAGCGCCTGCACAGTAACAGCCGGCTCGCTGATTGGTGGTGCGTGCGGGAGGTGGGGCCTGCTGAACCACGCCCCCTGCAGGCTCGCCCCCCCAGCGGCAGGCTGCAGCAGTACCACCGTGCCCTGGCAGCGGGTGGCTTTCTAGGGCCTCTGTCTTCACCCAGGGCTCACTGCCCCAATGGGTGGCTCATCAAGGGAGAAGGGGAACTCCTCTTCCAGCTGATCTTCCCCAGGGCTTCGGGCAGCTGGCGGGGCTTCTGGGACACTGTGCTCTGCTGCCTGTAGGATTTCAACATCTCTCTGCCATCCCGCACTTGCCCTTTGATCCGCAACCAGGCGGCTTCCTGCAAAAGCTTCTCCCGGGCATCCTGGGCACCCGGTGGGAGCCAGGCGTCCGAGACGCCAGTCTTCTGCCGGGTGGCATCAGATCTCTGCTAGAAGGTGGCTGCACGTGGTGCCTGGCTGAGAAACCTCGGCTGGTTCCCAACTTGAGATCGGACTCTTCCAACTCCTCTTCTAGCCTTGAGCCTTCCCTTCGCAGCCGCCCAGCGCTTCTGAAAGACCTCGCCCAGGGAGGTGTGTGCCTTCTTGCACCTCCCAACCCACCCAGAGCAGCTTAGACTCTGCCGTACCCTGAAGTCCGTTCATTTCTTGGCTACTACCCAGAAGGTTGTCCATTTCAACTTATTTTCCAACTGTTCACATAGCTCCCCTCGATTTTCTGTTTTCATGCTTCGAATGACCGGCTGAAGGCTCTGGAGATCAGTCAATAAACGTGCTCAGCTGTATGAGGCTGGCTTCCCCACACAAAGGGAAACAGAAGCAACGGTGTATATGTGTCTGCGTGTGTGCACGTGTGTGCATGTGTGATACGTAAGATTACATGTCATATATGTTTAAGTGGTGTTATTTAATATATATGTATAAATAATGTATATATGTTTTAGGTGTTTTATTTTGAGGAAGGAACACATGCATTTTGGGGGGGGGGGTGGATGAATCCATGAGGATCTTTATACGAACTTCTAACTCCTGTGAAGCCTTGACAAGTTTCAAACAAACATTCCTAATTTCCTTATCCCACATACCCAAACCCTCACAAAACCTCTTAGCTCTTCCCTGGTTATTTGGTCATAAGACGTGCTGGGGAATGGGACTGGCTTCGGAGTTAGACAAACTCGGGCCCTGACAGTAGGTGGTCTGGAGCAGATTTCATCACCTCACAGGTTCTCAGAGTACTTTTCTGAACATAACGATAACCCCACCCAACTTTGAAAATTGTTGGGAGGATTCGATATATGAGGGATCTTCAAAAAGTTCACGCAAGGATTCTTGTTATGTTTTAGTTCTATTTTCCATGAACTCTTTCCTCGTTGACGTATAATTGATTATACAGGTATTTGAGGAACTGAGGTTAATATCAATACCTGTGTACAATGTGTGATGATCAAATCAGGATAAATCATTACAAAATGTCATCATTCTTAGTGTCCATTCATCCATTTCTCGCTTTTTCTCCCCCCCTCCCCCTTTGCCACTCTCCTACCCACAGTGCCACACTCTCCTTATGAAAGTGCAGTGTGTTGTTATGATCTTTCCTTCTTTCCTTCCTTCCTTCTTTCTTTGCATTAATTTATATTTTTAGCTCCTACTTAAGAGTGACAACATGCACTGTTTCTCTGTCTGTGCCTGGCTTGTTTGATTGAGCATAATTTTCTCGAAGCTCATGCATGCTTCCGTGAAATTTTTGAAACACTCTTGCGTACGTTGCTCATTGGTGACAGATATTATTATCCTTGGATTACAGCCCCGACTAGTGCCTGGACTGTGGTAGGTGCCCAATATTTGTCCTGTGAGTTAATTCATTATGAATGAAATACTGTCAGATTTTGTACTGAATTCACTCTTTCTTCTCTTTTGCTGACATTAATCTGGCTAGGGATTACAGGCAAGTTGTCAGGCTAGAGAAAATTCAAGATTATCAATCACCGTATGAATCTGTCACCTTCTCTTTCTTCCCTCCGCAAGAGGATCCCCAGCTCCATGTGTGCTTTTAATGTCTAAACTCATCCCCACTTCCCTTGCCCTTTGTCTCCCCTCCCAACGTCCCTTAAACTAGTTAATCGCCAGCACAACAAATCGTGGTGATAAAAGGTGATCATAAAAAGGGCTCTGTCAAAAACAAGGCAGAACGATAGAAAACACACAACGAGGACCAGAAGACATAACTATAGAGCGAAGGCACCCCTTGTTCAAAGTACGGCTGATATGCCTATTCCTTCACCTCAGCTTCCCCTAGCACAAATGAAAGGACGTGCCCTTACGTATCTCCAGCCACGTATTTCCAACCTATCCCAGTAAAGGTAGATGCCTTCTACCGATATTTATCTTTCAGCGAGAATGCGTCTTTGGGAAACAAGCAGGCTTCGCATTCTACCAAGCATACTCATTAGATCACTGGTCTCTCAAGCATGGCAATCTGAGAAAGTACACGAGGATGGTGCTCATGAATTGTAACAATGCACTGATTTGGTGGTGCCGTTTACCAGGTTTTAAACGGTTGTCTTGGGCTCCCGGAAGGACACTGGAGAGACGGCAGAAAGGCATTGGTTTGGGGAATAGGATGGAGGATGGAGGAGAACCGGGGCTCATGAGAAGGGCTGTGGGCTGAGGAAGGGCTTGTGCCCGCTAAAGACAGCATAGGAATCTGTTGGGTGAGGAGGAATGAGGTCAATACAGAATAAAGGGAGGAGCGTGGGTGGGTCACCTCTCCTTGCCACTGCCTCTGGACCTGAATCGACAGGCGGCCTTCCTCTTCTTCCTTCCTAAGTGTTGGACCAGCCGCATGGAGGTCCAGAACAGGCCAGGCCCCCGCTCATCCTAGGGCCGTGCTCCAAAGGATGTCTGGGCAAGAAGTGGGGCCTTGGGGGGAGCCTGTTGAGAGGCCTGGCAGGATTGGAACCACTTTCACAGTCACCGAAGAACACTTAGGGACCCCGGACACTAAATTTTGATTAGGAGCATGGGGACCCTGACTCCCTGAGGGTGACTATGATGAACCCAGCTCTGAGGTCCCACTCTTTCCTTGTCAGTTGCTTACATGGACGTAGAGACCTGAGAAAGCTGTGCACAGCGTCTCTGTGCCACTCACCCAACCAACACTTAGCATGAGGGCCTGATGTCCAGCCCTTATGACTGGAGGAGAGGAGGTCTCCTTCACCTAGTCAGCGAGGGCAGGGGAAAGTCAAGCTTTTCCATTGAACACACACTTCTGCTAGAGATCCAGCAAGCCTAGAAGGGATCTCAGAGTCCAAGCAGCGAAAAATCCACCCCCACACCCCAAATCATTTTCAGTGACCTTGATTCAAGAGAAGCAGAACAGATGCCCCAGGACAAAATGACATCCAAGGGACACAAGGCCACCTCCCTTCACCCGAATCAAAGAAAACCATGATCTCACAAGCATGGGGAAACCCAGTAGTGTGGTTATGAATTCAGGCAGTCAGCCTGCAATGCTGATAAATATTTCTCACTCACAGGATGAGGGTAGAATATCTCGTTATCTTAAGAATTTCATTGCCACCTGGGTCTCCAGATTTCCGTCTCTCCTAGGACATCCGAAGTTTGTCCTCAGAGCGGAAACACCACCGTACTTGCTCTCCTGACTTATGGTACTGTGAGTGAATGAATGGATGAGTGAATGGGTGCACGAGGTGGTAAAGAATGTGTTAGATCATGGAGATGAACAGTTGGCTCATAGATTGGACTCAGAGAGTCTCAGTGTTAGAGCGTAACTAAAGCGTGCCATCTCGGTGTATGAGGTCCACACAGAGCATGGAGGTGCTGTGTTTTCTACTAATCCTCAGGACCAGGAAGACATCACGTGGAATGTGCCTAGGCCGTGTGCCCCAGGAGCCTTTCTCTCTCGCAGGCCGAGTCCAAAGAGGCTTCTGTAGGGCCTGATGATTACACGACCTGGAAGACGTTCTTCTAAAATTATACCAAATCGAGCGTTAACGTGAATATTTGTTTAGAATGAGAAGAACATTTCTAACCTGCTCTAACCCATGACAACAGCAGCCATCACAATTCCCGAAATACGGTTTCTTTGGAAGTGCGTTTATATATGTTCTCAGAAATGCCCCGTTCAAACTGGTACGGTCTCAAATATGACGAAGCAGAATTTCAAGGCAACAGACACCATGGATTTATTGTGAATCCAGACAGGTACTTTGCAAATTTTAAAGCAACACGTGGCCATGTGAACACACAGCGTGGTCTCACAGGAGCAGTTGACTTCCTCTAAACTAGAAATGCACTCAGGTTCCTGTTAAGCCCTCAATGTTTATTTTCACATCAAGTTTTCAAACTAAACTAGCTTTCCCAACATTTATTCTCAAAACACGCCTCGTATTAACGTAGTATAACTATTCATGGGCTTCAGAAGTTCTCCTTCCATTGAGTGCGTTTAATTAATTCTCTTCCAAAGAGGGTCACGTTTAGCCGAATGGAGGTTGTTTCTAGAATTCATTTTCACATTCCCGGCCCTGGCCCATCTACTGCTCAAGCCTCCTGGAATGACTTGCCAGTGTGCATGTGTGCTGATGGAACCTGTTGGAGCTAGCCGACGAATAAGCGTGAAGATGAAGCTCGGTTGGTTTGAGACAAATGACTACGTTTTGGGGGTACAGGATGCAGAACAAAGTGCTTGCTTTCCTCGAACTTATATGAGAGTAGATGGGCTACCACGTAGTCAGCCTGGCTCATAGGTGTAGAGTAGCTAGACTGTGAATATGATGAGGCTAGCTGCCGTCCACGTGGGGACAGATGGCTCTAGGAAGAGGATCCAGTCACCATCAGTTTAGAAGACAGCCGGGAGACCCTCCGTTTCAGGAAATCATTCGGCCATTGAGGGAGAGCTACTGTGGTAGATGGAATTTCAGGGAGACAGAGAGTCAAAGAAGGTCTTGCACAAGGCTGACAAAGGTTTAGTGCACGCAGGGATTTCATTCACTCACACGTGGACTAGGCGAAGGTGACCCGTTCACTTTCTGCTTCCCTTTTAGAACCGTTTTTGGAAGGGGTATGGGAATGCGGCGATAAGATAGAAGAAAAGGGGTCTGTCGCTGTAGGGGCACAGGAGGAGACCTAGTTAGCCGTCCTCATGGTTGCTGATCTCTTTCTCCTTTCCTTTATGACGTTTCTGTCAAATAGTTCTTTCTCGCGGTAGTGCACGGGGGGCCCTCGCAGATACTTCTCTTCTGCCCCCTGGTAATCCAGCCCATCAAGTGCTGCGATGGAACAAATGATTGCTTCTGGCAGGAGAACTTCCAGAACAAAATTTACTTTGTCGTCTCTTATGAGAGTCAGCATGGTGTTGTCCATTTGTGTATAGATTTCTTGTAGATGTTTCGTCAAAACATCCAACAGGTCCTCATCTTCCAGGTACGTTTCAACGCAGAGCCTGTGCCTTGGTGAATTCAGAAATGATGTCAGCCACCTGGACTGTTTCCTGCCCTTCAAGATGTCCAGGAGGTGGTGGTCGGCCCCCCTTCTCTTCACGATGAAGTCCACCAGCTTGCGGTTGTCCCGGTCCCGAGCGGCCCTCATCCTGTCAGGGAGAATCCTCTTGCAGGGCCTCTTCCCGCCCAGGGAGGTCTCCTCCTCAGAGTCTTCCAGGTCGGCATAGTTCACCTTTGGAAAGTCAACCTCCAGCGGGCCCTCTTGGATGGCTTTCCTGAGTGGGTAGCTGACGTCGGCGGCATAATAGTCCAGGAAAGAGCCCACGAAGGAACCCCGGCCGATGGCTTGTGTGTAGTGGGAGATGAGGGAGAAACACCAGTTAACACCTTGCTCGTGCACTTTCCTGGCTCTCTGCAGGAGTCTGTCTTTCTCTCTGCAATCCAGGGGCTTCAGTCTTCGAAGAGGAACTCGGATGCCGCTCCTCTCCTGGCACAGGTCTGCCTCAATCAAGAGCACCCGTGCGGTCTTCTCCGACGCACTGACACTCTTCACCACAGCCGGCCAGAATGGGTGGTCTTGAAATTTAAACCACACCATCGTTCCTCTTTCAACTGGAGGAGGCTCCTGTGTCAGAGCCATGCTGGCAGGTTGTCCACCTCGTTTACCACCAGCCATTTTAGCCTTGCGGATGGGATTCCTAGACATCGAGTCAGCAGGAGGTCGGCGTTCTTGCAGTCCTTCGGAACAAACTGCCGCTTTTAGCTTCCTAATTCTGTCTGCCAGACAGAGGGAGTCACGCGGCCTCATGGCAGGGGACCTGGAGGGGGCAGGGGACCCGGAAGAAGCGGCTGCCCCTTCCACGCCTGGCTTCGAGGCCCCCTCCCCAGAGTCCTCAGCATTCCTTGAGAGCGCAGAGCACGCGGAGTGAGTAGCCACGGTCTTCGGCCAGGTGTCCTGTGCCTCTGCGTTCAGAGCTATGGGCACAGTGGGGATGACACCCCGTGGCTGGAATGGGGCCACCTGTCCATCATTAGCACATGCACCCTCCTCCAGGACTGTGGGACGCCGGGATGTAACCGTGGAGGCTTGTGCCTTTGCCTTGCCCTCTTTCTCACCCTCGTGTCCCGACAGTGTCGGCAAATCGTGGCTCGCGCTGGACCTCCGTGATGCCTTTATTGGCCTTTCTGCTGGAGCAGGGGCAGAGGTCGTGTGCACCCGTGATTTGTCACCGCACAGGGCATCCTCACTCTCGGCACCAACTGGCCGTGATCCTGAGGCTTCTCTCTTCCCAGCACTCCTCCGAACGACCCCTTTGCGTTTACCATACTTTTTATGAGGGGGTCTACTTGCCGGCTGTTGAGCTACCTTCTGGGAAGTTGTACTGGTCTGCTGATCATCTGGTATTCTTCCTCGGCCCCGTTTTGTTCTCTCATCCAGCCTCTCCAGTACCACTTTCAGGACTCTTCTGCACTCCTTCTCCTCTCCCGCTGGGGCACCGACCTTCCACTGGGCCCCTGCCAAGGAGCCCATGGCTTCCATTTCAGACTTCGTTAGGGCTGTTTTGTCTGTGCTTTTCTCCTGGGAGCTTGTCCTGGTCTGCTGGTCATCTGGTTTTCTTCCTCGGCCCAGTTTTGTTCTCTCATCCAGCCTCTCCAGTACCACTTTCAGGACTCTTCTGCACCCCCTTTCCTCTCCCGCTGTGGCATTGAACTTCCACTGCGCCCCTGCCGACGAGCCCATGCCTTCCATTTCAGACTTCGTCAGGGCCGTTATGTCTGTGCTTTTCACCTGGGAGCTTGTACTGGTCTGCTGGTCATCTGGTTTTCTTCCTCGGCCCAGTTTTGTTCTCTCATCCAGCCTCTCCAGTACCACTTTCAGGACTCTTCTGCACCCCCTTTCCTCTCCCGCTGTGGCATTGAACTTCCACTGCGCCCCTGCCGAAGAGCCCATGCCTTCCATTTCAGACTTCGTCAGGGCCCTTACGTCTGTGCTTTTCACTTTAATCGTTTCTTCTCCTGAGAGGTGATGATGAGGGGCAGAGGTTTCTGGCTGTCATTCCCACTGCTGACTCAGGTCTTCCCTCAAAACCCCTGCTCTAATACGCCTCCTTTGCCTCCGGACTGCAAAGCGTTCCCAGCTTGCATTGGCTGTCCTCCTCCACCTGGTTCTCCGTGAGATGCTTGCACTCGTGTTTTCAGTGGAAAGACCTGGAGGAGACTGGAATGGGAAAAAGGAAAAGAAGAACCGTATGAGGAAAGAATTCCTTTTGTGAAACTAGAAGCGCCCTGCTCAAGGAGATTGATGAGATAAAACAAGGTATTAAAAGAGTGGGCCTTAGACAGAGGGGAAGATGAGTGTCAAGCATTTGGGGAAAAATATGGAAGGTGCCAGAAGAGTTCTATAACAGCCCGAAGCCACCGTGTAACCTAATTGTAACGACTGCATGCGGAAGAGCATCCGCATGCGGACGTGGGTGTCATGTCAGGGATCCTGTTTCACTCTCCTGGACCCTCTGCGGCTTCTGAGATCCTTGGGCTTCAACCTAGGAAAATGCTTCATTAGTTTTTTGCCTTCCTAGGGTGCCCATGCCTCCCTGTCCACCCCAAGAAGACCGAGGCCATCTCCTACATACCGATGCTGGGAGCCAGCCCCATGTCATGTTCAAGAGCATGACTCAGAATCCAGAGGTCTGTGAGGTCATCTTGATGATTCCTGGCTGTCACTGTTAATAGGGATTTCTGCAGGAACCGGTCATGGGTTGTGACCTGAACCTCTATACTCTGGTGCAAAACTCTTGTCTCCCAACACCAAAGATGTGATGCTCGTTATGAAGACACGTGTGTATAGAGTGAGGTGCAAAGACGATCGTACCCCGAAATGTCAACATTAGATGGCAGCGAGTGAATGGGGAAGTCTTACCGAAGGTCACGTGGACGGAGGCAGGTCCGGTTCTGTGAGCTGGGTCTCTTGTTTCTCACACTCCAATCGCTTGTCCGCACACCCTTTACCCCGCTGCGTGCTTCTGAAGGGCGCTGTTCTTTGTGATCAGGTGGGAACTAGTGCAGATACTCAGGACCTATGTAGTCTTTTCTCAAGCGAATCTGGAAAATTCAAAAGAGGAAGCAACGTGAGCCAATAAAGTGTGGATCTAATGATCCCGTTCCCTTCACCAACTCAGGGATGCATGCCTTTTTGAAACAGAGCTGATATCTGAATCCCATCCATAATGTAGATGCCATTTTTATTTTCCTCCTCTTGCATTCCAAAATATTTCCATGGTATGCTGCTTGGCGTATGCTAGTCTGTTCCTGCGTCACAACAGGGAGAACCACTGCTTTGGGGATCGCGGATGCCATGGACACATGGATTTAACATCAATCGTGTGTTTGTGACCATCTGTGTGAGTGTAACGAAAATGGGGATTTTGAAGTTATTGTGTCTTTCTGATTCTCAAATCGCATTGAATGAGCTTGTGAGAACATGACATGCATAGAAAGATGTGTAGAGGGGCTGGCACCTTACAGATGCTCACTATGAGGACGATGGTGTACGTGCTTCCAACGCACTACCTATGCATCCCTGTGCACGTGCAAGCACGTACTGTGTTACACTATAGTTGCTAACATGAGAGCATAATTGGATATATTTCCTAGTTAGTGCCCATTTCTGCTACGTCATTTCCAAGAGTCTCGTTACGCCAAAATTTTCCTGATATTTCCAAACTCTCATGGAATTTCTGACATTACAGGAATGTGTTCTGCAGAAGCAGCAATTGTTCTACCCGTCCTACTCTTCCTATCTTTCCACCGCCAATACTCCGTTCATATGTCCTAGTTTTCCCTATATGTCGTCCAAATTAGTGTCATGACTGCTTTCTGCACTTTACCTAGTGCACTATTGACTTCACATTCTATGTTCTGTGATGCGAAACTTCTCTCCTTAATAAATGCGTGTATGTATGTCTTTGTTCACGCACACTGGTTGACGTAACAGGAAAGGTGTCACGATGATGAAATACACGTACCTTCAGCACACAGACGACAATCAGCACACAGTCTTCCCTGAACGAGGGTGCTCACTCAAGGGTGCTGGGCTCTCAAGCCCAGGGTTCACCTGAGGACACACAACTACAGGAGGAAGGAATAAAAGGTCACTCGACCGCTTCGGGCTCCCCTCAGCTGGACCTGCTAGCCCCACTCAGAAAACAGGTGTGATAGAGCACCTTCAAGCGTGACCACCCACACCCCGAAACACAAGCACGCACTCTTTCTCCCACACGCTCACGCACGCTCACGGCCCCATACACGCAGATGTTAGAAACCCAAGATGCCTGGCGTGGAAGCCAACAATCCATCTCAATGTCTGTACCCGTCCCCCGTGTGCTTGCTTCCAGTAGGAATGCTACTTTGCGTTCCGTTTAGTTCCTCGGTTTGAAAGCACACACGGAAAAATCTAAAATGATCTTCAAAATTACCAAACAATGAGCATAATAAGCATCAGTAGTCCAATCACCCAGGAACTCTTGTTCCAATCACGTGAGTCCATGTGCTCCAGGATTTTTATGCATACAGATATATATTTATAGATATAGTTCTCTGAATCCCTTTACACCATATGCAACAAATATATCTCTATAAGACAGTTACAACACCTTAAGACTTGTACACCCCACGTGGATATGGTTCATTACTCACATTTGGCAGCTCTTTTCCAGTGTGAAAACTTTTCAGAAAACACTTTCAACAGATAAAGAACGGCAATCCCAGTGATTTTTCTGATTACAAAAGCTGATGCTTCCTTAACAGACACAACCAGAAGGCAAGTGTGTTAAATCAAAACAGTGCATGTTCCTCTCACCAAACGCTATGGGCCATGGCAAGAAGAGCTTCTATCTAGGGTCTGCTTAGAGTCTTCTGGATAATTTACGTTCTGGTTTTGTCCTAACGGGAATACGACACTCTTCCCTCCCTCTGAAGGGACAGGTAGGTAAGTTAGGCAAGCAGACGCGTAAATAGATGGATGGTAGAAAGGTGGATGGTGTACAGTTAGATACATAGATACATAGAGGCAGAGAGACAGAAATCGACACAGAGGTT
Organism: Cynocephalus volans; assembly: GCF_027409185.1. Classification (NCBI taxonomy): domain Eukaryota; kingdom Metazoa; phylum Chordata; class Mammalia; order Dermoptera; family Cynocephalidae; genus Cynocephalus; species Cynocephalus volans. The sequence goes on from NC_084478.1 coordinate 149,461,566, forward strand.
GATGGAGATACATAAAGACAGATGGATATAGGGATCGAAAAAGATGTATAATATGCAGTAGATAGAAGGGGGTAGGTAGATGTACGGAAGGATAAGGAATGATTAGAAGGAGACAGATAGATGATAGGTAGGTAAAAGATACATGGATACAGAGGTAGACATATATAAATATACTCGTGTCGAAAACTGACGGTTGAGAGATATAATGCATGGCAAAATAGACTGACAGATGAACAGCTAGACAGATATAGCTAACAACGGAGGTAGAGATAGATAATGATAGGGAGATGATAAACAGGTGATAGAGGCATAGAGATAAACAGAAAGATAGATGCATAGAGATACATAAATACACGTAGATGGCGATAATCAAATATTAAACTTCTCTTACCCCCCAGGAACATGCGAGAACAATAAAATCTCTATAGCAGCAGAATAAGTTTGTAAATTGATGCCAAGTTCTAGGAGGACGTGGTGTGAAAATGCGTCCAGTATTTTAGTCCAACATCAAAGCAAACACTGCCTGTAGAGGGAGAATACCCAGTTGACAATAAAAGAGAAATACTTTCTACATGGAGACTCCACAATCTGTAACGTCAAAGTCAAATTCAGATGACCAAGAAGTAGTGTTTCCAAAGAGAGTAGCGTACTCCTTTGGACCATCCCATTTCTTCTGTTGCATCTGTTCCTTAGCAGAGGAGTGAAAGAACAAGATAACAATGAGCATTGACTTCTCCAGTCAACAACCGTGATTTTGGGAAGGATTACCTTGGAAGCCCTGTCACTTGGGAAGTTCTGTTGCCTGCTTTCCCTAGTGAGGGTTTTATTTACATCTTAGGCGAAAACTAAAGAACAGAATCCTCAGCAAGTTGTCTCAAAGTGGTGCCCCTATCTCGACATGAACCCCATACTGTTCCCCAGAGGCAGGAATTCTCTCATCTTCACGTGATGCCCCCTCTACCATGACCAGATGTGTATTGGATCTTCTGTGCACCTACTGGGTTTGTGATGGCAAACCTACCTAAAGAGACGTATTTCCATAGAAGGATGAGCTGGCATATCCGTTTATAGTATAATAAAGGCACAATTTTGAAAACTTTTTTTTAAATAAAGAAAACACCGTTGTGCCTGTTGTGCCTCTTCTTGCACCTTTCCTTTGCCAGATTCACTCCGCAGCAAGTTTCACGCATTTTTCTTAGAAAGTCTTAGGTTTCATAGGATCGCAGTGCATGGGTGGAGTAACTGGGTGTGAATGAATGCCTTTCCATTTTTCTCTTATTTCGTTCGTTAATTTTATGCATAGCTGTCATGACTACGTGGAGAGTGAGGTTGTTTTGTAGTTAAGGGGTAAGTGTACCCATTACACACGGAAGAATCTTGAATAGCACTCAGTTTTGCTTCCCTCCCCCCACCACAGGAATAAAAGAAATTAGACTCGTCGCATTCCACATGATGAGCCATGATCCTCAATACAAGTAGCCACATTCAAATGACCACCTCCCGGCCGTCTCCTCGGGAAGCGAACCCCCCGGCCAGGTCCTGGAAAGCCAAGCAAGGCCGCTACCTGGTCACCAGCTAAGACGCACCTGGAGACCCTCAGGGGACCGAGTGTCCTTCTTTATGGTCGGCCGGCAGGCAGGAGGCGCAGACCCGGACGGTCTCTTCCCCGCCAGACAGCTGGCACGTGGCCCGCTGCCACAGTCCCAGCGCCCTCGCCTGCCGGGCCCCGGTCGCAGACCCCAGGGGACCGACACCTAAGCCGGGACATTTCCTCAGATGTCCACCGGGACCTCCTCGCGCCCACGCCCTCATGTCCCTGGGCCGAGGGGCCTCGCCAACCCGCCAGTGTGCGCCTTACCTGAGGAACCCTCAGGCGACCGGACGCCTCAGGGGATTCCACAACCGCCCGCTGGCTAGGCGGCTCTGAGGGCCTGTGGGCTAGCGCCTGCGCAGTAACAGCCGGCTCGCTGATTGGTGGTGCGTGCGGGAGGTGGGGCCTGCTGAACCACGCCCCCTGCAGGCTCGCCCCCCCCAGCGGCAGGCTGCAGCAGTACCACCGTGCCCTGGCAGCGGGTGGCTTTCTAGGGCCTCTGTCTTCACCCAGGGCTCACTGCCCCAATGGGTGGCTCATGAAGGGAGAAGGGGAACTCCTCTTCCAGCTGATCTTCCCCAGGGCTTCGGGCAGCTGGCGGGGCTTCTGGGACACTGTGCTCTGCTGCCTGTAGGATTTCAACATCTCTCTGCCATCCCGCACTTGCCCTTTGATCCGCAACCAGGCGGCTTCCTGCAAAAGCTTCTCCCGGGCATCCTGGGCACCCGGTGGGAGCCAGGCGTCCGAGACGCCAGTCTTCTGCCGGGTGGCATCAGATCTCTGCTAGAAGGTGGCTGCACGTGGTGCCTGGCTGAGAAACCTCGGCTGGTTCCCAACTTGAGATCGGACTCTTCCAACTCCTCTTCTAGCCTTGAGCCTTCCCTTCGCAGCCGCCCAGCGCTTCTGCAAGACCTCGCCCAGGGAGCTGTGTGCCTTCTTGCACCTCCCAACCCACCCAGAGCAGATTAGACTCTGCCGTACCCTGAAGTCCGTTCATTTCTTGGCTACTACCCAGAAGGTTGTCCATTTCAACTTATTTTCCAACTGTTCACATAGCTCCCCTCGATTTTCTGTTTTCATGCTTCGAATGACCGGCTGAAGGCTCTGGAGATCAGTCAATAAACGTGCTCAGCTGTATGAGGCTGGCTTCCCCACACAAAGGGAAACAGAAGCAACGGTGTATATGTGTCTGCGTGTGTGCACGTGTGTGCATGTGTGATACGTAAGATTACATGTCATATATGTTTAAGTGGTGTTATTTAATATATATGTATAAATAATGTATATATGTTTTAGGTGTTTTATTTTGAGGAAGTAACACATGCATTGTGGGGGGGGGGTGGATGAATCCATGAGGATCTTTATACGAACTTCTAACTCCTGTGAAGCCTTGACAAGTTTCAAACAAACATTCCTAATTTCCTTATCCCACATACCCAAACCCTCACAAAACCTCTTAGCTCTTCCCTGGTTATTTGGTCATAAGACGTGCTGGGGAATGGGACTGGCTTCGGAGTTAGACAAACTCGGGCCCTGACAGTAGGTGGTCTGGAGCAGATTTCATCACCTCACAGGTTCTCAGAGTACTTTTCTGAACATAACGATAACCCCATCAAACTTTGAAAATTGTTGGGAGGATTCGATATATGAGGGATCTTCAAAAAGTTCACGCAAGGATTCTTGTTATGTTTTAGTTCTATTTTCCATGAACTCTTTCCTCGTTGACGTATAATTGATTATACAGATATTTGAGGAACTGAGGTTAATATCAATACCTGTGTACAATGTGTGATGATCAAATCAGGATAAATCATTACAAAATGTCATCATTCTTAGTGTCCATTCATCCATTTCTCGCTTTTTCTCCCCCCCTCCCCCTTTGCCACTCTCCTACCCACAGTGCCACACTCTCCTTATGAAAGTGCAGTGTGTTGTTATGATCTTTCCTTCTTTCCTTCCTTCCTTCTTTCTTTGCATTAATTTATATTTTTAGCTCCTACTTAAGAGTGACAACATGCACTGTTTCTCTGTCTGTGCCTGGCTTGTTTGATTGAGCATAATTTTCTCGAAGCTCATGCATGCTTCCGTGAAATTTTTGAAACACTCTTGCGTACGTTGCTCATTGGTGACAGATATTATTATCCTTGGATTACAGCCCCGACTAGTGCCTGGACTGTGGTAGGTGCCCAATATTTGTCCTGTGAGTTAATTCATTATGAATGAAATACTGTCAGATTTTGTACTGAATTCACTCTTTCTTCTCTTTTGCTGACATTAATCTGGCTAGGGATTACAGGCAAGAGAAAATTCAAGATTATCAATCACCGTATGAATCTGTCACCTTCTCTTTCTTCCCTCCGCAAGAGGATCCCCAGCTCCATGTGTGCTTTTAATGTCTAAACTCATCCCCACTTCCCTTGCCCTTTGTCTCCCCTCCCAACGTCCCTTAAACTAGTTAATCGCCAGCACAACAAATCGTGGTGATAAAAGGTGATCATAAAAAGGGCTCTGTCAAAAACAAGGCAGAACGATAGAAAACACACAACGAGGACCAGAAGACATAACTATAGAGCGAAGGCACCCCTTGTTCAAAGTATGGCTGATATGCCTATTCCTTCACCTCAGCTTCCCCTAGCACAAATGAAAGGACGTGCCCTTACGTATCTCCAGCCACGTATTTCCAACCTATCCCAGTAAAGGTAGATGCCTTCTACCGATATTTATCTTTCAGCGAGAATGCGTCTTTGGGAAACAAGCAGGCTTCGCATTCTACCAAGCATACTCATTAGATCACTGGTCTCTCAAGCATGGCAATCTGAGAAAGTACACGAGGATGGTGCTCATGAATTGTAACAATGCACTGATTTGGTGGTGCCGTTTACCAGGTTTTAAACGGTTGTCTTGGGCTCCCGGAAGGACACTGGAGAGACGGCAGAAAGGCATTGGTTTGGGGAATAGGATGGAGGATGGAGGAGAACCGGGGCTCATGAGAAGGGCTGTGGGCTGAGGAAGGGCTTGTGCCCGCTAAAGACAGCGTAGGAATCTGTTGGGTGAGGAGGAATGAGGTCAATACAGAATAAAGGGAGGAGCGTGGGTGGGTCACCTCTCCTTGCCACTGCCTCTGGACCTGAATCGACAGGCGGCCTTCCTCTTCTTCCTTCCTAAGTGTTGGACCAGCCGCATGGAGGTCCAGAACAGGCCAGGCCCCCGCTCATCCTAGGGCCGTGCTCCAAAGGATGTCTGGGCAAGAAGTGGGGCCTTGGGGGGAGCCTGTTGAGAGGCCTGGCAGGATTGGAACCACTTTCACAGTCACCGAAGAACCCTTAGGGACCCCGGACACTAAATTTTGATTAGGAGCATGGGGACCCTGACTCCCTGAGGGTGACTATGATGAACCCAGCTCTGAGGTCCCACTCTTTCCTTGTCAGTTGCTCACATGGACGTAGAGACCTGAGAAAGCTGTGCACAGCGTCTCTGTGCCACTCACCCAACCAACACTTAGCATGAGGGCCTGATGTCCAGCCCTTATGACTGGAGGAGAGGAGGTCTCCTTCACCTAGTCAGCGAGGGCAGGCGAAAGTCAAGCTTTTCCATTGAACACACACTTCTGCTAGAGATCCAGCAAGCCTAGAAGGGATCTCAGAGTCCAAGCAGCGAAAAATCCACCCCCACACCCCAAATCACTTTCAGTGACCTTGATTCAAGAGAAGCAGAACAGATGCCCCAGGACAAAATGACATCCAAGGGACACAAGGCCACCTCCCTTCACCCGAATCAAAGAAAACCATGATGTCACAAGCATGGGGAAACCCAGTAGTGTGGTTACGAATTCAGGCAGTCAGCCTGCAATGCTGATAAATATTTCTCACTCACAGGATGAGGGTAGAATATCTCGTTATCTTAAGAATTTCATTGCCACCTGGGTCTCCAGATTTCCGTCTCTCCTAGGACATCCGAAGTTTGTCCTCAGAGCGGAAACACCACCGTACTTGCTCTCCTGACTTATGGTACTGTGAGTGAATGAATGGATGAGTGAATGGGTGCACGAGGTGGTAAAGAATGTGTTAGATCATGGAGATGAACAGCTGGCTCATAGATTGGACTCAGAGAGTCTCAGTGTTAGAGCGTAACTAAAGCGTGCCGTCTCGGTGTATGAGGTCCACACAGAGCATAGAGGTGCTGTGTTTTCTACTAATCCTCAGGACCAGGAAGATATCACGTGGAATGTGCCTAGGCCGTGTGCCCCAGGAGCCTTTCTCTCTCGCAGGCCGAGTCCAAAGAGGCTTCTGTAGGGCCTGATGATTACACGACCTGGAAGACGTTCTTCTAAAATTATACCAAATCGAGCGTTAAAGTGAATATTTGTTTAGAATGAGAAGAACATTTCTAACCTGCTCTAACCCATGACAACAGCAGCCATCACAATTCCCGAAATACGGTTTCTTTGGAAGTGCGTTTATATATGTTCTCAGAAATGCCCCGTTCAAACTGGTACGGTCTCAAATATGACGAAGCAGAATTTCAAGGCAACAGACACCATGGATTTATTGTGAATCCAGACAGGTACTTTGCAAATTTTAAAGCAACACGTGGCCATGTGAACACACAGCGTGGTCTCACAGGAGCAGTTGACTTCCTCTAAACTAGAAATGCACTCAGGTTCCTGTTAAGCCCTCAATGTTTATTTTCACATCAAGTTTTCAAACTAAACTAGCTTTCCCAACATTTATTCTCAAAACACGCCTCGTATTAACGTAGTATAACTATTCATGGGCTTCAGAAGTTCTCCTTCCATTGAGTGCGTTTAATTAATTCTCTTCCAAAGAGGGTCACGTTTAGCTGAATGGAGGTTGTTTCTAGAATTCATTTTCACATTCCCGGCCCTGGCCCATCTACTGCTCAAGCCTCCTGGAATGACTTGCCAGTGTGCATGTGTGCTGATGGAACCTGTTGGAGCTAGCCGACGAATAAGCGTGAAGATGAAGCTCGGTTGGTTTGAGACAAATGACTATGTTTTGGGGGTACAGGATGCAGAACAAAGTGCTTGCTTTCCTCGAACTTATATGAGAGTAGATGGGCTACCACGTAGTCAGCCTGGCTCATAGGTGTAGAGTAGCTAGACTTTGAATATGATGAGGCTAGCTGCCGTCCACGTGGGGACAGATGGCTCTAGGAAGAGGATCCAGTCACCATCAGTTTAGAAGACAGCCGGGAGACCCTCCGTTTCAGGAAATCATTCGGCCATTGAGGGAGAGCTACTGTGGTAGATGGAATTTCAGGGAGACAGAGAGTCAAAGAAGGTCTTGCACAAGGCTGACAAAGGTTTAGTGCACGCAGGGATTTCATTCACTCACATGTGGACTAGGCGAAGGTGACCCGTTCACTTTCTGCTTCCCTTTTAGAACCGTTTTTGGAAGGGGTATGGGAATGTGGCGATAAGATAGAAGAAAAAGGGTCTGTCGCTGTAGGGGCACAGGAGGAGACCTAGTTAGCCGTCCTCATGGTTGCTGATCTCTTTCTCCTTTCCTTTATGACGTTTCTGTCAAATAGTTCTTTCTCGCGGTAGTGCACGGGGGGCCCTCGCAGATACTTCTCTTCTGCCCCCTGGTAATCCAGCCCATCAAGTGCTGCGATGGAACAAATGATTGCTTCTGGCAGGAGAACTTCCAGAACAAAATTTACTTTGTCGTCTCTTATGAGAGTCAGCATGGTGTTGTCCATTTGTGTATAGATTTCTTGTAGATGTTTCGTCAAAACATCCAACAGGTCCTCATCTTCCAGGTACGTTTCAACGCAGAGCCTGTGCCTTGGTGAATTCAGAAATGATGTCAGCCACCTGGACTGTTTCCTGCCCTTCAAGATGTCCAGGAGGTGGTGGTCGGCCCCCCTTCTCTTCACGATGAAGTCCACCAGCTTGTGGTTGTCCCGGTCCCGAGCGGCCCTCATCCTGTCGGGGAGAATCCTCTTGCAGGGCCTCTTCCCGCCCAGGGAGGTCTCCTCCTCAGAGTCTTCCAGGTCGGCATAGTTCACCTTTGGAAAGTCAACCTCCAGCGGGCCCTCTTGGATGGCTTTCCTGAGTGGGTAGCTGACGTCGGCGGCATAATAGTCCAGGAAAGAGCCCACGAAGGAACCCCGGCCGATGGCTTGTGTGTAGTGGGAGATGAGGGAGAAACACCAGTTAACACCTTGCTCGTGCACTTTCCTGGCTCTCTGCAGGAGTCTGTCTTTCTCTCTGCAATCCAGGGGCTTCAGTCTTCGAAGAGGAACTCGGATGCCGCTCCTCTCCTGGCGCAGGTCTGCCTCAATCAAGAGCACCCGTGCGGTCTTCTCCGACGCACTGACACTCTTCACCACAGCCGGCCAGAATGGGTGGTCTTGAAATTTAAACCACACCATCGTTCCTCTTTCAACTGGAGGAGGCTCCTGTGTCAGAGCCATGCTGGCAGGTTGTCCACCTCGTTAACCACCAGCCATTTTAGCCTTGCGGATGGGATTCCTAGACATCGAGTCAGCAGGAGGTCGGCGTTCTTGCAGTCCTTCGGAACAAACTGCCGCTTTTAGCTTCCTAATTCTGTCTGCCAGACAGAGGGAGTCACGCGGCCTCATGGCAGGGGACCTGGAGGGGGCAGGGGACCCGGAAGAAGCGGCCGCCCCTTCCACGCCTGGCTTCGAGGCCCCCTCCCCAGAGTCCTCAGCATTCCTTGAGCGTGCAGAGCACGCGGAGTGAGTAGCCACGGTCTTCGGCCAGGTGTCCTGTGCCTCTGCGTTCAGAGCTATGGGCACAGTGGGGATGACACCCCGTGGCTGGGATGGGGCCACCTGTCCATCATTAGCACATGCACCCTCCTCCAGGACTGTGGGACGCCGGGATGTAACCGTGGAGGCTTGTGCCTTTGCCTTGCCCTCTTTCTCACCCTCGTGTCCCGACAGTGTCGGGAAATCGTGGCTCGCGCTGGATCTCCGTGATGCCTTTATTGGCCTTTCTGCTGGAGCAGGGGCAGAGGTCGTGTGCACCCGTGATTTGTCACCGCACAGGGCATCCTCACTCTCTGCACCAACTGGCAGTGATCCTGAGGCTTTTCTCTTCCCAGCACTCCTCCGAACGACCCCTTTGCGTTTACCATACTTTTTACGAGGGGGTCTACTTGCCGGCTGTTGAGCTACCTTCTGGGAAGTTGTACTGGTCTGCTGATCATCTGGTATTCTTCCTCGGCCCCGTTTTGTTCTCTCATCCAGCCTCTCCAGTACCACTTTCAGGACTCTTCTGCACTCCTTCTCCTCTCCCGCTGGGGCACCGACCTTCCACTGGGCCCCTGCCAAGGAGCCCATGGCTTCCATTTCAGACTTCGTTAGGGCTGTTTTCTCTGTGCTTTTCTCCTGGGAGCTTGTCCTGGTCTGCTGGTCATCTGGTTTTCTTCCTCGGCCCAGTTTTGTTCTCTCATCCAGCCTCTCCAGTACCACTTTCAGGACTCTTCTGCACCCCCTTTCCTCTCCCGCTGTGGCATTGAACTTCCACTGCGCCCCTGCCGACGAGCCCATGCCTTCCATTTCAGACTTCGTCAGGGCCGTTATGTCTGTGCTTTTCACCTGGGAGCTTGTACTGGTCTGCTGGTCATCTGGTTTTCTTCCTCGGCCCAGTTTTGTTCTCTCATCCAGCCTCTCCAGTACCACTTTCAGGACTCTTCTGCACCCCCTTTCCTCTCCCGCTGTGGCATTGAACTTCCACTGCGCCCCTGCCGAAGAGCCCATGCCTTCCATTTCAGACTTCGTCAGGGCCCTTACGTCTGTGCTTTTCACTTTAATCGTTTCTTCTCCTGAGAGGTGATGATGAGGGGCAGAGGTTTCTGGCTGTCATTCCCACTGCTGACTCAGGTCTTCCCTCAAAACCCCTGCTCTAATACGCCTCCTTTGCCTCCGGACTGCAAAGCGTTCCCAGCTTGCATTGGCTGTCCTCCTCCACCTGGTTCTCCGTGAGATGCTTGCACTCGTGTTTTCAGTGGAAAGACCTGGAGGAGACTGGAATGGGAAAAAGGAAAAGAAGAACCGTATGAGGAAAGGATTCCTTTTGTGAAACTAGAAGCGCCCTGCTCAAGGAGATTGATGAGATAAAACAAGGTATTAAAAGAGTGGGCCTTAGACAGAGGGGAAGATGAGTGTCAAGCATTTGGGGAAAAATATGGAAGGTGCCAGAAGAGTTCTATAACAGCCCGAAGCCACCGTGTAACCTAATTGTAACGACTGCATGCGGAAGAGCATCCGCATGCGGACGTGGGTGTCATGTCAGGGATACTGTTTCACTCTCCTGGACCCTCTGCGGCTTCTGAGATCCTTGGGCTTCAACCTAGGAAAATGCTTCATTAGTTTTTTGCCTTCCTAGGGTGCCCATGCCTCCCTGTCCACCCCAAGAAGACCGAGGCCATCTCCTACATACCGATGCTGGGAGCCAGCCCCATGTCATGTTCAAGAGCATGACTCAGAATCCAGAGGTCTGTGAGGTCATCTTGATGATTCCTGGCTGTCACTGTTAATAGGGATTTCTGCAGGAACCGGTCATGGGTTGTGACCTGAACCTCTATACTCTGGTGCAAAACTCTTGTCTCCCAACACCAAAGATGTGATGCTCGTTATGAAGACACGTGTGTATAGAGTGAGGTGCAAAGACGATCGTACCCCGAAATGTCAACATTAGATGGCAGCGAGTGAATGGGGAAGTCTTACCGAAGGTCACGTGGACGGAGGCAGGTCCGGTTCTGTGAGCTGGGTCTCTTGTTTCTCACACTCCAATCGCTTGTCCGCACACCCTTTACCCCGCTGCGTGCTTCTGAAGGGCGCTGTTCTTTGTGATCAGGTGGGAACTAGTGCAGATACTCAGGACCTATGTAGTCTTTTCTCAAGCGAATCTGGAAAATTCAAAAGAGGAAGCAACGTGAGCCAATAAAGTGTGGATCTAATGATCCCGTTCCCTTCACCAACTCAGGGATGCATGCCTTTTTGAAACAGAGCTGATATCTGAATCCCATCCATAATGTAGATGCCATTTTTATTTTCCTCCTCTTGCATTCCAAAATATTTCCATGGTATGCTGCTTGGCGTATGCTAGTCTGTTCCTGCGTCACAACAGGGAGAACCACTGCTTTGGGGATCGCGGATGCCATGGACACATGGATTTAACATCAATCGTGTGTTTGTGACCATCTGTGTGAGTGTAACGAAAATGGGGATTTTGAAGTTATTGTGTCTTTCTGATTCTCAAATCGCATTGAATGAGCTTGTGAGAACATGACATGCATAGAAAGATGTGTAGAGGGGCTGGCACCTTACAGATGCTCACTATGAGGACGATGGTGTACGTGCTTCCAACGCACTACCTATGCATCCCTGTGCACGTGCAAGCACGTACTGTGTTACACTATAGTTGCTAACATGAGAGCATAATTGGATATATTTCCTAGTTAGTGCCCATTTCTGCTACGTCATTTCCAAGAGTCTCGTTACGCCAAAATTTTCCTGATATTTCCAAACTCTCATGGAATTTCTGACATTACAGGAATGTGTTCTGCAGAAGCAGCAATTGTTCTACCCGTCCTACTCTTCCTATCTTTCCACCGCCAATACTCCGTTCATATGTCCTAGTTTTCCCTATATGTCGTCCAAATTAGTGTCATGACTGCTTTCTGCACTTTACCTAGTGCACTATTGACTTCACATTCTATGTTCTGTGATGCGAAACTTCTCTCCTTAATAAATGCGTGTATGTATGTCTTTGTTCACGCACACTGGTTGACGTAACAGGAAAGGTGTCACGATGATGAAATACACGTACCTTCAGCACACAGACGACAATCAGCACACAGTCTTCCCTGAACGAGGGTGCTCACTCAAGGGTGCTGGGCTCTCAAGCCCAGGGTTCACCTGAGGACACACAACTACAGGAGGAAGGAATAAAAGGTCACTCGACCGCTTCGGGCTCCCCTCAGCTGGACCTGCTAGCCCCACTCAGAAAACAGGTGTGATAGAGCACCTTCAAGCGTGACCACCCACACCCCAAAACACAAGCACGCACTCTTTCTCCTACACGCTCACGCACGCTCACGGCCCCATACACGCAGATGTTAGAAACCCAAGATGCCTGGCGTGGAAGCCAACAATCCATCTCAATGTCTGTACCCGTCCCCCGTGTGCTTGCTTCCAGTAGGAATGCTACTTTGCGTTCCGTTTAGTTCCTCGGTTTGAAAGCACACACGGAAAAATCTAAAATGATCTTCAAAATTACCAAACAATGAGCATAATAAGCATCAGTAGTCCAATCACCCAGGAACTCTTGTTCCAATCACGTGAGTCCATGTGCTCCAGGATTTTTATGCATACAGATATATATTTATAGATATAGTTCTCTGAATCCCTTTACACCATATGCAACAAATATATCTCTATAAGACAGTTACAACACCTTAAGACTTGTACACCCCACGTGGATATGGTTCATTACTCACATTTGGCAGCTCTTTTCCAGTGTGAAAACTTTTCAGAAAACACTTTCAACAGATAAAGAACGGCAATCCCAGTGATTTTTCTGATTACAAAAGCTGATGCTTCCTTAACAGACACAACCAGAAGGCAAGTGTGTTAAATCAAAACAGTGCATGTTCCTCTCACCAAACGCTATGGGCCATGGCAAGAAGAGCTTCTATCTAGGGTCTGCTTAGAGTCTTCTGGATAATTTACGTTCTGGTTTTGTCCTAACGGGAATACGACACTCTTCCCTCCCTCTGAAGGGACAGGTAGGTAAGTTAGGCAAGCAGACGCGTAAATAGATGGATGGTAGAAAGGTGGATGGTGTACAGTTAGATACATAGATACATAGAGGCAGAGAGACAGAAATCGACACAGAGGTTGATGGAGATACATAAAGACAGATGGATATAGGGATCGAAAAAGATGTATAATATGCAGTAGATAGAAGGGGGTAGGTAGATGTACGGAAGGATAAGGAATGATTAGAAGGAGACAGATAGATGATAGGTAGGAAAAAGATACATGGATACAGAGGTAGACATATATAAATATACTCGTGTCGAAAACTGACGGTTGAGAGATATAATGAATGGCAAAATAGACTGACAGATGAACAGCTAGACAGATATAGCTAACAACGGAGGTAGAGATAGATAATGATAGGGAGATGATAAACAGGTGATAGCGGCATAGAGATAAACAGAAAGATAGATGCATAGAGATACATAAATACACGTAGATGGCGATAATCAAATATTAAACTTCTCTTACCCCCCAGGAACATGTGAGAACAATAAAATCTCTATAGCAGCAGAATAAGTTTGTAAATTGATGCCAAGTTCTAGGAGGACGTGGTGTGAAAATGCGTCCAGTATTTTAGTCCAACATCAAAGCAAACACTGCCTGCAGAGGGAGAATACCCAGTTGACAATAAAAGAGAAATACTTTCTACATGGAGACTCCACAATCTGTAACGTCAAAGTCAAATTCAGATGACCAAGAAGTAGTGTTTCCAAAGAGAGTAGCGTACTCCTTTGGACCATCCCATTTCTTCTGTTGCATCTGTTCCTTAGCAGAGGAGTGAAAGAACAAGATAACAATGAGCATTGACTTCTCCAGTCAACAACCGTGATTTTGGGAAGGATTACCTTGGAAGCCCTGTCACTTGGGAAGTTCTGTTGCCTGCTTTCCCTAGTGAGGGTTTTATTTACATCTTAGGCGAAAACTAAAGAACAGAATCCTCAGCAAGTTGTCTCAAAGTGGTGCCCCTATCTCGACATGAACCCCATACTGTTCCCCAGAGGCAGGAATTCTCTCATCTTCACGTGATGCCCCCTCTACCATGACCAGATGTGTATTGGATCTTCTGTGCACCTACTGGGTTTGTGATGGCAAACCTACCTAAAGAGACGTATTTCCATAGAAGGATGAGCTGGCATATCCGTTTATAGTATAATAAAGGCACAATTTTGAAAACTTTTTTTTAAATAAAGAAAACACCGTTGTGCCTGTTGTGCCTCTTCTTGCACCTTTCCTTTGCCAGATTCACTCCGCAGCAAGTTTCACGCATTTTTCTTAGAAAGTCTTAGGTTTCATAGGATCGCAGTGCATGGGTGGAGTAACTGGGTGTGAATGAATGCCTTTCCATTTTTCTCTTATTTCGTTCGTTAATTTTATGCATAGCTGTCATGACTACGTGGAGAGTGAGGTTGTTTTGTAGTTAAGGGGTAAGTGTACCCATTACACACGGAAGAATCTTGAATAGCACTCAGTTTTGCTTCCCTCCCCCCTCCACAGGAATAAAAGAAATTAGACTCGTCGCATTCCAAATGATGAGCCATGATCCTCAATACAAGTAGCCACATTCAAATGACCACCTCCCGGCCGTCTCCACGGGAAGCGAACCCCCCGGCCAGGTCCTGGAAAGCCAAGCAAGGCCGCTACCTGGTCACCAGCTAAGACGCACCTGGAGACCCTCAGGGGACCGAGTGTCCTTCTTTATGGTCGGCCGGCAGGCAGGAGGCGCAGACCCGGACGGTCTCTTCCCCGCCAGACAGCTGGCACGTGGCCCGCTGCCACAGTCCCAGCGCCCTCGCCTGCCGGGCCCCGGTCGCAGACCCCAGGGGACCGACACCCAAGCCAGGACATTTCCTCAGATGTCCACCGGGACCTCCTCGCGCCCACGCCCTCATGTCCTTGGGCCGAGGGGCCTCGCCAACCCGCCAGTGTGCGCCTTACCTGAGGAACCCTCAGGCGACCGGACGCCTCAGGGGATTCCACAACCGCCCGCTGGCTAGGCGGCTCTGAGGGCCTGTGGGCTAGCGCCTGCGCAGTAACAGCCGGCTCGCTGATTGGTGGTGCGTGCGGGAGGTGGGGCCTGCTGAACCACGCCCCCTGCAGGCTCGCCCCCCCAGCGGCAGGCTGCAGCAGTACCACCGTGCCCTGGCAGCGGGTGGCTTTCTAGGGCCTCTGTCTTCACCCAGGGCTCACTGCCCCAATGGGTGGCTCATGAAGGGAGAAGGGGAACTCCTCTTCCAGCTGATCTTCCCCAGGGCTTCGGGCAGCTGGCGGGGCTTCTGGGACACTGTGCTCTGCTGCCTGTAGGATTTCAACATCTCTCTGCCATCCCGCACTTGCCCTTTGATCCGCAACCAGGCGGCTTCCTGCAAAAGCTTCTCCCGGGCATCCTGGGCACCCGGTGGGAGCCAGGCATCCGAGACGCCAGTCTTCTGCCGGGTGGCATCAGATCTCTGCTAGAAAGTGGCTGCACGTGGTGCCTGGCTGAGAAACCTCGGCTGGTTCCCAACTTGAGATCGGACTCTTCCAACTCCTCTTCTAGCCTTGAGCCTTCCCTTCGCAGCCGCCCAGCGCTTCTGCAAGACCTCGCCCAGGGAGGTGTGTGCCTTCTTGCACCTCCCAACCCACCCAGAGCAGCTTAGACTCTGCCGTACCCTGAAGTCCGTTCGTTTCTTGGCTACTACCCAGAAGGTTGTCCATTTCAACTTCTTTTCCAGCTTTTCCCATAGCTCCCCTCGATTTTCTGTTTTCATGCTTCGAATGACCGGCTGAAGGCTCTGGAGATCAGTGAATAAACGTGCTCAGCTGTATGAGGCTGGCTTCCCCACAGAAAGGGAAACAGAAGCAACGGTGCATATGTGCCTGCGTGTGTGCACGTGTGTTCATGTGTGATATGTAAGATTACATGTCCTATATGTTTAAGTGGTGTTATTTAATATATATGTATAAATAATATCTATATGTTTTAGGTGTTTTATGTTGAGGAATTAACGGATGCATTTGGGGGGTGGGGTGGTGGATGAATCCATGAGGATCTTTATACGAACTTCTAACTCCTGTGAAGCCTTGACAAGTTTCAAACAAACATTCCTAATTTCCTTATCCCACATACCCAAACCCTCACAAAACCTCTTAGCTCTTCCCTGGTTATTTGGTCATAAGACGTGCTGGGGAATGGGACTGGCTTCGGAGTTAGACAAACTCGGGCCCTGACAGTAGGTGGTCTGGAGCAGATTTCATCACCTCACAGGTTCTCAGAGTACTTTTCTGAACATAACGATAACCCCATCAAACTTTGAAAATTGTTGGGAGGATTCGATATATGAGGGATCTTCAAAAAGTTCACGCAAGGATTCTTGTTATGTTTTAGTTCTATTTTCCATGAACTCTTTCCTCGTTGACGTATAATTGATTATACAGGTATTTGAGGAACTGAGGTTAATATCAATACCTGTGTACAATGTGTGATGATCAAATCAGGATAAATCATTACAAAATGTCATCATTCTTAGTGTCCATTCATCCATTTCTCGCTTTTTCTCCCCCCCTCCCCCTTTGCCACTCTCCTACCCACAGTGCCACACTCTCCTTATGAAAGTGCAGTGTGTTGTTATGATCTTTCCTTCTTTCCTTCCTTCCTTCTTTCTTTGCATTAATTTATATTTTTAGCTCCTACTTAAGAGTGACAACATGCACTGTTTCTCTGTCTGTGCCTGGCTTGTTTGATTGAGCATAATTTTCTCGAAGCTCATGCATGCTTCCGTGAAATTTTTGAAACACTCTTGCGTACGTTGCTCATTGGTGACAGATATTATTATCCTTGGATTACAGCCCCGACTAGTGCCTGGACTGTGGTAGGTGCCCAATATTTGTCCTGTGAGTTAATTCATTATGAATGAAATACTGTCAGATTTTGTACTGAATTCACTCTTTCTTCTCTTTTGCTGACATTAATCTGGCTAGGGATTACAGGCAAGTTGTCAGGCTAGAGAAAATTCAAGATTATCAATCACCGTATGAATCTGTCACCTTCTCTTTCTTCCCTCCGCAAGAGGATCCCCAGCTCCATGTGTGCTTTTAATGTCTAAACTCATCCCCACTTCCCTTGCCCTTTGTCTCCCCTCCCAACGTCCCTTAAACTAGTTAATCGCCAGCACAACAAATCGTGGTGATAAAAGGTGATCATAAAAAGGGCTCTGTCAAAAACAAGGCAGAACGATAGAAAACACACAACGAGGACCAGAAGACATAACTATAGAGCGAAGGCACCCCTTGTTCAAAGTACGGCTGATATGCCTATTCCTTCACCTCAGCTTCCCCTAGCACAAATGAAAGGACGTGCCCTTACGTATCTCCAGCCACGTATTTCCAACCTATCCCAGTAAAGGTAGATGCCTTCTACCGATATTTATCTTTCAGCGAGAATGCGTCTTTGGGAAACAAGCAGGCTTCGCATTCTACCAAGCATACTCATTAGATCACTGGTCTCTCAAGCATGGCAATCTGAGAAAGTACACGAGGATGGTGCTCATGAATTGTAACAATGCACTGATTTGGTGGTGCCGTTTACCAGGTTTTAAACGGTTGTCTTGGGCTCCCGGAAGGACACTGGAGAGATGGCAGAAAGGCATTGGTTTGGGGAATAGGATGGAGGATGGAGGAGAACCGGGGCTCATGAGAAGGGCTGTGGGCTGAGGAAGGGCTTGTGCCCGCTAAAGACAGCGTAGGAATCTGTTGGGTGAGGAGGAATGAGGTCAATACAGAATAAAGGGAGGAGCGTGGGTGGGTCACCTCTCCTTGCCACTGCCTCTGGACCTGAATCGACAGGCGGCCTTCCTCTTCTTCCTTCCTAAGTGTTGGACCAGCCGCATGGAGGTCCAGAACAGGCCAGGCCCCCGCTCATCCTAGGGCCGTGCTCCAAAGGATGTCTGGGCAAGAAGTGGGGCCTTGGGGGGAGCCTGTTGAGAGGCCTGGCAGGATTGGAACCACTTTCACAGTCACCGAAGAACCCTTAGGGACCCCGGACACTAAATTTTGATTAGGAGCATGGGGACCCTGACTCCCTGAGGGTGACTATGATGAACCCAGCTCTGAGGTCCCACTCTTTCCTTGTCAGTTGCTTACATGGACGTAGAGACCTGAGAAAGCTGTGCACAGCGTCTCTGTGCCACTCACCCAACCAACACTTAGCATGAGGGCCTGATGTCCAGCCCTTATGACTGGAGGAGAGGAGGTCTCCTTCACCTAGTCAGCGAGGGCAGGGGAAAGTCAAGCTTTTCCATTGAACACACACTTCTGCTAGAGATCCAGCAAGCCTAGAAGGGATCTCAGAGTCCAAGCAGCGAAAAATCCACCCCCACACCCCAAATCACTTTCAGTGACCTTGATTCAAGAGAAGCAGAACAGATGCCCCAGGACAAAATGACATCCAAGGGACACAAGGCCACCTCCCTTCACCCGAATCAAAGAAAACCATGATCTCACAAGCATGGGGAAACCCAGTAGTGTGGTTATGAATTCAGGCAGTCAGCCTGCAATGCTGATAAATATTTCTCACTCACAGGATGAGGGTAGAATATCTCGTTATCTTAAGAATTTCATTGCCACCTGGGTCTCCAGATTTCCGTCTCTCCTAGGACATCCGAAGTTTGTCCTCAGAGCGGAAACACCACCGTACTTGCTCTCCTGACTTATGGTACTGTGAGTGAATGAATGGATGAGTGAATGGGTGCACGAGGTGGTAAAGAATGTGTTAGATCATGGAGATGAACAGTTGGCTCATAGATTGGACTCAGAGAGTCTCAGTGTTAGAGCGTAACTAAAGCGTGCCGTCTCGGTGTATGAGATCCACACAGAGCATGGAGGTGCTGTGTTTTCTACTAATCCTCAGGACCAGGAAGACATCACGTGGAATGTGCCTAGGCCGTGTGCCCCAGGAGCCTTTCTCTCTCGCAGGCCGAGTCCAAAGAGGCTTCTGTAGGGCCTGATGATTACACGACCTGGAAGACGTTCTTCTAAAATTATACCAAATCGAGCGTTAAAGTGAATATTTGTTTAGAATGAGAAGAACATTTCTAACCTGCTCTAACCCATGACAACAGCAGCCATCACAATTCCCGAAATACGGTTTCTTTGGAAGTGCGTTTATATATGTTCTCAGAAATGCCCCGTTCAAACTGGTACGGTCTCAAATATGACGAAGCAGAATTTCAAGGCAACAGACACCATGGATTTATTGTGAATCCAGACAGGTACTTTGCAAATTTTAAAGCAACACGTGGCCATGTGAACACACAGCGTGGTCTCACAGGAGCAGTTGACTTCCTCTAAACTAGAAATGAACTCAGGTTCCTGTTAAGCCCTCAATGTTTATTTTCACATCAAGTTTTCAAACTAAACTAGCTTTCCCAACATTTATTCTCAAAACACGCCTCGTATTAACGTAGTATAACTATTCATGGGCTTCAGAAGTTCTCCTTCCATTGAGTGCGTTTAATTAATTCTCTTCCAAAGAGGGTCACGTTTAGCCGAATGGAGGTTGTTTCTAGAATTCATTTTCACATTCCCGGCCCTGGCCCATCTACTGCTCAAGCCTCCTGGAATGACTTGCCAGTGTGCATGTGTGCTGATGGAACCTGTTGGAGCTAGCCGACGAATAAGCGTGAAGATGAAGCTCGGTTGGTTTGAGACAAATGACTACGTTTTGGGGGTACAGGATGCAGAACAAAGTGCTTGCTTTCCTCGAACTTATATGAGAGTAGATGGGCTACCACGTAGTCAGCCTGGCTCATAGGTGTAGAGTAGCTAGACTGTGAATATGATGAGGCTAGCTGCCGTCCACGTGGGGACAGATGGCTCTAGGAAGAGGATCCAGTCACCATCAGTTTAGAAGACAGCCGGGAGACCCTCCGTTTCAGGAAATCATTCGGCCATTGAGGGAGAGCTACTGTGGTAGATGGAATTTCAGGGAGACAGAGAGTCAAAGAAGGTCTTGCACAAGGCTGACAAAGGTTTAGTGCACGCAGGGATTTCATTCACTCACACGTGGACTAGGCGAAGGTGACCCGTTCACTTTCTGCTTCCCTTTTAGAACCGTTTTTGGAAGGGGTATGGGAATGTGGCGATAAGATAGAAGAAAAAGGGTCTGTCGCTGTAGGGGCACAGGAGGAGACCTAGTTAGCCGTCCTCATGGTTGCTGATCTCTTTCTCCTTTCCTTTATGACGTTTCTGTCAAATAGTTCTTTCTCGCGGTAGTGCACGTGGGGCCCTCGCAGATACTTCTCTTCTGCCCCCTGGTAATCCAGCCCATCAAGTGCTGCGATGGAACAAATGATTGCTTCTGGCAGGAGAACTTCCAGAACAAAATTTACTTTGTCGTCTCTTATGAGAGTCAGCATGGTGTTGTCCATTTGTGTATAGATTTCTTGTAGATGTTTCGTCAAAACATCCAACAGGTCCTCATCTTCCAGGTACGTTTCAACGCAGAGCCTGTGCCTTGGTGAATTCAGAAATGATGTCAGCCACCTGGACTGTTTCCTGCCCTTCAAGATGTCCAGGAGGTGGTGGTCGGCCCCCCTTCTCTTCACGATGAAGTCCACCAGCTTGCGGTTGTCCCGGTCCCGAGCGGCCCTCATCCTGTCGGGGAGAATCCTCTTGCAGGGCCTCTTCCCGCCCAGGGAGGTCTCCTCCTCAGAGTCTTCCAGGTCGGCATAGTTCACCTTTGGAAAGTCAACCTCCAGCGGGCCCTCTTGGATGGCTTTCCTGAGTGGGTAGCTGACGTCGGCGGCATAATAGTCCAGGAAAGAGCCCACGAAGGAACCCCGGCCGATGGCTTGTGTGTAGTGGGAGATGAGGGAGAAACACCAGTTAACACCTTGCTCGTGCACTTTCCTGGCTCTCTGCAGGAGTCTGTCTTTCTCTCTGCAATCCAGGGGCTTCAGTCTTCGAAGAGGAACTCGGATGCCGCTCCTCTCCTGGCGCAGGTCTGCCTCAATCAAGAGCACCCGTGCGGTCTTCTCCGACGCACTGACACTCTTCACCACAGCCGGCCAGAATGGGTGGTCTTGAAATTTAAACCACACCATCGTTCCTCTTTCAACTGGAGGAGGCTCCTGTGTCAGAGCCATGCTGGCAGGTTGTCCACCTCGTTTACCACCAGCCATTTTAGCCTTGCGGATGGGATTCCTAGACATCGAGTCAGCAGGAGGTCGGCGTTCTTGCAGTCCTTCGGAACAAACTGCCGCTTTTAGCTTCCTAATTCTGTCTGCCAGACAGAGGGAGTCACGCGGCCTCATGGCAGGGGACCTGGAGGGGGCAGGGGACCCGGAAGAAGCGGCCGCCCCTTCCACGCCTGGCTTCGAGGCCCCCTCCCCAGAGTCCTCAGCATTCCTTGAGAGCGCAGAGCACGCGGAGTGAGTAGCCACGGTCTTCGGCCAGGTGTCCTGTGCCTCTGCGTTCAGAGCTATGGGCACAGTGGGGATGACACCCCGTGGCTGGGATGGGGCCACCTGTCCATCATTAGCACATGCACCCTCCTCCAGGACTGTGGGACGCCGGGATGTAACCGTGGAGGCTTGTGCCTTTGCCTTGCCCTCTTTCTCACCCTCGTGTCCCTACAGTGTCGGGAAATCGTGGCTCGCGCTGGACCTCCGTGATGCCTTTATTTGCCTTTCTGCTGGAGCAGGGGCAGAGGTCGTGTGCACCCGTGATTTGTCACCGCACAGGGCATCCTCACTCTCGGCACCAACTGGCAGTGATCCTGAGGCTTCTCTCTTCCCAGCACTCCTCCGAACGACCCCTTTGCGTTTACCATACTTTTTACGAGGGGGTCTACTTGCCGGCTGTTGAGCTACCTTCTGGGAAGTTGTACTGGTCTGCTGATCATCTGGTATTCTTCCTCGGCCCCGTTTTGTTCTCTCATCCAGCCTCTCCAGTACCACTTTCAGGACTCTTCTGCACTCCTTCTCCTCTCCCGCTGGGGCACCGACCTTCCACTGGGCCCCTGCCAAGGAGCCCATGGCTTCCATTTCAGACTTCGTTAGGGCTGTTTTGTCTGTGCTTTTCTCCTGGGAGCTTGTCCTGGTCTGCTGGTCATCTGGTTTTCTTCCTCGGCCCAGTTTTGTTCTCTCATCCAGCCTCTCCAGTACCACTTTCAGGACTCTTCTGCACCCCCTTTCCTCTCCCGCTGTGGCATTGAACTTCCACTGCGCCCCTGCCGACGAGCCCATGCCTTCCATTTCAGACTTCGTCAGGGCCGTTATGTCTGTGCTTTTCACCTGGGAGCTTGTACTGGTCTGCTGGTCATCTGGTTTTCTTCCTCGGCCCAGTTTTGTTCTCTCATCCAGCCTCTCCAGTACCACTTTCAGGACTCTTCTGCACCCCCTTTCCTCTCCCGCTGTGGCATTGAACTTCCACTGCGCCCCTGCCGAAGAGCCCATGCCTTCCATTTCAGACTTCGTCAGGGCCCTTACGTCTGTGCTTTTCACTTTAATCGTTTCTTCTCCTGAGAGGTGATGATGAGGGGCAGAGGTTTCTGGCTGTCATTCCCACTGCTGACTCAGGTCTTCCCTCAAAACCCCTGCTCTAATACGCCTCCTTTGCCTCCGGACTGCAAAGCGTTCCCAGCTTGCATTGGCTGTCCTCCTCCACCTGGTTCTCCGTGAGATGCTTGCACTCGTGTTTTCAGTGGAAAGACCTGGAGGAGACTGGAATGGGAAAAAGGAAAAGAAGAACCGTATGAGGAAAGAATTCCTTTTGTGAAACTAGAAGCGCCCTGCTCAAGGAGATTGATGAGATAAAACAAGGTATTAAAAGAGTGGGCCTTAGACAGAGGGGAAGATGAGTGTCAAGCATTTGGGGAAAAATATGGAAGGTGCCAGAAGAGTTCTATAACAGCCCGAAGCCACCGTGTAACCTTATTGTAACGACTGCATGCGGAAGAGCATCCGCATGCGGACGTGGGTGTCATGTCAGGGATATTGTTTCACTCTCCTGGACCCTCTGCGGCTTCTGAGATCCTTGGGCTTCAACCTAGGAAAATGCTTCATTAGTTTTTTGCCTTCCTAGGGTGCCCATGCCTCCCTGTCCACCCCAAGAAGACCGAGGCCATCTCCTACATACCGATGCTGGGAGCCAGCCCCATGTCATGTTCAAGAGCATGACTCAGAATCCAGAGGTCTGTGAGGTCATCTTGATGATTCCTGGCTGTCACTGTTAATAGGGATTTCTGCAGGAACCGGTCATGGGTTGTGACCTGAACCTCTATACTCTGGTGCAAAACTCTTGTCTCCCAACACCAAAGATGTGATGCTCGTTATGAAGACACGTGTGTATAGAGTGAGGTGCAAAGACGATCGTACCCCGAAATGTCAACATTAGATGGCAGCGAGTGAATGGGGAAGTCTTACCGAAGGTCACGTGGACGGAGGCAGGTCCGGTTCTGTGAGCTGGGTCTCTTGTTTACCCCGCTGCGTGCTTCTGAAGGGCGCTGTTCTTTGTGATCAGGTGGGAACTAGTGCAGATACTCAGGACCTATGTAGTCTTTTCTCAAGCGAATCTGGAAAATTCAAAAGAGGAAGCAACGTGAGCCAGTAAAGTGTGGATCTAATGATCCCGTTCCCTTCACCAACTCAGGGATGCATGCCTTTTTGAAACAGAGCTGATATCTGAATCCCATCCATAATGTAGATGCCATTTTTATTTTCCTCCTCTTGCATTCCAAAATATTTCCATGGTATGCTGCTTGGCGTATGCTAGTCTGTTCCTGCGTCACAACAGGGAGAACCACTGCTTTGGGGATCGCGGATGCCATGGACACATGGATTTAACATCAATCGTGTGTTTGTGACCATCTGTGTGAGTGTAACGAAAATGGGGATTTTGAAGTTATTGTGTCTTTCTGATTCTCAAATCGCATTGAATGAGCTTGTGAGAACATGACATGCATAGAAAGATGTGTAGAGGGGCTGGCACCTTACAGATGCTCACTATGAGGACGATGGTGTACGTGCTTCCAACGCACTACCTATGCATCCCTGTGCACGTGCAAGCACGTACTGTGTTACACTATAGTTGCTAACATGAGAGCATAATTGGATATATTTCCTAGTTAGTGCCCATTTCTGCTACGTCATTTCCAAGAGTCTCGTTACGCCAAAATTTTCCTGATATTTCCAAACTCTCATGGAATTTCTGACATTACAGGAATGTGTTCTGCAGAAGCAGCAATTGTTCTACCCGTCCTACTCTTCCTATCATTCCACCGCCAATACTCCGTTCATATGTCCTAGTTTTCCCTATATGTCGTCCAAATTAGTGTCATGACTGCTTTCTGCACTTTACCTAGTGCACTATTGACTTCACATTCTATGTTCTGTGATGCGAAACTTCTCTCCTTAATAAATGCGTGTATGTATGTCTTTGTTCACGCACACTGGTTGACGTAACAGGAAAGGTGTCACGATGATGAAATACACGTACCTTCAGCACACAGACGACAATCAGCACACAGTCTTCCCTGAACGAGGGTGCTCACTCAAGGGTGCTGGGCTCTCAAGCCCAGGGTTCACCTGAGGACACACAACTACAGGAGGAAGGAATAAAAGGTCACTCGACCGCTTCGGGCTCCCCTCAGCTGGACCTGCTAGCCCCACTCAGAAAACAGGTGTGATAGAGCACCTTCAAGCGTGACCACCCACACCCCAAAACACAAGCACGCACTCTTTCTCCTACACGCTCACGCACGCTCACGGCCCCATACACGCAGATGTTAGAAACCCAAGATGCCTGGCGTGGAAGCCAACAATCCATCTCAATGTCTGTACCCGTCCCCCGTGTGCTTGCTTCCAGTAGGAATGCTACTTTGCGTTCCGTTTAGTTCCTCGGTTTGAAAGCACACACGGAAAAATCTAAAATGATCTTCAAAATTACCAAACAATGAGCATAATAAGCATCAGTAGTCCAATCACCCAGGAACTCTTGTTCCAATCACGTGAGTCCATGTGCTCCAGGATTTTTATGCATACAGATATATATTTATAGATATAGTTCTCTGAATCCCTTTACACCATATGCAACAAATATATCTCTATAAGACAGTTACAACACCTTAAGACTTGTACACCCCACGTGGATATGGTTCATTACTCACATTTGGCAGCTCTTTTCCAGTGTGAAAACTTTTCAGAAAACACTTTCAACAGATAAAGAACGGCAATCCCAGTGATTTTTCTGATTACAAAAGCTGATGCTTCCTTAACAGACACAACCAGAAGGCAAGTGTGTTAAATCAAAACAGTGCATGTTCCTCTCACCAAACGCTATGGGCCATGGCAAGAAGAGCTTCTATCTAGGGTCTGCTTAGAGTCTTCTGGATAATTTACGTTCTGGTTTTGTCCTAACGGGAATACGACACTCTTCCCTCCCTCTGAAGGGACAGGTAGGTAAGTTAGGCAAGCAGACGCGTAAATAGATGGATGGTAGAAAGGTGGATGGTGTACAGTTAGATACATAGATACATAGAGGCAGAGAGACAGAAATCGACACAGAGGTTGATGGAGATACATAAAGACAGATGGATATAGGGATCGAAAAAGATGTATAATATGCAGTAGATAGAAGGGGGTAGGTAGATGTACGGAAGGATAAGGAATGATTAGAAGGAGACAGATAGATGATAGGTAGGAAAAAGATACATGGATACAGAGGTAGACATATATAAATATACTCGTGTCGAAAACTGACGGTTGAGAGATATAATGAATGGCAAAATAGACTGACAGATGAACAGCTAGACAGATATAGCTAACAACGGAGGTAGAGATAGATAATGATAGGGAGATGATAAACAGGTGATAGCGGCATAGAGATAAACAGAAAGATAGATGCATAGAGATACATAAATACACGTAGATGGCGATAATCAAATATTAAACTTCTCTTACCCCCCAGGAACATGTGAGAACAATAAAATCTCTATAGCAGCAGAATAAGTTTGTAAATTGATGCCAAGTTCTAGGAGGACGTGGTGTGAAAATGCGTCCAGTATTTTAGTCCAACATCAAAGCAAACACTGCCTGCAGAGGGAGAATACCCAGTTGACAATAAAAGAGAAATACTTTCTACATGGAGACTCCACAATCTGTAACGTCAAAGTCAAATTCAGATGACCAAGAAGTAGTGTTTCCAAAGAGAGTAGCGTACTCCTTTGGACCATCCCATTTCTTCTGTTGCATCTGTTCCTTAGCAGAGGAGTGAAAGAACAAGATAACAATGAGCATTGACTTCTCCAGTCAACAACCGTGATTTTGGGAAGGATTACCTTGGAAGCCCTGTCACTTGGGAAGTTCTGTTGCCTGCTTTCCCTAGTGAGGGTTTTATTTACATCTTAGGCGAAAACTAAAGAACAGAATCCTCAGCAAGTTGTCTCAAAGTGGTGCCCCTATCTCGACATGAACCCCATACTGTTCCCCAGAGGCAGGAATTCTCTCATCTTCACGTGATGCCCCCTCTACCATGACCAGATGTGTATTGGATCTTCTGTGCACCTACTGGGTTTGTGATGGCAAACCTACCTAAAGAGACGTATTTCCATAGAAGGATGAGCTGGCATATCCGTTTATAGTATAATAAAGGCACAATTTTGAAAACTTTTTTTTAAATAAAGAAAACACCGTTGTGCCTGTTGTGCCTCTTCTTGCACCTTTCCTTTGCCAGATTCACTCCGCAGCAAGTTTCACGCATTTTTCTTAGAAAGTCTTAGGTTTCATAGGATCGCAGTGCATGGGTGGAGTAACTGGGTGTGAATGAATGCCTTTCCATTTTTCTCTTATTTCGTTCGTTAATTTTATGCATAGCTGTCATGACTACGTGGAGAGTGAGGTTGTTTTGTAGTTAAGGGGTAAGTGTACCCATTACACACGGAAGAATCTTGAATAGCACTCAGTTTTGCTTCCCTCCCCCCTCCACAGGAATAAAAGAAATTAGACTCGTCGCATTCCAAATGATGAGCCATGATCCTCAATACAAGTAGCCACATTCAAATGACCACCTCCCGGCCGTCTCCACGGGAAGCGAACCCCCCGGCCAGGTCCTGGAAAGCCAAGCAAGGCCGCTACCTGGTCACCAGCTAAGACGCACCTGGAGACCCTCAGGGGACCGAGTGTCCTTCTTTATGGTCGGCCGGCAGGCAGGAGGCGCAGACCCGGACGGTCTCTTCCCCGCCAGACAGCTGGCACGTGGCCCGCTGCCACAGTCCCAGCGCCCTCGCCTGCCGGGCCCCGGTCGCAGACCCCAGGGGACCGACACCCAAGCCAGGACATTTCCTCAGATGTCCACCGGGACCTCCTCGCGCCCACGCCCTCATGTCCTTGGGCCGAGGGGCCTCGCCAACCCGCCAGTGTGCGCCTTACCTGAGGAACCCTCAGGCGACCGGACGCCTCAGGGGATTCCGCAACCGCCCGCTGGCTAGGCGGCTCTGAGGGCCTGTGGGCTAGCGCCTGCGCAGTAACAGCCGGCTCGCTGATTGGTGGTGCGTGCGGGAGGTGGGGCCTGCTGAACCACGCCCCCTGCAGGCTCGCCCCCCCAGCGGCAGGCTGCAGCAGTACCACCGTGCCCTGGCAGCGGGTGGCTTTCTAGGGCCTCTGTCTTCACCCAGGGCTCACTGCCCCAATGGGTGGCTCATGAAGGGAGAAGGGGAACTCCTCTTCCAGCTGATCTTCCCCAGGGCTTCGGGCAGCTGGCGGGGCTTCTGGGACACTGTGCTCTGCTGCCTGTAGGATTTCAACATCTCTCTGCCATCCCGCACTTGCCCTTTGATCCGCAACCAGGCGGCTTCCTGCAAAAGCTTCTCCCGGGCATCCTGGGCACCCGGTGGGAGCCAGGCATCCGAGACGCCAGTCTTCTGCCGGGTGGCATCAGATCTCTGCTAGAAAGTGGCTGCACGTGGTGCCTGGCTGAGAAACCTCGGCTGGTTCCCAACTTGAGATCGGACTCTTCCAACTCCTCTTCTAGCCTTGAGCCTTCCCTTCGCAGCCGCCCAGCGCTTCTGCAAGACCTCGCCCAGGGAGGTGTGTGCCTTCTTGCACCTCCCAACCCACCCAGAGCAGCTTAGACTCTGCCGTACCCTGAAGTCCGTTCGTTTCTTGGCTACGACCCAGAAGGTTGTCCATTTCAACTTCTTTTCCAGCTTTTCCCATAGCTCCCCTCGATTTTCTGTTTTCATGCTTCGAATGACCGGCTGAAGGCTCTGGAGATCAGTGAATAAACGTGCTCAGCTGTATGAGGCTGGCTTCCCCACAGAAAGGGAAACAGAAGCAACGGTGCATATGTGCCTGCGTGTGTGCACGTGTGTTCATGTGAGATATGTAAGATTACATGTCCTATATGTTTAAGTGGTGTTATTTAATATATATGTATAAATAATATCTATATGTTTTAGGTGTTTTATGTTGAGGAATTAACGGATGCATTTGGGGGGTGGGGTGGTGGATGAATCCATGAGGATCTTTATACGAACTTCTAACTCCTGTGAAGCCTTGACAAGTTTCAAACAAACATTCCTAATTTCCTTATCCCACATACCCAAACCCTCACAAAACCTCTTAGCTCTTCCCTGGTTATTTGGTCATAAGACGTGCTGGGGAATGGGACTGGCTTCGGAGTTAGACAAACTCGGGCCCTGACAGTAGGTGGTCTGGAGCAGATTTCATCACCTCACAGGTTCTCAGAGTACTTTTCTGAACATAACGATAACCCCATCAAACTTTGAAAATTGTTGGGAGGATTCGATATATGAGGGATCTTCAAAAAGTTCACGCAAGGATTCTTGTTATGTTTTAGTTCTATTTTCCATGAACTCTTTCCTCGTTGACGTATAATTGATTATACAGGTATTTGAGGAACTGAGGTTAATATCAATACCTGTGTACAATGTGTGATGATCAAATCAGGATAAATCATTACAAAATGTCATCATTCTTAGTGTCCATTCATCCATTTCTCGCTTTTTCTCCCCCCCTCCCCCTTTGCCACTCTCCTACCCACAGTGCCACACTCTCCTTATGAAAGTGCAGTGTGTTGTTATGATCTTTCCTTCTTTCCTTCCTTCCTTCTTTCTTTGCATTAATTTATATTTTTAGCTCCTACTTAAGAGTGACAACATGCACTGTTTCTCTGTCTGTGCCTGGCTTGTTTGATTGAGCATAATTTTCTCGAAGCTCATGCATGCTTCCGTGAAATTTTTGAAACACTCTTGCGTACGTTGCTCATTGGTGACAGATATTATTATCCTTGGATTACAGCCCCGACTAGTGCCTGGACTGTGGTAGGTGCCCAATATTTGTCCTGTGAGTTAATTCATTATGAATGAAATACTGTCAGATTTTGTACTGAATTCACTCTTTCTTCTCTTTTGCTGACATTAATCTGGCTAGGGATTACAGGCAAGTTGTCAGGCTAGAGAAAATTCAAGATTATCAATCACCGTATGAATCTGTCACCTTCTCTTTCTTCCCTCCGCAAGAGGATCCCCAGCTCCATGTGTGCTTTTAATGTCTAAACTCATCCCCACTTCCCTTGCCCTTTGTCTCCCCTCCCAACGTCCCTTAAACTAGTTAATCGCCAGCACAACAAATCGTGGTGATAAAAGGTGATCATAAAAAGGGCTCTGTCAAAAACAAGGCAGAACGATAGAAAACACACAACGAGGACCAGAAGACATAACTATAGAGCGAAGGCACCCCTTGTTCAAAGTACGGCTGATATGCCTATTCCTTCACCTCAGCTTCCCCTAGCACAAATGAAAGGACGTGCCCTTACGTATCTCCAGCCACGTATTTCCAACCTATCCCAGTAAAGGTAGATGCCTTCTACCGATATTTATCTTTCAGCGAGAATGCGTCTTTGGGAAACAAGCAGGCTTCGCATTCTACCAAGCATACTCATTAGATCACTGGTCTCTCAAGCATGGCAATCTGAGAAAGTACACGAGGATGGTGCTCATGAATTGTAACAATGCACTGATTTGGTGGTGCCGTTTACCAGGTTTTAAACGGTTGTCTTGGGCTCCCGGAAGGACACTGGAGAGATGGCAGAAAGGCATTGGTTTGGGGAATAGGATGGAGGATGGAGGAGAACCGGGGCTCATGAGAAGGGCTGTGGGCTGAGGAAGGGCTTGTGCCCGCTAAAGACAGCGTAGGAATCTGTTGGGTGAGGAGGAATGAGGTCAATACAGAATAAAGGGAGGAGCGTGGGTGGGTCACCTCTCCTTGCCACTGCCTCTGGACCTGAATCGACAGGCGGCCTTCCTCTTCTTCCTTCCTAAGTGTTGGACCAGCCGCATGGAGGTCCAGAACAGGCCAGGCCCCCGCTCATCCTAGGGCCGTGCTCCAAAGGATGTCTGGGCAAGAAGTGGGGCCTTGGGGGGAGCCTGTTGAGAGGCCTGGCAGGATTGGAACCACTTTCACAGTCACCGAAGAACCCTTAGGGACCCCGGACACTAAATTTTGATTAGGAGCATGGGGACCCTGACTCCCTGAGGGTGACTATGATGAACCCAGCTCTGAGGTCCCACTCTTTCCTTGTCAGTTGCTTACATGGACGTAGAGACCTGAGAAAGCTGTGCACAGCGTCTCTGTGCCACTCACCCAACCAACACTTAGCATGAGGGCCTGATGTCCAGCCCTTATGACTGGAGGAGAGGAGGTCTCCTTCACCTAGTCAGCGAGGGCAGGGGAAAGTCAAGCTTTTCCATTGAACACACACTTCTGCTAGAGATCCAGCAAGCCTAGAAGGGATCTCAGAGTCCAAGCAGCGAAAAATCCACCCCCACACCCCAAATCACTTTCAGTGACCTTGATTCAAGAGAAGCAGAACAGATGCCCCAGGACAAAATGACATCCAAGGGACACAAGGCCACCTCCCTTCACCCGAATCAAAGAAAACCATGATCTCACAAGCATGGGGAAACCCAGTAGTGTGGTTATGAATTCAGGCAGTCAGCCTGCAATGCTGATAAATATTTCTCACTCACAGGATGAGGGTAGAATATCTCGTTATCTTAAGAATTTCATTGCCACCTGGGTCTCCAGATTTCCGTCTCTCCTAGGACATCCGAAGTTTGTCCTCAGAGCGGAAACACCACCGTACTTGCTCTCCTGACTTATGGTACTGTGAGTGAATGAATGGATGAGTGAATGGGTGCACGAGGTGGTAAAGAATGTGTTAGATCATGGAGATGAACAGTTGGCTCATAGATTGGACTCAGAGAGTCTCAGTGTTAGAGCGTAACTAAAGCGTGCCGTCTCGGTGTATGAGATCCACACAGAGCATGGAGGTGCTGTGTTTTCTACTAATCCTCAGGACCAGGAAGACATCACGTGGAATGTGCCTAGGCCGTGTGCCCCAGGAGCCTTTCTCTCTCGCAGGCCGAGTCCAAAGAGGCTTCTGTAGGGCCTGATGATTACACGACCTGGAAGACGTTCTTCTAAAATTATACCAAATCGAGCGTTAAAGTGAATATTTGTTTAGAATGAGAAGAACATTTCTAACCTGCTCTAACCCATGACAACAGCAGCCATCACAATTCCCGAAATACGGTTTCTTTGGAAGTGCGTTTATATATGTTCTCAGAAATGCCCCGTTCAAACTGGTACGGTCTCAAATATGACGAAGCAGAATTTCAAGGCAACAGACACCATGGATTTATTGTGAATCCAGACAGGTACTTTGCAAATTTTAAAGCAACACGTGGCCATGTGAACACACAGCGTGGTCTCACAGGAGCAGTTGACTTCCTCTAAACTAGAAATGCACTCAGGTTCCTGTTAAGCCCTCAATGTTTATTTTCACATCAAGTTTTCAAACTAAACTAGCTTTCCCAACATTTATTCTCAAAACACGCCTCGTATTAACGTAGTATAACTATTCATGGGCTTCAGAAGTTCTCCTTCCATTGAGTGCGTTTAATTAATTCTCTTCCAAAGAGGGTCACGTTTAGCCGAATGGAGGTTGTTTCTAGAATTCATTTTCACATTCCCGGCCCTGGCCCATCTACTGCTCAAGCCTCCTGGAATGACTTGCCAGTGTGCATGTGTGCTGATGGAACCTGTTGGAGCTAGCCGACGAATAAGCGTGAAGATGAAGCTCGGTTGGTTTGAGACAAATGACTACGTTTTGGGGGTACAGGATGCAGAACAAAGTGCTTGCTTTCCTCGAACTTATATGAGAGTAGATGGGCTACCACGTAGTCAGCCTGGCTCATAGGTGTAGAGTAGCTAGACTGTGAATATGATGAGGCTAGCTGCCGTCCACGTGGGGACAGATGGCTCTAGGAAGAGGATCCAGTCACCATCAGTTTAGAAGACAGCCGGGAGACCCTCCGTTTCAGGAAATCATTCGGCCATTGAGGGAGAGCTACTGTGGTAGATGGAATTTCAGGGAGACAGAGAGTCAAAGAAGGTCTTGCACAAGGCTGACAAAGGTTTAGTGCACGCAGGGATTTCATTCACTCACACGTGGACTAGGCGAAGGTGACCCGTTCACTTTCTGCTTCCCTTTTAGAACCGTTTTTGGAAGGGGTATGGGAATGTGGCGATAAGATAGAAGAAAAAGGGTCTGTCGCTGTAGGGGCACAGGAGGAGACCTAGTTAGCCGTCCTCATGGTTGCTGATCTCTTTCTCCTTTCCTTTATGACGTTTCTGTCAAATAGTTCTTTCTCGCGGTAGTGCACGGGGGGCCCTCGCAGATACTTCTCTTCTGCCCCCTGGTAATCCAGCCCATCAAGTGCTGCGATGGAACAAATGATTGCTTCTGGCAGGAGAACTTCCAGAACAAAATTTACTTTGTCGTCTCTTATGAGAGTCAGCATGGTGTTGTCCATTTGTGTATAGATTTCTTGTAGATGTTTCGTCAAAACATCCAACAGGTCCTCATCTTCCAGGTACGTTTCAACGCAGAGCCTGTGCCTTGGTGAATTCAGAAATGATGTCAGCCACCTGGACTGTTTCCTGCCCTTCAAGATGTCCAGGAGGTGGTGGTCGGCCCCCCTTCTCTTCACGATGAAGTCCACCAGCTTGCGGTTGTCCCGGTCCCGAGCGGCCCTCATCCTGTCGGGGAGAATCCTCTTGCAGGGCCTCTTCCCGCCCAGGGAGGTCTCCTCCTCAGAGTCTTCCAGGTCGGCATAGTTCACCTTTGGAAAGTCAACCTCCAGCGGGCCCTCTTGGATGGCTTTCCTGAGTGGGTAGCTGACGTCGGCGGCATAATAGTCCAGGAAAGAGCCCACGAAGGAACCCCGGCCGATGGCTTGTGTGTAGTGGGAGATGAGGGAGAAACACCAGTTAACACCTTGCTCGTGCACTTTCCTGGCTCTCTGCAGGAGTCTGTCTTTCTCTCTGCAATCCAGGGGCTTCAGTCTTCGAAGAGGAACTCGGATGCCGCTCCTCTCCTGGCGCAGGTCTGCCTCAATCAAGAGCACCCGTGCGGTCTTCTCCGACGCACTGACACTCTTCACCACAGCCGGCCAGAATGGGTGGTCTTGAAATTTAAACCACACCATCGTTCCTCTTTCAACTGGAGGAGGCTCCTGTGTCAGAGCCATGCTGGCAGGTTGTCCACCTCGTTTACCACCAGCCATTTTAGCCTTGCGGATGGGATTCCTAGACATCGAGTCAGCAGGAGGTCGGCGTTCTTGCAGTCCTTCGGAACAAACTGCCGCTTTTAGCTTCCTAATTCTGTCTGCCAGACAGAGGGAGTCACGCGGCCTCATGGCAGGGGACCTGGAGGGGGCAGGGGACCCGGAAGAAGCGGCCGCCCCTTCCACGCCTGGCTTCGAGGCCCCCTCCCCAGAGTCCTCAGCATTCCTTGAGAGCGCAGAGCACGCGGAGTGAGTAGCCACGGTCTTCGGCCAGGTGTCCTGTGCCTCTGCGTTCAGAGCTATGGGCACAGTGGGGATGACACCCCGTGGCTGGGATGGGGCCACCTGTCCATCATTAGCACATGCACCCTCCTCCAGGACTGTGGGACGCCGGGATGTAACCGTGGAGGCTTGTGCCTTTGCCTTGCCCTCTTTCTCACCCTCGTGTCCCTACAGTGTCGGGAAATCGTGGCTCGCGCTGGACCTCCGTGATGCCTTTATTTGCCTTTCTGCTGGAGCAGGGGCAGAGGTCGTGTGCACCCGTGATTTGTCACCGCACAGGGCATCCTCACTCTCGGCACCAACTGGCAGTGATCCTGAGGCTTCTCTCTTCCCAGCACTCCTCCGAACGACCCCTTTGCGTTTACCATACTTTTTACGAGGGGGTCTACTTGCCGGCTGTTGAGCTACCTTCTGGGAAGTTGTACTGGTCTGCTGATCATCTGGTATTCTTCCTCGGCCCCGTTTTGTTCTCTCATCCAGCCTCTCCAGTACCACTTTCAGGACTCTTCTGCACTCCTTCTCCTCTCCCGCTGGGGCACCGACCTTCCACTGGGCCCCTGCCAAGGAGCCCATGGCTTCCATTTCAGACTTCGTTAGGGCTGTTTTGTCTGTGCTTTTCTCCTGGGAGCTTGTCCTGGTCTGCTGGTCATCTGGTTTTCTTCCTCGGCCCAGTTTTGTTCTCTCATCCAGCCTCTCCAGTACCACTTTCAGGACTCTTCTGCACCCCCTTTCCTCTCCCGCTGTGGCATTGAACTTCCACTGCGCCCCTGCCGACGAGCCCATGCCTTCCATTTCAGACTTCGTCAGGGCCGTTATGTCTGTGCTTTTCACCTGGGAGCTTGTACTGGTCTGCTGGTCATCTGGTTTTCTTCCTCGGCCCAGTTTTGTTCTCTCATCCAGCCTCTCCAGTACCACTTTCAGGACTCTTCTGCACCCCCTTTCCTCTCCCGCTGTGGCATTGAACTTCCACTGCGCCCCTGCCGAAGAGCCCATGCCTTCCATTTCAGACTTCGTCAGGGCCCTTACGTCTGTGCTTTTCACTTTAATCGTTTCTTCTCCTGAGAGGTGATGATGAGGGGCAGAGGTTTCTGGCTGTCATTCCCACTGCTGACTCAGGTCTTCCCTCAAAACCCCTGCTCTAATACGCCTCCTTTGCCTCCGGACTGCAAAGCGTTCCCAGCTTGCATTGGCTGTCCTCCTCCACCTGGTTCTCCGTGAGATGCTTGCACTCGTGTTTTCAGTGGAAAGACCTGGAGGAGACTGGAATGGGAAAAAGGAAAAGAAGAACCGTATGAGGAAAGAATTCCTTTTGTGAAACTAGAAGCGCCCTGCTCAAGGAGATTGATGAGATAAAACAAGGTATTAAAAGAGTGGGCCTTAGACAGAGGGGAAGATGAGTGTCAAGCATTTGGGGAAAAATATGGAAGGTGCCAGAAGAGTTCTATAACAGCCCGAAGCCACCGTGTAACCTTATTGTAACGACTGCATGCGGAAGAGCATCCGCATGCGGACGTGGGTGTCATGTCAGGGATATTGTTTCACTCTCCTGGACCCTCTGCGGCTTCTGAGATCCTTGGGCTTCAACCTAGGAAAATGCTTCATTAGTTTTTTGCCTTCCTAGGGTGCCCATGCCTCCCTGTCCACCCCAAGAAGACCGAGGCCATCTCCTACATACCGATGCTGGGAGCCAGCCCCATGTCATGTTCAAGAGCATGACTCAGAATCCAGAGGTCTGTGAGGTCATCTTGATGATTCCTGGCTGTCACTGTTAATAGGGATTTCTGCAGGAACCGGTCATGGGTTGTGACCTGAACCTCTATACTCTGGTGCAAAACTCTTGTCTCCCAACACCAAAGATGTGATGCTCGTTATGAAGACACGTGTGTATAGAGTGAGGTGCAAAGACGATCGTACCCCGAAATGTCAACATTAGATGGCAGCGAGTGAATGGGGAAGTCTTACCGAAGGTCACGTGGACGGAGGCAGGTCCGGTTCTGTGAGCTGGGTCTCTTGTTTACCCCGCTGCGTGCTTCTGAAGGGCGCTGTTCTTTGTGATCAGGTGGGAACTAGTGCAGATACTCAGGACCTATGTAGTCTTTTCTCAAGCGAATCTGGAAAATTCAAAAGAGGAAGCAACGTGAGCCAGTAAAGTGTGGATCTAATGATCCCGTTCCCTTCACCAACTCAGGGATGCATGCCTTTTTGAAACAGAGCTGATATCTGAATCCCATCCATAATGTAGATGCCATTTTTATTTTCCTCCTCTTGCATTCCAAAATATTTCCATGGTATGCTGCTTGGCGTATGCTAGTCTGTTCCTGCGTCACAACAGGGAGAACCACTGCTTTGGGGATCGCGGATGCCATGGACACATGGATTTAACATCAATCGTGTGTTTGTGACCATCTGTGTGAGTGTAACGAAAATGGGGATTTTGAAGTTATTGTGTCTTTCTGATTCTCAAATCGCATTGAATGAGCTTGTGAGAACATGACATGCATAGAAAGATGTGTAGAGGGGCTGGCACCTTACAGATGCTCACTATGAGGACGATGGTGTACGTGCTTCCAACGCACTACCTATGCATCCCTGTGCACGTGCAAGCACGTACTGTGTTACACTATAGTTGCTAACATGAGAGCATAATTGGATATATTTCCTAGTTAGTGCCCATTTCTGCTACGTCATTTCCAAGAGTCTCGTTACGCCAAAATTTTCCTGATATTTCCAAACTCTCATGGAATTTCTGACATTACAGGAATGTGTTCTGCAGAAGCAGCAATTGTTCTACCCGTCCTACTCTTCCTATCATTCCACCGCCAATACTCCGTTCATATGTCCTAGTTTTCCCTATATGTCGTCCAAATTAGTGTCATGACTGCTTTCTGCACTTTACCTAGTGCACTATTGACTTCACATTCTATGTTCTGTGATGCGAAACTTCTCTCCTTAATAAATGCGTGTATGTATGCCTTTGTTCACGCACACTGGTTGACGTAACAGGAAAGGTGTCACGATGATGAAATACACGTACCTTCAGCACACAGACGACAATCAGCACACAGTCTTCCCTGAACGAGGGTGCTCACTCAAGGGTGCTGGGCTCTCAAGCCCAGGGTTCACCTGAGGACACACAACTACAGGAGGAAGGAATAAAAGGTCACTCGACCGCTTCGGGCTCCCCTCAGCTGGACCTGCTAGCCCCACTCAGAAAACAGGTGTGATAGAGCACCTTCAAGCGTGACCACCCACACCCCAAAACACAAGCACGCACTCTTTCTCCCACACGCTCACGCACGCTCACGGCCCCATACACGCAGATGTTAGAAACCCAAGATGCCTGGCGTGGAAGCCAACAATCCATCTCAATGTCTGTACCCGTCCCCCGTGTGCTTGCTTCCAGTAGGAATGCTACTTTGCGTTCCGTTTAGTTCCTCGGTTTGAAAGCACACACGGAAAAATCTAAAATGATCTTCAAAATTAACAAACAATGAGCATAATAAGCATCAGTAGTCCAATCACCCAGGAACTCTTGTTCCAATCACGTGAGTCCATGTGCTCCAGGAATTTTATGCATACAGATATATATTTATAGATATAGTTCTCTGAATCCCTTTACACCATATGCAACAAATATATCTCTATAAGACAGTTACAACACCTTAAGACTTGTACACCCCACGTGGATATGGTTCATTACTTACATTTGGCAGCTCTTTTCCAGTGTGAAAACTTTTCAGAAAACACTTTCAACAGATAAAGAACGGCAATCCCAGTGATTTTTCTGATTACAAAAGCTGATGCTTCCTTAACAGACACAACCAGAAGGCAAGTGTGTTAAATCAAAACAGTGCATGTTCCTCTCACCAAACGCTATGGGCCATGGCAAGAAGAGCTTCTATCTAGGGTCTGCTTAGAGTCTTCTGGATAATTTACGTTCTGGTTTTGTCCTAACGGGAATACGACACTCTTCCCTCCCTCTGAAGGGACAGGTAGGTAAGTTAGGCAAGCAGACGCGTAAATAGATGGATGGTAGAAAGGTGGATGGTGTACAGTTAGATACATAGATACATAGAGGCAGAGAGACAGAAATCGACACAGAGGTTGATGGAGATACATAAAGACAGATGGATATAGGGATCGAAAAAGATGTATAATATGCAGTAGATAGAAGGGGGTAGGTAGATGTACGGAAGGATAAGGAATGATTAGAAGGAGACAGATAGATGATAGGTAGGAAAAAGATACATGGATACAGAGGTAGACATATATAAATATACTCGTGTCGAAAACTGACGGTTGAGAGATATAATGCATGGCAAAATAGACTGACAGATGAACAGCTAGACAGATATAGCTAACAACGGAGGTAGAGATAGATAATGATAGGGAGATGATAAACAGGTGATAGAGGCATAGAGATAAACAGAAAGATAGATGCATAGCGATACATAAATACACGTAGATGGCGATAATCAAATATTAAACTTCTCTTACCCCCCAGGAACATGCGAGAACAATAAAATCTCTATAGCAGCAGAATAAGTTTGTAAATTGATGCCAAGTTCTAGGAGGACGTGGTGTGAAAAAGCGTCCAGTATTTTAGTCCAACCTCAAAGCAAACACTGCCTGCAGAGGGAGAATACCCAGTTGACAATAAAAGAGAAATACTTTCTACATGGAGACTCCACAATCTGTAACGTCAAAGTCAAATTCAGATGACCAAGAAGTAGTGTTTCCAAAGAGAGTAGCGTACTCCTTTGGACCATCCCATTTCTTCTGTTGCATCTGTTCCTTAGCAGAGGAGTGAAAGAACAAGATAACAATGAGCATTGACTTCTCCAGTCAACAACCGTGATTTTGGGAAGGATTACCTTGGAAGCCCTGTCACTTGGGAAGTTCTGTTGCCTGCTTTCCCTAGTGAGGGTTTTATTTACATCTTAGGCGAAAACTAAAGAACAGAATCCTCAGCAAGTTGTCTCAAAGTGGTGCCCCTATCTCGACATGAACCCCATACTGTTCCCCAGAGGCAGGAATTCTCTCATCTTCACGTGATGCCCCCTCTACCATGACCAGATGTGTATTGGATCTTCTGTGCACCTACTGGGTTTGTGATGGCAAACCTACCTAAAGAGACGTATTTCCATAGAAGGATGAGCTGGCATATCCGTTTATAGTATAATAAAGGCACAATTTTGAAAACTTTTTTTTAAATAAAGAAAATACCGTTGTGCCTGTTGTGCCTCTTCTTGCACCTTTCCTTTGCCAGATTCACTCCGTAGCAAGTTTCACGCATTTTTCTTAGAAAGTCTTAGGTTTCATAGGATCGCAGTGCATGGGTGGAGTAACTGGGTGTGAATGAATGCCTTTCCATTTTTCTCTTATTTCGTTCGTTAATTTTATGCATAGCTGTCATGACTACGTGGAGAGTGAGGTTGTTTTGTAGTTAAGGGGTAAGTGTACCCATTACACACGGAAGAATCTTGAATAGCACTCAGTTTTGCTTCCCTCCCCCCTCCACAGGAATAAAAGAAATTAGACTCGTCGCATTCCACATGATGAGCCATGATCCTCAATACAATTAGCCACATTCAAATGACCACCTCCCGGCCGTCTCCTCGGGAAGCGAACCCCCCGGCCAGGTCCTGGAAAGCCAAGCAAGGCCGCTACCTGGTCACCAGCTAAGACGCACCTGGAGACCCTCAGGGGACCGAGTGTCCTTCTTTATGGTCGGCCGGCAGGCAGGAGGCGCAGACCCGGACGGTCTCTTCCCCGCCAGACAGCTGGCACGTGGCCCGCTGCCACAGTCCCAGCGCCCTCGCCTGCCGGGCCCCGGTCGCAGACCCCAGGGGACCGACACCCAAGCCAGGACATTTCCTCAGATGTCCACCGGGACCTCCTCGCGCCCACGCCCTCATGTCCCTGGGCCGAGGGGCCTCGCCAACCCGCCATTGTGCGCCTTACCTGAGGAACCCTCAGGCGACCGGACGCCTCAGGGGATTCCACAACCGCCCGCTGGCTAGGCGGCTCTGAGGGCCTGTGGGCTAGCGCCTGCGCAGTAACAGCCGGCTCGCTGATTGGTGGTGCGTGCGGGAGGTGGGGCCTGCTGAACCACGCCCCCTGCAGGCTCGCCCCCCCCCCCAGCGGCAGGCTGCTGCAGTACCACCGTGCCCTGGCAGCGGGTGGCTTTCTAGGGCCTCTGTCTTCACCCAGGGCTCACTGCCCCAATGGGTGGCTCATGAAGGGAGAAGGGGAACTCCTCTTCCAGCTGATCTTCCCCAGGGCTTCGGGCAGCTGGCGGGGCTTCTGGGACACTGTGCTCTGCTGCCTGTAGGATTTCAACATCTCTCTGCCATCCCGCACTTGCCCTTTGATCCGCAACCAGGCGGCTTCCTGCAAAAGCTTCTCCCGGGCATCCTGGGCACCCGGTGGGAGCCAGGCGTCCGAGACGCCAGTCTTCTGCCGGGTGGCATCAGATCTCTGCTAGAAGGTGGCTGCACGTGGTGCCTGGCTGAGAAACCTCGGCTGGTTCCCAACTTGAGATCGGACTCTTCCAACTCCTCTTCTAGCCTTGAGCCTTCCCTTCGCAGCCGCCCAGCGCTTCTGCAAGACCTCGCCCAGGGAGGTGTGTGCCTTCTTGCACCTCCCAACCCACCCAGAGCAGCTTAGACTCTGCCGTACCCTGAAGTCCGTTCATTTCTTGGCTACTACCCAGAAGGTTGTCCATTTCAACTTATTTTCCAACTGTTCACATAGCTCCCCTCGATTTTCTGTTTTCATGCTTCGAATGACCGGCTGAAGGCTCTGGAGATCAGTCAATAAACGTGCTCAGCTGTATGAGGCTGGCTTCCCCACACAAAGGGAAACAGAAGCAACGGTGTATATGTGTCTGCGTGTGTGCACGTGTGTGCATGTGTGATACGTAAGATTACATGTCATATATGTTTCAGTGGTGTTATTTAATATATATGTATAAATAATGTATATATGTTTTAGGTGTTTTATTTTGAGGAAGTAACACATGCATTGTGGGGGGGGGGGGGGTGGATGAATCCATGAGGATCTTTATACGAACTTCTAACTCCTGTGAAGCCTTGACAAGTTTCAAACAAACATTCCTAATTTCCTTATCCCACATACCCAAACCCTCACAAAACCTCTTAGCTCTTCCCTGGTTATTTGGTCATAAGACGTGCTGGGGAATGGGACTGGCTTCGGAGTTAGACAAACTCGGGCCCTGACAGTAGGTGGTCTGGAGCAGATTTCATCACCTCACAGGTTCTCAGAGTACTTTTCTGAACATAACGATAACCCCATCAAACTTTGAAAATTGTTGGGAGGATTCGATATATGAGGGATCTTCAAAAAGTTCACGCAAGGATTCTTGTTATGTTTTAGTTCTATTTTCCATGAACTCTTTCCTCGTTGACGTATAATTGATTATACAGGTATTTGAGGAACTGAGGTTAATATCAATACCTGTGTACAATGTGTGATGATCAAATCAGGATAAATCATTACAAAATGTCATCATTCTTAGTGTCCATTCATCCATTTCTCGCTTTTTCTCCCCCCCTCCCCCTTTGCCACTCTCCTACCCACAGTGCCACACTCTCCTTATGAAAGTGCAGTGTGTTGTTATGATCTTTCCTTCTTTCCTTCCTTCCTTCTTTCTTTGCATTAATTTATATTTTTAGCTCCTACTTAAGAGTGACAACATGCACTGTTTCTCTGTCTGTGCCTGGCTTGTTTGATTGAGCATAATTTTCTCGAAGCTCATGCATGCTTCCGTGAAATTTTTGAAACACTCTTGCATACGTTGCTCATTGGTGACAGATATTATTATCCTTGGATTACAGCCCCGACTAGTGCCTGGACTGTGGTAGGTGCCCAATATTTGTCCTGTGAGTTAATTCATTATGAATGAAATACTGTCAGATTTTGTACTGAATTCACTCTTTCTTCTCTTTTGCTGACATTAATCTGGCTAGGGATTACAGGCAAGTTGTCAGGCTAGAGAAAATTCAAGATTATCAATCACCGTATGAATCTGTCACCTTCTCTTTCTTCCCTCCGCAAGAGGATCCCCAGCTCCATGTGTGCTTTTAATGTCTAAACTCATCCCCACTTCCCTTGCCCTTTGTCTCCCCTCCCAACGTCCCTTAAACTAGTTAATCGCCAGCACAACAAATCGTGGTGATAAAAGGTGATCATAAAAAGGGCTCTGTCAAAAACAAGGCAGAACGATAGAAAACACACAACGAGGACCAGAAGACATAACTATAGAGCGAAGGCACCCCTTGTTCAAAGTACGGCTGATATGCCTATTCCTTCACCTCAGCTTCCCCTAGCACAAATGAAAGGACGTGCCCTTACGTATCTCCAGCCACGTATTTCCAACCTATCCCAGTAAAGGTAGATGCCTTCTACCGATATTTATCTTTCAGCGAGAATGCGTCTTTGGGAAACAAGCAGGCTTCGCATTCTACCAAGCATACTCATTAGATCACTGGTCTCTCAAGCATGGCAATCTGAGAAAGTACACGAGGATGGTGCTCATGAATTGTAACAATGCACTGATTTGGTGGTGCCGTTTACCAGGTTTTAAACGGTTGTCTTGGGCTCCCGGAAGGACACTGGAGAGACGGCAGAAAGGCATTGGTTTGGGGAATAGGATGGAGGATGGAGGAGAACCGGGGCTCATGAGAAGGGCTGTGGGCTGAGGAAGGGCTTGTGCCCGCTA
Source organism: Cynocephalus volans (assembly GCF_027409185.1). Lineage (NCBI taxonomy): Eukaryota > Metazoa > Chordata > Mammalia > Dermoptera > Cynocephalidae > Cynocephalus > Cynocephalus volans. The sequence goes on from NC_084478.1 coordinate 149,503,623, forward strand.
AAGACAGCGTAGGAATCTGTTGGGTGAGGAGGAATGAGGTCAATACAGAATAAAGGGAGGAGCGTGGGTGGGTCACCTCTCCTTGCCACTGCCTCTGGACCTGAATCGACAGGCGGCCTTCCTCTTCTTCCTTCCTAAGTGTTGGACCAGCCGCATGGAGGTCCAGAACAGGCCAGGCCCCCGCTCATCCTAGGGCCGTGCTCCAAAGGATGTCTGGGCAAGAAGTGGGGCCTTGGGGGGAGCCTGTTGAGAGGCCTGGCAGGATTGGAACCACTTTCACAGTCACCGAAGAACCCTTAGGGACCCCGGACACTAAATTTTGATTAGGAGCATGGGGACCCTGACTCCCTGAGGGTGACTATGATGAACCCAGCTCTGAGGTCCCACTCTTTCCTTGTCAGTTGCTTACATGGACGTAGAGACCTGAGAAAGCTGTGCACAGCGTCTCTGTGCCACTCACCCAACCAACACTTAGCATGAGGGCCTGATGTCCAGCCCTTATGACTGGAGGAGAGGAGGTCTCCTTCACCTAGTCAGCGAGGGCAGGGGAAAGTCAAGCTTTTCCATTGAACACACACTTCTGCTAGAGATCCAGCAAGCCTAGAAGGGATCTCAGAGTCCAAGCAGCGAAAAATCCACCCCCACACCCCAAATCACTTTCAGTGACCTTGATTCAAGAGAAGCAGAACAGATGCCCCAGGACAAAATGACATCCAAGGGACACAAGGCCACCTCCCTTCACCCGAATCAAAGAAAACCATGATGTCACAAGCATGGGGAAACCCAGTAGTGTGGTTATGAATTCAGGCAGTCAGCCTGCAATGCTGATAAATATTTCTCACTCACAGGATGAGGGTAGAATATCTCGTTATCTTAAGAATTTCATTGCCACCTGGGTCTCCAGATTTCCGTCTCTCCTAGGACATCCGAAGTTTGTCCTCAGAGCGGAAACACCACCGTACTTGCTCTCCTGACTTATGGTACTGTGAGTGAATGAATGGATGAGTGAATGGGTGCACGAGGTGGTAAAGAATGTGTTAGATCATGGAGATGAACAGTTGGCTCATAGATTGGACTCAGAGAGTCTCAGTGTTAGAGCGTAACTAAAGCGTGCCGTCTCGGTGTATGAGGTCCACACAGAGCATAGAGGTGCTGTGTTTTCTACTAATCCTCAGGACCAGGAAGATATCACGTGGAATGTGCCTAGGCCGTGTGCCCCAGGAGCCTTTCTCTCTCGCAGGCCGAGTCCAAAGAGGCTTCTGTAGGGCCTGATGATTACACGACCTGGAAGGCGTTCTTCTAAAATTATACCAAATCGAGCGTTAAAGTGAATATTTGTTTAGAATGAGAAGAACATTTCTAACCTGCTCTAACCCATGACAACAGCAGCCATCACAATTCCCGAAATACGGTTTCTTTGGAAGTGTGTTTATATATGTACTCAGAAATGCCCCGTTCAAACTGGTACGGTCTCAAATATGACGAAGCAGAATTTCAAGGCAACAGACACCATGGATTTATTGTGAATCCAGACAGGTACTTTGCAAATTTTAAAGCAACACGTGGCCATGTGAACACACAGCGTGGTCTCACAGGAGCAGTTGACTTCCTCTAAACTAGAAATGCACTCAGGTTCCTGTTAAGCCCTCAATGTTTATTTTCACATCAAGTTTTCAAACTAAACTAGCTTTCCCAACATTTATTCTCAAAACACGCCTCGTATTAACGTAGTATAACTATTCATGGGCTTCAGAAGTTCTCCTTCCATTGAGTGCGTTTAATTAATTCTCTTCCAAAGAGGGTCACGTTTAGCCGAATGGAGGTTGTTTCTAGAATTCATTTTCACATTCCCGGCCCTGGCCCATCTACTGCTCAAGCCTCCTGGAATGACTTGCCAGTGTGCATGTGTGCTGATGGAACCTGTTGGAGCTAGCCGACGAATAAGCGTGAAGATGAAGCTCGGTTGGTTTGAGACAAATGACTACGTTTTGGGGGTACAGGATGCAGAACAAAGTGCTTGCTTTCCTCGAACTTATATGAGAGTAGATGGGCTACCACGTAGTCAGCCTGGCTCATAGGTGTAGAGTAGCTAGACTGTGAATATGATGAGGCTAGCTGCCGTCCACGTGGGGACAGATGGCTCTAGGAAGAGGATCCAGTCACCATCAGTTTAGAAGACAGCCGGGAGACCCTCCGTTTCAGGAAATCATTCGGCCATTGAGGGAGAGCTACTGTGGTAGATGGAATTTCAGGGAGACAGAGAGTCAAAGAAGGTCTTGCACAAGGCTGACAAAGGTTTAGTGCACGCAGGGATTTCATTCACTCACATGTGGACTAGGCGAAGGTGACCCGTTCACTTTCTGCTTCCCTTTTAGAACCGTTTTTGGAAGGGGTATGGGAATGTGGCGATAAGATAGAAGAAAAAGGGTCTGTCGCTGTAGGGGCACAGGAGGAGACCTAGTTAGCCGTCCTCATGGTTGCTGATCTCTTTCTCCTTTCCTTTATGACGTTTCTGTCAAATAGTTCTTTCTCGCGGTAGTGCACGGGGGGCCCTCGCAGATACTTCTCTTCTGCCCCCTGGTAATCCAGCCCATCAAGTGCTGCGATGGAACAAATGATTGCTTCTGGCAGGAGAACTTCCAGAACAAAATTTACTTTGTCGTCTCTTATGAGAGTCAGCATGGTGTTGTCCATTTGTGTATAGATTTCTTGTAGATGTTTCGTCAAAACATCCAACAGGTCCTCATCTTCCAGGTACGTTTCAACGCAGAGCCTGTGCCTTGGTGAATTCAGAAATGATGTCAGCCACCTGGACTGTTTCCTGCCCTTCAAGATGTCCAGGAGGTGGTGGTCGGCCCCCCTTCTCTTCACGATGAAGTCCACCAGCTTGCGGTTGTCCCGGTCCCGAGCGGCCCTCATCCTGTCGGGGAGAATCCTCTTGCAGGGCCTCTTCCCGCCCAGGGAGGTCTCCTCCTCAGAGTCTTCCAGGTCGGCATAGTTCACCTTTGGAAAGTCAACCTCCAGCGGGCCCTCTTGGATGGCTTTCCTGAGTGGGTAGCTGACGTCGGCGGCATAATAGTCCAGGAAAGAGCCCACGAAGGAACCCCGGCCGGTGGCTTGTGTGTAGTGGGAGATGAGGGAGAAACACCAGTTAACACCTTGCTCGTGCACTTTCCTGGCTCTCTGCAGGAGTCTGTCTTTCTCTCTGCAATCCAGGGGCTTCAGTCTTCGAAGAGGAACTCGGATGCCGCTCCTCTCCTGGCGCAGGTCTGCCTCAATCAAGAGCACCCGTGCGGTCTTCTCCGACGCACTGACACTCTTCACCACAGCCGGCCAGAATGGGTGGTCTTGAAATTTAAACCACACCATCGTTCCTCTTTCAACTGGAGGAGGCTCCTGTGTCAGAGCCATGCTGGCAGGTTGTCCACCTCGTTTACCACCAGCCATTTTAGCCTTGCGGATGGGATTCCTAGACATCGAGTCAGCAGGAGGTCGGCGTTCTTGCAGTCCTTCGGAACAAACTGCCGCTTTTAGCTTCCTAATTCTGTCTGCCAGACAGAGGGAGTCACGCGGCCTCATGGCAGGGGACCTGGAGGGGGCAGGGGACCCGGAAGAAGCGGCCGCCCCTTCCACGCCTGGCTTCGAGGCCCCCTCCCCAGAGTCCTCAGCATTCCTTGAGCGCGCAGAGCACGCGGAGTGAGTAGCCACGGTCTTCGGCCAGGTGTCCTGTGCCTCTGCGTTCAGAGCTATGGGCACAGTGGGGATGACACCCCGTGGCTGGGATGGGGCCACCTGTCCATCATTAGCACATGCACCCTCCTCCAGGACTGTGGGACGCCGGGATGTAACCGTGGAGGCTTGTGCCTTTGCCTTGCCCTCTTTCTCACCCTCGTGTCCCGACAGTGTCGGGAAATCGTGGCTCGCGCTGGATCTCCGTGATGCCTTTATTGGCCTTTCTGCTGGAGCAGGGGCAGAGGTCGTGTGCACCCGTGATTTGTCACCGCACAGGGCATCCTCACTCTCGGCACCAACTGGCAGTGATCCTGAGGCTTCTCTCTTCCCAGCACTCCTCCGAACGACCCCTTTGCGTTTACCATACTTTTTACGAGGGGGTCTACTTGCCGGCTGTTGAGCTACCTTCTGGGAAGTTGTACTGGTCTGCTGATCATCTGGTATTCTTCCTCGGCCCCGTTTTGTTCTCTCATCCAGCCTCTCCAGTACCACTTTCAGGACTCTTCTGCACTCCTTCTCCTCTCCCGCTGGGGCACCGACCTTCCACTTGGCCCCTGCCAAGGAGCCCATGGCTTCCATTTCAGACTTCGTTAGGGCTGTTTTGTCTGTGCTTTTCTCCTGGGAGCTTGTCCTGGTCTGCTGGTCATCTGGTTTTCTTCCTCGGCCCAGTTTTGTTCTCTCATCCAGCCTCTCCAGTACCACTTTCAGGACTCTTCTGCACCCCCTTTCCTCTCCCGCTGTGGCATTGAACTTCCACTGCGCCCCTGCCGACGAGCCCATGCCTTCCATTTCAGACTTCGTCAGGGCCGTTATGTCTGTGCTTTTCACCTGGGAGCTTGTACTGGTCTGCTGGTCATCTGGTTTTCTTCCTCGGCCCAGTTTTGTTCTCTCATCCAGCCTCTCCAGTACCACTTTCAGGACTCTTCTGCACCCCCTTTCCTCTCCCGCTGTGGCATTGAACTTCCACTGCGCCCCTGCCGAAGAGCCCATGCCTTCCATTTCAGACTTCGTCAGGGCCCTTACGTCTGTGCTTTTCACTTTAATCGTTTCTTCTCCTGAGAGGTGATGATGAGGGGCAGAGGTTTCTGGCTGTCATTCCCACTGCTGACTCAGGTCTTCCCTCAAAACCCCTGCTCTAATACGCCTCCTTTGCCTCCGGACTGCAAAGCGTTCCCAGCTTGCATTGGCTGTCCTCCTCCACCTGGTTCTCCGTGAGATGCTTGCACTCGTGTTTTCAGTGGAAAGACCTGGAGGAGACTGGAATGGGAAAAAGGAAAAGAAGAACCGTATGAGGAAAGAATTCCTTTTGTGAAACTAGAAGCGCCCTGCTCAAGGAGATTGATGAGATAAAACAAGGTATTAAAAGAGTGGGCCTTAGACAGAGGGGAAGATGAGTGTCAAGCATTTGGGGAAAAATATGGAAGGTGCCAGAAGAGTTCTATAACAGCCCGAAGCCACCGTGTAACCTTATTGTAACGACTGCATGCGGAAGAGCATCCGCATGCGGACGTGGGTGTCATGTCAGGGATATTGTTTCACTCTCCTGGACCCTCTGCGGCTTCTGAGATCCTTGGGCTTCAACCTAGGAAAATGCTTCATTAGTTTTTTGCCTTCCTAGGGTGCCCATGCCTCCCTGTCCACCCCAAGAAGACCGAGGCCATCTCCTACATACCGATGCTGGGAGCCAGCCCCATGTCATGTTCAAGAGCATGACTCAGAATCCAGAGGTCTGTGAGGTCATCTTGATGATTCCTGGCTGTCACTGTTAATAGGGATTTCTGCAGGAACCGGTCATGGGTTGTGACCTGAACCTCTATACTCTGGTGCAAAACTCTTGTCTCCCAACACCAAAGATGTGATGCTCGTTATGAAGACACGTGTGTATAGAGTGAGGTGCAAAGACGATCGTACCCCGAAATGTCAACATTAGATGGCAGCGAGTGAATGGGGAAGTCTTACCGAAGGTCACGTGGACGGAGGCAGGTCCGGTTCTGTGAGCTGGGTCTCTTGTTTCTCACACTCCAGTCGCTTGTCCGCACACCCTTTACCCCGCTGCGTGCTTCTGAAGGGCGCTGTTCTTTGTGATCAGGTGGGAACTAGTGCAGATACTCAGGACCTATGTAGTCTTTTCTCAAGCGAATCTGGAAAATTCAAAAGAGGAAGCAACGTGAGCCAGTAAAGTGTGGATCTAATGATCCCGTTCCCTTCACCAACTCAGGGATGCATGCCTTTTTGAAACAGAGCTGATATCTGAATCCCATCCATAATGTAGATGCCATTTTTATTTTCCTCCTCTTGCATTCCAAAATATTTCCATGGTATGCTGCTTGGCGTATGCTAGTCTGTTCCTGCGTCACAACAGGGAGAACCACTGCTTTGGGGATCGCGGATGCCATGGACACATGGATTTAACATCAATCGTGTGTTTGTGACCATCTGTGTGAGTGTAACGAAAATGGGGATTTTGAAGTTATTGTGTCTTTCTGATTCTCAAATCGCATTGAATGAGCTTGTGAGAACATGACATGCATAGAAAGATGTGTAGAGGGGCTGGCACCTTACAGATGCTCACTATGAGGACGATGGTGTACGTGCTTCCAACGCACTACCTATGCATCCCTGTGCACGTGCAAGCACGTACTGTGTTACACTATAGTTGCTAACATGAGAGCATAATTGGATATATTTCCTAGTTAGTGCCCATTTCTGCTACGTCATTTCCAAGAGTCTCGTTACGCCAAAATTTTCCTGATATTTCCAAACTCTCATGGAATTTCTGACATTACAGGAATGTGTTCTGCAGAAGCAGCAATTGTTCTACCCGTCCTACTCTTCCTATCATTCCACCGCCAATACTCCGTTCATATGTCCTAGTTTTCCCTATATGTCGTCCAAATTAGTGTCATGACTGCTTTCTGCACTTTACCTAGTGCACTATTGACTTCACATTCTATGTTCTGTGATGCGAAACTTCTCTCCTTAATAAATGCGTGTATGTATGCCTTTGTTCACGCACACTGGTTGACGTAACAGGAAAGGTGTCACGATGATGAAATACACGTACCTTCAGCACACAGACGACAATCAGCACACAGTCTTCCCTGAACGAGGGTGCTCACTCAAGGGTGCTGGGCTCTCAAGCCCAGGGTTCACCTGAGGACACACAACTACAGGAGGAAGGAATAAAAGGTCACTCGACCGCTTCGGGCTCCCCTCAGCTGGACCTGCTAGCCCCACTCAGAAAACAGGTGTGATAGAGCACCTTCAAGCGTGACCACCCACACCCCAAAACACAAGCACGCACTCTTTCTCCCACACGCTCACGCACGCTCACGGCCCCATACACGCAGATGTTAGAAACCCAAGATGCCTGGCGTGGAAGCCAACAATCCATCTCAATGTCTGTACCCGTCCCCCGTGTGCTTGCTTCCAGTAGGAATGCTACTTTGCGTTCCGTTTAGTTCCTCGGTTTGAAAGCACACACGGAAAAATCTAAAATGATCTTCAAAATTAACAAACAATGAGCATAATAAGCATCAGTAGTCCAATCACCCAGGAACTCTTGTTCCAATCACGTGAGTCCATGTGCTCCAGGAATTTTATGCATACAGATATATATTTATAGATATAGTTCTCTGAATCCCTTTACACCATATGCAACAAATATATCTCTATAAGACAGTTACAACACCTTAAGACTTGTACACCCCACGTGGATATGGTTCATTACTCACATTTGGCAGCTCTTTTCCAGTGTGAAAACTTTTCAGAAAACACTTTCAACAGATAAAGAACGGCAATCCCAGTTATTTTTCTGATTACAAAAGCTGATGCTTCCTTAACAGACACAACCAGAAGGCAAGTGTGTTAAATCAAAACAGTGCATGTTCCTCTCACCAAACGCTATGGGCCATGGCAAGAAGAGCTTCTATCTAGGGTCTGCTTAGAGTCTTCTGGATAATTTACGTTCTGGTTTTGTCCTAACGGGAATACGACACTCTTCCCTCCCTCTGAAGGGACAGGTAGGTAAGTTAGGCAAGCAGACACGTAAATAGATGGATGGTAGAAAGGTGGATGGTGTACAGTTAGATACATAGATACATAGAGGCAGAGAGACAGAAATCGACACAGAGGTTGATGGAGATACATAAAGACAGATGGATATAGGGATCGAAAAAGATGTATAATATGCAGTAGATAGAAGGGGGTAGGTAGATGTACGGAAGGATAAGGAATGTTTAGAAGGAGACAGATAGATGATAGGTAGGAAAAAGATACATGGATACAGAGGTAGACATATATAAATATACTCGTGTCGAAAACTGACGGTTGAGAGATATAATGCATGGCAAAATAGACTGACAGATGAACAGCTAGACAGATATAGCTAACAACGGAGGTAGAGATAGATAATGATAGGGAGATGATAAACAGGTGATAGAGGCATAGAGATAAACAGAAAGATAGATGCATAGAGATACATAAATACACGTAGATGGCGATAATCAAATATTAAACTTCTCTTACCCCCCAGGAACATGCGAGAACAATAAAATCTCTATAGCAGCAGAATAAGTTTGTAAATTGATGCCAAGTTCTAGGAGGACGTGGTGTGAAAAAGCGTCCAGTATTTTAGTCCAACATCAAAGCAAACACTGCCTGCAGAGGGAGAATACCCAGTTGACAATAAAAGAGAAATACTTTCTACATGGAGACTCCACAATCTGTAACGTCAAAGTCAAATTCAGATGACCAAGAAGTAGTGTTTCCAAAGAGAGTAGCGTACTCCTTTGGACCATCCCATTTCTTCTGTTGCATCTGTTCCTTAGCAGAGGAGTGAAAGAACAAGATAACAATGAGCATTGACTTCTCCAGTCAACAACCGTGATTTTGGGAAGGATTACCTTGGAAGCCCTGTCACTTGGGAAGTTCTGTTGCCTGCTTTCCCTAGTGAGGGTTTTATTTACATCTTAGGCGAAAACTAAAGAACAGAATCCTCAGCAAGTTGTCTCAAAGTGGTGCCCCTATCTCGACATGAACCCCATACTGTTCCCCAGAGGCAGGAATTCTCTCATCTTCACGTGATGCCCCCTCTACCATGACCAGATGTGTATTGGATCTTCTGTGCACCTACTGGGTTTGTGATGGCAAACCTACCTAAAGAGACGTATTTCCATAGAAGGATGAGCTGGCATATCCGTTTATAGTATAATAAAGGCACAATTTTGAAAACTTTTTTTTAAATAAAGAAAACACCGTTGTGCCTGTTGTGCCTCTTCTTGCACCTTTCCTTTGCCAGATTCACTCCGCAGCAAGTTTCACGCATTTTTCTTAGAAAGTCTTAGGTTTCATAGGATCGCAGTGCATGGGTGGAGTAACTGGGTGTGAATGAATGCCTTTCCATTTTTCTCTTATTTCGTTCGTTAATTTTATGCATAGCTGTCATGACTACGTGGAGAGTGAGGTTGTTTTGTAGTTAAGGGGTAAGTGTACCCATTACACACGGAAGAATCTTGAATAGCACTCAGTTTTGCTTCCCTCCCCCCTCCACAGGAATAAAAGAAATTAGACTCGTCGCATTCCACATGATGAGCCATGATCCTCAATACAATTAGCCACATTCAAATGACCACCTCCCGGCCGTCTCCTCGGGAAGCGAACCCCCCGGCCAGGTCCTGGAAAGCCAAGCAAGGCCGCTACCTGGTCACCAGCTAAGACGCACCTGGAGACCCTCAGGGGACCGAGTGTCCTTCTTTATGGTCGGCCGGCAGGCAGGAGGCGCAGACCCGGACGGTCTCTTCCCCGCCAGACAGCTGGCACGTGGCCTGCTGCCACAGTCCCAGCGCCCTCGCCTGCCGGGCCCCGGTCGCAGACCCCAGGGGACCGACACCCAAGCCAGGACATTTCCTCAGATGTCCACCGGGACCTCCTCGCGCCCACGCCCTCATGTCCCTGGGCCGAGGGGCCTCGCCAACCCGCCAGTGTGCGCCTTACCTGAGGAACCCTCAGGCGACCGGACGCCTCAGGGGATTCCACAACCGCCCGCTGGCTAGGCGGCTCTGAGGGCCTGTGGGCTAGCGCCTGCGCAGTAACAGCCGGCTCGCTGATTGGTGGTGCGTGCGGGAGGTGGGGCCTGCTGAACCACGCCCCCTGCAGGCTCGCCCCCCCCCCCCCAGCGGCAGGCTGCTGCAGTACCACCATGCCCTGGCAGCGGGTGGCTTTCTAGGGCCTCTGTCTTCACCCAGGGCTCACTGCCCCAATGGGTGGCTCATGAAGGGAGAAGGGGAACTCCTCTTCCAGCTGATCTTCCCCAGGGCTTCGGGCAGCTGGCGGGGCTTCTGGGACACTGTGCTCTGCTGCCTGTAGGATTTCAACATCTCTCTGCCATCCCGCACTTGCCCTTTGATCCGCAACCAGGCGGCTTCCTGCAAAAGCTTCTCCCGGGCATCCTGGGCACCCGGTGGGAGCCAGGCGTCCGAGACGCCAGTCTTCTGCCGGGTGGCATCAGATCTCTGCTAGAAGGTGGCTGCACGTGGTGCCTGGCTGAGAAACCTCGGCTGGTTCCCAACTTGAGATCGGACTCTTCCAACTCCTCTTCTAGCCTTGAGCCTTCCCTTCGCAGCCGCCCAGCGCTTCTGCAAGACCTCGCCCAGGGAGGTGTGTGCCTTCTTGCACCTCCCAACCCACCCAGAGCAGCTTAGACTCTGCCGTACCCTGAAGTCCGTTCATTTCTTGGCTACTACCCAGAAGGTTGTCCATTTCAACTTATTTTCCAACTGTTCACATAGCTCCCCTCGATTTTCTGTTTTCATGCTTCGAATGACCGGCTGAAGGCTCTGGAGATCAGTCAATAAACGTGCTCAGCTGTATGAGGCTGGCTTCCCCACACAAAGGGAAACAGAAGCAACGGTGTATATGTGTCTGCGTGTGTGCACGTGTGTGCATGTGTGATACGTAAGATTACATGTCATATATGTTTCAGTGGTGTTATTTAATATATATGTATAAATAATGTATATATGTTTTAGGTGTTTTATTTTGAGGAAGTAACACATGCATTGTGTGGGGGGGGGGGTGGATGAATCCATGAGGATCTTTATACGAACTTCTAACTCCTGTGAAGCCTTGACAAGTTTCAAACAAACATTCCTAATTTCCTTATCCCACATACCCAAACCCTCACAAAACCTCTTAGCTCTTCCCTGGTTATTTGGTCATAAGACGTGCTGGGGAATGGGACTGGCTTCGGAGTTAGACAAACTCGGGCCCTGACAGTAGGTGGTCTGGAGCAGATTTCATCACCTCACAGGTTCTCAGAGTACTTTTCTGAACATAACGATAACCCCATCAAACTTTGAAAATTGTTGGGAGGATTCGATATATGAGGGATCTTCAAAAAGTTCACGCAAGGATTCTTGTTATGTTTTAGTTCTATTTTCCATGAACTCTTTCCTCGTTGACGTATAATTGATTATACAGATATTTGAGGAACTGAGGTTAATATCAATACCTGTGTACAATGTGTGATGATCAAATCAGGATAAATCATTACAAAATGTCATCATTCTTAGTGTCCATTCATCCATTTCTCGCTTTTTCTCCCCCCCTCCCCCTTTGCCACTCTCCTACCCACAGTGCCACACTCTCCTTATGAAAGTGCAGTGTGTTGTTATGATCTTTCCTTCTTTCCTTCCTTCCTTCTTTCTTTGCATTAATTTATATTTTTAGCTCCTACTTAAGAGTGACAACATGCACTGTTTCTCTGTCTGTGCCTGGCTTGTTTGATTGAGCATAATTTTCTCGAAGCTCATGCATGCTTCCGTGAAATTTTTGAAACACTCTTGCGTACGTTGCTCATTGGTGACAGATATTATTATCCTTGGATTACAGCCCCGACTAGTGCCTGGACTGTGGTAGGTGCCCAATATTTGTCCTGTGAGTTAATTCATTATGAATGAAATACTGTCAGATTTTGTACTGAATTCACTCTTTCTTCTCTTTTGCTGACATTAATCTGGCTAGGGATTACAGGCAAGTTGTCAGGCTAGAGAAAATTCAAGATTATCAATCACCGTATGAATCTGTCACCTTCTCTTTCTTCCCTCCGCAAGAGGATCCCCAGCTCCATGTGTGCTTTTAATGTCTAAACTCATCCCCACTTCCCTTGCCCTTTGTCTCCCCTCCCAACGTCCCTTAAACTAGTTAATCGCCAGCACAACAAATCGTGGTGATAAAAGGTGATCATAAAAAGGGCTCTGTCAAAAACAAGGCAGAACGATAGAAAACACACAACGAGGACCAGAAGACATAACTATAGAGCGAAGGCACCCCTTGTTCAAAGTACGGCTGATATGCCTATTCCTTCACCTCAGCTTCCCCTAGCACAAATGAAAGGACGTGCCCTTACGTATCTCCAGCCACGTATTTCCAACCTATCCCAGTAAAGGTAGATGCCTTCTACCGATATTTATCTTTCAGCGAGAATGCGTCTTTGGGAAACAAGCAGGCTTCGCATTCTACCAAGCATACTCATTAGATCACTGGTCTCTCAAGCATGGCAATCTGAGAAAGTACACGAGGATGGTGCTCATGAATTGTAACAATGCACTGATTTGGTGGTGCCGTTTACCAGGTTTTAAACGGTTGTCTTGGGCTCCCGGAAGGACACTGGAGAGACGGCAGAAAGGCATTGGTTTGGGGAATAGGATGGAGGATGGAGGAGAACCGGGGCTCATGAGAAGGGCTGTGGGCTGAGGAAGGGCTTGTGCCCGCTAAAGACAGCGTAGGAATCTGTTGGGTGAGGAGGAATGAGGTCAATACAGAATAAAGGGAGGAGCGTGGGTGGGTCACCTCTCCTTGCCACTGCCTCTGGACCTGAATCGACAGGCGGCCTTCCTCTTCTTCCTTCCTAAGTGTTGGACCAGCCGCATGGAGGTCCAGAACAGGCCAGGCCCCCGCTCATCCTAGGGCCGTGCTCCAAAGGATGTCTGGGCAAGAAGTGGGGCCTTGGGGGGAGCCTGTTGAGAGGCCTGGCAGGATTGGAACCACTTTCACAGTCACCGAAGAACCCTTAGGGACCCCGGACACTAAATTTTGATTAGGAGCATGGGGACCCTGACTCCCTGAGGGTGACTATGATGAACCCAGCTCTGAGGTCCCACTCTTTCCTTGTCAGTTGCTTACATGGACGTAGAGACCTGAGAAAGCTGTGCACAGCGTCTCTGTGCCACTCACCCAACCAACACTTAGCATGAGGGCCTGATGTCCAGCCCTTATGACTGGAGGAGAGGAGGTCTCCTTCACCTAGTCAGCGAGGGCAGGGGAAAGTCAAGCTTTTCCATTGAACACACACTTCTGCTAGAGATCCAGCAAGCCTAGAAGGGATCTCAGAGTCCAAGCAGCGAAAAATCCACCCCCACACCCCAAATCACTTTCAGTGACCTTGATTCAAGAGAAGCAGAACAGATGCCCCAGGACAAAATGACATCCAAGGGACACAAGGCCACATCCCTTCACCCGAATCAAAGAAAACCATGATGTCACAAGCATGGGGAAACCCAGTAGTGTGGTTATGAATTCAGGCAGTCAGCCTGCAATGCTGATAAATATTTCTCACTCACAGGATGAGGGTAGAATATCTCGTTATCTTAAGAATTTCATTGCCACCTGGGTCTCCAGATTTCCGTCTCTCCTAGGACATCCGAAGTTTGTCCTCAGAGCGGAAACACCACCGTACTTGCTCTCCTGACTTATGGTACTGTGAGTGAATGAATGGATGAGTGAATGGGTGCACGAGGTGGTAAAGAATGTGTTAGATCATGGAGATGAACAGTTGGCTCATAGATTGGACTCAGAGAGTCTCAGTGTTAGAGCGTAACTAAAGCGTGCCGTCTCGGTGTATGAGGTCCACACAGAGCATAGAGGTGCTGTGTTTTCTACTAATCCTCAGGACCAGGAAGATATCACGTGGAATGTGCCTAGGCCGTGTGCCCCAGGAGCCTTTCTCTCTCGCAGGCCGAGTCCAAAGAGGCTTCTGTAGGGCCTGATGATTACACGACCTGGAAGGCGTTCTTCTAAAATTATACCAAATCGAGCGTTAAAGTGAATATTTGTTTAGAATGAGAAGAACATTTCTAACCTGCTCTAACCCATGACAACAGCAGCCATCACAATTCCCGAAATACGGTTTCTTTGGAAGTGCGTTTATATATGTTCTCAGAAATGCCCCGTTCAAACTGGTACGGTCTCAAATATGACGAAGCAGAATTTCAAGGCAACAGACACCATGGATTTATTGTGAATCCAGACAGGTACTTTGCAAATTTTAAAGCAACACGTGGCCATGTGAACACACAGCGTGGTCTCACAGGAGCAGTTGACTTCCTCTAAACTAGAAATGCACTCAGGTTCCTGTTAAGCCCTCAATGTTTATTTTCACATCAAGTTTTCAAACTAAACTAGCTTTCCCAACATTTATTCTCAAAACACGCCTCGTATTAACGTAGTATAACTATTCATGGGCTTCAGAAGTTCTCCTTCCATTGAGTGCGTTTAATTAATTCTCTTCCAAAGAGGGTCACGTTTAGCCGAATGGAGGTTGTTTCTAGAATTCATTTTCACATTCCCGGCCCTGGCCCATCTACTGCTCAAGCCTCCTGGAATGACTTGCCAGTGTGCATGTGTGCTGATGGAACCTGTTGGAGCTAGCCGACGAATAAGCGTGAAGATGAAGCTCGGTTGGTTTGAGACAAATGACTACGTTTTGGGGGTACAGGATGCAGAACAAAGTGCTTGCTTTCCTCGAACTTATATGAGAGTAGATGGGCTACCACGTAGTCAGCCTGGCTCATAGGTGTAGAGTAGCTAGACTGTGAATATGATGAGGCTAGCTGCCGTCCACGTGGGGACAGATGGCTCTAGGAAGAGGATCCAGTCACCATCAGTTTAGAAGACAGCCGGGAGACCCTCCGTTTCAGGAAATCATTCGGCCATTGAGGGAGAGCTACTGTGGTAGATGGAATTTCAGGGAGACAGAGAGTCAAAGAAGGTCTTGCACAAGGCTGACAAAGGTTTAGTGCACGCAGGGATTTCATTCACTCACATGTGGACTAGGCGAAGGTGACCCGTTCACTTTCTGCTTCCCTTTAAGAACCGTTTTTGGAAGGGGTATGGGAATGTGGCGATAAGATAGAAGAAAAAGGGTCTGTCGCTGTAGGGGCACAGGAGGAGACCTAGTTAGCCGTCCTCATGGTTGCTGATCTCTTTCTCCTTTCCTTTATGACGTTTCTGTCAAATAGTTCTTTCTCGCGGTAGTGCACGGGGGGCCCTCGCAGATACTTCTCTTCTGCCCCCTGGTAATCCAGCCCATCAAGTGCTGCGATGGAACAAATGATTGCTTCTGGCAGGAGAACTTCCAGAACAAAATTTACTTTGTCGTCTCTTATGAGAGTCAGCATGGTGTTGTCCATTTGTGTATAGATTTCTTGTAGATGTTTCGTCAAAACATCCAACAGGTCCTCATCTTCCAGGTACGTTTCAACGCAGAGCCTGTGCCTTGGTGAATTCAGAAATGATGTCAGCCACCTGGACTGTTTCCTGCCCTTCAAGATGTCCAGGAGGTGGTGGTCGGCCCCCCTTCTCTTCACGATGAAGTCCACCAGCTTGCGGTTGTCCCGGTCCCGAGCGGCCCTCATCCTGTCGGGGAGAATCCTCTTGCAGGGCCTCTTCCCGCCCAGGGAGGTCTCCTCCTCAGAGTCTTCCAGGTCGGCATAGTTCACCTTTGGAAAGTCAACCTCCAGCGGGCCCTCTTGGATGGCTTTCCTGAGTGGGTAGCTGACGTCGGCGGCATAATAGTCCAGGAAAGAGCCCACGAAGGAACCCCGGCCGGTGGCTTGTGTGTAGTGGGAGATGAGGGAGAAACACCAGTTAACACCTTGCTCGTGCACTTTCCTGGCTCTCTGCAGGAGTCTGTCTTTCTCTCTGCAATCCAGGGGCTTCAGTCTTCGAAGAGGAACTCGGATGCCGCTCCTCTCCTGGCGCAGGTCTGCCTCAATCAAGAGCACCCGTGCGGTCTTCTCCGACGCACTGACACTCTTCACCACAGCCGGCCAGAATGGGTGGTCTTGAAATTTAAACCACACCATCGTTCCTCTTTCAACTGGAGGAGGCTCCTGTGTCAGAGCCATGCTGGCAGGTTGTCCACCTCGTTTACCACCAGCCATTTTAGCCTTGCGGATGGGATTCCTAGACATCGAGTCAGCAGGAGGTCGGCGTTCTTGCAGTCCTTCGGAACAAACTGCCGCTTTTAGCTTCCTAATTCTGTCTGCCAGACAGAGGGAGTCACGCGGCCTCATGGCAGGGGACCTGGAGGGGGCAGGGGACCCGGAAGAAGCGGCCGCCCCTTCCACGCCTGGCTTCGAGGCCCCCTCCCCAGAGTCCTCAGCATTCCTTGAGCGCGCAGAGCACGCGGAGTGAGTAGCCACGGTCTTCGGCCAGGTGTCCTGTGCCTCTGCGTTCAGAGCTATGGGCACAGTGGGGATGACACCCCGTGGCTGGGATGGGGCCACCTGTCCATCATTAGCACATGCACCCTCCTCCAGGACTGTGGGACGCCGGGATGTAACCGTGGAGGCTTGTGCCTTTGCCTTGCCCTCTTTCTCACCCTCGTGTCCCGACAGTGTCGGGAATTCGTGGCTCGCGCTGGACCTCCGTGATGCCTTTATTGGCCTTTCTGCTGGAGCAGGGGCAGAGGTCGTGTGCACCCGTGATTTGTCACCGCACAGGGCATCCTCACTCTCGGCACCAACTGGCAGTGATCCTGAGGCTTCTCTCTTCCCAGCACTCCTCCGAACGACCCCTTTGCGTTTACCATACTTTTTACGAGGGGGTCTACTTGCCGGCTGTTGAGCTACCTTCTGGGAAGTTGTACTGGTCTGCTGATCATCTGGTATTCTTCCTCGGCCCCGTTTTGTTCTCTCATCCAGCCTCTCCAGTACCACTTTCAGGACTCTTCTGCACTCCTTCTCCTCTCCCGCTGGGGCACCGACCTTCCACTGGGCCCCTGCCAAGGAGCCCATGGCTTCCATTTCAGACTTCGTTAGGGCTGTTTTGTCTGTGCTTTTCTCCTGGGAGCTTGTCCTGGTCTGCTGGTCATCTGGTTTTCTTCCTCGGCCCAGTTTTGTTCTCTCATCCAGCCTCTCCAGTACCACTTTCAGGACTCTTCTGCACCCCCTTTCCTCTCCCGCTGTGGCATTGAACTTCCACTGCGCCCCTGCCGACGAGCCCATGCCTTCCATTTCAGACTTCGTCAGGGCCGTTATGTCTGTGCTTTTCACCTGGGAGCTTGTACTGGTCTGCTGGTCATCTGGTTTTCTTCCTCGGCCCAGTTTTGTTCTCTCATCCAGCCTCTCCAGTACCACTTTCAGGACTCTTCTGCACCCCCTTTCCTCTCCCGCTGTGGCATTGAACTTCCACTGCGCCCCTGCCGAAGAGCCCATGCCTTCCATTTCAGACTTCGTCAGGGCCCTTACGTCTGTGCTTTTCACTTTAATCGTTTCTTCTCCTGAGAGGTGATGATGAGGGGCAGAGGTTTCTGGCTGTCATTCCCACTGCTGACTCAGGTCTTCCCTCAAAACCCCTGCTCTAATACGCCTCCTTTGCCTCCGGACTGCAAAGCGTTCCCAGCTTGCATTGGCTGTCCTCCTCCACCTGGTTCTCCGTGAGATGCTTGCACTCGTGTTTTCAGTGGAAAGACCTGGAGGAGACTGGAATGGGAAAAAGGAAAAGAAGAACCGTATGAGGAAAGAATTCCTTTTGTGAAACTAGAAGCGCCCTGCTCAAGGAGATTGATGAGATAAAACAAGGTATTAAAAGAGTGGGCCTTAGACAGAGGGGAAGATGAGTGTCAAGCATTTGGGGAAAAATATGGAAGGTGCCAGAAGAGTTCTATAACAGCCCGAAGCCACCGTGTAACCTTATTGTAACGACTGCATGCGGAAGAGCATCCGCATGCGGACGTGGGTGTCATGTCAGGGATATTGTTTCACTCTCCTGGACCCTCTGCGGCTTCTGAGATCCTTGGGCTTCAACCTAGGAAAATGCTTCATTAGTTTTTTGCCTTCCTAGGGTGCCCATGCCTCCCTGTCCACCCCAAGAAGACCGAGGCCATCTCCTACATACCGATGCTGGGAGCCAGCCCCATGTCATGTTCAAGAGCATGACTCAGAATCCAGAGGTCTGTGAGGTCATCTTGATGATTCCTGGCTGTCACTGTTAATAGGGATTTCTGCAGGAACCGGTCATGGGTTGTGACCTGAACCTCTATACTCTGGTGCAAAACTCTTGTCTCCCAACACCAAAGATGTGATGCTCGTTATGAAGACACGTGTGTATAGAGTGAGGTGCAAAGACGATCGTACCCCGAAATGTCAACATTAGATGGCAGCGAGTGAATGGGGAAGTCTTACCGAAGGTCACGTGGACGGAGGCAGGTCCGGTTCTGTGAGCTGGGTCTCTTGTTTCTCACACTCCAGTCGCTTGTCCGCACACCCTTTACCCCGCTGCGTGCTTCTGAAGGGCGCTGTTCTTTGTGATCAGGTGGGAACTAGTGCAGATACTCAGGACCTATGTAGTCTTTTCTCAAGCGAATCTGGAAAATTCAAAAGAGGAAGCAACGTGAGCCAGTAAAGTGTGGATCTAATGATCCCGTTCCCTTCACCAACTCAGGGATGCATGCCTTTTTGAAACAGAGCTGATATCTGAATCCCATCCATAATGTAGATGCCATTTTTATTTTCCTCCTCTTGCATTCCAAAATATTTCCATGGTATGCTGCTTGGCGTATGCTAGTCTGTTCCTGCGTCACAACAGGGAGAACCACTGCTTTGGGGATCGCGGATGCCATGGACACATGGATTTAACATCAATCGTGTGTTTGTGACCATCTGTGTGAGTGTAACGAAAATGGGGATTTTGAAGTTATTGTGTCTTTCTGATTCTCAAATCGCATTGAATGAGCTTGTGAGAACATGATATGCATAGAAAGATGTGTAGAGGGGCTGGCACCTTACAGATGCTCACTATGAGGACGATGGTGTACGTGCTTCCAACGCACTACCTATGCATCCCTGTGCACGTGCAAGCACGTACTGTGTTACACTATAGTTGCTAACATGAGAGCATAATTGGATATATTTCCTAGTTAGTGCCCATTTCTGCTACGTCAATTCCAAGAGTCTCGTTACGCCAAAATTTTCCTGATATTTCCAAACTCTCATGGAATTTCTGACATCACAGGAATGTGTTCTGCAGAAGCAGCAATTGTTCTACCCGTCCTACTCTTCCTATCTTTCCACCGCCAATACTCCGTTCATATGTCCTAGCTTTCCCTATATGTCGTCCAAATTAGTGTCATGACTGCTTTCTGCACTTTACCTAGTGCACTATTGACTTCACATTCTATGTTCTGTGATGCGAAACTTCTCTCCTTAATAAATGCGTGTATGTATGTCTTTGTTCACGCACACTGGTCGACGTAACAGGAAAGGTGTCACGATGATGAAATACACGTACCTTGGAGACGACAATCAGCACACAGTCTTCCCTGAACGAGGGTGCTCACTCAAGGGTGCTGGGCTCTCAAGCCCAGGGTTCACCTGAGGACACACAACTACAGGAGGAAGGAATAAAAGGTGACTCGACCGCTTCGGGCTCCCCTCAGCTGGACCTGCTAGCCCCACTCAGAAAACAGGTGTGATAGAGCACCTTCAAGCGTGACCACCCACACCCCAAAACACAAGCACGTACTCTTTCTCCCACACGCTCACGCACGCTCACGGCCCCATACACGCAGATGTTAGAAACCCAAGATGCCTGGCGTGGAAGCCAACAATCCACCTCAATGTCTGTACCCGTCCCCCGTGTGCTTGCTTCCAGTAGGAATGCTACTTTGCGTTCCGTTTAGTTCCTCGTTTTGAAAGCACACACGGAAAAATCTAAAATGATCTTCAAAATAACCAAACAATGAGCATAATAAGCATCAGTAGTCCAATCACCCAGGAACTCTTGTTCCAATCACGTGAGTCCATGTGCTCCAGGATTTTTATGCATACAGATATATATTTATAGATATAGTTCTCTGAATCCCTTTACACCATATGCAACAAATATATCTCTATAAGACAGTTACAACACCTTAAGACTTGTACACCCCACGTGGATATGATTCATTACTCACATTTGGCAGCTCTTTTCCAGTGTGAAAACTTTTCAGAAAACACTTTCAACAGATAAAGAACGGCAATCCCAGTGATTTTTCTGATTACAAAAGCTGATGCTTCCTTAACAGACACAACCAGAAGGCAAGTGTGTTAAATCAAAACAGTGCATGTTCCTCTCACCAAACGCTATGGGCCATGGCAAGAAGAGCTTCTATCTAGGGTCTGCTTAGAGTCTTCTGGATAATTTACGTTCTGGTTTTGTCCTAACGGGAATACGACACTCTTCCCTCCCTCTGAAGGGACAGGTAGGTAAGTTAGGCAAGCAGACGCGTAAATAGATGGATGGTAGAAAGGTGGATGGTGTACAGTTAGATACATAGATACATAGAGGCAGAGAGACAGAAATCGACACAGAGGTTGATGGAGATACATAAAGACAGATGGATATAGGGATCGAAAAAGATGTATAATATGCAGTAGATAGAAGGGGGTAGGTAGATGTACGGAAGGATAAGGAATGATTAGAAGGAGACAGATAGATGATAGGTAGGAAAAAGATACATGGATACAGAGGTAGACATATATAAATATACTCGTGTCGAAAACTGACGGTTGAGAGATATAATGCATGGCAAAATAGACTGACAGATGAACAGCTAGACAGATATAGCTAACAACGGAGGTAGAGATAGATAATGATAGGGAGATGATAAACAGGTGATAGAGGCATAGAGATAAACAGAAAGATAGATGCATAGAGATACATAAATACACGTAGATGGCGATAATCAAATATTAAACTTCTCTTACCCCCCAGGAACATGTGAGAACAATAAAATCTCTATAGCAGCAGAATAAGTTTGTAAATTGATGCCAAGTTCTAGGAGGACGTGGTGTGAAAATGCGTCCAGTATTTTAGTCCAACATCAAAGCAAACACTGCCTGCAGAGGGAGAATACCCAGTTGACAATAAAAGAGAAATACTTTCTACATGGAGACTCCACAATCTGTAACGTCAAAGTCAAATTCAGATGACCAAGAAGTAGTGTTTCCAAAGAGAGTAGCGTACTCCTTTGGACCATCCCATTTCTTCTGTTGCATCTGTTCCTTAGCAGAGGAGTGAAAGAACAAGATAACAATGAGCATTGACTTCTCCAGTCAACAACCGTGATTTTGGGAAGGATTACCTTGGAAGCCCTGTCACTTGGGAAGTTCTGTTGCCTGCTTTCCCTAGTGAGGGTTTTATTTACATCTTAGGCGAAAACTAAAGAACAGAATCCTCAGCAAGTTGTCTCAAAGTGGTGCCCCTATCTCGACATGAACCCCATACTGTTCCCCAGAGGCAGGAATTCTCTCATCTTCACGTGATGCCCCCTCTACCATGACCAGATGTGTATTGGATCTTCTGTGCACCTACTGGGTTTGTGATGGCAAACCTACCTAAAGAGACGTATTTCCATAGAAGGATGAGCTGGCATATCCGTTTATAGTATAATAAAGGCACAATTTTGAAAACTTTTTTTTAAATAAAGAAAACACCGTTGTGCCTGTTGTGCCTCTTCTTGCACCTTTCCTTTGCCAGATTCACTCCGCAGCAAGTTTCACGCATTTTTCTTAGAAAGTCTTAGGTTTCATAGGATCGCAGTGCATGGGTGGAGTAACTGGGTGTGAATGAATGCCTTTCCATTTTTCTCTTATTTCGTTCGTTAATTTTATGCATAGCTGTCATGACTACGTGGAGAGTGAGGTTGTTTTGTAGTTAAGGGGTAAGTGTACCCATTACACACGGAAGAATCTTGAATAGCACTCAGTTTTGCTTCCCTCCCCCCTCCACAGGAATAAAAGAAATTAGACTCGTCGCATTCCACATGATGAGCCATGATCCTCAATACAAGTAGCCACATTCAAATGACCACCTCCCGGCCGTCTCCTCGGGAAGCGAACCCCCCGGCCAGGTTCTGGAAAGCCAAGCAAGGCCGCTACCTGGTCACCAGCTAAGACGCACCTGGAGACCCTCAGGGGACCGAGTGTCCTTCTTTATGGTCGGCCGGCAGGCAGGAGGCGCAGACCCGGACGGTCTCTTCCCCGCCAGACAGCTGGCACGTGGCCCGCTGCCACAGTCCCAGCGCCCTCGCCTGCCGGGCCCCGGTCGCAGACCCCAGGGGACCGACACCCAAGCCAGGAGATTTCCTCAGATGTCCACCGGGACCTCCTCGCACCCACGCCCTCATGTCCCTGGGCCGAGGGGCCTCGCCAACCCGCCAGTGTGCGCCTTACCTGAGGAACCCTCAGGCGACCGGACGCCTCAGGGGATTCCACAACCGCCCGCTGGCTAGGCGGCTCTGAGGGCCTGTGGGCTAGGGCCTGTGGGCTAGCGCCTGCGCAGTAACAGCCGGCTCGCTGATTGGTGGTGCGTGCGGGAGGTGGGGCCTGCTGAACCACGCCCCCTGCAGGCTCGCCCCCCCCAGCGGCAGGCTGCAGCAGTACCACCGTGCCCTGGCAGCGGGTGGCTTTCTAGGGCCTCTGTCTTCACCCAGGGCTCACTGCCCCAATGGGTGGCTCATGAAGGGAGAAGGGGAACTCCTCTTCCAGCTGATCTTCCCCAGGGCTTTGGGCAGCTGGCGGGGCTTCTGGGACACTGTGCTCTGCTGCCTGTAGGATTTCAACATCTCTCTGCCATCCCGCACTTGCCCTTTGATCCGCAACCAGGCGGCTTCCTGCAAAAGCTTCTCCCGGGCATCCTGGGCACCCGGTGGGAGCCAGGCGTCCGAGACGCCAGTCTTCTGCCGGGTGGCATCAGATCTCTGCTAGAAGGTGGCTGCACGTGGTGCCTGGCTGAGAAACCTCGGCTGGTTCCCAACTTGAGATCGGACTCTTCCAACTCCTCTTCTAGCCTTGAGCCTTCCCTTCGCAGCCGCCCAGCGCTTCTGCAAGACCTCGCCCAGGGAGCTGTGTGCCTTCTTGCACCTCCCAACCCACCCAGAGCAGCTTAGACTCTGCCGTACCCTGAAGTCCGTTCATTTCTTGGCTACTACCCAGAAGGTTGTCCATTTCAACTTATTTTCCAACTGTTCACATAGCTCCCCTCGATTTTCTGTTTTCATGCTTCGAATGACCGGCTGAAGGCTCTGGAGATCAGTCAATAAACGTGCTCAGCTGTATGAGGCTGGCTTCCCCACACAAAGGGAAACAGAAGCAACGGTGTATATGTGTCTGCGTGTGTGCACGTGTGTGCATGTGTGATACGTAAGATTACATGTCGTATATGTTTAAGTGGTGTTATTTAATATATATGTATAAATAATGTATATATGTTTTAGGTGTTTTATTTTGAGGAAGTAACACATGCATTGTGGGGGGGTGGTGGATGAATCCATGAGGATCTTTATACGAACTTCTAACTCCTGTGAAGCCTTGACAAGTTTCAAACAAACATTCCTAATTTCCTTATCCCACATACCCAAACCCTCACAAAACCTCTTAGCTCTTCCCTGGTTATTTGGTCATAAGACGTGCTGGGGAATGGGACTGGCTTCGGAGTTAGACAAACTCGGGCCCTGACAGTAGGTGGTCTGGAGCAGATTTCATCACCTCACAGGTTCTCAGAGTACTTTTCTGAACATAACGATAACCCCATCAAACTTTGAAAATTGTTGGGAGGATTCGATATATGAGGGATCTTCAAAAAGTTCACGCAAGGATTCTTGTTATGTTTTAGTTCTATTTTCCATGAACTCTTTCCTCGTTGACGTATAATTGATTATACAGATATTTGAGGAACTGAGGTTAATATCAATACCTGTGTACAATGTGTGGTGATCAAATCAGGATAAATCATTACAAAATGTCATCATTCTTAGTGTCCATTCATCCATTTCTCGCTTTTTCTCCCCCCCTCCCCCTTTGCCACTCTCCTACCCACAGTGCCACACTCTCCTTATGAAAGTGCAGTGTGTTGTTATGATCTTTCCTTCTTTCCTTCCTTCCTTCTTTCTTTGCATTAATTTATATTTTTAGCTCCTACTTAAGAGTGACAACATGCACTGTTTCTCTGTCTGTGCCTGGCTTGTTTGATTGAGCATAATTTTCTCGAAGCTCATGCATGCTTCCGTGAAATTTTTGAAACACTCTTGCGTACGTTGCTCATTGGTGACAGATATTATTATCCTTGGATTACAGCCCCGACTAGTGCCTGGACTGTGGTAGGTGCCCAATATTTGTCCTGTGAGTTAATTCATTATGAATGAAATACTGTCAGATTTTGTACTGAATTCACTCTTTCTTCTCTTTTGCTGACATTAATCTGGCTAGGGATTACAGGCAAGAGAAAATTCAAGATTATCAATCACCGTATGAATCTGTCACCTTCTCTTTCTTCCCTCCGCAAGAGGATCCCCAGCTCCATGTGTGCTTTTAATGTCTAAACTCATCCCCACTTCCCTTGCCCTTTGTCTCCCCTCCCAACGTCCCTTAAACTAGTTAATCGCCAGCACAACAAATCGTGGTGATAAAAGGTGATCATAAAAAGGGCTCTGTCAAAAACAAGGCAGAACGATAGAAAACACACAACGAGGACCAGAAGACATAACTATAGAGCGAAGGCACCCCTTGTTCAAAGTACGGCTGATATGCCTATTCCTTCACCTCAGCTTCCCCTAGCACAAATGAAAGGACGTGCCCTTACGTATCTCCAGCCACGTATTTCCAACCTATCCCAGTAAAGGTAGATGCCTTCTACCGATATTTATCTTTCAGCGAGAATGCGTCTTTGGGAAACAAGCAGGCTTCGCATTCTACCAAGCATACTCATTAGATCACTGGTCTCTCAAGCATGGCAATCTGAGAAAGTACACGAGGATGGTGCTCATGAATTGTAACAATGCACTGATTTGGTGGTGCCGTTTACCAGGTTTTAAACGGTTGTCTTGGGCTCCCGGAAGGACACTGGAGAGACGGCAGAAAGGCATTGGTTTGGGGAATAGGATGGAGGATGGAGGAGAACCGGGGCTCATGAGAAGGGCTGTGGGCTGAGGAAGGGCTTGTGCCCGCTAAAGACAGCGTAGGAATCTGTTGGGTGAGGAGGAATGAGGTCAATACAGAATAAAGGGAGGAGCGTGGGTGGGTCACCTCTCCTTGCCACTGCCTCTGGACCTGAATCGACAGGCGGCCTTCCTCTTCTTCCTTCCTAAGTGTTGGACCAGCCGCATGGAGGTCCAGAACAGGCCAGGCCCCCGCTCATCCTAGGGCCGTGCTCCAAAGGATGTCTGGGCAAGAAGTGGGGCCTTGGGGGGAGCCTGTTGAGAGGCCTGGCAGGATTGGAACCACTTTCACAGTCACCGAAGAACCCTTAGGGACCCCGGACACTAAATTTTGATTAGGAGCATGGGGACCCTGACTCCCTGAGGGTGACTATGATGAACCCAGCTCTGAGGTCCCACTCTTTCCTTGTCAGTTGCTTACATGGACGTAGAGACCTGAGAAAGCTGTGCACAGCGTCTCTGTGCCACTCACCCAACCAACACTTAGCATGAGGGCCTGATGTCCAGCCCTTATGACTGGAGGAGAGGAGGTCTCCTTCACCTAGTCAGCGAGGGCAGGCGAAAGTCAAGCTTTTCCATTGAACACACACTTCTGCTAGAGATCCAGCAAGCCTAGAAGGGATCTCAGAGTCCAAGCAGCGAAAAATCCACCCCCACACCCCAAATCACTTTCAGTGACCTTGATTCAAGAGAAGCAGAACAGATGCCCCAGGACAAAATGACATCCAAGGGACACAAGGCCACCTCCCTTCACCCGAATCAAAGAAAACCATGATGTCACAAGCATGGGGAAACCCAGTAGTGTGGTTATGAATTCAGGCAGTCAGCCTGCAATGCTGATAAATATTTCTCACTCACAGGATGAGGGTAGAATATCTCGTTATCTTAAGAATTTCATTGCCACCTGGGTCTCCAGATTTCCGTCTCTCCTAGGACATCCGAAGTTTGTCCTCAGAGCGGAAACACCACCGTACTTGCTCTCCTGACTTATGGTACTGTGAGTGAATGAATGGATGAGTGAATGGGTGCACGAGGTGGTAAAGAATGTGTTAGATCATGGAGATGAACAGTTGGCTCATAGATTGGACTCAGAGAGTCTCAGTGTTAGAGCGTAACTAAAGCGTGCCGTCTCGGTGTATGAGGTCCACACAGAGCATAGAGGTGCTGTGTTTTCTACTAATCCTCAGGACCAGGAAGATATCACGTGGAATGTGCCTAGGCCGTGTGCCCCAGGAGCCTTTCTCTCTCGCAGGCCGAGTCCAAAGAGGCTTCTGTAGGGCCTGATGATTACACGACCTGGAAGGCGTTCTTCTAAAATTATACCAAATCGAGCGTTAAAGTGAATATTTGTTTAGAATGAGAAGAACATTTCTAACCTGCTCTAACCCATGACAACAGCAGCCATCACAATTCCCGAAATACGGTTTCTTTGGAAGTGCGTTTATATATGTTCTCAGAAATGCCCCGTTCAAACTGGTACGGTCTCAAATATGACGAAGCAGAATTTCAAGGCAACAGACACCATGGATTTATTGTGAATCCAGACAGGTACTTTGCAAATTTTAAAGCAACACGTGGCCATGTGAACACACAGCGTGGTCTCACAGGAGCAGTTGACTTCCTCTAAACTAGAAATGCACTCAGGTTCCTGTTAAGCCATCAATGTTTATTTTCACATCAAGTTTTCAAACTAAACTAGCTTTCCCAACATTTATTCTCAAAACACGCCTCGTATTAACGTAGTATAACTATTCATGGGCTTCAGAAGTTCTCCTTCCATTGAGTGCGTTTAATTAATTCTCTTCCAAAGAGGGTCACGTTTAGCCGAATGGAGGTTGTTTCTAGAATTCATTTTCACATTCCCGGCCCTGGCCCATCTACTGCTCAAGCCTCCTGGAATGACTTGCCAGTGTGCATGTGTGCTGATGGAACCTGTTGGAGCTAGCCGACGAATAAGCGTGAAGATGAAGCTCGGTTGGTTTGAGACAAATGACTACGTTTTGGGGGTACAGGATGCAGAACAAAGTGCTTGCTTTCCTCGAACTTATATGAGAGTAGATGGGCTACCACGTAGTCAGCCTGGCTCATAGGTGTAGAGTAGCTAGACTGTGAATATGATGAGGCTAGCTGCCGTCCACGTGGGGACAGATGGCTCTAGGAAGAGGATCCAGTCACCATCAGTTTAGAAGACAGCCGGGAGACCCTCCGTTTCAGGAAATCATTCGGCCATTGAGGGAGAGCTACTGTGGTAGATGGAATTTCAGGGAGACAGAGAGTCAAAGAAGGTCTTGCACAAGGCTGACAAAGGTTTAGTGCACGCAGGGATTTCATTCACTCACATGTGGACTAGGCGAAGGTGACCCGTTCACTTTCTGCTTCCCTTTTAGAACCGTTTTTGGAAGGGGTATGGGAATGTGGTGATAAGATAGAAGAAAAAGGGTCTGTCGCTGTAGGGGCACAGGAGGAGACCTAGTTAGCCGTCCTCATGGTTGCTGATCTCTTTCTCCTTTCCTTTATGACGTTTCTGTCAAATAGTTCTTTCTCGCGGTAGTGCACGGGGGGCCCTCGCAGATACTTCTCTTCTGCCCCCTGGTAATCCAGCCCATCAAGTGCTGCGATGGAACAAATGATTGCTTCTGGCAGGAGAACTTCCAGAACAAAATTTACTTTGTCGTCTCTTATGAGAGTCAGCATGGTGTTGTCCATTTGTGTATAGATTTCTTGTAGATGTTTCGTCAAAACATCCAACAGGTCCTCATCTTCCAGGTACGTTTCAACGCAGAGCCTGTGCCTTGGTGAATTCAGAAATGATGTCAGCCACCTGGACTGTTTCCTGCCCTTCAAGATGTCCAGGAGGTGGTGGTCGGCCCCCCTTCTCTTCACGATGAAGTCCACCAGCTTGCGGTTGTCCCGGTCCCGAGCGGCCCTCATCCTGTCGGGGAGAATCCTCTTGCAGGGCCTCTTCCCGCCCAGGGAGGTCTCCTCCTCAGAGTCTTCCAGGTCGGCATAGTTCACCTTTGGAAAGTCAACCTCCAGCGGGCCCTCTTGGATGGCTTTCCTGAGTGGGTAGCTGACGTCGGCGGCATAATAGTCCAGGAAAGAGCCCACGAAGGAACCCCGGCCGATGGCTTGTGTGTAGTGGGAGATGAGGGAGAAACACCAGTTAACACCTTGCTCGTGCACTTTCCTGGCTCTCTGCAGGAGTCTGTCTTTCTCTCTGCAATCCAGGGGCTTCAGTCTTCGAAGAGGAACTCGGATGCCGCTCCTCTCCTGGCGCAGGTCTGCCTCAATCAAGAGCACCCGTGCGGTCTTCTCCGACGCACTGACACTCTTCACCACAGCCGGCCAGAATGGGTGGTCTTGAAATTTAAACCACACCATCATTCCTCTTTCAACTGGAGGAGGCTCCTGTGTCAGAGCCATGCTGGCAGGTTGTCCACCTCGTTTACCACCAGCCATTTTAGCCTTGCGGATGGGATTCCTAGACATCGAGTCAGCAGGAGGTCGGCGTTCTTGCAGTCCTTCGGAACAAACTGCCGCTTTTAGCTTCCTAATTCTGTCTGCCAGACAGAGGGAGTCACGCGGCCTCATGGCAGGGGACCTGGAGGGGGCAGGGGACCCGGAAGAAGCGGCCGCCCCTTCCACGCCTGGCTTCGAGGCCCCCTCCCCAGAGTCCTCAGCATTCCTTGAGAGCGCAGAGCACGCGGAGTGAGTAGCCACGGTCTTCGGCCAGGTGTCCTGTGCCTCTGCGTTCAGAGCTATGGGCACAGTGGGGATGACACCCCGTGGCTGGGATGGGGCCACCTGTCCATCATTAGCACATGCACCCTCCTCCAGGACTGTGGGACGCCGGGATGTAACCGTGGAGGCTTGTGCCTTTGCCTTGCCCTCTTTCTCACCCTCGTGTCCCGACAGTGTCGGGAAATCGTGGCTCGCGCTGGATCTCCGTGATGCCTTTATTGGCCTTTCTGCTGGAGCAGGGGCAGAGGTCGTGTGCACCCGTGATTTGTCACCGCACAGGGCATCCTCACTCTCGGCACCAACTGGCAGTGATCCTGAGGCTTCTCTCTTCCCAGCACTCCTCCGAACGACCCCTTTGCGTTTACCATACTTTTTACGAGGGGGTCTACTTGCCGGCTGTTGAGCTACCTTCTGGGAAGTTGTACTGGTCTGCTGATCATCTGGTATTCTTCCTTGGCCCCGTTTTGTTCTCTCATCCAGCCTCTCCAGTACCACTTTCAGGACTCTTCTGCACTCCTTCTCCTCTCCCGCTGGGGCACCGACCTTCCACTGGGCCCCTGCCAAGGAGCCCATGGCTTCCATTTCAGACTTCGTTAGGGCTGTTTTGTCTGTGCTTTTCTCCTGGGAGCTTGTCCTGGTCTGCTGGTCATCTGGTTTTCTTCCTCGGCCCAGTTTTGTTCTCTCATCCAGCCTCTCCAGTACCACTTTCAGGACTCTTCTGCACCCCCTTTCCTCTCCCGCTGTGGCATTGAACTTCCACTGCGCCCCTGCCGACGAGCCCATGCCTTCCATTTCAGACTTCGTCAGGGCCGTTATGTCTGTGCTTTTCACCTGGGAGCTTGTACTGGTCTGCTGGTCATCTGGTTTTCTTCCTCGGCCCAGTTTTGTTCTCTCATCCAGCCTCTCCAGTACCACTTTCAGGACTCTTCTGCACCCCCTTTCCTCTCCCGCTGTGGCATTGAACTTCCACTGCGCCCCTGCCGAAGAGCCCATGCCTTCCATTTCAGACTTCGTCAGGGCCCTTACGTCTGTGCTTTTCACTTTAATCGTTTCTTCTCCTGAGAGGTGATGATGAGGGGCAGAGGTTTCTGGCTGTCATTCCCACTGCTGACTCAGGTCTTCCCTCAAAACCCCTGCTCTAATACGCCTCCTTTGCCTCCGGACTGCAAAGCGTTCCCAGCTTGCATTGGCTGTCCTCCTCCACCTGGTTCTCCGTGAGATGCTTGCACTCGTGTTTTCAGTGGAAAGACCTGGAGGAGACTGGAATGGGAAAAAGGAAAAGAAGAACCGTATGAGGAAAGGATTCCTTTTGTGAAACTAGAAGCGCCCTGCTCAAGGAGATTGATGAGATAAAACAAGGTATTAAAAGAGTGGGCCTTAGACAGAGGGGAAGATGAGTGTCAAGCATTTGGGGAAAAATATGGAAGGTGCCAGAAGAGTTCTATAACAGCCCGAAGCCACCGTGTAACCTAATTGTAACGACTGCATGCGGAAGAGCATCCGCATGCGGACGTGGGTGTCATGTCAGGGATACTGTTTCACTCTCCTGGACCCTCTGCGGCTTCTGAGATCCTTGGGCTTCAACCTAGGAAAATGCTTCATTAGTTTTTTGCCTTCCTAGGGTGCCCATGCCTCCCTGTCCACCCCAAGAAGACCGAGGCCATCTCCTACATACCGATGCTGGGAGCCAGCCCCATGTCATGTTCAAGAGCATGACTCAGAATCCAGAGGTCTGTGAGGTCATCTTGATGATTCCTGGCTGTCACTGTTAATAGGGATTTCTGCAGGAACCGGTCATGGGTTGTGACCTGAACCTCTATACTCTGGTGCAAAACTCTTGTCTCCCAACACCAAAGATGTGATGCTCGTTATGAAGACACGTGTGTATAGAGTGAGGTGCAAAGACGATCGTACCCCGAAATGTCAACATTAGATGGCAGCGAGTGAATGGGGAAGTCTTACCGAAGGTCACGTGGACGGAGGCAGGTCCGGTTCTGTGAGCTGGGTCTCTTGTTTCTCACACTCCAATCGCTTGTCCGCACACCCTTTACCCCGCTGCGTGCTTCTGAAGGGCACTGTTCTTTGTGATCAGGTGGGAACTAGTGCAGATACTCAGGACCTATGTAGTCTTTTCTCAAGCGAATCTGGAAAATTCAAAAGAGGAAGCAACGTGAGCCAATAAAGTGTGGATCTAATGATCCCGTTCCCTTCACCAACTCAGGGATGCATGCCTTTTTGAAACAGAGCTGATATCTGAATCCCATCCATAATGTAGATGCCATTTTTATTTTCCTCCTCTTGCATTCCAAAATATTTCCATGGTATGCTGCTTGGCGTATGCTAGTCTGTTCCTGCGTCACAACAGGGAGAACCACTGCTTTGGGGATCGCGGATGCCATGGACACATGGATTTAACATCAATCGTGTGTTTGTGACCATCTGTGTGAGTGTAACGAAAATGGGGATTTTGAAGTTATTGTGTCTTTCTGATTTTCAAATCGCATTGAATGAGCTTGTGAGAACATGACATGCATAGAAATATGTGTAGAGGGGCTGGCACCTTACAGATGCTCACTATGAGGACGATGGTGTACGTGCTTCCAACGCACTACCTATGCATCCCTGTGCACGTGCAAGCACGTACTGTGTTACACTATAGTTGCTAACATGAGAGCATAATTGGATATATTTCCTAGTTAGTGCCCATTTCTGCTACGTCATTTCCAAGAGTCTCGTTACGCCAAAATTTTCCTGATATTTCCAAACTCTCATGGAATTTCTGACATCACAGGAATGTGTTCTGCAGAAGCAGCAATTGTTCTACCCGTCCTACTCTTCCTATCTTTCCACCGCCAATACTCCGTTCATATGTCCTAGTTTTCCCTATATGTCGTCCAAATTAGTGTCATGACTGCTTTCTGCACTTTACCTAGTGCACTATTGACTTCACATTCTATGTTCTGTGATGCGAAACTTCTCTCCTTAATAAATGCGTGTATGTATGTCTTTGTTCACGCACACTGGTTGACGTAACAGGAAAGGTGTCACGATGATGAAATACACGTACCTTCAGCACACAGACGACAATCAGCACACAGTCTTCCCTGAACGAGGGTGCTCACTCAAGGGTGCTGGGCTCTCAAGCCCAGGGTTCACCTGAGGACACACAACTACAGGAGGAAGGAATAAAAGGTCACTCGACCGCTTCGGGCTCCCCTCAGCTGGACCTGCTAGCCCCACTCAGAAAACAGGTGTGACAGAGCACCTTCAAGCGTGACCACCCACACCCCAAAACACAAGCACGCACTCTTTCTCCTACACGCTCACGCACGCTCACGGCCCCATACACGCAGATGTTAGAAACCCAAGATGCCTGGCGTGGAAGCCAACAATCCATCTCAATGTCTGTACCCGTCCCCCGTGTGCTTGCTTCCAGTAGGAATGCTACTTTGCGTTCCGTTTAGTTCCTCGGTTTGAAAGCACACACGGAAAAATCTAAAATGATCTTCAAAATTACCAAACAATGAGCATAATAAGCATCAGTAGTCCAATCACCCAGGAACTCTTGTTCCAATCACGTGAGTCCATGTGCTCCAGGATTTTTATGCATACAGATATATATTTATAGATATAGTTCTCTGAATCCCTTTACACCATATGCAACAAATATATCTCTATAAGACAGTTACAACACCTTAAGACTTGTACACCCCACGTGGATATGGTTCATTACTCACATTTGGCAGCTCTTTTCCAGTGTGAAAACTTTTCAGAAAACACTTTCAACAGATAAAGAACGGCAATCCCAGTGATTTTTCTGATTACAAAAGCTGATGCTTCCTTAACAGACACAACCAGAAGGCAAGTGTGTTAAATCAAAACAGTGCATGTTCCTCTCACCAAACGCTATGGGCCATGGCAAGAAGAGCTTCTATCTAGGGTCTGCTTAGAGTCTTCTGGATAATTTACGTTCTGGTTTTGTCCTAACGGGAATACGACACTCTTCCCTCCCTCTGAAGGGACAGGTAGGTAAGTTAGGCAAGCAGACGCGTAAATAGATGGATGGTAGAAAGGTGGATGGTGTACAGTTAGATACATAGATACATAGAGGCAGAGAGACAGAAATCGACACAGAGGTTGATGGAGATACATAAAGACAGATGGATATAGGGATCGAAAAAGATGTATAATATGCAGTAGATAGAAGGGGGTAGGTAGATGTACGGAAGGATAAGGAATGATTAGAAGGAGACAGATAGATGATAGGTAGGAAAAAGATACATGGATACAGAGGTAGACATATATAAATATACTCGTGTCGAAAACTGACGGTTGAGAGATATAATGAATGGCAAAATAGACTGACAGATGAACAGCTAGACAGATATAGCTAACAACGGAGGTAGAGATAGATAATGATAGGGAGATGATAAACAGGTGATAGAGGCATAGAGATAAACAGAAAGATAGATGCATAGAGATACATAAATACACGTAGATGGCGATAATCAAATATTAAACTTCTCTTACCCCCCAGGAACATGTGAGAACAATAAAATCTCTATAGCAGCAGAATAAGTTTGTAAATTGATGCCAAGTTCTAGGAGGACGTGGTGTGAAAATGCGTCCAGTATTTTAGTCCAACATCAAAGCAAACACTGCCTGCAGAGGGAGAATACCCAGTTGACAATAAAAGAGAAATACTTTCTACATGGAGACTCCACAATCTGTAACGTCAAAGTCAAATTCAGATGACCAAGAAGTAGTGTTTCCAAAGAGAGTAGCGTACTCCTTTGGACCATCCCATTTCTTCTGTTGCATCTGTTCCTTAGCAGAGGAGTGAAAGAACAAGATAACAATGAGCATTGACTTCTCCAGTCAACAACCGTGATTTTGGGAAGGATTACCTTGGAAGCCCTGTCACTTGGGAAGTTCTGTTGCCTGCTTTCCCTAGTGAGGGTTTTATTTACATCTTAGGCGAAAACTAAAGAACAGAATCCTCAGCAAGTTGTCTCAAAGTGGTGCCCCTATCTCGACATGAACCCCATACTGTTCCCCAGAGGCAGGAATTCTCTCATCTTCACGTGATGCCCCCTCTACCATGACCAGATGTGTATTGGATCTTCTGTGCACCTACTGGGTTTGTGATGGCAAACCTACCTAAAGAGACGTATTTCCATAGAAGGATGAGCTGGCATATCCGTTTATAGTATAATAAAGGCACAATTTTGAAAACTTTTTTTTAAATAAAGAAAACACCGTTGTGCCTGTTGTGCCTCTTCTTGCACCTTTCCTTTGCCAGATTCACTCCGCAGCAAGTTTCACGCATTTTTCTTAGAAAGTCTTAGGTTTCATAGGATCGCAGTGCATGGGTGGAGTAACTGGGTGTGAATGAATGCCTTTCCATTTTTCTCTTATTTCGTTCGTTAATTTTATGCATAGCTGTCATGACTACGTGAAGAGTGAGGTTGTTTTGCAGTTAAGGGGTAAGTGTACCCATTACACACGGAAGAATCTTGAATAGCACTCAGTTTTGCTTCCCTCCCCCCTCCACAGGAATAAAAGAAATTAGACTCGTCGCATTCCACATGATGAGCCATGATCCTCAATACAAGTAGCCACATTCAAATGACCACCTCCCGGCCGTCTCCTCGGGAAGCGAACCCCCCGGCCAGGTCCTGGAAAGCCAAGCAAGGCCGCTACCTGGTCACCAGCTAAGACGCACCTGGAGACCCTCAGGGGACCGAGTGTCCTTCTTTATGGTCGGCCGGCAGGCAGGAGGCGCAGACCCGGAGGGTCTCTTCCCCGCCAGACAGCTGGCACGTGGCCCGCTGCCACAGTCCCAGCGCCCTCGCCTGCCGGGCCCCGGTCGCAGACCCCAGGGGACCGACACCCAAGCCAGGACATTTCCTCAGATGTCCACCGGGACCTCCTCGCACCCACGCCCTCATGTCCCTGGGCCGAGGGGCCTCGCCAACCCGCCAGTGTGCGCCTTACCTGAGGAACCCTCAGGCGACCGGACGCCTCAGGGGATTCCACAACCGCCCGCTGGCTAGGCGGCTCTGAGGGCCTGTGGGCTAGCGCCTGCGCAGTAACAGCCGGCTCGCTGATTGGTGGTGCGTGCGGGAGGTGGGGCCTGCTGAACCACGCCCCCTGCAGGCTCGCCCCCCCCAGCGGCAGGCTGCAGCAGTACCACCGTGCCCTGGCAGCGGGTGGCTTTCTAGGGCCTCTGTCTTCACCCAGGGCTCACTGCCCCAATGGGTGGCTCATGAAGGGAGAAGGGGAACTCCTCTTCCAGCTGATCTTCCCCAGGGCTTCGGGCAGCTGGCGGGGCTTCTGGGACACTGTGCTCTGCTGCCTGTAGGATTTCAACATCTCTCTGCCATCCCGCACTTGCCCTTTGATCCGCAACCAGGCGGCTTCCTGCAAAAGCTTCTCCCGGGCATCCTGGGCACCCGGTGGGAGCCAGGCGTCCGAGACGCCAGTCTTCTGCCGGGTGGCATCAGATCTCTGCTAGAAGGTGGCTGCACGTGGTGCCTGGCTGAGAAACCTCGGCTGGTTCCCAACTTGAGATCGGACTCTTCCAACTCCTCTTCTAGCCTTGAGCCTTCCCTTCGCAGCCGCCCAGCGCTTCTGCAAGACCTCGCCCAGGGAGCTGTGTGCCTTCTTGCACCTCCCAACCCACCCAGAGCAGATTAGACTCTGCCGTACCCTGAAGTCCGTTCATTTCTTGGCTACTACCCAGAAGGTTGTCCATTTCAACTTATTTTCCAACTGTTCACATAGCTCCCCTCGATTTTCTGTTTTCATGCTTCGAATGACCGGCTGAAGGCTCTGGAGATCAGTCAATAAACGTGCTCAGCTGTATGAGGCTGGCTTCCCCACACAAAGGGAAACAGAAGCAACGGTGTATATGTGTCTGCGTGTGTGCACGTGTGTGCATGTGTGATACGTAAGATTACATGTCATATATGTTTAAGTGGTGTTATTTAATATATATGTATAAATAATGTATATATGTTTTAGGTGTTTTATTTTGAGGAAGTAACACATGCATTGTGGGGGGGGGGTGGATGAATCCATGAGGATCTTTATACGAACTTCTAACTCCTGTGAAGCCTTGACAAGTTTCAAACAAACATTCCTAATTTCCTTATCCCACATACCCAAACCCTCACAAAACCTCTTAGCTCTTCCCTGGTTATTTGGTCATAAGACGTGCTGGGGAATGGGACTGGCTTCGGAGTTAGACAAACTCGGGCCCTGACAGTAGGTGGTCTGGAGCAGATTTCATCACCTCACAGGTTCTCAGAGTACTTTTCTGAACATAACGATAACCCCATCAAACTTTGAAAATTGTTGGGAGGATTCGATATATGAGGGATCTTCAAAAAGTTCACGCAAGGATTCTTGTTATGTTTTAGTTCTATTTTCCATGAACTCTTTCCTCGTTGACGTATAATTGATTATACAGATATTTGAGGAACTGAGGTTAATATCAATACCTGTGTACAATGTGTGATGATCAAATCAGGATAAATCATTACAAAATGTCATCTTTCTTAGTGTCCATTCATCCATTTCTCGCTTTTTCTCCCCCCCTCCCCCTTTGCCACTCTCCTACCCACAGTGCCACACTCTCCTTATGAAAGTGCAGTGTGTTGTTATGATCTTTCCTTCTTTCCTTCCTTCCTTCTTTCTTTGCATTAATTTATATTTTTAGCTCCTACTTAAGAGTGACAACATGCACTGTTTCTCTGTCTGTGCCTGGCTTGTTTGATTGAGCATAATTTTCTCGAAGCTCATGCATGCTTCCGTGAAATTTTTGAAACACTCTTGCGTACGTTGCTCATTGGTGACAGATATTATTATCCTTGGATTACAGCCCCGACTAGTGCCTGGACTGTGGTAGGTGCCCAATATTTGTCCTGTGAGTTAATTCATTATGAATGAAATACTGTCAGATTTTGTACTGAATTCACTCTTTCTTCTCTTTTGCTGACATTAATCTGGCTAGGGATTACAGGCAAGAGAAAATTCAAGATTATCAATCACCGTATGAATCTGTCACCTTCTCTTTCTTCCCTCCGCAAGAGGATCCCCAGCTCCATGTGTGCTTTTAATGTCTAAACTCATCCCCACTTCCCTTGCCCTTTGTCTCCCCTCCCAACGTCCCTTAAACTAGTTAATCGCCAGCACAACAAATCGTGGTGATAAAAGGTGATCATAAAAAGGGCTCTGTCAAAAACAAGGCAGAACGATAGAAAACACACAACGAGGACCAGAAGACATAACTATAGAGCGAAGGCACCCCTTGTTCAAAGTATGGCTGATATGCCTATTCCTTCACCTCAGCTTCCCCTAGCACAAATGAAAGGACGTGCCCTTACGTATCTCCAGCCACGTATTTCCAACCTATCCCAGTAAAGGTAGATGCCTTCTACCGATATTTATCTTTCAGCGAGAATGCGTCTTTGGGAAACAAGCAGGCTTCGCATTCTACCAAGCATACTCATTAGATCACTGGTCTCTCAAGCATGGCAATCTGAGAAAGTACACGAGGATGGTGCTCATGAATTGTAACAATGCACTGATTTGGTGGTGCCGTTTACCAGGTTTTAAACGGTTGTCTTGGGCTCCCGGAAGGACACTGGAGAGACGGCAGAAAGGCATTGGTTTGGGGAATAGGATGGAGGATGGAGGAGAACCGGGGCTCATGAGAAGGGCTGTGGGCTGAGGAAGGGCTTGTGCCCGCTAAAGACAGCGTAGGAATCTGTTGGGTGAGGAGGAATGAGGTCAATACAGAATAAAGGGAGGAGCGTGGGTGGGTCACCTCTCCTTGCCACTGCCTCTGGACCTGAATCGACAGGCGGCCTTCCTCTTCTTCCTTCCTAAGTGTTGGACCAGCCGCATGGAGGTCCAGAACAGGCCAGGCCCCCGCTCATCCTAGGGCCGTGCTCCAAAGGATGTCTGGGCAAGAAGTGGGGCCTTGGGGGGAGCCTGTTGAGAGGCCTGGCAGGATTGGAACCACTTTCACAGTCACCGAAGAACCCTTAGGGACCCCGGACACTAAATTTTGATTAGGAGCATGGGGACCCTGACTCCCTGAGGGTGACTATGATGAACCCAGCTCTGAGGTCCCACTCTTTCCTTGTCAGTTGCTCACATGGACGTAGAGACCTGAGAAAGCTGTGCACAGCGTCTCTGTGCCACTCACCCAACCAACACTTAGCATGAGGGCCTGATGTCCAGCCCTTATGACTGGAGGAGAGGAGGTCTCCTTCACCTAGTCAGCGAGGGCAGGCGAAAGTCAAGCTTTTCCATTGAACACACACTTCTGCTAGAGATCCAGCAAGCCTAGAAGGGATCTCAGAGTCCAAGCAGCGAAAAATCCACCCCCACACCCCAAATCACTTTCAGTGACCTTGATTCAAGAGAAGCAGAACAGATGCCCCAGGACAAAATGACATCCAAGGGACACAAGGCCACCTCCCTTCACCCGAATCAAAGAAAACCATGATGTCACAAGCATGGGGAAACCCAGTAGTGTGGTTATGAATTCAGGCAGTCAGCCTGCAATGCTGATAAATATTTCTCACTCACAGGATGAGGGTAGAATATCTCGTTATCTTAAGAATTTCATTGCCACCTGGGTCTCCAGATTTCCGTCTCTCCTAGGACATCCGAAGTTTGTCCTCAGAGCGGAAACACCACCGTACTTGCTCTCCTGACTTATGGTACTGTGAGTGAATGAATGGATGAGTGAATGGGTGCACGAGGTGGTAAAGAATGTGTTAGATCATGGAGATGAACAGCTGGCTCATAGATTGGACTCAGAGAGTCTCAGTGTTAGAGCGTAACTAAAGCGTGCCGTCTCGGTGTATGAGGTCCACACAGAGCATAGAGGTGCTGTGTTTTCTACTAATCCTCAGGACCAGGAAGATATCACGTGGAATGTGCCTAGGCCGTGTGCCCCAGGAGCCTTTCTCTCTCGCAGGCCGAGTCCAAAGAGGCTTCTGTAGGGCCTGATGATTACACGACCTGGAAGACGTTCTTCTAAAATTATACCAAATCGAGCGTTAAAGTGAATATTTGTTTAGAATGAGAAGAACATTTCTAACCTGCTCTAACCCATGACAACAGCAGCCATCACAATTCCCGAAATACGGTTTCTTTGGAAGTGCGTTTATATATGTTCTCAGAAATGCCCCGTTCAAACTGGTACGGTCTCAAATATGATGAAGCAGAATTTCAAGGCAACAGACACCATGGATTTATTGTGAATCCAGACAGGTACTTTGCAAATTTTAAAGCAACACGTGGCCATGTGAACACACAGCGTGGTCTCACAGGAGCAGTTGACTTCCTCTAAACTAGAAATGCACTCAGGTTCCTGTTAAGCCCTCAATGTTTATTTTCACATCAAGTTTTCAAACTAAACTAGCTTTCCCAACATTTATTCTCAAAACACGCCTCGTATTAACGTAGTATAACTATTCATGGGCTTCAGAAGTTCTCCTTCCATTGAGTGCGTTTAATTAATTCTCTTCCAAAGAGGGTCACGTTTAGCTGAATGGAGGTTGTTTCTAGAATTCATTTTCACATTCCCGGCCCTGGCCCATCTACTGCTCAAGCCTCCTGGAATGACTTGCCAGTGTGCATGTGTGCTGATGGAACCTGTTGGAGCTAGCCGACGAATAAGCGTGAAGATGAAGCTCGGTTGGTTTGAGACAAATGACTACGTTTTGGGGGTACAGGATGCAGAACAAAGTGCTTGCTTTCCTCGAACTTATATGAGAGTAGATGGGCTACCACGTAGTCAGCCTGGCTCATAGGTGTAGAGTAGCTAGACTGTGAATATGATGAGGCTAGCTGCCGTCCACGTGGGGACAGATGGCTCTAGGAAGAGGATCCAGTCACCATCAGTTTAGAAGACAGCCGGGAGACCCTCCGTTTCAGGAAATCATTCGGCCATTGAGGGAGAGCTACTGTGGTAGATGGAATTTCAGGGAGACAGAGAGTCAAAGAAGGTCTTGCACAAGGCTGACAAAGGTTTAGTGCACGCAGGGATTTCATTCACTCACATGTGGACTAGGCGAAGGTGACCCGTTCACTTTCTGCTTCCCTTTTAGAACCGTTTTTGGAAGGGGTATGGGAATGTGGCGATAAGATAGAAGAAAAAGGGTCTGTCGCTGTAGGGGCACAGGAGGAGACCTAGTTAGCCGTCCTCATGGTTGCTGATCTCTTTCTCCTTTCCTTTATGACGTTTCTGTCAAATAGTTCTTTCTCGCGGTAGTGCACGGGGGGCCCTCGCAGATACTTCTCTTCTGCCCCCTGGTAATCCAGCCCATCAAGTGCTGCGATGGAACAAATGATTGCTTCTGGCAGGAGAACTTCCAGAACAAAATTTACTTTGTCGTCTCTTATGAGAGTCAGCATGGTGTTGTCCATTTGTGTATAGATTTCTTGTAGATGTTTCGTCAAAACATCCAACAGGTCCTCATCTTCCAGGTACGTTTCAACGCAGAGCCTGTGCCTTGGTGAATTCAGAAATGATGTCAGCCACCTGGACTGTTTCCTGCCCTTCAAGATGTCCAGGAGGTGGTGGTCGGCCCCCCTTCTCTTCACGATGAAGTCCACCAGCTTGCGGTTGTCCCGGTCCCGAGCGGCCCTCATCCTGTCGGGGAGAATCCTCTTGCAGGGCCTCTTCCCGCCCAGGGAGGTCTCCTCCTCAGAGTCTTCCAGGTCGGCATAGTTCACCTTTGGAAAGTCAACCTCCAGCGGGCCCTCTTGGATGGCTTTCCTGAGTGGGTAGCTGACGTCGGCGGCATAATAGTCCAGGAAAGAGCCCACGAAGGAACCCCGGCCGATGGCTTGTGTGTAGTGGGAGATGAGGGAGAAACACCAGTTAACACCTTGCTCGTGCACTTTCCTGGCTCTCTGCAGGAGTCTGTCTTTCTCTCTGCAATCCAGGGGCTTCAGTCTTCGAAGAGGAACTCGGATGCCGCTCCTCTCCTGGCGCAGGTCTGCCTCAATCAAGAGCACCCGTGCGGTCTTCTCCGACGCACTGACACTCTTCACCACAGCCGGCCAGAATGGGTGGT
The DNA here is from genome assembly GCF_027409185.1 of Cynocephalus volans. Taxonomy (NCBI): domain Eukaryota; kingdom Metazoa; phylum Chordata; class Mammalia; order Dermoptera; family Cynocephalidae; genus Cynocephalus; species Cynocephalus volans. Next base: position 149,544,456 of record NC_084478.1, read on the forward strand.
CTTGAAATTTAAACCACACCATCGTTCCTCTTTCAACTGGAGGAGGCTCCTGTGTCAGAGCCATGCTGGCAGGTTGTCCACCTCGTTTACCACCAGCCATTTTAGCCTTGCGGATGGGATTCCTAGACATCGAGTCAGCAGGAGGTCGGCGTTCTTGCAGTCCTTCAGAACAAACTGCCGCTTTTAGCTTCCTAATTCTGTCTGCCAGACAGAGGGAGTCACGCGGCCTCATGGCAGGGGACCTGGAGGGGGCAGGGGACCCGGAAGAAGCGGCCGCCCCTTCCACGCCTGGCTTCGAGGCCCCCTCCCCAGAGTCCTCAGCATTCCTTGAGCGCGCAGAGCACGCGGAGTGAGTAGCCACGGTCTTCGGCCAGGTGTCCTGTGCCTCTGCGTTCAGAGCTATGGGCACAGTGGGGATGACACCCCGTGGCTGGGATGGGGCCACCTGTCCATCATTAGCACATGCACCCTCCTCCAGGACTGTGGGACCCCGGGATGTAACCGTGGAGGCTTGTGCCTTTGCCTTGCCCTCTTTCTCACCCTCGTGTCCCGACAGTGTCGGGAAATCGTGGCTCGCGCTGGATCTCCGTGATGCCTTTATTGGCCTTTCTGCTGGAGCAGGGGCAGAGGTCGTGTGCACCCGTGATTTGTCACCGCACAGGGCATCCTCACTCTCGGCACCAACTGGCAGTGATCCTGAGGCTTCTCTCTTCCCAGCACTCCTCCGAACGACCCCTTTGCGTTTACCATACTTTTTACGAGGGGGTCTACTTGCCGGCTGTTGAGCTACCTTCTGGGAAGTTGTACTGGTCTGCTGATCATCTGGTATTCTTCCTCGGCCCCGTTTTGTTCTCTCATCCAGCCTCTCCAGTACCACTTTCAGGACTCTTCTGCACTCCTTCTCCTCTCCCGCTGGGGCACCGACCTTCCACTGGGCCCCTGCCAAGGAGCCCATGGCTTCCATTTCAGACTTCGTTAGGGCTGTTTTGTCTGTGCTTTTCTCCTGGGAGCTTGTCCTGGTCTGCTGGTCATCTGGTTTTCTTCCTCGGCCCAGTTTTGTTCTCTCATCCAGCCTCTCCAGTACCACTTTCAGGACTCTTCTGCACCCCCTTTCCTCTCCCGCTGTGGCATTGAACTTCCACTGCGCCCCTGCCGACGAGCCCATGCCTTCCATTTCAGACTTCGTCAGGGCCGTTATGTCTGTGCTTTTCACCTGGGAGCTTGTACTGGTCTGCTGGTCATCTGGTTTTCTTCCTCGGCCCAGTTTTGTTCTCTCATCCAGCCTCTCCAGTACCACTTTCAGGACTCTTCTGCACCCCCTTTCCTCTCCCGCAGTGGCATTGAACTTCCACTGCGCCCCTGCCGAAGAGCCCATGCCTTCCATTTCAGACTTCGTCAGGGCCCTTACGTCTGTGCTTTTCACTTTAATCGTTTCTTCTCCTGAGAGGTGATGATGAGGGGCAGAGGTTTCTGGCTGTCATTCCCACTGCTGACTCAGGTCTTCCCTCAAAACCCCTGCTCTAATACGCCTCCTTTGCCTCCGGACTGCAAAGCGTTCCCAGCTTGCATTGGCTGTCCTCCTCCACCTGGTTCTCCGTGAGATGCTTGCACTCGTGTTTTCAGTGGAAAGACCTGGAGGAGACTGGAATGGGAAAAAGGAAAAGAAGAACCGTATGAGGAAAGGATTCCTTTTGTGAAACTAGAAGCGCCCTGCTCAAGGAGATTGATGAGATAAAACAAGGTATTAAAAGAGTGGGCCTTAGACAGAGGGGAAGATGAGTGTCAAGCATTTGGGGAAAAATATGGAAGGTGCCAGAAGAGTTCTATAACAGCCCGAAGCCACCGTGTAACCTAATTGTAACGACTGCATGCGGAAGAGCATCCGCATGCGGACGTGGGTGTCATGTCAGGGATACTGTTTCACTCTCCTGGACCCTCTGCGGCTTCTGAGATCCTTGGGCTTCAACCTAGGAAAATGCTTCATTAGTTTTTTGCCTTCCTAGGGTGCCCATGCCTCCCTGTCCACCCCAAGAAGACCGAGGCCATCTCCTACATACCGATGCTGGGAGCCAGCCCCATGTCATGTTCAAGAGCATGACTCAGAATCCAGAGGTCTGTGAGGTCATCTTGATGATTCCTGGCTGTCACTGTTAATAGGGATTTCTGCAGGAACCGGTCATGGGTTGTGACCTGAACCTCTATACTCTGGTGCAAAACTCTTGTCTCCCAACACCAAAGATGCGATGCTCGTTATGAAGACACGTGTGTATAGAGTGAGGTGCAAAGACGATCGTACCCCGAAATGTCAACATTAGATGGCAGCGAGTGAATGGGGAAGTCTTACCGAAGGTCACGTGGACGGAGGCAGGTCCGGTTCTGTGAGCTGGGTCTCTTGTTTCTCACACTCCAATCGCTTGTCCGCACACCCTTTACCCCGCTGCGTGCTTCTGAAGGGCGCTGTTCTTTGTGATCAGGTGGGAACTAGTGCAGATACTCAGGACCTATGTAGTCTTTTCTCAAGCGAATCTGGAAAATTCAAAAGAGGAAGCAACGTGAGCCAATAAAGTGTGGATCTAATGATCCCGTTCCCTTCACCAACTCAGGGATGCATGCCTTTTTGAAACAGAGCTGATATCTGAATCCCATCCATAATGTAGATGCCATTTTTATTTTCCTCCTCTTGCATTCCAAAATATTTCCATGGTATGCTGCTTGGCGTATGCTAGTCTGTTCCTGCGTCACAACAGGGAGAACCACTGCTTTGGGGATCGCGGATGCCATGGACACATGGATTTAACATCAATCGTGTGTTTGTGACCATCTGTGTGAGTGTAACGAAAATGGGGATTTTGAAGTTATTGTGTCTTTCTGATTCTCAAATCGCATTGAATGAGCTTGTGAGAACATGACATGCATAGAAATATGTGTAGAGGGGCTGGCACCTTACAGATGCTCACTATGAGGACGATGGTGTACGTGCTTCCAACGCACTACCTATGCATCCCTGTGCACGTGCAAGCACGTACTGTGTTACACTATAGTTGCTAACATGAGAGCATAATTGGATATATTTCCTAGTTAGTGCCCATTTCTGCTACGTCATTTCCAAGAGTCTCGTTACGCCAAAATTTTCCTGATATTTCCAAACTCTCATGGAATTTCTGACATCACAGGAATGTGTTCTGCAGAAGCAGCAATTGTTCTACCCGTCCTACTCTTCCTATCTTTCCACCGCCAATACTCCGTTCATATGTCCTAGTTTTCCCTATATGTCGTCCAAATTAGTGTCATGACTGCTTTCTGCACTTTACCTAGTGCACTATTGACTTCACATTCTATGTTCTGTGATGCGAAACTTCTCTCCTTAATAAATGCGTGTATGTATGTCTTTGTTCACGCACACTGGTTGACGTAACAGGAAAGGTGTCACGATGATGAAATACACGTACCTTCAGCACACAGACGACAATCAGCACACAGTCTTCCCTGAACGAGGGTGCTCACTCAAGGGTGCTGGGCTCTCAAGCCCAGGGTTCACCTGAGGACACACAACTACAGGAGGAAGGAATAAAAGGTCACTCGACCGCTTCGGGCTCCCCTCAGCTGGACCTGCTAGCCCCACTCAGAAAACAGGTGTGACAGAGCACCTTCAAGCGTGACCACCCACACCCCAAAACACAAGCACGCACTCTTTCTCCTACACGCTCACGCACGCTCACGGCCCCATACACGCAGATGTTAGAAACCCAAGATGCCTGGCGTGGAAGCCAACAATCCATCTCAATGTCTGTACCCGTCCCCCGTGTGCTTGCTTCCAGTAGGAATGCTACTTTGCGTTCCGTTTAGTTCCTCGGTTTGAAAGCACACACGGAAAAATCTAAAATGATCTTCAAAATTACCAAACAATGAGCATAATAAGCATCAGTAGTCCAATCACCCAGGAACTCTTGTTCCAATCACGTGAGTCCATGTGCTCCAGGATTTTTATGCATACAGATATATATTTATAGATATAGTTCTCTGAATCCCTTTACACCATATGCAACAAATATATCTCTATAAGACAGTTACAACACCTTAAGACTTGTACACCCCACGTGGATATGGTTCATTACTCACATTTGGCAGCTCTTTTCCAGTGTGAAAACTTTTCAGAAAACACTTTCAACAGATAAAGAACGGCAATCCCAGTGATTTTTCTGATTACAAAATCTGATGCTTCCTTAACAGACACAACCAGAAGGCAAGTGTGTTAAATCAAAACAGTGCATGTTCCTCTCACCAAACGCTATGGGCCATGGCAAGAAGAGCTTCTATCTAGGGTCTGCTTAGAGTCTTCTGGATAATTTACGTTCTGGTTTTGTCCTAACGGGAATACGACACTCTTCCCTCCCTCTGAAGGGACAGGTAGGTAAGTTAGGCAAGCAGACGCGTAAATAGATGGATGGTAGAAAGGTGGATGGTGTACAGTTAGATACATAGATACATAGAGGCAGAGAGACAGAAATCGACACAGAGGTTGATGGAGATACATAAAGACAGATGGATATAGGGATCGAAAAAGATGTATAATATGCAGTAGATAGAAGGGGGTAGGTAGATGTACGGAAGGATAAGGAATGATTAGAAGGAGACAGATAGATGATAGGTAGGAAAAAGATACATGGATACAGAGGTAGACATATATAAATATACTCGTGTCGAAAACTGACGGTTGAGAGATATAATGAATGGCAAAATAGACTGACAGATGAACAGCTAGACAGATATAGCTAACAACGGAGGTAGAGATAGATAATGATAGGGAGATGATAAACAGGTGATAGAGGCATAGAGATAAACAGAAAGATAGATGCATAGAGATACATAAATACACGTAGATGGCGATAATCAAATATTAAACTTCTCTTACCCCCCAGGAACATGTGAGAACAATAAAATCTCTATAGCAGCAGAATAAGTTTGTAAATTGATGCCAAGTTCTAGGAGGACGTGGTGTGAAAATGCGTCCAGTATTTTAGTCCAACATCAAAGCAAACACTGCCTGCAGAGGGAGAATACCCAGTTGACAATAAAAGAGAAATACTTTCTACATGGAGACTCCACAATCTGTAACGTCAAAGTCAAATTCAGATGACCAAGAAGTAGTGTTTCCAAAGAGAGTAGCGTACTCCTTTGGACCATCCCATTTCTTCTGTTGCATCTGTTCCTTAGCAGAGGAGTGAAAGAACAAGATAACAATGAGCATTGACTTCTCCAGTCAACAACCGTGATTTTGGGAAGGATTACCTTGGAAGCCCTGTCACTTGGGAAGTTCTGTTGCCTGCTTTCCCTAGTGAGGGTTTTATTTACATCTTAGGCGAAAACTAAAGAACAGAATCCTCAGCAAGTTGTCTCAAAGTGGTGCCCCTATCTCGACATGAACCCCATACTGTTCCCCAGAGGCAGGAATTCTCTCATCTTCACGTGATGCCCCCTCTACCATGACCAGATGTGTATTGGATCTTCGGTGCACCTACTGGGTTTGTGATGGCAAACCTACCTAAAGAGACGTATTTCCATAGAAGGATGAGCTGGCATATCCGTTTATAGTATAATAAAGGCACAATTTTGAAAACTTTTTTTTAAATAAAGAAAACACCGTTGTGCCTGTTGTGCCTCTTCTTGCACCTTTCCTTTGCCAGATTCACTCCGCAGCAAGTTTCACGCATTTTTCTTAGAAAGTCTTAGGTTTCATAGGATCGCAGTGCATGGGTGGAGTAACTGGGTGTGAATGAATGCCTTTCCATTTTTCTCTTATTTCGTTCGTTAATTTTATGCATAGCTGTCATGACTACGTGGAGAGTGAGGTTGTTTTGCAGTTAAGGGGTAAGTGTACCCATTACACACGGAAGAATCTTGAATAGCACTCAGTTTTGCTTCCCTCCCCCCTCCACAGGAATAAAAGAAATTAGACTCGTCGCATTCCACATGATGAGCCATGATCCTCAATACAAGTAGCCACATTCAAATGACCACCTCCCGGCCGTCTCCTCGGGAAGCGAACCCCCCGGCCAGGTCCTGGAAAGCCAAGCAAGGCCGCTACCTGGTCACCAGCTAAGACGCACCTGGAGACCCTCAGGGGACCGAGTGTCCTTCTTTATGGTCGGCCGGCAGGCAGGAGGCGCAGACCCGGACGGTCTCTTCCCCGCCAGACAGCTGGCACGTGGCCCGCTGCCACAGTCCCAGCGCCCTCGCCTGCCGGGCCCCGGTCGCAGACCCCAGGGGACCGACACCCAAGCCAGGACATTTCCTCAGATGTCCACCGGGACCTCCTCGCACCCACGCCCTCATGTCCCTGGGCCGAGGGGCCTCGCCAACCCGCCAGTGTGCGCCTTACCTGAGGAATCCTCAGGCGACCGGACGCCTCAGGGGATTCCACAACCGCCCGCTGGCTAGGCGGCTCTGAGGGCCTGTGGGCTAGCGCCTGCGCAGTAACAGCCGGCTCGCTGATTTGTGGTGCGTGCGGGAGGTGGGGCCTGCTGAACCACGCCCCCTGCAGGCTCGCCCCCCCCAGCGGCCGGCTGCAGCAGTACCACCATACCCTGGCAGCGGGTGGCTTTCTAGGGCCTCTGTCTTCACCCAGGGCTCACTGCCCCAATGGGTGGCTCATGAAGGGAGAAGAGGAACTCCTCTTCCAGCTGATCTTCCCCAGGGCTTCGGGCAGCTGGCGGGGCTTCTGGGACACTGTGCTCTGCTGCCTGTAGGATTTCAACATCTCTCTGCCATCCCGCACTTGCCCTTTGATCCGCAACCAGGCGGCTTCCTGTAAAAGCTTCTCCCGGGCATCCTGGGCACCCGGTGGGAGCCAGGCGTCCGAGACGCCAGTCTTCTGCCGGGTGGCATCAGATCTCTGCTAGAAGGTGGCTGCACGTGGTGCCTGGCTGAGAAACCTCGGCTGGTTCCCAACTTGAGATCGGACTCTTCCAACTCCTCTTCTAGCCTTGAGCCTTCCCTTCGCAGCCGCCCAGCGCTTCTGCAAGACCTCGCCCAGGGAGGTGTGTGCCTTCTTGCACCTCCCAACCCACCCAGAGCAGCTTAGACTCTGCCGTACCCTGAAGTCCGTTCATTTCTTGGCTACTACCCAGAAGGTTGTCCATTTCAACTTATTTTCCAACTGTTCACATAGCTCCCCTCGATTTTCTGTTTTCATGCTTCGAATGACCGGCTGAAGGCTCTGGAGATCAGTCAATAAACGTGCTCAGCTGTATGAGGCTGGCTTCCCCACACAAAGGGAAACAGAAGCAACGGTGTATATGTGTCTGCGTGTGTGCACGTGTGTGCATGTGTGATACGTAAGATTACATGTCATATATGTTTAAGTGGTGTTATTTAATATATATGTATAAATAATGTATATATGTTTTAGGTGTTTTATTTTGAGGAAGTAACACATGCATTGTGGGGGGGGGGTGGATGAATCCATGAGGATCTTTATACGAACTTCTAACTCCTGTGAAGCCTTGACAAGTTTCAAACAAACATTCCTAATTTCCTTATCCCACATACCCAAACCCTCACAAAACCTCTTAGCTCTTCTCTGGTTATTTGGTCATAAGACGTGCTGGGGAATGGGACTGGCTTCGGAGTTAGACAAACTCGGGCCCTGACAGTAGGTGGTCTGGAGCAGATTTCATCACCTCACAGGTTCTCAGAGTACTTTTCTGAACATAACGATAACCCCATCAAACTTTGAAAATTGTTGGGAGGATTCGATATATGAGGGATCTTCAAAAAGTTCACGCAAGGATTCTTGTTATGTTTTAGTTCTATTTTCCATGAACTCTTTCCTCGTTGACGTATAATTGATTATACAGATATTTGAGGAACTGAGGTTAATATCAATACCTGTGTACAATGTGTGATGATCAAATCAGGATAAATCATTACAAAATGTCATCATTCTTAGTGTCCATTCATCCATTTCTCGCTTTTTCTCCCCCCCTCCCCCTTTGCCACTCTCCTACCCACAGTGCCACACTCTCCTTATGAAAGTGCAGTGTGTTGTTATGATCTTTCCTTCTTTCCTTCCTTCCTTCTTTCTTTGCATTAATTTATATTTTTAGCTCCTACTTAAGAGTGACAACATGCACTGTTTCTCTGTCTGTGCCTGGCTTGTTTGATTGAGCATAATTTTCTCGAAGCTCATGCATGCTTCCGTGAAATTTTTGAAACACTCTTGCGTACGTTGCTCATTGGTGACAGATATTATTATCCTTGGATTACAGCCCCGACTAGTGCCTGGACTGTGGTAGGTGCCCAATATTTGTCCTGTGAGTTAATTCATTATGAATGAAATACTGTCAGATTTTGTACTGAATTCACTCTTTCTTCTCTTTTGCTGACATTAATCTGGCTAGGGATTACAGGCAAGTTGTCAGGCTAGAGAAAATTCAAGATTATCAATCACCGTATGAATCTGTCACCTTCTCTTTCTTCCCTCCGCAAGAGGATCCCCAGCTCCATGTGTGCTTTTAATGTCTAAACTCATCCCCACTTCCCTTGCCCTTTGTCTCCCCTCCCAACGTCCCTTAAACTAGTTAATCGCCAGCACAACAAATCGTGGTGATAAAAGGTGATCATAAAAAGGGCTCTGTCAAAAACAAGGCAGAACGATAGAAAACACACAACGAGGACCAGAAGACATAACTATAGAGCGAAGGCACCCCTTGTTCAGAGTACGGCTGATATGCCTATTCCTTCACCTCAGCTTCCCCTAGCACAAATGAAAGGACGTGCCCTTACGTATCTCCAGCCACGTATTTCCAACCTATCCCAGTAAAGGTAGATGCCTTCTACCGATATTTATCTTTCAGCGAGAATGCGTCTTTGGGAAACAAGCAGGCTTCGCATTCTACCAAGCATACTCATTAGATCACTGGTCTCTCAAGCATGGCAATCTGAGAAAGTACACGAAGATGGTGCTCATGAATTGTAACAATGCACTGATTTGGTGGTGCCGTTTACCAGGTTTTAAACGGTTGTCTTGGGCTCCCGGAAGGACACTGGAGAGACGGCAGAAAGGCATTGGTTTGGGGAATAGGATGGAGGATGGAGGAGAACCGGGGCTCATGAGAAGGGCTGTGGGCTGAGGAAGGGCTTGTGCCCGCTAAAGACAGCGTAGGAATCTGTTGGGTGAGGAGGAATGAGGTCAATACAGAATAAAGGGAGGAGCGTGGGTGGGTCACCTCTCCTTGCCACTGCCTCTGGACCTGAATCGACAGGCGGCCTTCCTCTTCTTCCTTCCTAAGTGTTGGACCAGCCGCATGGAGGTCCAGAACAGGCCAGGCCCCCGCTCATCCTAGGGCCGTGCTCCAACGGATGTCTGGGCAAGAAGTGGGGCCTTGGGGGGAGCCTGTTGAGAGGCCTGGCAGGATTGGAACCACTTTCACAGTCACCGAAGAACCCTTAGGGACCCCGGACACTAAATTTTGATTAGGAGCATGGGGACCCTGACTCCCTGAGGGTGACTATGATGAACCCAGCTCTGAGGTCCCACTCTTTCCTTGTCAGTTGCTCACATGGACGTAGAGACCTGAGAAAGCTGTGCACAGCGTCTCTGTGCCACTCACCCAACCAACACTTAGCATGAGGGCCTGATGTCCAGCCCTTATGACTGGAGGAGAGGAGGTCTCCTTCACCTAGTCAGCGAGGGCAGGCGAAAGTCAAGCTTTTCCATTGAACACACACTTCTGCTAGAGATCCAGCAAGCCTAGAAGGGATCTCAGAGTCCAAGCAGCGAAAAATCCACCCCCACACCCCAAATCACTTTCAGTGACCTTGATTCAAGAGAAGCAGAACAGATGCCCCAGGACAAAATGACATCCAAGGGACACAAGGCCACCTCCCTTCACCCGAATCAAAGAAAACCATGATGTCACAAGCATGGGGAAACCCAGTAGTGTGGTTATGAATTCAGGCAGTCAGCCTGCAATGCTGATAAATATTTCTCACTCACAGGATGAGGGTAGAATATCTCGTTATCTTAAGAATTTCATTGCCACCTGGGTCTCCAGATTTCCGTCTCTCCTAGGACATCCGAAGTTTGTCCTCAGAGCGGAAACACCACCGTACTTGCTCTCCTGACTTATGGTACTGTGAGTGAATGAATGGATGAGTGAATGGGTGCACGAGGTGGTAAAGAATGTGTTAGATCATGGAGATGAACAGTTGGCTCATAGATTGGACTCAGAGAGTCTCAGTGTTAGAGCGTAACTAAAGCGTGCCGTCTCGGTGTATGAGGTCCACACAGAGCATAGAGGTGCTGTGTTTTCTACTAATCCTCAGGACCAGGAAGATATCACGTGGAATGTGCCTAGGCCGTGTGCCCCAGGAGCCTTTCTCTCTCGCAGGCTGAGTCCAAAGAGGCTTCTGTAGGGCCTGATGATTACACGACCTGGAAGACGTTCTTCTAAAATTATACCAAATCGAGCGTTAAAGTGAATATTTGTTTAGAATGAGAAGAACATTTCTAACCTGCTCTAACCCATGACAACAGCAGCCATCACAATTCCCGAAATACGGTTTCTTTGGAAGTGCGTTTATATATGTTCTCAGAAATGCCCCGTTCAAACTGGTACGGTCTCAAATATGACGAAGCAGAATTTCAAGGCAACAGACACCATGGATTTATTGTGAATCCAGACAGGTACTTTGCAAATTTTAAAGCAACACGTGGCCATGTGAACACACAGCGTGGTCTCACAGGAGCAGTTGACTTCCTCTAAACTAGAAATGCACTCAGGTTCCTGTTAAGCCATCAATGTTTATTTTCACATCAAGTTTTCAAACTAAACTAGCTTTCCCAACATTTATTCTCAAAACACGCCTCGTATTAACGTAGTATAACTATTCATGGGCTTCAGAAGTTCTCCTTCCATTGAGTGCGTTTAATTAATTCTCTTCCAAAGAGGGTCACGTTTAGCCGAATGGAGGTTGTTTCTAGAATTCATTTTCACATTCCCGGCCCTGGCCCATCTACTGCTCAAGCCTCCTGGAATGACTTGCCGGTGTGCATGTGTGCTGATGGAACCTGTTGGAGCTAGCCGACGAATAAGCGTGAAGATGAAGCTCGGTTGGTTTGAGACAAATGACTACGTTTTGGGGGTACAGGATGCAGAACAAAGTGCTTGCTTTCCTCGAACTTATATGAGAGTAGATGGGCTACCACGTAGTCAGCCTGGCTCATAGGTGTAGAGTAGCTAGACTGTGAATATGATGAGGCTAGCTGCCGTCCACGTGGGGACAGATGGCTCTAGGAAGAGGATCCAGTCACCATCAGTTTAGAAGACAGCCGGGAGACCCTCCGTTTCAGGAAATCATTCGGCCATTGAGGGAGAGCTACTGTGGTAGATGGAATTTCAGGGAGACAGAGAGTCAAAGAAGGTCTTGCACAAGGCTGACAAAGGTTTAGTGCACGCAGGGATTTCATTCACTCACATGTGGACTAGGCGAAGGTGACCCGTTCACTTTCTGCTTCCCTTTTAGAACCGTTTTTGGAAGGGGTATGGGAATGTGGCGATAAGATAGAAGAAAAAGGGTCTGTCGCTGTAGGGGCACAGGAGGAGACCTAGTTAGCCGTCCTCATGGTTGCTGATCTCTTTCTCCTTTCCTTTATGACGTTTCTGTCAAATAGTTCTTTCTCGCGGTAGTGCACGGGGGGCCCTCGCAGATACTTCTCTTCTGCCCCCTGGTAATCCAGCCCATCAAGTGCTGCGATGGAACAAATGATTGCTTCTGGCAGGAGAACTTCCAGAACAAAATTTACTTTGTCGTCTCTTATGAGAGTCAGCATGGTGTTGTCCATTTGTGTATAGATTTCTTGTAGATGTTTCGTCAAAACATCCAACAGGTCCTCATCTTCCAGGTACGTTTCAACGCAGAGCCTGTGCCTTGGTGAATTCAGAAATGATGTCAGCCACCTGGACTGTTTCCTGCCCTTCAAGATGTCCAGGAGGTGGTGGTCGGCCCCCCTTCTCTTCACGATGAAGTCCACCAGCTTGCGGTTGTCCCGGTCCCGAGCGGCCCTCATCCTGTCGGGGAGAATCCTCTTGCAGGGCCTCTTCCCGCCCAGGGAGGTCTCCTCCTCAGAGTCTTCCAGGTCGGCATAGTTCACCTTTGGAAAGTCAACCTCCAGCGGGCCCTCTTGGATGGCTTTCCTGAGTGGGTAGCTGACGTCGGCGGCATAATAGTCCAGGAAAGAGCCCACGAAGGAACCCCGGCCGATGGCTTGTGTGTAGTGGGAGATGAGGGAGAAACACCAGTTAACACCTTGCTCGTGCACTTTCCTGGCTCTCTGCAGGAGTCTGTCTTTCTCTCTGCAATCCAGGGGCTTCAGTCTTCGAAGAGGAACTCGGATGCCGCTCCTCTCCTGGCGCAGGTCTGCCTCAATCAAGAGCACCCGTGCGGTCTTCTCCGACGCACTGACACTCTTCACCACAGCCGGCCAGAATGGGTGGTCTTGAAATTTAAACCACACCATCGTTCCTCTTTCAACTGGAGGAGGCTCCTGTGTCAGAGCCATGCTGGCAGGTTGTCCACCTCGTTTACCACCAGCCATTTTAGCCTTGCGGATGGGATTCCTAGACATTGAGTCAGCAGGAGGTCGGCGTTCTTGCAGTCCTTCGGAACAAACTGCCGCTTTTAGCTTCCTAATTCTGTCTGCCAGACAGAGGGAGTCACGCGGCCTCATGGCAGGGGACCTGGAGGGGGCAGGGGACCCGGAAGAAGCGGCCGCCCCTTCCACGCCTGGCTTCGAGGCCCCCTCCCCAGAGTCCTCAGCATTCCTTGAGAGCGCAGAGCACGCGGAGTGAGTAGCCACGGTCTTCGGCCAGGTGTCCTGTGCCTCTGCGTTCAGAGCTATGGGCACAGTGGGGATGACACCCCGTGGCTGGGATGGGGCCACCTGTCCATCATTAGCACATGCACCCTCCTCCAGGACTGTGGGACGCCGGGATGTAACCGTGGAGGCTTGTGCCTTTGCCTTGCCCTCTTTCTCACCCTCGTGTCCCGACAGTGTCGGGAAATCGTGGCTCGCGCTGGATCTCCGTGATGCCTTTATTGGCCTTTCTGCTGGAGCAGGGGCAGAGGTCGTGTGCACCCGTGATTTGTCACCGCACAGGGCATCCTCACTCTCGGCACCAACTGGCAGTGATCCTGAGGCTTCTCTCTTCCCAGCACTCCTCCGAACGACCCCTTTGCGTTTACCATACTTTTTACGAGGGGGTCTACTTGCCGGCTGTTGAGCTACCTTCTGGGAAGTTGTACTGGTCTGCTGATCATCTGGTATTCTTCCTCGGCCCCGTTTTGTTCTCTCATCCAGCCTCTCCAGTACCACTTTCAGGACTCTTCTGCACTCCTTCTCCTCTCCCGCTGGGGCACCGACCTTCCACTGGGCCCCTGCCAAGGAGCCCATGGCTTCCATTTCAGACTTCGTTAGGGCTGTTTTGTCTGTGCTTTTCTCCTGGGAGCTTGTCCTGGTCTGCTGGTCATCTGGTTTTCTTCCTCGGCCCAGTTTTGTTCTCTCATCCAGCCTCTCCAGTACCACTTTCAGGACTCTTCTGCACCCCCTTTCCTCTCCCGCTGTGGCATTGAACTTCCACTGCGCCCCTGCCGACGAGCCCATGCCTTCCATTTCAGACTTCGTCAGGGCCGTTATGTCTGTGCTTTTCACCTGGGAGCTTGTACTGGTCTGCTGGTCATCTGGTTTTCTTCCTCGGCCCAGTTTTGTTCTCTCATCCAGCCTCTCCAGTACCACTTTCAGGACTCTTCTGCACCCCCTTTCCTCTCCCGCAGTGGCATTGAACTTCCACTGCGCCCCTGCCGAAGAGCCCATGCCTTCCATTTCAGACTTCGTCAGGGCCCTTACGTCTGTGCTTTTCACTTTAATCGTTTCTTCTCCTGAGAGGTGATGATGAGGGGCAGAGGTTTCTGGCTGTCATTCCCACTGCTGACTCAGGTCTTCCCTCAAAACCCCTGCTCTAATACGCCTCCTTTGCCTCCGGACTGCAAAGCGTTCCCAGCTTGCATTGGCTGTCCTCCTCCACCTGGTTCTCCGTGAGATGCTTGCACTCGTGTTTTCAGTGGAAAGACCTGGAGGAGACTGGAATGGGAAAAAGGAAAAGAAGAACCGTATGAGGAAAGGATTCCTTTTGTGAAACTAGAAGCGCCCTGCTCAAGGAGGTTGATGAGATAAAACAAGGTATTAAAAGAGTGGGCCTTAGACAGAGGGGAAGATGAGTGTCAAGCATTTGGGGAAAAATATGGAAGGTGCCAGAAGAGTTCTATAACAGCCCGAAGCCACCGTGTAACCTAATTGTAACGACTGCATGCGGAAGAGCATCCGCATGCGGACGTGGGTGTCATGTCAGGGATACTGTTTCACTCTCCTGGACCCTCTGCAGCTTCTGAGATCCTTGGGCTTCAACCTAGGAAAATGCTTCATTAGTTTTTTGCCTTCCTAGGGTGCCCATGCCTCCCTGTCCACCCCAAGAAGACCGAGGCCATCTCCTACATACCGATGCTGGGAGCCAGCCCCATGTCATGTTCAAGAGCATGACTCAGAATCCAGAGGTCTGTGAGGTCATCTTGATGATTCCTGGCTGTCACTGTTAATAGGGATTTCTGCAGGAACCGGTCATGGGTTGTGACCTGAACCTCTATACTCTGGTGCAAAACTCTTGTCTCCCAACACCAAAGATGTGATGCTCGTTATGAAGACACGTGTGTATAGAGTGAGGTGCAAAGACGATCGTACCCCGAAATGTCAACATTAGATGGCAGCGAGTGAATGGGGAAGTCTTACCGAAGGTCACGTGGACGGAGGCAGGTCCGGTTCTGTGAGCTGGGTCTCTTGTTTCTCACACTCCAATCGCTTGTCCGCACACCCTTTACCCCGCTGCGTGCTTCTGAAGGGCGCTGTTCTTTGTGATCAGGTGGGAACTAGTGCAGATACTCAGGACCTATGTAGTCTTTTCTCAAGCGAATCTGGAAAATTCAAAAGAGGAAGCAACGTGAGCCAATAAAGTGTGGATCTAATGATCCCGTTCCCTTCACCAACTCAGGGATGCATGCCTTTTTGAAACAGAGCTGATATCTGAATCCCATCCATAATGTAGATGCCATTTTTATTTTCCTCCTCTTGCATTCCAAAATATTTCCATGGTATGCTGCTTGGCGTATGCTAGTCTGTTCCTGCGTCACAACAGGGAGAACCACTGCTTTGGGGATCGCGGATGCCATGGACACATGGATTTAACATCAATCGTGTGTTTGTGACCATCTGTGTGAGTGTAACGAAAATGGGGATTTTGAAGTTATTGTGTCTTTCTGATTTTCAACGCATTGAATGAGCTTGTGAGAACATGACATGCATAGAAATATGTGTAGAGGGGCTGGCACCTTACAGATGCTCACTATGAGGACGATGGTGTACGTGCTTCCAACGCACTACCTATGCATCCCTGTGCATGTGCAAGCACGTACTGTGTTACACTATAGTTGCTAACATGAGAGCATAATTGGATATATTTCCTAGTTAGTGCCCATTTCTGCTACGTCATTTCCAAGAGTCTCGTTACGCCAAAATTTTCCTGATATTTCCAAACTCTCATGGAATTTCTGACATCACAGGAATGTGTTCTGCAGAAGCAGCAATTGTTCTACCCGTCCTACTCTTCCTATCTTTCCACCGCCAATACTCCGTTCATATGTCCTAGTTTTCCCTATATGTCGTCCAAATTAGTGTCATGACTGCTTTCTGCACTTTACCTAGTGCACTATTGACTTCACATTCTATGTTCTGTGATGCGAAACTTCTCTCCTTAATAAATGCGTGTATGTATGTCTTTGTTCACGCACACTGGTTGACGTAACAGGAAAGGTGTCACGATGATGAAATACACGTACCTTCAGCACACAGACGACAATCAGCACACAGTCTTCCCTGAACGAGGGTGCTCACTCAAGGGTGCTGGGCTCTCAAGCCCAGGGTTCACCTGAGGACACACAACTACAGGAGGAAGGAATAAAAGGTCACTCGACCGCTTCGGGCTCCCCTCAGCTGGACCTGCTAGCCCCACTCAGAAAACAGGTGTGACAGAGCACCTTCAAGCGTGACCACCCACACCCCAAAACACAAGCAGCCACTCTTTCTCCTACACGCTCACGCACGCTCACGGCCCCATACACGCAGATGTTAGAAACCCAAGATGCCTGGCGTGGAAGCCAACAATCCATCTCAATGTCTGTACCCGTCCCCCGTGTGCTTGCTTCCAGTAGGAATGCTACTTTGCGTTCCGTTTAGTTCCTCGGTTTGAAAGCACACACGGAAAAATCTAAAATGATCTTCAAAATTACCAAACAATGAGCATAATAAGCATCAGTAGTCCAATCACCCAGGAACTCTTGTTCCAATCACGTGAGTCCATGTGCTCCAGGATTTTTATGCATACAGATATATATTTATAGATATAGTTCTCTGAATCCCTTTACACCATATGCAACAAATATATCTCTATAAGACAGTTACAACACCTTAAGACTTGTACACCCCACGTGGATATGGTTCATTACTCACATTTGGCAGCTCTTTTCCAGTGTGAAAACTTTTCAGAAAACACTTTCAACAGATAAAGAACGGCAATCCCAGTGATTTTTCTGATTACAAAAGCTGATGCTTCCTTAACAGACACAACCAGAAGGCAAGTGTGTTAAATCAAAACAGTGCATGTTCCTCTCACCAAACGCTATGGGCCATGGCAAGAAGAGCTTCTATCTAGGGTCTGCTTAGAGTCTTCTGGATAATTTACGTTCTGGTTTTGTCCTAACGGGAATACGAC